>NC_049169.1:46226476-47665637 GCF_009769625.2 Cygnus olor
GGGCTACTTTTATCAGCAAGGTGATTAGTAAAATGGTATCTTGCATAATATCCGTTACATTTACTGAGGTTAGTATATCTTAACCTTCATTTTCATTCACTTCTATACTCTTAGGCAGAAAATAACGATGTGTTTCCAAACCTTATAACCAAATACTGCTTTCAGTTATATTTTCTCATTTCAAAGTAACTATTAAATTTCTGAAGAGTGATTCTGGAACTACATGAAAGTAACTGAGGGCAGAGTATGTCCAGAGTTTCCATGAAGTCCTATCCCTCTCCTGTTTGTATATTTTAATTGTCTGGTTTTCATTTCTAGTTGTTAGCAGATGTTCCTTCTGGCAACCTTACACAAGACTATGAAGTTGTCCCTAGTAAATTATTGTCTTTAATATACAATAGACACAATTAAATGAATGGTATTTTTCCAGAGCAATTCCAACACTTAGAACAGGTAATGCTCTGACAACAAACACTATCTTTAGAACAAAATGAACTTTTCTATTTTGCCCTTTGTAGAGATGTGCTTGAAAATTTAGCAACACTATCTACAACCAAAAAGAGTAACTACAACTTTCTCCTTCTCTTACTATGTAAATTAATTTAACAAAATACACAAGGATATCCCTTATGTTTTATGATGGCTTGTTCTTCTGCCTTTTTTTCACGCAGAGGGACAACCATACCTTACATAGGATCCCAGCAGGAAAAACACTAGAAATTCCTGGAAGCCCTGCCATCTGTTGGAGCATAGCAGAATGGGAGCTCTCAAATATGTAGGAGTTTTTGGTCCATCACCTCTTCTACACTTTCTGTAAAGAACAGAAGATAACACACAGCCCTCCATTTGAATTTTGGGTAAGCCCCTTTAACATAATTCTTATACAAGGATGTTGCTGGCTTACCTGAGGCCCTCTGAGATCACCAGCTTGTGATCATCATTATTTTACTATATTAAGTAAAAATAAAGTAGTGAAGATGTAGCAAACTAAATGGCACCAAATAAACACAGGTTTTGCAGTTTGTTTTCATGTATGAGCTTCATGTCCTCAGACAGTAGCTAAAGATCATTGTTATTTATCAGTACACAAATTTTGTAGCATAAAAGAAATATAAAGGTTATTCCTTCAGCAACTGAATTTACAGAGATAGTATCCTACTGACAACATTTTAACGAATAGGGAAGCTTTATCAGGTATTCCTGGCCTTCCATATAAATACCCTGTGTCTGTTTCCTTTTTCCATTTTTAAAAACAAAGGTGGAGCAGACTGGAGAGGCAGAATTAAATGACATGAAAATATTTCTTGTGCAGTCCCTTTCACTCTACTGCTTTAGACAGATTATCATAGATATCAAGATAACCACTCTCTTTTTCAGTCTAGATAAAGAGACAGATAAGGCATATTTGTTACTAAGGACAATACAGATTTAAAATAATCTTCTGGCAAATGGCACAGTGAAATAGGAGTAGAAAGGTCACATTAGACAGCATCTGGGTGGATTGTGACAAGGAAGAAATGGAGATGAATGACTAGTTTTAGATTAAAGATTCTCAGAAGAGTCTTACGGTAGAGTAATCATCATTGCAAAGGTGATTAAAATAGCACGCTTAGTCATGTTGTATCCACTAATCTGGAGATAGCACATTATTATACAGTGCTTATTCATGTATGTAGTGCATGAAGGCAGATCTGCAGAATTTTAAAATGGTATATTCCATTTGGCTTGTGAGTCAAGTGAAGATTATGGAACACCCATTTAATTGCCTCTGTAATGCCACAGCTGCAGCATGTGTATTTCTGCATTCAAATATTAGAATCTACTTTTCTAGCTATTTTAGCTCATTTTACCTTCATTCTCTTCACTCCCTGCTAAACCAGCTGCCCAAGGCCTACAGTGAAAAATGGCTTTCTGCAGTCTTCCGGAGGAAGATGAGGTGCCTCCTGCATCCAGCTGGACTGCAGTAAATCCTCCAACATTTCTTCTCAACAGGAGAAAAGCTTCCATACTCTGACTGAAGAAAGCATTGCTGACATTCTTAACAGGCCAACAAAAACTAAGCTGCTCATGAAATCTTCCTAAAATATTTTCATCTCATTTAATTAACATTTATGCTATCTAATCTATCCAGTCATCTCTTTTAATTCACAGAACTAATTCTTCTGATTCATAATTAGATGCAAGATATGAAATTTCATATGAAAACATGCAGCATGCATACTGGAAAATTCAGATTACCACACTGTTGCATTACTCATGGCTTACATTATTCCACATCAGTTTTACAATTAGAGTCTTTATTCTTGGTATTTCCCGAACTGAGTGGATTCTAGTTTGCTTGTTCTCCCTGAAAAGGCAAGGTTGACACTGAATGTCCTGCAGCCACTGAGAAATCTAAGAAAATAGTTAAGTATTAAAAGAGATCTTCTCCAAATGTCTCCAAGATGAATAAACTATCCCCCATGCACATTTTTATCCACTTTACGTTCATATTTTATTGTGCACATGGAGACTAATTAAGGCAAGAAATTCATTTAACTGAAAGTATTACCATCATAAGCAACAAACAGAATCTGAGAAAGAGAATGCAAAACAGTGAGACTGTTTTCTCTGATATTTTAAATTTTTGAAGTGATAATGATCACAAAACTAGAAGAAAATGATCAACATATTTAGCCAAAAAAAAAACTATAAAATGAAATAATTAGAAAAATATGTGCACTTTCATAAGTTTAATACTGCCATTTCTTGATTAACCAAGGCAATAGTTAAACATGGAACATAGTCTTAGTGGGAGCTGTAGTGCCTGGTGTAGATGGCTTTGTGAAGCCCTAACCTCTTGGTTGTTTACAAGAGACAGTGATACACAACTTACCTAGCAAAAAGCAATATAGCCTTATTGCACTCTGCTTTCTTTAATTTATCCTATCAAGAAGTTGTGTATGTTGGACAGGACACATCCCCAGTCTGGTGAGATTATGATGCTGCTAGTCACTGAACTATGGTGTACTGAAGCACAGGCAAAATTGAAAAGGTTCTCTGGTAAAAAAGGTTCTCTGGTAAAAAATTAAAGATAACCAATTATAGAAGATATTTTTACTCTTTCATATATGATTCTGAGTGATATTACCTGTTCCTCATTCTTTTTTTTTTTTTTCATCTGATACAAAGGAAATTCTGTTGTAGTGCCTAAAGTGCCTAGGTAAATGATTCCTCAGTTATCATCGCTCTCAAATCCCTTATGATGCCCAGAAGATTTTTCAAGATTATCTTGCATAATTTCACTAATGAGGTGATTTCACTAATTTCACACAGCTGCCTACAGAACAAAACTATAAAAACTAGTTGAAGGGCTTTTTATGTGTGTGTGTGTGTGATATGTTTCAAGCAGTGTTTCTTCCTTGTTCCAGTTTGGGCAACATATATTGATTAATTACAAATTCAAATAAGTTATGGTACAGACTCAGATTTTTATGTCCTTTCAACCAAAGAAATGAAACTATTACTGATATTTGCTAGCCCAAGGATATCAGCCCACTGTAAGGAGCTGTGCCAAACCTGATAGCATCCAGAGTAAATAGGCAAGATCTTTTTCTCTCTTCTTCCTCCTCTTCATCTGTGAAATGTATTCAACTCAAACAAGATATTGGCCTCTTCCCAGGGGATCCAGAACTTCATATCCCTAGAAGCTAATAAGCTTCTGTGTTCAGCAGCAGTATCATGAATATTATTCAAGAGTCAAGATACTGTCTGTTCTGCCAGAGAAAAGAAGGCTTTTGCCAGATCTTAATCATGAATCATATAACCTAATATTCTATGTTTAGAAACTTCTCTTCCAGATGGAGTACATTTCCGTTTTTCATGTTAGGATTTCTTCTACTCAGTTGAACTGTTTATGTTATTCTTTCCTGTTTTTCCCTCCATTTCTCTTCAAATAAGACTCAGAATTAGTCAATACAGTTACTGTAAAAATTCAAAATCCTTCTCAAAGTTAAGTCTCTCATTTGCAATAGGTAGTCTGCCTCAGGGTAAAAATCAGTATTTTTAGGTACCGTAGTGCCATTTTTCCCAGATGACTCCAAAAATATATCTGAAATTATTTTATAAGTACTCTGAATGTTCTGTCATTTCCTTTTATTTGAGGAGGCAGTAATTTTGTTGGATTCACACTGCAAGGTTACATTTTAGACTTCTTTGCATTGATAGAAAACAGTGAAGTTTTGAAAATGAGAAGTTTGAAAGGCATTGTTCCTTAGAGACTCTACTGGCAAGAAAAGAAATCATAAATCATTATTGCATAATTGTAGGGGCATATGAGAAAATAAAAAAAGTTCAATAAAGCTCCAAGCTTCGTAAAAATGTTCATTAGAAAGGAAGGGAAGAGGGTGTTTTTGTTTTTGCTTTTTTCTCTTTTCATGAGAGAAATACCATTCTCATTCTTTCAGCAGTGTAGAATTTTACAAGAAAAAAATCCAAGAAGCAGGAAGTAAGTGTAAATACTGTCAGGTGTACATCGGGGTGCATGTTTTTTTTCTCATGGTTGAGAAATGCACCTCAGACTTCTAAGGTGCACTTGATCACAAGCTAGCAATGCCATGATGCTGATGAGAGCCTTTCTTTATTGCTGTCTCTTTGCCAAAGGGAAAGTGCTGTTGTACAGGAGCACAGCCCAAATAGCTTTGCTTTTGCTGTCAGTCTAGAAGCTGAAGGAAGAACAGCAGAATGCTGAACATCATAGAAATAGGAGTGAAAAGGAACAAATAGACGTAAAGATAAGGAAAAAAAAAAGGTTTAAAGAGAGAGAAGTGGCATTAGGAATCAATGTGAAGTCCAACAAAACACTATTTTTAAAACCTTCATCTACTCCAATGCTTAGGCACTGGCATTGCGTCTACTTATAAAAAACTGTTGCTCAGTGTTAGTGTTATTCCTGCTTCCATTCCCTTTTTAATGTTTAGGACTTGTAGCAAGATATTCTGATAAGATATGTAATTGTGGGAAACAGCTCATGGAGCACAGAATAATAGATAAGCATTTGTATCTTAGAAGAGTATCATTGCATTAGTAATGAACTATATAATTTGATGCTGTCTTGATAGTAACAAAAGAGAATCATGGTAGCCCTAAGTTATTGCTGTTCTATTAAATCTTTGGACTGAAGATCCTCAAAGTTTCAAGGGCCCGAGGTGGGATTTTTCTCTCTCTCCCTTTCCTACTGTCCAACTAATCTGATCTCAGTGGTCTAGGATCATGGGTCAACTGTACCATATGGTGAAGGCTGCAGTTAGCAATGTTAGCATGCTGTGATGCCACATTCCTCCTACACTCTTTTCCTGCAATGTGGGCCCCTAAATGCCTTTTATCCACTGCCTTCTTAGGTTTTAGGACACCAGCTCACAGCTATTGTCTGCTTCAGCATTTGTGAGGGACATGGGGGAATACTGCAGGCTGAGGGAAATGGTATCTTTCAGGCATTTTACACCCTCACTTTGGGGAACTACAGAGGTAGAATCAACTCAGCTTTCAGAAGGAATAGCATTAGGAGGTCAAGGGACTGGAGGCAGATGAACAGTGCAAGACCAGGACATGCTATACAGAACAAAGAACAATATTCATGTTGTGTTTACTGTAATACTACAGTAGTAGCAGTGCCTAATAATTCTGTGCAATTCAGTATTGAGTCCTTTTAAAATTTCAGTGGTATCAGTTGTGTAGTGTGGTGGTACATGGTGATATTTTATCTACATTGATAAGGATATTGCTTTTTTGAGTAGCAAGGAAGAGAGAACTCCTTTTAGGTCATACATTCTCATTTACATTTACTTGCAGCTAGATGCAGCTAGATGCAGCATCATTCAGAGCCTGTGCTTTATTTTCAGATCTGAAATCCTTCAAAGCTGGCAAAAGCTGTTAATACCAAGCTGTTAATACTGACACTTGGTGACTCTGGAGTGGACTATATGAAATGTATTTCATGGCCGCCATTCTAGCTTCTATATTTGTCACAAATTGTCAGTGATATTGGTTAAAAACTATGTGTACTCAAAGACAAAATTATTCACATGTCTGCAGAACTGATGCTTCCAAAAATGGTTTGAAGAATGCTGGCAGAACTGTGGGGAAGTTTGCAATGGGAACTGATATGCTTATCCAGTAATGGAATGTGAGCTTGAAAGAATGAACAAGATGACCAAAAATGGTTTGAAAAAATATATAGGCAGTTGGAATCAGTTATAAGAGAGAAAAACTGAGCTAACTGTGAACATGAACAAAAAAAGAATATATAATAATGAACAGATTAAAAAATACTAAGAAAAAATTACAAGGAACAATTCACAGGAAAATGAATAATGAATGAGATCAAAAGGTGGAAAATCTCAAAATTACTAGATAATTAATTAATTTCTATTTACATTCCTGAGAGAAGGTCATTTTTAACTTTATTTTTCTCTAAGCTAGTTATTGACCGATCCTGTATATCTAAATGTCTTTTTTGCAATTCTATTGTTAAATAGCAAAATACATTTCAAATATATTTTAGCTGTTAAAAGGTGGTGTGTTTTTTTTCACTTTCTACTTATTATATAACAATCAAAAATGTATCTTTTCATGTAAACAAAAGCTAGTCTGCATATTTTTGAATCTAGTAATAGGGCAAAACAGATCCTACTATGGGACATTACTTTTTCCTTTATTAAAGATAGATGAAGTTTCATATTAAAAACAATTTTACATGTACTTAAACACACAAAATCAACAACGGTTTACTTACTTAGGGTAGGTTCAGTAAGATGACTTTTTGTGGTTTTATATACTAATTTTTCCAAGTTTCAATTTTTCCAGGTTTTTTCCTTCTCTCATTAGAAATTATTTTACAAAGTTTGTATCTCTTGAAAAGTGCCTTTAAGAACAATTGCATAATATTCTGGACAGGTACTGACACATCATGGGATTTTGCCATGGTGAATATTGAGATATCTATTGAATAAAATTCCTAACATTACAATCAAACACCACTGATTCCTTCATTCTTTTCCCCTTAGCTTGTAATATTTTCCAATTATTTCTAAACAGATTTCAAAATAATGTTAAACAGCAGGTGGGAACATTGGTGATTAACTGTGCAAGGCATATGAATAGGTCACAGTGAATAGACAGGCAATCATGATGGCTAATGTCTTTGGAACGTATGGAACACCATCAGAACCTTCATGCATAAAGAAGAGAATGGAGGTGAGTCCAGCCATTACTTCTACAGGATATTTTTCTGAAGTGCCTTCAGCTGGTGGGATAAGGCTATTTTTTGGACACGTCAGAACACAGAAGGCTATCTGCCTGGAAATCTAAATGGCACTAGCTTGGGCTCTAATCGTGTCGTCTTAGATGTGAAATGTATATATCCTTTACCATCTAGCAACCCTCCTTCTTTGCAGTCAGCCATTTTAATGTTGGTAAAACAGCCATGGGGGTATTTTAATAAGGACGGGTACTCTGATAAGTCAAAACAAGTCTGCATCATCCATAAAACCTGGAGTAAAGAAGACGAATTACAGTTTTTTGTCCCTATGTTATATAGTCATACATAGCTAATATTTGCCCTCTCTGCACTGGGCAAAAGACAACTACAAGTTCTCGTTGATTAGTTATGATCAATCCATTAACATTAATAAGTATCTGAAAAGGTCCATTGTACCATGACATTTTGAAGTTTCACCCTGCTCCACACAATGAAAAATGAAACTGTTCCCTGAGATAGATGATAATAGTGGTATAATTCCAGACCATATTCAAAAAGATCCACCTTATCTCATGCTTCCTTCTTTCACAAAAATTTTTGCTGTTTATACGGTGAAGGAAGGTGCTTCTACCCAAATTACAGAGTAATATTTATTTCATATGGTAGATATTTGTGGTGTTTGCACATCAGAAAGATGCTTACGCAGAGGTGATGGTTGGTGACCAGATATGGAGAGGCTTTCTAAATTCTCTCAGCAGACTGCAAAGCTGTTTCTTCATATGTCCTCTTAGATGTAAGGATCATGACCAAGTAAACACTGTGCTTTGTTTGGAAAGCAGATTTTGGTTGTGCATGTGTAATGTTGTGTATGAAATTATTGCAGACCAAGGTATCTACTTCGATTTTGTTAGTAAAATACGTTATTAGAGAGCTATGCAACTTAATGGCATTTTTCAGTTAAATGCAATTCTAAAGAGCAATAAAGCTTTATAGTTTTCATAGAATCATAGAATATCCCAAGTTGGAACGGACCCAGAAGGATCATCGAGTCCAACTCCTGGCACCACAGAAGTCTACCCAAAAATTCAGTCCATATGACTAAGAGCATAGTCCAAACACTTCTTAAACTCTTACAGGCTTGGTGCCACGACTACATCCCTAAGCTTTGATATATAACAACATAGAAACTGGAAAACAGAAGTAATGTGGGAATAGTCAATGTGCAGGATGGATGAATATTTGTACAACTGTGAACTACTACAATTTTTAGAGGGATTATAGGCATTCTTGTTGTGATTCATAGCATGAAGAGGATCTGTCTAGAGCAACTAGAAGAATTAAATTACTTTCAGTGGTCTGTGTTCTCAGGTGTTTTCAGGACAGGGTCAGATAGGCTGATACACTTTGATACACTTAACTATTGTCAATCAAAGTTCTTCACTGAGCTCACTTCTGCATCATATCCAGTATCCATCCCTGAATACAACTTTTCCTGTCTAGTCTTCATTTTCTTGACTATTTCTGGCATTTTGTTAGTTCTTGTCCCTTATTCTTCTCTTTTAATATGTCTTCTGTTGCTGTTCAGCTGCTGACTTGGAGGCGTAGCTGGGCTTGGTTAAAGCAACACAGTTCTCCTGCATCATTCACTTTCTCATCCCTTACAGATGTAACAAAATATTAACTACTGGTACCACTTTTTTCCCTTCATCTTGCGCAGTGCTTCGTGCTAAGAAATGGACATTTTGCATTCCTTTTCTTATGGTGTATTCTCCAGAAAGAAGAGTAGGATTTTAGGATTTAATTTTGTTTTGTTTTTCATTCTAGTATGCTTTCCCTACAGCGCAGTGTAACAATAGTCTTTCAGTGACTACAACACATCTTACTAAGTGGAGGCAAAGGATTCAAAAGCAGTAGGACTAGTAACTTCATTTCAACCCATCTAAGACAGGATGCTGTTACACTGAAGATAGTACCTGGCAGCAGACCTTCAGAATTAAAATGTACTCTGAATGAAAAAGGGAACACTGGAAAGATGTGCTGCAGTTGTACTGTTTAAGTGTTCTCTGCACATAGTGATCATGGGATGCACCATCAGAAAAACATTCTGTTAGTTCCTTTGTATCTTTTTCTAATTCTTCCTTCAAAGATCCTCGTTGTTCTTAGAACAAAGATTTAGTAAAGGCATAAAACCTGAGAGTTACCAATGAATGTTATACAGCATTTTCCTGCTTTTTGCAGGCAAGGATAATAACATAGGAGAGCAAGTCAGCAGGGACCAATGCATATGCGTGAATAGGCTCAAACAGATCTAGTTCACTGAGATATATTCAACCTTTTCCTCAGCCCAGGACTGCCAAAGATAAGCTGCCATTATCAGATTCTTCTGAACAGGAGGAAAAATACATTACACTAGAGAAATGCTCTTTCCTTTTATACAACACATAATTAAGATATAACTTGCAGTATTACTAATTGATTCTCTATGAACAAGATAACAGATATGTGAAGTTTCTTCATTTCTCCATCAGTATTCTGCCAGTGATACCAGATGTAGTTCATAAACAGGATAAGAAAATTTATCACCCAGTCCTTCTTATTATACAGGGGATAAAGGATTTAAATGGTCCTTGAAAACCCACTCTCTCTGAGATGCAGAATGATTAATTCCAGGAAGATATCATGGGAGCTAAATGTTTAAACTAGACCCCGACCAACATCTTGATCCCATGTGAGTATCAGTACAATGCATTTCTGCATATTTACTGTACTTAAAGTGTCTAGACAAATTTCTATCTACTGTTGTAATATCACTAATCAGCTGAAGTACATTATATCCCCACAGACAAATTTGCCTTTGCACATGATATAGTTTAAAAATGTATGAAAGGTCTTGTTAATTTGTACTCACCAGTAAAAGATGAAGTTCTGTCGTGGGAACTTAATTGGGCCAGGATATAGCCTGGATCCATTTGAAAACTTTGTGGATTATCTTTTATTTCATTTATGTATTTTTCAACAGCTTTTGTAAGACTCATTTTTTCTAGAGGTTAGAGGAATTTGCTAGCAATAGTTGCAGCTGCTCTTTTTTGAAATGTTGACCTTCTCTAGGATCTTTTTGATAAGGTGGGCTCTGACTATCATATTAGTCTTATGAATTGATTTACCATTTATCATTCTAAGCCTTCCTGTTCATAAATGAGACTATAAATACACATTTCATATTAATTAACAGTTAATTCACAATTTGAATAAGAAGTTTCAAGAGCAGCCTAAGTTTGCATTTCTTGGAATTGGTTTATCTCTTATCTTTATTACAACTACGGAAAGATATTTCTCAGACATTGTCCAGATGGATTAGTCAGGATGGAGAAGAGGGATATAGGGCAATATCACTTGTTCTTCTCTGAGAATTTGGGCTGAATTGATGACAACAGCAGTGGACATATAGTTAGCATGTCTCTGACATGTTCCAGTCCTTGAAGGATCTCTATTAATACTTTACAAAATAGTATTAATTAGATCTGGCTTCCAGGTCAGCTGCTCAGTTTGGCAGAACAGTATTTCAATACCCTTTCAACTATGATTCAAATATACTGTGACTGGCAGAGGACACCTGAAGAAGAAATGGATGTTACATATTCATATACCTTCAGGTTCCACTCACCTTATCTTTTTGAGGTGGAAGGTAGAGGGATCCTGGCCAGAATGTTAACAAGATCAAAAGGTTCTTGAAGTTGATAGAAAAGGGCTGAGACATTGGAAATACCATGACCTGCCTTTAGTGGCACTGCTTTCAAGTTAGGTGTAAATTCAGAGGGAAGGGCTGATAGGAGCACACAAAGCTTCTAATGGGAAATCTAGACAACAGCAGTTCTCTGGGGTATGAAGCTTCAACTACTCTCTTAACTCTGATATAATACTAGAGAAGAAACATCCTTTTTTTGCAAGATGGCGATGAACTAAGGGAAAGACTACCTACATAGCATATAACGAAGGCTCTAGATCTCTTTCTGTGAACTTTTCCTTTATACCACCATTTCCAAAGCAAAGCAAAATAGTAATATCTGTAGTAATTGTTTATTTATCATGAAGTGTATCCTGTCACAAATTTATGTGTTATTTACAAATGAATATTCATTGAAAAAAATTTTGTAGTCCTTGCTACGACAATATCTTACAGCATTTATGTGATTTTTAAAATAAACTTTTAAATTAACAGAATTTAACCTCAAGTGTGTAGTTTAATTTTATGTACAAGAAAATCTTATTATCTCTACAAGTTATGGGCAACAACACCAAATTTGTGACCTTATGTTAATTTTATACTGGTATATTTCTTGGACTATTCTTTTTTTCATTTAAAATATAGCCATGGTAGGTTCAAAGGCATTAATATTTATTTCTGAATGTTGTTACATTGCCAAGTAAAAAAATGAAGATCAGAGCAAATCAGAAAAGGAGGGAGAAGTAGTATATTTTAATTTACAGATCGGGGATTAAAATATGTAGTGGGGAAAAAAATGTTGCCACTTTTACTGCTCTGTTTTCATACTTGAGTAATACTGTGAATGGGCTACAGCATTAGAAAAAAAAACCCAAGGAGCTGTAGGATTTAAGGACATTGGGGTCCTGGATTATTTATCTTCTGTTCTGTCGTTATTTACAAAACATGGAGGTAGACCAGAAGAAAAGTTTTCAAATCCTTTTCAACAAGCAGTAATGGGAGACCTAGTTATTTTAAAGCACTTTGTACCAACAGGATTAGAGACTTTCCGCAGTACTGTCAATTGACTTTCTTATAGACTATCAAATGTTCATACTCTTAGTGGGTAGATAACAGGATGAAGACAGCCAAATGCAGACATTTCACTTGGTTGGACTCTGGTCACTTAAATGGTGTCAAAGGAATGTATGATTTATTGCAGGTCAAACCCAAAATACTCAATACTCATTGTGCTTCTGTGGTGACTGCCAGGTGAAAATCTGGTCCAGTGCAGTGCATGTGCAAATAGCCTGGTGCACTGAGAAAGGGTATTTTGTCTTTGATATTCTGTAGTTCTCCATGAGTTCTTTGACAAGGCCCCATAGGAATTTTTTGTTTGCTGTAATGTGCTAGAAAATACATAACACAAAGTAAATTACATGCCTCTTCTGCAAAGCGTGAAACAACAGCATCTTTTCATGGCTGTTGAGAAGCACGGGACTTATGCATTTAGCAGATTCACAGTTGATGACCTTGTCACAAGCTGGAATTACAAGCTGCCAATTTTGGATATATCTACATTTAAAAAGATGGGACTATGACTTAGGATGAAGGGGATCATAAAGCAGAAGAGAGCACACAGTTCCCTAAGCAAAGGAGACCAGATGTAGAGCAATGCAGTTTGGAATAATGGTAACAAGGACTATTTGAATTGATAATTAAAATAGTTACAACAACATAAATCATTATGAAATAAACCAATGCAGGACAGAATTTGACATAGGACAAAAATGATTGGTTTGTTCTATGAAAATCTTCAATGTATAGACAAAACCTGCATTTTGATAAAAGACTCCATTTGCTGAAATGTTTACTATTAACTTTGCAGAAAAAAATAACCCTCTAAGATTTTCACATAATCACATATATACGTATACATTTTGTGCGTAACAAACATTCAGTTTTCAATAAAACTTAACGTTTCAGTATAGTGATTCAATAGAAGCCAGCAGAAGCACTTCAACAACAACTTCAAAATGCTTTCTTAAATATGAAGAAACTAGCTATCAAAGAAGGTCAGCCAAAGCACTAACATAATTTTGTCAGTTCAAATCATAATCTAAATAGAAAATAATGTTTTACTTTAGAGCACTTTAAAATAGTTCTTTCTTCCTCACACTGCATATACTGTCTGATTAGTAGAAAACGTTAACAATACAGTTCTTTATTCCAGTAGTTAATCAAATAACATGAAAATTTTCAGCAATAAGTATCACTGTTGTTTGTTGTTTTTGTTGGTGTTACTGTTGTTGTTGTTGTTGTGGTTGCTTTTTTCTTTTTTAATAACTCAATATGGGCATCATCCAAAGCCCATGGCAACAGGAAGAAAAAGTAATGATATCTTCCTGAAACCCATCAGCTCATTATGCAATTAGTTTCCTTGGAGATGACATCTGAACCCCTCTCTACTGAAAGTTTTCTATTGCAAGCATGAAGTGAGGGTGATAATAAATATAGCTGTTAAAGAAATGTATCTGCTTTATCAAATGCAAGTTTGTTTATTTTTAATTAAAAAAGTTTTTCTGAAGAAAAAAAAAGTCTGTTTATTCTTTGTGCATCATCCAGTTTTTGTAATTTCTTAACTAACTCTTGTCATGCTAGCAGCTAAATGTTTAATTTCTAAGATTTTTTTCTCACTGCTGAAATTTCTGCAGGAAGGCATAGTAGCATATATTTTATTATGAAAGTTTGCCATGCCCAGACCTTGAGCTAACAGCAGAAACTACTGAAGTCCTTTTCAGTGACAATTTGCCCAGTACGTGCCTTGGAAAGCTTTTCAGAATTAGAAAAAGACCCACTGAAATATTATTGTTATTGTAAATCCATAGAATATACACAGTTCTTATTTTAAAATGGTTATTTAAATATTTAAATAACCATTCAATAATATATTTAAACATATTATTTAAAAATCTTCCAATTATGAACTGAACTAACAGTCAAATAAACAAGAATTCTTCTGCCTGTTTTAATAACTTTTCTTTTCTTCTTATTTTTTAGGTTATTGTTTTCCTGCTTCAGGACAGTTCTCCCCTACCCTTAATGTGCCAGAACTGCAGGGCTTAGTCATCCCTTCCCCTTCCTCTCCTCCTCCAGTGACAGAACTTTTCACTTACGCTTTCATTATTTCTAAAAGCTAAAGCAATATTCGTGTTCTGTTCATGATTTATCCCCTGAAGTTCAAGGAAAACTTGATCACAGTATTTTACAGAATATATGGGTAATAAAATGTGCCTCAGAAGAGCTCCTCAGGTTCCCAATTTAAAATTCTTGCTTTGCTCTTTCTGAAACTGCTGTTGTGGACAAGATCCTAAATAACATTTTAATGTTGATCACTGACTCCTGGTCTAGGAAAACAGGATTCTATTGGGAGCCCATTAACACTAAGTAGTTTCCCCGAAGAGTTACTACTGGGCAACATGGACACTTCTTCACCTGTAGGGATAAGCATTTGGCATCTGCATGCCCTTTCATCTTTAAATTGAGAAGCCTGAGAATGACATTGGTGCTAAGCCTTCATCGTGATAAGGCAAAGAAAATAATTAGTTTTAAACAGATTATTTTGGGGTTATGGGACCAACTTTTTTTTTCTTTTTCTTTTTCTTTTCTTTTTCTTTTTCTTTTTCTTTTTCTTTTTCTTTTTCTTTTTCTTTTTCTTTTTCTTTTTCTTTTTCTTTTTCTTTTTCTTTTTCTTTTTTTCTTTTTTCTTTTAAATGGCACGGGCATGGATGCAGGTAAAAGCAAATCACATAGTAGCTTGGAGATTATTATTTTTTTATTGAAAAATGTTACCAAACTAAAACTATTGACCCTATATTCTAGAATGCTGTTGCTCAGTTTAAGCATTGTTCTTGTGATGTCCAATCCAGATATGAACAGATGTCATTAAAACATAATGAATTAGAATTCACCAACCACCCTTTTAAAAACAGTAGATTGGTTTAACTAAGCTGCTTAGAATATTGTCAGAAAGGGAGGAATTTGGGATCTATGGTGTCTTCATTGGTATTGATGGAGGGGGATTGGAATTTGTATTATGGTCTGACAGGAAGTGGGTGCCTTAGGTATTTAAATCACTATTTTCCCACAAAATATAGCTGTTTTCCTTTGACAGTTACGTAATAATAAACATTCCTGTAGTACAAAGAGAGAATGTGGCAGAAATTCAGAACCTAGCTACAACAAAAAATAAATGCTCAAAACCAGACTGATTCCAACTAAGTACGCAGCGTATCACTGTTGACAGTGCAGATGTATTCTGTGGGGATGATGACCCGTGCTTCACATTGTCAGAGTCTTGCCTGGGCACTCAACAATTTCAGTTCTGCGACGTGCTCAGCAATTTTTGAAGTGCTTGTGGTTTTTGCTGACTTGCTTTGGGTCACCACATTCAGAGGAATAAACCCAGAGGGAGATACTGCACCCCTGCTAAAACTGGGACTGTGAAAGACAGATAATAAGAAAAAGTGATTGCTAAATAGGCTGTGGACAGGAACTGACAATGCTGTCTACTGTAGGAAATTATCTGGTTTACTTGGCATGTTTTATATTTAGTATGCATCCTGGTGTTTTTACTGCTTCCCTTTTATGGGTTGTATTCAGTTTGTAAGAGCATTGTTTACTCTTTTTGTATTTGGAAGCATATATGCCAGATGTTTCCAGATATGTGGAGGCTATAATTGATTAATATATTCTTTGGAGGATCAAATAATAATACATTGAATGTAGGAGTTTACAAAATATAGGCATTGTGGCACGCTATTGGATGCATCAGAAATAACTTCTAATGTTTTAAATTTGCATTTCACATATCTTGTCAGTTTGTGTTACTGGATGCATTGATTTTTCACAGCTTGATTTTGAAGTTATTTATGCTCATTGGCATATGTTAGTATATATTCTGCACAGTTCTTCTTTTCCAGAACTTTAACTTTGTTTCAAAAAACATTGTAGCTGGGTAGAAAAAAAAAAGTAATATATAAAACAAGAAAAATTATGCAGCAAGTCTACCTATGTTTGCAAAGTGAAGTTAAAAAAAGTTCTTAATTTTAAGCTTTGAGAATTATGAGTAACAGTTTACCTCTGCATTTAAGTACTAAACGTCTATCAGACAAAAAAAGGGAAACGAAGGAGTACAATCTGAAGGTTGCAAATAGTATCCTGAACAGCAGCTCACTGTTGGTACAGGTATTTGGATTTAGGAATTATTTCTGCTTTTTACTGTCACTCAGAAGAATGAAGTAAAGATGAGCAAACCATCTCACTCACACTGGGGAAAAGACAGACAAGTGTTATTTAACATAGAAGAGAGAACACAGATGCTCATAATTTAAGAATACCTTCTTCTGAAAGCATCAAGTTACTTTGGCTCCTCATGGATAAAGACTAGAAGAGTTGAGGTATTTTCCCCAAATTTCTTTGCTGATGCGAAAGTATTTTGAATTACACATGCTGGTGAAATTATCCCAGTAAATATGATGTGAAATCTATACATTAATGAAATGAGAAAAAATAAATAAAGTGAGTTATCTATTCAGATAGGAGCATTTGGCCTTTAATAATTTATTCTGACATATCCAGGACTTGGATAAAGGTCATTGGCAAAGGCAAAACCCTTGGATTTGTGGTGTTTGTTGTGCTGTGTGGAATAAGGCAAGTTTTCATTCTGTGATGGACCTGGACATGGCTCCTGCTATGCGGGCATGAATCTTTATGGCGTACCTGCCATAATACCTTAGGCCAACTAATACATACAAAGGATGAAGTGTGTTGATTAAAATGTGCTTTAGCCATTCTCAGAGTGATTTATAGTGAATGAAAACATTTTAAATGACTTAAATTAATTTCTGATAATTATCATGCAATAACAATTTAATGTGGCAAATATTTTGTCATTTGACTAGGGTAGTTGTTATTGCACAGTAGTTTGCTTGAGTTTTTGTATAACTTATCTTAGGCAACCTGCCAAGTATCCACATAGAAATTAGAATAATAAAATAAACTTATTGTTTATTTCTAACATCTTCAGTCAGTTTTGGCCTACCAAAGCAGTCAGTTTTCACAGGTGGTTTGTGTAACTGCATGCCTATATGACCCCACTACAGCAGGGATACATACAGCACAACAAATGGGATATTGGAAGGAGTTCTGTTCTAAAGAAAAGTAACATTTTTTTGCTTCAATCTCTCTAATGACTTTAATGAAGGCTTAATGAAAATTTTGTTCTTGTGCTTTTACTTCTCCTACTATCTTAATAATTCTGTCAATAAAGAATTAAGTTTTCAGTGGTCCTGCAAAAACCCAAGATACTGTCTCTTACAACTCCCTCACAAGTGGGAAATTTCCCTTACAATTTCCTCACCACCTCCAGGCTGAGTGGTGCAGTTGGTACACTAGAGGGAATGGATACCATCAAGATGGACATTCAGAGGCTTGAGGAGCAGGCCCACATGAACTTCATGAAGTTCAACCAGGCCATATGCAAGGTCCTGCATCTGGGTTGGGTCAGTCTCCGGTATTAGTACAGACTGGGTGGTGAACTGATTGAGAGCAGCCCTGCAGAGAAGGACCTGGGGATACTGGTTGATGAAAAAATGGTTATGAGCCAGCAGTAAATGCTTAAAAAAAAAAAAAACAACATGGCTAATGGTTAAGAGGAGTGAGTCTCCCAATCTGTCATGCTCTGGTGAGAGCCCACCGGGAGTACTACACCCATATCTGTGGTCCCCAGCACAAGCAAGACATGGACCTGTTAAATAGAGGGCTGGAATGCTTCACCTATTTAGCAAACTGGGGTTGTTCATCCTAGAGAGGAGGAGGCTCCAAGGAAACCTTATTGCAGCTTTTCAAAAGGGCGCTCATAAGAAAGATGAAGACTTTTTACCAGGACCTGTAGTGACAGGACAAGGGGCAATGGTTTTAAATTGAAAGATAGATTTAGATTGGGCATAAGAAAATGTTCAAGTTAAGGATGTTTAGATACTGGAACAGGTTGCCCAGTGTACTTGTGGATGCCCCATCATCGGAAATGTTCAGACCTGGGCTGGATGCGGCTTTGAGAAACTTGATCTAGTCAAAAGATGTCCCTGCTCATGGCAGGGGAGTTAATGACCTTTAAGGGCTCCTTCCAACCCAAACCTCATAGAATCTTATGATACTAAGATTCTATGAACTCTGGATTGTGACTTTTTCGTTAACTACTTCCAGCACTTGAACTTTGGTTCATGTTCAGTATAGGAAACCCCCAAGTGTTTTCTTCAGTATTACAGGTGAATACTATTCCTTCTTCACTTCTGTAGATAGCATGGAAAGTGTAGTGACTTACTTGG
The DNA here is from genome assembly GCF_009769625.2 of Cygnus olor. Taxonomy (NCBI): domain Eukaryota; kingdom Metazoa; phylum Chordata; class Aves; order Anseriformes; family Anatidae; genus Cygnus; species Cygnus olor. The sequence goes on from NC_049169.1 coordinate 46,244,805, forward strand.
ATTACCTTCTAAGAAGACCTGCCAAAAGTGGCTGCTCCATTTTGGGGTGTCAAGGAACAAATCTCTGCCAAAAGCAGCAGCATGATTCCTCCCTGTTCAGGCAGGAAGTAAGCTGGGAGTGGTAATTAAGCACCACAAAGTAGCAAATTGCTGGGTTTGCTCTTCCTTCCTCATTTACTTTTCCTCAACTGTCCACTATGTGTCAAAAATAACTGTCACTTTCAGACTAGTCTGTTATACCTCATTATTATTATTATCCAAACTGGCTAATTTGTGCCAATTTTCTTCCTTGCCTTCTTTTTCAGAACACTGAAAACATTCTATTTAATAATGACATAAATTTTCTGTCTTGCCCTTTTTGTGGCCAGAGGTTACCCTGGGCAAAGAGCATCTCTGGTGTTCTAAAGAAAATGTTTCTTTAGATCCTAGGGATGGGGAAGGAAAACAAGGAAGAGGACAGGGAAGGGGACACATAAATGAATTTGGGACTTTGAGGAGAACTGCCATGACAGAGTTCAGCTTTCTGCATTCAGAAAACCCTCAACAAATAGTCAGTCTGCAATACGATTTTATTTAAATGTCTGCTTTTCCTGCTGTAGAAATTAGTAGTGGCAAATGATATGATCGCAGTATGTATAGCACACTTATTAGGGATTCTTGTCTGCTTTCTTTCTGTCTTTCTGCTATAGATCTAGCACACCTGTTTGCATTGGAAGCATTTGGTCATGCTCACTTTGTAGTTTGTCTTCTACCATAGGTCTTCTGTAATTTCTTCAGTAGTAGTTCTCAGTGGTTCTAGTGGTTGGCTAAATGTTAGATTTTATCTTTTGTTCCTTAGGTGGTTGTATTTATTGGTGAATCTGATAAAACAGTGGTTTCACTCAGCTTTATAAATGTGCTTTAGCTATAGCAAATTGAAAATTTTATTAGAGGCTAGGAAGGCAGCTGTCTTACTTTGAATCATCTCTGTAGAAATATGGTGCAAAAATAATATAAGGTTTTATTATGAAAACAATATTTTCAGGGAAATAACAGCAACAAAAAATAGAGTGAAGTAAATAAACCTTCAGCTTGAGAGACAAAATACAAAAATTATAAAGCAGAAAATAGATCTTGCTTGACTTAAGGGTGCAGATTCGGGGAATATTTGTATAACTTTTCATACATGAATAGGAACATAATAGTCTAAAAATGACTAAAATGTGAAAGAAGGAGAAGGATTGGATTTTGTTCACAAATGCATATGTGGCTGCAAAGACATAAGATTAGTAAAAGAAGAACAGAGTTAAGTATCAATGAGGTCTTAGAGATACAGTGTGTAAGACTTCTGGAAGTGGCTGAAAATTCCCCATTTGGGGTCCTTTTAATTTAGGCTGGACAAAACTAAAAAAATATAGGTAATAGCCTTGTATTAACGCAGAGTTAATTGGACATTAACATTTTTTACTTTCAACATTAAATTGATTTATAGAAGTTAGAGATGGAGAAAATAATAATATTAAAGACAAAATAACAAAAGAGAATATGGTTCAAATGTCCATGGACAATGAGCACACACAAACAAAAGTGAAGTTGATATTAGATAGAAATGTAAAACCATTATTGCAATATCTTGTGGGGGTTAGGAAAATAAACATACTACATGGATATGTCAGCCGAGAAGAGCAAAAATCAGGAAAAAAACTACCACAAAAAGACAGTAAGACCAGTAAAACAACCTAAAGTACTCTGGTTGGCCAGCAGCACACCACTATAGAGAGTAAAGAAATTAGGCTTGTAAACATGAGCAAGCACATCTTGAGGATATATTGTTACATTGATGTTCCTTAGCAGATAATCCCTTTTTTTTTTCTCTAAAAATTTTTTTTGTACTAAAAACTACAAGTATGTATAATTTCAGCATGTGAAACTTGTCACTTAAATGTCTTAATTTTCAAGTCAAGCCTCCATATGGGACATTGATTTTGTGGACCTCAGACGTCTGCTGTTTGGGCTTCCATGACCTTCAACTTTTTAGGGTGCCTACCGTGAAATTTAGGACAGAAATTGATTGTATCTTTCAATTCATCTTGGATGCCAGACATCTTCACTGTTAACAAAATTCTCATTCTATCATTTCCAATTTTTACCAGATCTTGAGATACTATTCCAAAAATGTTTCTTTAACTCTTGGTCACATTTACTGATTGCTTTTTTGTGCCATCTGCCTTTTTTTAATGCTTTATTTTGTAATACAATCTGTCATTCTTATTTCAGATGTTAAAAGGGTGTGTTTTATTGTAATTTTTACTATATTATATCATGTTTTTAATAACATCCAGAATCTCTACATTTATCAGGGGAGTTCTCATTTGGCAGTTAAATTATTTTTATCATAAAGTGGATGTTATCAGATGCTTTGAGAGGAAGCATGAGACTGAAATAATGGGACAGAGATCAAAGCCAGTAGCTACACAAAGTTTCTTGAGAGCAATCCCTGACTGGAAAAGAGAAGCTGGCTGATGGCATTTTTTTCAACAACTAATGAAAATTTCCCAAGTGGTTAAACCCTCTAATAGTTTGGAAGAAGTAATAAAAAGTCATTTCAGACTAGCACAGAGTTCCCAGCAACTGTTTACATGTATTCAGTTTGCCCTTTGCTGCTGGTACTTTTTCACCACCTTAAGCTTTTCTCCTGAAAACATGTGCAGGATCAGTCCTGTTTATTTCAGTGATTATTCAAAGAGTAACTGTAAAATAGGGTCACACTGCTGATGATTTTTCTCTATCCATTGTATTAAGATGTTCTGATCTTTGCATCAGTATTTTTGTGTTTTATCAGTACTGAAATTTAATCTCAAACCCTTTGATAAACTTGATAGAATAACTACCTGTGAGTATACATATTGCTTTACCAAAATTCCTCTAGATAAATGTAATAATTTAAATTCTAGTAAATCAATAGAAGTGGTAAAATATCAGTACATTTTCGCCAAACTCCTTGATATCTCATTAGGAACTTTAATAAATTCTGACTTGTAATTAAGACCAAGTGTTTCATTCAATTATCTGAATTATACTCATTTAATATCTATTTTAACATTACTGCCTTTTCTATTATTTAAAATGGATTTTTTTTAAAGTCTTGAATGCAGATCATGGAATGCAAGAAGCAGAAAACAGTTGTGCAAGACAGACAGAAAAAGAATTGAAGATAACAGGAAAAAATGATAATGATAAAAGGGTTATTAATGTATCAAATGAAAAAGTATGAGAATTACACAATTTAGGTAATTTATTGAACATAGTGAGTCAAATTATCCAAAATATGACTCAGTAAGAAAAATTAATCTGCTTTCTGAGAAACTTAAAAAAAAAAATCCCCTTACAACAGCAACTAATTAGGTATAATGTTTATACAATGTGGTCTGTGGTTTGTTTGCTAATTTGTTATTTACTCACAAGGAAGAGCATCGTTCATTAAATCACTAGAAACATTTTGTGCAGTGTTATGGGTTTTCCTTACAGGACATCCATCAAAATAAAGAGGACTGCAATTATTAAGATCTGACAACTACACAATCCAAGTGATAAATTTAAAACCTGTTTAACTACCATTCTAACAGACTGTAACCTGCAATAATCTCTAAAAATATAAAGCACTTAAACATGTCCTGAATAGTCTGTTTTGAGTGCTTTTGGTTTTCAAAAATTGGTAGAGGCTTATCAGGAAAGTAAATATTACCCTGAAATCATATGATATGTTCCTGTTTCCTGTTTTTGTCAGGGCTCGGTGAGGGCTGGCTGCTCTGTAATGGAGGGGATAAAATGGGAAGAAATATAGCATCAAAAAATGGATTTTTCATTGTGATCAGTGAGATTTCCTCATGCATGCTGCAGCAGCGTGTAGACTTCAACACACCCAGTACTCTTTTCCCTCATTTACAGTAGAAAAGATCCTCTAAAAACTGACACGGTGCTGAAAATGTCTATTGCCTATCAGGTAGCATTAGCTGTTTTCTAACTAGTTTGACACCGGTGGTTTTGGTGATTTTTTTTATTATTATTGTTATTTTATCTTTTGTCAGTAAAGGTGTGCTCCATAGCCCTAAAAAATATGTGACCATGACCTCAGATTAAGTCACCATTTCCAGGACCAACCTTGTTCACTCATAAGCCAAGTGAAGTTTTCAGCACAGACAGACAGAAATGTTGAACAGCTAGCTGGATTGTAAGAAAACGATGTCAATTAACACTCATTTAGAGGTGCTGAGGAGTTCATTGTCATGTAAGACACACAAAATGTCTTACAGTAGCATTTCAGCTATCTTAGTTATCCAGTCTTTCCACCAGAATCAGGAACATCCTTTTCAAGGAGAGTTCTTACTGGAAGCTCCTTCTTGAAGGAAGATTCTCTTGTTTTCTTATCTCAAAACTGGGCTTTACTGGAGAACCATAATAGCAATTAATTAACTGATCTGAAACATTTGTTACTCATCAGGTTTGTCTGGAGAATAACATTAAATATTCTCTGTGATTGCCTCTGTTTACCCAAACCTGATAAGGCAAAGTATTTCCATGAAAGAGAATCATCCAGTTTCCCTCTCTAACTGAATTAGTTGCTTCCTGGAAAGGCAATCTTTTACTTCATGAAGACCACCCTCACCCCAGCCTGGACTGATTTGCTCTTGGTAATTCTCTGCTCTGATCTTAGAGTCAGGCAATGTGATTAGCCTTTGCTGTTGCTGTCATTGCTTAAGAGCTAATTTAAAGTATCCTTTGACCGGCCACGCGTTTTTAAGACAGAATGCTATCCTGGTGCTGTCATGCTTTTCTTTCCTTTATTTCTTTTTTATCCAAGACATTAGAAAAATATATAACTGTGAGTATACGTGGAGTGTTACTGAAATCCATCAGGATACTTAATTTATTACAGGTTTGGGTTTTTGTTTGTTTGTTGTTGTTAGCTTGTTTGGCAATGGGCCTAGCTAGACAAATATGTGAAGTGCTCCACTAGACAGTACTATAGTGCAGGTAACAAAGAACACAGGGAAAGACAGAAAGGGAACTTAATTTTTGTCCTGAAATATGAAAAATACGGAGCAGCAAATCGTTTTTTCAAGGCTGAAAGATTACTGTGTTTTTACTCTGGTAAAAGAGGTAAGGAAATATAGTTTATATGTCTAAAATAGCATCAAAAGTTAGTTTTTCATGTGAGAACTGTAATTCTAGAACTCAGCTATTATCATTGGGCCCAAGCATATAGGTGGCAGAAGTTAGTATAAGTTTTCCCCCAGTAATACGTGTGATACCATTAATCACTATTTCAGCTACTGCTGACATAGGAGAGACAAAATGCAGAGATGCTGATTTAGTCACTGTTGATAACGCAACATCAGATAACAACAAAAAAAAAAAAATACAGATAACACGACACTTTGTGGTTTTATAAAATCATGTATAAAAGTAGTAAAGCTGAATTAATTTCTACATAAATCTCAATAACTTTTAAAGAAAAGCTAAGAAGAAAAGTAGTTTTGCAGGAACAAGCTTTCTTCACCTTAATTGTCTACTAAAAACCGGTTGAGCATCTTTACTGAACTATTAGCATATTTTCCCTGCTATTTTTGTCTGAGAAGGCTCTGTTCTTCTCTAGGCTCAGATTTTAAGGAAAGTGTTTTGCTTTTGAATAATTTTGTAGTTGTGGTGGGTTGCTCCAGTGGCACGACCCACTTACTTAAATCACTATACTACTCTCCAGATTGGTAAAGAGTAATTTTATTCTGGTCTGTGATTCCATTATTCTTTCTTTGCTGAGATCTGTGCCGTGCATGTGGCAAAAATGGAGGGTATAATGAAGGAAAAAAAAAGACAAACTCCATTCAAATTTTCAAAGTATTACATTGTTTATGTCTCAGAAATGTCATTACAATTTTCTATTTGAGCTCAATATGGTTATTTAAGGTTGTCTTCTTTTCTTCAGGTTATTTTAGCAGAAGTAAATATATTGTTAAGATTGATTCTATGTTATAGTTGGCTTTAGTGCTTTGGCCTCTAAAAGATGTCATTTATTTGATAAGACATAGTGCTTTACATAAGTGAATATGAGTTGATATATCCATTATTTAAATACTGAAAAAGGTTATACACATTATATTTATTTATCAACAACAAAGCTGCCTGTATCAATGGCAAACAGAAGCAGTTTGATTTCATGCTCCAGATTGGAAAAACAACTTCAAAATGCTGATTATCCCAGAGCTACCTTTTCTGACACCCTGAAAGCAATTGTGTTGTTATCACCACCTGCCACTGCTGTTATAGATTTGTAGGTGAAGATGAAAACTGTTACCAGTAAATCTTGCCATATTCTAATGGAAAAAATAACTATCAAAATTATGCACTCCTGGAAAAAAAAAAAAAAAAAGAGGGAGAAAATGAAGGAGGTTTCTTTCTGGAGTGTGCCCAGATTTTGCTGGGTACAAAAAAAAAAAAAACAGTATCCATTAGGGAAGAGGTGAGACGTGCAAGCTTCCGGGGATTTTGCCCCATTTCTGCCTGAAACAACACAAAAGAAAGAGAATGGCTGAGAAAAACTTTTACAAAAGAAACACAAACCCCATTGACTGCTGTAGGTGAGACTGTATTGGACTGGAAAGTTGTGGGTAGACTTCAAGCTACTGGACCAAAAATCTTTCAAACTGCCCAGAAGGACTAATTTCCAAAGAGTTGCATTTTTGTCTGCTTATACTTGGATTGGCAGTTTGTTATGTACTAGTGTCTTTACTAAAGATGCTGGTACCACTCAAAGGCTGGCACAAAACAGGTGAACAAAACTAAGTCAGGCAGCCAGCTAAACTCTATTTTCTTTTTTTTTTAATTGTGGGGAAGATGCTTTTTCATCTGGTAGAATTTCAGTAACGAAAATCTGGGTTGTCCTGGCTGCCGTGCTTATATTTCCTTCCAGGCCGTCAAATACATTTTCTAAAAAGCCCATTCCCTGATACATGCATTCACCCCACTACGAATGGACATCTTTATCTCCTAACAGATTTTTTGTCTTTGAGGGCCTTTCCTCATTCCTACTGCCGTGCTCACTGTGGAGTGCCGATGTAATGCTGGAACCATATGCATAAGAACTATCAGACCTTCAGATTTAATTAACAGCTAATTAACAGCCCTTCTGGCCCTTGTAGTTAATACTGTGCTGAATTCAAGAAATAATTTGGATAGGTAATTATGAATGCTATCTGAAAATAATGAATTGAAGCATCTACAAGATTTTACCTTGCCAAAAAAAAAAAAAAGTGATTGCTAAAATTGTCACTGACTAATATGCATTTGGGAAGAGCAGGCAGCATTTCAAAAGAAAAAATACATTCCCATTGTCTACAAAAGCTCATTAGAAGTGAGAAAGAATTTCATAAGATCTCCAAAGAAAATGAAAGTGCAATAGATTAAAAAATAAAATAATAAAAAAGTAATTTCTTAGAAATCTTTTTGAATGGATGAAAATATGCAACATACAGTGCCAGTCACCAGGGACTGGGCTTTGCAACATGCTGGGTGTGATTATCTCACTGCAATTCATATTACAAGACTGGAGACCAAGTAGTCACTGTCATGCGCAATTCAATTTTTTAGCGTTTTTAATTCCATCTTTACAGCGTTGCAAAAGTTGTTATTTACAAAATCAAATTTATTCTTTGATAATATGGCTTTTCAGCCTGCTTTTCATTCACTTGTGCCCATAACTCACCATTTTCTCTTTATATTATAAGGTTACATGGAAGTCCTTAATGTAACAGTATTTGAAGCAAAACATTTATGAAAATAAATGGTTTCTATATATAATAGTAAACGTCTAAAGCACCTAGAGGGTGGTTTAAATACAGTCTAATTGCATACAATGCAAAGGGGTAAATCAGTCTCCTATTTTTGTTGCCTTTTAGGGAAAGCCTTAGGTTAGGGTAGCCACAGGGTTGTGTGGACTTTAGATGACCTCTAGTGGGTCTCCTGATGCTTTCTCTTCTAAAGCATGAGGTTTAGTTGTTTCCCCAAGAAATAAGACTTCTTGAATGGTTTCTCAGTTTAAGCTAGTGATGGCACGAATATTTGTTCAGATATTATACAACCTTTCCCAATGTTTAACCTAAATTTTCCCTTCTATGTGTTAAATGAGTTCCTCAGTTGTCTTTAATTAATCCAGAAAAATGGCCTACTTTATGAAATGCCTTTAATTACTTGTAGACAGTTCCTGTTATGTCATTTTCCTCGAGTTGGAATTTGCTTAACTCTTTAATCCCATGTAGATCTTGTTTCCCGAATATCTGAATTCCTTGGCTAGAGTGCATCTCTTTTAAACACTGTGTCCCTAGTCAGTGCTTTGTTCTTTTAATCAGTGTCGAGTACTGCATAACCATCTTGCTCAGTACTTGGGTTCAGTTTTTTCAGAGGGTATGAAAAATAATATCTGAGCCTAAAGAGGACACAACAAACAAGGAGAAGGGAAAGGACAATTTGAAGGCAAAGGAGTGATGTTAAGACAGACAGCAGCTGAGAGAGTTCTGAAATTCTCCTGGTTTACTGGTGGAAGTCAGGTGTAACTATGGACAAGAAAGAGATGATGTACTGATTAGCCCAGGAGTATGTACATTATCACCTTTCTTCTATACCAGTGTTCCTATGATCAGCTTAAATAATCCCTTTTGCCATAAATTCTTATGTATGAAATGCCAATATCTTAATACAGCAAAATAACAATTTTATCTCTTCTGCAGCAGTATGAACTATTAATGTAGCATCAATTTATATTGGATCCTGGGAAGAGAATTAAAGCTCATTGTACCTTTGCTTTGCATTTAATATATAGCAATCCCTCCTGCTCTAACAGATAGGTATTTTCTGAATCATTACTGTGGTTTTGTATTTTTATAACATATCTTGGTCTTTCATTATTTTCTAAAATTGTATTAAATTTTCATCTTAAACTGATTAAATAATGTAATCTTCATCCTGTGAATATTCCATAATTTAAATATTCTTTTAACTCTGAATCATAGTGAGCAACTGAAACAATACAAATATTTAATGGAGAAAATATTCTGAAACAGTTTAATTTGGACATAGCCAAATATTTGTTTTGAAATTTCAATCAAAACAAAATTGTAGCAATGTAGTTTAGAAGCCTGCTGTATTCATTTTCTTGTGGGATCACTCTCCACAGACATATTTCATAATAGTCTGTAGTCTATTGAGTTCTCTGATTGACCGTGATATTTGTTCAGAAGGAATCTCATGCTGTAGTGGAAATCAGACCTTGAGGGACTCTACCCTTCTGGGAAAATAAAGAAATCTTAATTATTGATCCCATGAGAAAGTCACTGGTTTGGAAAGTTACTCAGTTTTTGTATTTTATTGACTTGAAAAAGTTGACTTGAAAAAGAAAAAGTGATTTAAATGGAGTATTTTGCTTTGTTTTACTTATTCAAAATACATCCTCCCAGGACAAAATGCTTCAACTAGATTTTCCAACTGTAAATTCAGGATTTTTTTAGTGGAACATGTTAATTGAGAAGCAACCACGTCTATCAGTAACTTAGGATATCCAAATAGGCTGTTTATTAATGTTTCTGCTTATGTTTTGATCCTCTTCTGACTCTTTCTGATCACTCTACTTTATAAATCATCTATGAATCTGCTAATAGTATATCGAACAATTTTACACTGCAGTCTCAGAAATAGACCATTTGCATCTAATATTTGTATATTGCCAACATATTATGGCCACCATTATAATGCAGTAATTATTATGCAGCATGGCATTTGACACCAATACAAATATTCAGTATTAAACTTTTTTTAAACAAACGCATATCCATCTTACAGTACCATTAAAAAATATATATATAGTGTTCCATTATCTTCTCTATGCATTTCCAAAGTCAAATGAAATTTTCTTACTTTACTGAGCTGATCGTCTCATGGTATTTTCAGATTATCTCAGACTACTTTCAATCCAGCTCAAAAGTCATATTTTTCAACTAGCTGTCTAACTCAATTATTCGTTCTGCTGTGAATGACAGGTTTTGAAAACAATATATTTACAGGAAAACAATAGAACAAAGCAACTTTTATTTCATGCTTTCTTCTTCTACACAAAGATAGTCAATCCAATAAACCAGGTGTCTCCTTACTTCTGTTCAAGACCATATAACTGCTTCTGTTCTCCTCCAGAAAACATATACACTAACATTCATGTACATTCATTTCATGGTTCCCTGTTTGATTATCTGATAATAAGGAAGCAAAGATTCTATTCTACAGTCCTGAGGTAATATTCCAGTTTATGAATTTCTTCGTCAGGATTTTAACTCTATTTCGTTGCTTTGCCTTCTGATCACTCATTAAATTATATCTATTCATTCATCTTTGTTTTCTTTTTTAGTTAGTCAAAGTTAGAAAAACCATCATGGTCACAAAAATAAAATGTCTCTATGTACTTTTCCAAAATTTCTGTTTCTTTTAACAATTTCAAGAATCATTTACCTACCATAAATCAGATTATACTTTATAGTCATATGGATACTCCATACAGAAACTTTAAAGAGGCTTCAAACTAGATTGTATATGGGCAGTTTACAAATAGTTTCTTTCAGAAAACTGTATTTTCTTTCAGAAAACTATTTGTAGAAACCTAAAAAAAGTTACTTTTAGAAACTATTTTTGTATCAATTTGGGTTGCAGTCTCCTGACTTCTGGACTGTTTTAGTGAAATAAGCAAAATGGAAAGGCCTAAAACTTGTACTGTCTCAAGAACTCCCTTGTGCTGTCTTCTGCTTACAGATAAACTGTATTCACAAGTATTTCATGTTACAGGCTTGGGGCTGAGTGGCTGGAAAGCTGTGCAGAGGGAAAGGATCAGGAGTGTTGGTTAATGCTTGACTGAACATGAGCCAGCAGTGTGCCCAGGTGGCCAAGAAGGCCAACGGCATCCTGACTTGTATCAGGAACAGTGTAGCCAGCAGGACCACGGAGGTGATCATCCCCCTGTACTCTGCTCTGGTGAGGCCGCACCTCGAGTACTGTGTTCAGTTTTGGGCCCCTCACTACAAGAAGGACATCAAGGCCCTGGAGCATGCCCAGAGAAGGGCTATGAAGCTGGTGAAGGGCCTGGAACAACAGGTCCTGTGGGGAGAGGCCAAGGGAACTGGGATTGTTTAGACTGGAGAAAAGGAGGCTCGGGGGAGACCGTATTGCTCTCTGCAACTACCTGAAAGGAAGTTGTGGGGAGCTGGGGGGTCAGCCTCTTCTCCCAGATAACTAGCATTAGGACAAGAGGGAATGGCCTCAAGTTGTGCCAGGGGAGGTTTAGGTTGGAAATTAGGAGACATTTCTTCTCAGAAAGAGTGGTTAGGCATTGGAACAGGTTTCCTAGGGAAACCACTGTCATCGACCCTGGGGGTGTTTAAGAAAAGGTTGGATCTGGTGCTTAGGGACATGGTTTAGTGAGTAACATTGGTGGTTGGGGGACGGTTGGACCAGATGACCTTGGAGGTCTTTTCCAACCTTTATGATTCTATGATTCTATAACCACCATTGTCCCCAGGAATTGTTCAGCTCATTTCTTGACACCTTATCTAAAGGCAGGTTAAAGTGGTTTGTATTTATTCCTTCCTTTGGCACTCGGGTACTAATTAGTTCTCAGACTGTGAGAACCGGATGTGTCAACCTGTATGAACCAGACATCTCCATTCACGCATTCAAGTCTTATTCAGATCTTAGATGTCTTTGACTAATGCTTTTTCTTTTTTTTTTTTTTTTTTAATAGACCCATAAGAACATCCGGGGGGGGGGGGGGGGGGGGATTTTTATTTTTTTTAAAGATGTGTAGTCTGTTTGACAGTGAAATTCCTTCCCAAACCCCAGCAGCCTGCAGCATGAGCTCCTGCAGAGTTTCCAGCAGTTTCAGAAGATAGCCCCAGTTATCTCTTCGAGTATGGATCCTGCGGTAACTCCATGTACACACAACTTTACAACTTTGGATTTGCTATTTCCAAATAGACTGTATAGCCCAAATTGATCAGCTTCTTCGGACTTCTCTTCAACTCTGTACAAGTTTAAGAAAAAAAAATCAAAATGAAGATTTATTCTGAAAGATAGGATCTTGAGCTTCTAATTATGAGACTGGAAGTAAACGAAATATATAAAGACTATTCTGTTGTTAGTATAATAGCTAGATTTCTTTCCAGTTCTTAAGTTTTCTCCTCAAAGAAAGCAATCAGAAGGGTTTGTCCTATACAGCAAGATCCCATCCTCTGAGTGCTGACCCAGAGCTGAAAATAAAACCAGCTTGCAGGACTGGCAATAAATTCCCCAGGAGACTTTCCTGCTTAAAACAGCATTCTGTGAATTTGTGTCTTTGTGTTCAAAAGATGACAACTTCCTTTCTCTTCCTCACTTTAAACTTAAGTCCTTGCTTCTTACCCAAGCTAATACAGCTTCTTCATCTCTTTTCAGTTAGTACATTCCTTTTGCCCTGATCTATTACAGCACTATTAGAAGTTACAGTCTCTGTCAACTGTTAGGTACATATATTTTTCCAAGTGCAGTCTTTCTTGCAAGTTTAATTTTCTTTAAGGACCATGTGTCATACATAAGTCCAATAACAGACTTTTGCAACTCTTGCTTGCAGAAATCCCTCTCCCCTGCTTCCTTTCTCAACTGTATACTCAACCTTAGTTACAGGGTCTATTGGCATCTTATTTTGAAAGTATAACTTGCTACTAAAAATTTCTGATGATATTTTCTTATCTACTGGTTTCACAATATGATTTTCTTGCTCAGTAAACATACCTATGCAATTATTTACTTCAATATCTGAATATTATTATGCTCATGTGTACTTACAGTAAACTATGGTATGGAGTCAATCTGTTGGGTCCCTATTCAGGGAATTCAAAATCAATTAATGTGAATCTGAGAAAGGATTGTAAAAACAGTTCTCTTACATACTTTAAAATAATTTTATCTTGCTTTTTATTGAAGATCTCTTTCCTACTTACAAACAAGAATTAATTTTATCTTGTATCAGCAAAGCAGTTTAAATTAGCAAATACTTATATCTAGCAAAGAGTCAAGTTATAAGGCAGAACTTTTCAGAAAAAAAAAGTAGCACAAACTTTCAGAGAAATTATTTGAACAATCAGAATATAATATTGTTAAATTTTGCTTAAAAGAAGCTGCTTCGACTTAATTTCATGGAATAAACTTTATTACTAGAGGATAATTTTCTATGACTAAAAATTTTCAGTATGAATTTAACTAGATGTTTTTAACAATGAATTTTAAGTAGCAAACAAATTTCATCACTTTGTTCTAACAGATTTCATTTTCCCTGAAGATGTGTGTAACATTGTTTGTCAGTAGGAAAAGTAACAGCTAGAGGCCATTTTGCTGCAAATCTAAGTGTTTTTACTTATTCATTGAAGAGCAGTGTGGTGATACTGTTGGCTTGAGCCTGGGAAATATGGCATGTGAACAACTCTGTGGATGCGATAACTGTTTTCTTTATTTAATGTGGTCTTTTTTGCTATAGATGAATGATGATCCTTTTCCAGAAATAATCTAATATAATCTGATGACCCTAACACTCCAACTTCTGATATTACATTTGTATTAGGTGTTTCCGTTACTTTCATGTAGAGGTTACTTGGGTATAGATTCCATGGTCATCGATGTTTTTGCCTACAAGTGGTTTCCATAATGATTTCAAGGTGCGTATAGCTACAAAAACAAGCATAGGAAAGCAGATCTAGTTTTAGCCAGGAGTGGAGACTTCCTCAGTGCGCTACCCTGCTGGTCAGATATTTTTTGATTCATACAAATGTCACAATGGTAGGCTTCTCCCATGAGGCTAGTTAACAACTAGCCCTGGTCATCTTAAAATTCCTGAACACCCTCTTTTTTTTTCTTTCTTTTTTTTTTTTTTAACACACTCTAGTAGAGTCACTGCTGCTTATCCTAAAATGCTGCCAGGTTAGGAGGATAACAGGATAACATGGTACCCACCTTTCTCCATCTTTTAGGACCTACGAGTTTCCCTGCAGCATCACAACAGCTAAGAGAACCAGGCCCACAAATTGCCCACTGCAGAGGAAGCTTGCATTTAAATAATTCTAAAGCCATTCATAAAAAAGAACAGGTAATCTGACAGGATTGTCCCAGTGCTGTAAAAGAGAAAGCAAGCTGCTTAGCTCCCTACAGGAAAAATCACGGCCACCAGAGCAGCTCCTCATAGTAATCTACAGAGTGCATAAACAAAGTGTTGAAACATGTGCATGAAACAGTGCATGACCGTGATCAGCACATCAGCATACGTTGCTGATCATTTCAATGAAAAGCACAGTGAATTCATAAGAGGAGAAAAATATTTTTCTGATCTGATCAGATTCAACCATACTGTCACAGAGTTTGGCCTTTACATACATATCTAGGATTTTGGAGCTTTGAAAAGTGTTTGCCAGAACTCTTTAAATGGATCCCTACCCCTTCCACCGAGATCCCCAGTACTAAAATAGGTTATTAATCTGCCTTCAGGAAAAGACATTCACTGCACTTGTTGAAACACACAGTGGCCCAAGTAGCCCTCAAGCCGAAACTGCAGCCTCTCAACCCCATTTCTGCCCAACCTGTAATGTTCACAAGAAGGTTAACTGAAGAAATGGCCTGTTCATGGCAATGAGGGAGGCAACATTTTTCCCTATATAGTAACAGATCTCTGACAGAACAGACTGTGAAGTATCCTACCATACGTTCCTGACATGACAGAGGTAAATGGTCCAGCACTTCATTTATTTTTATCTTCACTTATTTGGACCTGTCAGCATCCGTGGTAGCCAAACTTCTCTTCAATTCCAAAACAAGAGCAGGGTGAGAGCACGAGGTATGTCTGTCTTTGGCTGGTGGCAGCACGCAGGTGCAGATATGTCTCACTCACCACTGACACAGCCATGACACCTACTCAGCTACAGGCAGCCAGACCTCAGAGAAAGAGCTGTCAGCTCAAAAGGAATCCAGGCACCATGAAGGTGAGAGTGGCAAAATGGGAGACGTACCTCATTCTGAAATTGTGCAGATCTTTCTTCTCAACATAGTCCAACAATCTGGGTTCATGTTTGCCTCCTCACCAAACTTCTACATTTCTAAAAATGCCCTTTATTTCACCATCTTGCCAGAAACCTTCATCCTTTCCTAGGATTTGCTGGTTGTTACACACTTCTTTCCTTCATGCAGAGCTGTTGTAGTCTGCAATATGTTACAATCAATGGAGGTAATGAAGTTTATGGCAGGTATAGAAAACGGCTGGCACTTCTACCACGCTCTGCCATCATCACATCGGGCTCACGCTGACATCCTTAACTTCTTCCTCCTCTGGCTCAGATTCCATTAAGGGATTGCTCCTAATTCAGAAAGCTGTTAATGGATCACATCCCATTTATAGTGAAAATCTGATTTCAATTTACAAACGCAGATCACACAATCCAGGACAAAGAGAGATGGAACTGTGCAGAAAGCCTTCTTAGCTGGAGAGCTAGAGAAGTGGTTCCAAGGTACCAGAAAAATTTAGACAAACTTGTAACCATCATTAGACATTTTAAGGAAATACTGCCAAGCTTTAAAAAGGCCTTGATGTCAGAACAAAAAATGGTGCCATTTAGACATGGTACTTTATCCTGCATTAACATGTTTTTAAACAATGGAAAAGAAATGTTTTGAAATGGTCATTTTCATACCTACGATCTAAATCTTTGGAATTCTACTCAGGAAACATTTCAAAATGTTTATGTTTTCTCCTGATTCAGGATGAAACTAAACTTTTGTATTCTGTTCAGTCTGTCTCCGTATGAACTATATCAAATCTACATAAACACCACACTGCATCTATAAGGTTTTATTGAAAAACGAGCTGTGAGAAAAAGCAGAGTCTCCAGTTAAAATCAAAATAACTTTCCAAACCTCTTCCTGCGATGCACTTTTGAGTTAACACTGAAGGTTCCCCGACATTAATTTGTCAGGGCTGGTTAACTAAACTCAGTTACGATATCGAAGCTTGCATTACTGCTTTAAGCAAACCTTTCAACTTTTAAATAGTCAACAGTTGCTATTAGTGATTTGTAGAAAAACCTACTCTGCTGTCTTTGCTCACACACGTAGTGCTGTGTTCGATGTCAGCTCCACGTTGCACCTCAGCGAGCCCAGCTGCCCTGCTATGAGCTGGTGAACTGGGTGGCTACGTGCCCACCTCCAAGGGGCTTTTTGTTGAGAGAGCGAGGCTGGGCTGCATGACCAATGCTGTTTATAACAAAGTGAGCCATTTATGAGTATGATCGTTTACTTTGTGAAAGGTTTGCTTTTGACAATTTCAGCCTAGCGGTGGTTTAAGACCTAATGAAAGCTCTGAGGGACAAACACGGGAAAGAGCCTCAGAGAGGGTTATTTTGGCGCACAAAGCTACCCATGCTTGAAGTTTTCTATAAACGCATGCAGTTGGGCGTGCAGAATGAAAGGGTGAGTGGATTACGTTGCCACATTCAGTCAATGCGATGTCTTGGAGAAATGTAGACAGTGGACTTGCCCTGCACGTGCGCTTCGAAAGCGCACCTTGGCAGCATACAAGGTCAGCAGCTTCCACATCGGTCGGCCGCGTGCTTCCTCTTGCACTGTACATTTCAGCACAGTGACTTTGCTGCGTACAGCTGTGCCTGGACAGTGACACTCTTAATTTTTCTCCGACTTTCTAATTAAGCTTTGTATTTCACAGGCTATGGCAAAGCCATCTCTCCTTGAGGCTTGGTGTCTCCAAAGCCAGGGGAGTCACCTCACCTGCTGGCAGCTCCAATAGCTCTGCTGGGAGCAGAGCTAAGGCAGGTTCCACCTGCCTTAGGAACCGTAGCCACCGGATCACTTTGCCTGCCGGGACGGAGTCAAATTTTTTGACTTGGCAAAACGTTTCATCTGGCCCCAACGGGCTGAACTTGCCTGATAATGTGCTCAGCCACCAAGTGTCTCGCTTCCTCGGGGAAGCAGAGTGAGAGATAAGAGCCACCATGGGCGACCAAAAGTGCGGCTCCGTCCTCTGACATTTCCCGAAGTTAAATTGGAGGGGCGTTCTCTTCTGCGCTCCGTGCCCTTTATTAGGCAGCGCGGCGGCTGCTTAATGGGATGCACTTACTCAAGTAAACAGTCCTGTGGGATGCTTATTTGTTCCTATTACCGCACGAATCCCAGCCCTGCTAAGATTTATTTAGATGCTGGTGTTAAAAAAAAAAAAAAAAAAAAAAAAGACCAAAAAAAAGCGTTTTGCCGGGGGAGCAGCGGGAGGTGCCCGCGGGCCGGCGGCGGGGACGGAGCTCCGCGGCGGCTCCCCCGGTCCCCGGGGGGATGAAGGCGGGGGGCGAGCTCCGGGTCCGCCCGCGCGGGTGGGCGCGGAGCATCCGCCGGCTCCGCATATCCATAGTAACGGCGGGGGCCGGGGGGAGGCGCCGCAGCAGCTCCCCGCCCGCCGCAGCCCTGCGCGGCGCCGGGACCGCACCGAGCCGCGGTGAGCGCGCGCGCGCCCCCGCCCCCGCGCCCGCGCAAGGTTGGGAGCGGGGGGGAGCGGCGGGGGCGCGCGCGGCGGCGGCGGCTGCTGCTGGACGGGGAGGGCGGCGGGGGCTCCGGTGTGCGCGGCTCCGCGGCGCTCTCCCTGCCTGACTCACCGCGGGGCGCGGGGAGGATGCTGAGCGCCGAGGGGTAGCGGCTGCGAGCACACGCCGGGGCCCCCCCTCGCCCCCCTCTCCCCTCCCTCCATCCCTCCCCGCCCCCGCCGGGCTCGGCAGCTGAGCCCCGCCGCCGCCGCCGCCGTTCCTAGGTGAGACCGGGGGGCAGGGGAGGGCCGGGCGAGCCCCGGGCGCGCACAACGGGGGGGGGCGGCCACGGGGCCACCGGGCGCCGCCCCCGCCCCGCCGTGCGGCCCGGAGGGACGGGGACGGGGACGCGGCGCCTATCCCCCCTCTCCCCGGGGGGCGGCGGAGCGCCGGCAGCGGACCCCCGGGTGTGGGGGCGGGAGGCTGCGGCTGCCGGTTTCGCAGGATTATGTCAGCCCCGGCCTCGCCGGTGCCCCCTCCGCCGGCGCCGGGGCGGGCGGCGGCGGTGGCGGCTCCCGGCCGGCGGCGCTGCGGGGCTCCGCGCTCCCGGGGCGGGCGGCGGGGCCGGCGGAGTTTCGGCCTCCCGCTGGTGCTCGGGGCCGGGGACGGAGGCAGCCCCGGTGGGCTCCCTCCTCCCGAGCCGCGCTCAGCGCCGGTGGGCGGCGGGGGGGGGGCCGGAGGGCGGCGAGGGGGGTCCGGGGAGTGGGGTGAAGGGGGCAGGGGGGCGCGTCGGGACCGCCCGGTGCTCCGGGGCTCTGCAACTCGCCCGCGCCCCGCCGTCCGAAACTTGTCCCGGGCGAGGTGTGGGCTTCACAGCACCGCGGCCGGTCCTGCGGGCTGGCTGAGGGGCCGGAGCGGAGCGGAGTGCTGCGGTCGGCCAACATAAAATACAAATAAAAGGAGAATAAGTGGGGGATGCAAAGCAGAAGTGTGCGGGGTCGTGGTTCGCGCGGCGGTGTCTCGGGAGGCTCGCGTTGGAGCAGCGCATCTTTGCGGACAGTTGTTGGACCGTATGGCGAGAAGGCGCCGCCGGTATTAGGAGAGGCAGAAGCGGTACCTGACAGTTTCGTTTGGCACGCAATTTACCGCACACGTGCAGGAAGGCTTTTCGACAGGCTTTTTAACATGTGGGCTAAGGCGTGTTGCCATGTGCCTTGCAAAATGCCTCCCGCTCTCGCTGGGATCAGTGGCGGTGTGTGCCCACATGCACGAAATCAAGGTGTGCTCTAGGCCGTCCTCGGCAGCACCGGCGGTAATGAGGAAAACTCCGGTGTCCGTCTGCAGCGGGATCACTGGCGTGGTGTATCGCAGCGATTCCTTAGAGAGCATCTTAACTTCTTCCCCTAGTGAGCCACAGAGTAGTGGTGAAGCAGACCCCGACGTGAAGGATAGTAACTTGTTCAAATAGGCATTAAGAATCAAGCTGTCATCTTCTGTACATGCCAAAATGTAAAATATAATAACCTGCTTAAAAAAAAAAAAAAGAAAGAAAAAGTCAATGGAATAAGATCCAATTGCATGATAATAGGGGCTTTATCATAAATAAGTACGAATACAGGTTATAAGTATTCATGTAAAGTTGATACTTGTTTGCCAGGTAGGAAATCTTGATCCTGCAGCTTGGTAATTACTGTGATGGGCTAAAACTCCGTTCCGATAGCATCCTAAAAATCTCCATAATACAATGAAAACCATGGAGAGTAAGGGATTTTAACTGATGAATTTTGGTCTAGCAACACTTGTTCGCTAAGAGCTCTGTTCTTTTATTAATATGTGTATATAAGTAATAGCAGCTGTGCTCATGTGGTCACTCAGAGACCCTTCTGACCTTGCACACCTGAGAAGTTCTATTTCAAGGATTTGTGCAAGTGGTTGACAGGTTAAAATTGCAAGAATTCGCTGATATATTCAAAGTAAACTCTGCTTTTTGTAGTAAAGGTGAACTTCTTTATTTTATTCTTCAGAGAAAGATGTGAGAGGTGGGTAGGGAGAAATGTATCTAGTAAGAAGGCAAATTAAAATACACTATGCTTATTCATTCTATTTAGAAGGCTTTTAAACGCAGTACCCTGAAATAAATTTACAAAGCTAAGGGCTCGATGCTTTTTCTTTTAGAACATTTTTCTGCAGAGGGGAAAACAACATATCTATGTGGAATTGGGCACATGGAGTTAAAAAAGGAGGGTAGAAGATGGGAAAATTAGGAACAGAGCTGTCAATGAAGATACTGTCTGTGAAGGCTGCAGCGAACTTAGCAGAAACTAAGGCAGATTGACTCTCGGTAAGAGTTTCACTACTGAGGAACTTGAAGGAGCCGTGACCCAGGTCAGACGTTATTTGCCTTGCGTTTTGAGAATAAGTTATATTTTAAAGTAGAAGTGGTCAGAATTCCATGTTGGCAATGCTTATTCTAATTTATTTCCAATAACTGGGAGGATACAGATTTACAGATTTTGCTTTCTTGTTGAATGAACGTCTGGTGTTTTGGTAAGGATCTTTGTATTTATTCATTAAGTGTTAGTGATGAGCATAATGAACAATAGGAGACTTTCTCCTTGCATTGAGTAGACTGAGAAACTGCCAAGCGTTGGATTTAAGATTTCTTGGCCCTTGGTCCTGAGTTTTTACTCTACATGCAGACTGGAAGTTAAAACAGAAATGAGTGAATGTCATAATTCTTGGTCCAGTCTGTATTTGTTTGTCAGATGCTAAGCAAGACAATGTTACGTTCATAGGACTGGACCTTTTTCCTGGCGATCCTATTATCACAATGCTTTGCTTGCTGAATGTTGAAAATTTATATTAGTCTTCCAAATCAGCAATGGTCTTGATGAACTGGCCAATTTTTACGCAGAGAGGTATGATTTGCAATTGTTTGCACATTTGGGAAAATGTTGGTTTACGCTAGTTCACATTTTCAATGTTATTTTCACAGTTATATGAGCTACAAGCTTATTTTTAAGAAATCACAGTCAAATTCTAGAGAATAACACCTTCAGAAAATTGTACCAGCCTGGCACTCTTTACAATCCAATGTATGTTTTTTTTCCTTTTGTGCAGGCAATAGCAGAGGGCTGCTTGTGTTTGATCTTTTAGTCTATGTGCCAACTATGCCAGCTTGTCTCCAAGACAGTAGTCTTGGTTCCTAGTATGAAAGGGTCATGATCTAGATAAACCTGGCTTTGACAAGGTAATCAAGCTAGGAAAAACATTTCTGTCATAGTTTGACTGCAGTCTCTATCCGTAGACTTTCAGTATATTTTTTTCCTTCGAGGAGAGAAGCTAGGAAATGTGATAATATCTGTAGCGTTTGAGCATGTTAACAAGTATCGTGAACACTGAGATTCAAAAATCTTCATGTATTCAAAATCTTCACATACCTTATTCTCAACAGTTTATTTGTATAAACTATGCATCTGCTCCTTTATTTGAACCTTGACCTCTCGGAGGTCATTTTGGTTTATGGATTACATGCAGAGATTATGCAGAGTTGCTGGGGGAATTTCAGTGGTCATGTTGCTTTTGCATAGGGCCAGATATTTCTCTGGGAGAAGATGAGGAGATACCTGTTTTTTTTCCTGCCATTCTGTTTACATACTCTGGAGCAATGCATTTTTTCTGAAGGTCCTTCAACTAGGAAATGTTTTTTCCTCTCCAAAGATTTTTTTTTTTTCAAAAAAAAAAAAAATACAATAATTTGTGTTTGATTCATTCTCATCAGCTTGAGCATAGTGTAAAAGAAAGGAAACAATCTCATTGACATTCATCACCCCCCACGAGCTTCTCTAAAGTGAAGTGTCTTGCAATATTGCAGTGGGTATGTGTGCCCAAATTCATGTTAGCTGCAGATAACAATTATTGTGCCTAGCGTAAGGGAATGATGATGCTAGTGTTAACCAATAATTAGCCAAAAGTAAAGTGCTTGAGAGCTAGCCTCTCTTCCTTGGAAAAAGAACAGTGATTCTGAGATGAGAAGTTCTCTCAGACCTCATGGACCAGGGAGTGGAAGCTGTTCTTATTGTCAGAATTGGAAGTATTCTAAGCACAAAGGGAAAAACCAGGACCACCTCTGGTGTTCCTCCATTCCTTAGTTACCACCGTCAGCCTCCTAGTAGTGGGTTATTTCTAACTCAGTTGACTGAGGAGCATCTTGAAGAGCTCTGCAATGTCATTCTTAAAGTCAACCAATGTCTTCATAGTCCTTGTCTGCCCCATTCCTGTGGGTTTTCACAATGGACTGTCTTTGTGATACCTCTAGAGAAATTGCTGGAACATTCAGGCTGCTGTGTTACAGTGAAATGATACCTGGGCCTTTGTCTCCTTTTCAGTAGGACTCAGATGCCAATATATGAGAACTGAGATCAAGTTAAAGTCAAATGGCTGAAACACAGCTTGATTCAGGAAAGAGGTAATGAGCAAGGACAGTAGCTCTGAAGATCTTCTAAAGTCTCTGGCTTGTCTGTTGCTTGATGGCTCTTGTTCAATATTATAAATTGGTGTTGAACGCTGGGGCATTTTCACTTCATAGATGGTTCAGATTTGGAGTTTTTTCCCCATGTAGACATTTGACTCATTTTCAAGGCTTGTGTGTTCCCTTGCTAAACTACCAAAACATGCGGTTTTCCTTTGGGAAAACCAATTTCAGCTAGTTGAGAACTAAGTACTTACAACCATCCTGGTTCTTCTAAATGTACTACACATGCTATGTGATTACGACCAATGCCAGAAATATGCATCTGGTGGGCAAAGAAGGCCTTACAAAGCTTGAGGGGGAAATTTTCTCCTAGACCTTTACCTTTGGAGTTTGCTCTTATTAGAAACATATGAAAACATGAACTGGGACATGTTAAGATATGATGTACCTCTTTGCTTATGTTCTTACAGCTTTTTGGTGTAGGAAATCCAAGATGATATGTATGAGGTTTGTTACATGTAATTGGTTTGTTCTTCTTTCTGTCCCTAGTTCCTGCAGTCAGCAAAGATCCAAATAGGTTTTATTGTTGTTTAGAACACTTTAAGTTTTGCTAATGTAAAAAGGGTAAATTTAATGGTAGCTGCAGTAATAACAAATGAAGTCAGCAGGGAGTTTTACCTTTTTGACAGCAGATTTTAGCCCATTGTTTAATTTCTGAAGTACTTTTTCCGGAAAGTGCTTCTCTGCAGCAGGGAATAAGCATTTAGTTGTTTAGTACATTTAAATGTAGTAAAATTTGAAGGTGATAAATACTTTTTCTGCTTGTCTGACTGTGGATGATCATGGAACGTCTTCATTTAGTTGACTGGTCTTCTTGACTGCACTGTGGAGTCAGACCTTCAATGCTGGTAGGTGTTTGCATGTATGCCTTACCCACATATGAGGTTCCTTATACATTGAAGGCAATGTGTAATTGCCAAAAATCTTTGGCAAAGATTTCAGTGAGAATATATGGCTTTTGTACAAGGCTATACTGAAACTCATTTATTTCTTTATCATGTATCTGTGCAGTGAAGAACACCATATTACACTTAATACCTTTTTATTTTTGAGTATCGTGAATGACTCTAAAACCACTGGTAAATTGGTAAGCCACAAAAATGGTTGGATGTAATTATTCCTGATATAGGAAAATGCAAAGTCAATTCCAGTGTTCATCAAGATTTATTATATAACACTAAAATGTATGTGGATATAAGGAATAACTATAAATATACACATCTTACGGCTATAATGTATGTTCATCTGACTGTTTTTAGGCTTTGTCTTGCCCAAATGAAATTGGTATGAAAGCTCTCACTTTAAATAGATTCATAAAAAGTGCTTGTAGAAATAATATAGCAATTTCATACTGTTATATAAAGTTTTAGATAATGTCACTTATTGCATAAATAAATATATTGGGTATTTGTCAGTTTGCAAATTGTTGATGTACTTAAAATTCAAGGTAACTGAAGACTGTCCAAGTATCTACTTGAAGATCCCATAATCAGAGAGCTGTTATACTATTGTCATGCTTTGTAATGCTTTTATTTGTCAGGTATGATATATATATGATATAACTCTAAAATCTGGAAAAAGTGTTACTTTGTTAATCATGCAGTCACCTGGCAAACTCATTATTAGTGAGTACCCAATTGGTTTGTGAAACACCTGCATTATTATTATATGATAAAAATACATAGAACTAAAACATTCTGTACTAATATTTATAAACCACCACTGAGGTAAGTGGGTATTGGAGCGAATTGTCACACAGAAAAATACTGTATCAAAACCTAGGGGATGTATTGCATGACTCATTTGTATTTTTACTGAAGCCGTTACAAAACTGAATGCAAGTTATTATTTTTATTTAAAAACTGAACATGGTGTCGTTCCTGCTCTTAGCACTAGCAAGAAACAAGATATCAAGGTTTTTCATAGACCTTTGCAAGTACGTCTCAGTCCTAATCTGTGTTATGCTCAGCTCAGGTATCTTGGAAGCAAAGATTGGCTCTACAGAAGACACATTATAAAGAGACTTCTGAACCTTATCTTTTTTTTTTTTTTTTAAACCTCACAGTTAAAATACTAAGTGTAACAGGTACTCACAGGTTTGAAAATATGTGGTGCTCACATTTTTCTAGGGGTTTACCCAATGTTTATTAATTTAATTAATTGACTGTCCATATGAGTTTTACATTCCCACGCAAAATGGCAATAAATCTTTGATATTGTCTAAATACCGCAGCATTGCACTTTAAGCATGAAAGCATAGAAAGAGTACTAAATATGACAACTATAATTTTCCACCTGGATTCTGCTGATAATATTTTTGGGTTGTTTTTTTTGAGTACTTCTAAACTGTTGTCTGCAGCCAACCATCTCAGCACCAAACAGCTCCACACTTGTCCATCAAATACTTTGCACATGCATTAGTCGCAGTCACAACACAGTACTTGTGTGGTGGTGTCCGCATCATGTTCATTTCGTAAGCATTACTTACCACCACCACCCTCCAGCTGCCACAGGATGCCATTTTGGGTTGACCTGAATTAAATACACCCATTCCAGCTCTAGCGTTTGCTGTGCCCATTCCTGCTCCCTCTCTAAGGCTTGCTGTAGCCATTTTTATTCTTTACAGAGCTGTCCGGGACTAAGTGGTAGTTGTGCAGTGATGATATGTACAAGGGTACATAGGGCAGGAGAGGAAAGCATCATCTACCCCAAAGAGTTGCACTCAGAGTTTACAAACAAGGTTCTCAGCAGACGTAAAGTGTCATAGCGCTGTTGATTTCATTGAGTATGCAGGCTGAAGACTGTATCCCATGTACTTTGTCAGGAGTAATCCTCCTGAATACTGGGAAGAAGGACAAGCAATAACATTTTTAAAAAGAGTAGGTTTGGTTACCACTGCAGTAAAGCAGTGTTTGGGGAGCTCCTGAAATGCTGCTCTGAAAGTAGTGAGCATCCCCCTATTGCTATCTCTAGTATGGGAGCACTAACACTGATAGAAGCCCTATAGATTCTTTCTAGAGATGCCTCTTTTGGTGTGATTGTATTTAGTTCTTGATTCATTTGCATTGTCCAGTTAATTGGCTAGAGTTTCTGAGAAGATGAAATGTTGAACAGGAAAGCTCAAGACCAGTATTTTTAATCTTTGTTGCCTAAAAATTAGGCTTTAAACTTCATAATTCAATATGTGATTTTCAAAGGGAGAGATGCTTTTAGAGAAAGCATTATTATAGTTGATATTCATCTCTGTAAATGCTGGTTGTAGAAATAGGAAACTGAATTTACGCAATCCTAATTTGGAAAGCTGGGCTGTAGAGTGTTGATTTTCCCTTTTGAACTATCTTTCATTAAATATGCCTTGTTCTACTATATCTACAAGCAAGTGACCTTCCTAGGTTGAAAATTTTGTTGAAATCCTTTGGTCTTGATATTTAAGGATAGTACTGCAGGACAATGCTTCTGCAATCAGAATATTGGTAACATTCATTAAAAAATAAAGACAATTTAAAGCATAAGGTAAAGAGCAAGTCATAGCCCCCCAAATAATCATTTTTCCCATTTAAATAATACTTGACTGAATTTAGGTGATATTTTCTTTGTTATTGTATATACCAAAGACTGCTCTAGTTGACAGAAAATTGTGAAGCTTCTGTATTTCTAATGAAATAGTTTCCTAATTATTCTCATAAGTAAGGAAAAGCTACCCTTTCTGCTGACTCTTGATGTGGTGCAGCATCATACATGTGTTGTACCCTAGGGCTTGCTAATGCCTTGTTGGAGTCAACCCACAGTAGCTGAGGGTAGTGGCTTGTTTGACCAAGAAGAGATTCCCCAGCCTGCTGCTTTTTGGTGTCTGAGGCTGGTTAATCTGTGCTGGGATTTTGCAAAATAACAGCCCCTTTTTATCTGCAGAGCATAGCACAGAATATTTTTAGAAAATGTCTTTCTTACTGTATGGTATAAGAACTTTGTGTAAGAAAAATTATTTTGCTAAAGGTAGTTAGAACAGAATTACTGTAAAAGAAACAATCTGAATTAAAGTAGTCAATATATACAAAACAGCAGTCATCTTTCCATTTTCCTGCATTGACATGCATCCTATTTTGAGTTATGTAACACAAGTAATGGGATTGTTATTTGACCTTCATAATCTCATTATTGCTCTGGAGGTACAATCCTTACTTTTAGTTATCTATATATGATGCTGATTTTATAGTTTAATGCAAAACTGTTGATTCATGGAAGTAATCCTGTGTTCATGCATTATACAGAAGCTATATCTGCTGTTTCTCCTATTGCTAGGGGGCTGATGCGTCACATTTATAAAAATCTTTTCTTTAGAGTATCTTACTTCAGCCACCACAACCAGTTCTGGTTAAAACCCTGTTATGTTGATCCTAATACTGTGATGACGTAACCAAGAGGGTGAGGGAGCCAGTTAAAAACTAGTAATATTCTTGAAGCATTACTTGCATTTATTAGGAATGTAGTAGTCCTTACAAGTCAGATTCTCTGGGAGAGGTGATAATAGCAAGTAAACATGTCTGCCATTTCCAAAGACTGAGTCCTAAGCTTTTGCCATGGTGCCTTTGCACTTCTCTGTGGGTGAAGGAGAGGTGGAGCTACCTTACTGGAGTGTGCGAAGAGTATCCCTGCAGCTGATGATCTCCAAGGCAGATCTCACCATCCAGCTTCCTGTTGTTCCTCCCATTCCTTCTCTCCCCATCTCAGCATAGGACCCTTCTGAAGAGGATGAGACAATGGTCTGGATCTCCATGCTTGTGGGAGGGAGTGGGTGGTTGAAGCTTAGCTCAGCCCTGAGGCATCTCCACGTCCTACAGACTCGAACTGAGGATTAGGGGATCATAACTATGAAGAAGTGACTTCAGATCGCTTTTTGTCACACATTACTGCAGTGATCAGAGGATCTCGTCCAGCAGTATGAGAACTGGCATAGCCAAGTTCACGCTAAAGGTTTCCATGTTGCTGCGTTCACACATAGAGCAGTCTGAGTTTGGCTCACAAACTTAAATGATATTTGTGAATCTGTGTAATCAAATTTGGAGGTATTTACATAATTACTGAATTATCAGAAGTATTAAGAGAGCTGTCATGCATTATTATGCTATAAAACCTGATATCTTTTGTAGACTATGACACATGGAGTGTTTTTGTTTATGCTTTTGACACATAACAAAAGATTGTGTGATGCATTCAGAAATTACATTGACACCATAGCAATCTCTGTCTCCCTTCTCTACACAGCAGTTCCTCAAAAAGAAAAATGTCAATTGTGGTTTTCTGTAATCTGAAAAGCGATAAAAGTTGAGGTAGTTCATCAAAATAAAATAATAAAATGTTTGTACAGGTTTTTCTACTTCTTGAAGCTCTGAAAAAGTGGACTCCCTTCTAACTTGTCAGTACATTTTCAGGCAGTGAAACTTGGACGCTAGGGACAGAAAGCTCATTAAATTGCAGACATAAGTAGTTGAAAAGAGGCAGTTTTATTGTTGTCTGTTTGAATTCTGGAAAAACTAGTGATGGCAGAAGGGAATAGAAACTTCAGGCCTGCAGGAGAGATTCTAGATATTCCAGTAATTGGACTGTAATCAAGGTTTAAAATGATTACAATATTTATTTGAGTTCTGGTATCTTCTTCCACAGACAAGAATCCAGTAGGCATATGTTAGTTTAGATTTTAGTAAGGCTGCTCTGAAACATCATATTACCTGTTAATACTGCGATGGGGTTGTTTTACTTCTTGGGAAACAAGACTCACAGAGCTCCACTTGTGAGCATTCTGCAAAGATATTGTTTTCTGTTATGCTGAAGGTTTGGGCTGGGGAACTTATCTGGATTGCTTTACAGTCCAAGGACTCTGAATGGAGGTGTAGTCCACCTGCTGTAATGCATCTGGAAGGTATATTTATACCTATGTGTGTTCAAGATGAATATGTAAGATGCATCTACTTAACAGAAAGTATGCGTGTCAGAGCAAAGGGTGAATTAGTTTTGTCAGAAAGCATCCTTCCTGTCTGACATCAATTTGAAATGGAATATTCTTATTCTTTAACTGATTATCCAAAACATTTCTGGAGCTTCTATGTTTTGTACTGCATACACACCTGTAGCACTACAGCACTTAGTTGATGAGAACATTCTGGTAGATGGCATTTTGTAGAAGACTTTAACCCAAATGGCACAAAGTTTGAGTGGCTGAAGACAAGTAACAAACATAGCCCATCACTAGTCCTGCGCTGCCACAAAAGACATTGCAAAGCCCTACCTGTCTTTTTAATGGTAGGGAGTGAGAGAGCAGGGTCTCTGAGATGTCTGTTCAACTAAAGCAAATGCTCCTGTGTAAGGTCACTCCATTTGTTCTTATTCCCAGGTTTCTACAGAAGATTAGAAAAGATTATGCTAGTCTGCTACAAATAGCCACAGTATCAGTCCATGAGTTTTGATTTTCTTGTAGTAGTGATTCAAATACTTCTGCTCGCTGTAGTGAATCATCCATCTGAGGCAAGGATGTTTTCTACCAACCAAACCAAGACTCCATCAGTGATAGGTTTGATTGCTCCTTCAAAGTATAACAAATCCTACTGGAAAGCAAGAATACTTTTACCAGGAATGCTTGGTCCATGATGAAAGTGGAAATGATTTTCTGGATGAAGTAGATAAGAAATTGATTGAGGCTAATTTCAAACACTTTCATCCTAAACTATTGACCTCTTTTTAAGTAGTCTTGAATTTCTGTCAGCTCAGTAAAAGCCCGGGACTTTCATCTGTCTGTTTAGGATAATACTATGTGTGTGATTATTCTACAGTTAAGAAGTTTTTGAGGGATTTATTCCCTGTGTTTGCTCTGCTGCCTGAACCATACCTATCCTAGGAGTTGATTGCAGTATTTATCAAAGCTATGGAGCCCCGTTTGAGCCATCTGTAGGTAGTGGTTGTGCCATCTGTCACTGAAGACTGCGTTCCAGAGAGAGAGAGAATATGCACAGACTTCACCATACAAAGCCTGTAGGGTATGATGTTTGCTTTATCCTTGTAGGATGTATAGGTTGTAGTGTTTTCCTAACTTCTAAAATTTTTATTGAAAGAAGCTTTTGAATGCCACGTTAACCAATAAATCATCCTCACCCATGTGTATGTATTTTGCTCTTTACTGAAACCCACTCATTGCTATATGTTCCATATTCGTTAAAAGGCTGTAAGAATGTTCAAAAATGGGCAAAACCAAGCTGCAGAAGACTTTGAACTAGTATTTAACACTTGGAGATAATGGTAAGGGCCACACAAAATGAGGAGCCTTTGGGTGCAAGCATATTATCATTTTCTGTATATTCTTGGTATGAATTAGCAAGGATTACAGCAGCAGCAGATGTTCAAGACAGCATGATATAGGTAGTGTATAGTTTTGTCTTATGATTAACTAATCCAATATCCTTGTGTTGTAAGAGATAGGTGACTTTAAAAAGTTTCAAGAGGACTTTAACAACATTCTTTCAGGAACACTTTTACTACATAAGCTGCTAGCAGGAGCAGCATTCAAAGCTTTGCATGGTATCACTATTTGTGTTTAATGTAATTTGATGTAATGATCGACAATGATGTAATTTTTCATTACCTGTAATAACGTGTGATTGGCTCCTACCTCTGAAGTGAAATTTAGGAAAACCGTCCTGCATTGTCTTCAGATGTATTTTGCATTGGATTTGTAGGCAGTGTAATGACTTAGACAGTATTGAATGCAAAAACAGTTACCTTCTAATGAAACTGTGGGCCTTCAGGACAGCAATTTTCATGGCTTCATATTCTCCCTACTTCACAAGCTTATTGGCAGTCCTTGTTGTAGTGAAGGGTATGTCTTCATACTGTGTGGTCATGGGGCCATGAATCCTTCTGCATTTTTCAGCTCAGGGTAGAGCGTGGGCCAGACACACACAGAGGGTTCAGAGGCTGCTGCAGAATCTGCATGTTGCCCAGAACAAGTAGCTCATCCACACAAGTAGGACTCCTGAGCTCTCATTTTTCATTTTTGACCAAGGTAGTGTTGGCGATCTGTCAGAAACTGACGTGAAATATAAAGCAATGAAGTGATGAGGTTTGTAGTACGTATGGTTGCGTGCTTTTCTTTTTGTATGAAACACAAGGACAAATTTGTACAAATGACAGAATCCTAAAAAGAGACATTGCATCAGTCAAAGGTAATACTGTGCATTGCTGTGTTAAACAGGAAAGGAACTGATTTAGCATAAGCAAGCAGACTTTAAAGAAAGCCCTGTGATAGCTGTTCCTCTTCTAATACAGATCAGATGTAGCATAAAGTGTATGCCATGACTTATATATGTAATGTCTGTGTACATATATATGCACTAATAAAATATTCCAAGAAATGCATAGCAAGAACATTGTATTGTCAGTGATATGTAATGCATGTTTAATCTAGACCCAGCACCCAGCTTCTGAGGATACTTAGGGAATGCAGAGGATCAAATATTTTATTTAAATATTGAATTTCAGGGCATTTAAGTGGATTATTCTTTGTTCTTTATGAATGTTCTCTCAACGTGAAACCAAGAGGATATATAAATACATATATTTCTTTTTTTTTTTCCCTTTTTTTTTTTTTTGCAGTGTAGCAGCGACTTGCTCAGTTGCTAGGTAACAAGGTATCGCTTTATTTGCAGGAGCAGTAGCAGAGTTGATAGTAGAGGCAATGATTTATACAAAATGTATTAATATATACTGTAGCAGTAATAATGGTTATTGAAATTGCCAATTTTTATGTGCTCTGTGCCATGGAAAAATATAGTCGATACATTAGAATATTTCCTTCTGCTCTGTGTAGAAAAGCTGCTTAATTACTGAGAATGTCCAGTTATTTAGTGAAGCATCAGAATCAGCACTATTTATTTAGTAGTCTTAAAATGAGTTATTTTAACAATTAAAAAAAAAAAAAAAGAGGAAGTAAAGTGTTAATGAAAAAGGGGGATTTATAAGGAGAAGTTATTTCCCTAAATTGTCCATTCATACTTTTTTTTGGCCTTTCACAGACGGGCTTACTTTTCCAGCAACAATACGTTTTCCTCCAGGGATCAAGACCAAACCTGTCAGTCACCAGGGCAGAAGTTGGCTCAGTCCCAGTGGCAGGCTGCCATCTCGCTTCTGCCTCCAAGAAGACCAGCAGGTGGTCTGCAGGCCACTCTACCTCCTCCTTCCTCACACAAGTCTGGAAATTCAGAATGGTCAGAGTTGCCTTCAGGGCAAATGCTAATGCCACCTGCTTCCACTTCTGGCACAGTGACTGGCTAGGTGGTGCTGGATGCTTTGTCATCCGTGGCCAAAGATGTCACTGCAGTTCATTTTTTTCCAGTTTTGCTGGTGTTTGGGAGAGGGAAGCATATACAGTCCAGGTGGATTCCTCATCATCTTGATGCACCTCTTCGGTCAGGTTATTCTTACTCAGTCCAGCCAGGTAATACCTTCACCCTGCTCTTCAAACCTCCTGTCTTTTACATAAGATGCATTAACCAGGTCTTGCTGCAGTTCGTGGATCCTGGAAGACTGTGCTTGAATGCAGGGAGCAGGATTTCTGCAGTTCATTAAAGAGGAACAGTTGTTCTTTCCAGATGATGGGAGCCAGTGACTTAAGAGAAGAAAGTTTTCTTTGGCATTAGCCAAGTTACTGCATACAGAATAACTGAGCATAGTTTTAGTTTTAGATTTGTTCAAATCTATCTTGCCTGAATATTTGCCCCAACTTTCCTCCTCACAAAGACTTGATATTTAATAATACATCACATGTATAGTTCTGCTATTTTTAGAGCAAACATTGACCTTTTCCCCACATTGATCGTTTTTAACCCGTAAGCTCACCTGTTGGGGTATGAACTTGTTTCTCAGACATTCACACAGAGCTCCAAAAGGCTACAGTTCACCTCCTCTAAGGGGTTATTCCTCATGCTGATTTTCTTATCCTGGCGGATTTACTTTTCAAAAGTCTATTATGTGTAGTCCTGATCATTCAGGTTTGGTGGTGCTTTTGTTGTGTTTTTTTGTTTGTTTGTTTTTGTTTTTGTTTTTGTTTTTGTTTTTTTTTCCAAAGCAAGATCCATCTTTATTTAAACAGAATTTAAGTGGTGTTTATCAACGTGTGATGGAGAGAAAGGTTAGCCTAGAAGCCATGGGTGATAGGCAGACAAAAACAGGGCAGTGCATATGGCAAAGTTGATCTCTGTGGTGCCTCAACACCTGTGCTAACAGGGATTTGCAGCTGTGGATAGTGTATTACACTGCTGCTTGAAAACCAGCAGTTATTTCCAGTTTTTATATTATAACCTACATGACATTTTCCCTTAGACCTCTAATGACTTCTAACACAGTCATTCATATAATCAGTTCATAAGTAAATAGCTGCAGGCTTGGGCAGTATCTTAACTAAAGTATTCCTGCTCCCTTGGTTTTCATTTCAGTGGAATAAATGGGCAGATTAAATAAAAGGAGGCAAAAAGACACTTTCACAGTGTTTGGATTCCTGAAAAGTCACAGAAAAGAAAGAAGAGCGACAGCACAAGAGAGTTAAAAGAGAATAAAAGTTAGAAAGCTATATCTATAAATTTAGAAGATTAAAACAAATAAAAGGAAAGCAAAGGACAGATGAGACAAAATGGGTGCAGCAATAAAAAAAAAAGTAATTAGGCTTCAGCATGAGTCAAAAGGACACATGAGGATGGCACTCTTCTGTGAATCATGAAAAGGGGAAGGTATTTGGAACCATTGCAGGATAAAGTTTTCAGAATATACAATGGTATCTGGTTCCTATTGTCTTCAATTTATAGGATTTTTTAAAATTTTTGAAGTTTTAAAGTTTCATGTACTGTGAAGTGAAATTGGTATATCAAGGAAGCTTGTGCATCCAGAGTTGGTCGCTACCTGTTTACCCTCATCTTCACTTCCATAAGTTTCACCTCACATGCCAGAGCAAAGTTGCAGCTGGTGGGTCCTCGGTGTGCAGCTGTCCTGGATGCTTTATCTCAGCAGTGGGAGCATCTAAAGAGTTATTGGATCATTATCATCACATAAAGGCATCCTAACCTGGACTATAGGACTCCTTTAACTCCTAAGATTTAGTAAGCTTTGTGTAATTCATTTCACTGCTACTTAAAATTCCCCGTTAAAATTAAATTAAAATAATGAGCTTCCCTGACAGAGGACATTTGCCTTCCTGATGTTTTTGTTATTTGAACAGTCAGGTTCACTACTTGGTTCTTCCCTGAATGGTAGATTTTCTGTATGGCTATTTTGATAAAAATTATTATTTCTAATTTTGCAATGCTTTAATATGATTATATTGGTACGTTTTAAACTTTGACCAACCTGATGCTTGCTAGTCCTAAGCAGCAGATCTCTCCTTCCAATCTCAGTCAAATGAGTAGTGTGTGGGAATTGGGGTTGTGCATACTCAGGTAAGAGAAATCACTTAGGATCGTTGCTTAATTAATCACTTCTCTGTCATAAGCGTAGAATGACATTCATTCCACATGAATGTCATGTCATTCTGTAGACACGAAGCACAGCCTAGGTTTGTTTCACTGCTTTGTGTTTATCATTACTGAAGTACTGAACTGAGTCTAAATTTGGGGTGCTTTATCTTTTCTGGTTTTAGAAAGCAAAACAGTATTAAGAGTATCATATCCCTTTTATTCTTATTTTTTTAAGGTGAAATTTGATTAAATAGCTGTGGTTATTCTGTATGCAGTTATGTAAGAAAGAAGATTTGAAGTTCTTGCTCTGGGCTATAATGATTATTAAAACCCATGTATTTTGTAATTTTTCATCACTGATTTACTCATCTAAACTTTCATTTGGGGGAATGCTTTTTAACTTAAGGAAGTAATTTTTTGCATTTGTGCTGTCAGCCTTTTGAACTTCTGAACCAGTAGGCCATTTAACTGGAAGAATGGTTGATTTCAAAAGTATTAATTTCTCCAACTCCCATGTGGGGTAGAGAGAACCCTTTTAAAATCCTCCTCACAGTGCTGGGGTTGAGAAAAACTGGAGGTAAGGAGCAGTAAAGCCATGGTGGGATGCTGAAATTACTATAAGGATTAGGGAAGCTGGAGATAATACGGAGGAGGAAGGTACAGAGTTGTGGTCTGGGGCAAGGGAAGGATTGTGTAGATATTCATTGCAAATCCATCCACACTGCACCATTGCTTATGTTCCTGGTGGAACATGTCAGTCACCAGGTGCCTCTTCAAAGTAAGCCACTGTACGATGAGTGGCTCAAGTAAAAGCACTAGCACAGTTGCATATAGCTTCTCGTAGCGTGCTCCTCGCAGCAGTAAGTGCTTTCCAGTAGCGCGATGTGACTGATGAGGGTCACAAGTGCCTGGCACTCGTGGTTTCTCCCTGGGGGAAAAGCCTATGCTGCAGAACAGAGTGTTACAGTTTGTGGAAAAGGGCTCCTCAGTGTATGAATTGCTGTTTAGTAGGTGGGGAAAGCAGTCAGATAAATACAGCTTCCGCCCATAATAGAAAGAGACAGAGTGGAGCAATATGTACAAATGATTACCTTGAAAATTACTTTTGCTCTTTTTTCTCTTTCTAATCAAATATTTTACTGTTTAACAAGGATTAGGGTTTGATAATCCTTGACTGAGCAAAGAGTACATATTCTTATAAAGGTGGTGTTTTTTTTCCCTTGTAGTCAGCAAGTGCAATGTGACTTAGTTAGTTATGATCGTGTTTCTCTTAAAGTATTGGTCCATGAGAAAGAGTGTTATGATTTTCTTAAGTATCATAGTTTATGAGAACAAAGACCTGTATAAGAAAACAGTGCAAAATATCTGTTTTTTAAAGTGGCAGAGAGTGAAAACTGTGAACCAAATCTAATAGTGGCTGGCCAAACTGCACCCAGGGTGGACATTTCTTATGGCTCTTACTTATTTCTTCCACTCTGATTGTAGGGATACAGCATGGAAGGCCAGAGTGATTTTGTGAATGGAATTAGGACTTTGGAGATGTGGTTTCACTCCTGTTAGTATTTCAGGTTTCATCCATAGCCATAATTATCAGTTAATCCACACGTTTCAGGTTTTCCTTTGTTAAGAAGAAAATATGGAAGAGAAATCTGTTTTTTTTCTCCTGTGCAGCTGTAGAAACAAGTGCCAGTGCTGTTCAATGACTCAAGGGCCATGCTCTATCAGCATTACAGAATGAAGTGAGCACATTGCAACAGAGAAA
The DNA here is from genome assembly GCF_009769625.2 of Cygnus olor. Classification (NCBI taxonomy): domain Eukaryota; kingdom Metazoa; phylum Chordata; class Aves; order Anseriformes; family Anatidae; genus Cygnus; species Cygnus olor. Next base: position 46,280,196 of record NC_049169.1, read on the forward strand.
GTTGACTCTATATAAAATTAAAATCAATACATTAAAAAAAATAGGTTTATAATCTGATGTTTATACTATGGTAAGACTCACTAGAGTATAATAAAGCTTGATCATATGCAATGTAGTATAGCAGATTAAATTTCATAATTGCTAATAATAAGTAATCCTTCTGTCTCCAGGGTATATAGAAGGTTGAAAGGCAGCCAAACCACTGCATTTTCATTGTGTCAGTCTCCTTGGCAGTTCTTAGTGGAAGCATGCTGACGGGATGGGAGGGAGGATAGGAAGAGCCTGTAGGTAGGTATGGCATTGCTGTCAGGTTCATAAGTTACACAGGTTCACTGAAAAGTGGGTGCACAGTAGCACAGATTTTATATCCTCCCGCAGCACTCCAGCATGACATTCTTCTAGCTCAAGGGATTCAGTTATTCACTGCTCTCTCCCTCTCTTAATTTCATTTGTGAGATCATTTCACAGGAGTCTATCCTACTTTTAATGCTTCTACATAATTTTCTTGAATACTGGAAGTATGTAAAAGCAGTAAGAGGAGAATAGACCCCCAAGATTGGACTGTGTTTCCACTGTGCTAAATTCCTGTTTTACCATTCATAAGCTTTCACTCTACGAAACCTGTGCTGCTGCTCTAAGGTAGAATGTGTAGGTCTAGATTTCATTTTTTCTAAGATGGATAATAGGCATAGAAGTGGTGCATACAGGGGCATATCAGAGTGGTTCTGTTATATTACTGTATGTGAAAGTAAAGCTAAAAGAGCAAGTCTTTTACTCTTCTTCACATTTCTTTAATCATTTTTTACCATGCTGTGAAATAAAACATACTGTGTCATATAATTTTCTTTTTAAATCACATTGCTAAACTCAATACTTATTTATCTAGTGAAGCAGGAGGCCACATCTGAGCACATGTATTTTGGAGCCAGAGCAAGCAGGGATCAAACTCATTTGACGTTCAGTTTACAGCCCCTTTGCTTTTCATCTTGCTGGGCTGTGTCTTCTCTCATACTTTGCCATAGAGCAACAGAAATCCTGGATGCCTGAGATGCAAGGACAAATCTTACAAAATTGGGTATACCCAACTCCCGTCGTTCCTGCTGTAGTAAAACGTGTGTGTTTACAAAACAGGCTAGAGGTAGGGAGTTGACAATATTACAGGATCAAGAGTGGCTTTTAGTAAAAGTAGCTATCATCTTTGTCCTATACTACTATATGACTAATGTCATGACTGGGGTGAGTTGATCTGTGGCTCTTGCTAACCACTGATCCCAAGAGCCAAGGAGAGGTTCCTGTAGGGTCTAGAGGAAGGAGAGATATTAAAACTGCAGGTCACCCTCAGCTTGTCTCAAGTCTGCCTCAGTTTTGCACAACACATCAGTGGGCGAGGAGGAGAGAATTAATGCCAACAACAGTGTCCTTTACAGGTGAGTCTCAGCAGTCCTTCATGGAGTACAGCCAGGGAGAAATATTGCCACACAACTTCTCTCATTCAGTTTTGCATGAGGTTTTTGCTTTTAGTGGTTTGATTACACTTGAGTTGTGTCCAACGTTTTTTCCATCCCTGAGAGATTATAAATTCCGTCTTCCTAAGTGAAAGTCAGAACCCAGTGCTGTGAAACATTGACAATTTATTGAAGGGTAGCAAAGTGGCATATTCGTTTTGTCTTAGAGAGCACAAGGTAAAAGTCTTCAAGTTTGAAAATAAAAGGTTTCTCTTAGGTACAGCAGGCATACTGACTGCAAGTCTAAGCTGGTATCTGAAAGACCATCTTTCTCTTTTACATAATATTAAAGTTTCTGTGAGCAGTATTTTCAGTAGGGGTGCTCCAGCTTGTGGCAGATTGTTACTGTAAGTAGAATTTTAAAATTCATCTGTCTCTTACAATTTTATAAATGATTAGAAGCTAGTCAAAGTCAGGGCTTCAGATATCACAGAAAAATTAGGATGTGTCGGGTTTTTTGCTTCTCTTTCCTTCTCCTGTATGATAATTAAAAGCTTCTTCTGCAGTTATGGAATTTTCTTCCCCAATTAATATTGCTGATATTCAAGAGGTTGTGGCTTTGAGAGGTAGATAGACTTTGGTGAGACTAACGATGAAATCACAGGAGTGCGAAACAGTATAATCCAGATCTGCTTGTTCTAACCATAATGTGCATCTCTGAAATTGAAATGAAATTAAGTATGCTATAAGTACATAGCTAGAAGTATAAGCAGCTATATGACTGAATGTGTTTGTAGGGTAGGATTGTTGAATAAGAAAATAGTATTTTTACACAGTCAGCTTTCATTCTAGCATTAATTTTAACTGTACACATCTTTTCAGTTCTGCAAAGCACTGTAATCCTTATTTTATTGGAATACAGCATCTCTAAATGAGACACTGTCTTCATTGCAGTTGGTGGTATTTTGCCATTAGCATCAAGAAAACCAGGATGTCACCTTTGTTAACAACAGGAAACATTTGACAGAGACTTTTAGTGGCATTAGATCTTTGCGGGCAGGTAATTTATAACCTTGTGCAAAATATTTTAGATACTGTCAAAGTCCTAACATAAGTATTCTTGATAATTTATTAAACTGTGTTAAGCTGATATTCAGTGTACATTCAGAAATTAAAGCAAAGCAAGGCATATCTTAGCCTTTGGGAGCAAGGAGCCTTGGCCTGAGAACAAATGTGCAAATCTAGCTAAAAGGTAAAGTGTTAGGTGGGAACCAAACACAATTTCAATGGGCAACATAAGTTGTGCAGCCCCAGATTTCTTGCACTGTGGTACTTTTGGCATGCTGGGAAGGTTTCTCAGTGGGTTCTGCTGCCCTGAACAAGTACATAGGTCCACAGGCAAAAAAAAAATATAATAATAATTATTCTGCTTGGATGATTTTGTTGTTTAATATTAAAGTTAATGAAATGGCTGACCTATTGAATTATTTTCCTAACCATTTATCCGACTTTAAAATGCATGAAAAATTCAATACTAACAGCAAAAATGATTTAAATGTGTGTTCAGTGAGCGCATAATAATCTGCAATGCACAGATAACTTTTCAGTTTGCAGCACAGAGATTTAGCTGTGTAACTCTGAGCTAAGTTAAAATAATGATGTACGTTTTCCTGTTTAATTTTAGATTCTATTTTTCTGTATATGGGTCAGCTCCTTAACTCACTCCTGCATTAGTCTTGTTGCACAAAACAGTTTTCGAACTACGATCAGGTCTTCCATGTTTTCATTTCTTTAAAATACTGAACTGTAAATGAGGTTTAGTTTCTATCTAGAAATACAGAGGTTTCCAATGACAGTTATTGTCTTGTAATCTGCACAACAAAAGTTATGTTTACTCTCTGAAACTAATTATTTTTATTAGTGACTCTTCTACTGGTAAATCTCTGTTTTGTTGTTGTTGTTGTTGGTTGTTTTTTTTTAACCTTTCAGGAATTATAGAGTTTAAAGAGAAAAAACAGTTGCTTTTTTCCCATCCTATTCCATTGTAAAGTTTAATAGGTTTTTCTATCATTCACTTGTCCGTGTATCTTCTGTACTGTTGTGAGGAAATTTTTAGCACACTTGCTTGTGTCTACATTTTCACTAAGTGGGGGAAGGTGGGAAGGGGAGGGAATAACCTGTCTTATTTTGAACTTGCTATAGACCATATGAGCTTCTGTGAGCAAATCTGAATGAGTAATTCTTCAGTTAAGCATCTCAGAAATATGAGACTCTGCTCCCAGTTTTCTCTAGTATGGAGTAGTTTGATGCTGATCAAGTCCTGGCCTTGGCAGTCACTGTCTTTTCAGACGTGTTGTGATTTTCTGCAGCGGTGTAAGGGCTCCCTTGCACATTTTTATTTCCTGCTTTCTATTCACATGTGCATGGATGAACAGAATAAATATGTCACACATCTTTATATAAAGGTATGTGTGTGTTTAAACTCCACTTACACGTTTCCGTACACTTGCATGCCAAGTATTTGGAATCAAGTCAATGGATTATGCCCATTCAGGTTACTCTATGCTCTCTGTTTTATGCCATAGCACTACATCTTCCTGAGGACAGCAGTTTGGATCTCTCAGCAGAGTTCACTGGATGGTACTGCTGAGGGATACCAGCCCAGGTCTTGTCCATAGAGCTCTCCGTATTTAGTTCACTTGTACTATTCATACATGGAAATTCCAATTGCCCTCAGTTTATGTTTGATATAGGTGTTCTTAATGCATACTTTATTATTAAACACATGGAATAAAAATGTGGTTGTAATTACAAGAATGAGTGTCATCACATGAATAGAAACTGTATTCTGTGGATATATCACCTGGCCTTTAATTTTAACAGGTGTTATAAAGTGGTGAGCTGCTAAGTAAATATTACTTTTTTCCCTTCTCTGATTTTAGGTGATGAATGTAGGGAAAAAAAATGGCTAGTGTTGGCTTTTGGCTTTTTAGTGTCTATTGAAAAATAATTTCATGCAGATCTTACAGTAGACACACTTCATTGTGCTTGTCAATTGTTTCACAGCTTTACACATATTTTAAATGAGATAGCTGGACTATGCAGCTTTAGCATTTAAATGAAGCCAAATTAGTATTCTGTCAGCAAGCAGAAGGGGTTTTTATACTAGAAAGGTGTAGGAGGGAGATGGATAATGACGGGTAAAACTTGCTGATACAAACACATGCCATGTTTTCTAAAAAAAAAAATTTAAATGTAAAATTCTGAACCACTGAAGCTCATACATTGATAAAGCTGACCCTGGATGATTTTAACATATATGGCAATTCCTGGGGGCTTAGAAAATTTGTTAGCAAAATAATAATGTACAGAAGTAAATTTTGATATTTGCTAAGTATTTTTTACATCATGACACCATAATAATTTGCAATTTAGACAATACAAAAATTGTATCCTAGGGTTCTAGTGAAGAGATTTCATAAGATTTTAAGTAGCTAAAAATTTAAACTTTAGCAATTTAAAAAATAAAATAAACGACAATTTAAAAAATAAAATAAAATCCTCAGCAGGAGCCAAAATTTTGAGCATGTGCACAACACTTATTTCTTTGAAACATTCTCAAACAGCCGTTCTGCAAAATGTTTCATGTTGGTAAAACATTTTCTCTATATAGCTCATCTCAGCAGAGAATTAAGCAATCATTTTGTGCCAGGTAGTGCTCTAAGTCATCACAGGCTGCAGCTGGGGAGGGGAACTGGTTGCAGTGGTCCCAGCAGCACCACTTGTGCAGAAGATGCACTGTACACACTACGAAAGAATAGAAATGTATGTGGGTGTTTGTTCTCTTCATTTCAACGGTATCCTAGAGGTGCAAAATAAGGACAGAGACTGCTGAAGAATGAGGCTGTCTCTTGCTGCAAGCTGAACCACTTGGGTGGTTATACCATAAATGACATATAACATGGAAATTAAACATACATTCAAAATGTTTATTACATGGTTATTTCACTGCTTGGAGTGAAGAGCAGATGCCTTTAAATCACATCTGATTTTACAGCTTCCTTTTCATTTTTCCCCAGGCTCTTTACTCCTTGGTCAGCAGGTTTTGCTTGTTCCTTTGTTGCTGTTTCTCCCTGTTGCCTCCATAGTAGTCAGTAGATGAGGTGGTGGTGTGGTTGCAAATGCAGATTAAATTGCTGAGCTGGGTGGGAGTCAGTAAATAAATAAAGGGGACTTGGAACAAAGCTGCAAGGGGAAAAGGAACTTGGAGAAGGAACTGTTGAGCTAAAAATAAGATGTGAAGAGAGATAGGGAGAAGGATGACAGGTGAGAGAGAAGGAAGTGGAATTTGCTAAGGAAGAGGATAGGAAAAGTGTCTGAACAGCCAGAGCAAACAAAATAAATATACTCTGGTTTATCAGAAATGCCTTGTGGATGTCACCTATTGGTATCTTTCGAATAGCTACCTTTTAATTTTATTGTAAAATGTAAGTCCTTCCATTAGCTATTTCTCATCTGATTAGTATAATGACCCATTTTTTAGTCTCCCTATTCTTCTCCTGTGTTATTCAGCCTCTTCAAATTTCTGCTGCTCATTTTGTCTCTCATAGGTTCCAAATTCCCATTTTACCTTATTATTTCAGGAGCTTGCGTTGGTTGTCTCTGCAGTTAAGAAAAGGATTAATAAAACTTAACATTTGCATTTTAAGTTCTCAGCAGATACAACTGCTTGTACAGTCACAGCTTGGTTCTAGCTTGTGCCTTCCCTTGCCATCCTTTTGCTTATGGTTTGCACATGGCTTTCTTTTTTTTTTTTTTTTTCCTGCTTTCCCCTCACTCCCCAACCATGGATACGGAGGAATCCCATGCCTGCGTGAGGTTACTTACACTGAATCTCATCTCACATTGGTCTGTAAGACAAGTGCGGGCTGCAACATTATACAGGCATAGCTCTCTGGCAGTACTCATTGCTGTCTGCACGTCCTGGTGCCGAGGTGTGTGGAGATGCGCTCAGCATCACCCCGGGCAGAGTCCTACGTCCCAGGTTGCTCTCGGCAGCCAAACATGGGACGGCTGCGGGACAGCTCGGAGCAGGGACGACACTGAGTGGATGGCATGGAAAAGTGCATGTGAAAGCATCCCACTGTGTTCCATAGCCCTCTCTGCCTGGCAGCATCACAGCATGCTGCTTTAGAACCGGCTCCATGACAATGCCCAGAGGGCTATGCCAGCAGAGAACGATTTTCAGGAGCAAATTTGAAACTTTCAGGGTTCACCATGCTCTCTGTTTTCTGAACTGGAATACAGCTTATATCTCCTGGGCAGGTGATGTGCCAGAATCTCATGTTTTCTTTGAAAATATTTTGTTAACTTTACATACAGTTCTGAACCTTGAAGTTCAGAATCTGAAGAATTATCTTGAAGGAATCTAGAGAATTATCCCTAAACCAGCTGTGCTGTACTTGCACGGGAAAACTTTGCTGCGCTGCTGCAAAGGTGGTTCTGTCGTTTTGGCTGACAGCAAGGCAGGTGCCTGTGCCCTGGGAGTGCCCTTCCTGACAGTAGGAGCGTTAGCACTTGGTAGATGACTTATGAAAGATATTACTTCAGAAAACATCAGCTGCACCCATCTCTGACCAAGTTAAGGTAAAACACAGGCGTTCCTGAAAATTAAGAAATTGTCCCTAGCTGAGTAAGCCTTTTATGTGTGATACAGCAGCATAACAAAAAACTTCAAAAGTATGTCTTAACCTTTTAACTAACGTATTTTTCATCCTACTACTAAAGTAGCGCGGTCATTTACTTTTCCTTCTGTGCAGAAATTTGGTTTACTTATGCTGTTGAGTATCTGTAACAAATTTATTTGAGAAGAAAATATTTTATGATTCAAAGGTTAATAATGCAGCAGAAGCAGATAAGTATAAATGTCAGGGCTCTTAAAGTAAGAAAAGCCCTATATTTTTCTAAATCCAGATTATCACAAATACAAAAAAGAAAGAAACCAACATATAAACAAGATGTGTACAAGAATAGAAAAGTTTTTAAAACTATACTTAACTGACAACGATTAAATTTAGGCTTATTTTTTCATTTGAAAAGCCCCAAATTCTGTAGTACAACTCAGAAGTACATTCTAAGTCTAAATAAGTCACGTGAAGACATCCCAAGTAGCTACATATTGGAACACAGCAAATACGTAAGTTACATTGTCATCTAATTGTCCATAATAAGCTTTTTTTTTTTCCTCTTTGCTTGTTATTCATATAAATCTACTCTTCTGATTCATCATTAATCATAGTTCATGTAGTGATTTGGTATAAAATGTTCATGACAGGATTTCTTATGTTACAGTGAGTTAATGTGATCTGTACTGTAGTGCATATTTCTGACAAGATCATGTAGAAATGTGGCTTCACAGTAGTAACACGGATTACTATACCTAATGCTATAAGTTAATACATATAAATAAATATACATATAAACTAATGCATTTTCTTTCAGGTTTAAAATTTCAAGCTCCAGCAAAATTAAAGGTCCCAAATAAATTGTCCCAAATAAATGTGGATTTTCATGGCATTTCTGATCTGAAGGGTGATTATTTAATGGTGTAGCAGCATTCATAAAATAGGATTAAAATAGAGTATGATCTTTTTAATGCATAAATGGGCTGAATCAGTTATATAAGATTTAATTGAAGAAATGTGCAAGTGATTTATTTTGGAAGTACAGATCAGATCACATGAAAGAATGTAACAAGCTCTGAGTATATTACTGAGCAGCAGTACTGGGGGAATAATTTGGGCAGGAGTAGAGCTGCTGGATATTAAACCGATCATCAGTCAGTAGCATAACACAGAAAAAGACAGTGATGTATGGGTGTTGTGCATACTAACAAGGAGAGCATGTATAAAACCTTGTAGACGTCTGCTCCTTTGTACGGTTTACAAATTTAGGCATGTGTGATATTCTTGGAGAAAAGTTTTGTGAAATTGCATGTATGTTATGATAAATGACTTGCCAAAAAAAGGAAAGCTCTTCTTTTATCTCTTCTGTTTTATATTATTTATTTTAAAGGTAAACATTTTATGTATATATTTATATTGCTTTTTAGATGAGGGGAGGAGGATAGTTGTCTTTTTTTCTGCTCATGTTGTACTTTAGAAATTATGGCTGTGTCTCAACTGGAAAACTTGACCAGACACATAGTATAATAAGCATGTTCCTTTTAGAGAGAATGAGATTGAGAGCATATGTAACTTTCCGCCAACATGTGAGTGGATGTTACAAAGGAGATAATGATTAATTATTTTCATAAATCAGTGAGGACAGAACAAGAGCTAGAGAAGAGACAATTTAAGTTAAATATTAATGATAACATAATTCAAGAATCAGAACAGTTAATCATTGGATCAAGGGTATTTGCTATATTGCAATATTTAGAATTATAGAAAGGTATGACTAGACATTGTGGAGACTCCTAACAAAATTAGGAGCTGTTTGGGAATTGTTATAGATGTGATTCAAGGCCTTTGACTTCTTGCAATGTGGGGTTGCTGTCCTGTGGTTAGCTGTGTGCACAGGACCACTAAGTCATTTTGGTTTCCTGTAGATCCAAGAATCTTCTCTGCAAAATGAGGACTGATGGTGTTACACTACTGATGGGGAAAGTGGAGAATGAACTCCTTGAACTCTTTCCTTCTTTTGACTCTATCATGTGGGTGGATGGGCCTAAGGTAAAGAACAAGAAAGTCAAAGTCTGAGCCGTGCAGATGAGGCTTATCTCCTTTTTGACACTCCCTCTGAAGAGAGCTTTCTCTGTTCAGGAACTTTTGATAAGGATGAAGAAAAAATAGAGAAAGAGCAGAGGTGAAGAAAACATGCTACACGACCAACCCCTCTCAGTGCGAAAATTCAAATGGAATTTATAGCGAGAAAGACTCCCATGATAATCCATTCACTTGTGGGTTTTGCCAGGGTGCTTCATTAATAATGTAGCTGCCAAAACCGGTGGAATTCTAAAAGATACACACTTATATTCTTTTTAATTTAAGAAGTAACTTCAAGGAAAACAAGTTCAATATGACCAAACTCTGCTTTTTGATGTTGTATAAAGTTAACTGAAGTGAAGAATCAGCCTCCTTTTGGAGAGTTCTTCAGTACAGTTTGCCCACTTTCTTTGTTCTGAATTAGTTATGTACAAAAATTTCTCTTCCTTAAGCCAGACTAATGTTGAATGTTTAATGAAGGGATCTGCATAAGAATATGTGTATGATCTGAATGGCCTTGCAGTTTTAATTTATCTCAAATCATGCAGACAATCTTTCATGCTGAAATTTGTCATGTTGCTCAAAGCCACAAGGGAAGAACTCACTTGAGCTATTGATGGCTGAATATTTTTGCCACTTTATTTGTATCCTTTTGTAACCCCACTTTTTGATGGTGTTCCTTCCTGCTCTTACCTCAAGGCATGAAAGAAAAAGATATTTTGAGAAATGCTTGCGCTGTCCCCTTGCTGCCCCTGGCAGAGTTAATCCAGCCATCCTGCTGTGCTCGTAGAGCCTGTTCTCTCCCACCCACGGTGCTTCCTCCTCACAGATTAAGAGTCAAAGTACAGCGTGATGCCAGCACTGCCTGTGATGTATGATTCTGGTCTGCCATGGTGGCCATTGCCTTTTTAAAGGCAGTAATAGTGTTGCTACAGTTGTGATGGTCTAGAGATTATAAACGAAGGAAGAATCTAAGGGAGAACTAATGGCTTTTTTTTTCAAGCTATATAATGTATCTGGAAAATGGACAAGATGATGTGTTCAGGTGTTCAGTTGACAGGTAATATCACAGTCCAAATCAAACAAAGATTAGACAAAATTGCTCTTAATTTATTTCAGTTATGCTAATCAATTAGACTACCTGAAAGAAAGCAATAGATTATAACAGCTGCAGTTGAGATGAGCTAGTGGCTTGTACATTTGTAGCTTCTTCCAGTTGGTGCTGGAGGATGAGGCTGATGAAGGTTGAGGAGGGTGTGAAGCCTAGGAAGGGGTGCTACTACAATTTATTTAAAGCTATGAGTTTCTTTCAGAATCTGTAATAATTGTTTTAATGAGCTTATACAAAGATTGCAAACCAAAGAAGTATAAGGCAACTGGGAAAATAGTTTGGTGGAGGTTCTTTTTAAATATTGTTATAGTAAGGTTGTATGTCATGCCATAACCTGTACTAAGGTTATAGGTCATTCAAAATTTATTCTTTTCGGGATTGTCCTTACTGAAAGTAACATGGTGAAATGATCATCTAGCTGTTGCTACAGAACTAGTAGAGCAATAATTGAGGTTCTTCTTTACATCATGTCTTATATGTGTAGCTGCATATTTCCTGTGAAGTAATGAAATGGTAAAGATCTTGATAGAAGAGATATCCCTGGACAGCATAACCCAAAACAGAGTCAATGGTGCCTATACTAGCACATGACAAAATGTGTTTTATTTCATCCAGTGTGCCAAATGCTGTCAAAGAAAACTGTATGGCCAAGGCTAAACAGCCACTCTGCAGCGGAGTGAATCTGCACTGATTACTGATAAGACAGAAACAGTTAGGAGAAGAAAAACAATTTTCATGAAATGGCTACCCTTTTTGTGACAGTTTTGTTCCAGTCCTCGGAGGGAAAATGACAGACACATCTGACAAACAAACTAGAAAAATAAAGGTAGTAACAGCTGAATACTGAAAAGAATAGGCTCATGGACCATGGTTTCTGTTAAAACATTGGCTTTAGGGTTCTTTGTTTGTGCTAGCTGGCCACATCTTTCAGGTGGTCCAGTGTGAGAGAAGGTGTGATTTCATTGTAGTGGATGCATCTCATGTCTGACATGCACTTCTGTAAGCATTAAATTTCCACCCCATTTCTCTTTCCCTTATCATCAATCCTCAGTGTGAGCTCTTCTGTGGTCAAGCAAGGAAACATATAAGGAGCTGGCTTTACAGTGGACTGCTCTTCACCTGTCTCCCAGGTTTGTTTCAGCGAGGTTGGCTCCCTGGGGTGCAGTCCTGGGAGCTTGCTCTGCCATGGTGTGTTTCTGCTCTGCAGAGGAGCACCCGTCCCATCCATCTGGTATTTTTCCCAGCCCTGGTACTTTCTTCTGCAGATCTTCTTTCTTTTCAAGTGTCAGCTCCATGTAGATTTCCTGAAACTTACAGGACATATCACCTGCACTTTGGCAATGTATTGGGGTGGGTTGTGTCCTGACCATCATGCTCTCAGTTTATAATAGTAGAGTATTGACGTTGCCAGTGATGCGTCTTGTATCAGAGGTTATAAATGCTTTTTATATTGAATGTTTAATACTTTAGGGGATAAGTGTATTTTAGGTTGCTGTGTGTGCTGTTCTGTGCAAATCACTCCACAAAGCAGCCTAAATGTAAGCCATAGATAGCCTCTTCACATCAATTTTGCTTGAACTAGTTATTCAGGGGTGGAGGCCATGCTTTTAATGTAAATGTTTTACTATATGCAAAAATAATTTAATAAATTGAAAATACCTTAATACAATAATACTTAGGTCTTCAAGCATCCAATGGTAACTTGCAAACATAACAGGATTTTGAATGCTTTTGGAATAACCTGTCTCAACATTTGTTCTAATGCTTGGTCCAGGTTCTCCTGTCCAGTGTTTGGCTTTTCTGTATGTATGTTGAAATCAATCTTTTTTTTTTCTTTTTTTTTTAAAAAAAAAAATCTTTTTATTTAGCAGATGAATGTCCCATTCTTTAAGAGCTTGAATGTTTTGATTTTGGTTTAGGGTTGTTTATTTTTTTTCCTTTTACTTGGAATTAAGTCCATGATGAAAATGAATCAAGATCAGAAAAAGGATCAACTAACTTTACAGCTGTTAGCATTTTCTGCAGAGATTTGTATTTTATCTCCAGTTTCTCGTTATATGAGCTATATTTCAGCCTTGTGTACAAATTAATGTGTTTGGCTGATAATTGCATATTAAACATAGATAAGTAAACGATTAGCTCATTATGAAATGTGTTGTAGTACCAGTAACATTAATTAAAACGTATCCACTATGTAAGTAATCCTGCAAAATATAATAAGATAACATATTGGTGTTGCAATTGCTCTCTCATCGTCCTGTATGATTAACATTGAGGACCTCAAGGAGGTTGGCCAGGAACAATACTGCTGGTCTCTTTGATTGCACATTTTCCAAATCTGATCTGAGCCAGCAACTAGACCCGCTATTAGTTCAGCACAGAAGTAAAAAGGCAAGTCAGTACTGGAGAGAACAGTCTAAGAATACTCTTCTAGTATTCAATTTGGGAATTTATTCCACCTTTCAAGCTGTCCAATATTTTTTCCACTTAGTGCCTGTGAAAATAGAAGGAATTTATTTCACTCTATATACAGACCTGCTTAGTGCTTGCTGTTTTTCACATAAAGAATATTTTCAGTCTTGCCTCTTAGAATCATTATTGTAATAGTCTATGCGTTTGTATGAATAATACACTTCTAGGATTTCTGAGTTATGTTTTTGAGCCTCATGTGTTAAAAAAAAAAAAAAAAAAGAATGCACATATGTAATATTTGTCATTAAATCTGAGGCTTCCAAAAATATTAAATTGTGACATTTTTAAAGATCATGGATTTAACTTCTTTGTAATTAAAAAATAAAAAATAAAAATAAAATTAAAATGCATGTTAAAAGTGGTTCATTCAGCACATAGCCTGAGACACATCCTCAGGAGATAAAATGCCCAGGTCTCATTTTTGTTCAGGTTTCATTGTATTTTCTTGATTTTTATTAATGAAAATTTAAAATAATATTTTTCCACTGAAATAATGAGAGTTATCAATTGCAAGCACAAAATCATTATTTTGTTTTTATCCTTAATGGAGCAAATGTACCAGCACCTGATATATTCAGACAGCCAATTCTTAAACTAATGAGAAATTTGAAAACAATTTAATGACAAAAATGTCCAGTGAAGTCAAGGCAAAAATTCCCATGGCCTCCACAGTACCAAAGGCTATCCTGAGCACTTCTGCAAAAAAAAAATTGTAAATCCTCATGCACCTGAGTCTGAGGTGGGATGGCAGGGGCTGAGCAGGACTGCAGCACCGCTGATCTGCAGCAAGCTAACTGGCAGCAGTGCAGCTCGGATGGGAATAAGTACCTGTGATTCAAAATTGCTTTTTCCTTGAGAAGGTTCTTGCTCTTTGGCTGGCTACTCAGTACCATTAAACTGCAGATTTGCAACTATTTTTTTCCCTTTTTTTGGGGGGGTGGGGAGCAACATCAGTTCTTCATGATCAACATATAGAAACAGGACTTGTTAGGCAGCCATCTGTCTCTGAAATGCTATCACCAAGACAACTGACATCTGTTTCCAGTTGGGTGATTAATTCAGGGGGATAATGACACATATTTTGTATCATTATGATATGAAATCATAAGTCTCTTGCAAGTCTTTTCATATACATAAAAAAATGATTGCTTCCATTGTAATTGTGGAAAGCAGAGGTGTCTTACTCTGGGCAGAATTGCAGCAAGGATGCTTGGGAGCCTCTCTCTTGCTATGTGCCTGCACTTTGCTGTGCTTTTGGGGTGCTACCAGAGAATCCCTGCACTGTTTAAAAACGAACAAGGGTTTGTGATAATTTGGGGTCATGACTGTAGGGCTGGAAGGAACTAGCAGCTACAGCATGAGGATCAGCATGAGAAAGATAATAAGGTATTGCTATGTGAAAAATGCAATGGAAGTTTAATATGGTTTGGGTGTGTCTGGTGCCGATAAGCCACCAGGCATTCAATATTGCAGCTACCTTACATAGCTTTTGCTTTCTTCTGCCTGCACGTCTCATGTTCCTGCACGTGAGATGGGAAGAAAGGAGGTGGGAGGGATGCAGGATCTTGCCTTTCCCCACAGCTCTCAGTCACTTCAGGTCTAGGGCTGATCCCATGGGAGCTCGCCCTTGTGGTGGAGATTAACGAGCCCGCTTGGTAAATGGGACTCCTGGGTCTCCGACATCCCACAACAGCTTTAGCTGAGCTGGGAGATTGGGGCATGGGGTCATTTATCAGCTCTGCCATGTAGTGACTGTCATAATTTTTTATGAAAGTATAATGACTCAGCCATATTATCTTTCAAATTATGCCATTATTACACTGTGGAATTTTGGTTGGTGTGTGTTTGTTTGTTTGTTTGTTTGATGTTGTTTTGTGTGTGTGTGTGTGTGTGTGTGTGGGTATGTGTTTATTTTTTGGGGTGATGGTGAACTGTTGGTCAGAGATATCAGTTAGATGAGTAGGAGTTTTCAAACTTTGAGTAAAAGTGTCCTCCATCCTGGCCATTTATATAGTAATGCATTTAATCCATTTTCAAATTTTCAGTTATACCAAGCATGATGATCAGGTGAGCTGTGCTGGATGACCTAAGCTAGCTTCATGAGTATTCTGGGCATTATCATGTCTTAGGATTAGTCCCGTGGTGTGATATTGTGGCAGAAAAATGGTAATAATCAATATATTCTTCACCCACAATTCCAGAATAGCCTGGAGTTTATTGCAGCATGATCAGCAGTACAACAGTTTAATAAAATTGAATTTAGCTAGCTTTTTAGGTTGGTTGCTTGCAGAAATAGAAGAACCATGCCTTATTGGTTTGTATTTAAATTTTTTTCTTCTTAGCTCTAAATGTTAAGGTTGTTTACTAATTAAATGAAGCTTAAATTCTGAAGTGTCTGATGCTGCCACTAGAGAATTACCAGTACTGTTCTGATCACTCTCTGCTTTTCCACATTGAAGCTAGCTCCTAGTGTCTGATCGCTGTTGCTGTTTTAGACCAGACTGCTTGCACTACCGCAGTATTAATTTTGCACCATACAGTAACTTTTCAGATTATTCCAAAAGGAAGGGAATTGATGTCTTGAATTTCAGTAATCTTTATAATGCCAATTAAAAAAAATAAATAAAAGTAGAATAATTATAAAAATGCGATGTTCATTCCTATTATTCAATCAGAAGAAAAGATCAGGCAGAAGTTTGTTGCAGAAATAATGCTCAGTTTTAGATGGAGTAACTTGTTAATTCCAGCATCTGCACATATACAGCTATCAGGGAGTTGCTGGGCTACATGTGTTTGTTTTTTAAACATCTGTCAGCTAAGTCAGAAATCTAAATGTTGAATGTTGCATTGGTTATATTTCTGGATTTCTTACATTTCCTAGTGGAATTTTATTTTGTATACTAATCATTGGAGAAGATAGAGATAAAAACAGGATTGTGTTTGTGTGCATATACAATTTCTTTGGACAAATTATTTGGGCCATTCTCCTTAATTATATTACAAATACAAGCAAATATATTAGATGGAGTTGCATTATTTTTGTCTTAGGTATTGTACTGTTGGTGTGGATCGCCATTGTACCATTGTGCTTTTCCTGTCCTAGTAATGAAATACAGGCTGTGCAGTGCCTTAAGCTACACTCACAGTTTGATGACATCTTCTAGCTGATTACTGCAGCCACGCTGCAAAACTTATTTCATTGTCATGTATGAAGTAGGCTCCAGTTCACTTGACAAAATGTCTTGCTGCATAGCCCTTGAGTGCGTGGTATTGGTTTCACTGTTACATGGTACAAAGAAGACATTCATTCACCAGCAACTAACTTGTGGGCTAAATATGTGCAAGACTTTTAATGGTGTTTTGATATAAAACCTTAAGGTGTTCCTAAGGTATTGCATTAGGCAACTTTACTATTACACATCATTGGCCTATATTTGTGATATTTGACAGTTGTGATAAACACTGTCAAGGATAATCCATCATAGAACAACTTTTTGGCATTTCAGGGTGTTTGTCTCAGAACTCAAATATAGAAGTGCCTCAGAAAACAGTATTTTACATTCATTAGTCAAGTATCAGGCTTTACAAATCCGTTTCAAGAAGAAAACAAGTGTCTTCATTTGACAATATGTAGTTCAGATGAGTAAATAGATCTATTAGCTGAGGATGATATGTTTGTGTAGATTGCATCTTTAAATCCCTACTACTACCACTTCTCTCTTGGGTTGACCACCTTTTTAGTGGAATAACAAAATATGGAATAAACTTAGAAGTGTCTATGGTGTTTAAAGATCTGTATTGTTTTGAATATGAGCACACTTTTTGAAATAGGTTAACCATTTAGACCTGTATCCTGATCTCTGATGTGGGAAGTCCCACAAGACTCCTCTCCTGTTCAGCAGCTGTATGAAGTCACAGAGAATTAGTTTGTGTGGATTTCTTTGCCTGGTTTGATATGGCTAATAAGGCATTCAAAGCACTGAGGACCTCAACATGACCCACGAACTGTAGATTGACTTAAAAATCTCTGGGTAGATGCTCTTGATGATGGGGAAGCATTATGAAAGAAACAAGTTCACTGAAGTGCATTACCTGAGTAATGCTTAAAGCAGCTGTAGTTCTTTCACGTGTTTCATACAGTTAAATACTGAGATAAACTGTGCACCCTTGTGTTTAACATTCAATGTAAACTGAATACATAAGTCTCCCGAATGCCTCTGGCATTTCAGTATGCTGTGCTGTCTGAAGCTGTGCTTTATGAGTGCTTCTGCAAATTTAGACTAACGTGAGAGAGAACATAACAGGCCTGTGGGACTCCACAGCTTGGGTCTGCTGCTGGGCTTCAAGGTCTCAACAACCCTCTTCAGCTGCCTCTCATGTCATAGCCCATCATTTTATAGTTACAGGCAAACAGGATGTTCTTGATGTTCAATGATGTCAGATAGTGCAGTAAAATTTGACAAAGTGTGAGTGAATTCACTTGCCTATGGATAGGAGGTCACCCACCAGAATGACGGCTGTGTTGCTGTACCATAACCTGAGATACTGGATCTAAGAGCTGCCTTTGGAAAGTTGTTGCACTTTCTTTGTTGTTGTTTGCTGTTTTGTTTGTTTGTTTGTTTGTTGTTGTTTTGGTTTTTTTTGTTTTTCATGAATGTTAGTTCTTAATATTACTGCTTAAACTGAGGTAGTTGTTCCCTGAAGAGGTACCATTTTCAGGGTTTTTGTGGGTACTATTACTTTCTCTAGGATGAGTGAGAAATTCCTTTCGACTGAAGGGTGTTGACATGCGGTGGTCCTAAATATAGTGGGAAGTACTGTCTTCTGGGAGTGAATGGAGGCAGCTCTGGAGTATGAAACCATACACAGTCTGCAAGAGTTATGTGAGGATACCTCTGAGGACAGAGGCTTGCTTCCGCAGTTATGGCTGCTTTACACTTTGAAGCAATTGTAGCCATTAAAGAATAGCATCAAAATATGTGTTTGTTTTTGTTTTTGCCAATAATGCTTAAGTTTCCTACTTTCTGCTTCTTCTCTTCTGTTCTTCCGTTGCCCCAAGATCAGTGGTTTTTTTGTATGTGGTAGGGACATGGAGAGGTACAGGTGGGGAGTAGTTGGAGTAAATTTGGAACACTTTTTCAGCAGTGTTTTTGGAGTTTAGACAAGCAGAAGGCATTTGAACCTGTCCACTGATGGTCAGGTTTGTGTGCAATAGAGATTTTTCATTGCATATGATAAAAGTAGTAGACCACCAGGACAAGGTTGGGGAGAATGTTCGTCCTGGTTTTCTTACATGAGGATGATTCTCCAAGATAAATGCAAACTCTGCATGTCATTCAGAGATTACCTGCAAAAGGCATGGTGAATAGATTTAAAAGTAATACTATTTGATCATTGTGCAGTTCATTTTCTCCCTTGTCGCTGTCTCAAAGTATTTCCTGGCTGTTCCTCACTCTCTGGTCCTTAATATCCGCATATTTCCCATACCTATGAATCCCTTTCATTCACTTTTTGCCTCCATCTCTACGTTTCCAGTCTCTCCCTCCCCTTCCCTTGTTTTTGCTCCTGCTTTGCTGACTCTCTTCCTGTGTCATTTTTCTCTCCTCCTTACTCATCTGTGAGCCTATTTCTCATTTTCTGCATCCATACCTACTTTGGTATCTTACTCCATTTTACAGGATTTTTCCTCTGATCTCACTTCTCATTTTCTCTGTCTTTTGTTGCCTTGCACTGTTCTGTGTCTCCTTAACCTGCGTGGTAGACTAACTTGTTAAAATGTTTAAAGTGAGAATGGTCTCAGTCCGAATGGATCTTTATTTAATGATTACAATGTGTTCTTTTTAATGAGATCTTTTTGTTACTTTTTCAGGTCTTAAAAATTAGCTTGATTGGCCACCGGAAGCGTGTTCTGGCATCTTTGGGAGACAGGCTGCACGAAGATCCTCCTCAGAAACCACCTCGGTCGATAACCCTCAGGGTGAGTCCCCATGAAAATTTGTTTGCATTTCTTTAAAAGTCAGCAAACATTTCATAATATTCACATGAAATCAATGGCTGCTTTGAGTGGGATTCAGCTTAATGTCTCTTTGGCAGTTTACAGTGTGGATGTCTTAGGCTGACCTCATCAGCCACACCTGGTCTTATAGCCATTGGAGAAAATTTGACATTTTTACTGGGTGATTCATCTGACCTGGTTCAGAAGTCTACGTTAGGATGAGATAAGTAGTGTCTTAGAAGTGCCAGCTTATCCTCTCAGCTGAAGAAGTTAGCTCAGGATCAGACGTCTACAAGCTGCATGCCTACATCAGCCCTTAGGAGTCCCAGCCCAAGTGATCAATATTGCAGAACAAGAGTTACTGTTTTCCGTTCATGTTTTGAAAATGCTTTCACTTACTTTTCAGAGGAATGCTTTATACTTTCTTTAAAGATTGCCTCTTGAAATTGTTGAGATAAAAATGCCATCAAGGTGTTACTGTGTATAAAAAATTTATTTGCATTTTTATTTTTTATTTGTATTCCCACCTTCAGAAGCCTTGTTGCAGTGTCCCTGGTTTTTTTTTCACACTTGCCCAGTTTTAGTCTCCTCTCATTACACCAAATTCTCTCGGTTTCTTTGGTCCAGCGTCTTTGCTGTCTGTTACCCTTACCAAGTTATGGTCTGATGACCCATTCCTACTGTGTTCTCTGCAAAGGACTTCATATTCATCAACACTTTTTATTTTGGTATTTTAGGTCACATCTCCTGCATTTGATTGGTTTTGATTATTGTCATGGGGCTGAATTTGTGACTGGAATCTCATTTGGGACTAAATTTCCAAATGTCAGAGAGTGGCCTGTGCTCCCAAGTTAAATTTCCTGGTGTAAAGAGAAATAGAGAAAGACAGAATGAGGGCTCCTGATTTCTGTGACCAGCCTGTTTTCAGCCTGCTTAATCTCAAATGCCACATATAGACATCTTAAATCCAAATTCAACCTATTCCTAATGCCATGTCAAAAAAAGTGTCACAAGCCTATGGTGTCCTGCTCTAAGGCATATAGCACAAATGTGTGGATATTTTTCTAGTATCTTGTATTTGTTGTATTATGTGAATAATTTCCTGATGCATGGCAGGTGTTAAAACACTCCCAGGAAAGAGGAAACATGGGCCAGCATTTGAAAGTCACACATTTTTCCTCAGTACTGTCAGTGCCTTGGACTGGGGAATTAGTTCCTCTTCAGCAGGTGGGAACGTTTCCACAGCCTATGTTACTGGTTAGAATTGTGTATTCTCAGTTAATAGTGAAGATAAAGCTGGATGTCCTCCATCTGTAGTCAAAATGATAAAAAGTAGTCTGCTGCTCCACAGCTAGAGCTACTGATGCGGGCAAATGCTAAAAGTCATTCATCACTTCATAGTATTGGAGTCTTCACAAAGAATCTTAAAGTAAAGGACATGAGTTTGGAGTACGATTTCTTTCACATCAACCATGCCACTTCACCCAAAACAAAGACATAGCATTTGGTCTGTAGTTTGCAATAATTTTAGCTTGAAAATTGGTTTAAATAAAATATCTGCTGCTATTAGATTGATTTATATCTAATAGAAAAGATTGTTCCTTATTAAAAGAGTCTCTCTTTAAGGTCCCAAGGTCAACCTAATTATTGCTAGCACTTTATCTTTTTTTTTTTTTTAACTCTTTTCATATTAGTTTTTAAGGTATTTTATATATTTAAAGGAAAAAAAAAAGTTAAATATTTAGAATAGGAACAAATAGACTAATTTCCAGAAAACACATTATTTCCACATTAACTGTGTAATAAGGGAACATTATTTTGATTTCTAAGTCATATACTCAAAAGTTAGAAAATGCTGAATCTCAGGTTACCTGTGCAGTCTTACTTTCCTTTCTTGAGTGCATTATAATGTAATATTTAATTACATGACCAGTTTCACTGTTTTTCATGGAACCCCACCCTCACCCAGTCAGCCTTGGAGGTCAGAATTTAAACTAGGTATGACAATTTAGAGTGAAATGTTGAAGAAGTGTTAACATTAGTAATGATAGTTTAACACAAAATTCAATGCACTAGAAAGAATTCCTTTTTTTTGGAGCTGACTAGACAAACATCAGTGAGGCATCAGGGATGCCAGGGTGGCCTGGAGAAGGATCTCCTGAAGATCACTTTCCAGCCCTGAACTGCGTGGTTCCAGCTTGTGGTGGGTCTGAGAGGTGGGGACAAAGGAGGTTTCAATAGTGAAATGTATTGTCAAGCATCCCTGCGTTCACAGTGGGGTGGAAACATGGTAATGAATACACAGTAACTAGCAACAGCACAGTACTGAATACGTGATAGCACGCTGCATGGCCGTCCAAGCCTGATCTGCAGCTCTGTGAAGGAAATGAGAAAGTGGGTATGGAGTGAAGAAGAGTAATGAAGGAAGAATGAGAGAGAGCTTCATGATTAAAAGAATAGCTGTAGCTATGAGAATACAGATTCACACCTGCTTTTGCCACAAAGCTCTTGGATAATTCTTGGCAAGTTATTTAAGTAATTGCCTCATAAACAGTCACTAATTGTATGTTACAGACATTCTGCGTATTTGACTGGAGTCTGGAGTCTGATTTATACAAGTGCTAAGCACACAGTACTGCAAATTAGATCAATAGAAGCAGGGTTTCGAATACAAGCACTTGGAAAATCAGGCAATAGATACTGTAATTGGGCATCCAGAGTGGCTGATATTTATTAGCCTTTGTCTGTGTGTCTCAGTTCCCTCGCACTGAAGTGGTGATTATAAAATGCCAGAAGTCACAGGGTGTGGTGAAAATAAATTGACTGAAGTTTGTAAAGCACTTACAAGCATCATGAAAAAGACAATATTAATCATTCTATCTTCAGAGCAGGATCTGAATAGAATTTAGGGAAGAGGTTTGGGGCCATGAAATGAGGTGAGAATAAAATACTGATTACACAATAACTAATGGTAACATGGTGCTGAGTATATGACAACATGCTGCACAATTGAGGATCCATCTGTGCTGTGAAGGACTTCTCTGAGAAAATAGCATGAAATCATACAGTTAAATAGTGTACCGTAATGCAGAGGCACCGTTATTCTTTTATTTCTTGCCTTTGTAATTCTTGCCTTTATAGCAATCTTCCAATATTGATTTTTGGGTGAATTTCTTCTTTATATGCAGTTTGATAAAATATGAAAAACTTGTGGAACCTTGATAACCATTGCAAACTCTTCTGACACTGAGAGCCACTGATGGCCATGTCAGTCGATTGGTGCTAGCACTGGGTGAATTGTGGTTAGGGTAAGAAAGAGGTTACATACCTCGCTGGAACAGCAGGTAGCAGCAATTAGAAAGGAAGTCATTTGGTGCCCCTGTACTCAGATTATTTTCAGCAGAGGGCTGTGTGCACCATTGTGTCAGTGCTAGGCCTGTGGAAGAACCAGGAACAGGCTTTAGGGATGATGCCTCACCAAATCTTCTGAGTGTATGCAAACTCTAGATTTTCAGAAGACTTTAACTGGGCCAAATGTAGGTGGATTTGCATGAAGGAGGAAAAGACTATTCCTGAGAGGAAAACATTCCTTTCTTTGCCCTGGGAAATGTCAAGTACTTGTCTCAGATCACAGGCAAGCTAGAGAATTAAAATAAAAATAATAATAATGGAAAAAAAAACCTCAGTGAATTAAAAGTTGTAAACAACTACCCTGATTTTAGTCAACCAATGTGGAAAACACTAACCTGTTATTGTGACTGTGAGCAATAATGTCACGTAGACTCCTACAATTCAAATGTTAACATCAGATATTACTATTACTTGAGCACAGAAAGAGATTTGCAACTTTTCTTTCCATTTGGAAGAGATTACAACTCTGTTTTCTTTCACTATATCTTGTTTCTTAACAGCATGGAGTAAAGTAGCTTAATGCTTTGGAGAATTAGGTTTGGTTCAATGTAATCAGGCATGAAATATCCACTTTAATTCTTTATTTAAATGAAAAAGCACTTTTTTTTTTTTTTAACCTCCATGCACACTGGAACAGTTTTTTGCTGCTTCTCATTGTGGGGCATGTTCAGGTCCCTTCTTGCTTTTCAGTATTAAAATACAGTATTACAGCAATAGGTAATTCAGACACTGCAAACACACTCCTGGGTATGTTCTTTGCTCCAGAGAGCTTACTGCCAGAGGAACCGCTTGTGTCAGAGAAGTTGAGCATTGTGGGAGAGGAACTTTTACACCCTTCCAGTCACTACAGCAGTGTTTTACTGTCCATGCTGGATGGTGTGTCCACTGACTGAACAGCAAGGCGTAGCTCTGATGATGATGATTGCAGTCACCAAGGCAGTGCTGAGCAGTGGACTTGGGCACTGGTGTTTGTAATTTGTGTTTGAGCAAGTGATGGGGTGTGCAAGAGAACAGGTGTTTCCCAAGGTACGTGCGGTGGCTGTCTGTCACCAGTGTGGTGGCAGATCCTGGTAAAATGTGTGATCAAGAGGATGTGTTTAGCTGTTAATCAGATAGAGGTCATGTATCAATTTGCGTGGTATTTGCACATTGACTGATACAAGGTCACAGTTCAGCACAGGAAAAGCCTGGTGAAATGTTTGTACTCTGATGCTTTCCATCATTCTAGGAATTGTTATTTGGCTTGTTTCTGATGTCCAGTACCTCAAGTTAAAGTATGTTCTGCAAGACCTATAAAAATTGTAAACAAATTATCTATATTTTGTAAATGTTCATGCATTTATTTTTTCAGGCAAGGGATGTTGCTAGAGTTCAAATCACTTTCAAATCACTTTTGCTTCTCAGAGTGGCTTGAAAGGTGGTGAAAATGTATTTCATCTTACAAACAACTAGTCCTAAATCACAACTTCATTTGGGCCTTGACAAGAAGTAACTCACTGTTTATCTCTCTGTCAGTCCTAGTAAGGGACTGCTATATTATACAAGGAAGTTTTGGGGAAGGAATTTGCCACTTGCTCAGACCAGTAATGAAGTATTCTTCCCTCCATGTGGGCTCTGCACCTTTGGTAGCACATTTTTGGGCAAAGAGCCAGTTTTCTGAGTGCAGTCTGTCACCTCCCTAGCCACATGCACAGGAAGAAGAGAATCGTCTCCTAGAACCTGCCTTCCTCCTGGTCATGTACAAGGGAGATGGAGAGGTTCTGAGGAAAGAAAATGACTGCTTGCTCTGTGCCTATTTTTTTTTTTTTTAAGTATTATATGAAATACACTTTAAAATGTGAAGTTTGAACAATATGCTGCTCTTGTTATGCTGTATTTTTGTCCTCTCTGTTCAGGAACCCAGCGGTAACCACACTCCTCCTCAGTTGTCTCCATCACTTAGCCAAAGCACTTTCACTACTGGTGGCTCCCTGGACGTTCCCCACATTATCATGCAGGGCGATGCAAGGAGGAGAAGAAATGAGAACTATTTTGATGATATTCCTCGGTCAAAGCTGGAGAGGCAGATGGCACAGGTAGGATTACAACTATGCCATTAAAATGCTGCACTTTGCTGCAGTTGGTTACAGAGCTAATTCTAACCGTAGTTATGGGTCATGCATATATTAAGGCTGAATTGTAAACCACAAAGATTGACATTTTTTCCAAGCTGGGTGTTCCAGTTCTATTTCAAATACTGTAAGTTGGTGTGCCGTTTCTCTTGAGAGGAAGAGTTTTGGGGGTGTTTAGGTGCCTGCAGGCTGAGATGAAGGTGCCTGCTGCATACCAGAACATGCAGACTCCCACTGGCACTGCCTCTGCCCCTAGTTTCTGTAAGAAGGTGCAGATTCCTCAGTTTCTGAGCAACTTAGATAAAAATGAGCTGGCAAAAAATCAGAGGACTGGTGGGTGCGGTGATGAGGGTCAGCAATCTGCTAAACTTTGATCTGGGGATACATCTGAGTGTTTAATAAAAGATTTAACTGTATAACAGCTCATTTTAGCATCACAGCAGCACTACATCCGCATGGACATTAAATCAAGCTGTTCATGAAAGACTAAAGTAACCTCCATCTCTAAAAATCTTCACCCAACCAAAATATGGGTACTGATAATTTTAAATCAAGCACGTGTTGACCAGAGTAATATCCTGTACCGCTCCAAAGGTCAGTAAAGTTGAGCTTTGGCATCTTGTCAGCAAAAATGCCTTAGGATGAACTGAGCTGTGTTTTGGTGGCACATACTATGCAAGACAGCCATGCTTTGCAATGCATGCTGGGGACACGCCTTCGATTTGCCATTGGAAGCAGCCGGGCAGCCCGTGCAGTTCACAGCGTGGCTCATCCCAGCACATAGCAGGATGCTGCCTTCAGCCTTGCCTGATACTTCCCAGTGGTTGTCAGGCATAGCCCAAAATAGAGTCTCTACCCAAAATCCAGCCTCGAAATGGAAATAGCTATGCAAATAACTATATTATGGTTAACATAATGAACAAAAGGCTGCAGTCTCTGAGCTAATTGCATGAACAAGAAGAAGTAATTAAATAAACAAGCAAAACAAGGTGCTGCTGTTACCTGGGAACACAGAAACAAATTGAATTTGATCTGTTCAGAGGACATTTCTAGGCAAGTGAAATTGCATTTGTTAGGGCGGGGCTGTTTCCTTGACTTTTTAAATCACCTCATTTTCTGCTGTATTTTCTGCTGTGTAATGTTATTGTACAGAATTAAGGGGAAAGTTGCCTGGTGAATGAGCTTGTTTTCCAGTCAAAGTCTGCTGGGCTTTCGGGGCAAGAACAAGGCTGAGCTGAAGTCCAGCAAGGAAAAACCTACTTCTTACTGTGAAAATATTTCTTTGAAGGTCATGAAACTTAGTAGTGTGAAAATTAAGTGCGCACTTGCTCATGGCTGAGTAGACTGGTTCATCTGCTTAGTTTATCACATCACTTGGTTTACAAATCCCCATTCTCACTTCCTCTTTTAGTCTTTTAGTCACTAACATTGGAGAAGAAAAAAGCCATAGTAGCAATTCTTCCTCTCTACTTTTCACTCTTTTCTCTTCCTCCTTGAAGTCCTGATATTCCCTTGAGGTGTGACACACTCGTACCTCAGAGATTTTCTTCAGGCAGTTGAGATTGCTTTTCGAGAGACTGTAATATGTTGCATAGGCAAAGAGAGAACTGAGTAGTCAGTACTTAGGCCACTCCAAACCACTTAAAACCAATTATATGATCTTTTATTTATTTATTTATTTATTTATTGAAGTGGAGGAGGTGGGAAAGGCAGCAGTTTATACCTAGTTTGTACCCACTGCATGACTTCAGTGCCTTCTAACTTTCACTGTGGAATATAACAGTTATCCTTTGGGACTCCAAAGGGGAAAATGGGTTCAGTGAAATCTGTAAGACAGTATTTTCTGTTAGTCCCTGAACTCCAGTCTGTTTGGAGTCTTTCTCAGCTCTGCCCCCAAATTCTGCATTGCTGATGTATGCAAAATTCCCTTTGACTTTAATGGGAAAGTCAGTGACTCCCTCTGGTGATCATTCTCACTAAATTGGACTCACCCCATTAAGAGGCTAATCAGGGATTTCTTCAACCATTCTGGCCCAAAAATAGATTTTTAAATTTACCTTTTGCAATATGTGAAGTGGCACTTTGTGAAAATAAACCGTATTTCCATCAATTTTTTTTCCCCTAAAGCCCCTTTGAAACTAAAGGTGTGATAATTATTTCTGGAAAATAAAGGATATCCATTTGATTAACATGAGCCTTCTGCTCCATGTTTTATCTAACAACTTCCTCCTTGCAGTTTTCAGGCTCCTTTGGCTTATGTCAGATCAACACAACTTCTGAGGCTGATACCAATCCTGCTTTCCAGCTAGAATATTTCTCACAAACAAAATAATCTAGAGTGATTATTGGAAGAACCGTATTATTTATCTTAACCATTTCTTTGCTAAGCTGTTTGCACGCTGCTGTATGAATCCGCATGTTTACTGGATGCCATGGTAAACAGATGTGCATAACAATGTCTTTGTTGTGATTTTTTGAAAGGATTGTAGGTATACTGTTCACAATGAAATTAATGGGTATTTTATGGCCTTGAAGAGAGAGGCAAACACAGGAATGAGAGCTTTTTCATGGTATTGCTTTCATGAACTTGATTAGACTATGCTAGGATAAGGCTGTTTGTAGCCTCAATTTAAAATTTAAAATCTGAAGGGGATATTTTGAGAAAATCACAAGATCTAAAGTTGCCATCCTTACTATGGCCTGTGTTTTCACTGACATTTTACATGGGAATCATCAAGAATGTTGATCTTTGCATCAGATATCAACCAGTGTTTGTTGAAACAATGAGCACATCAGTTTAAATCTGTTTTCCTTCGATCTGCTAAATGGGCTTACACAATTCTCTAAATCATAATCAAATCTGCTTGTAAGTAATACAAGACTGTTTCCTGGAGGAAACACTGATTTAAATTTACTTAATGTGGGTGGTTTTGTCTCAAGGCCAGCATGTACCTTCATTCACAGTTCCCTAGCAGACTGTTTGCGACCTAAGAGGAAAAATCCGAATATAAACAATGAGTCTAACCAATTTACGTTCCCCACTGGAGTAGGTTTGGTCATCCAGCTCTCCAGTTCACATCCAAACTGTTAACTGTGGAACTCTTCAGCGTCTGGTTGGATAAATCACAACTGCCAAGAAGGTAGTACAGAAGATTGTGAGATAGTTTGTTTTCAGAAAAAGGAAGAAGAAAAAAATTCAGAAAGGCTTGAGTAGTCTGAGTCATCTCTGACTGTGGATGTTGAGTTCTGTGCCTGCAAGCTGCACATTAATACGATCAAATTAAAGTAGTTTAAAATAGCTGAGATTGCTCTTAAGATTGCCTAGACCTTTAAAATAGAAGTGAAGTCATAGAGGCAAAGCCTAAGAAATCAGAAGGAGGAGCCCATGGAAGGCAGTGGGCTCTTAATTCACCCTAGACATTGCAGGGAAAAAAAAAAAAAAAAAAACGTGGGCAAGAGCTTGGGGGGTTGACACACTGAAAACGCCCTCCCCATGGCAAGCAGGCAGGGAGGTGTGGGGAGTGCTGGTGGCAGGAGCAGGGCTGGCACGTGCTCTCCCCACAAATGAAGGCACCGTGTGCCCAGAGGTGCCGGAATTCTGTTGTTTTGGGAAGGGGCACGTGGGTGGGAGCCTCTTCTGGGCTCTCAGGAGAGCTCTGGGCTGTCACTGACTTTGGTAAAACAGGTAGTGAGTCAGGTTAAGCTTTCTGGTAGGATCGTCATGGTCCGTATGGGGGGCACCCCAGTGGGATTTGATGGGAGGTACGGAATCACATAGATCTGAGAGTTGGAAAAAATATTCACAAATCCTAGCAAGAGTAGTTCTTTCCCAGAAATGCTAACCCCAAACTTAATTCTGAAAGCCCTTCTAGGTGCTTTGATTCCCATTGGCTGAGGGATTCTATTGTTCTCTTCCCTAAAGCACAAGCTAACCAAACTGTAGTAAGTTTGAAATAAAGCTTCCCCCAACTAGTGGGATACTGCTTTGTAACATTGTTTTGTGAGATATAGTAATTCACTGAAGGAAGGGTTACGATTGATGTCTTGGAGGTCTTTTCCAACCTAAATGATTCTATGATTCTGTATGTAGAAGCTGGTTATTTAAATGGATTTAGCAGCTGAGATCCTTTTTCTACAGTAGAGGAAAAGAGTAATAAAAAGAAGAGACAGAAATAAAGAAGACCTGTTTGTAGGAAAATAGTTGTGATTTTTTTTCTCTCTGAAATTTTATCTTCAACTCAATAATATCTTCCAAATACTTCACAGATCTTAATGAATTCATTTTTCCAGTGCACTGTGGTTTAAAACTATGGCTACGTAGTTTAAAATTGTTTTCCATTTTACAGCTAAGAAAATGAAGATATAAGGATTTTGCAAGTTGGCTAAGATAACACTGAAATTTTCTAGAAACCAAAAATAGAACTCCTGTACGATAGGACCCATTTTTAGGTGGTGGCTGCAGTGTTGTGGGGTTTTTTGTTGTTGTTTTGTTTTGTTTTAACTTTTAACCATAGTATAGCATTTTTACTTGCTTGTTTCCTGCATGCTTTTCTGTCTCCTTCTCTGCTTTAGAAGGATTTAAAGATTATGGTGAGTGAAGGAAAATATGCCCAGGAGAAAATCAGTGTGTAAAATGAGATTATCTAAGAAGCAACGAAGAATGGATTTTATGAATGGTGGAAATTACTGGTGAAATAACAGAATTCTTTATAGTGGATTTAAGAAACAGTAAATACAAAAGTATGGATGTCCAGTTTATTTCATTCTGTTCTTTTTTTCTAAGATTTTCTTAATTCTGTTTTTCAAATAAGCAAAAAATAGTGTACGGTCTGGGGATGAACAAAAGCCATTTTAAAGAAAAGTATATAAAATCGAAACAAGATGTTCTATGGTTCATATTTTGAGGTTCATCTTATTTTTAAATATGGAAAGATGACTTATCTATGATGACCTTCAATTTAACATCAAAAGAAAAATGCTTTCTAAATCTATTTTTATTGCATTATATAGGTGTTACTGGATTTTGTCTTTTTAATTCAGATACATATTAATGCCAAAAATTACTATGTCTTGAAGCGTAAATTTTAACAAACCCTAGAGTATTTTTTATTCAGTGGACAAGTAAACTGATAAAGACATGAAAAATCTAGGCAATTTCTGTCTAAATAAAAAGGTGCATATTTTCATGAAGGCTACAGAAGCTAACATTTTAGAAATAAAGCTGTGGGATGTGGATCATACCTACATGCTGCTTCATCATATGGAATTAAGGAAGTTGTTTCTATATTTGGTACTAATGGTCCAAACAAATGCCATAAATACTACACCAAGATGGGGACAGATGTTCTTTCAAGATGGGGACAGATGTTCTTTATTAATTTACTGTTTTTTCACACTCAGCCTTGTGAGCTAGAAGCTCTGTATTGGAAAGATCATATGAAAAATGGAGGAGGATTATATGAAAAATGGAAAAGGCTGGGTAGCTTTTACTGACAAAGAGACTATATTCTTAATGAAAGGCTGAATATTTCAGAGTCAAAGCTGAATTTCAGTATCTAACGTCTACATGTTTGAGCTCCTGGGAAATAACTTGTACTGAGAGTCTGGGGTGCTCTTCTGAAAGAGCTGGGGTTGTTGCATTTTGGTTTTGTTTTGCTAAAATGTCAGTACCTGTGCCTAATGTTGAGGACTGAAGCCACAAATTTTATTTTTATGGGTGGTATTTGTCCAGAAGTTTCTCTCCTATATGCAAGACTAAACGGCTAGGGAGCACTTGTAACTGGCAGCACCAGCAGAAAGGGGAGTCATCAATTGGCAAAGGTTTGGCAGCTCACCACACATCACTGGGCCAGTGCTGCAGCTGTAAAAGTGCACCTCCAGAAGCCAGGCACGGCAGCGGCAGCCTTAGCAAACTGGTGGGAAGACCCTCAATCAGTCCTCCCCACCAGGAGCCCAAATCCTGGGTTCCTGGATGGAAATCAAATGAAAACTGACTCCATCATGTGAGGGAGGGTGTCAGCTGGCTGAGAGGGAAACCCAGGTATGTTAACAGTCAATTCTCATTAGAGAAAAATTTTCCAGGCATGTCCCTGTGTGCAGCAGGCACCTAGAGGCAAAGCAGCGTGGGACCTCAAGCCCTGCCCCTGGCTGGGGGGACAGCCCTTGCAGGCTCACGGTGGTCCTGGGCCTGTCGTCTGCCTTCCCGTGGTGTGCTGGGGCACACTCCTGCTTGTGAAAGCTGCCTGAGGGTGCTTGTTTCTTATTCTAATAAGAATTGTTATTTCTGATCTTGGCTCTATCTATAAAAGAACTCATTTCAGATTTCACTCTCCATCTCTGAAGATCTTTTTTCCACTGGAGGATGTGTGATTATTCCTGTTGGTAAGACAGGCTCTCCCCAGAGCTTGGGGAACATTCAGGGAAGCAACATCTATTGAGATTGCACAACTGCTCTCCCACAGTCCTGAAACATTTGGAGTGATGAATACAAAAGGGGCCAGCCAGCCCCATTCATCCCATTTCATTTGTTTCTTTCAGCTGTTGCACCTTTAAAGATTGTTTGCTGTGCCACAAGTGATTTTCTGGGATTTGATCCAAAATTCTCCTCATTTCTGGAACGAGACTGAATTATAGTCAGCGAGTTACTGCTAGATAATTTGCATCAGAGAGAGTGGGGGTTGCTGTTGTTTCTTTGCTTCCCTTCTGTGCCTTACTGGAGCTTAAGTGCCAGGATGTGGGAGCAGTTTCCTGAGGCTCAGCCCTGTGGTGGGACACACAGTAGAGGCGGTGGGGAGATCAGGTTCGTGGCTCCTCTTCTTGCACCAGATCTGCAAGGTGGACATGCAGGCCTTGCAGAGTAGAGATGGAAGCCAACAGAAGAAAGAGCTCTCTAAACATGATCAGAAGCCATCAACTCCCTCTTCTCAGGCTTGCTCAGGACTGATCAGACCATTTGGGGCCGATGTTTTCCTAACTATGGCCATGCCTTGGTGTTTTCTAGACTTGTTGTTCTCTCCTGGATTCCCTTTGTTTGCCTCCATCCTCCTTGAAGTGCAGTGTCTAACACTGGACTCTGCCCCCAGATGATGCCTCACTGGTGGCTGTGCATGGCACAGAAATTCCTCCCCATGCATTACTATATTCTACTTGTATTAAATACTTTCTTTTTTATTTAGGAGAGGGGAGTTCCATGAAGGGCCACCAAGACAGTTGGGGGCTGGATCCAGCATTTGTCCTGTGAGGAGAGGCTGAGTGAGCAGGGCTGGCTGGAGAAGAGATGGCTTTGGGTACAAAAATGGAAAGAAGAAAGGCTGAGACTGGATGTCAAGAGAAACTTCCTCCCCACAAGGAGAGGCAAGCAGTGGGACAGGTTGCTCATAGAGGCTGAGCAATCTCTGTCCTTGGAGGTTTTCAGGACCTGACTGGATGAAACCCTGAGCAAGCAGGTCACATCTCACAGCTGCTCAAGCTTTGAGCTGGGGTTGTAAAGAAAGTTTCCTCAGCTCCCTTCCAACCTGAATTATCCTGTGATTTGTTTGCTTATTCATTTGCAAAACCTCTGTATTTCACTTGTAGTATACTGAAACTTCCAGATCTGTGTGACCTCCCTGTTAAAACACTCTGTTAATCTATTTGATATTTTATTTGTATATTTAATCTTACTTTACCAAGGCATACTCTTACCATACTGAATATCATCTGACCAATTTCTGCAGTTCATCAAATCCATTCTCAGTTTTTACCCCATTCTGAAAAGTCCCTGAGTTCTGGATCCTCCCCAGAGGGTCTGCATGGAGCAGGTCATTACAGATTCTCTCGACATGTTCCAGTCCAGTTCTGCTTAAATACTGATAATTATTCTCTAAATGTGTATTTCAACTTCTTGTGCAAATGCTGCATTTTGATTCAGGCTAGTTTGTGTACAGAGAACATCACATGACATTGCATCAGAAGTTGCATAATCAGTGTCCACGTCCTGCTGTGCTTCTCCTTGCTGATGATGATTTAGTAGGCCCGTTTTCCAACAAAGGAAGGAAATTTGGTCTGAGATGATTCATGCTGAACAACCTCATTATAAACATCTTGAATTTTTCTTGGCCCATAAATGTTCTGGTGGGTAACACATTGCAGCAAGATCACACTTTTTCATTAGGCTCAATTTTGTATGTGTGCATAGAGGGAGAGAGGGAGGTACATGCACATTTATTTATTGATACATGAGCATTTATTTCACATGGCCAAGAGCAATGTCAGGAGATTCCAAAGGCCACAAGGACCAGGGGATGGTGACTGGATTTTTAAATGATTTTGCTAGAAACTTGCTGGTCCCTGCAGTTTGGCTGGCTATAAATTCCCAAACCTTTCTTTACTCCCATCTTAAATATTCTTTTAGCCCTTCTTTGGTCCTTTTATTATCTTCCATGACTTTTTGAGGATAATTACTCCTACTTTAAGTAAATCTTTGACATCTCCTTAAGTGCCACGAAGTTGACCTGTGTTGAATACATCAGGACTGCTTTCTACCGAGCTCCTATTCCTTCTGCATATGTTGCCCACATATTCTTTCTGTTGTTTTCCTTCTTTCTTCTCCTTAAAAAGGGTATCATTTCCATGATCAATCCTATTGGTGTGTGATCACCTTTGGTAAAACTACTTTCTGTCTTCAGATTATCAAGTCATCCCTGTCAACAGGGATGGAGCTTACACTAAATTTTCAGGTAATTTTGTTCACCTTACAAAGCACTAAGTTATCTCTGACACAGCCTGCCACATTGAAGACCAACATATGTCCTGTCCTACATTTTTTCAAGTAAATATATGAGTAACTAGAAAGAGTTGAAGCAGATGGGAATGTGGAAACACTTTGTAACATGATTGGCTACTAACTTCACTGCAGGTGTCTGAAATAATTACACCCTGTTGACTTCTATCACAGATGAAGTTAGCAAGAGCAGTAAGAAATATTATTTTTTATGTGAGTATGTTTTCTGGAAATCACAGAGGTTAAGTTAGATAAACAGGAGAACTGAAAATGTCCGTAAAACAACTCTTTTAAAAGGCAATCATGAAGTGATTAGGAGGCTATGTCAGAACTGACTGCTGGGAAAGGAAGGGAGATGGCTGAGTGGAGAGCAGGTGGCACAGAGCCTCACCTCCCTCCCTCTGGCACTGTTAACCAGCCATCTATATCATCAGTAGCACATGGTAGGAGCTGTGCAGTGCAGGCTACTCCCTTTCCCTCTTCCTTCACCCCTCCTGTCTGTCAGAGTTGTGTTCCATGGTGACGACTGGGAAGTCTTTCATGCATGGGACATCTATAGCTTTTATATCAGGATATCAGATTCTTGTTGGAACATTGTTCTTCCCAAAAGATAAATGCATACCAATAAGATAAGTGCATGACTGATGCTAATCAGACAATAGCTGGTGCTATTTTTATTATTTTTAGCTATGTTCCTTAAGAAAAAAAAATGTTTGTGAAACTCTCTTTTTCACAGAACCTTCTACATCAGTGGTATTAAATGCCCAAGTGTATTTCTGTTTATTACTGTGGAAGTGCATGCACAGATTTAGTTCTTTTCCTTCTTTTTGAGGGCATATGGTTTGGGAACTGAAAATTGGGCATGTTTGAAGTCTAATACCAACTCTCCCTCCTACTGCCTACTGATTTTCTGGCCTCAGATGCTCACTTAACCTTTTTCCTTTCCTTGGTTCCTTCCACTTCAGCGCAAGGGTATGCAACCTTAAGTACTTCTCACAGGGATTTCATAATTCATTAAAAAAATTCAGCACTTTGAAGATATAAAATATGTATATAATAAATGCTAAATATTTTTACAGTGGTCCAAAGAAAAGGTTGGCTTCTGAATTTCAATTCAT
Source organism: Cygnus olor (assembly GCF_009769625.2). Lineage (NCBI taxonomy): Eukaryota > Metazoa > Chordata > Aves > Anseriformes > Anatidae > Cygnus > Cygnus olor. Next base: position 46,314,386 of record NC_049169.1, read on the forward strand.
TACCTTCCGTAAAATTAATGTTCCTTCTGTACTGCATGTCAGTACCTTAGTCATTCAAACATTAATGAGTACAGAACTGAGTAATGAGTTTTGCATGGCTGTACTTCCCACTGGCCATTGATGCAGTCATGAGACATTCTCAGTCGCTGCTGGTCCTCTTTAATAAATCTAGTCACCTGTACTTAAAGGTAATTCAGCTTAATTCTAGACCCTCTAAACCATTAATCCTGGAGGTAGGGAGCAGGGACCTGGACCCAGAGCTCATCTCTCGCAGATGAGTGCTTCAAACATCTGCTTCCCTTCATTTATAAAAGGGATTGAAGACAGCCTATCTTCTGCTGCTTTAACCCGTAAGAGAGGAAGGTGAAATACGTAAGTGTGAATTCCCTCAGTCAGAGAAAGGCATCAGATTCAGAGCTCCCAGCTCTTGGAGTGAGTGGACTAACCCACAAGGTTCTTTCTGGGGACGGAGGGACAGGGTGGGCAGCATTGACATGTGTAAGAAAGGATTGATTTCCTGCCCATTTTTAAAAGCTTAAAACTTGTTTATGCAGTTACTGCAGTGTTGTGTTACCTGTTCCCAAGTAAGTTAGCACCTAAGCAGCCGTAGATGGACCTGGTGTATTCATACATTTCCTGCCACATCAGTGTAGGGCTGTTATCACAGAACGGCTATGCCAGGGCCACAGCTGCTTGCAGGAGGCACCAGGCACCACTGCTTGAGGGCAAGTCCTCAGGAGGGGCAGGACTGAAGGATAACCTTTGTCTCCAGAATATCAAGGTGGTGAGAACCAGCTGTACGATCAGACAGCATCACGGCAACCTTGTGCCAGCACCCTTAGTGCTGGAGAGAAATTAAACGTCTGTTAGCATGCAGTGCCATGCTAATTTATCTTATTCCTTTCAGGACCTCAGCAAGTGTGTCCAAATAGCACTGCAATATGTTTTCTTGACTGCCAGATGCTTGGGGATGCTGCACCTGGCATGGAAGTGCCTTCACTTTTACGCTTTTCTTGAAAAGCTGAGGCACAGCCTCTGGTAGGCATCACAGTGATGGGCATGGCTGGAGCGTCCAGAAATCAGTTTTCTAGACATACAGATAAGGAGGAAAAAAAAAAAAAAAAGTAACTACTGCTAGGTAGTTCAGCAGGAGTCACTGGAGTGGTGCTTGCTGCTGGCCTTACACTGAGAGCCCTCTGCATCACTAAGGAAACACAAATAATTTTGAAAACAAGATAGAGAAGAAATTAACTGGATATGGGAAAATTTAAAAATAGCTGAAGCTGGGGGAAGGGATGTGTGTGCATGCACTTCAAATTATGAAGGAAATAAGGGACAATTAACAACATTAGGCAGCCACCAGCCTGTCTGGCAGCGCGCGGTAGTCAGTACAGAGGGTGCCAGCCTGCCCTGACAGTAACCAGAGCTGATAACCTAGTCTGTCGCCAGCCAGGCAGCCAGGTTTCAAGCTGCTGAAGGTAAGAGCAAGAGCCATATTTCTGAGAAGAGCTGTGATTTTGGGGTTATCTGTTTTGAGCATCGATGCTGAATTCCTGCTGCTGCTGCTAAGAACCAGCAATGCACACTCTGCTGCTGTTAAATTACTGATACTTTAATTGCTAGATACTCTGGATGCTGCAGTTGCATTTTTCATGTGTGTTTGGTGCTTTTTGTTGCTGCCTGCCTAAGATACTGTGGGCAGCTCCTATGTCTGATGCTTTGTTTTAGTTGCTTGGCTACTGTAAAATGTTATCTTAGCTTTTGCTAAGGTGTCAGGATGCTTTCTTGATGATTGTCCAAACAAGGAAATATGTAGCGGATGCTGGTGAATGCTGTGCTCGTCTAGCTCTGTTGCTTTTGCTAGAGATGCTACAGTATGCTTACTTTGCTTTGCCTACTACACACTATCTACAAAATAACGTAGAATGCTGAAAGAAACCTTTTTAATTGCTAAGTGGGGGCATGGTCAATACCAAAGGTAATATTGTCTGTAACTTTATATGCAAAGAAACTGTTGGTGGAAGGAGATGGTGGCTGGCTGCTTCACTTAATTACAGTGCATTCTTTCCTGGTAATTGTTGCAAAGAGAACTGATCTTTCCTGTTGACTATATTGCCAGATTTTTCCCTCTCTCTATCCCTGTGAAAATCTCCAGCAGAGTGAGATTCAAATCTCAAAACTTAATTGGGGGTGTTGACTTCAAACTTCTTTCCTGCCAAAAACTGAAAATAACCAATTCTTCTGCTCTCTGCGTTTTCTGTTTATGCCTGCATAACTTTCTCTCTTTACATCACCAGCACTTCTGACTAAATTGTTTTCTTGTACTCACAGTTTGAAGCCTCTTCTAACATCTCTGAATAAGCTATGTTTCCTTCCAGTCAGTCCAAAAATATTTTGTCAGCAAATAAATAAAAAATTACTTTTAACAGCTGTTTTTCTCCATTCTTTAATGTTATTGCAAGCCTTTTCTTAATTATTCTTGCCTTTTGGCAGTTGCGGTGCATTAATATTTACAAGATGAGATGTAGTTTTCTGTTTATATTAGCAGTCCTCTGTCTGTGAGATCTGGACCAACCAGAATGCAGGATATCCTTTCTCATCGATTCATCAGGTTCATAATGTAAGATACAGTGATAAATGGCTATGTTGTCACTCTATGGATGTACAGTCTGTTGCCATGCTGTTATCTACGGGTGTCATGTTGTTGAAATTACAAAAAAAAAAAAAGTTTGTAACTTGTCCTCCCTCTTTTGGGACTATGTGTGCGCGCATCCGTGTATCGTGCCATGTGGTTCGCGTATGTTGGCTGTATGATGCGCATACAGGATGCGGGGGGATTGCCAGCAGCAGTCTTGCTCGGTGGGAGCTTTGATTTCTGTTCCTGGTGTTGTTGTTTGCTCACTTCTTCAAAGCACGAAACAGTGTAAACAGCGCAGTTTGCACTGTTTCACCCCCACACTGTGTTGTTGCTGCCCTTTCTGTCTTAATCTATAGGCTTCGCCTAGCCAAGGAACGTGTTGTGTTTGCAAAGGCAGTAAGGCACTTTTGCGGAATTAGCTAGCATCAGTAGTGCTCTGAATTTTCATAACTTCTGTGACAAATCCACATGGGCTGTACAAGTGAGAGCAAAACCAGTTATCTGTATTGCAGTGTGGTAAGAACAAGTCAGAGGTTCAAACTTCACCGAGCACAGTCGTTCAAAGGGTCTGTAAACGTCTCCTGGTTTCTACCATTTAACTGCCTTCTTGCACTATTTCTGGCAGAGAGGGGCCATTTTGGCTACCAGGTTTTAGAGTCTTTTAAAAGGTAGGTACACCACACGCCCATCTCTATTATTTCAAATATATATATATTTATATATATATATATATATATATAAGGAACTAATAATAAGGAAATAATTAGGATTTGGCTGGCCCGCAGAACATTTAAAATTCTTACAGAGAGAAAATTATTAATTTTTCAGCGAAAAGCAATGTATCTATGTGTGCTCCAATTTATTGTTGTCATGGCAACTAATGCACGTTACCATAACTAGGCATGAGGCTTTAACAGGTGAAGAGTTAGAAGCTGTAGGCCTTGTTAAAAATGAATACATTCATGCCAATCAAAACTAGGCCTAATTTTTTCTATAGCATGGAGGTTTTTTGACTTGACATTTTAATAAAAAGATGAGGCAGATGTTAGATTTTATAGAAGTTGTAGTCAGATGACTTCTTACCTGTGACTACTACTGCATCCAGGTGCCTTTAATGAGTCAAATATGGTTCTTGGAGAATTGGATGAATTAGAATAACCTGTGCTACAACAGTAGAAATTACCTAATAGCAGTAGTCTGCTTCAGCAGTTCATTTGACATCAAGTATGTGAGCCCTGAGAAGTGCACATCTGCCTGTTTTCAGGCCTATGAAGCACTGCAAAGGCATGAGAAATTGGTCTTTAAGGCCATGACCTTTATGGTTAAAAATTGTCACTGTAAAAGCATTGAATCTCATCCATTCTGGCACCTTACTTGAGATGGCTTTGGTATGTAAATTATTTATCTGCAAAATGTGGAACAAAAAATCTTTTTTGTCAAGGTGACTGAGGCCAGTGAGAAGAAAGATGCTGGCTAGAGACATGGAACACCAGACCACAGGCAGCACAGTGAAAACCACGTGAGAAGTTGCACAGCTGCCTGATGAGATGCAAAATGAGACGAGGAATAAATTCTCTCTTCCCTTTCTACTTCATCAGATAGATTAAAATCTCCATACGTATATAGTCTCATAAAAAATACATAAGCTTAAATGTTTGATTATTTCTTGCAAATATATATTGCAAATTAAATATTCAAATAAGAAAATTCTTATCTTACGATATGTATTTTTAAAAACTAAATCAAATATTATAGTTGGTCCGGTACAACAATTTCTGAACATTTCTATAGTGCTTGAAAGTGTTCTAGGTGCTTATTAAAGACCTGAATCTCCATACGTCAACACTGAGTTGTTCCACACCAATTCCTCAGATTTACAATTCATATTTTTCTACCCCAGACTTAACTGTCATCCCAACTCTTCTCCTGGTCAAAGATGTTTCTGCACCTTTGCATTTAAACTGGAGTTAATTGCCATCATGACACAATCATAATCATCCTAAATCTCAGAATTTTAGAATCTGCCTGGTGTAAGTCAGCTGAAGAACTTCTCCTTCCTGTAGAGGTTTTTAAGCCCAAATTTATGAAAGTATTTTAGCTGCCTTAATGCAGTTTAAAGGCTTTCTTCCCCTTCAATTAAAAAAAAAAAAAAATTTAGATGCGGAGTATGTGATAGGAATTACATTTTTAAGCATATACATGGATCTGGTCTTTGGAGAGTACCTTGCTGTAACTCAGTCTGAGTAGATAATGAATAATAGCCGTAGTATGGTTTAAAAATCTAAGGACTTTGGTAAGAAACAAATAAAAGGAAATGAGACCAGAAAACTGAATATAAAAGCACTTATTATACAGTTACAAAAGAATTTTTTATGACTATGTATAACTCTTCTTCTCCTTCATCATAATAATATATTACCTATGATGTTTAATTTTATGCTGCTTTTCTTAGTATCTGCTCCCTCTGCGAGAAACACCAGAGTACATGAAAGGTCTTCAGCTGCAGTTGTCTGTCAGGAACAGCAGAAATTCCCCCTCTCTACCTTCCCTTAATCTGAGTTATATTGTGAATTTAGATCATCCTAGGGACATGTATAGCAATCTTATTGCTTCTGTTTTGTCTAATTTAAAAGGATGAGATACTTGGATGACTGTATGTATTTATAGAGTAATTGATGGATACGAATCAACAGTCTCCTCACAGTCCCTCTCTAAGTTTCTTATACACTACTTTTATTAGCCTGATTGAAGATTATTTCTGATTTCCTTATTATTATTGCTTCCTAGCTCCTTTATAAAATTGAACCAATATGAGAGGTAATCACTGTTTCTCTTGTCACCACTCTTCATTTAAAGGCAGAAGGGATGCAGTTCTCCATGCATTGACTCCCTTTTGCATGAAAGATATTAAATCTGTAAAATGTTGTATTCATTTTAGTCCTTAAGTACCCTTCTTACTTTGCCAGTAACATCCATTTTCTGTATTCAAGACCAGTGCAACAAAAGGGTTTGGAGCACTACCCAATGTCACTTATTCTGTAGAAATACTGCTCCTCCCTGACTGCCATCCCTGGGCTTCCTCGGTGGAAAGACAGATGGTCAAAGGATGTACTTTTATAGCTTCTGTATTCTGAATTTACTCCTGTTCCATCGTAATAACCTTTTGCTAAATGGTTAGGATATATCTCCTGAGATCTGTTTCCTTACAGGGAAGATGCAGGAGTATATCTTTGTTAGAAGAAAGGACTGTTTCAGGCGTTCCATTAGTTACGGCCTTGAACACTTCATGACAGACAGCTGAGCATGCTGTGGAAATTTCTGAGGGATGCAGTCCATCTTCTTTTGTAGTCAAATACAAACTGTATTAGTAAGGATACAGTTTCTTACCCCTTGTAATATGATTGAAACCATATTTTATAAGAAGAACTGATTCTTAAATCAAATTCTCACTGCAGATTAAATATAATGAAGGGTTTTATAAATTAGTGGTCAGAAGGATTAATTTCCGTGGATAAAGAATGCTAAAAACGTGAGCAATTGCTGATGTTTCCCTTTCAAAATTTAAGGTTCAAGTCAGATCCCATAGCATATAGACAACTTAAGTAGGCAAAACAGAAATTACAATGCTGTATAATTTGTAGATGTACTAATAGCGTCAACATAAAGTAGGTTCGACTTGTTTTACGATGTTCACTTGCTTGAAGTTACCATATTGGCAGGGTAATGTTGCTGTTTCCAGATTTATCTCTTGCTTTTCATTGCAGAGTTGTGCAAATGTGTGTCATTTCATTATTTTGTGACACATGAAAATGATGTACTTGTTTTGTTTACTCTGTCCTGATTTAATTAGTAGGATGTGATAGTTTGCCAGACTTCTGAATGTCTTCAATAAGAATTTTCATGTGTTTTCGATGCTTAACTACTTCTTACTTTAAAAGTCTTAACTTCTAGCCATATTTTGTGTGAAATGGTGATGCCTTGCTAGTTTCAACACACATTTTAGCAATATTACATACACAGAACATTCACAAGATATGCGCAGTTAAAGAAAGTGGTAGCGTAGTCCAAATTGAAAGACTCATATAGAAGAGGATAAAATAGTTTGAGAAAGAACAACTAAGGGAGGAAGAAGGATCAGGAAGGAGAGATCTGATCCCAAAAGTCAGAGAAAGAAGGGGAGCGGAATTCAGAGAGACCAGACCAGATAGGCTAAGGGATGAGTGGGATCGGTGACAGAGGAGAGGTTGGGAAGAGGAGAAAGACGCCATCTATGGGTGGAAGGAGCCTCAAAGGCTTCAAAGGGCCCAAATGTCAGTCCAGGTCCAGTAAAGCCATGTCCAAAATATGTGGTGCCAGATGAAACCCAGACCAGCATTCCTGTGCTGTGGGGATTCCTGTACAGATGCCTGCACTGGCTCTTTTTGAAAGGGAGAAGAGTGCCATGTGAAGGGGTTTGGCAACAAGCTGCAGTCCTGCCCTTGTTCCTTGAGGAAAGAGGGGAGATGACAGCTCTAGGAAGACGATTGTTTATCAGTGAGAATGATGCACATGGAAGGGCAATGTTAGTAATTCTGCAATGAGACATTGAGAGAAGGTGATCAAAGTAAATATTCATAAAGAGATTAAAGAATACCTCATATGTTTGAAGAATGTATAATATGTCTTCAGATAAAAGCAAAGTCTCAGTTATTTAGCCATTTAGGAAAGTTAGTTATCAGTTATATATGCTGGATAATGGAAGACTTATTAGCTGTGTAGAAAAGCTTGCAAAACACATAGCGGAATTTGTGAATGGCACTTTTGTGCATCTCATGATTTTTTTCAAGTGCTCTCATCCTCATACATATATTGTAAACAGTTATTTTTAAGGAAGATTTCTGGTGCCTAATGATTTTATTCTAAAGGTAAATAGATTTGATTAAAGCATCATTAAACACTACAGTAGATGAGTTTGGATTACAAATTAAGTCATGAAAAATGCTGTAAATAAAATAAGTGAGTACAACTTCTACATGGCTCTATATGTAGAAAATATGTCACTGTTAATTGATCACAATTATGGAAGGCTACTTTATAGTGGATTTCTGCAACTTTTTTTTATATCTTGAGCATCTGATTTTCAGACAGGAGACTGGGGAGAGCCTTCAATTACCTTGCGACCTCCAAATGAAGCTACAGCATCAACACCTGTACAATATTGGCAACATCATCCAGAGAAACTCATCTTCCAGTCTTGCGATTATAAAGCATTTGTAAGTGTTTATAAATTCAGTGGTTTGATTTGGAGTAAATATATTAATGTTAGATTTTGATAACTTTTTTTTCAATTTATAATATTTTGTCAATCACTTCTAATGAAACAAACCACTTCCTCTGCAATACTGTAATTATAATAAATGAGAAACAAGCATGCACAGTAATTTTTGCTATGAATTTTCTGATATATTGCAGCCCATGTAGCAATAGCGTTAGGGAAATGACACTATGAATAAGTGGCTAAGTGTTGTAGAAATGACAGTGAGAGAAAACACTCCTACAACTCATCCTTCAAAAATGCCTGTCTAGTGTTTATAGGACAAATAATAAAACAACGTAATATTGAGATCCTTATACCTACCATAATGTTTAGTGCACATTATTTAAAGTGAGTATTGCCTTGCCTGAATTTTTTACACTTATTTTGGGGAACTGAAGTTGGGGAAGTTAGAGGTCATGGTCTGAAGCAGCATTTTCCATCTGTGAGATGAGGGCACATTCAAACCTCCCCTAAATTGATGATGACTTAAAGTACCAGTAGCAGTCAGTTCCTTCAGGGCAGGGAGTATTTATTTTTACCTCCCAGTAGCTGTAACTCATTCCCACTTCCATTTCTGGAGAAATGGAACTTCTTTCTACAGCTAAGGATGATTGGTGTTCTTTAGCTGTTATGCATGCTTGTGAAGGAGGGGAAGGTCTCCTGAAGTATAAAAAAAAAAAAACACATATTGAGAGACTTTTAAATGAAAAACACGTTTCTGAAGCCTTGAGTTTGCTGTGTCAATGGAGGGCAGTTCGTTCTTCTGCAGATCTCAAGAGGTGCCTCAGCCTACCTATTTAAACTGCTACGTTTCCCCTTTTGGCTTTACTGGACAGCACTGGTAAAGTTGCTGAAGATGCTTCCATCTACTTGGGATCCACACAGCTGCATCCTCTTTAGAAGAGGGCACCTAATGAAGCAGGACTGATATTTTTAAAAGGAAAGGGGCTAAATATTTTTTGTGCCTTTAGCATAACAGCTGGAGGTTAACCACTTGCCCAGGATATGGGTTTTATATCCTCTTCACCTGATGGGACTTGGATCCAGAGTGCTTTTTAGGATAATGCTCTGTTCACCAAGCACTAGGGTATTTTTGTGGAGAGCTGGGGGCTACTGAACCTGATTTAAAACATAATTCAGAAAGGTAGAAATAAGGAACTAACTAAGCACAAGTGAGAGCCTGGATCCCACTGAGGAGGGGCAGAAGGGTTGTTACAGGCCTGGCTCACTAAAGTGTATCTGTATCTTCCATAAGACCTTCATGCTGTAGAAATTACCACAAATGGAGTAACTGTCCCTGGTCAGTAACAGGAACCTCCCAACTTCCTCAGCAAGACATGGTCAAAGTCCACCTCACCTGTTCTTGGGCCTTCTCTCCCTGTGCAGCACCTGAAATTCAATAGGCAGCTTAATGACTTCGAGTTTTCTTAATGTTTTTGGTATAGTGAATGGGTTTATCTGAAGAGGGCCTCTTAACTCATTCCTTGATCCAGCAATAAATTCATAATTGGATGTAATCTTAGCACTAGATTGATAGGTATAATTAAGTTGGGATTAAAAGGAAAAAGGGACTATCAAAATATCCAAGTTAGCAGTGGTGAAGGAGACATCTTTCTTCCCGAAGGACCATGCATCAATGAACTGTCTTAGCTCCCTGAGCTGTAATGACCTCAGCTTTAGAGAGTAAAACACTGGCTTGGAAGTTAGTAATGAGGGTAACTTTCATTGTATCTCACTTCACTCTGTTGAACTGATATCCTCTACTTTGCTCCCACATGTTCTGGGTCTTTGAGAAGGAACGTTTCTGAAAGCAAAGCAAGTCAAAGGAAAGCAAAATTCTTTCAAAGAATTTCAGAGTCTTCTGACATCTACCTGGACAGTAGCTTTGTGATTTGTTTGTCAGTTCTTCAGTCCAACCTGGGAAGCATTTTTGAATGCCTGCAGCCGAGTCTTTTTGCCACTGTGCAGATGGTACCAGAGCTGCCCAGGTCTTCTCTTCCTTCTTCTTCTGCTGTGAGCTCAAAAGCAGTTTAGTGTGTTTTTTGTTTTTTTTTGTTTTTTGCATGATGCCTGCCCAACTGGTAGCTTTCAAGCTTTTCAAGCAATCCCAAATCATTGTGCCATAGCGCATTTGATAAATAAATAAATAAAATTGAAGAACTAAATTGCATCCTTCTCAGAGAAAGCTAAGGATTCCAAAGGTCAGACAGCAAAGGACTCAGAGAAAAATACAGTTCAACTCCACAGGATTTTGTTTAATTTTCTAATTTCTGAACTTGCTCTAAATCAGTTGCTTGTTTGTAAGGGTGATATCAAGCCATCCCATCAAATTAATGCCCAAAGCCCTGTTCATGTCACCATCAAGCCCCCAGCTGGACTCACAGCTGCTAGACCTACAAATCTTTCACATCTGTGGTCCTGTAGGAATGCCCTTCACTTGTTCCTCTCTGCCTGCACTTATCTGATAGCAGTGGTGTTGCTCACCCTTCCATTTATAATGCTCTGTAAAGTGTTACTCACTAATTACCATCTTGGCTACTGTCTACATTGAAATATTTATGCATTTTCTTGCAGGTCAGAGACTCCTGTGGTACACAATGTGAACTGAAGGCTTTAAAGAAAACATCTCAGTCTATGTCAAGAGACCAGAGAGTTGAGCCAGTACACTTTCTGTTCTGTTTGCAGTTTACATTTATCTGTAAATGAAGTTATATTTTGATCAGTTCTTGTTTGAGGTGAAGCTGGTTCACTCTCTGGTTTGGTTAGGTTATAGAATCGTAGGAGCATTTAGAGTAGCGAAGACCTTCAAGTCAAGATCAAAAGATCATCAAGTCCACCCATCAACCTGACCTACCAAGTCCCATCAATAAACCATGTGCCTTACTGCCTTTTAACTTAAACCACCTTAGGGTATTCCCAAGGGAAGTCAGTGTGGCAGAATGAAATGGGCCAGGCAGCAGTGGTGGGCTGCAGTATCCTCTGGGAAGAGGCTCCTGCCTATGGTGCTGGGTTTCCTCCTGGAGCTCACCTAGCCTGTTCTCGCCAGTGGTATGACTACTCTTCAACTTACTTAGTAGCTTACTTAGGATGGAAGACTTAAGAGAAGCCGTGGCGTTGAAGTGCAGTGGGAATGCAAAGAGACATCTCTGTGCCTGGGAAGGAGAAGATAAGGGGCAGCCTGCTGTCCTCTTTCTCTTTCCTTGATTAAGCCAAACCTGCATGTGACACTATATAGAAATACAGAAACATCCATGTGCACAGAGCTATACAAAACACATGCACATCAACAAATCTGCATACCTCTAGTGTATAGAGGAGAAATGCAGCCTATGGCCCTTGCACAACCCTGTTGACAGTAACAGGACCACTCTCTAACAGGCAAGAACAGCAGCGAGGACGTAGCCAACTTCATCCCTGGGGAACCAGTGCAACTCACACTTTGTTGAGAAAGTACTGAGTCCCCAGATCTACAAATCCAGAGGAGTGGAGCCTGCTGTTAGGGTGCAGAAGGGAGAGCTCAAAGTGCCCTCACCAGCAAGTCATGCGGTGAGGAAGATGCAGGTAGGATGTGCATGCCCTCAGAGGTGAGCAGGCTGATTGTGGAGGAAGGTGGCTTTCAGCGAGCTGAGCCAGGACCCAGCACTCACTGCCACCCTGTTCAGGTCCAATAACAGCCTTGAAATAATAGTTCAGGGTCAGTCTTTTCTTAGGAAGAAATAATGGTTTAAGCTAGTTTGCAGCTCAGATCTGTTTTCTGTTTGCTGACATCAGGCTCTGTTTGCTGTTTACACATAAAGTAGTTACAGATTGAGTACAGACAGGTTAACATCTCTGCTGCCCTTCATGTCCACAGGATTGTACACATAGCAATACAAGTTTGGCAGATGGCAACTAAAAAAAGCAAACTCTCCATTTTTTAATCAAATGGTATTTTTCAGATGGAATCTGTAGTATGTGATTGTTGCTTGAGTGACTAAGGTTATAAGCTAGAATACTTTCACGTGCTGTTTCAAAGGGCTCCATCTGGTTTAATACACTTGCTGTGCATTCCTGTTTCATAGTTTGATTAACATAATTTTAAATGATCTATCAGAGAACGGCAGGGTGGAAAAACTCTAAAACCATACAATATTAAATTGTCTGGTAGAACTATGGTTTTCGAGGCATTTTTAGTGCATTTCTGAAAATGTTTTTCTGTTCTTAAATATTAGCTACATGAAGTTTAATGGGTTTTTATTTTAGTATTTAGGTTCTATGCTGGTAAAAGAGTTAAGAGGCACAGAGTCAACACAGGATGCATGTGCAAAGATGAGGGTAAGTTAGTAAATTAACATGCTTCTGTAATCTTCATAATATTAAATAATAATAGCTGATGATTACTTGTACTATACCTTTTTTGGTTTTATAATGTTTTGTTACCTGTTTGTTTCTGGTGCCCTCACATTTACATTGGCATTCAGTAAGAGGCCTGCTCTGCCTTTTAACTTAACACCAAAATTTGGAGGTAGACTTTATTTTGCATGTTGTCTAAGAAAAGCAAATGCATACATTATATCCTTTGTTTCCTCTTGAATCTTTGAGACTGTTTCAAAGTACTTTTCACACACTTAAATGTGCTATATTGGTTTCTTTTTCTAAACAGAATTGATCTATAACATATACAATAATATATGATTATATATATTATATATGATAATAGAGATTGAATTTACTATATAAAACATGTACTAGTAAGTATGTTAACGTTACCAAAGTCATTGTTTTTTACGTATGTGATGTCTACAATCACATAATCATGCATGTGCCTTTACTCACATGAGTATTACCATGTATCATGAGTCATATATTACTTACCCATTTAATGACCAAAGGATGAAAAGGATACCTATTCAGGTTCATCTGTTAGTGGAAAAGCAGTTAGGCTTCCATCCATTTGGTAAGAATATATTATACTGTAGCTCTTTGGGTTGATGCTGGTTTGTAGAAAATTACTGTGAGGGTCAGTCTATCTACAACAAATATAATGTTGCCAGAAACTCAAAACACCAGGCCAGCTACCTGATACATTCCCAATTGTAGTGGAGTAAAAACACTCCTGGTTATAGAGATGGCAAACATATGTCTGGCATGATGAAATAATGAAGAATATAATTGTTTCATGATCTACTGAAGATGTAAAAATGTATAGACGAGGGAGTGAAAAACTTCATTTTATGGATCATAAATCTTTTAGACAAGATGCCTCTGAACACTAGATGTAGCATGTGGATCAATTATAAAGCTAGAAGACATGTAAAATTCATGCAATCAGACAACCATTTACTATTGGTTACCTATCTACAGAACACAGACTTCTGCACAAGCTATTTAAGCTAAGGGCTGGCAGTAATTCATGCTTACTGGATTGCTTGAAGATCCGTGGCTAATTACATGCTAATCATTCCTTACCTGGGCTTAAACTCCTCTTTAAAAAACCAACAACTTGACAGAGAGAGGATCTGTAGTCATATACACGTGTTCTGGGGAGATTAACTGAGGCTGGAAGTGTACCATCTTCCAACTCAGTTTTCAAACTGTCTAATGTAGCACTTCAATTTTTAAGGAATATCCTTATACAGATCTTAGGGTGGAATTTGACACCATAGTAGCATATGACACCTTCAGTAAGTTATTTGACTGAACTAGGAAGCTAAACATCAAAAAAGCCACTGTTAATAATTTATAACATTTTTAAGATTTTTTTTTTTGGAAATATGCTCTAAACTTGGCAAATTCAAATTACACACCAGAAAAACTGTTTGAAAACAAATGTAATATAAATTATAATTTTTCCATAAAAATAATGGAGTTATACGAACAGTCTGTAGCACCATATGGGGCACTTATATAAACGCTATTGCTGTACTGTTTATATATATTTTTATATTCTATTTTGAAACCATTATGCTGTGAGAATGTTTATTTTGCAGTTTAAGGGACTTTTTTTGTTTTATTTTTATTGCAGAGAGATTTGAATGAAACAGTTCTTAATCAAGATTTTATCTATCCTTTCAAGGTAGTCTATTTTATCATACTCCTATTCAAGTCAGAACCAAAAAAAAAAAAAAAAACACATTGACTTAGTGAGAACAAATTATTATCTTAGAGTAAGTTTGCCAGTGAGAAAAACGTATCTTTTTCCAAAATTTCTGCCCCAGTTGTATTCTAAATGTTGGTGTCTTTGAATTGGTCGTTCAGGTTGTCCTAAGCCATGCTGAAGTATTGATGTGATGTTGTCGTTGAAAATATGGATTATTTTATAATTCCATTTTACTTTAAATATACTGAAAGGGACATTTCACTTACTAAGAAGAGGTTAAAAGTTAGATACGTTATCTGACTGCTTCTCAGGTACTGAATTTTGTCCACTTGTTCAGTCTCTTATGTATACTCTTATTAATAAGTAAGGTTGTACACAAGGCTATACTAATGTGATACAGCACCGTTTAATTTTAGTATTTGTTTTATTTTACTACTTCTGTATTTCAAATACACAACATGTTGAACTTCATGCTGTAGTCTGAAACAGGCTGGGGGCGAAATACATTACGTGTAACTTTGTATCATGTTGGGGTCCATTCCAACAAATTTTTAATCTTTCTGGAGTCTGCCAGATAATGTTTTTTATCAGAAGGTATGAAAATTAGGTATCTAGTATTTCTGTCAATGTGATTTTTGCTTCTTCTTCAACCTAATGCTGTTCAAAATAGTGTTGGTATTCACTGGACGTTTTCCTGTCAGCAAGTGCACACAAGGATGAAAGCCTATCAGTGGGAAAAAATAATCTTGATCTTCCTTAATCATTCATATATAAAGAAAAGCAACAAAAATTACAACTTGCTGACTGCTAATCCCTCCCTGGTAGTTGTGGAGGCTTCCTGAACTTTCAGTTATTGCTATTTATGGTTTGGGTTCTTCAAAAGAAGCGTAATGAGGATATCCCTTGCTTCTCTCCACAGACAGGCTTACAGCAGCCTATTCCTCTTATAATACTCTTATAGTTTAAGAGAGAAGGGAGATCCTAAATCTACTATAATGTCTAAGAAAAAAAAAAAAAAGAGACAGATGTTCATAGCTGTCTTAATAACTCTTCTTGGCCATCCACTGTGCTTCTCAGCATTGTACAGCTGTATGCTCCAGCAGGGCAGATGATGGGTTTGTTTGGGGAAAATCATGCAGATATATTAGATTGAGTTCTATACAATGGTAGGGTTATATACGTTTATTGTTCCCACCCAAATTGCAGACTCTTGCAGCCATTCAAAATTACAGATATTTGGCAAGAACTGTGCCTATTAGAGGAATTATACTTTATTTTTCCAGTCACATATTTGCGCTCCAAGGATGGATTTATATTTTATGATTTCCTATTTGTTTCCAGCTATTTTCTCTCATAAACTCCCTTTGCAGTCGACAGTACTGTCTCCTTATCTCCTTTCCTCACCTGCTGTAAACTGACCTTTGCTTCTTGGAGATTAAATCTTGCTGTCCTGACCAGGAGAGATTTATTAATTATATTTGAGAGATGCCTTCAAGAACTTAGGAGCTTTCATCTTTCTCAGCATGGAATGGGAAATATTATAAGTTGTGTTTTCAGTCAGATTACTGCCTTCACTTCAAATCTCCATAGGAACAAGAAGAGAATAAATTGTGTTTACATCAAAATAAGGAAAAGGAATAAAGTTTAATTGCAGCTGGGAAAAGACTTGTTTTCTACAGTAGACTCCATCTGGCATTTACACATCTGAATTCCTTGACCTTGTAGAAAGGGAATGGTTTCGTGCTTACCAGCACAAGTGCAGCAGCAATGTAGACTCTTTCCTTGATGTGATGTTAAATCACTCATGTTGCATACACCAAATTGCACAATCTGAACCAATCAGCCCCCTCCCAAGAGAGAGCTGAGATTCTGTTCTTGGATCCTGCTACCTTCCCGAACATTGCATATTTTTCTTAGAAGTTTTCCTTATTAGAAAAGAGGTTCTTAAATTTCAAGTCAAAGTTCTGGGGAACCAGCAATGCAATTCTATTCAAAAAGCATGTTCTGACTTGAGAACAAAATGTCAAAGTTGGAATTGTTACAAAATCTGCTTCCCTTATCTCTGGAGAGGAAGATGAAGCAGTGAAGAGGTGACTCTCTGATAACAGAACAGTGAGATAGGGTCTAAGGCATTCCTTCCTTACTCCTTCCTACATAAAGAAGAAGTTGGATATAAATGACCTTCTCCTTGTTTCTGCTAATCCCTTTCTGCTTCTCAATCCCCATTTCTCCCCCAGAAGTAGAAGGGAGAACTACTGCCTGTCACAGGCCTCCTAGTGAAACTAGCCGGTAAAACACCACATCAGGATCAAATACCGCATTTGAGAATGAACAGATTCTCTGATCTCTGTGCTCTCAAGTGGGACCTGTAGCTCTCTATCTCTTGTGTCACCACTGCTTTGGGAGCAGTGAGGTCCTGCAGTGAAACAGGCGCATGGATTTTATTCAAAAGGGAAAAAGAAGAGGTGGGAAGTCTTAAAGACATTTGGTCCTTATGCATGTCTACATCATGCCATCCCATGTTCTTCAGAAGACTGTACATCTTTGAACTCTCTGGCTGACAGGAATCCAAGGTGCAGGAGGGCTGCAATGCCCTGTCAGCAGCAGATGAGTGTGTACAGATATTGCAAAAACAAGGAGCTCTCATTCCCAAGTAGATGAGTTGCAGGTGCATCCCCAGTGCAATGTTCATATTAATGATGTAGCTTGGAGGCATCCACTAATTGTAGAGAAGTAAACAGTTTTGTACCACAGAGATTACAGATGCTATCATATTCCAAGAGGTATTAAATTATGTCAGTGAAGCATTTTTAAGCCTTTTGGACTGTGAGAAGTTAGTAAATATTTGTTACAAGGCAGACTGCATTTTCAAAATTGGCTTCAAAACTACCAGGCCAAAAGCGAACTTTGTCTTTTTATTTCATCTCATGCATGCTGTTGCCAAAGTGATTCACTCAAAAGGAAATGCTTAACAAGGCTTCATAAGCCTTACATAAGGAACAGACTTACGGATCTGATAGTAGGTGGTATACCAACACATATTTTGAAGTGTGCAGTTTGATTCCATTTAGAATTAAGAGCAGCTACCAGTATGGGAAAGTGTTCAGACACTCTGAGTGAAGTCGATTCCAGTACGTTATGGAATAGTAAAATTACTAGCTGCAGTCTTCAGATAGCTATTAAAAAGTAGTATAAGACGGAATTAGGAGATTTGTTTGCAAAAGTAAAAAGCCAAGATGAAATTTTAAGATTTTACAGGCTCATAAACTTGCATGCAAAATTTATTTATGAAGTTGTTAGTGAGTTGGCATAGTTGAATAATGTCTTTTCACTGTGTATTTGCAAGATCAAGTATAATTACATATGCAGTAAAACCTAAAAGTGAACGTGGTTTCATTTTGGTCACTGTAGGAAAGCGGAGTAATCCAGTTATAAATGTACTTCTATGTACATATAAGTACATGAAAGTGGTCAAGGTGGCAAAGTAGAAGTACCATTGTATCTTGATTCCTTTTGTCAGAAAATAAATAGATGTGGTGAAAGCATTTTGAGAGTGGGCTGGATTACACCATATGCTACAATATATCAAGTGAACGTGTGAACACCTTTCTTAGACACCATTCTGTGTGCTTCTTAATTTCTTCTTCAGCTGCTTTGTGTGCATGTATGTGCATAGAGATACCATGTTTTGTATACCGCAGGCGTATTCAGAAGAGCTGGATTAATGCTTTCAGTTCTGCACAGAACAAGGTATTGCTGTGCAATCCTGTCTTGAAAGGATTAAAAGCCCTTTAGTATTTTATGTTATGTATATGCATGTATTTCCTTTTTAAAAGCAAACAGCTAGTTTATATTTCTGTATTCACAGAAAAAAAAATCCTCTGCCTC
This sequence comes from Cygnus olor, assembly GCF_009769625.2. Lineage (NCBI taxonomy): Eukaryota > Metazoa > Chordata > Aves > Anseriformes > Anatidae > Cygnus > Cygnus olor. The sequence continues at coordinate 46,332,287 of NC_049169.1, forward strand.
TTAAGTCATCATTGACTAATTTGATTTGGTAGGTACAATGGCTGGGTGGATCTCAAATTAAATTATCTGGAGCTTAGTTTGTATTCTAAATAAACATCTGGCAGTTCTGCACAGCCTTTAGCTCAAAATCAAAATACAGGTAGAAATGCTTCACTCTGGAGAGTTTGTAGTACTATAAAAATCTATTTAGAGTCTACTTGTGAGTAGTAGTTTTGCTTTTTTTCAGTGAAACTACAGAAAATTCATAAACAGGATTGGAAGTAACAGCTAGAACCCCAGACTGCTCTTTTTCTTCCAGGAAATGCATTCAGAGTTGAACTTGCTGTCTCCCTGTCTGGCCCCCTGCTAGACATGGGTTTGTCACTGTCCTGCATAGTGGCAGCAATGGGTTCAGATGCAGACTGAGAAAGGTGTAAATCCCAGCCTTTACTGTAAAAGTAAGCACCGTAATAACCAGGCAATTATGCAGAAAAGCAGTAGCTCACTTAGAAGGTCAGATGTGCTTGCAGTGTGGCCGGTGCCCTCCACAGACTTCACAGGCGCCGTGAATTCCAGCAGATGCCAGATCCCTCACTCTGAGGCTGCAGCAGGGCAAGTTCTGAGGGGCACTGAAGCCCTAAGGTCAATTTAAACCCAGACACTAACCTGTAAGAATTACCGTGTTGTTGTCCATAGATAGCTTATTTATTTCTCCACTGTGACCACTCACTCTTCTTGTTCTTTTCAGAGATATTCTTTTTCTTCAGAAAAGTCTATTAGCAAAAGAAGCTTTGGCACAGCAGCAGTGCATCAAAATAAAGGAGAGGCTTCTATTCCAAATGGTATTGATTCATAAGAAAATGGGGCTCCATGTCTTTTAGGGGGGTCTACGGAAGCTGAACAAATGTCACATTAGATTTAGGATGGCAGTGCTTTCCTCCATCTTCCCATATCTGTAGTCAAGCCTGTTTTATGGCACTTGTGTTTCACATGGTGTACTTCCACACTGTCATCTACCTATCCTATAGGAAGTATTTCAGAACTGGGACCAAATTTCACTGTATGGCATACAGACTCTCTGCAGAATTAAGACTCCTCACTGCAGGAGCAGTGCACTTGAGGAGACAGGACATGCACATCTGTCCCTGTGTGGATGACCAGCTGATCCTCTGGCGATGGCAGAGACAGGCAATGGCAATAAGCCTAGAATATGCTTGCTGTTCATCCAGATGATTCTCCTAAAGTTGTATATTAAAATAAAGAGCCAAAGTTACAGTCACCATGGAGTTCATAGTAACTGACCAGTTCCAGGCTAGTGAGCACTTGCCCAAAGACAGGGTCCTGTCACTACGATTACTTCTACATGAGATAAAATCTAGTCCTGCTACTCTGGTATGAACATGCCTTGCAGCATTAGACCATATGCCAACATACACATGACATTCTATGCCAGTCTTCAGCTGTGGGTCCTATAACCTTGGCTCAGGTCCATATGCTTTCCACAGAGTCAACAGATGGATGAAAATATTGTCACCTCATTATGTCCTCAACAGAATTGATATGGTGGTTAGCACCTGAAAAGCATGAGGAAAGGAAGTACTGATGCCTGTGTCCCTCCTTCTCAAATTCTGGTCACAGGCATGGGCAGAGATGCCCACTTGGCCTGCACAGAGGACCGAAAGAGCTGACCAAGAAAGCTGCGGGATGTCTGTCAACATCCTAGAGTCTAGAGCCAAAGCAGTTACAGTGCCTGAGCGAATGATGTTTATATTGTATCTCTGAAAACTCGCATTACACTTCCTGGCTGCCACCCTCTCCATTAAAAAAGGAATGAACAAACAAATAGTATGAGCTCACCATGGCAACTCAAAACTCTTGAGTAATTTTATGTGGACTTCAGTTAATCTGTCACTAGGAGTGGAGTGAGGGAAAGAGAGCTGTGTGTTTTTCACAATAGCACTTTACCAAGGATATTACCCCACTGCCCAACTGTTGCAACAGGCATATAAGCATAGAATTGTTTCCCGAAATCATGTTTGTATGCTGGATTGCAATCTTCCAGAACACCTTTGCACGAATCCTGGTTTTTGTTTGGTTTGCAAGTTGATAAGGAATGTCCACTGCTCCTTACCAGCTGAGATGGTTTGGCATAATAAATTGCAAATGTCAATCAGCATCTGATTCATTTCCTAATTTGCCTCGTACAGATTAATGTCATCTTGATGATCTATCTCACTCAGATACTGTCTTCTGTCTCTTCACAACCCTCAATAAATATGAAAGACCAGGTGTGCCCTAGACAAAGCAAGGTGAATGTAGAACAGATAAAGAAGATGATTAAAGTACAAAGTACTGGTCTAGATGAAGGAGGACTCTCAGGGGGCTGGTACAACAAAGCCAACAGGAGGCTTCACCTTTATGGCAAGTGGCAGATAGTACAAATTAGACCAAAAAGCTAAAATAAGTGAACTAAGTAGCTGTGTTTGTATAGTGTATGGGAGGAGAAGAGGAATTTTGCTGCTAAGGAGACGAGGAAGGAGATAATTACAATAATCAAAGTGGGAGACAAAGAGCTCCTGAATGTAGCTGTCGGGATAGAAAGAAGGGACAAAAGTTGGATGATTGCTGCATTGCCAGATAATTAAAGTGATGTTGTCATATTTGCGAATGTTTTGCCTAGATATGAGCATATGTGGGGTATATTGCTTGTTATTCTGATGGATGTATGTACTGCAGCTTCTGTGCAGTCACTGTCATGCTTTGTGTGCATTGAAATTGTATTTTATGAAGAGAGTCGGTTGAGATCTATTGTAGAGACACGCAGGTATGTGCTTTGCTCTCCTTTTGGCAGGGATGCCATTTCGTTTTCCACTCAGAGACATGCAAATCAGATTAGTGTCTTCCTTCAGACTTCGTAAGATTTTTCAGAATGTTTTATCATTTAAGCTTTCATTTTTAAAAAGTGTCTAGGCTCCTCGTAAAAGAAGCTTTCTCCAGGATAAATTGACACTTGACATCGTCTTGAGTCTCTTGTCATTTGATACTGAGAGATGCAATATTCCTCTCTGTTGTATGGATGGGTGGGGCTCTCTTCAAAACTTAATTAGAGGTTTTAGCCTTCACAGTACGGGACACTAATTGCAGAATGTGGTTGGATCTGTAGCTTTGAATGTTATGTTGGCAAAATGGAGCCTTGTTTGATTCAGGAAGAAATGAGATCTGATAAAGGGACTCACAGTTTTTTTCTTTTAAGCTATTATTTGTTTGCTGTCTAGCGTTACCATCACCTTTTTTTTTTTTTCCAGATACAGTCTGTGTTTTCAAGCTTAAATCTCTTTCTTTTAATTTCCTTTCAAGAATACAAAACCACTGCTGCTGCTTTTTTTTCAACTGCTCTCGTGATCTTTTTGGATGGCATTTCTAGACCTTTTGATGTGCTTGCACCCTCATTCTATGTGCTGGTATTTCTTCATATTTAACTGTATCTGAACTTAGGTTTTCCTCTCAAGAACATGTTTGATTGATCTCTATGATCATTGGCAGAAATTATCATGAGTGAGCGTTCTCTGAACTTCATCTACATTATTTATCTACAGTTGTTTTGTATATAATAGTTTTCTCTGTAATTGCCTCCCACCTTAAAAGAATTCAAATCAGCTCTAAGCTACGCCATACTTATTTTTCTTCCTCTCTCTCTTTTTTTTTTTTAGTAAATTTAGTCTGTAAACTAATCAATAGGCTTTCTGCAGAGAATTTACATCTATCCCAAATATTTGCCCAATCATTCGGCAAGAAATATCTTAGCTGCATGTCTCACGTTGAAGGCACACAAAGGTAGAATAGCATAAAAGAAAAATAGCTTTATACAAAGGTATAAACTGTAGGTAAGAGAACCTGGCACTAAGGGAATGCAGAATAAACCTCAGTGCTAATTCATGTGTAAAGCAGATTGCAGTAGAAACCACGCTGGAGGAAGTGCAGACAGTTAGACTTTGCAAGATACAACATCGGACTAACAGATTGACTGGCAGGCCTGGAGGGCTGCAGGGATATCTCATGTCACTAATATAACAGCAAGAAGGTAAGAGAGAGAGTGAAATATTCCTAAATAACAACTAATTGCAGCAAAGAAGTAGTTCTACAAAAAAAACACTGCATTGTAAATTTTTACAGCTGGGAAGGACAGGGAGAGGTGAGGCGGAGCTGAATGGGGCACATCAGATGGATGTGTTAAACATGAATATTTTGGGAAATCCTTGACTGGTCACTTTAAATATAGCAAACTTACTTCATTCTCTTCCCATGGTACTAAGAAAAAAGAAAGTTTTTATCATTCTTGCAATAAACTGCAGGACTCTGCAGTTCTTGCATCCTTGCAATAAACTGTGGAATTTTGTAACTTCAAAGCAGCTATTTCAAAAGCCCAGAACACAGTCAGCTCAAGAAAAAGTCAAATACTTGGACAAGTACCTATTGTTTAACTGAAGCATTTTGTCAGAAGAAGAAAAGATCGCTGTTCTTGCAATGCAATGTAACTTCACCTGCATCTTCATTTTCGTTTCAGAAGTCTACAGAACAAATGAAGAAAGTGCCAACCATTGTCCTGTCTGTCTCATACAAAGGAGTCAAATTTATTGATGCAACAAATAAGGTATGTGCAATCATTGAATATCAGCCTTTTGTCCTCACAAATAGGAATACTTATGAGGCTGGCTCTGTAAGAACACCAGGCCAGAGAGGGGACAGATATGCACTTTGTGTTTCCTTTCTTTTTCTCTTCTCTTCTCTCCAAAATGAAAGTAATCTTATTGTCACTCTCCAGAAACACTGTCTGGAGGACAAGTGAGGCACACTTAATGGCTCAGTTGGAGAACATTGTGTCCAGCCTTCTGCTGTTAAAGGGCAAGCTCACCACAACAGACATTTGGCAAGGGGCCTCCACAGAATCCTTAACTGTGTTCTTCTCTATGCAATTCCTTAAATACACAGAAAATATATACATATTTGTTGGTCTATATAATTTTTGTCTAAAAATACGAATGTAAAGATGTTTCAATAAACAATGAAGATGCAAGGTTTTATCCAGGGCCAGCCATTGTAAGAATAAGAAACATGAGCCGTGAGTGTACTTTTCAAATGTTAGAGCCTCTCTGACAGCTATGTTCCTAGTAGTAGCCATTTGACTCACTGAACGCCAGCAGCTTCTTCACAGTTATAATTCCATATTTTGTTCATCTTTCTATGTGGCAATGCTCCTGTGCTTTGCTTCTTACATTTCAAAATACAGACAACATATCTCCCCTCCCCTTTAAAAAAAAAAAAAAGGACAGAAATTGATAGATTGGGGAACTCAGTGATGGACAGAACAATGGGTTATTGTTTAGCCAAAGTAAAATGTAAAATCCCTGTAAGCAGGAGTAAAATAATGCATGGATTTCTCTTCTGATGTCTAAGTTGGCAAGAAAATGCAATTCATACTGATGCTTGCATATGAATAGAAATGATTATTTTTTTCCTGTTGTGTGACTAAAATGCACTACACAATATAAAAAGTAAGTCAGGCAACCCAGCTTCCTGACCAGATTAATAATATATATAACTGCTTTGTGTTGCTGAGCATTCAGATCACACCATACATCTAACCCAGTATCCTTCAAACTTGACAAAGCAGTCAGTTTTTAAAGGTGTGTAACTAGAACTGGGTTTTAAGTGAGGGGACAAAAGCAGGTTTGTGATCTTCTGCTACAGTTTGGAAGCCACATGCAGGGTTAGAAGACAGCATGAAAGAAAAACAGAGATGAAATTAGTATTATGTCAGGTATGGCATATTGGCTAGAGCAGAGAGGCCAGGGAATCCTGTCAGTTTCTTTTTCTCCCATTGCATCAAAATGGAGCTTCTGCAACCCTCATATCCTTTATGTTCTCTAATGTGCAGGGCATAAATCAGGACATTGTAATGCTATTAACTACAACTTGGATAAGGCTGTATTCAGCTCTTAAATCTCCTCTATAGTGTAAGGGACATTACTGCAATGTCCTTAGGTTAAACAAAATTAAAAAAATCAAGAGAACACAAGGAGCTTCCAGTGTCTCTTTGTACAGTGCATCTCGTCTTATGTATGAAGGAAATTTGAAGTAAGTTGGGCAAATTGTATTAGGTGCCTCTAGTTCGATCCCACTGAAAATTATGCCAGTAGTGCAATAGATGTACTTGATCAAGATAAATAATGCCACAGTCCTGTGTGTTTGCTCAAGTGGTAGAATGCTTTCTCTTCAGTTCAAAATCTGCACTGCCTTTCCCTTCTGTAAAAACCAGGTAATAGCCTGCAACCCTCCCAGGAGCATTGTTATCAGCCTTGTCCACAGTGTGCTGTACCCAATTCCTTCAAGACCCAAAACAGATTAGCACTAAGGTGAGATCCTATTCAGACTTGTACTGCTTCTGTATGAGCTTATAGTTGACAGCGCTGGGCACCACTTAGCAATAAATGCATACTTTTAAATGACAAAAATAGCTAGCAGTTATGTGCTTGAAAACTCAGTTCTCATGGCTGTTCATCCTTTTACTTTATGCCACCAAGCTAAGAATTTGTATTCTGAGTTACAGCAGGCAAAGCTTCAGGTAACAAAGGGGCTCTGACCTCATTCCACTAAAGCTATTTCAGTGACGCCTTGAAGCTTGGCATGACACCACTTTGACATGACACCATTTCTTTGCAAGTGAGGCCAGAAAGAAATTGCTGCTTAGAAAAAAGCAGACTTTCAGAAATTTCTCGTGGATCAGAGCTAACCCTAACTTCAGGATAATTTCTGCAAAGAGAGGGATTGCCTGACACAAGGTAGGCAAGCAAGGGGAATGTTGCTTATCAAAAACTTGATCTCTCAGGGGTATTTCCTTGGCAGAAGCAGAACTGACTTTCAACTTCCCTTCTTTTTTCAGAAGCTCTGAAGGTTGCTCTCAACAAACTGAGTAACAATTTTAGAACAACAATTTTTCATTGTCGGTCAGTGCCAGAGGAGTGCACCCAGAAGAGCAAACTGGTTCATAACCTTACAATTTCTATAGTCTAAGACTATAGGTCTACTGGAGTAGTGACCCTAGGAAACAGTAAACGCATGCACCGAAAACATTGTTAACTTGGAAAGGAGATCACAGCATAATCCTGTAGAAGCTAGGGAAAAGCCTATTTCACTACTAATGTTCATCCTCAAGATTTATTTTAGGCACACCTTATTTTATTCAAAACAAAGTTGATAATGGCTATGTTTCCAAACTTCACTTGGTTTAACGTTAAAATAAGCTCTAAAGCACAAACCCGTGTCAACCCCAGGTCACCTAGGAAAAGTTTCAGCATGGCAGAGCTCTTTTCGTCTGGTTGCTCTGTGAGTTGTGATTTAACATAAATATTTCACACGATTTTAACACCTTCCAAGCGTTAATTCTTTCTGCTTATTAAACTACAATGTTGACACTACAACGTCAATGACAATATATTACAGCTATATCTGTAATCTTAAAGGGATATCTAAATCCCTGGTTTTGGTATAATTATAATTCTCATCAAAATCTTTACTGAGGGTAAAAGTTATCAATTTAAGAACAAAGTAACTAAAATGTTTAAAGTAACATAAAAAGCCAATGGTCGTTAAGCAGAGATTATACGTGTCATTATAAACTGGCATATATTGAAACATAAGTAATGTTTTTGTCATTTTTATGAATAATGCATTAAACAGAAATAATCAAGTATGTTGCAACAATTTAAGATTAAGAGGATTATTTTGTGTCTTCAGTAAGCATTTCCTTATCATGTTTTTTCTGTAATTTGAAATCTGGAATGCTTTTTATTAAGATTTTTCCCAACCCATTATTTCTTCAATTAGATATATTAATACATCTTTTAGAAAACTTGACACCTACATACAAGAGGGAAAGTTGCCACTTAGCAAATGAAAGAAGATATGGCAAAGCATCCTAAGTAACTTAGTTGTATATATTTCCTGTACTTAAAAAAAAAAAAAAAAGGAGGAGGAGGGGAGTTGGAAAGGAAAAGAGGAAAAGACAAGGGTGAGGGAAAAACAGAGATGCTCAGAGATTGTTTTAACTTGAACAGATGCCACTAAGGCAACAGTGAAATGTAGAGCTGTGAGGGACTGTGACACTACAGATGTCATGTGTTCTTTGGTGCAATAGAGATGTCATACTGCAGCAGGCTTGTTCTCTTTCTTTGTTATTTTTTTGTTTGTTTGCTTTGTGGAAAAGCCGTAGCTACAGTCAGGAGGGCCACAATTCAGAAGATCATATAAACTAACCTCTAAGGAAATTCCTATTTGATGAGTCGTTCTTCTGTTAAATTATTTGAAATGTGTTTGTCGAAGAAGCAAGGCCTAATCATAAGCCACTATGCAGTATCTTCTTCTCTGGCTTCATGGTTCCTTTGGCCTGAACACAATAATTACATATCAGTAATTTATGTAATGAATATTCATAATTTTCTTCAAAGCTTTAGACAGCTTTTTATTTATTTATTTATTTCATCAGACAGCCACACCCCACCTCTATCTCAGTCATATGCTGTAGCTTACATTGGCTGTTGCAAGTAGTGTTGCTCAGTGCATGAACAGTTTAATATTTCTAAATCTCTTACAGGATGCTGTTGTTGCTAAGTGGAGAAAAGTTGCCAGATCCTTCTATAGTTAAACTTCTTGCTAAGCAGAAACCTTTCAAGAGCTCAGGGTTTTAATTAGAAATGATGATGCTTTGTTTTGTTTTCTTGAAACAATGTATCTGAATTTTATCAAACACCACATGCAAAAAAAAAAAAAAGAAATGGATATTGAGCCTGTTGGGTTTCAACGGATCCTGTCTTGAAAACCATGTAGCCTGAAAGAGTGTGAGGTAGTGACCATCAGACAGAAAACCAGCAGCACTGGAAAATGCTTGTATAGTGCTCTGAAACTGTATTTACAGCCCTATGCCAGAAAGATGTCTTTTTGTCAAAAATACTGCATAAACTGTATAAAACCCAAGCAAAATCATAGGGAAGACCGTAGAATGCACTTGTTGCCTACCAGCTTATTGACAGTTTTAGTTATTGTTGGAGAGGATCAAAACTGAAATGAAATGTATAAGCTCACACATGGAGCGTATTAAATCTCTTCTTAGTAAGAAACTTCTGAAATACTTCAGCACAGTAGGTGAATGTAAATACAAATCTAAAAGCAAGCTTTTTGCAGCTTTTACATGTAATTCCTAAATTGATTGATTTTTTTTTGAACAGAATATTATTGCTGAACATGAAATCCGTAACATTTCCTGTGCTGCACAAGACCCTGAAGACCTTTCTACATTTGCGTACATCACTAAAGACTTGAAGACTAATCACCACTACTGCCATGTATTCACTGCGTTTGATGTGGTCAGTTTATAGAAGATACTTCCTTTAATAATGCTTTGTAATAGTTATAGTTCTTTAATTCTGTTAAATCATTTTCAGGCTATATAGTGATTAATAGAAGGTATTGTTCATTTACCACATGAAAATACTAATCTATTATGAGGTAGTAAACGAACATTTTTGGAGAAAAGCAAAGATTTTCTTTGATACTACCTTATTTCACATCTGAAATAATTCACCTCTGTAATTACAGATTTTTACTGTAACTTTAGTGAGTAGCACAAGAGAAATTTGAAATGCTATTGAAACAAAAATTATTCAAAAACATTAATATAGTATAACATGTATGAATTCTTGAAACATGTTTACAAGTGAGTCTTGACACACAAGTCTTCTAATCTCCACTATAGCTTTCCAAGAAGTTCACAAAAAGCACTTTTGACCACCCAGTCTGAAATTTCAGCACGTAGCACATAAATCAGAAATGGATCAATATTCGTTACATTCAGTGCTTAGTCCTGCTGAAAGGCTGACTCAAGAGGTAGCTTAAACTAAGTTTGCATTTTGGACTATGTTCCACCGCCTGCAAAGTCAAGGAAGGACTGGTTTGGTGACTTCCAGCTTTTTGGCTTTTACCCTCATCAGTCTCTCCAAACCAACCAACAAAGGGTGAGAGGGAAAAACACTTTATTGTGGAGGCCTTTGGAAACATCCCATGTTCATGATGTGGATGTGGTCTGCTTTTTGGACAGAGATCAGATGTTATCTCAGTAAGTGATTTCTTTGGATTTCTTAGCCCAGCTGCTCCATGGGTTTCAGTGTTTAGCTGGATCAGTCCCAATAACACAAACATCTTTCTAAGTATTCCTTAAACCTTTTGGTATTGTATTGAATAACCTGGAAAACTGAAACTTCTGCAAACATATAGGGAAAATATGAAAAGTTTTATTCTTACTTTAAACAGACAACCAAAAAAAAAAAAAAACTTAGATCTGAGAAAGAGGAGACCACACAGAGAGCTAACTACATATCTCAGGAGGTCCTAGGAATATTTGGCTACCACACTAAATCTCATAGATTTGAAACATCTGTGATAACAGAGATCTGGGCAGAACACTGTCCTTTTTATGTTGCTGTGTAAAAAGTTACACCTGTAACCATCATCAGATTATTATTACTAGATGGCCACTCTGTTCTCTTCTGCTCTCTGTCACGGCAGTGGGAGTTTTAGCTTAACAAATAATCCAGATATGGAGTTTGGGGAAAATATTTGGAAATAAGTCTCAAAACTCTTATTTCTGTTAAAAAACAAATAGTTTCCAAATACCATGTCTTCATTTATAGGTCTAATAATCAAGCACAAACACAGACCCAGGTAAAATTCATTTTCCCTTGCTTGGCAAGGAAAGAATAGTGATCAAGGAATAATTCTAACATTTTGCTCACTTCCCATACCTTAGGAGGAGCATTTAATACCCCAAGCACTTTGAAGTTTCTGTATTGCTTAAAATAGCCATTTAATGTCTAACTGTCATAGTTTTTTCCTGCTACATAATCCTCAGTTGGGTGTTATCTACTCAAATATTCCTTTTGTGTGTGTGTGTGTTGTTTTATGTTTCAGGATCTAACATTTCTTATGGAAGTACAAGCTCCATGAAAAAAAATCTAGATACTCAGAACATAAGCACAGAGTAAATTAAATTTTCTATTTAAGTCTAGCATTTATGGAGCCTGATCTTACAGTTTGCTAATAGAAACAGTCCTGTCATTTTTTTAGTAGATAGAAATCCAACCATGATAAGAAAAGTAAAGTTCAAAATGGTAAAATCCACAATAAAGTATAAAAAAGATACATCTTAAATCATATATATTATGGTAATATAATGTACACTATTAGATGATTTTTTCACTCTCTTATGTCCTTCAATTCCTCAGGAAATGTGGGAAATAGCTTTTTTTTTTTTTTTTTTTTTTTTGAGTAGGAAAGTATTTTAGTATAACATGTCAACTACCAGCGTTACTGATACTTACAATTTAGAAGTGACTTTACATTCAACTTCTCTACTCAGAGTTATAATGCTATAATCAAAATTGGGAAAAACATCAGACTTGCTTGAAGAATATTGAAGGAGACAAGGCTTGGGGGGAGAAGAGGATTTATTGAGCAATATTTGAAACCCACTTCACTCATTCACTTAGAAAAAGCAGCCCTAAAACTACCAGTGAGGGATTCCTACTGGAGAAAAAGCCATCATAACAGTCCCTGTTCCAAAGTTCAGTTCATATATGGGAGATATCCAAAGTAATTTCAGTCAGGTATTCTTTCATTGTGCAACACACCAATTAATAGAAGACAATCTGCATAAACTGGAGCGGTATCTGCTTTTGTTCATACAAAGGGCCAGACTAGTACTCTGCATAAACCCAAAGACTTTCCTTTTCTGTATTCTTCTGTCCTTCATTGCACAGATTAAGCTGGATAAGCATTGGAAACAGCTAGTATATATATATAGCAGAGATGAAAAAACATGTTTTCAGGTCTCAAAGTTCTCTTTATTGCCTTCTTCCAGTGGATTTGGAGACTGAAATTTGTTTTGGAAGTTGTTCTCTGTTCACGTGACCATCCAGGTACAATCAATATAGCATCTGCATGTCCTCAGAACGAAATATTTCTTTCCTTTCCTAAACCCAGAGAGAGCATGCCCAGATGCTATCCTCTCAGGGGCAAATTAGGCAGAATGTGTGAAAGCGTTTTAATTCCTCCTCACAACCTTCTTGAGATGGAGCACACTCAGGCACAGAGAGCTTTCAGCTCATGAGCAAATGAGTCTCTCCTCTTTGTCTAGTCTACATAGATGGCTTTTGCAGCAGCCTGAAAAGCACATTTTGAAAGCCTGTTTCCATCTTTGCATTGCATACAATATCTCTCTGTGTCACAATAAAAGAGAGGGAAGGATTCAAAAGAGTTTGACACCCATCATTGCTTTAAATCCGCAATGAGAAAGGATCTAGAATTTGAGTTGCATGAGTGCCTGTTCATGAAAACCTCGTGCAGCCCAGGAGTCCACAGCTGTTAAAGGCAAATGCCAGGTGTGCTTCTCTTGTCATACCAGCTTCGGTGAGCTGAGCTTTCTTCCTCTTGAATGCACAAAGGCTGACGCATTAGAGTGCAGACAAATGTACGTCCTTTCATGTGCCCCCAAATGTAAATGTTTTGTGGTCTGGAGGGTAAAGCATCTGTACAGTCAACAGTGTAAACATACATGTATAGCAGCTCTACACCCAAAGAACTCAATTTACTAATAAATAATCTTCCATATTTGTCAGGTTTTTATAGTAGAAATCCTTGACATCAGGCCTTGAAGACTCCATCATGACTAAGAATTGGGCAAATGATTACATCCCAGGGAATGGAAATTTTGAACTGGGATAGAATTTTCAGATTTTTCAAGTTAAGATTTCATATATTGTGTTTGGTTTGGTTTTACCTACTGGGATTTTAAGTTCAGTACATTGCAGAGAGGGTCTCCTAATCGACATTACTACACAGCCAATGAGGTGGGTAGCTCATACCAATTATCTGTGAGATATCAAAGGAAGCTTCTCCAGTAAATTCAGTCTAAAGACCAATTATAACATTGATCATAAAGGGGAAAAATTTTTTTGCATAAAAGCAGAAACCCATCAAATCCTCATTATATCCAGTGTTTTTCCAAAAGGGCAAAATGTTACTTTTTCAAAAAAAAAAAAAAATCCCTTGCAAAATCCCTCGCAAGTGACATTTTAAGTTTTTGTAGATCAAAAGACAGAAATTAGCAATCTTGCTCTCATTCTTAAAGTAATCCTGAAGCCTCAACATAGCTTTATGGAAGCATGAAAATACAGTGAAGAAACAGTGCCTGCTGCAACTTATGCAGGAAAAAAAAAAAAAAAAAAAGTAAGCTAAACTGTAGCAAAACAATTAGCTGTTGTAATTGGTTGGCTGAATTAAAGTGGTTGAAGAATAGACTCAGACTTGCACTAAGAAATTGAAATATAACATTACACTGGAAACAAGGCAGTTGACCTCAGTTTCTCATAACACACAAATTGTTGCTTAAAGGCATTAGCTTACTCACTTTCCTTCTCTGCCATGCTGAGCAGAGAATGGGATTGTAGCAGCACTCAGAATCACCATGGTCCTAAAAAATTTACCTCCTTTCCAAGGAGCTTGATGGGGTGACGTAAAGGTCAATGTCTTCCACAGCGACCACAGGGTCTACAACTTTTGTTCTAAGCATCTCTTGGGTAGACAGACCTGTTTACTTCCTTTTGTGTCATATGTTAAAAAAAAAAAAAAAATCAAATGGTCTGATCAGTCTATCAGAAGGATTTCCATTATGGTTTTTACAGTTGTTGTCTTCCTCCCATATCCTCAAGAGAATCCTGCTCTTACCTCTCCGGTAATAGCCCATCCAAGAATATATGCTAACTCTCATCTTCATATTCCTCTTCTAGTACTACAAGTGAGAAATTTCTCAAACCAAACCTATTTACTTCTGTTGTGTGTTTTGCTTTTTTCAATGATAATTTTGCAGATACTTCGTTTTAAATTTTAAAAGGTAAAATTCTAAAGCCCTCCATTATATCCAAGTGAAGTGCATGCTTCACTTCTTCAAAGCTCTGTCACAGTACACCATGTGTGACATTTATGCACAAGTTATGGTTCGGTTTATGTTTAGAATATTGAACAGAACAGTACACACTTTGTATTGTTTGTCATATTTCAAATATGTATTAACTATAGAAACAGCTACATGTCTGCATGCTCCAGGCAGGCCTATTTTTTTCATTTTACACACTATACAAGAAAACAAACCATAGTGGCTTACGACAAGATGCAGGACCCAGACTAGATTTCCCATGTCTCTGCATGGCAGACTCTCTGCTTTTCTCTACTCTGATCTCAGAACTGTTCAGTCTGTCTCTCAGGGACCTTTATGTATACCTCCCTGGATAGTGCATTCTCCCAGTCCCAATAGTATTACAGTCTGCTTTTTCTCCAAGCCTTTATTACACCCTGTTCTGTTGATGTATTCCTTTATCAATAATAATATTCAGTGTAGATAATCCCATGGTGACATAGTACACTGCTTTAGTGTCACAAAAGCGGATTAAGATGTTGTTAGAATAATATCCTCGTGCTACTAATGTGTGCAGTCTATTTCAAATAATATTATTCTGTACCTTTTTAACGATTATACTCAATTGGTCTTAATTCTATAACTAGTGTCCTGCTAAAAGGCAGATCACTTTATAATAGTCTCTTTAGCCTTTCATTTATGACTCCACTGGCAAACTGTAACCTCAGTATTTCTCAGTCCTGGCCAGTTTCCTTAAATTAAGCGTGAGACAATTTGGAGACTATTGCTATCAAATCAGACAAACGTTTTTACTCGGGAAACTATGCAACTTTGGCTAGCTTGCTGTTGTTAATGCAGTCATAACAGCTGAGAGGATGTCCCCGTGGAGGAGTATAATTGTTTTCTCTCTGACCTAACAAAGGCCAGAGTTGGCACCTTTATAAGAAGCTGTTGTAATGAGCCAAATAGGCTGAATTTAGCCTACGCTTTTTCTACAGAGTATAAAGACTCTCATTACAGAGAAAGTGTAGGTTATGAAGTACATCACTCAGTGTAGTGCGATAACAAAGGGATAGAATTTCTTCATGACTGCAGTGAAACTGTAGTATATGGCATGAAATAAGACACAGTCTTTTAACTATTTAATGACTGAAGGGCAGATAGTGTATTTCTGTGTGTCTTGCACTGCTTTCTCACTTATTACAAACCCAACAGTTAGACTTGACAAGCTAAAAAGATGCATCATGTAAAATTACTACATCTGAAATTACATCAAAAGCATGTAGGTGTTTTAAGGGCTCACCTAATTTCAAAGCAATACAGGAATGCACCCAGCTATGGGCTACAGATGTTCAGGAAGGAGAGAGTAACTTCTGAATTAAATCCAAGATGTATGAATTACTCTAAGGAGAATGCAGGACATAAGAAAGTAAGCCTGCAGGCTTGTGTTTGCTCTGCAGGTGTTCAAAATATTATTGGAAAGTTTGTAGGAGCCTAGAAATAAATATACCAAAACAACCCCACAAACCTGGAGGAAAAAAAAAAAAAAGACTTTCACTTGCAGTTTGGATTATGGTCAGCCAGCTCTGGAGAAGGAGAGGTCAGCAAAGGAGGTCTGAAGTAGAGGAAGGTGGAATGTCAGATACCCACAGCAGTGCAAGATGGGTGGGGTCTTGAGAACGGCAGATACGGGGTGAGGTGGGAAGAGGTGGGGGGGTTAATGACTTGTTCGAAGAAGAGGTGACACCTATCCACCCACCCCTTTTCTCATGTTTAGTGAGATAATGTTTTCAAAGTTTTTTAAAGTAGTTATTTTCACTACAGTAGATTACATAGAGATTGTCTGTAATCAATGAGAAATCAAATAACAGATGTAAATATTGCAGATATTGTTTTTAATTATTTTCATTACAATGCATTCTGTAAACAGTACTACGCCACTTCTTATATCTAACAATAACTCCACCTAACTCCAATTTTAAATGTTTTTCTTTTGTTCCAGAATTTAGCTTATGAAATTATTCTTACATTAGGACAAGCATTTGAGGTGGCCTATCAGCTTGCACTACAAGCACGAAAAGGGGGCCATTCTTCAACCCTCCCAGAAAGCTTTGAAAATAAACCCTCCAAACCTATTCCAAAACCACGTGTTAGTATTCGGAAGTCAGTGGTAAGTAGAAAGGAGTGGTGCATGCAAAAAAAGAAAAATAACAATAATAATAATAGTAAGCTATACAGTAAGAATTGATGCATGTGTAGAAGCTGTGTAAGTTAATACACCTGTTGAGTCAGAAATTCTCCACGTCTCAGCTGTGCCACCTCTGCTCATCACCTGGTAGGGTTATGTCACTGCAGTGCAGGAAGCCACTCAGAACTGCCCAATTTGTGTTCCTCCAGTTTAGAAAGTTGCTTGACTAGTGTTGAACATATCTCTTTTCTAGTTATTCCAAAGTTTTAATTGATTCAGCCTAATTCCAATGTATTGTCCTTTTTTAAGTGTTGTGTATCACAGCCAATGCATACATCTAAAACTGTTTAGTTCCATGGACTTCCCGGAGCTCGCGTCAAGAAATAAAATCAGCACTAAACCTATCATTGGTACACAATCACTGCATGTGCAAATCAGTATCTCAAAAATTTTGATGTTTGATTTGGGTATGATTGCCAGATGATGAAACCTAATCAAATTGCAAATCCAAATCAATCTACAATGATCTTCTTGTCACACCAAACAACTTCTTTTCTTACCTTTTTTTATTCTTTTTTGACCCTCTATGGAACCTCCTGTTTCAGAACAGCATTTCAATACACCTTTTCAATATCTTCTTTAGAATCCCAAATTCCTAAAAATCCTAGGTCATCAGAGCAACATATTGATTTTCTTTATTTAAAGTGTCATCCTAGAGTGCACAGCTGACAGGGAAACACGCTTTTACGATACAGCTTTTCAAAAATTACGAAAATAATTTTAAATCAAGTGAGCATAGTGTGATCGTGTAGTTGACTACATAGCGTATCATATTCACTGGCTATAAAGAAGAACCATACTCTGCAATATTTAATTCTGGGATGAGAGGAAGGCGATATGTATACATGAACATGTACGTATGACCATACACTTTCTTGTTCATCACCATAGGATTTTAAGAAAGAACATTTCCTGATGCTATCATCTGTCTCAGTACTGAAAGGACTTTGCAGGATCAAGTGTTGCTTTAAATGTAGCGTTAACAAGCTTTGATGTGCTACAACTTGGGGATCAGCACAGCTCTGATCTAAACTGTAAATCAGGGCAACCATCAGCAGGTAGATGGGAATGCAGACCACTGCAGACTACTGCTGTAGATGTTAGAACAGGACTTTGTTGATAAAGGTTTTGTGGTGTGTTCTAGTATTTTATTTTATTTTTAAGAAAAAAACTTCTACTAGAAATGCTGTGTGCAGAGATGGTAACCCATCTGTTTATTTGCATTTGTTTTAAAGCAAATAGATCCATCTGAACAAAAGACTCTTGCGAATCTACCATGGATTGTTGAACCTGGACAAGAAGCCAAAAGAGGCATTAATACCAAGTATGAAACTACAATTTTCTGATACAAAACTGTCCCCCTGTTCCTTGTTGTGCCTTGCACTCCAAGCAGTCACAGCACAGCCTTTCCTTTATGGCAACGTTTCAATCCAGCAGAGAGGAAGACTGCACTGTATGAGTGGCCTTGTAACTAACGAAAAAGGCTGATAGTCATTTCTGGTGATCTTCTTCCTGCAGCACTGACAGAAGAATGACACTATATGAAGACTTTTAAAATTACAGTCCACAAGAGGAGTGAGAAACATTATTTTTCACACAGTTCTCCCTTGTGACTTTGCCACAGTGCTTTCTTTGATTTCTTATTTTAGAATTCTACTTTTTAAAAAAAACAAAAGGTCTCCTAACTAACACTAATGCTGCCTACAAGTAGGATATTTGATTGGTTTTTTATTTAAATCTTGGCAGTTTTTAATTGAAATAGAACCAGAATTAATAAATAGAGTATTTGTGAAACCACTGAATTCATTAATAATTGCTGTGTTGAATAAAGAACTCATTAAAGTGACAAGAAATTAGGTACCCTGATTTCTGTGTGCGCTGGTTTTATATGTAATCCTTGGTGTCCTTTGATCCTCTACAGAAATAGGAACTTCTTGAATTGTAACAAAGGATCAAAGTTTTATGAATGGTTAGAAAAAAAGTATTAATAATGCACAGAAAACATTTATTAGATATTTTTATGGAAGAGAAGAACTATAGGAAAGCATATGAGTATTTATGGAAAAGAAGCCAGATTAATTATGACAAATATTGTTTATTTTAAAGTTGATTAAACCATTGCTATTGCAGCATTATGAAAATTATAAAAGTTGTAGCATCAGTGCACTGGATGTTCCGTGTGATCAGTCTGGAATGCAAGTGGAATGAATGGTCATTCTACTACACCTACATAATAGTTTATGCAGTTTGACATTGCTATAGCCATGAATTCTACCAGTATTTTTAAAAATAATCTCAGTGGTTCTAAAACAAAATCAAAACTCTGGATTTTGCTATCAAGATTTCTGTCACAGAAAACTTGTTTGGAAGATTGTTGATAAAATTATACTGCAAAACATTTTCTAAATAAAATGGTGAGAAAAAGAAAAAAATTCCAAAGTAATAAAAATGTTTTCATGGAACAAAATGGTTAAGCATTTGCTTAATATTTGATTAAATAATATTTACTTACATTTTCTTTAAAGTGTTTTAATTTTTTTAATGTCTGTGGAGTATTTGTATAATACCATGATGTATATTTATGTAGAACTGAAATTATAACAGTACAAATATCACTATAGGAGAAAAATGGCATTTTAACGTATATTGTTCTATCCAGTCAAATTGTGAATCATTTTGAAGTTCATTATAGAGATATTGATAAATCGTGTGGTTGTCTTAACGTTTTTTTAATTATTATTTCATATCCAGCTGAGATTTTCAGTTAGAATGGTCAGTTGGTAAATTCCAAAAATGGATAACTGAACTTGGTTTAAACCTGATAATTGTATATGGTTTAGTTAAACCTAATCATAGCGCTGAGTGATGACATACTTTTAATACAGTATTCAATTTACTTGAACAAAATAGTTCCTTGTACATATTTTGCCTATTCACTGTTGATATGTACGTAGTCAACTGACAGTAAAAAACTAACACTAAAAATATGGTACCAAAAGGAAAATTGTATAGGAGAACAGTAAATAGTAGCCTCACTGCAACAAGACTTATGTAAATATGCTTGGGCTTCCAGTTATAAATTTTGTAATTTTGTCATTTATTTATATCCTATAAAAGCACACAAAATAAAATGAAGTTGTACAGTCACAGGGCTTTGTGCGTCATTTTATCATTGCTAAATGAAACAAGGGGCTGAGCCAAGGGATACTGAAGTCAGGGAAATGTCCTCCCTCCCCTTCCCCCGATTTCACTGGGCTTTGGATCTTGTCCCACGCAAACTCAGGCATTGCTGTGGAGACAGCTTTATTTTAGAATACAGATTTTGTTTACAGATGGTAAACACCTTATACTTTAAAGCCCTTAATTAACTGTTTTTTCAGTGCACTATTCAATTGCTGACTTTCCATATTTAATCGCATACTCTTAAGAGTTGCAGGAGGAATTATGTTAAAATGCATACACCTCAGACACCAAAAGTATAAAAATGTCCAGATTTTCAGGCTATAAAACTGGGTAGCTGAGTGACCCCTAAAATTAAAGGAAAAGGCAGGAGCTGTAACACAACCCTAAGATACAAGGGAAGTGAAGCAACAGGAAGGATGGCAACTTGCAGGAGAAATTTGATCCAGGTTTATCAAAGAGATGCCAAACAGGTATGGTGGCACAGCGAGCAGCTGGACTTGTTTGGGAGAGATAATAAGAGGTAAAATCAACTGAGGATGGCTAGCAAGACTGGTGAAAGATGAGACGGATGAAAGACTGCTAGGACAGGGAATGAGTATGAAGAGAATAGTTTGGGGGGACAGTGAGTCAGCAAATGACTGGAGCCCCCACAGCAGACGTAAATTGAAACTGGAAGGAAAGATAAGAGTTAATGGGTATAAGGTACTTCTGTGTTTGCAGAAACCTGGGATTTTAGAGGAAAACATTTCCTGCACTAACTGATTTTATATAAGCCCACCGGAGGCAAATTGATGGGGTCCCCTCTGTCATGGGACAATGGCTCAGCATTCCTTTCTTCAGAGCCAAAGAGACTTCTCTGAATACAGGACACAAATCTGCACTAACCCAAAGCAGTTACCACTTGATCATTAGTCCTTTTGGTGAACAGCTGACTTTTTTTTTTTTTTTTTTTTTTAAGTCTGTAGGATGTTGGCATTTTATAGGAAGTAAGGAGACAATGGTCAATCTTAAAAGTGAAGGTAGAGAAAAAGCCAGACACCTCCAAAAGATCAGGAAGTGAGGAAGATTGCTTTTCGTGCTGTCTACTCAAGGTAAGAGGGAAGCAGAGGCAGTCAAGGAGAGTACATGAGGAAACTGGAGCATCTGCATGTTGTGAGCACAGGAGTTAATTGCAACAACTGCCTTACAGTGGAAGGGTGGAGTACTGGCAAAAGATGAGAGATGATAAAAAGATTGCATTTGACATGAGATGATAAGGAAATTGGAATCAAAGTGAGGTAAGCGTGGGTGTCAAAGGATTGTGAACATTATTTGGGTAGTGAAATCTCTATTATACAAGGCAAGAAGCTGCTGGGAGAATTCATAAGGACTGGAGGAACTCACGAGGTGACAAGGGGGGAAGCCTGTGTCGTGGAGCTGGAAGGTTTTCTGAAGCAGCTGTTGCTTTTGAGACTGGACATGGTGGTAATTCCAACCTGGCCTGGCATTTATTAAACGCCAGAGGAGCTACTGCTCACCGTGGACATGAGGGGCCATACAGCAAATCTGGTTCTGGTAGTCTGCCAGCACATATAAGAGAGGCTGCTTCTCCTGCAGAACCCCAGCACTATACACGGCTTTTAGTTTCTACCCATCTCAGCATCAAAAACTGGCATAGCCATAAGATGGTGACCACTTGGAAGAAAATTAGATGGTCATGAAAAAGGTTGTGTCAGTCCTTTGCAAAAGACAACAGCATGATAGACAGCTAATAAGCTTTCATGTCCAAAGATGAAATAGTTTATAGTTTCCATTCTAGAATAAAATTTTCTGCCATGTGCAGGCTCTGATCTAATTTTGCCCTAGATTTCTTTCAATGTATTCTGTTCATCTATCCTTTTTCACACTTCACTGTAGGATGATGTCTAAGATGTCAACAAGACAACAGTCTAGAAATAGTAACTTCAACTGTCTCCAAACCATAAGCCCAAACAATTGACTCCACACTGTGTGGTAGTGACAAACTAAGTGAAAGACAAAGCATAAGGATCAGAGACAATATTTAAATGAGGGCATGTACCTAAGAAAAGGTATATCCATTATCTCATGTAAAAAGACCACATGAAGAAAGTGAAAGAATGTATATAAGGAAAGGGAAAATTCAGGAAGAATGGAAGAAGAAAGGACTCCAAACCAGGGGAGCACAGGGGAATATTGTTCAGGCTGAACCGTTTCTCTGAAAGAGTTTAGAGCTCTGTAACTTCTTTGCTAAAGCAGCATAGTTAATGTTCCTGGCCGTATCGCTATCCATTCCACCTTTGAATACCCTGGTTCTAGTTAGCTTTCATACCTGTGAGCTCATAACCCAGCTAGATGGAGGCTGTGGTCTACGGTTCTTGCCATGAAGGAAGGATGCGTCCCAAATGCTGGAAGGGGAAGCTGCACCTCCATGACTGACTCCCTCTCCTGTACAATACCACAAGCAAATTTGTCATCAGTCCAATTAACATGCATATGTATTCACTACTGCCACATCACTCCTGCTATGGAAGTCAGTTACCCAGCTGTCTTTGAGAATGTGAGTGTGGGTTACGTTGCAACAAATGGACAGAAAAAGATGTGATCAATATGTAAACCAAAGTTCTCACTCTCTCCTGTCCTTGTTCTTGCCACCAAGTGTGTGGAAAAGAAAACTATTCTTTCTATCAGTCAGAAAAATCTGAATTCAAAACACTTTCTGTTTAGGGAGTAACTGAGGGCCTTAGACTACTTTCTCACATACAGGAAACATGTTAGAGATCATAGAATCACAAAATGGTTTGTGTTGGAAGGGACTCTAAGTATCACCTAGTTCCAACCCCCTGCCATGGGCAGGGACACCTCCCACCAGACCAGGTTGCCCAAAGCCCCATCCAGCCTGGTCTTGAACACTTCCAGGAATGGGGCATCCACAGCTTCTCTGGGCAGCCTGTGCCAGTGCCTCTCCACCCTTGTAGAAAATAATTTCTTCCTGATACCTAAAATAATCCAGCCTTTTTTAGTTTAAAGCCATTACTCCTTGTCCTATCACTATACTCCCTGATAAAGAGTCCATCCACAGATTTCTTGTAGCAAAGACCACTATAAGTTATCCTCAGATAACCTCTTCTCCAGGCTGAGCAACCTTAACACCCTCAGCCTGGATATTTAACATAATAAACACATTTAATTAGAAGCTACATGCCTTTTTGTCATTTTTTATATATAACTACCTTCAAATCATTAGAACTGCTTAGATTCTCCAGATCCTTTTCCAAAGCTAAATTTATTCCAATAATAAATCCATTTAAAAAAGAAAATATATATATTCATGCACAATGTTAAGGGTGGTCAATGACAGAGAGAACACGTCCACATTTCAAGGCAATATATTTGTTATCATCTCCCCTAAACAAGTATTAGAAAGACCAGAAATCCAGTGAGACAGGGGAAATCAAAGCATTTTCCAATATGGAGGATACCCAAGGAACATTAAATTTATCCTATAGTGACACCATGAGGAAAAAAGAAGTAGACTACACTGATTTTAAAGATATAGTAGATGCAATGCAATCTTCAGTCTTTTGCCTGTGATTATTAGATAATGATAATTGCTAGGCTGCAGAATTAAGGGCTTGGGCACGTCCTAAGCAAAGATATCCTAACGTATATAATTGAGGCTAGCACTACTTATTCCTTGAGCTTATGTTGAAAAAAATAAATAAATAAATAAAATAATAGTAATATACTGTTATCTGCTGTCTTGAAGATAGAGTTACAGATTATCTGAACAATTTTGCATTAGAATTGAATTAAATCTACTGATGCATCCAGGTATCTGGAAATGATGTATAGGATTAGAAGTTAATTTTAAAAGATGCTAGATCAGTCACTATGACCATCCTTGTATCACAACCATTATGTTTCACGCAGCTATACTTAAACAAAACTTCAGAAATGACCTAGGCCAAAAGCCTCAATCATAGAAAATTAAACTGATAGCTACAAGAAGTAAAGATATGAGAGACTATTAATATGCCACCATTGTCCCCTGCTTTTGATATGGCAGGAAAGCACTTCAGTAAGAAGTTCCTAAGTAATTGCAGCTGCTAATGCACATGTTCTGTTCCCTGTGCTACAGAAAAAGATGGGAAAAAATACCCCTGCCAACCTGCTTTTGGGGAAAACTGGTTCCCAGCCAGAAGTCTTAAATGGTGATCTGCAAGGAAACTACACCAACAGAAAAAAAAAAAGAACAACTATTGCACCTGAAGGCATGGCTCAACTGTGTGAAATACTGCACTTACTAAAGCAGCCTAAATCAAAGGAAGGTAAGAGGTTAAGAAGCAAAATTATACATTGCAAGAAATAAAATTTTCCTGACCCACAGATGATCAACAGAAGCTCTAAGTCTCAGTATTTCATTACAATCACTGTTCTAGCACAGACTACACAGAACTGAGGCAAGGAACATGATCAGATGGTCTCAGGTTCATCTGTGCACCTATTTCTGGGTGAGACATGCAAAGCAAGGCAATAAAGATCTTAGCTTTATAATAATCCATAACTTTAGAAGCAGAATCCATAGCTACAGAACAGATGGGAGCATATAAGTAGAAACTGAATGTTTTACTGAGACTTTTGTTTAGATTCAGTTTCGTGTAGAGAAGCAGAAACTAAGATCTTAATTCCCTTGCTTTACATGACTTTACAAGTTCTTATTCTTTCTTTCTTTCTTTCTTTCTTTCTTTTTTTTCCTTCCATCCGCTAGACCTCGTTATTCTTTTGTCTGCAAACCTGAAATGTCCTGCCTCTCTCACATGCCTCACTAACAGGTCAGTTCTCAGCCTTTTCTCCAATTCAACTAAATAGATTCAGCTCTTAAACTTTGCATTGCAAGACTTTTCCCCAACCCATGGATTACTTTTTGCAGTCCTCTTCTAAATTTTGGTTGAAGCCAGTTCATGCCTGAAATATAAATATCAGAGCTTCATACACTCTTCCAGCTGATGAATTATTAATGAAGCACATAGATCACTTCCTTACTCCATCAAGATCGATCTTTTTTATGTACTTGCTTACATACCAATGCAAACACTTTGGAAATTATATGGATGACCTCATCAAGTTTCATTTCCACACCACCATTTTCAAGATAGTCTCACTGGTATTCTTGACTCCATTATGTATGACATAACAATACCTTATTCATAACATAACAAAAAAACAGGTTGTTGAATGTGTCCACATTATGTAGTGATAACTACTTATTCTTGCTGTTTACTTTTAACCAATTTATATCATCTGCAGTTTTATCATAAGAGGTTTTCTAGGTCATGGACAAAAGCACTAAATAACATTGTAACAATGAAGTGGCCCATGTTTTAATCCATCTAATATGTTTTCTACCAATGCTATAAAATAGAAGCACTTCAAAATGCTGTGAAAGAATGAATCAAATTTCCTGAAGAAATCCAAAGTTCATGTATTGACATTGATGGGGTAAATAAAAATAAAAATAAAAAACACAAGATAAACAACGAGATATCTGCCAGTAATGTCTGACAAAACCAATCTCTCATAAAACCATAACAATCAGAAATACATAGAAAATTTCTGCAATGTTCAGGCTAGATTCCACTTTTTCATATAGCCCTAAATTTGCCATTCCACTATTTTACTCAGGACTGAATTGAAATCAATAGTTCCCTTGGTCTCCTTATTTCAAACACTAGAATTGTCATGATTCACGATCCTTTAGTAATTTGTCATTTTTTCAAGACACGATGAATTTTACCAGGAGTGGTTCAAAAGACTCTTCATCTTACATGTCTCAGACATTTGGCTATTTAGTGTTTGGATTTGCTGATTGAATATTCTTTAGTTTGAACAAATCATCCTTGCCACCTGTTAAGACTATAAACTTCCTGTTCCTGTGATTAAAATTACATGGAATAGATACATCTTGCCATTTATTTCCAAATATTCTCTCTCCAACATCGTATTTCACAACTGTATCACTGTGATCGATGGACTAAGCTGTATTTTGCTAACTGCAGCGTTTTAATACTAAATGACCTCTTGTTTACTTTGCTTATTGATATTTCACTGACTGGTATACAAACCCTAATCATTTGCTCCTATACTTTACTTTGTAATTTATACTTTAATGTACCATAAACATCTTTTAATGTATTTGTCTATGTTTTACTGCAGTTTCTACACCTCTTTTTGAGGCGATATATAATATCATAAGATAGCATCTCATTCAGTAGGTTAGATGTTTTTTCCACATCTGTGGAACTGTGGCTCTGTGGACCCCTTTCAGTGATTCCCAGCTCTAACACGTCCTACATTAATTACATCTATGTTCCCACCTATGCCAAAATTAGCTTTTCTGGAAAGATTCCAAACATGTAATTCCCTGCTCAAGGTGATATCCTGTTATACAAGGAAAATGCAAGCAGAGTACAATCACTGACACCTGGAAAACTGCTAATTTTTACACCTTGTATTTGATTTCGTAATTTTGTTATATAATAAAGATTTCTTAAAGGTTTGCTTTTCAAGAATGTCTTGGCTGATCCAGAGCCAACTGTGTGGGTGTTCTTCATCTCACTATAGTTGATTTAACTTGTAAAATGGAGACATAACTTCCTCTCTATATTTTCTTTCAATTATATAAACATTCCTGTGAACAAGTCAGTAAGAAATTATGACAGATTTAGAGCTGCCTGGTGATAATTTATGAGTACTTTGGCCTGATTACCAAAATGTTTGTTTTATGGCTTCACTTGTTTAACACAGTAAGAATCTCTCGTGAATAAACAACTCTGAAAGAGAAGAATAACTCAAGGTACCTAGTTTTCCATTTCTTGTGAGTTGTTAGGGAAAATGCCAGAATTGCTTGAATAACCTATTCAAAATAGCCTACAAAACTTAGATGTAGAAAAAAAAAAAATCCCCAAAATACATAAGAGCTAAATTTGTCTTTCAAATGGAAAACAAAAGTTCTTAACTGTTAAATAAAGAAAAAACAACTGTCACTGTACAAAAATTACCACCACAATTACACCTTGACCTTTAACATGCCACAATTACTGGATTATCTGTGCTAATTTTGTCTTTACTTGCTCTGGGGAATAGCTTTTACAGTCCTCTCACTTTGACCAAGTCCTTGGGTTACAATACCAAATTCAGCTGTTCTTGCCTTTAAGTATTGACTGTGCGTAGGTACTTCTGATTTTTCCTTCTAATGAATCCTACCAGCCATGAACACTCACCTTAGAAATTGGAACAAAATACCTCAGTGTAGTCATTTCAATAGGGAAAACCAATTTGTTAGAACTTAAACTTTGTGCAAAACACACAAGTTTCTAAACAGAAGACACCTAGGCTCAAAGCCCTGTACTATTTGTCATAATTATCAATTCCAAATGAGAAAACCAAACTTCATTTTTGTGAGAAAGGAGAATATATTAAAGTTAAGAAATCTTGTCTTTGCTGCTAACTACTTGAAGTATTCACTGCATCAAGTTCTCATTTTCTGGATGGATTCCTGCTTAACAAGAAGAAGAAAAAGATGTACTACATAGGTAAGTAGATATCCTAAAATAATTTCTAACAGAACTCAAGCAAAATGAGTATGGCAAAATGGAGGTAAAAAGCTGCATGCTGGAGGCACTGTGGTATAGCTTTTGAAAAGCAGGAAGTTTAATTTGCATGCAAACTAAAAATACAGATAGGGAAAGGATTATCATTAATAGAGAAGGTGATCTTAATTGCCTAGATTCATACTTTAGTGACAAAAGCATCCTGATACTCCTATCTAACCATCTGTTAAGGGTCATTCTTTTTTTCAGTAATACAAGGTGAAAAAAGAGATGCGGAGCACACACTGAGAAAATGTCCTATTCCACACTTTGTGATAAAAGAAAGGATAGTAAAGTCCAACCTTGCTTCCAGCAAATCTTCTTCAGCAAATATTACCAATACTAGAACCTAGAACAGTGGAAACTCCTATCTGAAAGCAGGTTAACAGTTACTGAGGGCTAAATATGATACGTAATGACAGATAAAGCATCTTGTGAAACTGCAAAGTGTAAGGAACTGCACAGCTGGTAGAAATTTAAAAGAAAAAAAAGACCATAACTTCAAGGGATAGACTTTTTTCCCATGTCTATCATAAAGAAAAGTTTAATCATTTCAACAGATATTTCTAGAAAAAGGTGATAAAACAATCAAATTGGCAGACTTTTAGCTTATTCTGATCTACTTTATTTAATTCTTTAACCGATCTTTAATGCTCAGGATATGCTATGAAGAGAATTCCAGGTCATGTTTAGTTCAATTGAACTGTACCTGTCTCTTGCAGGTTTTCACTGATACCAGCATGAAAAACAAACAATTCTTCCACAGATTCAGTTTGGCCATTTACCACTCTTCTTTTTGAACGAATGTGTACCCGGGGAATTGACCTCAAACCCAGTTCTCCAGACTGATGAAAAACAAACTGCTGAGTCAGAAGAGCAATCTTATAGCTGAATCCTTGATACTGCAGAAAAAGAGAAGAATTACTATCTGCTCTACAATTTTTAGACGGGACAAAAACACAACTGCTTGGCTTTGAGAAATATGAAAGTGCAGAATCTGAAAGATGTTTAAAATATTTCTGTAACTGCTTTGAAATTTCAAATGCACTGAGGTAACAATTTTTTTGTGTGCTTTTGTTAAACATATACTCAACTAGAAATAAGATTTTACCAGCATTTAAACCATTTAAAGTCTTTGAAAAATTGTTCCTCTTCACATTTCCCAATTCTTGAAATTGTCACAAATACTGATAAGACCCCTTCGACATAGTTCCTCAATCTCTCATTTGTAAAGCTGTTAATATAAAATGCATAATTGTTATTCTGTACTGAATATAAACTCCACAGCACATTTTAAGAATTCATACAAATACACTGAAAAATTTTGGCTCTACCAACCTGCATAAGTGTACCTTACTTTATTATCTAATATGATGAGTACTCAACCATCAAGGCATGACTATCAGTTTCAGATTAGATCCTTTAAAGTAAAATGCATGATCTGTATTTAGAGACAAATTTCCACTGGCCAATACCTATTTCTCTTCATTCATTTATTCTCTTTCTTAAAAAAATAAATAAATAAAGTTAAAAAGACAAAACTCCAAGCATTTCCAAACCTCACATTAAAAATGTCAGGCCTCTCATGCATTATTGCAGTGGTTTTTAACTAAAAGTATATTTTTCAGTGTTTCCTTTTTTTTTTTTTCCTCAACACTTCTGCCAATGGCCTTATCTACAACAGCTAACACTGCTCATAATATTAAAAGATGACGTTAAGTGGTTCTAACCAGGAAGTGCAGAAAGAAAAGAAACATATCTGTCATTGTATCTCTGGGATCTAAAAACATTCTCTGATGACAAGACTGAAATTTCTTAGTATTGGAGTAAGGGTTTGCATCAGCACACTATAAAGTCTTAGCGTACGTAAACCTGAAGCACTATCTCATCTTGTTTTTTTTCCTCTGGAAACCCAGCAAGTCTCTGGTGACCAGCAATAGGACCTGAGGAAATGGCATGAGGCTGCATCAGGGGAGGTTCAGCCTGGATGCTGAGAAAAGGTTCTTCATGACGCAAAAGGTCAGGCACTAGAAGAGGCTCCCTAGGGAAATGGTCACAGCACCAAGCTTGCTGGAGTTTAAGGAGTGTTTAGCCAACGCTCTCAGACACATGGTCTGATTTTTGGGTGGTCCTATGTGGAGCCAGGAGTTTGACTCAATGATTCCTGTGGGTCCTTTTCAACTCAGGATATACTGTGATTCTGTGAATATTGACTCTAGTGAAGAAGAGAAGCGTGGACCTGTTCTTACTATGTTTGGAGACAATAACAGAAAAAATAACGTGATTTTCAGAACTGCATGAGTAAGGAAATCCCTGCTCTCATCTGCTAGAAAGTACTGATTATCTATGGGAATGAAATTACTTACACAATTGCAGAGAACAATTAAAATAGCCTATTGCTTCAGAAGCATGACTAATAGAAAATACCATTTTTAAAATATTAAACATTAAGTATACTTTAAATGCATTTGTGCATTAGAAATAATACATGTATTGCCTAAATAGCATCATATTTACGTTTACACAGCTGAACTGGGTAAATTTGTCTTTGCCTCATTTAGAGTCATTTTAGGCATCGTAGTTTTCAAAATTCATCTGAGTTTAGGCAGTATTAGAGAAAGCTGAAAAAAAATCACAGAGACACAAAGAAAGTGTAATGAAGTAAATATAAGAAGAAATTAAAAATACCACATAAGTATACAGTTTAATTGTGGCACCCTAAATAGCCACACAGATGATCCCTCTTGAGCACAGAACAAGAATCCTCTCTAGCCTGAAGGACCAGGATCTATAATTGTCCTCAGAGCCCCAGTTACACATACAATATATGGCTTGTTACATGGAAACAAGCACAGGAAGATGATATGTTTTGTAGATCAGGCCCCAGTCAGTCAGGCCCCAAGAGGCCTACTGAAACACTTATGAGATACTTCACCTTTCTCATCTTTCTAAATGAACACACACCTCATTTAAATAGTCCAACTATCACACAGTTGTGCTGCATCCGCCAAGTGTCACAGTAGGAGATGGTATAGGAAGTACTGAAGTTGTCAATAATACAAGCAGACTAAAAATCTTACTCCTTTACACTCACTGGATCTTTTCGGTTGCACTCTGACACCCCAGCTTAGGCCTCTATCAGACCTAGCCTTTGGAGGACCGGCATGAGTTACTTTGAAAAAAAGATAAACATGCAAGGTAGGTAGCAGCACACAGCATGGTAGCTTTGTACATGCTGAAAAATATTGGTCAGCCTACTTCAGAGTTCATGCCACAAACGAGCCTAGTCTGTTTAACAGCTTACTGCATATTGGCAGAGCCAGTAACTGTGTCCCATTCTTAGCTGGAAAGAGCAAAGTGAAATTGGGCATGAAAATCACACAAAGAGTTTTGAGTAGCCGGTACGCTATCCTCTCTCCAAACAGGAAGGTTTATTTGGCTTCTGCTCTTTTTGAAATCACAACAGAAATAAGGTGCCTCAAGTCCTCAGAGATCTTGTTTCATCATCACCACCTCTGAGACCATATAAATTTGTAGTAGACAGAAGGAAGAAGGAAAGATGTGGACAAACACATCTGAGTGCACCATCAGGGGAATACTAGAAAGCACCTCTCAGACACAAGGTTGGCCTTCGCTGAGCTCCTTGGCATTGCCATTTGTGTTGCACCTGAACTTACTACGGAGGAGAGACAGCAACTGAACAGTTTTTGTGTAAGGCGTTCATGTTCTGTTAGCAACTGGAAGAAGACACACAAATTCTCTGTAACCTACTGGTGTTCTGGATTTACTGTCTTCTTGAAGATGAGACAGCATGGCCTCTCTGCACTATTCTCTTCCAGGAAGGAAAACAAACAAACAAACAAACAACCTATCAGACCGCTTTCTCAGTGTGGCTTTCCCCTAAAACCTTCAAAGGCATCATCTTCTGTGAAAGAGCAGAGATGAGGACACACACTGTTGTAGCTAGGTATAACTGGACTCCATACAGAGACTGTAACTCACACAGCATTCTCTAACAGAGTCTAGCCACATAATTTTCTAGGGGAGGCAGAATAATTTTGGGGCAGAGGACATTCCCCTACTTGCAACAGGTTACCAGTTCCAGCTGTACCCACACACTCCCGCAGTAGACAAGAAGTCTATAAACCTCTACATGGAAAAACCTCAGGCAATACCTGCACAGCTCCATTTCAAATGACTGTTAGAAAGGAGAATGATGTAGTTAAGGGAATGGTACAATTCAAGGCAATAAAAGATCTCCTTTTAAGCAGTTGCACCGTGTGGGTACAGTTTTTTGTTAATAAAGGAGACGAAGCAAAGGAAAAAAATTGTAAAGGAGCTGTAGGCCTAATTGCCAAAATGAAGAGACTCAAAACTTCTACAGAAGCTAACGGGCATCATTAGTAGAAAGTGTACCTAAAGTTGTTTACACAAAAGCACATAATAATTTCAGTTAAAGAACTACATAAAATTGGCAATGCCCATTAGTTAAATTTGGGTGACGCTACTTGATCTGGCATTACAAGACATAATGGAAGCACTAGTGTTCAATAAAAAATAAATAAAAAAATCTTGTGGTCAAACTTTATTTCGTGTCTTTTAAAATACATCTAAGCATCAAAGAAAACAGCCAAATCTTGCAGCAATGCAGCACTTTGTTTTTGTTTGAATGAACTGCCTTAAACTTCTTAAACATTTAAAGATGTTGCTGTCTTGGTTGGCCCCGTCTTAACAGTTTTTCATTTTCTTCTTGTGAATCATATTTATTCTTTGTTTCTTCAGAGTTTCTCATCACTATTTCTCTTCTTTCACCACACCTATGAAGTCTTAGTAGTCAACTCCATCCATTTGTACATAAATGCCAATGTCCAGACTCTAACACCACCTTCTATGAAGCACAGCTTCCCCAGTGGCAGCAACACAATCCTACGGTGCTGTGCATTCTTGAATTATTCTTCAAGGATGACTGTATGTTCCTCACATTTCCAAGCTTATGTGCTACTTGTCACCTACTTGCTTCAAAATCAAAATGCACTATAAAATCCAATCGTACGTTTTCTTCATTAAGCTGTGATCAGATTTTCCTATCATTCAAGATTCATTAACACTGTAATGAAAGACAGCTTTCTGACCTGGTTTCTCATGTGAAACATTTATCCCGTATCTTTTTACCTAGTTGGGTCTCTAAGTTGACTAACATGGTCAGTGCAGTAAGGACAGCACTGCCTATGCAATCAAGGGAAACTGGCTGAGAGGAGCATCCCACTACTTGCACCTTCAGGTAATCAGGGAGGATATTGATGAGGTCTGTATAAACTAGACAGAGTAGAAGCAACTATGTCCCGAACATGAAAGGACACGTTCCAAGGCTTCAGTTTCCCTTTGTTCACTTTTTCCTCCATCATCATATTTAATACTACTGCTTATCTGTCAAAGAATTTTTGATGTGGTTTGAAAAGTAGCATTATATTCAGATTGACAATAAAGACACAATACAACTTAATAAAGGAGGCAGCACTTCCCCTCCCTCCCACCCCACAAGAAAGAAAATAAACCAACAACAACAACAAACTCGCACTCAAGAATTGAAATTCATAATTTCAGCCAATATTACTTGGATTATCTTTATTGAATGCTGTACTTTCTTAGAATACAAAACATTACATTTTTTTCTATCAAATTTTTTCTCTTTACATTTCTGCCAGCAGTACTTTAATTACCCCGACCCGTATTCAATAGCACCTTAGAAACAGTGGAATTTCAAGTTAGAAAAGAGGAAAAAAATGATTGTCAAAAACAGGCAGATATTAAGAATGTATATTAAATCTTCTGTAATGCGCACAAAAATTACTAGAATTGAGAATTTCACTATTTAGTATCACTTGATACACACTTACTAATGTACCTTTGGCAATCAAGTATTTAAATGACGTGTTCTACAGCCAACAACAAAAATATGAAAATCGTGACATTAATGCTTGTGCAGTTGATCATAGTAGTTGAGAGGCAACTTACTAGAACAAGGCTTACTGGCACCTAAGAAAAAAAGTTAACTAATTATTCACAAAAGATATGTCAAGTACAATTATTAAGTACAAAATGTCAAAGATTCTAGCCCATATAGAATCTATAAATAGACTGTAAAAAATAAAAATAAAAAAATCACATATTACCAGGAAAGGGAGCCCTGTACAAAGAATCTGATGTAAACAAAGCTGACAACAATAAAATGTCTCCATTGCGTACAGTGATTAACTGAATGGTAATTTCAAAAGGAAAAATAACCAAAATTCACACTTTCTAATATTTTTCAATATAAGTCTTTTAAAGAATTTCCAATCTCAGTTTAGCTGGTTAGTTCTGTTCATCCTCTGAATGGATACGTGGCACAATCTCTTCCACTTGAATTCCAATATCCCTTCAGATTTTGCCTCGAGCAAACAGAACTCAAGATGTCCCCCTTAACAAGAAATAGCTCGTACGTGTTACAATACACTTTTATCTCCACAAGGTTAGAAGCATGAAGGTTCTCACTGAAAGAGGGAAGCAATGCTGCTGTAAACTGAACAGCTACTTGATTTGTTTCGAACTTGAAGCACCAAGATATTTCATTTTTCAAATGAAGGATGTCTCCAATTCTTTCCATTCTGTTGTAAACGAAAAACCTTGCATCATAGGAAACTTTTTTTCTTATCGTACAGTTGTGTCCATGACTAGAGAGCATTTAGCCATCAGCCTTAGCACAAAATACATTACCTATTACATTCCTATTATTTTTTACCGACTTTTATTATTAACTTCACCTAATTTGAATAAATCTTAATAAAATTTTGTTACAAAATTGGAAGCAATATACTTAAGATTTAAATCAGGACTTAAATATTATAATAATGCTTATTAAAAACAAAATTAAATGCAAATTAATTTGCCAAAACGTGCACAAATGTACATAAATATGCATGAAAACATCATGAATGCAACACTGCAATATAATTCACAGCTTAATGAGACAAAAAATTAGCAGAATTTGTTTCCAGCTCAAAAAAAAATGAATTAATCTCTGCAATGTTCAGCCCATTAATCACAATTTCTGTAATACATAAAGAATACCAAGATTATCAACAGTCACGTACACTTTGAAATCAGGGGACACGTGTATTGACTTAAGGTTAGTTCCATTTGTGTAGAACGTTTGTAAGGATTCTCCAGTAGTTACATTCCACCACTGTAAAATAAAACAATACACTTTCAGTTAGTTAAAGTACGGTTAGAATAAATCATATAAAAAGGCCTAGCATGGCTAGCCCAATTGACTGCTTTCCTCGCAGAGGTAGAACTAAGAGAGAAAAATACAAGCAATCTTAAATAGAAGAGGTTTAGCAAAAGACTAATTACTAGAGATATAAGACTTTCAGACGAAAAGAAACTTCAAAAAGACTGAAGCTGTTCAATTTAAGGAACACATATAAAACAAATTCAGGCACTCCTCTTTCATAAAATACAATCAATAGAAGTAAACTGTAGCACAGCTAATTTTTTTTTAAGATTATGTATTTTTATACAACCAAATGAATACACAAAACTTATTGCCATACAGTATAACTGAAACTATAGCTAAACTGAAAAAAAAAAAAAAAAAAAGGCAAACCAAAAAAACCCACACACTTCACTAGAATCACAAAAGGATTAATCATTTATACAGATTAACCTTTTTCAGTTATGTCAGCAGGACAGACTTTTTTCCAGTTAGTCTGTACATCCTTTTTTGTTGTTGTTGTTTAGGCTGTACAGTAAGCAGTAGTAACAAAAAACAACCTTCTACCAACAGTTTATTCCATGCCTGTAGAATCGTTTCACATTTCTTATACTGCTCTCAGAAGAACTGGAGACCACAATGAACCGAAATCAGTCCAGCACAAACCTTTTACTTGTTCCAATAAGAAGTCTACCCTCTATTGTTCCAATATTTGAGTGCAGTAGAAAAATACTGAAACAGATTACCCTTAACTTTGATTACCTTCGACAAAAGCAGCTGACGTTACTACTTTTTAACTTATTTCATGAAGTATGTAACGATAGTAGTTGTGTGCATAATTCAGTTTTGTAACTACACAGCTATGTTTTGATTAAAAATACCTTTCCCAAAGTGTCTGTTATTTAATGAATCATTTGTTTAAAGGTATGTTCCATGTAGCATAATCTAACTCTGCTCGATATTCTGACGTACAAACTCCTGAAATGTTTCAGACTTTCACTGACTAGGATCTCCCTTTAAAAAGGGGTTTGTATGGGTGTGTTTGCATGCACATCATACTCATCCACCTGTAGATTTTGAAAGAAAAACAATAATACAATACTTTGAGAAGACACGGTGACAGAATCTGTTCTCAGTGACGAGAAAATGGCATTTGCCATTCCAATTTTCAAAAAAAGGGAAAGGACAACCCTGGAAAATACAGGCCAATAATCTTCACTGCAGTCCCTGGCAATATTATGTAACAAGTTTTCAGGAAGCCATTCCAAGGCACATGAATGACAAGACAGCAGTCATTAACAACCAGCATGGATTTACCAAAACAAATCATGCCAAACCACCCAGCTGACTTCTATGACATTAATGGTGGCTCTGTAAACACCACGGCAAGAGCAGTGGATGTGATTTACCTTAACTATAGTCAGGCCTTCACTATGGTCTCCCATATTATCTTGTAGTCAAACTGGACAGATAAAGACTGGGTGGGTGGAATATATTGTAGGTGACAAACTGGGTGGACTGCTAGATTCAAAAAGCAGCAATTTAGTCACTGTGTGTTGAGCTCCCTCCTCCAGTACAGGAAAGAGGCTGACAGACTGCAGCAAGTTCAGTATGTGGCCACTGAGACGGCTGGATGCCTGGAACAGGTCGTAGAAGAGAGATAGAGTATTGAATATGTTTAGCCTGGAGAAGGCTAACTGCCATCTTCAACTACCAAAAAGATGGTTAGTGATGACAGAGCCAGACTCTTCTCTCAGGGCCCAGAGAGCTCCCTGTTTCGGTTGGAGGGGCAAAATTTGTCAGGGCAAGGCCCTAAGCAATCTTACCGAACACTCTAAACAACTGGCTGGATTAGATGAGATCCAGAGGTCCCTAACATCCTAAACCATTTGATGACTAAGAACCGTCACAACACCATACTTTGTAACCACAAGACAAAACAGGAAGGAAACTACAAACAGGATGCATGCCTTATTCTTTAATAAGAAATGAATGTCAGAAAATGTTTTCAATGCAAAATTAGACAATTCAATGGTCTTTGTTTAGTGGTTACTAACTGACTTGAAAGAATTAGTCTGGTAGCACAACCAATGGTCATCCACTGACCAACAAT
Source organism: Cygnus olor (assembly GCF_009769625.2). Classification (NCBI taxonomy): domain Eukaryota; kingdom Metazoa; phylum Chordata; class Aves; order Anseriformes; family Anatidae; genus Cygnus; species Cygnus olor. Next base: position 46,368,734 of record NC_049169.1, read on the forward strand.
CAACTACCCTTCGGCACTTTGTGAAATGAGAACTCCACAAATGGTCATCCATCCATCCATCCATCCATCCTACCCCTCCTTGGTCTCTAGCTGTTGGTACATGTGCACACACATGCACACACACACACACACACACCACTTCAACTAAGGTGTTAGCTACTGCATGAGGGGAAAAAATAAAACTCATGAGAAATTTAAAATTATGAGGAACCCAATTCACAGACTTAAAGACAGACCTATGCTTTTCCTGTCTAGTAGTTTCTCAGTTCTCTAGTTTCTAAGTTCCAACATACCATTTTCCAATAGTTACCCATAGAATGTCTTTCAAGGCAGAATATTCCCACTTGCAATTCCGTCTGAATTTTTATTTATGAAAAAAATTAAAACTCAGTTATCTTAAAAAAAAAAAAAGGAGCATTTTTCTGCTCATTAGAAAGAACATATTGCTGCTGAAATTGAGTGGATATTAAAGCAAACAGAAATGACTGAGATCCTTAATATTAAAAATGTTAATGAAGGGCTTTGCTAACAAAATTCTCAAGTTCCTAATTGTTTCTTGAACTCTGTGAGCAATAGCATTTATGGAGTTCAAAAACCAACTCCATCCTAGAAGTCTGAAGAATTCTTAAGACATATTCAAGGAGCTTTCAGATTGGAGAAGAAAAGTGAAAAGTGCCAGACAATCACGAAAATGGAGTGGTCTTGTTTTAAGTAAAACATGTAAGGCTTGTTTGTTTTAAGCATGTAAGATTTGTGTTTTCCTTTAGAATTATCACTGCATTGCCTTTTAATTAGGTATGTTAGAATATTTTATTATTTCAGGGCTTACCTTAAGATAGCCTCCAGATGACACAAGCATCTCACTGTCAGGTGAAAATGAGAGGTCAGTTACCCAGCCACCGTGTGTTGGTTCTCCTTCATCTACAGTAACTGGGGAGCAGAAGTGCAGTAATCCGCCTGTTAAAATGTCCCAAATCTAAGAGAGAGAAAAAGTTATGTATACAAGTGAGCTTAGGAAAAAAAAATCTCCAGTAAGGAAAGCTGAAATATGTGTTCCCGTGCTATTATTATCCTTTTTTTAAATAAATATTCTATTTGAAGTGACAGACTAACCACTCAAAATGGGCTCCCATCTTACCACTGTATCATATTTGCAGAACTTAATCATACATGCAATTCACAGTAGAATTGCCCATAAATCATGTGAATCAGTTCCTCAGCATTCATGGAGCATAAACCTATTAATATGTTTACAAACTACTGTCTCCCTGTATTAACATGCAAAGTATCTTTGTTATTTTCAACTGTCTGATATTCACTACAATGTTAATTAATTAGACATGCAGAACACAAACTATTAGAATTCTTTAGTATGAGAACTATCAATTGAATTATAAAATAAACAACAAGGTAAAAGCAGTACCCTTATATCTCCTTTGTCATCCCCAGTGGCTAGTAATTTGTTATTAGGAGAGAAAGTACAGCACCGCACACAGGCTTCATGACCTTTCAGCTCATGAAGAACACATAAGCTTTCAAAGCTCCATATCTAAATTAAAAAGAAGAGTAAAAACAGAAATTTTACAAACAATTATGATTTCATCCACTTTTTCTATAAAAGGTTTAGTGTTCAAATGTACAAAGTACTTTATACATATATAGGCATATATGTGTGTTTACTTATGTATGGATTATACCATAGTCTGTTTCTTTTTATTAATCACACAAGAATGCATTTGCTACAAATTACAGAACCAAGTGTGAACATATTTTTCGTTGGAATATGCTCTTTAATGCAACTGATTCGTTTATACGGAAGTTCACAGAATTGTCCCTAGAAAAAGGATTCATCAGTCAATTCAAAACCATATTTAAAAAAGCTAATGGGACACTTTAAAAAGCTAATGGGGTAGCCCCAGAACATTTAACATTTCACTACTTTTTGAGCCTAGCTTCTGAACAGAAATGATACCAGCAACTATGGACAACACTTTCTCTAAAAGTTTCAGAAATTTTCTTAATTTATATTTCCAAATTATATCACTAGGCTATTAATAGAGAAATCAATAGAGAAAAGTAAATGAAATGTTCTGCACAGACTTCTGCATTAAATGTGTATTTTATTTGTATTGAGGTCACCAGGACAGCCTCAAATTATATCCAGATCAATTCTGAATGCCTGTAGCAGCATTAGAAACATCTTCACACATATAGGAAACTTAACACTAGAAATACAACAGGATAACAAATAATCACCTGTTACCTCAAAATAAAAAGTATAGCAGACATTTCAGGCCAAACAAGGTATTGTGTTTATTTTTGTATACAAAGCAACCAACCTTTGCAGTTTTGTCAGCAGAAGTAGATGAAAACTTCCTACCATCAGGTGAAACAGCACAGGAAAGAACAGCACCTCCATGGCAAGCAAAATCTTTTTCTGTGTTTCCAGTGATGATATTCCAAACCTACAAAATACAAAAGTACCTTATTTTTCCACTATAACACTAAAAAAAAAAAATTAAAAGCATTCATCTTACAGGACAATGCATAGGAGATAAAGCTCAGCTTTTGCTAAAATGTAACAATATAAATCTTACTAGAAATAGAAAACATATTTTGTCTTAAGTCTCCGAGGCTTCCATTTTAAGATCAATAAACTGTATAAATAAATATAATAAAAATACAATAAAAAGATAGCAAAATGTATTACACAATTTATCAATAAACAATCTTTTACTTACCTTAACTGTTCCATCAAATGACCAAGAAAGAAGTTTTGCATTTTCCAGAAGCCTAAAGTCCTTGATAGCTTCCTTGTGCCCTCTTAGAAACACACATTCGTTCAGCTGCCAATTCCATACCTAATTATGAAGATGGAATACTTTAAAAATATATATATCAAACATAACTGAAGAATGAAATAGCTGATTTATTTTTAACCCGCAAGAAATACAAAAAGGTTTTATGGAGATGGCAACTTATTAAAAGGTAAGATATTGAAGAGGAATGCTGTAATACTTAATAATCAACCTATGGGATAATTTGCTTTAATATATTGATCATTGAAAAGTATGAAAGAAAACTGTTTCCCTGTAGTATACACAGAAACTGATTTTTTGAAGTGAATGTGATGCTTAATTGCTTGCCAGCCAAAAGAGTCAACTGTATCCTGGGGTACATCGAGCATAGCACAGCTAGCTGGTCAAGGGAAGTGACTGTCTACTGCGCTGGTGTGGCCTCACCTCAAGTATTGAGTACAGTTTTGTGCACCACAATATAAGGGCATAAAAGTATTAGAGAGCATCCAAAGGAGTGCTATAAGGATGGTGAAGAGTCTAGAGGGCAGGATGTATGAGGAGCAGCTGAGGTCCCTTGGTTTGTTCAGCCCAGAGCAGAGCAGGCTGAGGGGAGGCCTCATGGCGGCCTGCAGCTCCCTCACGAAGGGAGTGGAGGGGCAGGCGCTGAGCTCAGCTCTTTGGGGACAGCGACAGGACCCGAGGGAACGGCAGAAAGCTGGGACAGTGGAGGGTCAGGCTGGGGGTTAGGGAAAGGTTCTGCACCCAGAGGGTGGTCAAGCACTGGGACAGGCCTGACCACCAGACAAATGGTCTGATTTCTGTATTGTCCTGTGCGGAGCCAAGAGTTGGCCTCAATGATCCTTGCGGGTCCCTTCCAACTTGGAATATACTGGGATTTTATGATTCTATAAAAACTTAGTGGTAATTAAAAAAAAGGCAAAACCATCATTTTCTAGGCACCCCAAAAGTTTTCCGCTTTCAACCTCTGATTACTGCAATAAATACATTTCTGTTATCTGGAAGACCTCATACTTTTCTATACCTGATTTAAATTTCTTTTGTATTTTTAAAGTGTACTTTTAATGCAATATCATTTCAGTTTGTTTTGATAGCAAAATGACATTCGTATTTTTAATTCAACTATTCAATGAAAATTGAAGAAGTGTCATTTTATCTTACAGAAGCTATTCAACCTCAATTTAATTTAAATAGCGATGATTTAATTGCTTTTCAAATTAATAGGCTTTCTCCATCAAAGAAAGAACAGTAACCAAACGTGTTCAGATGACAACTGGAGCACTGTCCACTAGGGGGAGCTGAGGACCTAGGCAAGACAGCACCCACATCAGAAAAGGTGATAAACTGGCGAGCTGACCGTACTACTACTACCTTAACTAGTAGTGAGTGAGTGCCATAGCGAAGGCAGTCAAGCTAGCCTCAGATCCTCAAGTTCTGTGCAGTCAGAGCAAAACAAAAATCGAAGTAGGACATAGCATAGTCTATATGTACATTAGCAAGTAGGTAGAAGAGAAGTTGAAATAGATTGCTGAGCAAAACAGTGCTCGAGGACCAGCATCCATGGGGATTTTGGAGGTTTTATTTCAAACTCAAGTTTGGTTGTATTAACTGAATGTCCATACGTAGCTGGAGTACGCGCACTTTAGTTCACTTTAGGAATCCTGTCTGCATACCTGCAACTGTGCTGCAAGTGCAAACTAAAGCACAAAGTATAAAGGACCAGGAGATTCACTTCAAAAGTGCATCCCTGATATGAGCTCTAATACTAGTTTAGTAGCTAGGCTTAGTTTATTAATTTGAGCCTACGTTAGTGCAGTCATTCTATGTGTAGCTAGTATCTGTACTCAGCACCAGCCCACTCAGAGATGGGTCTTTTAATCCTATTCCCTTACACAATATAGGAGAGCCCACTGACAGACCTACGATACTTAGCCAATTCTGAGTTGCATCCCAAACCCTTCACTTATGTAATCTGAACTGTTATCTTGTTCGAAAATTAATCTTTCTTTTCACCCAACTTACAGGAGCTGATTCTATCATCCACAGTATTAAAAACAGAACTGTGTAATACTCATTAGTCTGTAGGGTATAAATAGAGGGTACAATTTCTAGAGCCCCTTGCCTCTGTCTGGTGCTCTAACTTGCTGCTTCCTGTTTCTGGTCATCCAGAGAAAAGTAACTTTTTATTTTCAATTCCTTGGCAACAAATAAATTACTCGCTATAGCATCACTTGCAAATTGCAAAAGCTGGAAAGCATCAATTAAAGCAACAACAGAACCAAGAGTACCAACTTACCCTAACACAACATAAAGATGCTCCATTCAAAATGCACAGAACCAAAATGGTTCCACACGCAGAATACAGAAGACATTGACTAAGTTTACATTAGGTATAGTAGAAAAGATTGTTTTAAATGACCTTTTGGGTACAATATAATCTTTTAAAATATATCTTCCAAACCTGTATGACTGCGTCATGAGCACTTGAAATCAGAGTCTGACAATCAGAGGTAAATCGACAATGCTGCACGGATGTCCTGTAGGCCTCCCGGTATTTCAGAACTTTCCCATCCAACAACTGTAATACCTTTACAATGAAGAATGCAATAAATCTATTTACTTTACATAGTTTATAGAAAGGAAGAGAAGAACTTCTAAATTCTTTTTAATTAATAAAGAGACTAAATACATCATTCTCAGTCAATGCAAAAATTGCATGAGCTCAGTACTTGGTAAAAAGAAATGCAGAGCTACGTTATTAATATTACCTCTAAATTATTGGCATTTCAGCAGCACTCAAATGTAAAAACTTTAATGTACTATACTAAAGAATATGATTGTAGAGTCATTAAAATGACAATCTTTTAAATAAAAGTATTTTTTCCTATTGTTTTAAATAAAGTTTACGATATAATACCTTTACTGTTCCATTCTCCTGTCCAAATGCTGCAAATTTTAGATCTTCACTTAAGCAACAGCAGCAAATTAGGGATTCCTGAGGTTCTGTCTGCATAATAACGTTGTCTGTATTTCCATTAATGAGCTGCAAGACAGGAAGTTAATTAAGTTAATAAAATATTTTAAAATGTAAAGTAAAATAAATTACAAGAGAGAGCTAAGAATGGTAAGAGAATAGTTTGTCAGTTTCTAAAATTTGAATTATCTGGATCAGTTACTTTCATAAATCAACTTCTTTAAAGGTCAGTGTAACCACCTCCAAAGAACGCTCTCTGAATGGGAGAAGTTTACAGAAGGAAGAACACCTCAGTATTAGAAGGCTTTTAAAAGTCTGAGTACAGAAAACAGTAACTTAACGTGTTATTCCTAGATTTCAAAAGCCATATAAGCAGCTCTGAGCTCAAAACTACTTGCCAGCCAGATTTTCCAATTCATGCCAAACAGAGCAGAAGCATGACTTAAAACTTACTAGCATATACAGTGCACCAAATTTCAACTCAGTGTTGCCCTCAAATTAATTCTCCAGGGGGAAGAAAAAAAAATCTTTAGAATACAATGATTTAAAAAAAAAATCTACCAGTATGATGTATTTAAAAACAACCATACAGTACATCAAAAGGTGACTAGGAAATCGTTTCTGAGAAATTACTAATTTACTAATTGCAAAAGGTAAAACATCACAGTTATGAGAAAAACTACAGATGTGATAGTAGAGATTTACTGTGGAATTACAGTACATATGCTTAACTGCAATTTGTCTTTTCGGTCAATTTCTCTTCTTGCACGAAGGTGAAAAATCTATTCTCTTACTACAATAAAGTCTTCTCTCATGACTGTACCTCTCCAGGATGTCAAAATACTGTATTTAGGGCAGCAAATCTAAGTACCAACTTCCTCAAGGAAAAGGTTCAACTAGAAAGCTATAATAGAAATGTACTACTAATAGACACACACCTCAGGTCTACTAATTTAGATGGCAGTCAGATTACACCATTACATAGTAGTTTTACAGATTTTATAATTCTGGAAAATTAAAAGAATAGACTATCCTACACCCATTTACATGCGAGGAGTAATTCAACTCCATTCATTGTGTTTTTTCTCTTCACTGTGGCTGTTACAGCTTCTTTTCTCACATATTTGAAATGTTCACACAAATTTTAATTTCAACATTTACCGCTTCCTGTTGGCTCTAAGTCAAAAATATCTTTATTGCCAAGGCTCTGATGGAGATACTTTAGTTATTTCTATATCCATATTACCTATTATTCAAATATCATCAATATTCCACTTAAAGTTTCCTTTTTTTTTTTTTTTTAAACAGGATTTTTAGGTAGAGTAAGAACTGGCTAATTTGCTGACAGGACAGACAAAAGACAGACAGAAAATACGAAGAGAAAAAGAGGAAATCCCAAGGAACTCTAGGACTAGAAATAAAGACGATGGTCATGCTGATTAGCCACGATTACATAGCTTACATGCTTGTGTCTGGCCGAACTAGGAGATAGGACACGACCCTACACAAAGAGATTATCTGCACCATGTCCTGCAGGGCAGCAGAATCTATTCCAACACTCACCTACCTACATATCCAGCAATAAGAATTCACTGATTTCACAGGCCAGAACAAAGGTTCTACCCTAGACAGCTGCTGCTTTAGGCTAAATACCTGGAATAGCTACCTCATAGCCAAAGGCACGGCATTGCCCATTTTATGGCTTCACACACAATCAGTTTGCATAAGCAGCACTCTGCAACAAATACGAAAATGTTTTTGCTTTTGAACAGTTGTAATCAAGTAAAAGAATAACCTGAGTGAATAAGAAAAGAATAGCCTGTTTGCCTTCACTTCAAAGAAAATCCTATCAACTGACATCATTTGATATATGAGAGAATCATGCTAAAAACAAACAAAACCAACAAAAAAAAATGTCTGTGCTTTTGCTATCACAGAATGGCAAAAAAATACGTTGAAAGTTGCTGTATTATTACTTGGCACACGGGGCGGTGGGGAGGAAGTCTCACAGTAAAAATAGTATATACACTATTAGTGATTTTTTTTAGAACACAAAAGGCTCTTTGCTGTCCTAAGGCTACAGGCTGACGTGGGCTTATATGTATCATTTCCCCAGTTTGAAATTATTACTTCAGCAGTAGGTCTGATGCATTAGGTACCTGTGTTGTGTAACACCTTGTCTATGTGTACTGTACACTGTGCACATTGCTGTGCATGTCTAAGCACACTTCCAGGGCTCACAACCTCCCCAGTCTTGAAGAAAAAACAGTTTTGTTCCTCCACATCGAGCTTCAGTTCCTACATCAGTGTGGAAACTTCCCCTCAATCTTGCAGTTTTTGCTTACTAAACTAGGCAGAGTTCCTAGAAATAAAAATGTTACCATACATTAAGAGTCATCTGCTACAGATTCAGCTGCTGAAAGTAATGAACAAGCAGTTCTTTCAGTTCTTCCTCTGTCTCCTACTGAGATTTGCAGATAACATTCAAATGTACCAATGCATTGAGAAATACAGCTTACTTGTATATGCTTCTGATTGTAAATTGCTAAAATCATCGCTTCACCATTGTGAAATACAGCGTCTAGTTCACTTTTTAGCACAGCATCAGAAGACTTGCACACCTTGTTCGTTTCCCAAATCTGTTGAAGAACACATTAGTTTTATTTCACTAGTTTTATTAGTTATATTAAAGGAACAAGATATAAAACTTGCTGAGTACCTATAAATCTAAGTCATATAAACTTGCAAGTAACATTAACTGTAAAACAGTGAAGTTATCCTCCTTCTATATTTATTTACTAGGTGAGGTTGTGCAATTACTACAGTGATTCCAATAGATGAAACAGAACTACTTTTTTTCCAAGGCTGACCAGCAGACTCCTCGGTATTTGGTATCATAGCTATACAGTCCACAATATTCCATTTCAAAGAGTGTTAAAATTCAATTACAATAAACATTAAGTACCGATTTCTATATTTCAATTGCTTTCAAAGTGTTAAGAATGTTAAGTGTTAACTTGGAAAGAAGGAAACGTTACTTTGGTAAGCTACAGTTCAACTTACACAATTTTTAATGAGGCATTACAAATACAGGAATTTGTCTAAAATATTAACACACAAATATATCTAATAATGAAAGGAACATCAACCTTGTAAGCTTACAAAAGAACCCTCAAAGTAGTTCACAATTTTTTATTTAGATAAAACCTAAAACAAGATAGGTTACAATTACTCTTGAACAGCTATTGGACTTAAATATGCAAAAAAAGGGGAACTCATTTTACTGTATATATAGATAACTTTATAATAATATTTACATTTATATTATATAAACATGTACCCATACATAATACCAAATACATGTTTGTATTATATATATGATTTTATAACAATTTAAACAAATAATATTATACACACATACACAAAATCATATTTAAAAAAAAGCGATCTTACTCGTATTGTCTGGTCATCAGAGGATGTCAGAAACAGAGATCCATCTGGGGAAAATGTCACACAGTGAACCCAGCTCATGTGTCCCCTGCAATCTGCTACTTTTGATAAGGATTTAACATTCCATAACTACAACAAAAATATGAAAGAAGAACTTAAATTGATTTAGATTGTATATTCAGGGAAAATAGTGCAAAACACAGAAGAAGTATACTTAATTACTATTTCTTCTAGTATTTTCTTACTTCTTACTCTGAAATCAGACAAGTAACAAGAACTGTGCCTGTTTATCACATTTTGATGGTCAGAGAAATGGAATCAGCAACCTCTTTGACTACTAAGAGAAATGAGGTGGGAGAAGAAATAACGAAATAGAAGGAACACCACATATCACTTGTTATAAAAACACATGTTGATCTGACCAAGTAGGTTGCAAAAATGAAACAAAAACAAACAAAAGCAAAACAAAGAGCCAGAAAACCCTGATACTTTACAGGCTTAGTTAGACATGCTAGTCAAAGTTATTTCAGCTGTTGTATTCCTCTTTAGTGAACTGCCACATTCTGTAACAGCATATAAGAGGAAAGAAGGGTGTTTTGTTTGCTTGTGTTGAATTAAGTAACAGGAAGGTATACACTCTGCAGAGTGGTAACAGTAACTTTAACTAAATACAGTAGCCTGGTGGTTTTATATACAACTAAGCTGAGTGTATAGCTTTGAAGTATTATTTCCCAATTTACATTTTATATTTTAGAAGCAAACAAAAATTATAACAATGAAGGACATTGAAAGCCTGTTAAAAGAGCTACATTTGTTTGAACTCTGCATACACAGAGTTAAAATGCATACAGATACAGACAAATGTATTATTTTATATTAGACCAAAAAAAAAAAAATCACTTACCTCAACAGAACAATGAGACAAAGCAACTGCTACTAACTCATCACCAGCGCAGAAGTCACAATATTGGATTGTACTGTGATGACTTACGATGACTTGCGTTAACAAATTGCTTGTTTTAACATCAAAAAGCTGTGAATACATAATTGCAATACTTAGCACAGTTGGAATGACTTCACTACAAACATAGTTTATCTACTCAGCAGCATACAACTTCAAATCTAAAACGTATTTCTCTCAGTCAATGCTTGTCACCCACATATTTTTACTTAACACACACTTAAAACTATGCAACTTATGTCTGAAACATCTAGGTGGCCTATAATATAATCTTTATTTGTAATTTTGATCTAGATAGTAGTATACTAACTACCTCTAGTAAATTATTAACGTGAGGTACTTACCAAAAGTTTATTTTTGGCGACGGCCAAAATCATGTCACTATTTCTGGACCAAGAGCAACATTTTACTAAAACCTCCACATCATCTTGCTCATCTGCATTTTGGAAGAAATCTTTTATCTCAATAGTTTTCAGTTCATTTGCTGAGCGCACTTCCCAAAGCTTCAGAAAAAAAATATAGAAAATACATGAAATCTCTGTTTACTGCTGAGGATAAAGAATACAACAGGGAAGAGCTATCTCCCAATCATTTCTATGGAGGAAAGCGAGGAAGACACACACACACACACAAAAACCACCAACAACAACAAAAAAAGAAGAGAACAGAAAGGAACACCAAAACAACCCTTTGCTACTTTCCCACTACCCCAATCAACAAATGGCATTAAATATTCACATGCCCAGATGGCCATCTCAACCTCTACTCTGCAAAAGAATAAAAACAAAAATAACATCCGCTCTGCAACTCTATTTAATAAAGCCCACTCACAATGAGAAATCTGGTATACATCCAGTTTTGTACCCTAATTTCACAGAGGCACCTGCCAATGAATTAGAGTACTTCTGTATCCTCCACCACAACTTTCCTTCTGAATGACAGCAGCTACTTCAACCCTTCTTTCCCAACTTCTTTTCAGCAACTCTACAGAAATATGTTTTAAGAACTGCAATTCTGGAATAACATAGATCTGTTGCAGCCAAAGGCAGTAAAAACAAATCTTACATTCTAAGGAAAAACAAAACAAAACCCTCTCAAATTCTCTTCTGGTACACACATGGCAAACAGCGCACAAATTACTTTTAATACTTATGTCTACTGATGGTTCATTTTCAGAGATGACAGATGTTTCAACTAAAATTAAAAAATATACATATGTATATATACATATTAACATTTTTTGTTTAAGTAAGTTTCAAAACACCCTCCACCCTTGCTTTCTTAGCCACGTACATTTTTTCAAAAAGATGGTGAAAAGTAAAAAGGATTCAAAATGAAGCTAGGTAGAATTTGTTTTGAACAGTAGACACCCAACTTTTTTTCTGGTAATGGACAAGCCTGTTCAAAGTTTTGCATTAAAAATAGTACCAATACTCAACTGTTTCAGGGTTTAATTCATTAAAATCTAATTATGCAAATGCAGAGCTTTCTTATACATATTTTGCATTTTATGAAAAAAAATCAAACCAAGCAGTTGATTTAACAAATATGCTGTGTACCTTTACTGTTCCATCTGTTGAGCAGCTGGCAACATATTCATCATTTGGCGAAAATCTACAGTGATTGACAGAATTTACATGACCAAACATTGTATTTCTACAGTACTTTCCCTTCAGATCCCAAAGCTGCATGAGAAACAAACAAATAAATATCATTATATTCATGAACTGTTCCAAGATAAATTTGAAAAGAGAAATTTCTCTTCAAAGAGAAATTTCGTTACTGAAAGTATTGTGCGGCATTGGAATAGGCTGCCCAGGGAAGTGGTTGAGTCACCATCCTGGAGATCTTCAGGAAACATGTAGTCTACATGTAGTAGCATGGTTTAGTGGTGGACTTGTCAGTACTAGGTTAAAGGTTGGAACAGATGATCTTAGAAGTCTTTTCCAACCTGAATGATTCTATGATTCGCACAGTTCACATTCTTAAAGTGCACTGGCAACCAAATCCTCAAACATTTTTTCTTAGTTTTACCCACATGCTCACAGACTTTACACTATGCCTGAGGCTCCCCCACAAATTATTTCAATCTGCTAGCTTTCATGAAAATTATTCACATCAGTATTATATAGAACATTTTGTACAGTGAGCACAAGGCCCTTAAACAGAACAAAGTTACTGAAATTTTCTTCAGACTGAAGAATAAACTTTGTCTTGCCTTTCTTTCAATTTCAAAGTTCAGAATTACATAGCTTATATACAATAACTAAAATGAAATCTCTCAAGTTATTCTTGGATTACTGCATCCTTATTAATAAAGGCAGAAGAACATTCCACGTGTTTAGGGCCACGTGCACACACAGACTGTTTTCCAAGCCTACAGCCCACACTTTCTTTCTGTTTCCAAATTTCTTCCCCTTCTCCTATATAAATGCAATACACTTGACTGCTCAAGTGAGAGTTCAAAACAAGAACAATTATCTGGACAGTGTTCTCTGAAAACAATCAGGTCTTTTCAACTATTATTTTACTATTCTATTCTATTATTGTGCATACTTCAGTTCTGTCATTCATTCCACATGAAAACTGTTGAACAGTCTAAAACTTCAGCCACATTTACAGCATGAGAGTGGTCATTTTAAACAGGTTTGTTCTAAATCGATTTGTTCCAAGATGTAAGTTTCTGGCAACAAACACATCTCTCAGGACATCCAGGTCAGCACAAAAGCCTCGTCTTTTCATCTTGATATTGGCTCCTTAAGTCTATTTTAACTCCAATTTACACAAACGCATGCTCTTGCCAGAACGCTTCAGATGAAATTTCACGTTGCAATTAAAACATCTCACAGCCTGCTACAACTGGAAAAGGCGGTCCTGCCCCCTCCAAAACTCCCACACCCCACTGTCTATTCCCAGCATTTCTCTTGTACTGACACTGGACAGTGGAGCCACTACAGGGAACTAAAGAGAAAACCAAGCCCACCAGAACTGGCTCCTTGAACCATACTATGCAGAGTAAGATCAGTACATGCATTGCAACAAATGCAAGACAGACTGCAAGCATAGTAGGTCCATCATCTTCAGTACCAGTAAACTATTTGATTTGCCCAACTGTGCTGTGAAATTCCACCCTTATCCAACAGCCTAAGTCATCCTTCATTCTCCTTTTTTCCCCCTTCCTCAAATACAGACTTCAGTTACCTTGTTTCTGCTCTCTCTGTACACATACCGCCTCTCAGTCTGAACAATGTCAGGTGGCTAACCTGACAAATCTCATTTTGATTACTCTTACTTTGTTGGCTTCCACTTTTATTTCTTTACTATGCCCTATGAATTTAGGAAAGAAAAAAAATTACACCTGCTACACTTCCATAAGGTAAAATTTTTAATCCTTCAGCACCCAGGGTGGATGTTTGTTTGTTTGGTTGCTGTTTTCCTGATGTTTTTTTTAAACACTCAAAATGTTTAAAATCTTAAATTTCTGCTTCATTTTTTCTTATTTTGTTTTTAAGCAGGTATTCCACTCCCAAACTTTCCCATTCCACCCTCTAAAAGTCTTGCCAAGAGTCCCTATCGTTGTACCCTACTAGTAAGGATTTGTTTATTCTCTTTCAGTAAGCACGAACATTTCTTCTATTCTGCCTTGTTGAAATCCAGTGACAGAGCTGCGGTAAGTACTCCTGATCTATTTCCTTCTCTCTTCTTTAAGTTAAAAAAACTAATTTACAATGTTTGAAGTACATTTATACAACAACAATTAGTCTGTTGTGGTTATTCTTATGCTGCTAATCATAACCTTTTCCACTTACTTTGATGAAAGTATCATTTGAGCACGTGGCTAAAAGATACTGACCACTTCTGTTATTGAACTGGCAGCAATTGACCTGCTCTGTGTGTTCTTCATATATGTGCATACACTTGCCTGTTCTTGAATTCCAGATCTAGACAGAATTGAAGGACAAAAAACACTTTAAAATATATTCAGTGTACTTGATTTCCAAATATACATATATAAACTATGCTGAAATACAAATAATGTCCTAAAATGTTCTCAATTACACATCAAAAATGTTTGGAAGAGAAATAGAAAACATGTATATTTATATTTAGGCACAAAAAGCTGTAATTTTAAATTGTTTCCACTAATGTAGCCGAGATAGAGATATATACACTTTTCAAGATAAGAATCAGAACACAGTATCTACAGTAAAAGTTTCTAATGACAAAGTGTCTACGACCAAACAGAACTGATCTGGTCTTGTTAAAATTCAGGTTTAGCTTATTATTAATTATACAAACTTTCATGGCAAAGTGTTTGAACAATTTAGAAATCAAAGGGGAAGGGGAAAAATCACAGTTCAGATTAGAATCTGAGAAAGACTAGAATATCAATCAAGGTTTTGCTGCAATACTGAAGAATTAAAAATAAACAAATAACTCATATATACCAGAAAAATAATATGAAAAAAGCTTTATGGGCATTCACATTATGTTATGGACAGGATTGGACTCATACATTATGCTCTACTTAAAATGAATCACCTGATAATACAAGGAAAATAAGCATCATACATACAGAATTGCAACTAACATAACTTCATTATAACCAACGAAGTATGCTTAATGTAACAAGGACGAGTTTTTTGTTTTGTTTTGTTTTTCAACATCGGGTTTAAGACCGTTTTTAAAAAAAAATTAGTCCTAAGACTCTCTTCTGTTTGAATTGGTTAAAACTGAAATCAGAACTATCGCACTGAAAAAAAAAAAAAAACTGTTTTCCATTTCCTTACCTTCACTTTTTTATCAGCTGAACAAGTTGCTACATACTTATCATCTGCAGAGAAAGCGCAACAGAGTATTTCATCTTCATGAGCAGTTATTTCCAGCAGCATCTCTCCACTTTCTGTCTTGAACACCTGAAGAAATACAATAAAGAATGAAATCTTGTAACTGGCATATAATTTTGAAACGTGATACGCAAGTATAAGTTTGTGTTCCTTCAAACAGATCTCTACACTCTTCATTAAATTGGTTGCATTTTGAAAGCATTTATAATTTCAAGGTAACATGAAAACATTTAATTGGAGCTTCAGTTTTGTAAAGATAATACAAATTGTTAGGGAAAGAAATACTGAAAAATTATTTTTAAAAAGCTTCTGTATGCATTACATGTTTCATTAATGACTTTTTCAACCCTTTAAGCCTAAGTCTAAACCTAAGTCTTCTAGCATTTAAGCCTTTTCTACTCTTTAAATCTAAGTCCATGCCCTCTCTCATTTTAAGAATAACTGCACAAAACAACATCTATTAACAAAACCTAATCTGTTATTAAAAGTACAAATTCCAGGTTGATATATCATGATATTCTTCTGATGAAAGAAAGAATTTTAACAGCAACTGATGATTTGGGGAAGAAAGAGGAAAAAAAGTAATAGTAAGAAGTTGTACAGAATTACACAAATCTGTCTTGATCTGGAAGAATAGAGCAGTTGGGAAGAAGTACTACAAATTAATCGTTTTTCCCCAAATTGTGAGATTTTGCTTTACAAGTGTGAAAAAAATCAAGTCATCCTTTCCTTTACAAGGGTACATACTCCTAAGTTATGTAAACAAATCACAAGCTCTTCTTTACAGCAGCATTCAGGATGCTACAATTGTAAAGTCCCTATTTTTCCCGCACTTTTTTTCATCAAACGGGAATATAATAATGTAATATAGTTGGTATTTGTTAAAACAAGAAGATAAATATCAAAGTAAAAGGAAATCTAAATTTACAGTAAATTCTGTGGAATATCTATTCTTAATCTAATGCTATATTTGATTCCATGGAAACAGTAGTAGTAGTTTTAAAACTTGAAAAACATTAGTTTTATTTCCATGCCACTATTAGGAAAAACACAATAAGTTCAAAGTTAAACAATGTAAAAATATTATTAATTTTACAATTATTTCTTTCATGTAAGTTTAGGTTAAATGCAGTCACAATCCACAAATTTTACTCTTTTTTTGCTAGAAAAATCAAGAAAAACAAGAAAACTGCAGTCTTAGTAATGAGGCCATGAAGGACAGAAGCATGGCACAGTAACTTCAACAGAGCATGAAACTAGTACATACACCAAGTATCTCCTTAAGTGGATGCCACGTAGAAGCCAGCAAATAAAATAAACAAACGACCAACAACACACTAAATAGGCAAATGAACAGCAACTAAGGACCACTCAATATTTTTACTTCAGTACTGAACTTATCAAGCATCCAAAACAATACCAAAGGCTTGCAGAAAAGTTGCTCTTTACCCTTACCTTTGTCTGTCTGGAATATGGATACTTTACCAGGTTAGTGGCTGGCTGATTGCTAGTTTTCTCAAGAGCTGTCTGGCTCCCCTCCAGGCAGACTGCTGGCAAATTTGGATTAGTCACTTTCCTCTCTGTCTCCCCATATCCGCTTCCTAAGCACTTTGTACCTGTTTCCCGTCTACTACTGTCCTCAACTTCTGGGGCTCATTTTTATCCATTTATAGATTTATTTCTTTCACATAAGAAAATTTACTTACTAAGCACCAACGTAGTATAACATCCATTACAATCCCATGGAAATTGCAGAGCTGTAACTAAAACGTCTTTTCAGTTCTGTAGAAAATCCACTATGATGGGAAATATTTTTGCAAACAAACAGAAAACATGCTGGGATTATTTCTTTGGCTGTTGGCTTTCTTGTATCATTAAACGGTATTTCATGTTCATGTATTACACTGGTTAGAGTAAAAACCCTGACATCAAAGTTTAGTTTTTGAACTAGAAAATAATACTCTAAACATGCAACTTGATATTTATGTAATAATACATTCCTTTCAATTACTTGTCTCCAGGATGTTCTAGATCCGTAAGATCTTCGTATCAAAAGAAAAGCAACAAGACTTTTAACAAACGTTATGAAAATAGTACACAGTGTTACATTTCACTCATGCATAGGTATTTTACCTGAAGTGTTTTATCAGCTCCACATGATGCTATTCTTTGTCTGTCCTGAGAAAAGCAGGCATGGTAAACCGCATCTCTATGTGGACGAACAACCAGACGGGAGAGGTTTTTCAAAGATTTTTTATTTCTGCAAGATAAGATAGTGGATATTAGATGAGTTAGATTTCCAAGAATTTATTATTCAAAATCCTCCCTAAAAAGATAACATTTGTTCAGACATCTTGAGCAGCAAGCTTTAGAAACAACTGGCCTCTCAGCCTTCATGCAGAAGAAGGGAAACACAAATTAGTCCTTTCACTGAGAATTTTCTTTGCCCTCCTCCAACACTTAAAGCTTAGGAACCATGAAAGATACTATGTGCATGAGAAACTAACATGCTACTTCATGTGCACAGCTGTTGCAGTGCAAGACAGTCTTCCTCATGACATCTTAATGAGGGGGTACGTGCTATGTCCAAACGTAAACTTCTTTATGAGACTTCTCGCTCTCCTACAGGTTCTCTTTGAATTTTACTCAAAATCATTCACTCATTTGTTTAGATCTAAGGAAAAATACTTCATTTTTACAGCAATGACTTATTTTTCATGGTTCTTGCCTCGCTTCAAAAAAGCCTTAGGATTAGTAGCAACTGTAATCATCCTGTTAAGCCAGGTGTTAATACAGAAAGCTGTCACTGTAATATGATGATTTTTGGTGATGAATATATTGTTACAAGATTTTTTTTTCTAGAGTCAATAAATCTATGTACTTTTTTGTTCTTTATGATCAACAGCTTCAATCTTCATGCTCAGCGATAAAAAAAAAAATGAGTAAAATATCTTGAGTATGGTTACTGAGCTTTAGAATGAAAACAAATTTCACTGCAAAACAGTGAGTCTTCAAAACATTTATTTTTCCCTCATATTTTAATAAGGCTCAAATTACTAGTCAAGAGTACAACTTATTCACCTGCATATTGTACAAACCATTTTGAAAACCCTGTTCTAGGATTCAAGACAAAGTCATCCATCTTCATTCTGCTGATTTCAGCTTAAGTCTCCTATATCCAAAGTAACTAAGATCCCTAAACTACCTGGAGATTGACTCTTCTAAAGCATGTATCTTCCCATTGTTTTGGTTACAATTCTGTTAGCTATGCAAAATGAAATAACCAAATATTCAAAGTGATGATAGAATTCAAGTCCGCCTGGTTTGATCTGCCTCGTTATTACCCTGATTACCCAAAAGTCATTTTGTTTTGTAACCATCAAGGACTGTAGAACAGAAACACTGAACGGGAGAATCTAATTGACAGTTACACGGTCAGATGACTACTGGGCTACTTGCTATCCTGGAAAAATATTTATATACATATACTTTTTTCCTTAAACAACTTAATAAGATACTAAAGCAGCAAAAAAATTATTTAAATGCCAGAAATATCAAATCTGGGCAGAGATTACAAAGCCTTTTAGTATTTCTCACCTCACTACTTCCAAAAAATTTGACAAGTTAACATAACTACTTTCTTTTTTTAAAGTGCATATTTTACTAGAAAATCTAACAACGTACTGCAAACACACCCAATATTTGCCCCACATTTCTAACTTTTCTAAAAAATGTATTTAGAGAATTTTCAAAGAATCTGAGTTTCACCTTTGTATAGATATTCAAAATAAACAATCACTGAGTAAAAAATATATTCCTTTATTTCTATGTAGGTATTACGAATTTGCAGCTTTACATATCCAGTTACCCTCCCCCCACAAACTCCTGAAAATTATTTCACATTCTTTTCCCATGGAAAATATTGTACTTCTTAAAGTCCTTATAAAAGCCATACAATGTATTTAGTTGTACATGACATGATTTTATTGAACCAAGGGATTAATATATCAGCAGATGGATACTTGCTACTTACATCCATTCCAAATAAAATGCTCCTGTTTCACTCTGAGCACGTAGCTTGGCTTGTTGATATACCTCTGATGTCTCTGGTTGACAAAGACCCAGCTGTATAATGTCAGGAAATGGCTGTCGTCCAAGAAGGTGCCCATTTAAAGACAGAAATTCCTGGAAATTCTCACGTACTATGCTATCCTATGTACAGAGCAAGAACAGATAATATTTGGTAACACAGAAAGTGTACATATTTTCTAAATGCCCTTTGCTTTTTTTAATTTCCTATACAGCTTATATTCTTACAGAAACTTTTAGTTCTTAGTTCTATTAGCAAGTACATATGATAGACTGAAATATTTCATTATCCTATGCAGAAAAGCATATTATCCTTATTTTTCAAGTAAGTTTAACTTCACACTGCCTTTATGTTTCACTTTTTAAAGTTTTCTACATAACACCCATAAATACATAAATAACATGCAGTTAAAGATAGAAAATCATATTTTGAACAGACTGATCATTTACCTTTTACATACCTTTTGATCCAGGACTGAACTATATTCCACATATTCATGAATCAGATGAGCAGGCCCTACCAATTCTGTTTTAGCTTTAATCCAATCTAGAGAAAACATAAGCTCACGGAGTTCCTGCAAGAAATACAAATTAAAGTTCACAGCATGAGTTCCAAGACTGCATCTACCTAAGAGGAAAATGAAAAGCATAGGAAAACACAAGAGGTATTTAATATACAATTAACTCCATGAATATACAATTAGCATTAACTGGAGTACAATTGACTCCGGTTAAAAAGTTATGTGATTTCCTGTTTCCTGCCTCTTACTTAATTGGATATGAAAATTCTGGATATAGAAGACTAAGCCTGGTATTATAGGGAACCAAAGGATTGTACCTTGGTACAACTAATCAGAGAAGGAATGGGGAGGATGAAGCAAATCTTGACTTCTGTAGTACAGAAGACCTGGTTTAGGGTACAACTCTGAAAAAAGCTTCTTCTAGTCCAGTCTAGCAAAGATCAATCTGCTAATAGTGATCTGTTGTTGTTGTTCACAAATGAAAAGTTTCAGTAAAATAAAAAAGATGCTATAGTTGCATTGAATTTAAAAATGAGAGAGCTACCTCAAGAAAAACAGAAGCAAGAAGTATTAAAGAAACATACTTGCTGGGGTCAGAAAAAACTGCTTAGAGAAAACACTTCAGACTTAAAGTGTATTACCAGTTTAAAAACAGTAAACACTGATTTAAGTACTGAATTAAAAACTTTTCATGACTAAATAAAGAAAATGAGTACCTCCTATCTTTATTAACCTTCCAACAAACAGAAATCATGTCTAAATAATGAGAAATAAGTAAAATAAAGAGTGTAAACTCTGGGAAGTGTACAGTCATAATGAGAGAGGCTGAAGAATTGTGAGATGCTAGTTCTATAAAATATAAAAAGGCTAATTATAAAAACATTATCTGTCTTTTTGCTTTCAATTTGTAAGAAGATGATCAATGAGATAAGTATGATTTTAAAAGAAAAGAACTGTAGCCCACAGTCATTTTGAAAGCGCCTGTAAGTACACAAAACATATTCTATATAATAAGTCAGATGAACCATCTCAGAAGAGGTTCAGATGAAAAGTTTTAGCACGTGAAACAAAGCAATTAGTCACCAACACCAAATGCTATTCAAAGCATAAAGAGATCCAAGTGAAATTACAGAAAGTAGTTTCTACTTCTGATCCATGGTTTGTATCTTATACTAACTTAGTACCTATAAAACAATAAGTGGCAAAAGCGACGGCAATTTTTTTAAAGGCTCCAAGGTAATCCTAGAAACAGAGATGTGCCCATCTAACTCCCGCCTAACATTAAATGGCTCCTGAAGTCTGTCAATATAGAGAACAAACATTTACACAGAAATGAATATGACATAATGGGAAAAACTAACAATAATTCTATAGAAAAAAATTAACTCTTCACCAATCTAATTGAATCCTCTGAATAAATCAATTTTACTTTTATCATATAATGTAGTGAGCCTGGATTTTCAGAAAAGCTTAAAGAAGATTTCTTACCAAATCTTCCTCAAAAGGAAGAGAAAAAACACAAACTGTTATAAGAAATCTTCTCATGAACTGGTTGAAAAGACAAAAACACAAAGGGTAGAAATAAAGTAGTTTTCATTGTAATAGACATTGTAATAGACAGTGATTATCAGTGGACACCCTAAAGAGCCTTATGTTCAGTGTCTGCATATCTGCACAAAAGCCTGGGAGCAGAGGTTTGAGAGGGAAGAAGGGCACGTGTAAGGGAGAGAGGTGGGGGATCTAGAAGAGAAACAGAAACCCAGTCAGAACTCACCTTCTGCATGTTGGCACCAGCCATGTGATATGCTAGGAAGTTATACCAGTACATGCAATCCTCTTGAGATGGAATAGGCATGTTAAGCTTGTAATATTTCTTGTACTGATTGACTATGTTTTTGTGTAGCTCCTGCAACACGAATCAAAACACACCTTCAGCGAATGCTATACCAAAGTACGGACTGATTTTAGTATTAAGGTTTTTATTATTGTTATTTCTCAAAATAAGATGTCAACAAATGAAATAAGAAAAAATTTTCTTCAAAAACTGTACATTTAATTTATTGCTAAAGGCTTTCCCCAGAAACATTCTCTGGATATTAAAAATAGAAAATCCAGCTGATAACCTTCCTTCTTAGACTGAGAACAGCTATCAAGTCACTACATTAATCACGGATAGCCAACAATAAAAACAACCCTTACATATGTAGAACTAAAGCAAGTCTAGAAGTCATATGTAAATCTAAAGCAAGCAACTTGCTTTTTCTTCTTTTCTTCATATCTACTCTTTCTGCCCTCTCCTTCAAAACTGATAAATTTATTTGGCCCAACTTTTAGGACATTTACCCGCAAGCACTGCCTTAAATTGAGAAAAGGAGTAAAAAGCATTTCTCTGTATTAAAGAAGAAATTTTCTATTCTGGTAGGGTCTTGATTTCTTTGGAATTATCAGTGGAACACTCCCTCTCCTGATGGAAACATCTTTGACAGAGATACAGTGTGTATAGAATCTTCTCTCAGATTAGCCTGAATACAGGCTAGGCAACAAGTAAATAGAGAGCAGCCCTCCAGAGAAGGGCTTGGAGTACTCGTGTATGAAAAACTTGACGTTTCATTGAGAACTTGACAATATGCTCTTGCAGCCCAGAAACCATATTCTGGGCTGCATCAAATGAAGTGTAGCTAGCAGGTCAGAGGAGGAGATTCTCCCTCCTCTACTCTGTTCTCATGAGACTCCACCTGGAGTGCTGTGCTCAGCTGTGGGGCTCCCAGCATAAGAAAGACATGGAGCTGTTAGAGTGGTCCAGAGAAGGACCATGAGGATGATCAGAGGGCTGGAGCACCTCTCCTATGAAGACACGCTGAGAAAGTTGGGGTCATTTAGCCTAGAAAAGAGAAGGCTCCAGGGAGACATTACAGCAGCCTTCCAGTATTTAAGGGGGTCTTCAGGACAGATGGGAAGCATTAAGTTCGACTGTACTGTGGGTCTATTATATGAACCTGCTCTGGATACTATTTAACAAAGGAACATTTTCTGAATGCCCAACTTTGGGAGAATAAGGTTAGCGGTAAGTAGATTAGCCAAAATTGTACCTGAAGCTGGTTGCGATTTTTCTCTGTAAGAAAGTCAAGTTGAAGATCATGTAAATAATAATGAAATGACTTCCCATTACGATCACAGAACAATAGTGATTTGTTAACAAATTCCTGCAGTATATCTTCGACTTCTTCGGTTTCCATATCCCAAAGAATACAGAGCACCTAAAAATGCACATTAAGACAGAAAAGATAATCAGAACTAATATCATAAAAGAACAGTTAACTGACAACAAAACACATGGTAAAAGTTATAGACATTTTACAAACTGTAGTAAGTTACCAGTTCTTTCATACCAGACTATGTATATGACAGATAATACAAATTACCCCTTTATTTGTCCATTTGTGCTGACTTATGGTGGTCGTATCTTTTCTTAAGAGAGACAAATTTCGTAAGAGTTTTCAAGCCCTCGGAGAGCTCAATTATTAGTTAGTACAACTAACTAAAGAGCTATACATGCAGTACACGTTAAACCAACATTATGAACAAGTTTACTCAGTTACAATTTTTTAGTTTCACTACTAAAAGTCATGATATAACAATGGATCCAATCTACCACTTATTATTATGTTGAATACGACAAGTTATACACAATTACAAATTTTATGACTAATTCATTGCTTCTCACTCACTAAAAATCACAGAATATCCCAAATTGAATGGGGTCCACAAGGACCACAGATCAACACACACACAAAACAACAACAAAAAAAGCCCACACTGCATTTCTGTTATTACCTTAGTAGGTACTTTAACATCTTTTGGAAGAATAGAGAGGTCTTTATAGTAGTCTTTAAAATCATTATCCAGTTGCTCAACACTTATGGACATTGCTTCATCAAGGGCTTCATAATCATAAGACGAAGATTTTCTTATTCTTTTAAATTGCTTGTTCTGCAGCTGTTTGAGATAGTACTCCCAGCGACTGGGGAAGTCCCGTAATAATGCACCTATCAAGGATATCACAAGAGGAGAACCTGAGGGAAGAAAATTAAATTAATCTTAGAGGTTTTCAAGGAACAATTCAATAGTTTAGTGGTTGAATAAATCAGGTAATTTTCCCAATTTATCAGGAAAATTCTTGAGGTGTAGAGAATGAACAAAACATGTTATCCATGTAGACATCTACAAACCCACCAAATTATTCTCTTTTCAGTATACTGAAGAAAAATACACTGAAGAGAACTACTTGAAAAATCATCATGAGACACTTTTGTTTAAAGAAACAGAAGGCATCCAACAAACACCTGTGTTTTACTTAAGGGATACAGCATCAAGGAATGTTCTCTCCTCTTTCTCTAAGTCAAAACAGAAGAAAAATCCATTGGTAAGTTAAAAAGTGGAGAGTATCATACCTTTGCATTCTCTTATAATGCAGTTAGCTTGTTCTGGCAGTTCTGATATTTTCATATTCACAAACAGGGACAAAACCTCCAGTCCTTTCTCATGTGCAAGTCCACTTTCTACATGAATCTCATATTTATTGCCTAGACACAGAAAAATAGGGAAAAAAATGTAAAGAATTTTTAAAATGCTATGGAAATGAGTATTTTCTGATAAAAATCTGGAGCAAAAGATTTGGTTCATGATTTTATGCGTAGTATTTTACATGCTTAGTACTAAGAATAGTAGAAAAATAGTATAAGTAAATAATCAAGTTTGCATTATGGACAAAAAATTAGATTTATAACCTAATAATTACAACTGCATTACGGGTATGTCATAGCAATGACTTCTTCATACTGTAATCAGTTTAATAGCAGCAGTGTCACACAGTGACAATTTATCCTGTTGAGAATCACTGCACTCTTCAATATAGACGTACAACTTTTAGGATAACATGTAACATGTATTTCATGTAAGAGCATAAGGTCTTATAGAACAGACTTCTAAAACTTTGTCACTTGTGCACAAGTTGACAGATGCAAGTTCTATCAGATTCTTTTAAAAGCTCACAAAATCAAACTGCATACATATTCATCCACAATTCGTACTGCAGGAGAAGACACTGTTCCTTACCAGACACAGCATCTGTTACACTCCTGTCCCTGCTGGTGATAAGAACTTGACATTGATTATCAAATGCTTTTAATACCCAAGAATCCCAAATGTCGTCCAGGACCAAAAGAGACCTAATACAAGAAAAAACATAGCAGATTTTAGATCAACTATTAGTAATAAGACTCAGCATTTCATCTTAATAATGAAAGAACATTTTCAGAATTAATAACATACCACTTTATAACTTTCTTCCGCTAACATGTAAGATATCTTAAAATGGCATTAAACACTGTGCCAGAAAGCTGAATGTATCTCCAGAATGAAGTTTTTAGTATTTATTACTTTTACTTTTTTTTTTTTAACCATTTTACCACTTTTTCCAATTTTTATCATTTATGGCTGCAATTGAAAGTGCACTTGATAAAATCTTAAAGAATATTTCTATTATATGTCAATAAAAGCAGAAATATTTACTCCATTTTTTAACAGAATTCCGCTTGACACAAGCTAGAGATAAACGTCTTGAGATAAACAATTTCAACTTCCTCTTAACTCAGAAATTTTCAGTTTTGTCCTTCTATCTTCAGAAAGCTGTATGAGACTAATCTTCTTCTGAAGGAAGACAATGGGGCTCTTTTTATGTAAACATCATTTTATAGGGACCACATATTCATATCTTATACCTAGTCACATTTGTATGTTACTCATAGAACCTCACAAGAATGATGTATAGCAGACTTCCTATACCTGACAGTGAAGTTAGTGAAAACTGTATTTAAAAAAGTCAGTTCCAAGAGAGAAATAAGTCCAAAAGGCTGGCTGGGAAAAAGATTTATAAAAAGAAATACTGATTATTTGCATTGTGTGTTCTGTGGAGAAAAAGTTACCAATCGTGCTAAGTTTAAATGCACTGCCTTTTTCCTGCCCCTGCCCCAGGAATACAGTTTTCAGCTACACTAGTCATTGATTACATTGTCCCATTCCCACTGAAATGGGCAAAACTTCCATATTTTACTTCTGCTAAATGATTCATAAATAAGCATTGATGGCAAAAGCATTTTATCCTTCATAAACAAGTGTATCCACATTACATCATATTTTCCAAGTTGCATATGAATCTTGGCTACCCAAGTTTCATTTTCATACAATCTCCCCATTAATTCTCCACATTTAACTTTTGGGTAAATCAAAGATTTTGCAAGAATACTACCATAGCCACAAATGACTAATTTTGTGGTACCTTCACACTTGAAAATATGCTGGGCAGCATGTATTACAGCCTGATCTTATGCTTTTAAATAGTCTCAAAACTTCGAAGTTCTCCCAGCCTTTTGGTTCCAGTGACTTTGTTGTACAACCATACCAAGAAATAGTGAACCCTAATTAGAACTATTTAAAAAGAAAAGAAAAGGAAAAAAAAAAAAGACCCAACAAACAAGCAAACAAAAACACTGAAAACAAACGCAGGATATTGATATTTAATTCTGAACTTTGTAACTTTAGGAAATTGAATCTATGATGTTCTTTAACCACAATATGACAATATACATAATGCTGTCTTGCTCAGAGAGTTTTCATTTGACTACTATTTTACTCCCAAGAAGCACACCATGTTTGCAATTTGAATTCGGAAAGTCATGAAGTATCTTTTTGTCACCAGAGAGATTTCTAGTGGAGACCAAACTCATTCACAAGCCACAGAAAGTGAAGCTTGGTTTCCAACACACTTGCACTGTATGAACCTCACACCCCATAAGAAGCAGTCCCTCTACCTCCAAGCCCACTGTGACATCCCATCATCAACAACACACATAATTTGTTCTTACAGCATTCTGACATATACCTAACTGGGCAGGATGCAGTACAGAGACTGTAACCTCTTCCCAGCTCAGAGAGGCTGTGAATGCCCCATCCCTAGAGGTGTTCAAGACCAAATTAGACAAGGCCCTGAGCAACCTGATCTAGTGGGTGGTGTCGCTGCCCATGGCAGGGGGCTTGGAACTAAGTGATCTTTAAGGTCCCTTCCAACCCAAACCATTCTATGATTCTATGAATGCTATCTGGCCATTTAGCAAGAGAACAGATACGTTCCCCTTGAACTCATTCTGTCCATCCCTTTTTTCCACTGTAGGCACCTACTTGGGTTTTTCTTCTTTATCCAACTGTCGATTTTCATAAACACACAAAATTTTCAAAGATATGAAGTTCCTACCTTCGGAGTCAACTTTGTCAATACGTTCCAAGTGTTTAGGATAGAGATGTAGAAGGGAAGGGAAACAGGACTAAAATGAACAGTATGGGCACATCAACATAGCTTCAAAATAACGAAAAGCAGTCAGACTAGAAAAGCTTTATTTCTCGTTCCTTTTCCTTGAGATGCAGGCATTCTCTGCAATATTCCTATCTAACATATTATCTTGCATCAGCATTTCCAGGTCAGCAGCATCCTACATGAGATGTACAGCAGTCTGTAAGACACTTCCAAGGCTGGAACTGAAATTCCCTCAAATACAACCAAGTGCCTACTGTTTTCCAAAGCCAGCATTTTCTCTTCCCCTCAGTATCCTCAGCATAAAGGCTTTCTTGAAATAACGTATCTGCTAAATAAGTCACTTTATGCACTACACACAATGTAGCACAGCATAGCAGCCATGTTAGACTGTCCTGCTGGTTAGCTTTACAGCTGCCATGATGTTCACAATACCATAGAGTTGTATCTCACAAGAAAATAACACACAGTTCGCACTTCTACTCAGAAGAGACTGTAATATTGCGCATGAATTAAACATCCAAATTCTGCTTTAGTGAGCTTTGTTTGTTAATGTTTTTTTTTTTAATCTTTTCTTTGCAAGAAAGACTTTTTTTCCTTACAAAAATGACTCTTCTACTACATATCATCCGTAGAAGATCACAACATTGGAGTATTATTCCTAAGGTATCTCACTCAGGTGCAGGGCTTGTTTAGTTTACTACAGGTTTTCCCAGGGAGTAATGAAATCCCCAACAAATAACAACTATTGCTCAAACATGCAAAAAGCTGTGCAGTGGCCAAGACTCTGCTTGATCAAATCAAGTCAATTTTCTTGAAGCGTGAAAGCCTTCTTGGCCATGACTGATCATCTCATGAAAACTTGCTTTCACTTTAAAACTCTAAAGCAAACATTTTAAAAAGACATTAACTGTTCTGGAAATGGAAGATTTTCTCCAGTAATATACACATGCTTTTACTGCTCTATGATCCCCAGATACCTGCAAAACACTGAAGCTGGAGCAATTCTTATTTCCAACCGCATCCATTCCCAACTTTCAGTATTCAATGACTAATACTTTTTTTTTTTTTTTTTTTATGTGAAGGTGACTCCTGCATGGCTGGTTAACATTTGTTATTTTTTTAAGCAGAAGCCTAGATATCCTGGTAAATACAATGATATCAAGACTACCCTTAAGTTACCCCATTAAAAAACATCTGAACAGGGAAAGAGTTTGACCATGTATACTACATATCTGCTTCAAGCATCTGTTTATGCTTCAGCCTTTTACCCTTATCTCAGTCTTTAGAAATATAAAAAATTTTAACGGTAGTCCCTACATGAGAATTCCAGAAGCATTGTTAGCTTTAACTTGAATATCACTTCCTAATGATCTAGGACAAGACTGAATGGCCTCAAGCTGTACCAGGGGAGGTTCAAGTTGGAAATTAGGATAAATTTCTTCTCAAAAAGAGCAGTCAGGCATTGGACCGGGTTTCCCAGGGAGGTGGTGGAATCCCCGTCCCTGGGGGTGCTTAAGGAAAGGTTGGACCTGGTGCTTAGGGACATGGTTTAGTGGGTGTTACTGGTGGTAGGGGACTGGTTGGACCAGATGATCTTGGAGGTCTTTTCCAACCTTAATGATTCTATGATTCTACAGTAAAACAGAAAAAGGGAAAGCAAAAAATGAAAGAGTTAGGATGTTCTCTTCTGTTGTTTTTTTTTAAGAAACAGAAACATGTAAACATAACACAGACACTTCAGATGATTAGACCAAAGTAACTGACAAAACTTTCAGAGTAAACGAATAATGTTTCATTTCACTGACATCACCTGGGATATTTGCGTAGCATCAGCAAACGAAGACGATCTTTAGCCTCCTCAATGTTAAGTGGTGGTCGCTGTGAAAGAGTAGAGTCATGTTCTAATCTACTACAGAGATTTTGTAGTTTTATAAGGAGCCCTGCTTTGTCCTGTTTTCCAACAGAGATCCAGTGAACTCCTCCTGGAAAGTAATCTGACAGGAGCAGCAATGTTAATCATGCTTTACATTTAAAACTGGAAGTATTTATAGCAGAGTAGAACAGCAATCAATAATACAATTTAAATTAAAATATAAACTGCAAAGTCAATTGCAAGCAACCTTAAAACTCTACCGTTAACACAGAAGGTTGATTCTACAAGACTACTGTTTGGTTTTTTTTAAAGGAACAGGCTCTGTAGGGCAAGTTTCCACAGAGAATTCACACTGCCACTGATGCTGCCCCTCTTCTCTACTTGCATTCCTGCCTGACCCTTGACAACCCCTTCTGCATCCAACCTTCCTGCTACTCTGACTCAGCATTCATTGTTTTCACCCTACAGAAAGAGGCTGGGATGTGAAATCATCACAAAACAGTGAGTAAGAAAGCATCTAGAAGAGTCAGCTGCAGCAGAGGATGCTGTATTCCCTATCCCTCCATCATGTTTTCTATTATCCCAGTTGCATTTTCTCCTCCAAGTGTCCTATGCAGAAAAAATACTAGTAAATTATTTAATGATGCACTGACTGTAAGCTAACGTAATACTAGTATAATCACACCACAAACACGTCCTTATTAAAATCTGTGTTATGGTTTGAGCACGATTTTTTAAACTCACAAAGCATGGGTAAAAGTCTGACTCAACAAGCAGAGTCTGAAAGGAATAAAGACTAAAATGATTATTTTGCATTTTACATTGACAGAAATAACAATTTCAGGTTAATTAAGGGTGTATCTACTCTCATAAACCAAAGCAAATTCCAAGGTAAAAAGCTATTCAGAATCTTTTTCCATACATTAGTAAAATATTCAGTGGTCCTAGAGCACTGTGAAAGCACTATGAGAGCACTAGAGCACTATGGATATGAAAGCTATAACTTACAAGCAAATATTTCAAAACCACCTATGGAATTTAGCAACGTAAATACTAAATTACTTTTAAGATGACGTAAAAATACTTCATCATACACAGCCAATATGTGTATACTTGTAGCAATCTATAAAAACAGAGATGTTTCTATAAAAGTACCTTCCAAGAGCTGGTGATCCCTTAAAGCTTCTGCTGTTAAAACAGTCTTTCCGCAGCCTGCCATTCCATAAACCGTGACCCAGCCTGGATCACTTCCCAAGCAGTACAGTTTCTGTTTAATAGCATCTACCAGTTTTGGCCGAGTGACAAACACAACCGGTCTTTGTGGTACTCCTCCTTCACAGAGAATTGTCTTAACTGAAGTTAAAAACAAGAAACATGAAAATGAAAAGCAATTTCTAAACATGACACCTCTTCAAAACAAAGCAAAACAGAAACAAAACAAAGAATTCTCTATCAATAACTAGTCACCTCTTTCCCCTAGCTCGTATCCCATACAAATGCTCTAAAAGCTATTGGACTAACAAGAGCAGATACTGAAAAAATATTGCTTGTTTGACATAAATTACTAAGCAGGTACCAGCTCCTCACCTACAGTAGCGTCCCAATTATTAACTATATTTTCTGCAAGCTAGACCTAGTTACATCAATCCCAAGAAGGGAAAAGATAATTAACAACACCAATAGAAACTATGGCAAACAAACACGGGAACTCAACATTACTATCCCCAACAGTCAAGTCACTTTCTCAGCCAGAAGTTACTGTCCCACGGATGCAGCAGAAAAGAAAATATGCTATGTAGGGCTTTTACTTTGCGGTTAACAGCACAGCATTGTGGTCCATGCCAGCCTTCCGTTGACTGAAGCTAAGACAGCAGGACTTGTAATAGGGCCGCTAAAGCATAACAGGAAAGTAAACGTGCACCTGATCTTAAGTAAAGTAAAATTAAGTAAAACGTTACAATTTAGGAAAAAAAAAAAACAGGAAGTTTCCAGTCTTTTAAAATACACATTACTAAATAAGAACATTTTCAAGATGACCTACAAAAGTCAACCATCCCCTCCTACTGTATTAAATATGTGAAATACAGGAATACTGATTACTGTGCTAGCAAAGCAAGTGAATGCACTTGTTGGTTACTCCTGCTTCATTGGAACAGGTATTATAGTCACTTAGCAAGGAATAAAAATACAACTTCTCTTTACTTTCAAGCACCGGGATCACTGTCGTTACACTTACCATAAGAAGTCATTCCATCCAGAGAACTCTTTCCATTACCAGAGGAGAAGACAGGAATGCCATCCTGAAGAAGTGCAGCAAGATCTCTGTACCCTTCATGAAGCAGTGCATTATAAAAGGATCTATATGAATTATTATCTTTTGTAAGAATAATGTTTATTAGCATAGCTGCTCGCTCCTTCTGTGTGTTCTAGAATAAATATTAAAACAGATGTTATACAAAACTGGGAGACTTCAGAAATCATCTAATCTATCACTCTGTCAGTTATAGACCAAGATTGTAGTTACAGAAACAGGCTACAATTGGAGCAAGCCCTCAACTCAACTTTATGAAGTGCAATAAAGACTGCAAGCTAATATACGATTAAGAATTTGCTGAATCCAGTAATGATAGGCAGAAATAATTATTTTTTAAAAGGACAATAAAACACGTAAGCAGCCTAGGGAGATAAAAATCAGTGAGAGATGATTCTACCTGCTGTTTCACTTTCTCTTCCTCCTGTAACGTTAGTACTTGATCAGCTACCATATGATCCATAATATAAGAGGTCTTGATGTCTCTCTCCAGTGCTTGACGATTCATGAGTAAATAATTTCTACTCTTCACATCCATGTTTCTTCAGTGTGGGGAAAAAAAAAGAAAAAATAAAAGTCAAGCTGGAACCAGAACATAACTTACAAGTACAATGAAAACAGTTTTAAATTATCTTAGGAATTTTTATGTTAGAGTCAGAAAAAGTAGCAGAGTAGCTGCATTAGTGGAAAACAGAGTGAATCTTCAGGCAAGCTGCTATTACAAACTGCAGAAACTTAGTTGATATTCACTTCTGTTCTGATAAAAATGACTTTCATACTACTGTTGCATAAGTTTAGTTATACTGTTTGAGACCTACTTGTCCAGCTTGGCTGGACAGCACAGCAGCATCAAGGAAGTACTACAAGGGAAATTTAGTATCATTCCTCTTCAACAGAGTAAAAAAGGTACATTAAATATTTACATTTTAATAGTTCACAAGCTACTGTGAATATGAGTAATAGTCTTCAGGTATTATGTAGATACCAGATGCTATTGTTTTAAATCAAAACGTCCAGCTGAACATTACCAAAATTAATCTACTACAGTCTGATACAGTGTTCAGTTTTGGACCCCTCACTATAAGGGCATCCAGGTGCTGGAGCATGTCCAAAGGGCAATGAAGCTTGTGGAGGGCCCGGAGAACAAGTCTTATGAGGATCAGCTGAGGGAGCTGGGGTTGTTTAGCCCAGAGGAAAGGAAGCGCTCAGGGCAGACTTTATTATGCTCTACAACTACCTTAAAGGAGGCAAGGTAGGAATCAGGCTCTTCTCCCATTCACCAAGTGACAAGAAAAGAGGAAACAGTCTTAAATTTTGCCAGGAGAGGTTTAAGGTTGGATATTAGGAAAAATTTCTGCACTGAAAGGGATGTGCTGCATTGGAACAGGCTGCCCAGGGAAGTGGTTGAATCACCATCTGTGGAGGTCAACAGTTGTGTAGATGTAGAGCTTAGGGACGTGGTTTAACGGTTTACTTGGCAGTGATAGGTTAACGGTTGTACCAGATGATCTTAGAGGCCTTTTCTAACCTAAATGATTCTATGATTTTCCACAATTGCTCCACTTGGAGGCATATAAAGCAGGTATAAATACATACATAAAGACTTCATGTAAACATATAAAGACTATACGTATAAAGACTTCAGTCTTTAACAATTAATGAGACTCATAGAAGACTACTTGCATTCACTGTGAGTATGGAAGTTTCCAATAATAATAAAAAAAAAAAAAACAGATATGTACTGATAATTTTGGGGGTGATGACCCACAGACATGAACTGAAGTCCTTTACCACATTTCTGTCACTTTATGAAAGCTTGCAGAACTAAAGATTCATGGCCTGTGAAAGCTTCTCACATACTTGCTAAGTGTATCTGTGTATCCTCTCCTCACTCTACATACCTTGAAATTTTGAAGTCCTTGGATCGTGCAATGGGGACACGAGGACTGCCCTTGAGGTTGGCAGCACTGGGCTGAACTACAACAGAAAACAAACCCTCACAGATTCCCACAAGATCAACCCAACGTCCTCCAGGTCCAGGACTCCCCACAGGTGCACTCTGATACCATGGACACACGACGGACCACCCAACACTGCCAAAGGCTGGGCTAAACCTTCCTTTGGCAGCCCCTGGTGCACAAACATACTTTTACGCGCTTCCAAGGTAAGAGCTATTTTTTAGGGAAAAGCTTTCCAGTACTGACCATGACACAAACTGCTCCTTTGCCCCGCAGTCTTGGGCAGGTACCGAGGCCGGCTATAGGCACTTTCCCTTTCCCTTTCCCCACCACCCCAGCCACGCAGCGAAACCAAAACAAAAACCGCAGCAGCCGCCTCCCCACAACCCACCACGGCCCGACCGCCCCCATGGGGCCGCGGCCGCTTTCCCCTCGGTGCTGGGGGGCGACGCTGGTTACCTGTCGCTCGGAGCCGCCGGCAACGAGGCCTCGCCCGGAGCCCAGCGCTCACCGCCCGAGCGGCGGCCCACGGGCGCTTCCGCCTTCCGGGCCCGGCGGCGGGTGGAGCGGCGGGGCCGTCCCGCTGCCGGCGGCAGCCCCTGCCCCGCCCCGCCCCGCCCCGCGGCGAACAACGCCCGGAGCCCAGAGGCCGGCGCTGCCGCCCCACGCCGGCGCAGAGCCGTGGCGGAGGCCTCGGCGGCGGGCTGCGAGCCCCAGCGGCCTGCTGAGGTGGGCACGCGCCTGACGTGGCGAGCTCGGGGCCGCCTTCCTCGCCCCGAGCCGTTGTTCTCCGCTGCCCCCCTCGGAGCTGGCACCCCGCAAGGCCCGCTCTCAGCCCCGCAGGTACCAGAGGAGATACAAAACAGTTTCTCTGCTAGGGTTTTGTGAGGGGGAGACGTGTTTTATTTTATTTCTTCCTGCGTACTTCAGGCGCGGAGTGCGCGTCCCGGTGCCGTTACTTGCAGACAGCCCAAAGCTTCGGACGCTTGTGACAGTCTTAAAGAGGGCCTTGTAGGCGTGCATGCAACCGAGTAAGCATCTCTGGTATCCAAACGTTTATATTTTGATGTGTGCCTAAGCTGCGGTGTTGCGGAGTGATGCGGAAAGAAGCACCGCGCTCCTGTCCCAAACGGTGCCAAACCGAATCCAGCACGGGCTCAATTAATCTCTTTTTAATTAAGTGCTGGCAGACTTCGGGTCTGACACTGCCTCTGGGTTTCCACGTGGCTGGGCAGAATGTGAGCTTCTGCAGTCTTTGAAAGTGGAGATTCACTTAGCTGGACCTCACTTTTAATGAAAATAACAATTTTTCTTTTATCTAAATGTATTATTTCATTAGTCTTCTGTATTTTTCTGTGAATGGCTTCATATTAGCTGCTGCCTATAGTTTCACAGATGAAATAATTTCAACAGGACCATGTCTAAATTAAATCTTTATTTCTAATGCTATATTTATAAATGAGAGCTAACGTTTTTTAAAACGTACAAATATTTAAAACAGGATACAGAAACTTCTGCTAATATCCTGACAATAATCACCAACTATAAAAATAGTAATTATCATGCTTATTTCAGTTCTTGTGCTTCTAAATATGTCTCCAAAATGGCTTATTCTTCAACAGCTAAAATATTTCTGGAAAAGTGAAATTAGCTAAGGTTTGAAGAGTCAGTTCAGTTTGTTCAGAAAAACAAATGAAAGTTGTGCTCTGTTGTACATTAAAAAAGTCTTCACAAAGTCTTATGAAAGTATTGTGACACTTTATGGAAGTTCACCTCACTAGGTAAGATATTAAGCACCAAAGGAAACGTTTTGGGGGTATTTGTGTAAACAAAAAGTCTCTTGTTTTGTTTTGTTTGGTAGCTCTCTCTTTTGCTCCTGCTTTTTAAAAACACAAAATGTCTGAAGTTAAGCAGAGGAAAAAAGGTATTTCTTCATCCAAGACCAATGAAGATTCACAAAAGCTTGAGAAGCACAGTAATCGTGGGAAGCTGGCAAGTCCCAGGATGAGCAATAATCAGAGTTCGTTTTGGATAGACTCGCGGACAGCCTTGAATGTAATTTTCCTTGCAGCTTGCCTGGTGCTGACCTGGTAGGTAATCCTCTACAGTGGATTTTAATATTTTCATTTGTATTCTGTACTGTATTCAGTCATGGACAACATGATTAGTAACATCCGAATATATTGTTTGTATTAAGTGACTGCAGAAACATGTTAAAGCTAGAAGGGTCAAGAAAAGAATAGCAGTATTCACAGGTGTGGAAATATCGTTATACAGTGAGGCATTCACAGAAGCTTAATCTGTTTAATCATGCTGAAAGTTTAAAAAGTGCCTTGCTCATGAATTGTAAATATCTGCTTTGGAGGCTACATCTAACTCTGAAGAGCAACTTAATCTTGCAGTAAGCACAACAAGGCTCAGTTGGCAGGGAATAAATAAATCAACAGTAGAAGGGAAGTAGAGTAGATTTGCTCAGCAGTGTGGTAAACTGTTCTTCATGCAGTCTTCAAGAAGATGACAACTAATCTTTGTAAAAGGTGTTCCAGTATATCTTAGTGACGTCCATACCTTAGTTCCATCAGAAACTGAGCTTTATGCAGAACTGCTATGATGAAATTCTCAGAACTCTAGTGCAAGAAATTAGTCCAGACTATTACACTCTTTAAAAAATCCTGCAGAACTTGTTCTTATTTTAGATAATGCAATCTGTGTGATACTAAGTCTTTGATAAATGCATGACATACATAAATAGATACACATAAAACATTAGGCAGAAACATCTCTAATCATTTTATTTGTGTCATTCTGTTTATCAATTTGTAGCTATCACTTTGAGCTTTCATTGCATACCTTAGTCCATGCAGACTATCATAGTTCTTTTAGAGACTTTTAACTGCTATGCAATCTACTAAAGAATATCAATTTACGATAGTGCGAGTATTTTAAATCAACTATATTCTTCCAGATAAAATGTCTCTTACTACTAAGAGGACTGCTGAATAGTCTACAATAAAGCTTGATTAGGGATTAATAGATGCCCAGTAAAAATCAGGGGTTTGTTTGGTTGTCTCACTTTGTTTCTGCTCCCAAGTTCACAGTGAGTGAATCCAGTATGTACAGAACTGAGATATCTACTATCTGTTCACGAAGCTAGCATCATCATAACAGAAGCTTTACTGTTCTTGGATGGTCACATGTTGATTAATGTTAAATGATTAATGCTGTTTAACGTTAGGCAGCATTAGCTTAACCAGCCTTTCTAAATCTAAAGGTTGCTATACATGATTTTGTGATGCTTTGTAAGAAAGTCCAAATTAGTCTTTTGTGCTTTATTTCCACCAGTTGAATTATACTTTATCAGTGAAATATACTACTTTAACTGTGTGGCAAAGCATTACAAACATATAATGACCTCACTGTATTCTCTGAAATCTTTGCCTTCTCTGATGTTTTTGTTTGAAAGGTACCCTGTGTAAAAATGAAGCACATCTACAAATATTTCCTTATTTTTACACATCTATTAGAAACTGGCAGTTCCATTACGAAGACAGATTAGATTCATTAAGTCCTGTATGTTTTTTTTCCCCATCACATATTGATCTGGCAAATTCTGTCAGCACGAATCCCTGTGAATCAGATCCTGGAATGCTTAACTATAGTTATATAGTTATATTTACTATTTATTTATTTGCAATTTGCAGGTTCCTATTTCAGCAGTCAGGGCGATTTGCTGATATGGAAAAAAGGTACAACTTCTTGCAGCAAGAAGCTGAAAAAATCCTGGACGTGGAAAATAAAGTCAACTTGATTTCTGAAAAGGTATCCAATTAAGATGTTAATGATTAACTTCTGATGAACATTTTTCATTGTCTTATTTCATTGTCCTTTAGTCAAATTTAACTGACTTTTCTTTTTGATAATTTTTTGTGTGTTCTACTTGCCTATGAATTGGCCTTTGGTGAATATTTCATTGAAACATTTGTGAAGACAGCACAAGAAATCAGGTCTCACTTCTGATTCGTTAATTTCATTTATTGATTTGCTACTGAATCTTGTTCAGGTTGCTCTTTGTCAGTTCTTTATGTCTTCAAAATGAAGATAAATGTAAAATCTACCTTTCAGAAGTGTTTTGTTGAAGATAAAGAATATTCTGAAGTACTCTGTATGATACTTGCAATGTAGCAATCATTGAAAAAAGTTTAAGGAGTGTGTCGCTTAGTATTATTTATTTAAATCCTAATTTACTGACCTTGTGTACATAGTAGAATGAACATTAATACATTAACAATGAGCACATTGATAAGGAAATCATAACCATGGTGAAAGTAGTAGCAAAACTCACTTAGTCCATCAAAAGCTATGCTGACTCTTGAAATATAAAAATGATTTTATTCTTATTTTAAAAAGACACCTTAGGAATGGGATTCATCTTAATTTTACTACTGCACCTACGTGTATCAATCCATTACCATTGTTCAAGGATGTAAATATAGCAGTTGTATCTCTTATTTTTTTTAGATGCTAAACTACTTAGAGAACTTACGTTTGTGCACATACTTCATTCTACCATTACTGTTCTGTATATAATTCAAATATACATTTGCTTGAAGAAAAGTTAGTTATGTAGTAGACCAGTTCTAGTAATAGGAAAGAAACACTGAAATGTTAGGAGAACAAAGTAGTATTTTATTTTTTTCATTGCTATGTGTGACACTATCAAGTAGAAAACTTAGGCTGGCTGCAGAATTATCATTTGTATCTTAGAAAGAATGAGAACAACATGGCTTATGTAAGCGATGTTGTTTTAGCACTGATCTCATAATGTTGTCGTCTATATATATAAACACCATAATTATGCTATAATTTGGGTGTTTATATATTGCATTCAGATAACCTAAATCCCGTGCAACATTTTGCAGTGTGATATATTTTACCAAAAAAAGTATGTATTCTATGGAAATTCATCAACAAACATACCTTTTTACTTGGCTCTTTAACACTAAATAAATCAATATTTTTAACAACAAAATGTGAAAACTAATATTAACATTGAGCTTTGTAACAATTAAAGTGGCTTCTAAGGGGCTTTATACTCTGATAAATAAATGTGAGTGGTTTCTAGTCTTACTTTTGTTAAGTAGATATGGACGTTGTTTTGTGTTATAAATACAGCTTGAGTCTTCTGAAAGTGTCCTACAAGATGCTGCTTCATCTATGTCTGTGATGACTGAGTTTAAGCAGGAAGTATCTTCCCTTCATAACATCATAAGGGATATTCAGAGCAATGAACAGACTCTCTCTATAAAGATGCAGAGCATTAATGAGAAGTTTCAAAATACTACAAATTCCTGGAGAAGAAGCTTGGACGAAATGAACACAAACACTAGTGGAATAAAATCTGAAGCGAAGTTCATACATACAGAAGTTACTTCCCAAATTAATGAAGTTGACCAAAGAATTAAATCCCTTTCAGAAAGATTAAAAGATTTGGAAGACAGCACAGCCAGAAATATTAAAACAGTAAAAAGGCAAGAAGATGAGGAATTCGCTAGAGTTGAACAAAAGTTGGATTTACACGCAAAGGCAGTCGAGAAGCTAGAAGAGGAACAGAATAGTCTGTTAGCCAAGGACGCAGACCTCAATCAGAAACTTGCAGCCTATGAACCTAAAATTGAGGAGTGCAAGACCTATTTGCCAACAATTGAAAATGCTATTCATTCTATTCTTAGACTATCAAGTGAATTGCTAACTATGGAGAAAAAGATAGAGGGATTAACAACAAAGCTGTATACTGTGGAAAACAATATGTTGAAAACTGTCTCTGATACAATGATGATGCAAAACATTCTTGAAGGCATGCAGTACAATGGCAGCATATTGAAACTGCAAAATAAAACAGTGGTTTTAGAAGAAGTAGTACCTGACATAAAAGTATCTTCAAGTGCTGAAGGAATAACTTTAGAAGGCTCTAAGTTAAAAAATGACCAGGATGGGGATAAGTGAATTTGGACTTAGGGTTTTCATTAATGAAAAAGCACTTTAATAGTTTATTTATAATTTGACTCCAGCATATAGGGGGAGGAGAGAGGGAGGCTGAGGGGGGAAATACAGACATCAGATTAAAATTTGTAATTTATATTTCATTTCCATTAAAAAGAAAAAAATTTTGGTTTTTATGTTGTTACTTCTTGTTACCGTATTCCATGGACTTCGTAACACAATGAACTAGGTTCTTGGCTCTAGACAGCTGTACACTGTAGATAATTTTTAATATGTTACATATATCATAACGTTTTTGTGCTTACGATACCGACTTCTCAAGGGGAAGTGGGAATCTCCGCATGTTATTATATGCAAGAAAGCACGAAATACATATTTAACAGCTGATGCTGAATTTTAGGTACAACAGCACTGCAGAAAACACTAGTAAAGTACCCCTTACTGAGAACCTTGTATTTTATTGGTACTTACAGGTGGGGGGTATATAGCAGCTGGTGTTATCTTTTATTTCTTTGACTTCATGCAAACAGCCTCATTAGACTTCACCTCCATCCTTTTCCTTCCTAAACTCAGTCACGGTTTTGTTCTCCCATTGAAGTCTTTGGACTAAGTATAGACTGAAGTCCTTATTCCTGCTGGGATTTTTATTCCATTATTTCTTTTGCAAGTTCAGTGTGATCAGTCATTGTATTAGACTGAGAGGTTTTTTTATTGCTGTTAGAAATGTTACGAGTTTTCCTCTATAGAATGTTCTCTTTTAGGCATAACGTGACTTGTTTGGCATTGGTTTGCATTTCAAAGGAGAAGAAACTGTTGACAGTGTCAACTGACACTGTTCCTAAACTTTGGTGAAACAAGGGCTGCAATTCACGGAAGCCATTGATTTTATGCGCTTCTGGTGGGGGGTTGGGGGCGGGAATCTATTCATAGATCAGTTTACACAGGGTATAGTGCTATATTATAGGGCTGGTAGCTATATATTGAAATTTGGATCTGAGGACCACCGTAATTTTGTGTCTACAGACATACATCTTGGTAATGTCCATTTCCTGAATTCTGGGAAGGAAATTGCTTAGTAGGCAGTATGAATGTATAATGTTTATGAATTAATTTAAGTTATTCAATTTTTCTACATTCGTTTGTACTGAATTATTCTCTAAGTAGTTAATGCTGCACATTGATGATACTAATTAAACTTGTACTTCTCAATGCTAAGAAAGCAGTTTCATATATTTATTGCTTAGGTACAGATTACATCTGTTTACAGTTATTCAATAAAAATACATTGCAGTGTATCACCCTGTCCTGGTGCATAATCTAATAGAAAATGAATTGGTCTTCCAGAAAAGAGTGCAGAATACATACTTTAATGTTCAGTGTTTGATTAAAAATACTATAAATATATACTATACTAAAATATTTTTAAAATATTCTTCACAAGTGTGTTTTACTGTGTTTTTATTTCATCTCTGCTTGGAGAAGGGTGGTAACACACCAATGGTATGGTCCCCAATTTAATGCCTTCCATCATCACAGTCTGTGTTAAAAATTGAATATACATAAGATGGAACAGGAAATCCTCATCTTTAGGAGGCGTTAACTAGGAAACCCAGCACAGCTCTTTACATTGTAAATTCTAATATTTTGTTTTTAAGCAAACAGTTCTGTGCTAATGAGGAATGACTGACACTAACAAGAAGTTTAAATGCTTGTTTCTTTGGTGTTATTTTTACTACTGGCCTCAGAAAAAAAGATTAGTATGATTTTGTGAAACTAATTATGGCCTCTAGAATATGTTTGTTTGCTTGTTCGGTGGTTTTTGTTTTTTTTTTTCCTCCAAGATCTGCACTGGCTTATTGTGGATTGAACAAATTAGTATCATTCGTGCAGGTCAGCGGGTCAAACCTATTCTGAAAACTTGATCAAATAATAAAAAAGAATAGAGATCATAAAACATTTTCTACTGAGTTGCATGGGAGCTTGCTCAGAAACAATACAAATGTGGATGATTAAAAGCTATGTGTCAGTCAAAGAAAGCAATCTGGAGTAAAAGTTTGCCAGCAGACAGTACCCGGAAGATTTTACATTGTCTAATGCCATTCCAATTAAAAAAAAATAGTAGTAAGATGGTTTTTTTGTTGTTTTTGTTTTTAAAATTAGTAGTGTGGCTAACCTTAATTTTAATTTGTTTAATTTGTCAACCTCTGTTTTAATGTTCTGTGTGTGCCTAGTTGCAGAATTATTAGCTTTTAATAGTCAAGCGGATGGTTGATAGGATACTTTTTATTAGTCGAGGGAGATTACTGACAATCATTTTAATGAAGATGCATCTTGAGTTGTGAAATACTAGTTAATTAGGAACATATGTTGTCGGTTCTTTAACAAATAAGCATTGTTATTGTTCTGCTTACCCTTTCAATTTGGTCATTAAGTTTTATGTTTGAAAGGAAACATAATTTAAAAGTGCATTTAAGTATTGAAAACAACCTGGTAGTCCTTTAATAGGGTATTAACATAAGTGCAAAAAACAGGTGCAGTACTGAATAAAAGATCTGTCCTTAGTGTTTCTCATAAAAATAGTAATAAAAAATATGGAGACTTTATGTTTTGCTCTGAGTTTTCAAATGCTATTCTGTTACCAGAGAAAGGAACCATTTGTTAGGGAGAAGAGTAAGATGGTAGCTATGCCTGTCATAGGTCTGGTTCCAGCCTTCATGTGCATTGATGTTTCCACTGCTGAAAACCAAGCTATTACTAGTGTGTATGTTTGAAGACCTGACCTGCTCTTCCATCTTTTTCTAGTATTCTGTGTAATTTGGAGTCTCGTTGTTTTAAAATTAAATTTAACCATTATATCATAACCATCATTGCCAATTTAGGTAGCTAGTCAACAGTTATTACTGACATGAAGAATCAGCATAATCCCAACCAGATTTCATCTCAGATATAGAAACTAAGTGATAACGTGAATGATTCTGAAATACTTCAACATGTCTGTACTGTATTATTTTCCTATGAGGTATGAATAAGAGAGCAGATATTTTCATTTCTTCCTCCCAAATTTGAAAACCAAGAACCAATCATTTAAAGTAACAAAACACAACAGTGAACTAGCAAATTCAGCCAAAAATCCAAGAGTAGCATGAGTTTTCCCTCGCTAACATAGTTTCCAGGAAAGTGGGCTATTCAAGTAATATTTTTCTGTGTGTGATGCATTTTGGTGGCTGTTTAAACAAAAGAGAATGACGCCTAATTCATTTTGTTTTTTTCTCGTGAATGTTTTGTTCAAAATTCATGTTGCAATCCCCAAAATAAAAACGCATCTGTTAATTATGCTCCATGACTTTGGAATTAAATCTTTAAAGTAGGCAGATTTCTAAAATGTTTCTGAATATCTTCCTGCATGAATCTTTCTGGATCACACAGATTATAAACAATAGAAAAATTTCTGTAAATCAAGAGAAATTTGCATTTGATGATTTGTTTCCCCCTCCCTCCCTCAGGTCATGCTACGAAATGATATAGAACCTTCCTGTATATTTTTTTTTTTAAGAACAGAAGTAGTAGTAATATTTGAATTTGTTACATATGCTGAAAGGAAAAACGAACGTTTTAATTGTCTTGCAACACAAGTTTATTTCCTAAAGACAGGGTTTACTCTCAATTTCAAT
This sequence comes from Cygnus olor, assembly GCF_009769625.2. Taxonomy (NCBI): domain Eukaryota; kingdom Metazoa; phylum Chordata; class Aves; order Anseriformes; family Anatidae; genus Cygnus; species Cygnus olor. The sequence continues at coordinate 46,411,574 of NC_049169.1, forward strand.
ATCAGAATACTAAGGTATTTCATTAGAGTATAACTTTAATCTTGATGTAGGAGTTAAGTTAGAAAAATTGTCAAATATTTTTATTTGTATTTCTCTAGTGTGAAAAGACTTGGAACTTATTGGAACAGCTGGAAGATCTCCAAGTAACTTCTCACATAAAACATCTACAGGAAGATATTTATACAATGAAAACATGGTCTAGCAGCATAATTAAAAAGAAAGAAGAACTGCAGAAGAATTTAACAACCCTTTTTCATGCAGTTACAAGTGCTGAAGAGAATGCAGCTTCTGTAGCAAAAAACATAACTTTGAAGATTGTGACAGTAAAAACTGACATAAGGCGTATTTCAGGCCTTGTCTCAGAGATGACTGCATTGACAAGTTCTTTGCAAGCGCTAGAAGATAAAGTAGAAAAAGGTGAAAAGAAGACAGTAGAAAATATAGGTGACCTGCTTACTAGTAGCATTGACCGAAGTACAAAGCTACAAAGCTTAGCATCCAGTAATGCAAGAAAAATTGAACAAATTAAGATAGCATTGTCTGAGTTAAGGAGTGATTTTGACAAACATTCAGATAGACTTTTGAATCTCGAAGGTGACAGAGCAAAAGTTCTGAAGACTGTTACATTTGCAAATGATTTAAAACCCAAGATGTACAATCTTAAAAAGGATTTTGCCATCTTGGAACCTTTAGTAAATGACCTAACACTGAGAATAGGAAGATTAGTTGAGGATGTATTGCGACGTGAGAAAGAAATTGCTTTACTGAACGAGAAATTGACCAATCTAACAAGAGTTCAAACTGAGATCGAAGATATGAAAGATGAAATAACCAAGATTTCAGAGATGAATTGATCACTGGGAAATGACATTGCCTGGAGAATAGTAGTGTTTGAGGAGTGTTACTCTATTATGAGTAGTACTAAGGAAAGACAATATTTAAAGGCTTCATTTGGAAGCACACTGAAACTTAACTAAAGACTTGTCCTCTTTCTTTTAAAAGAGGGGGAAAAAAGATCATACTGATTTTGAGGGACAACAAGCTATAATATGAGCAAAAAACTTCTCTGTGCATGTTTGTGTCTTTCTGAAGCGTGACGTGCTATATTTAATAAACTGCTTGTTTTGTACAATAAAACAGTATACAAGCATAAAATGTTGTATCTACCTTTACTTTCATTCAGTAAGCAGGACCAAGACTGACAAATCAGCTTTCCTTTGCTCCTTCAAAGGAGCAGTTTCCAAATTGTAAACTGCATAAAATTGCAGTTTCCAAATAAACAAAAGTTAATCAAACTACACTAGCAGTCTCAATATGTTAATTCTGACTTTTGAAACTATAGTAGTTCACTTTTTTTTTTCTAAATAATACAGGGAACCAAGCAATGCCCAGAAATACTGTTGACGCCCTGCAAAAAGTTTTTCACATCAATCATGGTTGATTTTCTGAGACCTTATAATTGTAATCATGTAATTGTAATCACATAATTGTGCAACATTATCATCTCTTTAAAACATCAAACTCCGTATAGGGGTGGTGCTTTGAAAGACCTTCTAAGCCTATTGATGGCCTCCCAGTGTCACCATATCCACTCAGGAATCCTAACAGTGCCATTTATTGTTGTTTAGCCTTACACTACTGTGAGCAGCAAGATCAGCAAAGAGAAACTACTTAAGTCTCAAAGTGTCAGACTGATGTAAGCCCCTGGCAGTATTTCTGTGGTGAAGAACAAGAGTTTAAGTGAGCTGAGGCATTTGAAAATGCAGTAGAAGAGAGACTGAAGTAACATGATGCTGAGGTATGGCTTAGCAGAGAAAAGAGGGGAAAATGACTTAATTAGGAATAGAAATAATTTTAAAAACAGTTAGGAGAGAGGCAGCAATCGAGAAAAATCCCTAAAAATGAAATTATATTAAAAAGTATAACAGTATAGTAAGGCCTTTACAACTTCTTAATTGTTTAGTTGGTCATATTTGAACATCTTGCAACTAGTTGGCTACTGGTTTGATGGAAGAGATGATCATTCCTCCCACTCACTATTCTCACCTTCATTCAGCATTTGGTATCTTTTCTTCTTCATGTTGCTGTCTCCCATACCTTGCTTGCTGTGTTGCCTTCATCCTTAAACCACTTTTTTTTTCTGTGCAACCTCATATTAGTCCTGTCAAAGAGGGCACCAAGCATAGTAGTCATAACTAGCAAAAGAAAATTGATTTAACTGAGAAATCTGTTCTAAGTGTTTTTCACAAAGGCCCTCATGATGCAATTAATCTTCTGGTATCAAAATCTTCAGAGGCAAAACTAGGTAAAAATAGATCACTATTAAATATTTTTGGTCCAAAATACACTGACTATGCAGTGTTTTTCCAGGCAAATACACTGCCTGCAATGAATAAATTTGCTTTCCAGTGTAGGAACAGAGACTTACAATTTGAAACAGGGAGCTGTGCAACCCTCATGACAAGTTATGAAAATATGAGTGAAGGTAGCCTGAATGTATCATAAAAATATCAGATTTTGACTAATATGAAGATTGTCGCCTCAACAAAATCTCTACATGGTTTAATCCACACAAGTGAGAGAAATGGAAACTACACTCCAGCTGCACAGTTGATCAGAGAAGTCTTGCAACAGCAGAAAGGTCTTTCTGAATGAAAAGAGCACTCTCTCTCTTTGAACAGTAACCAGAAAATAAGCCACGAAAAACAATTGGTGATTTCACTTTCAAACACAAATGAGTAAGCTACAAATACTAGAACATAAAACTTAGTATACAGTCGTATACGTGGTGTCCATGGGAAATTACATATGCAAAATCTGTTACAGAATCATCAATTTCCCTTCACCTACAAAGGTATGCAGGCCACCCTTCCTCCCTGGGAGGTTCAGGTCCAAATCAGGTATTATGATCCTTTCAGACACTTTGTTGCTACCAAGCAAAAGAGAAAAAGTTTAAGTCACAGAAGTAAAATTTACTTAAAATAATAATTATAATCAAAGTTCACACACCCACTGTAACATCCTCAGAGGGCGAGTTATCTGTGATACTCCCAGAGTCTGTACAGGTGTTATGAACTTTTACTTTGCCTTTCAAGTACAGATCTGCATTGTACTAAAAAAAAAAAAAAAAAAAAAAAGTTTTAGAGTACCTGTGGTCTAAGGACAGAGGTAAAGCTTGTTCTATAGTGGAAAAGGTGAGGTATGTTTTCACAAGTTTAGATCAGACTGCTAGCCTTGCCTACTTGCTTTAGTGCTGTCAGCAGTGAGGAGTGTAACAGATTGGGAAAGTTAAAAACTTTATTTATTTCATTTCTAAGGGTGCTCAATGATACCCTCTACAATTATTATTTTATTTATTTTTTAAGTGATAGATTCAGGTAGTGATGAATATTACAGCTATGCTACTTACAGCATTATCATCCCATACAGTCCAACCTGTTATGCTATTCAGGACGTTTGCTTTTAGCATGTAGAACTGCCAATTATATTCTAGACAGTAACTGATAAGGAGAACAAAAAAAAAAAAGTTAACAATGGTAAGTGATGAATACTGAAAAATGACACAAGTACAGTAATTCCAATGCAATAAAATCTGCTTTTAGATGTCAGAACATCAGTTCAGCCAAGAAGTTTGCTAGCAACAGCCTTCTCCCTCACCACTCAAGTCACAAAAATTGTATCCTGTAAGAAGGCCATCTAGCTATTAAGCTCATCTATCCAAGAGGTACTCATATTTGCTATAAAAAAAACACAAGATGTTTATTGGTTTCACTGTGAACTACATCATTTCTATGTAGAAATCCAAATGAATTACAACTATTTGTATTATTATAGCCCATTTTAAAATATGTAACAAGCATTTCAGCAAGTATCAGCATATTTGATCTGTAGTACACTCTAATACAAACACGGGGTGTCAATGGAGTTCTTATTCCAAATTTATGGAGACAGTATGTTTTAAACCAGAAAGCAAATCTCAGCTCCAGCAATAGCAAGAATGTGTTCTCCTCCATAAAGCAATATACACAAGTAGCACATACACAATCCATGTTTTACAAAACACTCTTGGGTTTAATGATCATTCTGGAGTTGCCTAAGTTATATTTTGTGCAACCCTTTGTGCAACAGCATTTTATATGTTAAAACCTTCCATCTCAAGCATCCAAACTATGGCTGAATATCAACGAAGTTAACAGCTGCAAGGCAATTCTCTCCTCGGCTTTTCCACTGGAACAGAACATTGAAGTGGAACTCTTTTGCCTTTCTCAGTCAAAAAAAAAAAAAAAAAAAGAGAAGAGTTGGCTGTCCCTTGAAGTCTTATCTCAGATTTACCTTGATAAAACTATCTGAGCATCTTTAATAGGAGAGTTTCAGGAAGGAGAAAAAGAATTTAAGATTCTCTTATTACTGCACATATTTAAAACAACTGCCCACAGGTTATCCAACTTTTTCTAGAGAAGAACTGCAAGATTTTGCTCCATACAACAGGAAACAATCTTGTCTGAGAACTTTAGCTTATCATTGGCTTACCTGATGTTTACCTCGCTGTATAAAATAAGTTTGTCTCGCTCTTCTGCCTGTCTTAAAAGTTCACAGTAGTGCCTCACTTTCCCAAGATTAGAAGTTGAAATTTTTTCAGCAAAGTCCAGTGTGTTAAAGCATACCTTTAAACAGATATTCAGATATAAACTATGATATTCAGTGCACAAGTGATGCTTTTTTTTCTTCTTCCCAGAGTAACTTGTACAATGTACAAAGTCTCTTTTTAATGCTCTCCTCCATGGATGGTCTTATGAGCATTTCATTTTGTTAAACTTCAATGCTTCCTGCTCACAACAAAGGCAACAGCATGTTTTGTACATGTACTTTTATCACTGAAATTCAACATCAACGTACTTCATAAAGTATTTTATTTACTTACAGAAGTTGACTGTAGTATAACACAGTTACCAAGAATGTGTATTTCCAAGAATGTATGGAAATGTACATTCTTGGAAGAATGTACGCTACTTGAATGTTTAGTGTCATGGTAGCAGGGAAATACAGTAGTTTTAATAGGTTTTACTTTGAATTGCTGCCTTTGAAAATGTGAAGTGTTAGTTTACTTGTTTAACATAACTATCCAGAATCTTGGAAAGTCAAAGGATATCCCAAGTGGCAGGATTCTCGATGCTGTATAATGTAGTAGCAGAACATCAGGTTCCAGTACGATGTATGTACCAGTCAAGGTATGTCTGCTACTCCAACACAGCCTGCTTTAATTCTCCTTTTGACTCTAAGGAAGTAGAAGCAATATAACTTATGTAAAGCCAAGCTAAGTTTAACATCATCAGCTCAAACACTGAAAGACAACATATCTGAATGGCTTTGCACAAAGGACACTTATGTTCCAGCTCCACTAAGTGAAGATAGTAGTACTGGACATGGTGAACCCTTTATATGCTATTAAGCAGTTTTTGGATTTTGCTCTGTGATTATCAAGTTTCTTGAACAAGCAAAACTCAAAAGGCAGCCTGCTAATTTTACACAAAAGACCGAGGGGAAAAAAAATTTAATTGTCTTTGTAGGCATTGCAAACTAGCAATGTTTTATGAGTCTAGAGTTCTTTAAACCAATTAAGGTTGAAAAAAATGGTATGGGCTTCTCGCACTGCAGAAATGTACAGTCCAATCAAAACTCAGTATTAAGGTAATTGAGCCCCCAAAAAAGGGGGAAAAAATCAAGTTACAGAAGTACCACGCTTAAGGAAAAGCTGGCAAGTTGAATCTCTACAGTAAGAGGCAATCACTTTTTATTTTACTATAAAGCTGTAGTAAACTTTTAGTGGTTGGATATCTTTGAGAATCTTCATTAACATCAGCTTTATTGTTGTTAAAGCAGCAGCTACCATTTAATTCCACACTACAAGCAGAAGGACTAAGATCTTTGGATACAGTTCAAAGGCAAGAGAAGCAGAAATTAGTCAAGTAAGCATAAGTTATGTTGGGATGATCACTTCAGTGCAGAAATAGTTTTATGTGTAAGGCTCCCCTCAACTCTATGGAGAATGCAGATGCCCTACCAGACTGCAGTCTCATCTCATTCATTTCAGAGTCCAGCTACTGTATAGTAACAGCCGGTATAGGCAAGTGAAAGAGGACAAAAAAATAACACGGAACTGCAGTTAGTTTCTGAATTAATACATGGAGAGATTCTTGGGACTTCTCTGGGAACAGCAAAAGCCTACTTTGTTGCAGTTATTTCATAATTCTCTTATTCCTGAAGTGTAGCAAAGCCTATTTATTTGGGAAGTATTTGAGGCATTTGCTGCTGTGAAATGAAGCTTACATATGCAGTAGTAAACAGACACTAAGCACTCCGTTTCTCATTTATTTCAGGCAATGACAGTGGTAGAATTTAAACCCTCACATGGCATGAGGGCACAGCCAATAATGATATCATATAGAGTTTGTTTTCTACATAGTCAAATATATAAAAGTTTCATGAAACTCATCACTGGGACAGCCAGCAAAGTCAGTCCATGAGTTGTCTACTGAGTTAAACCAAGCTTCTTCTTCAGAGATTCTGGCATTTCAGGTGGAGGTGGACGAGGAAGTCTGAAATAAACCTTCACAGAATCATAGATGAACCACTGTAGTGCAGTCAGGGTACCGATCATGATGATACGGGCAAACAGGCCTTTCCATACACCTGTAGAACAAAATAAAAGCCATGAGCATAAGAAGCCAGGGAATAAGAAAGCTCTTGAGAACACAAAAGACCACAAACAATACGAAATGCATGAAGGTAAGGATTTACCTTTGAATCCAAGCCTCATAAGAACCTGTGAGGCAGAACTGCCCTTTTCCTTGTTCAACACAGACACCACAGAGTCAGCAGGATGAGAAACAATTGCACAGAACACACCAGCTGAAAAAACAGTTTGACATTAGTTCTGTGGTATTTTAACTGTACCATTACAATGTACACGAAGCACAACCAACTGAAACCACACCTTCCCTAGACCAATAATAGACTGCACAGGAGTTACGCCAAACCTCCTGGTATCCTAAAAGGCCCATTCTTATTAGTGTTATGTGACTACCAGAAAACACCTCAGCCCCAATCATGCAACTAAACCTTCTGCCAAAGTAAAACTCATTCTGAGTCTCTGGAAGTTAAAAGTCCCCTTTCCGCCCTGATTTCTCCCCCCTTCTTTCAACCTTCCCAGACCTTTCCCAACACAGCAAAGACTCAAGTTTTCCTGCTTGAATCAGCTGTTGTTTCTAAACTTGACATTAATGTAGGAACAATCAAGAGCACCATCCTACTACAGACCCATTTAACCACTCATTCCACTCACAAATTGAATCAAGGTTTTTCAACTTCACATTTTAACATTACATGTAAATCCTCCCATTCTGATTCCACCTATTTGATATTCTGAAAAGGGTTAGGCTTCCAGAGTTACTGCACTCCATTAACAAAGTGCAGGACTTAAAGACTGCTTACCAATATAGCCTGCAATAAATGTGACTACCAGCTGTTCTCCTTTTGAACATTCACTTCGTGGCTTGGGAACAACATACTTGTAGAGAGCTTCAACAGTACGTTCAAAGCAGGCAAATTTCATCATTGTGTATGGAATCTGTCTCATCCATAGTGGAGCGACACCTTTATAGAAACTTAACCAGAGAAGAGAAACTCAGTTTCATTTTCTCTAGCATTTAAGGTATATTTGCAGCCTAAAAAAAATTGTTAGCTTATTGCTGTTATCTGCAAAACAACTTCTAAAAACTGACACCGTGAGGCCAGATTGTCACAATACCTATGGAACAGGAACATCCTTGTTTTATTCATTTCCAAGAACAGTTATCACTTCTCAGATTACAATGCACTGCACTAATGCAGTACTGCTACTATAAGTGCAGCAAGGCTCATGTCTGCATACCAGCCAAGTCCTGATAGTGATAAATGACTTGCATATTTACAGCCACTTTTATCAGAACAGAAGGCTAACATGCAGTTATATTACTCTCACATGCCAATGACTCAAGCATCTTTGACTGTACAACCAAAAAAGTTGCTGAGTATCTCTGACTGGAACTGCTGGAAACTGAAGTTATCCAGCAGAACTCAGCACAAAGATACTCACAAAGATGGATCTAAGGAGCATGTGGAACTAACAGACATCTCAGCACAGATTCTTTGATGTTAATTACGTTATCTTGAACTATAAAGACGAAAAGTATTTTAAGCTAAAGCCAATATTAGTTTTAGCAACAGCCCTTCATTAGGAAAAATATTCTAAATCAAGAACCTGAATCGAAATTAAGAGACTTACGCCCAGATGCCTTCTTCTCCAAACATTTTAGGTACAGCTTGCCGCAGAGTGTTAGCATATCCAGGCTGTGTCTGGATGCGAACTTTAGCAGCTTCCATTGGAGCCAGAGCAATGTCAGCAAAAAACTCTGCACTGGCAGATGCAGCTAGATATAGTGAAGTACGCCACAAATATGCATTTTCCTGAAGAGAATTTGAACACGTTTTCATTAATCAATCATCCTTTTGTGATTCCTCTGTGTTAGAAATACTGTTGCTGATGTACAGTCTCACACCAAACACTTAAGGCTTACCTCTCCAAGCATGTTGCCATATAGGATTTTGAAAACTTCATAGAAACCAAATTTACAAAGCCCCTGCATCGAATATCCAATAAAGGTTGGAGCCCATCCCTTAGCCAAACCGCGAACTCCATCTTCTTTGACCGTCACTGAAAATCCATTGAAGATGCTCTTGTATTTTTGTGGATCAACCTAAACAGAATAGACAGTTAATTACACGATATAGCTTATCATTTCCCTTCTCACACCCCCATTTGAAATAGGAAACTCTTAAATTCCTCACACAGGTGGATTCCTATGGTTCCCTGTATATCATCACAACCACAAGGTTACACTAATGCAAATGCAGTAGGTTGCTTGCTAGTCTCAAACCCTAACTTATTTCAACAGTCAGTATATTCCTCAGCAGTCAGGAACCAAGCAGCCTGAATTGTGCTTTACGTTTATCCTCTGTAGCCCTTCTACATAAGAAAGATTTACTGAAGTCACTATTCTAACACTGACAGTACTATTTTTGTACAATTACACTTAGATTTGATTCTTTAAAAAATCTGACAGCTTCTGTCAGCAATCTATTCAACCCTACATGTCACACCTACTTATGAACAAGGTGCTGCACCTATGCCATGGTACCAAGTCTTGAGAATCACCTGATTTTTAAGGAAAAAAGGTTACTTGTCCATTATTAGTTTGATCCCTCAAGACAGACAGACTAAGATAGGTAGAGAGAAGCATATCGAAGAACACTCAAGAACTTCTGCACTTGTGCTTTGACTTTACTGTAAACACTACATTGAAAATATTTTCTGCACACAAAAACTTTGGTTGAGGTCGGAATGGACCTCTAGAGGTCACCTGATACTCTGAGTATCAGATCTTATAAAAAAAAGTCAACCTGAATATTTTTGTTTCATCTGAAAGTAAACAACAGAAATTCTGAAGTGGGTCATTCTGACAAATTTTAAGTCATGTCCTCTTGCCTTTCATACTTGATATCAGCCAACATTTCCTTAGGAGGATGAAAAGTATCAAATTAGAAGCCAACCAAAGCTTTCATGAAAAACTATGGGACATGCATGCAAAACTGCAACCTCTAGTTCTTTGTCTCACAGTCTGGCAACAAGCTACTTGAAATGTTTAAGTGAATTAGTTCTCAAGTTTAAAAGACTCAATTTCAGAACACTGAAATTCAGAATATTTAATTGGGTACTGTAAAATGAGACTGTCTCATGTCAGATCCATAGAACATAATGGACATAGGAGACCACCTCCTCTTAAAAAGATATGAGAGGATAGGAAACAGCTTTCTTCCTGGAGAATCAAGGAAGAATTGGTAACATGATCTCCTACCGGACCTGTAAAAAGATAAATGTTGACAGGTTTTTACAAGGTCACACTGCAAGCCACATGGAACGTTTCTCATTGCACTTTTCTCTACATGCTAGAGAAGGAAGGGGATGCATCACCACCCTCATCACAGATGTCCAGAACTGTAGCCCAAGTAACACACACCTGTCAAGCAACTGAAGCCGTATGAGGCTTTGCTCCCAGTGATATATGCAACATTGTAGGGCTCTCAGGCGTTCTGTCCATTAACCCAGTTCTTAATCTGATTGTGAATTGTTTGAGATGCTACATCCTCTTTACCCACGATCAAAGTCTTCCTTCCCCTGAAACCCATCCTTGTCTGTGTAGTCAAGCTACCTATCTTGGATTTTGAAGACACACTTTGTCCATAACAATAAATGACTGCACTTCAGCTACACTTTCAGAAATAACACACACATGCAACTACAGCTTTTCCCTACTGGTAGAAACAGAGATTCTCCACACAGTTAGTTAAGCCTCAATCCAAATTTTGTAGAAAGCATTTTGTAGAAGTGTGTTGCCCACTCCTGATGCACCCTGTTTGTCCAATGAGTTACAAAATGACTAGTTTGAGACCAGAATTTCAAGTGTTCTTCAAGTGTTCTCAAGCATGCAAAAAACCCCTTCCCTGTGAAGTGCTAAGACCTTCTAGAACACAGTTTTAAAGAGTATCACATGCAATTCTCCTAGTGTGACTAGTAGGTCTGACCAGAAAGTAGTGTCCTCTTCATTTCCTCCTCATTTTCAGGCATTCTGTCATTACAAAATTGCCACTTTTAGAATTGGTGTCAGCCTATGCAACAGGGAAGCCATTAACTTTACATTTTCAGAGATTTGAAAGGTGTGCTTTAATTTGCTTCATTCTTGAGGCACAGACTGGCTTGAATAAACACCGTGGTGTTTTTAGCCACAGCTGTTCAGTAGATGATTTTAGTGTTGAATCTGGTATCATGATTAATTGTAATGAGACTTCACTACTTACAGTTTAATGAAGAAACACTTCTATCACTTCAAGGAAACTAGCCAAGCCATAATTCATGCAGTAATATCCAAGATGTTAATTGCTAAAATTATACACGCATGTTACTCCAAGCTAAAAAAAACTATTAAGTCTTCAAAACACTGATACTTTTTCCTTACTTCAGACACACATTAATTGTGCTAGGTAGCCTACCAGCCAGCAAGGAATAACATCGTAATGGGTGCTGTTTGTTTTTTGTCTGTTTGTTTTTTTAAGCAAATATAGTAAGCTGAACCTATCTTAAATACAGTCAAAAATAACTTACCCAGGTTAGCCTAAATGCCTCATCTTCCCTTGAAAGTGGTATTTTGTTAAGCTGCACAGCAGTAGACTTGAGAACTTATGCTCAATTTATTTGCTGTGTGTTGACCAGAAAAGGTTGTATAACCTACTGTAAACTCTTAATATGCTGGCTATGTACAGAAAAAGTTTAAGAAACGTATAAGTTAATACAAACCTGCATACGACATTTCACTAAATCCAGAGGTACGACAGCAGTGTGTGTCAGGCCACAACTTAGGACCCCACCAAAGCCACAGAGAGCATAAAACTTGAGCGAGCCATATTCACAACTGTATTCTGCAGCAAAAAATAAAGACACACCATGCTTTTACATAAACTCCATGCTCTGTTGGACAATGATGTCCACGTGATAGTTTAAGGCTCCATTTCATTAGTAGATTAATTATACCACACTAAACATGCTTTATCAGCTTCACCACATACTGACATGCAGAACAAACCTGTATTCTGCATTTAACCAGGTCTAGAGGAACCAGTGCTGTATGTGTTGTTCCACAGCTAATAATCCCACCAAGGCCACAAAGCATAAAGAATCTGCCTGAGCCATATGCACAGCTGTATTCTATTTAATTAGAAAAAATTACAAATGTATGATCAACCAGACATGGTAATGAAGATCAGAAAAGAAACAAGATTGACTGAGTGCTGTCTTCTCAAAATTATTAAACTGAAACAACCTCCCAAGCTATACTGGGTAACTATAGCATTAAAAATAATTCCCTTGTTTTAAATTAACACATTTTAGACTGTCAAAATCTGATTCTAGGCCTTCCAACTTATGTTTATGCCTTTAAAAAAAAGCAGTGAAAAAGCTTTAGCATACAGTACACTTATCTCATATAAATTAATCCCATAAACTACTAGTAGTAATTATGACTCAAAACTGCAATATCAAACATTCTCTTATATCAAGGAAATAAGCAAGGGAAGCGTTCCTCTAGTATCCTGGAAAGAAAGCTGCTCTTTTCTTTAAGCACTTTCCTTAGTTCTTAAGGAAATACTATAGTTAAAATCTCACACTAACATTGATTGTGAAGACCACAGAGATCAGATTAAGGTTGAATTTTTTCTTTATACAGGTAACTTTCAGATTCTTCATGCAGATACATTTTTCTTTCAAATGCAGAAACTGAGATTTACACGTCTTCTGTTTAATGAAACTCTAGATTTTTCTTAGACTTAATCATCACATTTAATGTTAATTAATAAGGCTCATTAAAGAAGCTTTTGGATCATGTTCAGTCAAGGGATATTTAACTTGCACTGCTCCACGCAGCACTGGGTATAAAATCATCCACTTTTAAAAGTTGTTTTTTTTTTTTTGATACATGAATTCTAATGGAGCAAAGTTACTGCAGTTAAAAAAACAAGAATCAGTTTCTCTTCCATTTTTTTAAGAAGCTATACAGGATAAGAACTATTATGATTACACACAACCAGAAAACACTGAATATACTATTAGCAGCAAAAATAAGCATAAGGTACCAGCATATTTCTGCTTCTGTAACAAATACTGTATATAAATAAACAAACCTATAATACAGAATAAGGATATAGAAAACAAAACACTTATAGAAAATATTCCCCAAGAGTAGAAATGCATAATTTAGGTTCCTTTGCTATTAGTGCTATATACGCCACTGTAATAGAACAGGCATTAAGTGTTACACCAACTTAGGAAGAAACATATCTAGAGAAGCACTAATGAAAATCGCGACACCAGAAATCTATCATTGAATTCAGAGTTTCTCTGCCGTGTTTTTTTTCCTTTTGAAATAAATTCCTTTGTGAACATGAACAAAAATTTCCAATTACATTTAAAAGCATCAAGAGATCACCCACTAACACTAGCTGACTTATTCAATTTATAGCTTCCCTATTATAGAAAAGCTTCCCCAAAGCGTTCCAGATTTTTCATCACACTATTTCTCACCATACTCTTCAAAATTAATCACGAAGACAATAAAAATGACATTTTCTCTTTAACCTGTGAGAATTTTTTAAACTTACTGCTCATTACTATACACATGCTACTCCTGGACTTGCATATACCCAGCATGGTTAAGCTAGCAGCTTTTCAGACAGTAGTAATATTCTGTTTAAAACTCATCAGAATGATTAGTTAAACATACACAGGCGAGGTTTTCTATGCAGATGCATTCAGAGCAGACTCCAGGTCTGAATTACTGGGCAGCCCTGTCCAGCTGTATCTTTGGCCTGTGGCATGGCAGTACCGTAGTACTTACTATACTGCCAAGATACCTGAACTGCTTTTTCACGCTCCCTTTTACACATCAGTTTACTGTTACTCCCCAACCTTTGTAAAAGCCATAGAAACTCAGAGCTTTAAATATCTACTTTATTAAAATGGTACTCAGACTGATCTGTCAGCCAGACATTCAGAAACAGTACTTAAGACAAGCAAGCCATTATCAACGTGCCGTATGCTCTTTACGTGTACCTATGCCTGCAGTTGTATAGCAGTATTAGGAAAAGAAAGCCATAGTAGATACCTGACTTTCTATTTCAGAAGTAGTCAAGAACGCCATTCTAACATACCTAGATGCCCACGTAAGATAAATGCCCTGAAGCTACTCAAATATACAGTGCAAAAACACGTCTACTCTGTTACGTAAAATAGTCATAGTCCTTGTTGTGATGTAGCTGTCATCTTTGCTTCAGATTTGAAGCATTAACAAGGACAAATTCCAAGAGCTGATCATAAAACACTCTGCCTCTTGAGCTGCGTTATGGTTGATGCCCCAAGCTGAACTCAAAAGGTCTTGTGCTTTGTACTGACTTTGTGTGACCTTGCATAAGCTCAGATATCTTCTGCAACGTGGTTATTCTCCGAACACAAAGGCCAAGAGAGCTACGTGACATGTGAAACAAAAAAAATACCAGGAAAGACTAGCAAAGACTAAGAAAGAGTCAAAGGTAATCAGTATCTGCCTACAAAATAAATGAAAATTTAACATAATACTCTCAAGAAATACATGTACTTACAGAATATATTTAGCACACTGAAGAGTGATTTTGGGCTTTATTTAGCTAAATTACTACTGAAAGCCAGAAGTATTTTTAATTTAATAAAAATCCAACACCCAGTTGTCTTTCGCATACTACATTGAATATGAAAACACTAACATACTTCAACAATTACAGTATTTCCGAAGATGCGTCTCGCTGAAATCATTTTACGGTAGTTTTTGATAAAAATAAGCACTAACATACTTAAACAGTTATAGTATTCAATAAGATACATGTTCTGAAAATCTTTTTACAGTATATTTTTTTTTTTTTAAATAAAAAAGCAGGCAGATGCTTTCCTATCAACAGCTTCAAAGAATTTGAATTTTAAGAACTACTTTCACTATTGGGAGTATCATCAAGGTCTGACCTTTGGAAGTCATGACTGCTATAACAAAACATGCAGGACGCATTTAGACTTGAACCTAAAAAGCATCACTGTATCTTATGTAACAGCTATCTTGAGTACGCCCTACATCTACTGAACTTACGAGGAGAAAAAAAAGCAGAACAGAATGCATATGAACGTTCAGGTTTCCAGCTGTGAATAAACACTCAAAAAAACCCTAAAACCAACAAATAAAAAGGATATTTCATCTCCATCCAGATTCACCGATTCATATGGTGCTTCCTCTTCTCCTCAGGAAGGAGCACGGGCCTACAGCCTCTGCCCCCGAGGCCGCAGGCCCAGCAGAGCTAGATGAAGCAACCTCCCACCCCCGAGGGGGCCTCCATCGGGGCCTCTGCAATCGCCCCGGCCCAGGACCTTTCCGTGTCCTCTACCGGTAACGGCGGGCCCCTGGTGCCACCCAGCACACGCCGCCCGGGGAGTGCCGCAGACTGCCAGCGCCTCCCCCGCCCGTGCCCTTCCTCGTCCTCCAAGCGGCCGCGCGTAGGCCCAGCGCCGGCTCCTCCCCACCCCGGGGGCCGCTGCTCCCTCTCCGCCGCCCTAACGGGCGCGGGCACCGGGCCCCGCTCCGCCGCCACCCCCCCGTCCCCCCCCGCCGCTCTCACCTTCAGCAGCGGACGCGGCCGCCAAGCTCCGCCGCGTGCTGGGCGCCTCGGCGGGCTCCGGGCGCTTCCTCACGCCGTCCTGCACCAGCTGGAAGTGCGGCGCGTAAAACGGGTTGAGCCGGGCGAGCGGCGCGATGGACGAGAACATGGCGACCTGCGGCGGGCGACAAGAGCACAGCGGGGCGGCGAGGGCCGGGCCCGGCACGCGTGAGGCGGCCGTGGCGAGCGGCGGCCCTGGCCGGGCGGTTCGCCCCCTCGCGCCCCCCCCCCCCCCCCCAACCCGACTCACCTCCTAAGATGGCGGCGGCGGGCGGCCCGCTGCTCGGCCGGCGGCAGGGCGCAGAGGCTGACCGCGGGCCCGGCGCGGTGACTTTGTCCTTCGCCGACGCCGCGGGGAGGAGCCAGGGCCCAAGAAGCCGCCAGGCGATTGGTGGAGGCGCACCGAGAACCGGCACCGCCGCGCGCGCGCGCGGCCCGCGCCGACGCCCTTCCTGCGGTGGGGGAGGGGGCGGCGGGGGCCTCAGCGCGGGAGCGGGACCCCTCGGCCTGGCACGGCCCTGGCAGCGCCCCCGGTGCCGCCGCAGCCGTGCTGGGTGCTGGCCCCGTGGCCGTGGCTCCCCTCGCCCTGTACACGCGCAGGCCCTCAACCGGCTTCAGCCATCCATGTCCCGCGGTCACCTCACGGTGACAGTAACCAGAGGCGGCCCTGGCCCCGCCTGAACGCCCTTTCTGTCTCCACAGGCCCTATTCTTAATAACGGGCTCGCTCCCACGGCCCTGGGTAAGGCCAAGCCCGGCGAGGAGGCCCAGCCACCGCCCCCACGGGCTGCGGCCTCCCCGGCTCGTTTCACCCTTGTAGGACGAGCACAGCAGGCACCCAGATACAGCCCGCACCTCGGTTACTGCAGCCACTTACAAGAGGGGCAGTTACTCAATTTGAAAGCAGAACATTTAACACAGCAGCCCTGCTTTAGCTTAGCTACCTTAACTATGCCTTTTCTAATATTCTTCTTCACATGCTACAAAACTACAACAACACAGATCACCTCTCTATTTACTGATGAGGTAAAAACTCCAAGGTTTCTCTAACTTCAAGGCAGCTATTCCATTATAGTGCTCCTTAATCTAAGCCCACAAGACAATAAAGCACCAGACACAGCCTCACTAATAATAAAATAAAGGGCTCAAAGCAGTTACACAACTAGTAGCACACCTGTACCACTACACAGAAGAAATATCCCTTTGGAACTTGCAGCAGCATGACCACCCGCTATGCTAACCTTACAACTTAGCTCCACTTATTTCACAATAACATTAATCCAGGCAGACTGTCAAAGACGACAAGCATAACAGCACTGTCACAGAAGTCTGGGTTGGCTAACTCCCC
The DNA here is from genome assembly GCF_009769625.2 of Cygnus olor. Lineage (NCBI taxonomy): Eukaryota > Metazoa > Chordata > Aves > Anseriformes > Anatidae > Cygnus > Cygnus olor. The sequence continues at coordinate 46,428,299 of NC_049169.1, forward strand.
CTTGACTAAACTAGACTCCAGCTGCTGAGTAGGAAAAGGTCAGCTGAAACTTGCATACTTTAAATAGCTTCATTTAGCAAGCAGTTGAGAACCTGAAGTACAGTTCCCTTCATTGCCACTGACAGCAAGGACAACAGGCCAGAGTTGTTCTTTTTGCCATTACTTGTTCTACTCTACTCACTTGCATCTAACTTGATGGCAATATCTTTTATCTGAAAGCCAAACACTGACACTTATTTTTAATTAGTCATGTTTGGAGGTTATTAGCTGAGACTTGGGCTGTTATCTTGAAGTTACATACAAAGGACTCCAATTCTTGCAAACTTGTCTGATTTTTAACATGTAGAAAACCTCTGCTCCTTCCAATTATGAAACATGTGACTATATTTATATTCACAGTGGCAATTTGTGTGCATAACCAGTACTGATACTTGAAGAGTTACAGCCTGTAGAACAACCAGTTATTTGGGTTTAGCTAACAATTTCTAACCACTGTACTATTAAATACTATTAAAAGGCAGAACCTAGCATGTCCCTGTGAAAATACAGGGATAACATGTTCCTGTTGAATGCCTATCATTTTATGCACAGTTTCTTTTCCTACATGTGAAGGAATAAAATTGCAATAGCCTGTAATTTGAACCATCTAATCTGACTTCTGATCACAGTGAAAATAGTAATGGATGAAGACTTGAAAGACGCTACCTTTTCATGTCTGCCTGTCTCAGATTCATAGACAAGACAGCCATTTTAAGTTAAATCCATCTTTTTAAAATCAGCAGTTTCCCAAACATTGGGGAAATAGGAAAATACCAGTTTGGAAACCAAAGCTTTCCTAAACACATTTCTTTTTCTGTCATTAACACACACCCCAGAAGCATGCAATGAAGAAACTTTAGACCAGTTTCTGTTTTACAAGAACTTGTTTTAACAAGAACTTGGCACACATCTACCATTTTGGTGAAGCCCATGAAGTCAAAGCTCTTATAAGCCTGTTCTCCATGTTAACCTACTGTTTTCACAAATATACTAAGAGATAGCAAAGCATCCATCCACACCTTTGATAATCTGGTTAGCACAAGTAGCATCTGCTCCTGTGGTAAGCATGTATTTTACATACTCAGTCGCTGTAAAAATGTCAAGAGCTACTAAACAGTGATTCCAGAGAAGCAGTAACAGATCAAGTCAAAGCTGTGAGATTTCATAGCCCAAGGGAAGAAGCTTTAACACCACAGCACCTCCCTCACCAGGATCCAAAGTAACTAGACTGAACTACAGCAGTCACATCCTCAGAACACAGGAAGTAGCAAAACCTCTCCTATTCTTACTATTCACTACCATAAGCCTCCTCACCTTAGTCATTCTTTTCTAATTTGAGTTTTCCCCAGACATACCAATATATAACCAGTACATATATGCATATTTGTCACCTTAGGACTATTTTACAAGTTGAATTGACTCAAAGACCATATGCTGTATGAACATATTCACGTATGCAACTGTCATAGCCTGCAGTTGCACCAGTGCAAAGCAGCCTGGTGCATTCCCCGAGGAAAGAGAAAAGTAATAGGAAAAATGTTAGACAAATGTAATTAGACTTAACAAGCAATATTAAAAAAAACTGCAAAGTAAATGCTAAACAGACAACTGAAAGCACACTGAAATACCTGAGCTTGCAAACACAAGATTAAAAATTATACATCACAACCTAACCCATATCTCTTTTGACTAGCTAGGTGAGGCAAGCCAAAAATAATACACAACATATGCCACACAATTTTACAAGTTCCATTTGCAGTATACACATCTTTTTTGCTGAAGAGCCTTCTTACAGAGCTGTTATTTAAAGGCATTATTTTTGAACTAACCTGTTCCTATTTAACTTCACACAAACTAGTTACAAATAAAATAAAAATTAAGGCATTTTGTGTACAGAACCATCTGAGAAGGTGGTAGCAAAAACTGAGGATTTTGGTACTGTAGAGACTTTCACAGGTCAAGCCATGAGAAAAACAGTATTCTGCAGGACAGTACAGACATACTGCTAGCAAGTAAACCTGAAGAAGAAATAGTTCCTTCACAGTGCTTCCTACTTAAATGCAATTGATGTTTCCAACCTCAATTTTAAATTAAAGATCCTCCTTGAGAGTTTCCTGTCTTATATACCATGTAAACTCTCACAGCCTTACCATGAATCAGGTGCATAAAATTAAGTTCCAACACTGGAAGTGTTGGAACATGTAAGTGATTCTTAGCCTGATACCAGACACCTGAAACTGTGAATGTTAACAGATTACCACACACTTTAAATGGGAGAAGTTTAAGCTTCATGTTAGAAAGCTCTCATTCAGACTGGGAAAATAAAAATCTGCCATGTTTTCAGTATCCTACACAGCAAGACCAATGATGGAAGGGGGAATACAGCATAACATACACACAACAAAAAACATTTGTCCTGATTAATTGACACAGACTCTTTTAGATGTCTTGTCACCTCTAGCGTAAAAGTAAATTTAAATAATTACTACATAAGAATTCAACTGATCTTTGTAACTGGAATTTGGATGCTATTATATTACCAGCCAATACAATTGCTCTATTTTGTGATTGGTGCTGAAATTTTAACCCGATTCTGTCTAAATGTCAAGAAAAACAAAAAGATCACTCATTTCTGGAAGATAAATTGTTTCCAACTACAAGTGAACCACACATAGATCACTTTAAAGACTTATGTGGAAAAGTCTTTACCTACTGTGAATTAACGCTGAAGTTGAAAGGTGTCTTTTGGAGATTCTCCAAAACAGTGCGTAAATAAAAGAATGATGACATTTAATTGCATTGCAGGGTTTGTTTGTTTTTGATGACACTAGAAGTATTCCTGAGGAAGGTCGACTGAAAGTATTCCATGTAACTAGAGAAGATAAAGATATATTTCACATTAACACATGTAGCAAAGTGGGATGAAAAATAACGTGAAAAGGAAAATTCTTCATCACCAAAAAACTGCCTAGTTTTTCCCCTGTTCAAAGTAAAGACCTAATGTATGCTAAAAGATTACTGTACAAAAATTATAGTGCAAGTGTTATGAATATTTCCCTTACCAAATGTTGACACAAACCATTCTGTTTTTAGTATCAGATTTATTTACCTTTATAAACATGGAATTCCTAGCAGCACAAAACACCACTGATGCACCAATTGTCTTACTTTTGCTTTTTTTCCAAGCAATGCATTTATTTTGGTAAGGAAAACCCACACACATTAAAAACATCTTTATTTTCCTGCATTTTGACACCAAAAGTGAATGTCTTACGTTACAATTTTCTATAGGATGGACACAAGTTCAGCTACCTGAAATACTCAAAAAGCAGATTAGAAGAAAAAAACATTACTCTTAACAGAAAAAAACTATTGCTTTGCTACAAATTACCGAGTTTGTCCCAAAGGTCACAGAAAGTAATGTTTTCCCCATAACTACAGTCTACACAGTAATTGTACCTAAAGTAAAAACAGACTATTAACTAATGTTCTCAGCTTTTCATAAGTAGCACTTTAAGAATAAGTATGATTTATTGCAATTCTGTATGAAGCAATGAAACTGAACATCTGTATGCTGCAGATTTAAGCACACCAAAAATGTATACATTCACTTTGAAAAGTTGTTGCTTATCACTCCTTATTGGTAGTAGTGAAGCCAGCTGCCTGCTCAACTAAGTTACACAATATAGAGTGTTTCAGCATGCTTCCACTGAGAAAAATACTCAACTGCATGAATGTAGTAAATCTCACCTTTGAAGATGAAACTGTAAAAGAAAATGCAGCAATGCCCTCTTTATATAAGAATAAAACTTCATATGGAATTTTCACGCTTTGAGAATACCTCTCTACATGAATATTCAAAATCACATAAAGCTGTATTGGAAAGACCTCGCTTTTTTAAGAAAGACCACTGCCAAAGTTGAAGTTCAGATTAATTTAGATAACAACCTTTACCCAAAGAAAGGCATTTTAGTAGCAAATTATATTTGATGCAATTTTTGTCTTCCACATGTATTACTAATAAATAAGTTCGTCTAAAATACCTGTCGCCAATTAAGTTTGTACTCAGCTCCTACAACACTGTAAGCATTAAAATGAAGTGATACACTTAATGTTACGCTTAAACAGAGTTACTAATATGATTCTATGACTTACAGAAATGCAAACAAGTCTACAGTTACATTTACTAAAAAGTTACAGTAACCTACAGAAAAGATTGTTGTACTCTCCCTACATCCTAAGACACCAAGTTCAGTTAAAGTGTTACTGAAAAATGCATGGAAATGCATTTCTCTTTATCACTTGTTAAAAATCTTCTTCCACCATAATCTACAGACAACAGTACAACTTCTTTCCTGTACAAAGAAAGCTTTAAAAAACACAGCTTCACATTTTACTACATTTGCCCTTCTCAGCTTCCAAGATCTTGCAAAAACAAATATACAGTTTCTCAAAAATGAATTTAAAGGATGTCCACATTAAAAAAATAAAGCCTACAAAAGTTCAAAGATCTAAAAAAATGTTACTCCTATGGCAAAGTGATCTCCTAGTCCAAAGTCCAGAAAGTTACTGATGTCCATTTAATGTTAGCTTGTTTCATTTATCCAATTTATCAGGTTCCAATCACATTATTTGTGAGTAGTCCTTGAGCCGATGAGAGGGCAGAAGAGTTCTCTACAATTAAAAATAGGAGATCGAATGGGGTGTGCCTTTCAGAAAGATACTCATTTGGCACTGTTTCGAGAGACAATATTCAGATATTTAGAGAAAGGGTTTCCTTGATTAGTTTCCATAGACTGATAAACCAAAAACAAGAAGACTGAAACAAGAACAAAGAGAAGAATTTTTATCCAAAAGGGAATGGAGCGTTCTTTTTTTGTTGGTGGTTTCTCTGACTTGATGTCACTTGAGGTACCATATCTTGGAGCATACTTAGCAAAACTTTCCTCCATTCTGAAATCAGTGTGCTCTATAGGCCGGCTAGCAGCTCCTTTGATTGGTCTACGGCAGCTAGCGCTGTTAATTAAAGAGAAGAGAATGCTGTACATTTAAAAGAACAATCTAAAGTATACATGAAAATTTTTAGTACAGATGAAGAATTATAAGTTACTTCCAGTGAATGGGGTACCTGAAACACTTTGTAATCATGTGCTGTATTTTTAAGATACAATAGTTAAAGTTAACCATTCAGCATTCAAATAAACATCCCTTTAAAAAAAGATCAATGCCACTTTGTCAATCTATCCACTCATATCACGACTGGAAATAAAACTCTACAAAGCATTTCTGTCTGTCTTTACCCATCACTTACACAGTCCCTCCAGGACTTCTAAACCTAGGTTTAGCCAAGGCCATTAAACTGTTACCAGTGGCTAATGGCTATGTCAACACACTGAGCCAGGTAACAACATGGTAAGAGTTAAGGGACCCGCATACATTGTCATGCCTTTATATTCAATGAGAGCATGCAAGCATGGTTTTAATAAAAAACGGGGCATAGATTTAACTAGACTGATAAACCTCAAACAAGAGGAAACAGAGCTGAATGGTGCCCATAGAAGTAGTAACTGATTCTATACATCCTCCTTACAGCATGATTTTATGCAACTGCATTTCACACTGAAGTTTTAGTTAACACATTGGAAATAACGTAAGAGTGGACTTCACGGTATCTTAACACAGAAGAAATTACTACCTCAGTCTCTAAAAGGGACAGTCAAAATTTTATGAATTGATTATCCAGAGGGTTGTTTCAGTTTTTATTTAAAAGCTGAGTTCCAAAAGAACTTAATAACCCTTCCTAGTCTATCCTTATTCATACATAGTAGTCTTTGAGTACAACAGGACTGTTACTTAAAGGAAAAAAGTATTTGAAAGTTATTTATTGCTTTCAAAAAGAAAGCTCAAATCTGTGCTGGGAGACTTTTCCTTAATTAACAGCAGAACAAAAGCAGCTGCATCTAGTCAAAAACTCAAGTCAAATACTGAAACATTACCACAGAGAAGCCCCTTCATTTAACCTCCAGCATCCAAAAGTTCCAGTAATAATTACTACTATAATGCTATATTCTCTCCATCCTCTCCAGTTTAAATAAAGAAAAGGCTTTTTGACTAACAAAACTACGTACACAAACAGAATCGGTTCTCTCTCCTGTCACTGAGCCAGAATACAAAAAGTCATTCCTCAGAAATCTAGCAATGTAATTTAATGAAAACCTATTTAAGTTAAGAAGTATCTTTAACTGAGAAACAAGCCCCCCATAAACATCAACAATACCTAATTCCTGTAGGTGTTGATACTTCGTAAGGGAACATTTCCTTAAGAATATCCCTTTCTACTCTTCGTTCTTCTGTATGAGTTCTTTCCAGCACCTACGAAAACAAAAATAGTTATAGACCTAACAAACTTCAAAACAATAAGCTCCTATATAACTATCTCAGTGACCATAACCGCATGCAGTTTGCAAGAAAGCATTTGAGTCACCCAGTGACATTTAAGAAGTTCAATTCTTGGGTTTTAAAAGTTGGTTTAACCTTCATTACTGGCAGCTGTCTGGTCACTTTTGGTGTCTTAAAGCATTCAGTGTTCTCCTCAGTTTCCTTTAAGATAAAGAATATGTTGTATAAATCAAATACAACTGTCAGCCAATGATCTAGATGATCAAAAAAAATTAACCATCACCTCTATCATGGCTGTGTTGAGCAGGTCACGGGAATGTTTATGGCCAACATGATTAAACAAGCATTGATGGGGATACTCTGTCTCTTTTTGCTGTAATAAACAATGCCATAGTACAGTGAAACACCAGCCAACTGAAAACATATGCAGTTTGAAATAATAAAACAAGTTTTCCCACCACCTTCTATTTGACAACTAAGTCTAAACTGCAGTTACTCATGTTATAAACAAAGTAGACCATTTCATAAATCTCATGTCCATTGGTAGAGCAGGCTTCATAAGTGTTAATGCACATTTATCTACAGTAACTACTTGGAGCAATAAATTCCATTTAAATTTAGCCAAGCATAATCTTGTTACATAGAATTGCACAATATTACAGTACTACATTAATACAATTACATGGGCTTGCCAGTGCTTTAGACATTTCTCCAATAAGTACTTAATCTTGACAGCTTGAACAGGCTAAGAGTATAAGAATTTCCCCCCCCACCCTCAGTAACTGACAGGAATCTGCAGCTGCTTTCTAAACTCAGACTTTAAAGTAATTCTGCTATTTTAGTCCTTCAATTAAGGCACATTGTGGTTTTCTTCCTTCAGAAAATGCTGATATATGAAATCAATGCTAGGTAACAATTTTGTGCTATCTTTGAACTAGTTAATAGTTTAAAAGAAATAGTTACATTCTGTACAGAAAAATAGCAGCATATGGAGAAATAGCCCCAAACATACTTGGCTTGGGAAAAAAACGCAGGATCCTCCCACCTTCCCCATTCCCTTACAAAAAGCTGAAAGGGGAAGATAAAAAAACCTTTATATTCTCTTTGCCATATGACAATGCTAGTCTAGTTCAACTATTGTGCCACCAGGGCAATGACACCTTCCATCCCTTCTGTACCAAGAGCTCAACACATACACACAAGAATCTCGTTCACAGAAAATAAGCAATAGCAATCTAAATTTTAGTTTATTTACTTCAGCTGTCATCAATGGTTTCTTTGGTGTTCTTCTGGGCATGTCTGAGAGTTCACTGATTGACAGTGTAGGAGCTGCATGCTTGAAATTTCCAGGAACCCTATTGCCAACCTGCCGAGATTCAAAATTGTTCAAACTCAGAATTAACCAAAAACACAAAATAAAAGGGGGAAGGGGAACAGAACCAAACAACAAAACCCTTACATGTACCAAAAATATGTATGTTAGCAATTAATTCAAGAAGGTTATGTAACAGATACTCTGAAATAAGCACAGGAAATGCATTGCTTATCATTCCAAATAGTTTCTTTTAAGCCATTTAGAAACATAAATGCTGTTTAGTTCACACAAAAAGCCGAACTTTAAAGCAGATATTCTGCATGTGCTTAAATGAACTAAGTAGAAATCAAGGCCTTTACAGTGGTTCTTCTCAACCCTCCCCCAAAAAAGACACGAGACTAGGTGACTACCTAGTGCCATCTCAAAGTGATCACCACTAGGCACTAATATAGATACTGAATGTGGTTTCAAAGACTACTTAATAGAAGACAGTCTTGCTTTCTTTAAAATAATGTCTTCAAAAGGAATGGTTCTGTCAAAGATATATTACAGAAGAATACCACTCGCATGATTTGTTACATATATTTACTAAGCATATTTACTAGGGTTTCGTCGCTTGCAGTCAGTATAGTGTCAGCTAGGGAAGTACTCTCTGATATTACAGCATCATCTACAGGCAACTGTGCTGTAGCTTCCACCTGTTTGTTTAAAACAAACAAAAGAAAACAGTTGAATGAAATAGCCACTGGGACCCTAATAGCGAGAAAAAAAGCTTTTCTATTATAATAAGCCTCTCATCACCCTTTTCCTTGGTGTTCTTCTTGACACTCTGGTAGACTCCCTAGAAAATGCCTGAAGAGGTCCACTTTTTGAAGATCCACTTGTCCAGGCAGTCTCAGTAACTCCATCTTGAGAATAAGTCTATTCAAGCATCAAACACATGATCAAACACATGAAAGCCAGCTCTCAACATCAGATACCCCAAAACAAAAGCCAAAATAGCATGCATACTCCAGAACCAGTTTATCTAGAATACGTTAAAAACCCCCACCAAGAACAAAACCAACAACAAAAAAACTTGAAACCTTATGTTCAATAATGCCTGGCTAACTAGACGGGTAGTGTTGACCACAATACTCATGTTAGACAATGCTATTTTTCAAATACAGAACGGATTAAATAATGACCAAGAGCTAATCTGCTCACTGCAATAGCATGAAATCCATAATGCTGCAAGTAGTCACATCAAGTGATGGACAGCAGATATAACTTCTAGGCCTGTTACATTACCTACCTATACAAAAAAAAATGAAGCAAAAACCAAACAGTACAATCATAAGCAGAATGCAACAACTTGTTCTTTACCCAACACCGTATTCTCTCAAGCCAAGACAATAGTGGTTTAGGCACAGATACCTGCATTTCAACAGGATCTCATCTCCATAGGGGAGAGGGAAAGAGGGATGGAGAGATGTTTTATAATCTTAGAAGTTCCCACATAATGCTGAAAATCACTCAATTCTCACTTAACTGTGGGTTAAACGATCAAGCCTGAAACAGATCATTACACAACCGTGTAACAACATGAAGTGCCAGATTTTTATAGCCATTAACAAACAGACCATTCCGCATGCCTTATCACAAGCTATATTTAAAATTAAATTAAAATCCTCCTCAAACCTAATTCCAAGCACACACCTGGAAGGAAAGGGAGATGAGGGAAGGCCTGTTTCTTCAAAATTAAAGAATATTTTCCTTTTTATTTGGTTATGTTTAAAAAACTATAGAAATAAAAAACTCTGTTAATACTGAAGTCTTTGCACATTAACATCTCTTCCACTGGCACATTGCCAAGCTTTAAGTTACATTTGGTGCTAGTGGGAATTACACAGACCAGTGCTGCACAACAAAATAACTTCTCTGGAAGAATATTAGCCGCAAAACTGAATGCATTCAGAGTACAGACTGGAAAGTACTTATCTATCGAGGGGTAAAAAAAAGTTTAACACCCTTCTCAGTTCCCCACTTGTACCTTGTAAGTTACTCCAGTGAAACTATAAACTGCTTAGCTTCATGTTTATAAATAGAAGTTCTGTGTTACAGCTGCTACATATCCAGCAGAGGGAGCACAAGTGTTTTGCTGTATTCCAAAGTTACTGAAATACTCTGAAAACCAAAGGATGGATATTCATGCACAGACTTCACGCAAATAGGTTCAGATGCTTCATATAGAATTGTAGATTTCAGCCTGTCTCCAGTATTCTTTTAAATTTAAATAGACTTCTAATGAAAGGTCTCCCGATCCTCTTTATACATTCACCAGACACTGACTTCTCAGCTTTTCCTATTAACAAAAGCTTAACCTGCAACACCTTCAATCGTATCTCCTTCTCCCCATATCCTTATTTTTATTTGAGAGATGTTCTTCCTCAGAAGCTTAGAGAAAACACTAATTTCAGAGTAGTCCCATTCAAATACATTCCACTTCAGAAAGCAGAGAGGCAATTCCCTAATCCTACTATTGGAAAGCTCCCCCGCTCCAGACTGTTTTACTAGGAACTAATCTTTATTCCCCCACAATGAAAAGTTAGAAGTGCTTCAATAAATAAGCCCTTATCTCCTTACTTTTTCATGTTTGACACTCAGGTATTTTAAGTACCAGGGAGATCTTGCATGAGAAGTCTAGGAAAAGACCAAGTCTACTGCATGAAAAACATCCAGACTTCAGCAGGGCATATTCCACGGACAAAATAAAGTCTACACTTAGGATTATCCTCACCATTAATTCAAGAGGTGTTCTCTGCTTATTCCACAAATACTTGAAGTAAATAAACCCTATTAAAATGCAATACATTTAGATACACCAACACCCTGTATATGATCACAGAAAGCTACAGTGCTGTGGTTCAGAAGTATCATTCAACGTATGCATACAGGTAGTCAAAAACAAAAGAGCAGGGAAGAGTAAGAACAGCACAACCAGAATGCCACTATAGAAATACTTGCTCTTCTTGAGCCTTTCCACACTGTGAGGAGGCCTCAAGTGGCTTAGCCCACCTCTTTCTGTCCAGTGCCATCCACTAGGAGGCCTTAAGCTCAAGGTTTTCACCTTTAACTCTATGTTCACCTACTTGGTTGGAAGAGGACATTCAAGCTAGGGTTTTCTTCCAACTCTTCCAGTTCACTATGAGGAGGCAATTATGTACAAAGAACTGAGCTCAAATTTATTTAGTCCTCCACTGCTATCCATCTGATAAGACCCACAGACCTGATAAGATTCCCCCCCCTCCCCAATTTCTATTGCAACCAGCCTGCTCTAAGACTTACTTGCACTCTTTTCTTAAAAGAGAATAGCAACATCCATCAGTGCCAAGTCTTCAGTTCAGCACCAGATGACAGACAATCCTTTCACTATTCTAGGCTAAGAATAGTGCTGCACAGGACCTAGAAGTGTCTAACAAGTTGTTAACACCACACTGCCAACCAGTCCAGGCCCACCACACTTCAGAGCCCCAGCCTTAGATCCAGTGCCACACAGCAAACACGAGTTGCATATAATTCTGTAGAATGAGTATGGTTAATTGACACATAAGCTGCAATCTTAAGATCCAATTTCACAGAAGGGGAAAATAAAGGTTATAATCTTCCCAGTTTTCCAGTTTCATTTCCAGCAAAATGCATGGCTATGTATTTGCTGGCCCAAGACATTGGGTTTTGCATCCTCTTGGCTTCGAGCAGTTATAAAGCATTGGTGTTTTTTTTTGTTTGTTTGTTTGTTTTGTTTTTTAAACAGCAGTCAGGAGTTCAAAAGGTTGAACAAGCTAGAGTTCTTGAAGAATGTGTCATCACTTTGAAATGATACCTTTTTGGATTAATCAAGTGATATTACATTAACTACTGGTTACTAAAATACGGAAGTAGCAAAAACATTGCATCTATACTACTCATGAAAAAGATTACAAGAGAAAATAGTAATAACCTAATGTTATTACAGTGAAATTGGATGAACAAAAAAGTAAGCCCTTATCACTTAAAAAATGTCATGAAAATACAGAATAAAAAGGGAATGGGTTCCTAAAGATTATGCAGCTTTGTCTGTTGATAGCTGTACTAAATAACCCTAACATATTGAGGCTAGCAGGGATTTTGGGGTGGATAGCAACTTAGGAAACAATAATCCTAGAAGTACAAGAACTTTATAATCTTGATGCCCATTATAAACACCATCACAAGCTGAAATTGACTGAATAATGAATATTGATTTTGTGTGTTGAACCATGTGTTTGTTTTGATTTGTAGAAGTGAGATCAGTTTAGTCTGTATCCCTAAGAAGCCAGTCAAAAATACGCAGAACTAGTTATGGAACTCCATAATTGTGTTGTATTACCCAAGCTTACAGCTGTGTGTTACCTGCTTTAAGAAATATCCATAGTAAAAGGATGCTGATACATACACATGCCATCTGAATAGGAAGAATCTAGCATTTACCATACTACAGAGTAGTCAGACAAGTCTGATCCACTAAGATACTGATCTGCTAATATCAAACTATTAGCAGGTTAGGTTTTGTGCCGCTCCTGAATGTTTTCTGGACAAGTCCTTACTGTAGCACAACTCTGCTACTTATTGGTCAGATGAGTAGTGCTGTAAATATCCTAAGTAATCTAAGCTGTGCAACAGGATATTTACTGACACCGTCACATCGTAAGGACAGATCAGCCACCAAACTCTGAATCCAGGCTTTTGAACTGCTGGCTAAATACTGAGGTGCTTCTGTAAAATCCTTCTTTCACCAGGAAAAGAGAACCAATAATAGTATTTCTAAAGACAATGAGTACATACAGTGAGATTCAAACTAGTTATCATTTTCTTCTAAGGAGAAGCTTTCCAATGAATTAATGTCTACTCTAGTAATGCTGCTACATGTGTGGCTGAAGAACTATTATATAGAAACTGCATGTGTACACACATGCGGGTATTTCTGTATATGCCTGCATTTATTTATGTGTATATATATGCAATACATGACTTTATGGATTGTTATATTTAACTCAATTATAAACATATGAATTTATAAATGCATACATGTATCTAGAGATAGATACTAAAATAGATAGAAATATGATAATGTTTCTGGCATTTAAAAAAATATTTCTCAGAAAAAAAGATTGGGAACATTTTCCAAATCTCTTGTTTGAGAAACCGTTCCTTTTATTAAGTTGTCTACAAACAAAACAGGACTACATCAGTATCTCTGACTTATTTTCTGTCAGGCTTCCAAAGCTAAGCATGTTATGATTGACCTAGTGTTTTCCTCTACATAGAGCTAGAGATGCCGGCAAGAGAGACAAATAGTTTCTATCAGACCATAATTTTGAATGTTATCACACAGGCAAAAACCAGCAGCTATAGTTAATTCACAGAATTTTCATGCTGTATTAGAATAGGCTAAGAAAAACAAAACTTGAAAACAGCATAGCCCGTTTTGGCAAGTGTGATTATATTTAGTAAGTACACTGCCTGCAGTTAGTAGCTGTTCTAGATGCCATTAAATGAAGCATACCTGGTTGTGTTCAACAATTCTTCTTTGTTTGAGTGCTACTGGAGTCTTTGTCCTGCCTTTCAGTGGTTCTCTCTTCTCAAGCCTCAGCTCAGTCTTCGGATCTGTAAGTGGTTTTAATAATTATTTTTTTTTTTAAATAATACTACTGGTTAATAAACTACACTTGGTTTAAATTAGTACCAAAAAATAATTTTAAGATGCACCATTACTGTTACAAACTACTGTTTCCTTAAAAAAGTTGTGAAGTACAGGTTAAGTTTCTCCACTGAATGGAGATCTAAGTCTCCTGAAAAATAACCTTATAATTTCCAAATTCTGACCCAAGTATGTCACTTCTATCCTCAAAAAAATAATCCTACACTTCAGATAAGCTTTGACTAATCCAGCAGTTCCATTTAGGAACTGGTACCAAGTTACAATTGCTTTAACAAAAGTAACATCATACTGTGTATTGTAGTAAGGGGACTGAAGCTTTCAACATAGCTTTAGGTTGTGAGTTTAGTCTCCTTTAGAATAGGTACTTATACACAACTCCTTTTTGATACAAGAGAATTGTAAGTGATTAGCAGTCAACTCACCAGCAAGAGGATGCATCACTTCCAGTCCCCTTACTAAAACTCTTAACAGCATTACACCACAGATTTCAAGTTCAGTTATTAACATCCCTTGGGCTTAAGCCTGACTGTATAGAAACTTTCCATTTTTCCTTCAATGTTTGAACAGTTTGGTAATTAGATGGAGACAGCTGTCAAGTTACGATTGGGGTCTTGACTACCCCAGAACAAAAACGAAGCCCTCTAACAACCCCATCACCACCACCAAGTACAAGAAATCAAAGATCAAAAGCAAGCACAACAATACAAAGGAGATCCAACTAATTTCCTAGCTGTATTTCAATCCCTTATGCTCTCTCTCTGGATGCTCCTATCAAAACAATCCACAGAACTACATCAATCACCATGAACCACACAAAATCATCTTCAAACATTCCATCCAATGTATTCCTTAGAGCCTATATTGTTTTTACTTTTTGTAATGGGTGATGGCGTTTTAGGTCCCACCTCTCTTGCCCCATACTTTTTTTTTTTACGAACATGATATTAAAACACCCAGAAAATAATCAACTCAAACCAAGCTACGTCCATGAGGAACAGAACATAAGAGATTGTCATACACAAGAAACACATTAAACGATACTTTTAATGTACTGAAATTTAACAAACATTTATAGACTATCCCCTAATGAAGATAACTACTGGGTGCACTGTAAGACAAGACTCAAAGATAAAGTGCAATGAAAACTGGAACCAGATTTACAGGCTCAACTCCATGTGAAAAAAATGGACAAACAGAAGGGAACATTTTACCATTGGAGTGTCCTTTCCCAAAACAGGCTCCTAGATCACTGTGCTAGCACTCCATGATGAAGTATACTTATCACATGGTCTACAACAGTATATTAAAGCCTCAACAACAGATCATGCCCTCTTTAGATATTTCTTCTACTTCAAGTATTACTTATCCATAATTTGAGTAGTTCACATGCAAGTTCCACTTCAGTCTTACCTTCTTCATTGTCACTGTACTGGTCAGAATCATTACTTCCATTCTGTCTGGTGTTCTCAGTAGTTGAAGAAATCATTGGCAGAGGCATGGGTGACTTCAATTCTGGACCTTGCTCCATCAGTTTCAACAGTTTTTTCTCATAAAGTTTCCTAGTTGTAGCTGTAGCAAGGGAAGATACACGGTACAGATGCAGTTTTAGTCTTTCCTGATGACTGCTAGAACATGACCAGTATATAATCCCTTGCGAATTTCCAGACACGTTTTCTATTTTTAATCAGTCTGTATGACCCAAAGCATATACCTCCAGGTATATAATTCTTCCTCTAAGGCTTCTAAACTTTTGGTTCAAGAAAATTAAGACAAGCTTAGATCTGTTAGCAAACTGAATATTACAAGCATTTATCTAGGGAAGGATAACTTACCTGCTTTTTAGATTTTTTGTTTCATTTGCCACGATATGCAAGTTGTCATGCCCTTGCAGTGTCAATCTCACTAAATTTTGTGAGGGTAAGTGTCCATGCAGATTCCACTATCCTCTTAACCTCTTTATCCTGGAATTAACATACCTTCTCCTAGTTTAATGTTTGACCTATTAGCAAATTCAGCCCAATAAGCAGAGGTGGTATAAATAAGCAGCAAAAACAGAACCCCTTGTTTCCCGCAGTTAGCTGTTAGGACAGCTCACCTAATCTGACAGGACAGCTGTTTCAAACAAAAAATTATTACATACTGTCACATCAGGATTGGGCAGGCAAAAATCTGCAGAAGTGACCAGTGCCTGCACTGCTAGCAGCCAAAAGTCCAACCTCATCAGGAAACTTCTAAGAGGAAGCCATCCTTAAAAAGAAGTGGAAGACTCTCACAAGAAACAGAATCCACATGCTGTAAGAACTAAGGCTTTTACTTAAAACGAAAAACTTAAATGTTTTCTAAACATATTTTTGTAGACTGCAGAGGTATTTTCAGTTTTCAGAAGGCTTAAGTGCTATCTGAGAGAAAGGAGTTGAATAGGAAAACATAAGAAACAGCTAACAAAGTATTATGCATAAAAGACTATTTGAACGCACACAGGACTCCAGACTCTACCACTGTCACTTCCCAGGCTCTATCACTGGCACTTCCACTCAGGATTTCAAACATTCTACAAAAGGCTCAGCATGCTAGAGTAGACCATCTTCTACTGAAGAGCTGTGAAATCAAAGTACCTTGCGCACAGTCTTTTAAGGCAAGGAGCTTTGATCTTGTAACACAGGAGACTGCCTAAGGCAGGAGATTAAGTTGGGGTGGTGACTTCTCCCTATTCCTCCTGCTGAAGTAGGTCAGCGCGCAGGATGGAACACAAAGTTCAAGGGGCCAGAAAAGAAATAAGCAAAGATTTCTGCACAATGCAGAATAGGAAACGCTCTAAGGAAGGGCAAATTCTGTGTTCTTGTTCTGCTCTTGAATAATAATGCCTTATTATGTATTTTGTACTTAAGCAGGCTCAAAATCAACATCTGTACTAGAAAACCTTATTACCACACTGCTAAACTTTAATAGTTACATAGCTTCAGAACAGAAGCTGGAACACGTACAGCTGGCCTAGAACATGAAGAACAAACTGGATTTGCCTACACAGGAGTGCTCCAAGCATTTTCAGTGTAAATAGTTCAATGAAAACATCCCATCCTCAGCAAAACACAAGACTATAACAGTATTGGTTATGTAAGCGAACAAATCAGAAAAGCTCAGAGTACTCAGAAGTGAAGTTCAACACATTCAACAGGTGATCATTTTAGCTAGTTCAGTTGACTTACCTACAATTGGGCCAGGATTTATTCCATACTTCATAAGTTGTTCTTGAAGATCTTCATTACTCAGCTCTGTTATATCTAGGTCATCCTTCTCCTCTGCCCTAGGTTTGTCAGTTTTTTTCGTGGCTTTCTGCAAAAACAAAAGGCAGAATGTTTCCAGTTAATACATTTTTATTTATTTTTTTTTATTCTGAGGGCACAGGGAGCTATGAGAGTCCAGAAAAGTGATGATATTCACACACACCTCAACTTAAAGCATATATGAAACCCTTCGAACCACTTACACCTACTAAATAAACACGTGTTTCCTACTTATAAAGGGAAATAACCATTAAAAGATGCTTCTATGATAATAATAATAATAAAGAAATCTTACTCATTCTGATCACGTATTTTAATTTGAAGTATACAACAGGAGAGAGTTTCTCTCCAATAACTGGAGAGGCAAGCTACTAGACATTTAACCAGCACTAAACAACAAATATCTGTGTTCCATTAGCATTTTTTGCATTATCCTCCTACCTAGCAGGTCAATACCTCTTCCTCTAATGATAAGAAGGAGGTCCCTCAGTATTCACACCCTCCCATCCAAGTTCCCCAAAGGCCCATTCCCTCTCTTCTCCTAGTGTTCTCTGTGAGATTACACGATGTTACGAAACAAGTAGAAGAAAGGCAAAGCCAAGAACACCCTCAAATTCTGAGAAGCCTGCCTGCCTGGGCCACTGCTACTGTAGCTCTATCTTGCTAAACCCAACCCTGGCAACACAACTTGAACAGTTGGCAACACACCACCATCACATACAGATGGTTATCAAAATAATCTGCCAAGATGCTACTCCCAAATTAGCAGTTTCCACGATATCCAAACAGAGTGATCACGAAGGCTTCCCAAGTTGAACAAGTGTTGTTACTACAATAGACGTTTCCAGGCTCCAAGATCTGCAAGACTGACGAGGTATGACAGAAGAAATATGCTTAGGAACTGCTTGCTCTCAACTATGAGAAAATCCAATAGAAACACAAAGTACTTTGAAGTACTATCTCAAAGTAGGAGGATATAAACAGATATAAGTTATACACTTAATGTAATTCAACTTGATTGTCCAGAAGAGCTATTTGGGTCTTCTGCTACTTACTGAAGACCCTAAAATTCCAAATGCAAGTATGTTGTCATATTCACTCACAATTAACAGCTTTTCCTCGGTATATTTAGTAAGATAGCACTGAAGATTGTAAGAAGACCACCAATACAGGTCTACAGTACCTAGCTAGCCATTAGTGCCGGTTTAATACTGGTTTGAATATAAGCTTGGTCTTGATATTTAAAGCTAAACAACTACAAGAATTTCCAGAGTAACTGTTTCTGTAATTAAGTTAGATTTTCTTTAACTCTTGGACTGTGAAAATGCCAGCATGATGAACTTAAAACTAACTGTTGAAAAACAAGAATCTAAGAACTTAGGATTCTCAAGAAACAGACTCCAAGAAGTCTGAAGAAAGGATAAGATCACTGAAGTAGCAGATCTGACTAATGACTGATCAAGTGAGGTGTAAATCTGTCATTCAATTTCTTTATCATGTAAAAAAATCTGATTATTTTTTGAAATAACTAAACCCACTGAACCCACACACAAAAAAATAACCAAACTTAAACCACAGGAGACTTGAATTTACTTTTGAATCTGTTGGTCACACTTAACTTGAAATAGTGTTGCTATGTAACAAGAATTTCATATCTGGACTTTTTCCCCCCCTCAACTATTGACCTGTACAAACAGTGGAAGAGTTCCAACACGCATGCTGGGTTTTCTTGTTAGGATCTGTTCAGACTATTGTCAGCTCCAGCGTTTGCACACATCACCAGTCAGATTAACTGGGATGATACTTGGGTATTTCAGAAGACAACTAGCGTGGTGCAGCAAGTCAACATTCCAACACTGTTAAAGAAACTGCAACCATTTTAACTTACCATTGCCTTTATATTTCTTACATGCCACAAAAGAGGCTGTACTCTTTGAAAATAGATATCAGAAGAACTATGTAGCATTCTAAGTAGTTTACAGAAACCTTGGCTACCAGAAATCTAACTGCAACTTATGAGTAATAAGGTCCTCCAATGCAAGCGAACTTGCATCCTACAGTATCTTTGATACTTTTCTTCCAAGCACCATTTCACTTTGTCTTATTTTGTTTCACTTTGTATTAACACAAATCTAGACCATCAGAATAGTCAGTTTCAGCAGAAAAGAAGGGCAGTGGAGGGATGAAAAGTTGAAGGTAATTGTGTCCTTCAATAACAGGGCCAAATGCATTGATTACCTTGTGTTCTGCAAGGTCTCAAACTTTTACTTTTGAATACCTATTCTCCTTAAAGGAGAAGCAATTTAATTTGTACAAGTACAAAGCTGCCATTTAACCACTTACAAGTCCATAGGATTAGTCCCTAGAAGCAGGGACTGCTTCTAGAAGACAGGAAAGAACCTCTCACATACCTTGTCCATGGTGCAACCACATTAATCTCAGCAACATTACTTGAAGTTACCACAATCATATTATAACACACCACTACACTTTCTGTGCATCATAACTTTTTTGTTGGACTATCCTGTGAGACAGATCAAAAGAACCTGCAATAAAATTTATCACTGCAAATATAAAGAAAAATACAAAACACACATATTCCCGGTTTGGTGACTTTCAGTAAAATTAAAGTCTTACTGCAGTGCAGAGGAAGTGTTTAAAATGAAATTGTGTTGAACACCAAGATTTTCTGAAGTAAGGTGGTATAGCTGATAACTTTGCCTATAATGCTGTAAATATTCTTGCAGTGCTGTACCCAGACTAATAAATCCTTATCTGAAGATCCTGTAATCCCAACAAGAGCTAGCAGCATTAAAAAAATTCCAGTCATGCCCATTTTCTAGGAAGGAGATGGAAGAGCATCAGCATACTTCACTAGGGAGAGATTTGTTCATGTCAAATACACAGCCATTTGGTAGCGTACCTGTCAGGCTCAGTTTCAGAATAGAAATCCAACAGCCACACACCAGTTTGTCAGACAGACCATACCACTACCTTTACTAGTTCTAGCACTAGTCCACCAAACAAGAACTAACATCTCCAAGAAGTCGCTGAATAATACCAAAACTATGGGACATCAAGCAAAAGAAGTATTTTCAAATCTTGAGATAAATTGCCCCATACACTAGGATATTCAAGGGCTTTAATTGCAAGCAGGTGCAGCTTCATCACCAGCAGCAGAAAGGCTTAGGGCTTCTTTACTATTTCTCTCAATGAGGTTAAGACAGGCTAAGGAAGCGCAAATCACATCAACAGAATGCTCTTTAATTCTCTATTTGTACAGCGTCATCTCTGGCAGCAACTAGTTATTTCTCCTTGGAAAAAGATATGGAACAGCAGTTACCAAGTCTCAATAACACACTTGCGCACAGGGAAATAGAGAGGGCTATTCCCCTTGCACTTCTTATTCAATCATACACAAAGTTCTCTGCTGCAGAATAATTTAATTTTAAACTAAGTCCTCCTGGACTTTGGTATAATATTTACAAAGCTACATGGCAGACAAAATAAACAACGGAAAGGAAGTCATGAAGCAATAATTCAGAGATGCCGATACACTCAGCTTTGAGAATTCTACCTTTTAACCCTAGTTAGTACATGCCAGACTTGGAATTTCCATGCCTATGTATGGTAACAGTCCTAAACGATAAGATTAGGGACTACTTACCCCTCCCACTCCTTCCTCCCCAGGCACTAAATTCTACATTACTCAGCAAAAGGAATGTATCTGCTCTGAGAACAGATCAATGCCGCATGGTGAAGAGTTGTTTCACCACAGTCTCTGGTGAAAAAGTAAAAATTCAGAACAAGAAGCAAATCAAGAAACCAAACTCAGGATGTTCCCGGGACTCAACCAGCTGAACACTGACCTGGAAATGCAGCTTTTGTCATGTCAGTTCAGGAGTGACAGAGAAGTGTTAGACAAAATTGCTTCACCAGGACACTTGGGTCTATTTTATTTAAATATGGCCACTATTCCTACATTAGCATACTAACAAGTGTGCCTCCCAAGTTCAAGATCCTACAGCTGCAGAAAGTCTGAGGTGCAGAAGAGCCTGGCAGGACTTCTCACTGAGGCGGGAATTACTCAGTCGCTCACACTGCAGATGAGCACCATTTAAAAGCCCACAAAGGTGTTGATCTGCACTCTAGGTCACATTTGTACAACAAATCATCATCAGTAGATACAACCATACAGGAAACACCGAGTAGATCCTCTTTTGTCACCAGGTAGCTTATAAACTTTACATTCTCTCACCTACCCAAGCAGGCAGTCCCACCTTCCACATTCTTCATCTTACTAAGTGTACAGATTTATTATTCTGCCCATTTCCAACGGGGAAGGGATTGAAATTGTACAGTTATATCAGCTACAGATATTATTACGTATCAACTACACCACTAAGTGCAGATGCTAGCTCTGTGTTTACCTGGCTACCTGATCAAAAAAATAAAAACATTTGATAGGCATCTCCTGTAAAATTTCAATAGGCCCTTCAGGTCCAAATGTCATTATACCTTCATCTACAAAAGTAATGAGAAGATATCCAACTGATCTTTTTTAGATCACCACTTTAAAGGTAAAAAAAAATATCACTTTCAGAAGAAATTCTTCCAGGGAGACATGAAAGGCGTCAGTAACCAAAGCCAAAAAACTACGTGTTCTGAGGTCTGGATAGCTCCTGTTTGGCAACAATGTCAAGGCAATTTTTTTTTGGTACGCACTTGAAAGCAATGCTCTTCCAGCGGCAAAAATGTTATTTTGTAGTTATTTCCGTTTTGAGCTGTCTGTCTTGACATTCAGGTCACGATCAACCAGCACCATGAGCATCCAGATGCAGATGGTTCCCCCTGCAGCAAAAAGGTGTCTCCTGTACCAGCCACTGTCCTCACATACCAGTGTGCTAAAAAGGAGGACAAATCCCCCTCCTCCCCTCAAAAAAACACCAAACAAAAAACCCATACACATTAGTAGAGCAGGAGAAGCTGGATACTGCAGACATCATCAGAAAGCATGTTCCCGAAAAGCATTATTTTCAAAGCCTTTTCTTCTCCTGGTAAGCACGTATAGCTAAAGTGAGCCCCCCCCCCAGCCCAGCGCTCAAGAAGAGAAGTGTTACATATACAGAAGTGTCCACACTTAAAAAGACACTTTCAAATATTTCACAGGAAAGTTCTTTTAAGCAATATATTTGGGATGACATTTTTTCCTGACTTTGATTTGAGAAGTTTTATGTATTTCACAGCACTTAAAGTCACCTTGTGCAATGCAGGGTGCAGCATAAGCAATAGAAATTTTTACTGCATCACATTACATGTAAGAAAATGAGTTTCAGAGGAGATGCAAGATCTTACTACATTACAACAGTCTACTTGTGACATTCAGGTTCCAAAAAATACACTAACTGCCTAAGGAGTTTACTGTTCCAACGTGTGATGTCTTCAGGTCCTAAAAATACCATCTACAGAACAATTCCCCTTTCAGGTTTTATCTGCTCGTACATTCATGTTAATCACCGGTACGTTCACTACTGTATCGGAACAAAAAACAGTTCTAAAGCTCACACGAATATAAATGAAACAAGAACAGGCACTATGGGTGCATGAAGCTTGCTGTCCTCCAATACATCACTAATATATTGAGGCTTTTATTTGTTTTGAGAAAGGTAATCGGGGTGTAGTATTGATAAAGCTGTGCTGGAAGACAGCGGATTTAAAAGATCCAAGTTGCAGCAGGAGAATGAAAATGTTTTTCTTCTCAATCTCTGTTGATAAAGATCCACAGAGCAACGTGCACCTGAATGCATTATCAAACACCCAGAGCTCAGAGAAGAACGTCAGGATGGCAGCATAACCTGTTTAAAGCCATCACTGCCCGCAGCAGCAGGTTTAACGTTATCAATGACCGCAGTAACACCAAACCACCCACCTGTGCTGTCCGGAGAGCCGGTTTAGCTCCCATCTTCCAAACACCTGCAGCGTGGCTGCCCAGGGCACCCTCCAGGCCAGCAGCTCGCAGCCACCCCGGGGCACCCAAAGACAGCCTCCCTCCCTTAACCTCTCTCCGCAGCGCCTCCTGGCGGCCGCCCCCCGCCCCGTGCCGTGCCCGGCCCCGTTCACCCAGCCCGGGCAGTCCCTGCTGGCCTGGGGCTGGGTCCCTGCGGGCAGGGACACCAGAGGGCTGGGATCGCTGAGGGCAAGCCCTGGAAGGCAGAGGTGAGCGAGGCTTCCCGCCTGCGTTGCTGCTCTCCGCTCAAAGCGCTCGTTTCCTTGCTCTGGGCGCGGTTCTGGCCCCTCTCTCCCTCCATGCATCAGGCATTCGCTCGTCCAACAGCGGGAGCGAGAATTCAGCGCCGAGCCAGATTTGGTTTTAAATGCTCGTATAAAGTTAAGCTATGCCCAAAGAAACACACAAAGAAAAAAAGCACAGTGGGCCAGAACCCTCCAACATGCAAATCTACCTAAGTGCTCTCTCAGTGTTTTTTACAAGTTCATACTAGCCTCGACTGAATCACCTGGATGGGAGAGACTTTTGCAATCTTCAAATTAAGCAGTACTCCAGCTTTCAGGAGTGATACAGGAGACGGTAGCCCACTGTTTTCTTAATCCCATAGAATAACAGGAGATATCTTTACAGTTTTGTCAAGTTGATTACCTAAAGGCTTGAAACAGCCCGTTTACATGTTCCCCCTCAATATACACAAACCAATATTACAGTTTCTAAGACCTGCAATAAAAATAAAAATGGAACTAGTAAAGCATTGCAGCTTTGTTGGTCTCATCTCAGCCTAAAAATAATGCAGCTCTTCCTATTGTATCAGTGCAAGTTATAGAGTACAATTTTATTTCCTTACGCATGCAGCGCAAACTGTTTGCTGATCCTTTAAGTGCACACCTAACCAAAATACTGAAGACAAAACAATGCAGTTGCAAAGAAGAGTGAAAGGTAGAGGATGCTGAATCCACCTTTGTTTCCAGGCCCTACAAAGGCACTTTAAGGAAATACAGCATTCCTTTATCTATTCCATAATGCCTTGTAGCCTCAACATCCTCCTTTTGCCCCGTGCTTGTAGTTCCTCTCTCTCAGAAGTCTGAGTGCTTTCCCTCCTGTCCCCTCTTAGTCTTATCAAAATATTTTACTTTGTTTCCATAACAGAATCCCACTCCCTTGGATGTCGGGCTTCAGACAGGACACAGGACACCCAAATCCAAACAAATGCCACTAGCATATTCCGTGAAGTTTTGGAACACGAAGATACGCTGCTATGAAATTAACACACAACGCTAGCAGAAACAGCGCAGCACCTTACAGCTGTTGTTAACAGAACTGTAATGGTAACACCCACTCTGCAAACAACAGAAAAGTCACCTGCAATTGTTTAAGCTCAAGCACAGGAAAAGGGAAAGGAGGTTAAAAAACATCTTGGAACTTTAGCAGTTATGAGACTCTCGTTTTTCAGTTTCAAGCCCCTCAGCACAAGAAGGACATCAAGGCCCTGGAACATGTCCAGAGAAGGGCTACGAGGCTGGTGAAGGGCCTGGAACACAAGTCCTGTGAGGAGCGGCTGAGGGAATTGGGGTTGTTTAGTCTGGAGAAGAGGAGGCTCAGTGGAGACCTTGTTGCTCTCTACAACTACCCAAAAGGAAGGTGTGGGGAGCTGGGGGTCGGCCTCTTCTCGCAGATAACCAGTGACAGGACTAGAGGGAACAGCCTCAAGTTGTGCCAGGGGAGGTTTAGGTTGGAAATGAGGAGACATTTCTTCTCAGAAAGATCAGTCAGGCAATGGAACAGGTTGCCCAGGGATGTGGTAGCATCACCATCCCTGGGGGTGTTCAAGGAAAGATTGGATGTGTTGCTTAGGGACACGGTTTAGTGGTGACATTGGTGGTAGGGGGACGGTTGGACCAGATGTTCTTGGAGGTCTTTTCCAACCTTAATGGTTCTATCTACCTAAAGATTCTATTCTGTTCTCCTACAGGCTGTGAAACACAAACAGCCTATTGGACTTGAAAACACCTTTAACATGCTACAGGCAGACTACTGTAAGTTACAGAAATGTCTAGTTCAATATAAAGTTACTCCAGTGAATACCAGTTAAGTGTTTGAATTGAGCAGATATTAAGAAAAAAAAAGATGAGTAATTTGGTTAGAAACCTTCTTTTAGCTGCAATTTTCAGTTTCTTAATTCACCAACCGTTGTTTTTTTTCCCCCCCTTAAAAAAACTTAAAGTATGAAATCTCTTTCAAAGAGTCTGTTTCTCTACTCCTGTTTTACAAATGAGCTTTTAAAGATAGTATTTCAGAGAATTAAACACTTTTAGTGTCACATAAATCTCAAGTCCAGTAGCTGGCAATCACCGTACAAACCTTTGCGTGAGAGCAGTCAGTGCACCCTCCTTTAAATTATGAATAAAAAGAAAGCTTTCTTAATACATGCAAATTTACAGGGTACTCGTTAAAATATAAAAGGGAAAACATGTTTCCCTAAAGGGAAAGATTTTAAGAGGCAATGGCTCCCATCTTTTTCCTTACACACACATGATATTAAAAACGAGGTCTGGGAAAGCATGCAGCAGCTGGCTGGCAGAATATAGAGCAGAGGCACTGCTATAAAGCATATGCTGGGCCACACGGGAGAGCACCCTCACACCAAAGCAGCACCACACAACCCAAACACGCTGCTCTTCCGCAGCCTCCCCCTTCCACGTGGGGACACACACACACCCGGCGCTGCCCCGGGGCGACTCCGGGCGGCTTGGGGGAAGACTCCCTCCTGAAGGATGCCGCGGGCTCCCCTCCCTCACCCCTCCAACCCTCACCTCGCCCCATCGGGGGTCTCCCGGGGGGCAGGGGTCGCTCCACACGGCCCGGGGGAGGCCGAGTCGTCCCCGCTTCCACCCCCCCCAGCCCCGGGGAGCGGCCCCGCGCCTCCAGTGGCCGTCGGGGGAGCGGCGGGCGGGCCCCGGGCGGCCGTGAAGCGCGGCGGCGGCGGCACTCACCCTGCCGATGGCGGCGGCCCCGCGGCCCCGGGGGCCGAGCGGCGTGGGCTCCCGCTCCTCGTCGCTGGAGAAGTCGGGCTGTGCGGCGGCGGGCGGGTTGCGGGCGGTGAGGTGCTGCAGGTAGAGCTGCACATACACGTCCTTCCGCTGCTCGCCGCCCGGCAGGCTCACATTGTTGGCGATCAGCTCGCTCTTCAGCTTCTCCTTGGTCAGCACCGACGGATCGGCCAGGAACTCGGGCATCGCCGCCGCCGCCGCCCCGCCGGGAGAGGCGGCAACAAAGCGCGGCGAGGGGGGGGGACGCGCCTGCCCCGCGCCAGGAGCGCAGCTCGGCGGCGGGCGCTTCGCCCAGCCCGCAATAAGCCGCGCCCCGATTGGCGAGGAGGGAGACGAAGAAGCTCCGCGATTGGCCGCCGGGCGGGAAAGCCAAGAGGCGCGCGGGCTCGGGCCGCGTTAGTGCTTTGCGCGAGGGCTGGCAGCGCAGTTTAAATTCGGCTCGGGCGGGAGCGGAGCGGGGCGGTGCCGCCATCTCCCCTCCCGCCGCCATCTCCCTCCGTCCCTCCCGGGCGGTGTCTCCCCGCCGCCACCACCTTACGGGCGACGCTGCGGGCCCGCTATTGCGCCTTTATCGCGCATCTATCGCGCCTGTCGCGATAGTAGGGGGTTTTAGGGGGAGCCCACGACGTGTGACGTCGGCTCTGGCCCCGGCAGGGCTTCTCACACGCCAAAAGCCCTTCCCTGAGGCTCGCTGAAGCGCTGCCAAGGCGCCTGCCCTTATCGTTATCGCCGCCGAGGTGCCCGGGTTCCCGCACCGCCTCATCGGGAACCCGCCCGGGAAGCGGGAAATTTGGCGGGGCGGCTGCCGCAGCCGTGACGGCTTGCGTGTTAAAAACTGTAAACAAACAAAAACCCAATTTGAGTGGTTTCTGTCGTATTGCAAAATTGGAAAGGCTTGTCTTTTTTTTTTTTTTTTCTTTTTTGTTTTGTTTTTTTTTTGCTTGTTTTCAAGCTGACTTCAAAAATTTCACAGGAGTCTGCCCAGCCGGGGAAGAAGGGCTCACTTTAAAATACAGAGTCTTCAGAACAAGCTTGTTATGTTTTTCTGTGTTTACATACTGCCTGCTGGGAACGCACACTGCTGTGAATTTGCTCACATTTTACAATAGGAACTGTTTAGTATTTACATCTGGTTATGCACGCCACACTTTTGAGAACCGTATTGCAGTATCAGAGGTGAATGTAATTGAAATGTGAATATTCCAATTTGTCCATCAACCCTGGACGTGAAACAGGATTGTTAGTGTTTGCACCCGCTCCTCTTGAAGTTCCTGAAAGACTTTAAGGTTATTGACAAAAAGGAATTCCCCTGGTTTGGTTTGCTCCATCACTAAATATGATGGCTGTCGTTCTGGTTTGCCTAGCCACTGCCATGGTGTCAGCTGTAGTACAGCAGTGTCAGTGCTGAGGGTTATCTGCAGAAGGGAACTTTGAGGTAAAGCTGGGGCCTACCCACAACAAGTCTGATGCTTCCTACTCGGGAACTGGTGTGGTGTAACAACATCATGAATACAAGGGAGAAGCTTAGTTTGCAGAATTTCATTTACCTTAGTGAAAGTAATGATGTGAGGTGGCTGGCCATCATCTACAGTTCATTATAACATATCTAAAAGTATTAATTTATTCGTGTTGTGTATTTTATCTGTTCAGTGTGTTAGACAATGAGGCTGAACTGTGGGTGGAAGTTTTCCTCCCATGGAAGGAAATACGGTATGAAGTAATAAGTACAAAGTATGAAGTATCAGCACAAAGTTACACTCCCAGTTCTGATTTGTTTGTAACAAATGGATGGGTTAACTAGCTTTATGTTGGACCTGTATTTTTTGTCTTTCTGCTCTCAGGCCATGCTGGCTTGGAAGCACAAAGACAGCAGAAACTCTGCATCGTGCACTGGCTAGCTTCAAAATCCAATAGAGTGATTGTGGAACCACAGTGTCAGATTAATCTTATTTATAGTTCTTATCTACATTCCATTTGTGTTTTTAATGTTATTTCCTCAACCACAGAGATACACATTATCTGTCATGAGCGATTTTTTTGGTTGTATTTTTACATTGCTTGGACACTGGACTCTCATTGCCTTATCTTCAGGTGCTTCCAAAGTGACAAAAGCTAAAAAAAGCATCATATCACCCATATTACCTTTGTATCACCCAGTTTCAGAGCAGTAGACTTCTCTTTGAAGCAAAAAAAAACCCTTGGCACAAAACTGTCCTCTATTCCCTAGCTCTACAATTTTCATTTTGTTCCCTAAGAACAGGCATTCTCCAGGCAAGGTAAAGATACAGGAAGTAACATGTGAGAGAGCCAACATGTGCACATACATAATGATTAGCACTGGAAAATCTTCACTGTGAGGGTGCCAGCGCTCAAACAGGCTGCCTAGAGAAGTTGTGGAGTCTCCTTCTCTGGAGATGCTCAAACCCTGCCTGGACGTGGTGCTGGGCAGCCTGCTCTAGGGAACCCTGCTCCAGTCTGTGACTGTAACCTGCAAACCTGCAACTAACACCATGATTAGACCTTAATAAAGCTGAGGATCTGCGCCTTTATTGTTTGATTTCTTTGAAGGAAAGAAAGCTTTCATTTTGAAGCATAGTGCAGCACTCAAAGGGAGTAAGTTCATTATGAATCAGTTCAAAAGATCTTTCTAATATTTTACAGGAAAAGAAAAAAACACCAAGTGGTCCATATGTCTGTTAGATGATTTGCATCTTAAAGGCTGGAGTACAACTCTTCTTTTGCCATGCCTTGTGAGAAGCATTTCAGTACTTAAATGATTATTGCTAACAGCAAGTTCCGTTTTTCAAAGACCCGAATACCTACTTCTACCTGAGAAACAGGTAGTTAGTTGTGTTTTACTTCTTGTCAGTGTAAGTGGTGACAAAAAGAAGGTTTAGGAAAAAAGTGAAAATGGTGTAAGACTGTAGCCATTTTCATTGGTTGAAAAAGGGTGTAAGCTTGCCTAAAAATGTGAAATATGCTGAAAGTAGAAGCCAAAAATCCTTCCTTTGTAGAACCCTCCCAAATGTCTGGAATTTGTTAGCTTTCCTGAGTGTGAGGAAAAGATTTTCTGTCATACAGTCATCTTTGATATGAGAAGACTGAATGCCTCTTAATTATCTCAGATTTCTAGCTTAGAGTTTCCCCATGTTTATGGTACTTAAGCTCTAATGCCACCGATAGATGATAAAAACTACACTGACAAAATATGTTATCTCTATCTGCGTGTTCAAAAAATTATCCTAAATTCAATGGAATTTTTTGATAACATTCAATCCATAGTGAAATATGCATGTATCATTTGCATTCATGTTAGATATTTGCCTCAAAATACATATTAAAATAGTGAAAACTGTAAATCCATTCATGGCAAAGACATTTAAGGAAGTGCTACGGGCATGCCCTTGTCTTAGACTGTGTTGATATGGAAATTTCCTTATTTAAATGAAACGTAAAAAACCTATATGAAACATTAATTCAGTCTTGCTGTACAGTGAGTTTGACAATGAAAATAATACTGCCTCTTAGAAAGGCAACAGAAACTGGAAAGCATTGCTATAAATAAAATAAGCAGTTGCCCAATCATTATGGCATAGTGTAACTATACCTTCTAGAATCACTTGTTGCTTGTCCATCTTCTTGGCTAATTTAGAAAAATAATGTGGCTTTCTATGAGCACTAGCTTTCTTATCAGAAATGTCTTTTTAAGTGTAATCCAAGTAGAAATGGCAAAGCAGGAATAAAAAAAGCATGCCTTACTGAAAGTTACATCTCTTCCTGAATTTGCCAGAGGACGTGGTTTTACCAGGGCACCAAGCTGGGCTCCTGCACCCACTGGGGAACACTCTTGGTCTCCTGATGTGGTAGGCAGGCAGGTGGCTGCCCTTGTTCTGAATGCAGGGGTGTCCAGCTTTGTGGGAAGTCTGTATGCCTCTGTATGCAGGCAGGGAAAGAAAATTGCACAACTGGATGGTCTAGCTGGTTTAAAACTTATTACCGGCATTGTGATGGACAAGGGCCTGTATCAGTGAGGAATGGAAACTGAACTATCAGTTTCCACTTAAGTACACCGACAGTTAAAAATGAAGTGAAAAGAACAGTTCACAGGAGTGTCCTGCACTGAATCATTTCCAAACAAGATGTATGCAGTATGTATTTTTATCATATACGGACAAAGATAAAGCAGAAGCTATATTTACCATATGTGAGCTATTACTTCGGCTCCAAGGATTTTTAACCTTATGAGAATTTAAGTTATTGTCTATATGTCTATATTTAATTTGTAATAATTTCATAAGAAAAAAAAATCTGTATTAGGAGATCAGGCAGGTTACAAAATGCAGTATTCAAAAGCTAAAAGGGACAAAAGCACAGAAGCACATGTACTGTAGAAACAAATACACAGCAGAGTACTTGAGTGCCTCAGAATTAATGTAGGCAACTTGATAGTACATCTGTGGGACTGAAGAGAATTATTATCCCCATTTTACCAATGGGGAACTGAGAGGGAGAAAAAACGGTCACAAGATCTCAGACATTTCAAAGTTTGAACATAGCATTAATTCTTTCATTTAATTTTGAATTAAATTACTTTGATTTTGGGAGAACAGGCTCTCCCTCCAAAGAACAACTGACAGAAAATTAAACCTAATCATTGGTAGATGTGTGTTGCTGTTGAAAGGGACAGTTACGTTTTTCATCCCGTCCCAGGCCACACGCTGCTGACGCTTGCCTTGTCGGGTCTCGTAGCTGTGCCACCAGGCCCACACGCTGAGCCAGCAGCTGTTGCTGCACAATTGCAAGACGTGATGCAAGTGGAATGGGGGAAACGGGCAGGCAGGGATGGTGAGGGCAAGGCGAGACTGACCTCTGTGTGACAGCCTGCCCTCACATTAGATGCAGGGTGAAACCACACCCTGAGAGCGGCGATGCTATTAATAGATCTTCTGTATTGGCATCAGATGAACTCCACACCGCAAGCCAGGGGTGTCATCTGGCAGCAATCTGGAATGCTTGGAGCAGCGCACCTGCTTTGGCAGCAGAACAGGAATGCAAGCAGATTGCCACTACTTCTTACATCCACCTCTCCGATGGGTGCTAAAGCGGAGACATAACACATTTTGTAGGACCAGTGAAGCATGTAACAGACTATGCATCCAGTCTAGTTTTCCTCACCTTACTTTTCTGCAGGGGATCTCTGTATCTTAGAAAGTTTATGAAGAACATGTATATTCTTTTCAGGGTAGGATACACTGTTTATTTTAATTGGATATATATCTCTATTACCATTTAACTGATTCAGGCTTTTCTAAATAATTTGACAGCATTTAACACCGTTAGCACTGCAAGGGAAAGAACCCAGGCTACTACAGGAAAAGAACAAGTCAGAAAGTAATCAAGTAAGTCAGATGTTTTCATATTGGGGAATTCATCGTATGATTCTGAGAAACTTAGCAGCTGCAAGATCTTAAGTGGGTATCTTCAGAAACTTGTAAAGCTGAAAGTACCTTCTAGGAAAAGGGTAAATAAAGTGCTCTTATTGACTCTTATGACTAAGCTGATCTCATCTTTCATTCTTGGAGAAAAAAAAATGTTAGAAATACTAAAATAATTTGTAAGCATTTAGCAGATAAGGTCAAGACTAAATGTGTGCCAAGAAGAAATCACATCAAGCCAGTTCTCTTCTGTGATGAAGCAAAGGGCCTTGTAAATAGAGCAGAAGGAACAGGAATTATATCACAGAATCCCAGGATGGTTGATGTTGGAAGGGACCTCTGGAGGTCATTTGGTCCAACCCGCTGGCTCAAGCAGGGACACCCAGAGCAGGTTGCCCAGGACCATGTCCAGGTGGCTTTTGAAGACCTCCAAAGAAGGAGACTCCACCATCTCTCTGGGCAACGTGTACCGGTGCTCAGTCACCCACGCAGTGGAGAAGTGCTTTCTGGTGTTCAAACAGAACCTCTTTTGTTCAAGTTTGTGCCCATCGACTCTTGTCCTGACACTGGGCACCACTGACAACAGCCTGGCTCTTTGCACCCTCCCTTCAGGTATTTGGGCACCTTGATGAGATCCCCCCTGAGCCTTCTCTTATTCAGGCTGAACAACCCCAGCTCTCTCAGCCTCTTCTAACAGGAGAGCTGCTCCAGTTCCTTGATCATCTCAGTGGCCTTCCATTGGACTTTTTCCAGTATGTCCATGTCTCTCTTGTACTGGGGCGCCTAGAACTGGACACAGTGCTCCAGGTGCAGCCTCACCAATGCTGAGTAGAGGGGAAGGAAGGATCACCTCTCTTGGCCTGCTGGCGATACTTTGCCTAATGCCACGAAGAATACCATTAGCCTTACTACTGGCAGGGGCACATTGCTGACTCATGTTCTACTTGGTGTCCACCAGGACTCTTAGGTCCTTTTCTGCTTTCCAGCTGGGTGGCTCCCACCATGTTCTGGTGCCTGGGGTTGTTCCTCCCCAGGTGCAGGACTCTTCGCTTCTCCTTGTTGGACTTCATGAGATTCTTGTGAGACCACCTCTCCAGTCTGTCGCGGTCCCTGTGGATGGCAGCACAGCCCTCTGCTGAGGCAGCCACTCCCCCCAGTTTCATGTGGTCTGTGAATTTACTGAGGGTGCACTCTACTCCATTGTCCAGATTGTTAATGAAGGTGTTGAATGAGGCTGGATTCAGTATTGACCCCTGCGGTATTCCGCTCATTACTGGCCTCCACATAGACATTGCACCACAGTCCACTACCCTCTGGGCCCAAACAGTTTTTGATCAACCTTACTGTCTGCTTATGCAATATATGTTGTATATATACCCTGACTGTACACATACCCTGATTGTACCAGCATCTTTCAAATTATCACACAATATGACCAAACACAATCCAGGAAAACGTAGAGTAGATTAAACTGGTATATGTATACGTATATGTATATATATGTATATACGTATGTGTATATATATGTATATGTATATGGTTGCTGCAAAAACTGTCAATATTTTACTAATTTCTGCAAAAAATGTCAATTAGTTTCTGCAAAAGCTGTAAACAATTCACGCATTCCATTCTATACAATATTTCCATTAAAAATCTGTGTGATGGGATAGAAAACATAGGTATAAATTTGCACATTATATGAGCCTAGCAGGTACCGTAATTATATTGACAGACAAAATTAAGATTCAAATTAATTCTGAAGAACTGGAAACGATCTGGAAAAACAGAATGAAATTAAATAGGGATAAGTGCAAAATATTGAGCCTGGAGTAATCGAGTTAACCAGAACAGGACAGGGAAAAGGCAGTAGTTGTATCAGCCCTGCAGAGGAGTTGCTAGGTGCTGTGGTGGAAAACAGGCTGACCCTTAGTAACGATATCATGTTGTTAAGGAAAAAAAAAAAAAGGTACTAACCTCATAAACAGATGTACGGTCATCACAGCATGTGAGGCACTCCTCCTTGTCTGTTCAGAACTGGTACAATCTACGTTGACTGAAATACTACATCTAGTTCTGGGCACTTTAAAAATGCAACTCGTGGAAAGACTCCAAAGGCAGGCAATACAAA
Organism: Cygnus olor; assembly: GCF_009769625.2. Classification (NCBI taxonomy): domain Eukaryota; kingdom Metazoa; phylum Chordata; class Aves; order Anseriformes; family Anatidae; genus Cygnus; species Cygnus olor. The sequence continues at coordinate 46,461,675 of NC_049169.1, forward strand.
TATGTAGAGGCCCAGCAAACAGGGTCTTAGTCTGAAACAGACAGCTATGGGGAGGCACAACAAATTTGTAATATGTAAGAAGTAGCTATAAAAAGGAAGGGAATAAACTGTTCACCATTGCTGCTGACAATAGCATGAGTACTGGATTTAAGTTACAACAAAAGAGACATCATGGTTAAACTACACGTATTAGCTTCATAACAGTAATAATAGCAAAACACTAGAATAGAGCACATAAAAGGCTGCATAATTTGTCTAAGGCTTTATGGGTATATGGAACAAATCTTAGGCTTTAAAAACAAAAGTATTTGTCTAAAAAAAAGTGTGATGATTCTGCTGAGTTTGGTTTCTAAGATTTGTGTATTCTCTTCATTTTCTGCCATGGTTTACAACACTAATAAACCATCCTTACAAACCTAGATCTCTCTGCCATGTTTCTCTCTGTCTCTCAAATTCAGGCCTTTGACAAGCCATTCTGTTTCTGTCCTAAGGAAATTTCGTTAAGTGTCAAACTTCCTAGGCCACCCAAACCACAAAAATACTAGCTCTTGGGCTCACTATCTCACATCTAGATCAAAAGAAATTATTTTCTGTGTCTTTCTGCCTTCGGCACCTCAGTGAGTGGAAATGGCAACTCAGAACATTGTTCTATGGCGTAGCCTAAAGCCACCACGTCTCCTGACATGACTCTCCTCACCTGGCTCCCCCAGTTCAGGGCTTTGTTTGCCCCCGAGGTTGCTGACGCCAAAGGTCTGGGGCCGCCCTGTACCACAGGCTGCCCGCCCTCACTTTCACTTCTCGTGTGAGCTGGAGCACGAACACAGGGTCTTCCTGCCAGGTTTCTTTATTTTTTTTTTTTGTGGCCTCAGTTCCACTGAAAGTTTAGAACTCCTCTTTCTTTGCATCTTTCCAACTTTTTCTCATAATTCCCACCGTCTTTGTGGAGCTCTTGGACACATGCTTACGTGTGAAGTTAGAAAGTCCTGTACGCGCACACATGATGACTAAAGAAGCGCCTAGGTTGAAGTCCCGCCTTAAAAACAAAACCGAACAGGACGGCGAGTCCTTCCTTTTCCCCCGAGATCAGGCCGGCTAAGGCCGGGGGAGGAAAAGCAGGAAAAGGAAGTGACCCCGACGTGATTCGAACACGCAGCCTTCTGATCTGGAGTCAGACGCGCTACCGTTGCGCCACGAGGTCCTGCTGAGAACCGTTAGGCAGAGCCTTACAACTCGGCCACCGCAGGCCGCGGCCGGGCCGGGGCCGAACCTTCGGGAGCCATCCCGGCGAAGCCCCCTCCGCCCCTGCTGCGGTAACCGAACCGACCCGAGCAGCAGCCCGCCGCCGCGGCCCCTCCCCTCCGCCACGGGCTCCTTTCCTGCTTCCCGCGCAGAATCGTGAACGCCCCTCGCCTACACACCCACTGCCGGCCCCTCGCAGCGGGGGCCTCTCGCTGCCTCGGGGGCGTCGAGCTCAGCGCCGCCGGCCGGCCGCCACACGCGGTCTGGCGGGGCCCGGTTACCGGCCAGAGGCCGCCCCTTGGCCAGACCCCCTGCTAGAAACGTTGGGGCCGGTGGAAGATGGACCTACGCATAAAAGCACGCCTGTGAACACCTTTAGCAAGGCAGTTCCTCGTTAGTATAGTGGTGAGTATCCCCGCCTGTCACGCGGGAGACCGGGGTTCGATTCCCCGACGGGGAGGCCACAAACGTATTTTTTCAAAAAAACAACAGCCCCAAGCCCCTCCCGCACCGCCGCTCCGCCAACGGCAACAAACAAAAAGCGGTAACGGGGAGAAGCGGCGCCCCCCGGGGCCGGCCCTTTTCTGGCCGCCTCCTTGAGGCCCGAAACGACAAAAACAAGTGCGCAGCAGCGGCGCCTCTCCCCGTCGGGGAATCGAACCCCGGTCTCCCGCGTGACAGGCGGGGATACTCACCACTATACTAACGAGGAGCCGCGGGGCTGCGCCGCCCGCGCCGCCGCTCCCCGGGCAGGGCCGCGGACTCGGGCACCGGCCACGGGGCCCTGGGCCTCGACCTCGTGCGCGGGGCAGCCCGGAGCCCCGCAGCGCCCTGCGGGGTGGTGAAGCGAGGGGCTGAGCCTCGGGGAGCAGCCGGTGGAGGGGGGGGGGGGGGGAGACAGCCCCACTGCGCTTCGTTTTCTGTGTGCTTTTGGGCCTCGTTTGCTTGCAGGGAGGGAGGGAAGTTCCCGTGCCTCGGGGCAGCGAGGAGCAAAGCAGCGCGGATAGCCTCCGCGTTCGTATTTTTGCTGGTTCACGCAGAGTTTTTTTTTTTACGGGAACCTGAGAAGCCCTGGAGTCAGCAGTCCTTGGGGTGAAGAGACTCCAGCACCTGCTCCTCACCTACCTAAAAAGGGAAAGAGAGAAATGGAAACCAATTCCTTCGAGATTTGAGAGTAAAAGGCTGAAGGACACATGCCGGCTGCGTGGCTCTGTCCTGGTTTGGTCAGCAGTAAGGTGGTTGTAAGTTGGTAACAGCGACATAAGACAGGAAACTATATTTACTTTATTAACTTCTTAGATGAAGCGTTAGCTCCACACGCAAGCAGGCGATTGCAATAAGCCATGCTCTCTTTTGATGATCTCTGCTACTACTAATACTTCTTTGGATAAAAAGACACCAGGGTGGCTGTTTCAGACAAGCACAGCTAAAGAACAAACAGCAATCCATATGTAGGCATCTCAAGATGTGACCCGTGACTGACGCATTTCAGAAAACTGGCCTACTCATTTGAGCATTTGAATATAAATATGTTCCTGAGCAGATGCAACAAATTCCTGTTTATCCTCACAAGTGAAAACCAAGAACTAAAGTCTCATAATAATTTCATTACTTTAGAGGTGGTGTCATGAGACGTACTGCTAGGGCCATGATCAAGTGATGGGCTTTAAACCTCACAGAGCAGGATCAAAACCAGTGGTGCTAGGCTGGTCTAAACTTGCTGGGCAGGTTCAAATTTTATTCAAAAGGTGCTGATGGTTAACTTTAACCTGCGGGACTTCCTGCTGGATCAAATATTGCCTGCTTGCATGTTGTGGGACCACCTGTGCTTGGCTAGTTTAGGCCTTTTCACCAGTCACTTCCCCGTGCTTTTGGTTCCTTGGTCCCCATGGTCAGGCAGCTGAGGTGGGACCAACTGTGTGTAACCAGTGGTGCTTGCTGCAGTCTGACCTTCCTTTGATGCTGCTCTTTGCCTCAGAGCTGGTTTTGCCTAAAGCTTTTACACAGACCTCTCCTTTCTCAGAACAGGACTTCTGCTATCTCCATAACATCTCTTGCAAATTTCTGGCATCGCTAAGTACTTTTGGACTACCAGAGCCAGGCTCGCTGCAAATTATGTAGATATTTTGTTTTGTTCCCTGGCTTTGGCCATGATGGCACAAGTGGATCTGTCTGGGAGTTCTGAACCTCCTGGAGGTACAAGGAAAGGCTATGGTGTGACACACTCTTGAAGCATTTTCAGCAAAGGTACAGGGGGACTCTGCAGAGCCCAAGCTAAGGCTCTGAAGAGTCTAAAGGAAGAACAAGTGGCCATATTGGCACTGCAGTCCAAGGAGGAGGCATCTTGCAGTGTTATGAGGAACTTGAGTGATGTTGCTTGCATAATTCTCATGGTGCTTGTGATTCTGCAGCAGAGAGTCGGTACCGCTTCTACAGTTCACCATTTCAAAGAATCCAGGGATGAATGGTGCATCAGTGGAGGTACCTTGCAGTGAGAGAAGGGCTGTTGACAGCTGGGACTGACCTCCTCGTTTCCCAGGCTTCCTCTGAAAGGCCCCAAGAACAAGTGACACAAAGTTTGCAACAGCTTACTAAAGATGTTCTCCTCTTTGTTATGTTTCACCCCATTTTCAATAGCTTAGTACATTGCTAAGGGTATCGTATCAGAACAGAAGCTGCTTTAGTAGTGAGAGTCCTTGGTCATGCCTCAACTGCGGCACTCCCATTTCAGGACAGCTACTGTTATCTGCATCAGCCATCTTACACATTTTGTATACCTTCTTCCAACCAGTGCAATCCTGAAACAAAAGTGTCCGTAAATGTGCAAGCTCATGCTCTTGCACAACCTCTTCCCACTCCCCATCTGGCAAGGATAATAATCATATCTGCTAAAATACGTACTATGACCTGAGCCGTTGATGGTGCATAGGCTTAAAGAAGGGTTAATCAACTATGCTGCTATGGTGAAAACAATAAACACCTTTGCTTCCTCATTGAAGCCGATATGCACTTCTGAAGCTAGTCTTCAAAGACATCATTGTGTGCTCCAACCTAGAAGATGATTAACTGCAGAACAGAAGCAGGAAGAGGCACTGAGCTATGAAGCAAAACTGTTGTTTTAAAGTGGATGGACTATTACAATGCTGCAGTGACTCACAGTTACACAGCAAATGCGTTCCCTGATGATTTGTCATAGAGACATGTAAGTGCAAAGCAGAACAGGTACTAGGAACTAGAATCAATGCTCCAAGGTGTATGAAGCATCTACCTTCTCTTCAGGATTTGCATATAGTTATTCCATGTGCCCAGCCCAAACCTCATTTCATGCTTTCCTCATCATGGTACGTTTAGTGATCGGCTATCACTAGAGTGTTGATCCCTGGAGCAACAGTCATCTGTAAGAGGCCCTTTTGTGACCATAAGCAGGAGTAGGTCTGGGATCTAGCTCAGCCTTGTAACTGGAATCTTGTTACCCCGCCTTCAGCTTGCTTAGCTGAAAGTCAGCTTGCGATGTACTTGCCCAGTTGAGTTTTGAGTATCATCATGGATGGGACATTCCACAACCTCTTTGCTGCTATGGGTTCTCCTCCCTCACTGTATGATTTTTTTCCCCTTGTATCTACTTGGAATTCGCCAAGTTGCTGCTTGATTGGTTGGCCTTTTCATTTTGCTGTGCTTCTCCAAGAAGAGTCTGGCTCCATCGTCTCTATACCATCCTGCTGGGTAGCTGAAGACAACAATTAGATAATCCTGTAGCCTTCTTTTCTGTGGAATGAATAGACCCATCTGTCTCAGTGACATGTGCTCCAGCTCCCTTATCTTTTTGGTGAGCCTGGTTAATTCCAGTTCATCAATATCTTTCTTGTATTGCAGAGCCCCAGTGCACAGTACTCCATAGGCAGTCTCAAACAAGACCAGTGAGTGTGGGGAGCAGTAATCACTTCTGTTGACCTACTGGCTGTGCAGTTACTAATGCTGCCCAGTATGTGATTAGCTTTCACTGCTACAAGAGCAATTGCTCCCTCGTTTCCATCCCTGTTGTTCACTGCAACATCCAGAGCCTTTTCCACAAAGCTGCTGTTTAAGCAGTCAGCTCCTGGCTGTTGCATGGGGTTATTCTATCCTTGGTACAGGACTTTGCATTTGCCTTTGCTGAATTGGAAGACATTCGTGTTGTTTTATTTCTCCAGCCTGGCAAGGTCCCAGTGAATGGCACTCCTGCCTTTGAGAGCATCAGTTGCTTTTATAATTGGAGATGCTGCTTGGTTTCCCAAACTGAAGGCTGGGCTGCACACAATATCCTCACAGTGCAGCTGTACTTGCATTCCAGAGTCCAGAAGCAGTGGATTTGACACAGTGCATGCAGGATACAAGGCAACATGTTCATGGGTAACAGAGGTACAAAGTCAAGTCACCTCTAACTTGAAGTAGCCACTTAAAATTTGGTCATGTAACAATGTCTTGAACTAGACCAAACCTCTTACATCAGGGCATGTCTCAGTATGAACTGCTTTGTTAAACCTCACTATAAAAATGATGTCTTCTATTAAATACATTAAGCTTTCTTTTTCGTAAAGACAACATGACTGATGGCCACATTAAAAAAATAGGAAGCTATTTGATGTTGCAATTGCTTTCTATTTTCTTGAGATAGCTTTTGATAGGCTTAGAATATATTAATACTTAAAAATATACCTGCTTCAGAGTAGTCAAGGTGAGTACTTGTCAACACCTGCACCGTGTCACCTCTAAAGTACTACAGCCTCTGGAAAATTGCCCTGATGCAGGAGAGTTATCTACAGGGTTTTTCAAACCAGAACCCATGAAGAAAGCTAGGAAAAGTGACCCAATTGTCAGTGGGTTTAGATTTGCTGTTTAGATGACTATAACCCCATCCAAAGGGGTCCAAACAGAGAAAGACAAAAAAGCTACCAAATAATGCTCCTAAATCAATGTAAAAATAAACCCTAGAAGAGAAAACAAGCTCTTCAGTGCTGTTGTCTTCAGTAGTTGTTGCCTGAGTCCATAAGAGATGCTGTGAACTGAATATATTTGGTTCTGATTACTCTTAGCTATTTTTTACACTCCTGCTGATGCCCATTCATACATACCCTGCCCTCTGTCTGCTCTTTATGTTCTATTTTACATTTAATTTTTGTCTGTGTCTTCACCCTGTAAGTTCACAGCACAGGATTTAGTTAGCTTTTTGCTAAAAATTTGTGAGTTATAAAACAGCATATTAAGTTACGTGACTCATTTATTTACAGTTTTCACCTTATGTAATTTCTGCACAGTGTCATGGATTTGTTGTGCAGTCTGTATGACTTAGTGATCTTTTTCTGTGCTAATGTACTATGATCAAGCTAAAACAAAGATTTAGAAGTCATTAGAAAAATTTACATCACTTAAGGAAAAGAGTGATGGGACTTCCTGTGTAAAATCAGCAACTGAAGAGCTGAAAAAAATTCCAGGTATAGGGGACTGTGACATTGTATGGCACTGCCTGGTGGATTACTGCGAGGAGGGACGTAAGGGACTTTCCCTTATTAGCATGCCTGGTATAGTTCATACAGTACTAAATGCAGCCACACAGCTGGGCAGCTTCCTCTCCGTGTTGCATCATGTGAGCTGTCTAATAAAGAGAGTCTGTTAAAAACTTGTTGGAAGAATCTCGGGGCTTGAAAATTTATGTCCTAAGAATTGTGAAATAAAACAGACAAGAAGTGCCCATGCAGAACTGCATTTTCTATTTAGGTAAAAAACATTATGAAAGAAGAGTTGAACAGTTGAATCTAGCTGTTTATGTTCCTATAGCATGGTGTAAATCTACTGGATACTCCCAATAATAAACTTCTTACCAGACAGAATCTACATTCTGATCACTTCTCCCCTCAAAGGTGATTGCCAAGCAATTGTATTGAATAGATACTATAAAAAAATGGAAAATTCAATTAAATTGGGAAAAGTAGAGGCTAGCTGTTTTTAATGAATGTTTTCAACTTCCGAGCAGCAAAAAACTGAGATGTCCTGCTTAGAAAGCAGAGGATAGGACTCAGTAATTAAAGGGAAGATGGTTGATTAAATTTGGGTACAGAATTCAGGTGTCAGGGATGTGTAGTTTCAGAGTAATCTCAGAAGAGTGTTTATGCAGCAAAACCCTTAGAGATGTTAGGATATGGCAAAATCTGGATACATTGTGTACTGATATAATTGTCCTTGAGTAATGCACTTCTGGATACCAGAATATCCCTATCATGTACCTGTAAGAATAGTCATAACTTCCTAGCTGTGATGAAAGACTGCAGTGGATCCAAACAATTATACCATTGGTCTGTCTTGGTCTAAAATATGGCATTTCTTAGGAGCTTGAAACTGTCAATAAATTGCCTCAAAGTAGACCACAATATAGTGCCTAAGAAGGAGAATTCTAGAGATAAAGTCGTGAAATAAATCAGGTACTGTCATACACAGCCATCATGTAATCGTGAGGTCCAACTCTCTCATCATATCACTTCTTGGAGTGAACACCTGCCATTCCAAAAAAAAGGAACAGTGAATTTAAGAAAGCAAAATGGAGTGTAGAGACAGGAAAAAACATGAGATAACAAAAGCCACAGAAAGTACTACAGGCAAATGCATCACAGACTGAAGTTAGGTGACTAAATCAAAAATGTCATGAGATAGAGGCATCACACAGAGAAATGAATCATACTGTAAAGAGGATGGGAAGACCTTTAAAGGTGTCCATTTTACACAATTGTGAATAAATGAATGTTCAGTGAATTTAACTTAATCCTAGAAAGTTGTTCATCAGAAATTTCTTTCATGCATTCTGATGCTCACTAGGTATAAACATCATGGACAAGTGCAGGCCAAGTAATTATGATGGGGTAAACTGGACATCTAAAACAGAGATGAGCTTAAGGATGAAGTGGTATTAAAGCCAAATAGTCAATGCTTGCCTAAGGTATAAAATTAGAAATAAACAAAAGAACCTGCAGAAAGCTTTGGAGAAAGAATTGTATGCTCCCACATCAGAACTTAGTAATGTCAGAGCCTTTGAATAGTGCTGCTCTGTACATTTGAGAGATTGTCCTAGTGTAGTACTGGAAAATCAGTAGGTTAAAAAATGTCAGTGTACTGAGCCAAGAATGAGTAAAAGTCAGTTTAGTTTTTATCTAGCAGTTCACAGAAGGGAAACTGACCTCACCTTGAAAATGCTATCAGAACGTGCTTTGGAAGTATAATGGGGGTGACCTCATTGCAGCTTTTCGGTACTTAAAGGAGACTTATAAAAGAGATGGAGAGCGACTTTTTGCTTAGGCAGACAATGACAGAACAAGGGGGAATGGTTTTGAACTAAAAGTGGGGAGATTTAGATTGGGTGTTAGGGGGAACTTCTTCACTCAGAGGGTGGTGAGGCACTGGCACAGGTTGCCCAGAGAACCCCATCCCTGGAGGTGTTCAAGACCAGGTTGGACGAGGCCTTGGGCAACCTGATCTAATGGGTGGCATCCCTGCCCATGGCAGGGGGGTTGGAACTAGATGGTCTTTAAGGTCCCTTCCAACCCAAGCAGTTCTGTGATTCTATGATTCTTTGTTTTGCTGCTTTTGTGAAGATTTTGAGAAGTTTCAGCATGACAGACAGATATGCATCACTAAAAAATGTCTTGGTGACTCACAAAATCCAGAGTTAAGAAAACCCCGCAACTGACACAGAAAGCAGCATTGTGAACAGACACTGAAACATCACACTGCATCATCAAGGTACATTTTGTCTGAGAAAGCATTTGGTATTAAGTGGAAAGCAAAATGAATGGCAGTTTGGAATCTTCTAAATAGCATCTGAGTTAATGGAGCTTAGATGAACAATGTAATGTAGGCTGGCAATCTTTCTCTAAGGGTTCAATTAGAGAAGACCTTCTGAGCTTGATGAATGTTCAAAAAAAAAAAAAAAGATAAATGTTAAAAAAATAACAAAAGTGGTAAAAGCAGTCTCAGCAAAAGACAAAATTGACAACTCATTTATTTTAACAACCAAGCACTAGATCACAGCTATCAGCACTCTAGCGGTTTATCGTAGTGCTGGCTTCACTGTGTGTTCCTGATCCTCTGGCCACCACCATGTACTATTTCATTGTGCTGTGCACAGGGAAGAGAAGAATAGCTTCTGTTCTAGACAAGCCCATGGCTTGATGGGGTAATAGTTTGCTCCCTTCCCCTTTCTTTGGGATATAGGGGCCACACAACATAGAAACCACAGTCGTCTTTTCCTTACTCAAGGGAGTGCTGCAAGGACTGTAGTAATCTGTGCGCACAGGGAAACACTGAGAAACCCCAAGTGGTCCTCATGGCTTATAAAAGCCAGTAAGGCTTAAGTCTTATTTCAGTAGTGTTTCTTTTGTTTTGTTTTGTTTTGTTTTGTTTTGTTTTGTTCCGTGTCATGCATGGTAATATTACGCCTACTTCTGGCTTTTCCACTTTGCAGTTTTGCTCACCTTTCCCTTCCCTTTTCACTATTCTTCCCTATTCTTTTACCTTTTTGGTTGGTTGGTTGGTTGGTTGCTTGGTTTACTCTTTCTCCTTAAGAAAAAATAGGATGCCCAGCTCTTGTCCAAATCATGGGGATGCAAAAGAGTGATTTAGATTCTAGAGGAAACTGCTGTTCCTCTTCAGCTGTGCTTGGAGAAGATTCTGGGATTGGCCTCTTTTGCTTCTGATGCAATTTTTAGGGGGTGGATGAACAATAGAAGGGAAATGGATAGGTTTTTAGGTTTGTCAAATGAAAGAAGAAAGATGGTATAAAACAAAACATTAAAAAGCCTTTACAGAAATTAATTGCTATTTCCAATGCTATTCATGATAGAGAAAAACAAATGTACACTTTCATAGCATCACGGAATGGTTTGGAAGGGACCTTAAAGACCATCTGGTTCCAACCCCCTGCCGTGGACAGGGACACCTCCCACCAGACCAGGCTGCCCAAAGCCCCATCCAGCCTAGCCTTGAACACCTCCAGGGATGGGACACCCACAGCTTCTCTGGGCAGCTTGTGCCAGTGCCTCACCCCCCTCTGAGTGAAGAATTTCTTCCTAATATCTAATCTAAATCTACCCTCTTTTAATTTAAAGCGTTTACTCCTTGTCCTATCACTATACTCCCTGACAAAGAGTCCCTCCCCAGCTTTCCTGTGGGCCCCTTTTAGGTAGTGTAAAGCTGCTGTAAGGTCTTCCTGGAGCCTCTTATTCTCCAGGCTGAACAACCCCAACTCCTTCAGCCTGTCCTCATAGATGTGCTCCATCCCTTTGATCATCCTCGCGGCCCTCCTCTGGACTTGCTCTAATACTTCCATGCCCTTCTTGTGCTGGGGGCCCCAGACCTGAACGCAGGGCTCCAGGTGGGGTCTCACGAGCAGAGTAGAAGGGGAGAATCACCTCCCTCAACATGCTAGTCATGCTTCTTTTGAGGTAGCCCAGGATACGTTTGGCTTTCTGGGCTGCAAGTGCACGTTGCTGGCCCACAATTCACCAGTGAGTGTTCAAGATGTTATAGATGGTTAACTATCTTGTTCAATTGTAATGGCCTGACACTTAAAAAAGATGCAGAAATGAATCATAGTGCACTTTAAATTTTGAAACGAGATGAATATTTAAAGGCAGTTGAAGAGCCAAAACCACAAATGAGGAACAGTTGAGAATGATGTGCTTAGAGCACAGCTGCTTTAAGAGCTCAACACTACTGTGTCTCTGCAATGCATTGTCTGACAATCACGATATCTAATTCTAGTTAATTCACAATCACTAATTCTAATAAAAGAAAAGAAAAAGCAGCAAGAGAAAAATATCAGATACATTGCTAGGTACAATCAGGTTCAGAGAAGACAGGGCATTTTATAACTTTCTCACAGTTGCTAAAGATGGGAGATGTTGATCTGCACTCACTGGCTTGGAGATGTCACTTCAAAGTGATGATAAAAAGGCTTAGTAATTGGTGTGGGGCAATATGTGAAGGGAGCCATTGTCAAGGTAACAATAATTAAAATAATGGGTTAATAAAATTCAATGCAATGCAAAATAACACATCTACTCCTGTGGAAAAATGCATAAACAATTTTTTTTTTCATTTATGTTAGTGTTTCTCATCAAGTGCAGTTAGAATGTGGAGGAGATTTTTGCTCCAAAAAGCACAAACAGTGTTCCTCAGAACAATAATCTTTATTTCTTTCACTGCTATTTGGCACGGCAATAATCATCTTTCCTTGAGTTTCTTTGCAGAACTAGAATTTCAAGTTTGCAATTGCATTGGCTCCCTCTGGTGGCATTCAGAAATATTCTACTTTACAGTCCAGCAAAACTATTTATTCAAAACACGTTTGATATCAGAAATTGATATTATTATTTTATTTTAATTGCAGTATTAAAAATAAGAGGAAAAAAATAATCATATCCCTGAAGTCCAATTCAGCCTACAAAAAAATCAGTTCATAAAAATGAAATCCTATCAGCAATCTGGGTCAAAATGGCTGGAGAAAACATCACTTGTTTCCCTTCCCTCACATTCTTTTAACTGAATTCATGGTCAGCATTTTACTATAATGCTTTTGGAAAGCAGAGGAGTTACAACAATGTCTTAGCTATGGCCATACCCTGTTTCACTTGGCAGCAGAGATCAATCAGTCTTTTACAGAAAGTTTTCACAGGAAAATTTCCGTTTTGAAATTAAGGCACTTGGCAGTTGTTGCCACTTGCATCCTGAAAGCTCTTGCCAGAGCTAAAACAGATGTGCAGTTAATGCCTGTTTTTGTCCACTTTTTTTTAATAATGAATGTGGATAAGAGAGAAAAGAAAGGGTAAAGAGGAGCAGGAAATGGGGAAGCAGTTAGATCATTTCCTTTATTTATCTATGCAGGAGGACCCACATTTTGAGGATGTTGCCAAGGATGAAACTAGCCTTTTTGTCTAAAGTTGGGTAACTGCAGTTACCCATCCTCAGCAAAGCAGGACTGACTGAGGGGAAGAAAATGATGAAAGCTGCATCATCAGTGCAGCCCAGTCTCCCATCTCTGCAGTCTAACTCCTCATTATTGAACACAGTAGGTTTCCTGAATGACTGAATGTTCCTGCCCCTTCTTCTACTTAATAATAGTGGAGAGATTAAGGAATATTGCCTGGAACCAGAAAGGGAGAACAGGTCTTGGTCAATTTAAGTCCACTGTATTAACATTCACGGGTTGATACACAGATATATTTCCAATGATAGCACTTTAGAAACTATGAAAACAAGAAAACAGAAAAAAAGTAATTTTTTTCTATACATATTGCAGAACAATATATCAAAAGATCGTCACTGAAAAAGCATCAGGCATTTCAGTATGTACTGAAACTTTACAGAGAGGAAAGAATGTGTTCACCATGATGGTCTGAATTTTTGGGTAGACCTGTGTGGAGCCAGGAGTTGGACTCAATGACCCTTATGGGTCCCTTCCAACTCGGGATTTCTATGATTCTATGATTCTATGATAAGTACTCATATTGGAAGAAATGGTGTAGTAGGCTCTTCTGTTTAAATGGATAAAGGGGGCACAATCTTTTCTGATATAGCTTAAAAAAGTAAAAAAGGGAAATGCTAAAAGTATTTTTGAACCATTATTTTTTAAATGGTTTGAATACTCTGCTTTTTGAAAGCACTTTAATGCTAAATACCTATAATATTTTGCAAATTCTCTGATCTTGGCCAAATTCTGATCCTACAAACTCTTCTGCTTAAGCAAACAAACAAACAAAAACCCAAACCAAAAACAACAACAACAACAAAAAACTTATTAAATAAAATTTAATGAATTTACTGGATTAGCAAGTCTGAAGATTCAGCTTTTCAGAATATTTCAGGCTTAAAACAAAAACAAAAACAAAATGGTATTATGAGTAACAGCTGTATATATGTCAGATATGCATATATATGTATGTCTGCTACAGAATGAAGAATTCTCTCTGATTCGTTTATTAGTATATTTAATCATAATAGCTTGGCATTCTTGAGGCTTATGTATGTAATTCTGCACACCTGCAAGTTCTTGGAACATTTCTTTAACCTTTAAGAAACACACCATCAGACAAGCAATATATTGCGTGTCAGCATGTTATTCTAAAACATTTAATATGAACTTTATTATTTGTAAATCTTGTTTCTTCATATGAGAAAGTTCTGTGTTATTCAGCAAATTCTTTACCTGACATTTCCACAGTTAGTTTTACATCTATGAAACCCACTAATTTTGGACAATGCCTTTTTGTTTTCAAAATCAGTTCAGTCAGTAATAATTCACCAAATTTTAAATAAAGCTAGCTTTTGAACCATGAAAGAATACAAGAAATTTGAGCCTTGTTTAAAAGGCAAAAATAATTGAAACTGTGCATTAAGAATAGCAAGTCATTCATAATTCTACATCACACAATTAAAAGCTAAGCTAGACTATTTATAGCTAAGCACTGTCAAGAGCAATATGTGTTGATGAGAGAACCTGACTGTTAGTACATTCCTAGATTAGGTGCATGCTAATAAGGCCTGTGCAAAGCAATAAAAGGGTTGAAGATTTAAGATAATATTTAGAAGCCAGAAAACTTGTTTAGATTGCTTAGGTAGACAAAATGGAAAATTAAAGACAAAAGGAGCTAAAGTAGGTAAAATTTTCATTTTCTAATTATTTGTAAAGCAATTCTGTTTTCTATAGATATTTAAAACATGCTGACTGGTAATACTTTTAAAATTTACTTCTAATAATCAATGATAATATTAATGATAATAATTATTAGTATTTTATATTAGTAATTAAATAATAATATATTAAAACACTATTAAATAATAATGAGTACATTGTAGTGTACATTTTCTTGAAGGTATTTTTTTTAAACAAAGGAAAGAAATCAAACACTTTTCAGAAGGGCTTAGTTGGGAACTGAATCACTTTTGCAGTACAACTTCCTGGAAGATTCCGAAGACAGTGGGATGCGGCTTTGCAAGACTGTATAGATCAGTCCGGGAATCTGATGTGTTTTTGTGTCAGAAGTTCAATCAATGTTCTGGTCATCACTTTTATTCAGAAACAATTCCTTAGTACGCAAAGGAGAGAGATTCTAAATTATCAGCATTCCTGTAGAATAACACTATATTTCTACAGGATGAAAGATTAACATAAAAATTAAAGTTTTTTTTTTTCTTTTAATATATATATATATTAATTTATTTTTTTTAGGTAAATGTATGTGTTTTAGGTTTTGTATGTTACAACATGCATCCTTATCATGTGCTCCCTGCTGCCTCCTGTAGCACAGCGTAACAGTCTGTTTTCCCTATATTTGGAACCGGAAGTAAAACTGTACTTAAAATTGGCACTGCAGGGCCAAATAATATTGCTGTTCTCTTAACAAGAGGTGTGCTTGTATCTAGAGCTGAGTCTGCCTACAATTTAGGGAGGGACAGAAAAGTGTTCTAGTTCTTCAGACCGGATGCAGAACTTCAGCTGAGATATTTCGGAGAAGGATGTTGTGGATAGATACATATCTCAGATTCGAATACCTTTGTGTTTCAGGATGCATTCAGAATTTGGGTGTTGCCTTGTGCTAGTGCCATTTGTAAACTTTCTTTGGGGAAAAACAATGACTTAGTTTGAGGTTTTGGTAAGTGAAATAAAGAGAATGTGTAACTTTTAAAAGACATGGAAAAAGACAAATAAAGCTATGTTTATAGAGAGGAGATTATGCATGGAATTCATGGAAAGAGGATATGAAATTTGGAAGGCTGTAACCACAGTTTCTACAGCCCATAAACCACAATATTTTCTTTATGCATTCAAAGATACAGCCAAAAGACAATCACTGTGCAGTCCACTCTCCCCCTGCACCAGGTTGCTTTCTCAAAGAGAAACCAGCATGAAGTTATGCATCAAGAATGGCAGTTTTATGGCTCACCCTGAACAGCTGGATCAGGTACAAAAGGATGGGGATGGGTGATGGTCCAAAAAACTGCCGGGAAGTCCAAAAACTGCCGGGCATGCCATGCACATTGTCCTAAGTTTACTGGTCAGGGATCTGAGTGACTCAGCAGGCTCTTTTGTCTGCCTTCATCTTCTCACTCTGTATGCACATAACTGTGATGCCTAAGTTACAGTCACCTATCTCCTAGCTCCTAACTGCAATACTTCAGGAACATACTGTGAACGCTTCCTCCCTATGTAGTCAGTAGAGAGGCAGACACAGGATTTCAGTGTTAGGACACCAGCGTGTTATTTCAGACTACCCACAGTGTCCAAAGTTAGGCAGGTAAAGGTAAGCATGCTTAACTAGGAAACTGTTATTCCTGCTTGTTTCATATCCCCCTCCTTGTCCCAAGAAGTTAGATTTATTTCCCCTAAAATTTGTCATGATTTTGGCAACACAGAATTTTTTTCTACCCTGACCCATTTTTTTTCTTTCATTAAGTTTGTCTACAGGAAGATGGTCATATACAAAAGGTTTAATTTGTATTCTTGATATTCTATTGCTAAGAAGATGGTTACACTGGGAATGAAGATTGCTTTATATTAAAATGTGTTTCATTAGGTAATTTAATTGATAGGTTTGGTATCTCACAAGGCAACTCCCAAGAAAAGGGAATATTTTAACTTACTATACTATGCATAAACACTTTCCAAGCATGGATGATAATTGCTCATCATTATGTCTGAAGCAATGGTCTTTTGGCAGAAACTTAACGACTGTTATTCCATTGGGCAAGATAAGGCTTTGGTATTCACTTAGTGAATTATTGTCTTAATTCTTTGTGTCTGGATGATCACAGACAATGTTATTAATAATAGATTGGAAATGAAGAATAAGAGGGACCATTCATCAAAGACCATATCCAAAGGACATACCAACTCCGGCTTGCTGGACTGATTGTTTTCTACAAGTGGTAGTGTCATTTGTACAGCAGATGCCTAATAGCAGCTGCTGAAGAGTGACTGAATTACATTGTTCTAAGGTAGATGTATGCATCTTGCTGCCTTTGCTAATTGTAAGAATAAATTTATAGAATACAAGTACATTTTCATAGATGAAATTCCTTTCAGGCAACTGAAGATTTGATATGACTAGTCATTACATGACTAACTACTCCTTGCTTTCCAAATGCTGATAAATTGGAATAGAGAACAATGTGTTGTAGTAGATAACATGAGGAGAAAGACTTTAAAAAGTCTTGGAAGTAGTTGTATCAGGAAGAGCTCCTCTATCATGCACCTAGTGGACATAGTTATGGTTCCTGATTTTTCTGAAGGGGAAAGGTTTTTCTTCCTCTTTTGAAGTACATTAAAATAGTTGACCTTTTATATACCCAGTATTTGCTGGGCAGTGGCTGCTGTTGTTCTGCAAACAGCATAATCTTCTCCAAGACATAACCATTTATGAGGAACTCACAGGAGGATTATGTCTTACAGGAGGAGTATGTTTCACAGGAGGAGACATTTGGAGTAGGCACAGGAAAGTCATAAAATTAGCATGCTGCAGGAATACCCCATTTACAACATCTCTTTAAGCAGTCCTGTAAACCATTTCTCATTGTCCTGGAGACAAACTGCAAGTTGGGGTGGGATGTTAAACAGAAGATGGCATGTGATGCCATTTGGGCATGTGCTGGGTATGTTGGTCATATTGAAGCAGAAGATCTGAGGTGCTGCCACTGCTTGTCAGGGGCTAATTTCAATACAGGGGCTGGGAAAATATGGGCTACAATGCAATACTGTTACCTCTTTACAGCTTGTACAGAGGTCACCAAAAAACTGCATCTGCAGGTGGGATAGGTTGGTGGGAGAGGTTGTAGTGCTGTATCGCCAGTGAAATCCAGGCCCTTTGGTAAGATCAGCAATATGGCCTCACCACTAAGAAGACTAATGGTATTCTTGAGTGCATTAGGCAAAGTATTGCCAGCAGCTCAAGAGAGGTGCTTCTTCCCCTCTACTCAGCATTGGAGAGGCTGCACCTGGAGAACCGTGTCCAGTTCTGTGCCCCCAAGTACAAGAGAAGCATGGACGTACTGGAAAGAATCCAATGGAGGGCCACCAAGATGATCAAGGGACTGGAGCAGCTCTCCGGTTAGAACAGGCTGAGAGATCTGGGGCTGTTCAGGCTGGAGAAGAGAAAGCTCAGAGGGGATCTCATCAATGTGCATAAATGCGTGAAGGGAAGATGCAAAGAGGATGGAGCCAGGCTGTTGTCAGTGGTGCCCAGTGTCAGGACAAGAGGCAATGGGCACTAACTGGAACACAAATAGTTCCCTCTCAATACCAGGAAGCACTTCTCTACTGAGTGGGTGATCGCGCACTGGCTATGTGGTCAATTTCCAAACCTTTTAATCTGATCCCAGGTATGAGGGGATCGAGGTCATGCAGCATCTTTCTTGTGACATGATAGATCAATAATATTTCTACTCAGAGTCAAGAACAAACAATTTTTATTTTTAACACTGGGAAACAGACAGCTTTTCATTTGACCTTAAAGTTCATTGGAAGGTAAATAAATGATAAGCTTGCACTTTGTCAAGCATTTGTTGCTGAAAAGGTCTTTGTTATCAAGATTTGTGAATCAAAATAATGGATTAAACTATGCTAGAGCATTTTAACAAGGAAACATAATAATACCATCCATATACAAGGATGTGGATCCCTCCTTTCTATCATAAATATCTATTAAAGTTTTACATTTGTTTATTTTTTATATATTACATTTATTATATTGCAATTTCTTAAAGTAATTACCTTTTGTCTCTGGTCATTCAATATTCAATGAATACTGAATTTCAATATTCACCTGTATGTCTGGGGAGAACAGAAGGTATATATATGTTTTTACTAGGGAGGAGTATATTCCCTCCATAGTGGTACTAGCTAACAAGATATGGGGAGGAAGGACTATTCTCCAGCTCTTTTCAACTCCTTCCAATCAAATACGGCCATCTGAAACTCTAAGGAGTCCATCAACACTTACATTCAGAAGATCTAAGGGTTCTAATTATAACCAGTTATTCACCACAGACATAGATGTCAAGGAGGAGAAAATGAGATCTCAGTGTGCACCTTCTGTTTTTTATTCACCTGCAGTGAGCGTCAGAGAGATAACTGGCTTCTATTGATTGCATATGGCACCACTATCTCTGGATACTGGGAAAAAGTAATGTGAACAGATTTGTGTAACCGATTTGTTCTAAATTTGGTACTCACTTCTGAATTAAAGCCTCAGTACACAAATCTGCGTGTACAAACTCTCTCGAGTTATTACATTTATGTCAAGAATTAAGCCTGGTGCTCAGGAAAAATTACACACTAGCTGGAGAGGAATAAAAAAAACAACAGGACAGAAGTGCATAATAGGAAAAAATAAAGACACAAAAGAAGAACTGGTTGTTGGTGAGGTTAAGGGAATAGGGCTCTCTGGCTTAACCCAGCTGGCCTGGGGGAAAAGAAAAATAGGATAAATAAAAATACACAGGAAAGAAGCATTGCCAATTAAGTTTTAATGTGATTTGGGCAAGAAAGTAGAAATGTTTAATAAAGATCTAATTAAACTTGAGTGTGTTAACTGGCAGGGGCAAAGATACATAAGGGGGGAGTTCTTAAAGTACTAGCACATATATATACTGGTCTCAACAATGTCATTTCTCCAAGCAGAATTTCAAAACATGACACTAATTCCAACAGTACTTCTATTTCCTAGACCAGTTTTTCTTTCTGTTTTTGAATCTCTGCACACTTTAATAGCTTCAGAAATGTTGCAGAGGGATAGTTAAATTGTTCAGTAGTTAAACTTGCAGGCAGTACTTAGGAGAGATTTGCAAGATGGGAGAAAGCAAGAAAAACAAAAAGTTCTGCTTAAAGAAAATAAAAATAGCAACAGAAATCAAAGTATGCTTTAGGGCAAGCTGTTCTTTATGATTGCAGCAAGTGATGTAGCTTTGCTGTACTATGAGGTTAAGACAGGCCATTGTGCATTGTCTGAAAAGGACTTGACATATGATTGTTGCCTAAGCAGAACAGATTGCCTTACTATAGCTTACAGGGATGGGAAGAATCACAGAATTGTAGGGGTTGGAAAGGACCTCCAGAGCTCATCGGGTCCAACCCCCCTGCCAAAGCAGGTTCCCTAGAGCAGGTTGCCCAGGTAGGCGTCCAGATGGGCCTTGAGTATCTCCAGAGAAGGAGACTCCACAACCTCCCTGGGCAGCCTGTTCCAGTGCTCCGTCACCCTCACCATGAATAAGTTCTTTCACATGTTGGTGCGGAACTTCCTGTGATCCATTTTGTAGCCATTGCCCCTTGTCATGTCCTCATAAATCACTGAAAAGAGGTTGGCCAAATCCCTCTGTCTCCCACACTTAAGGTATTTGTAAACGTTAATAAGATCCCTGGTCTCTCAGCCTTTCTTCATAGGGAAGATGCTCCAGGCCCCGTATCACCTTTGTGGCCCTCTGCTGTACTCTTTCCAGGAGATCCCTGTCTTTTTTGTACCAGAAAGCCCAGAACTGGATGCAGTACTCCAGGTGAGGCCTGACCAGGGCAGAGTAGAAGGGGAGGATCACCTCTCTTGACCTGCTGGCCACGCTCCTTTTAATGCACCCCAGGATCCCATTGGCCCTCTTGGCCACCAGGGCACACTGCTGGCTCATGGCCAACCTGTCGTTCACCAGGACCCCCAGGTTCTTCTCCACAGAGCTCCTCTCCAGCAGGTCGTCCCCCAGCCTGTACTGATACATGCGGTTGTTCCTTCCCAGGTGCAGGACTCTACACTTGCTCTTGTTAAACTTCATTTGGTTTCTTCCTGCCCAGACTGTCCAGGTCCCGCTGAATGGCAGCACAGCCTTCTGGTGTGTCAGCCACTCCTCCCAGCTTTGGGTCATTGGCATACTTGCTGAGGGTAGACACTATTCCCTCATCAAGGTTGTTGATGAAGATGAACAAGACCGGACCCAGCACTGACCCCTGGGGAACGCTGCTAGTCACAGGTCTGCAGCTGGAGAAGATGGCCTTCTGACAAACTTGAGGGTGATGGGGGCCAGACATGCTTATCAAATTTCCTTGAGATTTTACTAAAGAAATGATGTTACCAAAGTGACTACTCCAAACTTTAGACTAGTGCAGATTTCTGTGGGTAGGCAGAATATTGGATGCTTTGGGACAGAAAGTCCTCCTTCTGTCCTTTACTTAGTTTGACTAGTGCTCATCTGAGAAATTGCTCATTAGTGAGTATCAACACTGGCTTGGATGTCCCTTCTATTCAGCTGTCATGGGGTTGCTCTCTGTGATACAAAGATTTTGGTATGCTGCTTGCAGGCTCCGAAACATTCTTCACATTGAATAACGTATATAACAGATGTTGCCTTTAAGAAAACATCATATGATATTGACAAATTAATTTTTATTTTATTTTTTTTATTAAAAACAATTGAAAATATCAGATGATTAGGATGCACTTGGTAGACTAGACATTTGCATTGGCAGAGAGTAAAGCATACTCTCCAACCAGAAAGTGCCAGCACTTTGGCGTGCAGCCAGTCAACTTATTTGCACTACTCACAGTTACGGGATCAGAGCAGTTCACAGGAATATTTCAGAGTTTATAAATCTATATTCCAGCTACTGCCTTAGCAGGATGTTCCCTGTGTTCACTGTCATAGGACCAGATATGCCTAACCTACACTTTTGAAGACAAAATGATGCCAGTGCAATTTCACATACTCTCATCACTGGTGTCTGTTGGAGCCATTGGTCTGCAGTGGCTTTGACTGTGCCCCACGTGCAGGGTTGCATAAAGCTGGTGGGAACGTGATCATATGTTCAGCTGGTCTTGATGCATTTTTCCCACCTTAAATTCATGACAGTAAAAAAATAATCCACATGGTGGCCAGGTGGAATGAACTTTAAACCTTCCAAGTGCCATTTTAGCTGTTTCTATGACAAATAGCTTGTCACTGTTTCCCATATGACTCTATATGATATAGAAAATGATTAAAGAAAGCATACGAAGAAACAATTTTACCTGAAAGTGAAAAATAAGATGGCTATGAATGTTAGAGCTCATTTTCAGGGGGCAAAGTAGTATGATAAAAGCATTTAGAATGTAATTTGTGAAGTGAACCCAAGTCGAGGGGTATTCTTTGGGAAACAACTCAAAACATTGCCCTAGCTTATTGCTCAGGACACATTGCTAAACGTTTTTAGTGTGACAGTAACAGATCCTTTGTTATTAGCATACACATGAGCAAAGTATGATCACTTCAACCTGGGAGATAATTAACAGGAGTAGAAAACAGCATATCCAAAAGCTGGTCCCTCTCTGCTGTATCGCGTGATCCCTTCTGGGAGGCATAGGATGCAGTAATATCAACAAGTATTAAACTAGGGCTTAATCTCAAGCCTCAGGCTCTGCCACCCTCTGCATTGCTCTGTAAATCATCCTTTCTTCTTAGCAGAGCTTGGTTGGGTATTAAGGATGTGTTTATGTTTAAGCTTCAAAGTCAGCACTCGCTGATACAATTAACTAATCTACATCTCTCCAAGCTAAAGCTGGTTGTTTATTTTTATATAGAACAATTTTTCATCTGAAAGTGCTGATTTATCAAAACTGAAATGTTTTGTGGGAAGATGTTTTAGCAAAAAGTGAACAGATCTGTCTGCTGAGGAGGCATGTGTGAGAAGCTGCCAGTTTGACTAAGCAAGGGGCTAGTGGTAAGCTGAGAGTATGCAGCCCTGGAGCCAAGCGTGTGGCTCCTTGCAAGCTCAGCTCCTCTGTTCCCTGTTTTTAAGTATCTCACCTCAGGGCTGCCAGGAGCCAACACTTAGAAAGGTAAAAACACAAGAAGGTCTGGACATTTGAAAGCCATGATCTCAGATTTTCTTTGCTGTGACAACCTGAGTTTGCATTTGACAGGAAAGTGGCTTTTCTACATTGTCAGCAGAAAAAAATCCAGTTTCTAGACATTCATATCTGCAAATATATGTATGCAGCATTAGCAAGCTGTCTTCACTGGACTTCTTAAACCCTACCTGTTTCAAACATGAAAATATAGGTTCTGAGATACATAGCACCAGTCACCAAGGGACAATGCTAAGACAGCAGCATGGTATGAACTAGCCAAATAGAAATCCCATGTTGCAGTTACACCACTTTCAGAAAGGAGTCTAAGAATGCATGCATAAATAGATGCCATTATCAGCAATACTGAGGTAAATACAGACCCCTGTCCTGCTCCCTCCAGCTCTGGGCTGCTGCATTTAGGACTTGCAGTTTCACCTCATATTTGCCTTTGGACAAAGCACAAACAGAGCATCTGCTCTGGTCCCCTGAATAGTGACTCTAAAGATCTAGAGTCAGAATCTGTGAAGTAACTACTCTCAATTCCCTGAACAAGCTTGCTATTAACAAGCTTGCTATTGAACAGGCTCCTTTGTTCTTACCCAGCGAGAGTACTCATCTCTCTAATTTGCTTGGCAGTCAAACCACAACCTCCTACTATTCAACTTACTCTGAAACCATAAAGCATTGATTTGGCTAGTGTTTTATAGTAAGGAGTGATATAAAAGATGAGAGACACTGACAAAGGCAACCTAAGTACTCATCTACATAATTACATTGGTATAATTATACTGCTAAGATAATACCTGTATAACACACCCCAGACAAGTGTCTTTTTTTTTTTTTTTTTCCTGTAGCTTTATACCTGTTTTAAAGCAATGTGATAAGTCCTGTCTAGACTACAGTATTGTGTTTGCTAGGACTTGAAACTTTTAGTATTTAGGTATTCTGATTAGGAAAGAATGAAACTTTGGATGATACAGAACAGAACAATGCCTCCTCTCAGATCTGGCCTCCTGGGTCTACCTACAAGCACTTTCCATAGCATTCAGCTAAGTCTGCTTTCTTAGTACCTATATTCAAGCAACAAGTATCAGAAGGGAGCTGCTCACTTTCCTAAGGCTTCTGGCCATTGGTTTACTCTAATCTCATGTTGCTTTCCCAGTCTCTACACACACACATTTGAAAAGTCTGCCAGGATTATCAGCCATTCCTTGAAGTATGCTGGGAAGTCGTGTCTGAATTTTTATTCCTCATCAGCCAAAATATGTTGTTTTGTACAGTGGCAAATTGGGAAGGAATGTGAGAGAAGCACATGTAAAGAATTGTAGTAGTGCACAGTACACATTCCTGGTTTCTGATAATCCACAGTTTATGGATTTCTAAAGCCAGAGTTTGCATCATACCAGTGTTTAAAATGAGCAGTGTTCATTTCTTTTTATGAGCCTTGAGGGCTGTTTGGAGAAGCAGAAGAATATATATATATACATTTTGGGCAAGATTTTGTTTCTTTAATAGGAATAAAAATTTCCATAGGCTGTGTCAGGCCATAAGGTTCTTTTCTCAAGCAGGATTTTGGAAAGCATTTATTCAGGAAATATCTTATAGTCCTTTAAAGTTAATCATATATGGAATTTAATGCTGACATAGCAGGAGATGGAATGAACCACTTAGTTTCAAAGGTGAATTTTAGATTTTAGAATTCCCTTTTCTATCTTCCTGATAATTAAGTGATTCACTTTTATCTTGCCATGATACTCTTACATCTGTGTAAGTGTGGTTATTACTGGGCTTTTGTAGCTGAAATATTGCCAAGTTGTATCCAAATTTGTGTTTAATTTGGGATAATGAAACCACGTTTCTGCATTTTGCTCACTAGTGAGAGATATTTGACTCCCAAATTATAAAACAGTTGGACATATTTGACTATTTTAGTATCACCTATTTTCCCTTTTCTATCTATCTTTCAATGCAAATAACTTTTTAAAAGAAAGCCAATGCTGTGAATGACATGTAACAACATGTGAACTTTGCACTAGAGGTAAATACAATGTGGTTGTATTTTCATAGCTGTGAGAGAATCATCTAAAAAGGTTAGACTGAACTACTATTTCTTTTTGGTTTGAATACATAAAATAGATCAGTACACAGTCAGTGGACATCATCCATTTTGGCCTTAGACCTGTTGGGCCACATCCAGAGCTAATTGACATGCTTTACTCCACCTTCTTGTACCTGTCTACTGAGACAGAGGAGTCCAGTTGTTGACTACAGAAACCAAACAGTGTTACTTAAAACTCCTCGCCATGAAGAACTGGAAGTTAAAGCATGTGGTGGCCTACTTTGACACTGACGTTCAGCATGCTGTCATTATTTTTCTTGTCACCCTTACGTGGTGGTTGTGATATGACCTCACGTACAGAGCAGTTGTGTTTCTTTGTTTTGTGCTCTTCCCCCTGTCTGTCACCTGCTGTCTCTGGTTTTATATTTAAATTTTCATCTCCCAGGCTAGGACAAATGCTGTCACTCACTGTAGAGGAACAGGGAGGGAGTCGGCCTGCAGTGTCTAGGAGCCCTTCACTGGTAAATTCTGGGTAGAAATGGAAATAGGTTTTGATCTCTACAGTTAATTAGTAACATGATTAACATTTTGCCCAAATGTTAGTACTGCAAATGCACTATTTGCTCCCCATCTTTCTACAATTTATCAAATTAGAGGTTCAAAGCCATACTGTGCAGTGAAGGACAGCACCTTAGCCACCCCGAGGAGCACGGTGCAGTCTGGACAACTGGGCCCTGCAGCCTGCCAGCTAGAGGCACCTCATGTTTTCAGCACACAAAAACCCAGATTGGATTAATTCTGTGTGACCACAACGGGAAAACAAACAAAACAAATAAATTCATGACAAATATTAAACTGAAAACTTAGTCTAGCTCTAATTCATTTTTGAAAGCTTCATGCCTCTATGCGAAAAGCACTTTCAAGCCGGCGTTTTGGCACTCAACCTTAGCAGGGCTTGTACTGGCGTACGGAGGACATCTTGTGGTCAGTCTGGAAAACTCGTCCTCTGCCAGCACACTTTCAGTCTTCAGCTTCCTCGAGGAAGCAAGATACCCTGCCAATAAATTCTGAATCCACTGCATGTTTTCAGCCATGTTTAACTGGGAGGAACAGGCTCCCATGATGTGGTGGCCTTTTGCGTTTGTTGAAGTGAGGCCAGTAGGAGCAAAGTGCAGCCCCAGCATGCTGGCGGAGGTGGCTGTTGGGAGAGTTTGCTCCCTGCCCCGAGTACCTCCTGGTCCTCCTGTGGAGCCAGGGTTTTTGTCAGGTGGCAGTTGTGTGTGGAGAGTTTCTGTTCCCAGCTGGGGTCGGGGAGATAGAGGTGCTCAGGGCTGCTGAAAAATCACATTTCTGTGAGCAGTGTGCATTACTGGGGAGGGTGTGTGTGTGTGTGCGTTATTCTCTCTTTAACATACAGCTCGGAGACCCATCTGTCTGCCCTGAACAAATTGTCACCGTGTGGGGAGCATTTTGTGTCAGTCTGCTCCAAGAGAGGCACACAGTCATAAAGCTTGCCTCAGGAAAAGGGATTAAAAAACTGCCTTCTAAATAAATGTAACCAAGGCAGGAGAGTGGGACAAAGCCTCTGAAGCTGGATAGTGTTAGCGTTCATTATTCAAAGCCTGATTAGTGGGTTTATGACTGTGAACTGAGAGTGGGGCCTGCAGCGTGGGACAGCAGTGAATGGAGGCCTTGTTACAGGCTGGCCTCACAGGGCACTGAGGCGAGGGAGGAAGCCCAAGGCAGGCCAAACTGGGCCAGGCCGAGCAGGCCCATTCACATGCCAGAGCAGCAGCCAGCGGCAGGAGGCTGCCAGGGTTCCCTAAAAACACACAAGGAGGGCTGAGCAGCGAAGCCCTGGGTCTGGCTGATTACAAAGCAGGATTGGAGCTAATGGTGTCACCAGTCTTCTGCGTTCCTCCTGCTGTCCTCGCACCAAACTGCATCAGGCACTTGGCAGCATCAGGCACATGAAATAAAAAGCAATAATTTGTCAAGGGTGGGGTTGCCATGTGTCTGCCTCTGCAGAAGGAGGTTCGCAGGTACTGTTGTTGCTCATGTCAGATATGCTGAACAAGTGCTGCACGGACATTGTGCAGGAACCACCACAGTACACACATTGTGGGAAAAACAAGATTTCTGCTAACAGCCTTCAGTTTGGATCAGTGTGCAACACTGTGCCACCAATTCTGTCAACCCAGACACATGGAAATCCAAAACAAACGTAGCAAATCCTCCAAATCCACTGGGTAAGCATCTCCAGAGGGAAAAGGGGAATTTGGGGAAGTACAGATGTCAGTTAATCAGGGCTACAGAAGGATGGAGGACAAGAGCAAAATGGAGGACAGCAGTGAAAAGCATGCTGTGCTTATCATGGAGCATGTAAATGAAAGCCTGGCTTTGTCTTTTAAAAGGTATTAACTAAATCTGCACTTAAGATTATGTATATTTTCTCCCTGATCTTCATATGCCCTTTTGGGTCAAGAACTATCTGCTTTGTGTTTGTACAAGGTCTACCACAAGGAGGCTGATTTTTATCTATTTTATATCTGCTTCTACAACTGGACTGATCAGCTGCCGCATTTTGACTCTAGTGCAGACAGGTGAGATCAGCTATGTGAAAGACATGCTGATTAAACTTGGTAATTGTGCTTTTTATGGATCTGACAAAAACAAATGTCGAAAAAACATAGACTCTTGTGTTTTATCTCAGTTTAATTCTGCATATAGGGCAAGCAGATGTACACTTGACTGCTTTAATCACTGCACTCAAACATTTATTTTCATATCAGCTTACTATAATAGGGGTAAATCTGTTGGGATGGTGCTCTAATAGGACTTCTGTTGTCCTAAAGTGTTTTGTTTAGAGTTCTGCCCTTCAGTCCTGCCATAAAGCTCTTTGCTGCAAATGCCATTTTTGGGAGGACTTCCACTGTACTGTGCCCATCTTTTATTTCAGTGAGTACTACCATCTCACTGTTTTCTTGCACTCCCCTGTGCCAGCTTGTGTATTAACATCTTATGATGTAATCACCTGAGCATCTACTTTTCATATGATTGTACAATACCTAATGCAACAAAGTCCCGAGGCTACAGGTACCACCACAGTAGGGCAGAATTAATTAGAGTGGCCTTGTGGCCATTAATTTTGCCGACATGAAGTACTGTAAGCAGCACATCCAGCTCCTTCTGCATTGTGTTTCAAAGGATTCTCGCTAGAAATCGTAAGCCACAGTCTTGTGATGGACATTGCTTCTGCCTGTGATACCACCTGGAAACTTTCCATTGTTTCAGCTTAAAATAACTTGAACCTTTCTTTAGAATTCTGTACAGATGTAGTTCAGCTGCTGAAGAAATAGGAAATGTTATTAATCTGGATAGAAAAATATACACAATAATACCAATGAAAAGAAAATTTCAATTTAGCCTACTTCCATTAAGGATTTAGTTTCAGTAAATAGAACCAGCTTAAGGGAGACAAACAAGATTTGCCTCTGATATCAGTATGCCTGCAGGAACATGAGCAATTTTGTTTTATTTGTGCAAATTCTTTGATTTCCATTTTTTTCTTTTTTTATATCATTACAATTTTCTTCTGTTACAACTCTTCATGACACTGAAATGTAATATTTTTGTGTTCTGTCTTTGATCTTTAAACAGTAAGTTTTCAGTTGGAATTTTAAAATTAGGATCTTTTTGCTTATTTTGCAGGTGGAAAAATTATTCCACTAACGAGATCTTTGGTCTTAATTTCAGTCCTAGTCCGCTCCATTTATCATTCAGTAGACTGCTTAAAAAAAAAAAAAAAAAAAAAAAAAGTGTTCTTTTCTTCATAATCAGAGACAATTTAATTTCCAGGACTGTTCAGGACTGTTCTCCACCCCTCTCCCCCCCTTTTCCTTTTTTTTTTTTTTTTTTCATTTTCCTCCTGTTTTCTGTATTCTAAACCATTTCATTTCAGTCTGCATTTTGCTTCTAGGGCACGTTGTGCACATTTCTCTCCTCAGAGTGAGGTAATGTATGTTTCATTATGAGGCAAAGTAAGAGTAATCCACAGGTGATCTTTTGCCAAGGCAAGAAGGAGCTAGAACCATAAAAGCTAGAAAACATAGGAACTATTGCAAATGTGAAAACAGAACCAAACTGGAATGAAACAAACACTATTTGAGTTGCAGAGAGCTGCATTGTCTCTGATAGCCTGTTATTGCCTGACACTAACACACACTGCATATCTATCCATATTCTTAAATTTAATGCATATCCAATCATATATGCAGCAGAAAATATACTTGTTTTGCACAATCATGGCCCAAAATGTATCTTTAGGTATACCTGATATCCTGTTAAGATATCCTGTTCAGGCATGGCTTTCCTTACATCTTGCACATTTGCGCTAATGGGAATATGTGACATTTGACTGTTCTGTTGCAACCATTGTATCACAGATTCTGTGTTTTGTAGTAATTTGGCCTATGAATCAAAACTAGACAGCTTAAAAATACTTGCAGCATATGATCATATGTAGTTTGAGTCTATGTGCTTTCATAGGAAAAATGGTGTTTCATACTGTACTGCTAATGCCCTACAGATAAAGAATTCGCTACACTGATTTAGCTCACCTTTAACCTTACTTCTGTTATATCTGCCCTATAGCCTTTGCCAATCTTCACTACCACGATAGTGCAAGAGTCCAAAGCGTAAAGAGATGTTAGCACTGTGGCAGCTGTAGCTGCTCTAGTTGTTTCAGAAGCATTGCCTGTGGATGTCTGCCTTGCCCATCTGACATGGCAGCTGCCGTACCCGTAGCATAAGTGGGCACAATGTAGCTCAGGTGTGTTATGCCTGGGTTCATAGCCTACTACATCACTTTGCACAGTTTTAATAAAACATCAGGAATAGCTGTTATTACCAGAGTTTGACATGCAGTGTCTGAGAGACCGAAAACAGTTGTTTTTGATGCCTCACTTTTGGGCAAAAATCTCCCAGAAAGTGATGGGATAAGGATCTGAGAGAATTCAACTCTCCATATACAGGGGAGCTCTTTGGTGTATTTAAACTGGCACAGTGTTTTTTGAAAAGTGTTTGCCACTACTGCTGATCCCAGAGTACTGCCCACATGGGTACTGACAGCCGGAGTTGACCAGCTGACCACGCTCTTCCCATTCCTTGGCGGTGCTAATGATGTGTCATCAAAACTGTCTGAGACTGTTTTGCAACAAGCCACTGCACTTTAATACATTTGCTATATTTCTCTCTATAAACAAATTGATTTTTGAAATCAAAGCTTGCAGGCTATTCCCCCATAATGTAAATGAATCACTTTGGTATTCCTTTTTAGATGAATCCAGCAGTTGTGATAATGACATTTTTAAAGTGGCTGCTGCCTAATGCTGTGTAATTATTCTTAATAACGATTGATCCATAAAATAAAATTCATACCATTCTTAATACACAGTCTAACTAGAAGCAGTGATGGGGTTTGTGCAGAGCATGCAAATCAAGAAGTGTCTGAGTCCCTGTTTCATAGGGCGTTTCAAGCCCCGGCTGGTCTAAAAGTAGGTATTCTACTTCAGCTTCAGGAGTATTTCCGTTGTTTTCAGCAGTAGAGAATTTCATCTATGACCCAAACAGCAGTTAGACTCCATAGCATGTTATAAAAAATAAAAAGTAAAACAGTATTATGTGTGGATACTTGACGGTTTGTCCTAGACAATGCATGAAAAGAAGTCAAGAAGAACAGAGACAGTGCTGGGAACCCCCTTGTTTATACCAGGGATGTTCTCTGTGATAAAGTAAACTGCTGTTCTGGATGTTTTTTCAGTTGTAGGATCTCAGGCCAGTGTAACATACAGTCAAAAAAAGACTAAATTTTGGGACATTTTATAAGTGAAATGAAATGTATGCATAACTTTTTATTTATAAGTTGTCTTTGTAAAATGCATACTTTACTCACTTGTTCAAATACATATTGTTCAAATACTCATATACAGGGCATACCTGAAGGTAGCTATTATTAAAGACAATACAAAGAGGACAGGATGAGGGAGAAGAAAAAGATTTCTCTTTGGTCTTGAGTGAACATGATTCCAATGTAATAAATTTCTAAGTAAGCAGTATCTTTTTTTCCTGTGGAGTGGAGAAAGAGAGCATTACTTTAGACCCTGTGATATATTCGTGGCATTTGCTATAGCATGGTGTATATGTAGAGATTTTGTTAAGCAGCATCGTTTGGCCACTGGGACAGTAATCTAGGCCAATTCCTGCCTATTACTGTAATATTATTCAGCTTGTGTCTTTTCACAAAATCTGAGAATATCTTTTCTTTGTTGTTGCTCTTTGATGGAAGTTCCATTCTCCTAGAGTCCAAAGTTCAGCTGAATGCAGGCATAGGTATTATTTTTAATTTATGCATCTGCTGTTTTAAACCCTTTTAAAAGGCATTGTACATTAACTCTAATTTGGTACCTACAGTTCTTATCAACAGTTGTATTTTAGAAGCAGCCCATTCTACATGAGTTCAACAAACTGTTTTTGAGGGCTGATAGGTGCATTCGGTTACAAAGGCTTTCCTGGATTATGACATTCCCTTGCATTAGGATGTGAACTGCTTTCAGCAGGCTGCCAGTTAAAAGGGATCGGATCAGTTGTGACCTACTGAGTATGCGTGGGACCCAGCCCTTTGTTAGCACACAGACGCTAATACCTGGAAGGTGAAAGCACTTAAGTGACATTGCCAGTAGAAGAAATTTTTTTTTTGGTTTGTTGTTTTTGGTTTGTTTGTTTGTTCTTCTCTTCTAGAGGTGTAACAAAAGGAAGTTAATGCATTGGATGGAACATGTTGCATCTCTGACATTACCGCCATTCCTCCTCTGTGTGCCTGTGTGGACACTTTCCTTACCCAGGGACCTTAATCCTGGAGAGCTCCACTCCAGCCTTGGTCCTGCTGTGCTGGGGCACTTGCCTAAAGCACAGTCTCTACAGCTGAAAGCAGTGCCTGCATCTGTAAATTGGGGCTTTTTACCAACTAGAGAGCCAGCCTGACTTGGAAAACTGAGGATCTAAGATCAAAGAAATGAAGTTTAGGAGAGGGAAATGTAGATGATGATGCAAAATCAAGCACAAAATGGCTGATACCTGGCAAGATAGCAGAATTGCAGAACAGGGTCTGGGGCTTCTACTGAACCACAAACTGAAAAAAATCTGGCAGTGAGATACTGTTGCATAGCAAATCAATCTCCCTCTGGGATGTATTAACAAGAGTGTCACAGAACTGAGAAGAATTTACTCTTTGCAGTGCTGGTGTGACAGCATTTGGAGAGGTCAGAGTGCCATGCTTTGAAAGGAAGACATTCCAAAAAAGAGCAGTGAAAATAGTCAGAGGTGTTTAAAAAACATTATCTGTGAGAAATGAAAGAGGAAAGGATTTGTCACCTTCAGAAAAGAGATAACTGTAATTGGGGAGAGGTAATTCCGATAGCCTTTCAACCCTGCAAAATTTAAAAGATTATTATAAGAGGACAGTGACCCATCTGTGCTCAACAGCACAGTCTCGGGAAAATAGCAGCCGAAGTTTCATCAAGCATTACCTTAGCTAAATATTTAGGAAAAAAAATCAAACTATAAATATGCTTATGTTCTGGAACAGGCTTCTGAAGGATGTTTTATTTTGTACCAACATTTTTCAGAGAAGGCTATATAAATGCATTTCTCTTCATAGTGGGAGACTGAATGTCATCAGGTCCTTTCCAAGCCTACAGCGGGAATACCAGGAAGGACTGCAGGGCTACCTGTGTGACAAAATCCTCTTCGAACTCCAAGGCTACATCAGTGGATGGCGTTATCAGGTCTTCATGCTGACATGGGCCACTGCACTGTGTGCAGGATTACCTTCATGCTATAACGTTTTAATATCCTTGGTGGCTGTAAGTGTATTTTGAACTCTCAGGTCAGTTCGTGTGAGAAGCACAGCGTACACAGAGCTGCTTGCAAGACACCCCACTCCTCTCCGAGGCACAGCAGTACTCCCCGGTATCTGCTTTCATAGGATCATGACATGGGACTGTGGGATCTGCAACAGACCTGTGAAAATTGGAACCATTGTAAATGTAACCATTGCTTCTCCAGTGTGTCTGTGGCCTAACTCCTTTGAAAGCCTGCATCTATTTTCCTACCTCCTGGGCTGTGTCTGAAGTAAATAGAGATGAGCTGAAGGACTTAATGCTGGTGGCCTGGAAGGCAAATAATTCTGTGCCTGGGACTGTAACCAGGCAGCTAGCCAATATCAACTTCAGTAAATCAGCAACACTCACTGCTCTCAGCAAAAATCACTTCTTTCTGTAAAAGAGCACTTCTTGGAAAACTACACTCAAAAACCCACTTAGGAACTTTCCAGACAATTACTTTACATTTCTTTGGCTTTTAACTCCCTCCCCCATTTGGTTACAAAATTTGGGCTGCTCAAAAGACTGCTGTAGCAATCACAGCAGGAAAATGCAACACCACTACAAATCTGTGCATAGATCTTTTTGGCTTAATACACTTTTTTCTTTCCTTTTTTTTTTTTTTTTTTTTGAACTGGGGACAGAAGAGTATGCAGTAATGTTTTGATGGAACATATATATGGGAATAATTTGTATGTAATGACAAACAGGCTTTCAAATCTGTTATTACTCCTGTTTCTTTGGCAGGCATAAAAGCGTGCTGGGTCCTGTACAAGCAAGAAGAGGTTCAGGTGTAATTCTGTATGGTGTGTTGGAAATGGCAGGAATGCAGAAAATTGTGGTGCTGCTGGGGCTCTGTGCAGGTGAAAGCCGACTGTTTAAAAGTGCTTGTCCACACTTCTGTCACGTGGAGATCCCAGGGCAACTCTGTAATCTTTGACTGACTCTTTAAAAGATATCTCTAGAAACTGAAACACGCTATTTCATGCAAGAAAGGTTTCCTACATTTTGGATTTAGAGAGTCTGATTGCTGAAATGGTACTTTAATACAGCCTCCTCTTCTAAAAATTGGTTTTCCCAAAATGATCCCAAACTTTGTGAAATAACTGACAAATCCTAATTCCCAGAAAACTTTTTTTTTTTCTTTCTTATTTTTCATGTTATCATTGGTAAACACACCTCTAGGCTGGTATTAACTGGCAAACCCTTGATGTACCTCTAATAACTTTAACACCTGCCTTTTTTTAAGAGCAGAATGAATCCTGCTGAAAAATATTTATAGTGATCATCAACAATAAGTCTAGGGGACTTAAGAGAAAGTGTTGATCATTTCTATGGGGCTTCATAACTGCAGTGAGTTTGACTGCAATAAGTCACAGCTCCCAAAGGGACTTTGATTATATAGATTCAAACGCAGAGAGAGCAAAGATAAGTGCCAGAGCTTAAAAGCACTGAATCCTGCCTTAAAATTAACAATCACAAAGGCTATATTTATTTAGAGCTTTGATTTGATTGAATCTCTCAAAGCACAGATCAATCATAGACACGGTAACGAAGCCAATCACCATAATGTCTAAGTAAGGATGGTTATCCCAGTCTTATTGTTCCCTGCATTAGTCTAGAGATATGGTAGGATCAAGCTCTCTTGTTAGTCTCTGAGCCATTCCTCCTTTTCTATCTACAAATGACAGACAAGGGACAGAAACAGATATGTCTTGTAGTCCACAGCAGCATATCAATATCCCAATCTGCATAGCACACAACAGGAGTCACCTTGCAGATGGATTAGTGTGCCAGCTCCCTGTTGCAGGTAGGTATTACAATGAGTTACATAAAAGTTAATTAGGAAAGCAAAGAAAGCAGAGAGCCGAGAAAAGCTCTGATGATTTGTTTAAATTCTATAAACCTCCGATGTTCTGGAGATTTACAGTGAGGCTCATGGATTCCTCTTCTTTAGGGTAGAATATAGGGGATGGGTTACTGCTTGGTGAATTTGACTCCTTAGGTGCATAACTGAATAATCTGCAGGCCATACTTATCAGACAGGGTAATGTTTCACGAATCAGTCCCAGAGCTACATGCTAGTTAGAGTCCTTTTGATTGATTTCACACAGATAACATTTAATAGGACTGTCAGATCGCTTCTGAGTTTGGCTAGCTGGGGCAGACCTCCAAAAGGAGGAACTTGAAAGAGTCTGAGTACAAAACTGTTTCAAAGCTTTTAATGTCTTTGTTTTATTTGCCTGATTGTTGCAACCCACTAGTTACTTTTATTTTTATAAAATAAACTACATTTTTGTGCTAACCCTTCTATCATTAGTAATATGTGTGACCTTTAACATATCTGTCATATACCATTCAACCTGATACCACAGACAGATCAAATATTTACCCTCAAAGGTCTTGCATACTTTGAAACAAATACCATCTAGTCCAAATGCCAGAACTCCACTCCAGACCTAAGGAAAAACCTTTCACTGCATGAACTGCTTTGCAGCTTGGTGAGATAATGGCTGTATTTATGGGCAACAGTTTCCCTTAATGGGGATAAGAACTTTGTGGGCATGGGTTTCCAAGCACCATGATACTGTCTGTGTAAGGTGAGACAACAGGTCTACGTAACCTGGTGGATATCAGATGAATGTGGTGAGAAGAAAGTAGAACCAGGCGGCTTATGGACCTGGGAAAGGAGCAGAACTTCTTAATTTCCCACCAGTGTGGGCCATGATTCAAAGGAACTGGGTCACAGTAATAACTAATACAGCTGTTCTCAATCTCATTTCCTATGGATTAGCACCTCCTTTGCAAAGATGACTGCTGCTGCTGCTGATGCTCTTATTAAAAACTATCAGTGTTCTCCAAGGAAATTAAGCCCCCAGTTGAATTTCTGCTGCTGTGCCTCTAACTCCCCCTGACCATCTGCAAATCCTGGTGTAGGTCTGCAAAAGAACAGAGGATTAACTAGAGATGAAGATCAAATGTGGTCCCTCCAGCTCAGAGCTGAGTGTGGGTGACAAGGTGGCCAAAGGAAATTCACCATCTCTGCCCGTGCTCTAGATATCCTGTGGTAAAGCAAAAGAATTAGTTGCCAGGGGCAGCATGTGGAGCTTCCAAGGGTTTCAATCCCCCACAAGAGGGTAAAAACAATGGTGGAGCTTTTGGGAATGAGGCAACTCCAGGGGACTTCAGACAGAAGGCTAGCAGGATGGGATAAAGGAGAGTGAGGAATGACATTCAGCTGGAAAAATGATGATGTTACATTTTCCTTGCAGGATCTGGGCTGCATGGTCTTGCCACTTGACTCCTTTGGGCTTTCACTTCTCTGTTGCAAACTCCCCTTGTGGGAGATACACCACAGATACAGAAGTGATTTTGTTTTTCTCTGAGATTTAAATGTAAATACAATTCATTGCTATGAGAAAGTAATGTTTATTTAAAAAGCATACAACTTGAAAGAACTGAAGACCCTTGGTATTTGAGCTTTCTGTCTGGAATTGTGGTGCTAATGCAGAGAGCAGCGTGGTTTCATAAAACAGAAGAGCAGGAATGCCATAATCCCTAGCATTTTTCTCTTCCACAAAGGGGAGGGTTGGAAATTGCACAAACAGCCACTAGATGGCAATGTTTCACACACAATTTCAGTTTCAGCGATTTTTTAAGACTTGGAATGCAGGTGCTCATCTGATTAAAACTTTCATCCAAATCCTAGTCTAACACTTATTTCAATTCTATGTTTATATCACTGACAAAAATTGAACTGACAGTTGTATTATGGAGAGGCTACTGGCTCTGCATAGCTAAGGTCGAAACTTGTTTTCCATTATAAACTCAATCTTGGCCTTACCTCTGAAATTCTCAGTGAAGACCATTCCTCTTTCACATAGTGGGACCACAATGAGTAGCAAAGAGAGATGTTTTGTTCACATTTCGGATAACTCAAGCAAGGTACCCATTTGGTTCAGATCTATGGACAGCTGGATGTTAACATACCTTTTAACTTTTTTTGCCAAGTTTTGCAGTGTCTCCTCTGTGAAACTTCCTATGAAATTTAAGACTCCAAGGACATCATGCGCTGGGGCTGAAAGGCTCACTGGGTAAAATACAAAGTGAAGCTCCTGTGGCTGAATTCACACTTCTTCCCTTATGTTTGCTGCAGTGGAAATTCACCTATCCAAGTTTTCCTGAACATTTTCAGCAAATGAAAACCCAGTGACAAGTAACACAGTGACAGGTGCAAGTATTCACAGGAAGCAATTTTTTATGCTCATCTGTCAGTATTCATGCTGGAAGCACTCACACCTGGATTCGGCTAGAAAACAAGCACAGTGCAAATCAGGTGACTTGGCTGGCAAATTACAGCTGACCAACACGGCTCACAATGAAAATGCTGAATGCATAGAGAACATGGCATCTGTCCACTGTTTGTTGTTGCTGTTGTTCTTTGTTTTTTCTTTTAAAAAGAATAGTGTAATGCTTTGGGAGATGAAGTGAAATAAGAAAGTTGAAGAATCCTGATCATTAGAGTAGTTATTGTGAGAAAGGAAAACAGTAAAAATCACTGGCGATATTATTTACTTTGACTCAGTTGCTGCCTTACATACAGGTCTCCTTTCTATATAGCTGCTCTAGTTACCTATTGCTGGCCAGCTCAGGCAAGAAAATAGGAAATCACCATAACCAAGAAATCATTCAAAAATTTGGTTTATTGTTTCAGTCCAGGTTTCAGTAGTAATTCTGGGAGTTATGTTTACAGTGCATTCCTTCCTGTCTGGGTCCGTTTAATATAGCGTTTACTGGATCTGAGGAAACCAGTTCCTTTGGAGGAGGATTGTCTCTTGAGCTTTTTCTTGATGCTGCGATTATCCAGGAATAAATACACTTTCTAATCTGCCACTGATTTTGAGCAACAAGCTTTTCAGACATCCTTCAGAGAATTCGTAATTCCTCTAGATGTGAAAAGTCCATTCACATTCCTATATTGGCATGGGCTTTGAATCTTTTGCTTTACTTTTAAAGATTGTAGAGAATGCTCCTAGCAGATTTTGCATAACAGATAAAAAGATACACAGAGAGGAGGATTGAAAGATTGGTATTGCTGCAGAGGAGAACTAAGGTTAGAACTACACCTGAAGATCGTTTCCACTTTCAAGTGGTCTCAGTTTAGTCTTAGAGTGTATTCCCTAACTTCACAATCGCTCTCTTAGAGAATTAAAGTGCTCTTATATTTTCCTTCTCTGATACTGACAGGCACTCTCATGCTGTACACAAGCTTCTGTCTGGGAAGTGCATGACTTCTCTTGCTCTGCTGCTGTGTAGAGCTAAATTCACGAGGTGAATCTGTATTTGATCAAGCCATTTTGAACTTGGCACTTCCAACTTTCTTGATCATGAATGATGATATGCCACAAAACTACATAAACCATTATAATACAAACTTAAGGTACAGGCAGACAGTAAGTCGAAAATAAATTAGACTTACATTGCCTAGACCTTGCTGAGAAAATGATGTAACTTAGTCAGGTGATACCGTTTTGCGTCACTGAAATTCATTTATAAGGTCACCATTTCTCTAAGGAAAACTGTTGCTTCAGGTGTTAATCATTTGAGTATGAATGTCTGTTTTGACAGCACTTTTATCAGTTTGCATATATTTCAGTCAATTATTAAAAAGGGAGGTATTTTAAAAATAACTATAAGTGTTCATGGAATTAAAGCAGATTTTTAAAACCCTGAACACATTGTCCAAATATGTTTTACAGGGTATATCATAAAGAAATTTTTGTTAACAAGCATCTGTTGATGGCCTAGGAGCTCAGGTTCTTGGCTGATGCAGTAGGTCAGTCATACAGAAAGGGTAAGTCTCAATGGCACTCAACAGCTATTTGCATAAGCTTCTCAAAATACCCAGGGCCTAATTTTTGTAAGGGTATGATTTTATTGAAATGAGTGAGTTCAGGCCATAGGTCTAATATACAGCTGCAGCTATGCATGCAAATCTGGCCCCGGGAATTCACATGACATGTTCTTCTGTATATGGGGACCACACAAATAGTGATAACCTGTTACCATTTCAGTCTAAATGCCTTGTCAGAAAGGACCTCTTTGGCAGAGACAGGGAAATACTTTGAATTACGAAAGATTTAAGTGAATCTTTTCTTTTTCAAAAACATCAGAGGTTGCCTATCTGGATCAAAATAGAATATTTTATTTTGGGACCTTATATCATGACAGACTGCATATTGACACACTTGGGTACAAATCACAATAAGAGTTGTCCCCGTGTATCCCTTCAAGTAATGAGTAGTTCCTGAATGAACTAGACATATGTTTGAAGCCAATCATGCAGATTTAAGTCTTCAGCATCAAGCTTCTCTCTCAACACTGAATTTCTTTCATTGTGTTGTAGCGGGTTCAGATCAGATAGATTTACATAAAAAACAGTACCTTCAATTTTACTTTTTAGCAAAGAAGTTACTGAAGTCATCAGGACTTTGCTCAAGTAAAGAATTTAAGATTTTCCCCACTATTTGTGGTAAGGCAAACAAAGTAATTTTCTCCTGTCATCAAAGAATACATTTCTAAAATGCCATCCCTGCAGAAGCACATAATCAACTCAGTAAGAAAATGAAATTGAGAAAACAGAGAACAATGAAGAACAGTACTTCCACGAGTAAAACTTGGGGGTGACTTTAGGCAGGCAGAAAAAGAGCACTTAAAATGATGTATTTAGAAAGCATTTTTGGTCACTTATGAGAATCTTCTGAATATGACTACTGTATTTCCTTTGGAATTAAAAATAAATAAAACTGCACTAGCAAATTAATGGCCCACTATAAATATTCTAAGAGGCAGTAGTCAAAGTTTCTTAAAGTGAAACGTTCTGTAGTACATCATGGACAAACACAGAAGTAAGGCCAGAAACACCATGAAACAGAATGTAAAATGAGTCTGGTATTCTTCAGTGTGTCAGCTTTCATTGTGCTGTGAAGTTGACTAAATGTGAGGGAGATGGACTGATTTGAAAATGCAGTGAAATCATAGTATAAATTATTCCTAACTTTTTTTTTTTTTCGACCAATATTAATGACTTGAAAGACTGCATTTACTTCATATTGAATGTGACAATGAACCGATACTTTCTCCATATAAGATTTGTTAATTTTCTGTGTACTTACATCTGTTTAGGAATAGTAGCTATCAGATCCAAGAGTTCATCAAATAATGAGGGGAAGTGAGAAGGAAAAACAAGACTGTGGGAGGACATATAAGACCTGAAATACTGTTTAGTGCTGACTGATTGTACAGCTGGGTGAATTCAAGGGCTTCCAGGATGGAGACTCAACTGTTCCAGGAACTGACAGCTACCCTGTGACTGAGGTTTCAAGGGAAGCTTCAAGAAATTTGGGGAAAGATAATTAGGGAATAATTGGCCTATTAGAGAAATATCTTCCCTTGCTTCCTCATCTGTTGTCTCATCAGCTCAGCACAGAGATTGAGATTAGAAGACAGTTATGCTTTTAATGCAGGACTGGTGTTTTTCCTCTGGGCTACTTTAGGTAAATGGTGCTTCTCTCCTCAAAGTGTGACACCTTCAGGTGGCAGGGATGTTGACACCAGTGTCTTCTACAAAGACCTTGTAATGGAAGAGGCAGCATCATTTGTGAATGCTAGGCCAACAGCCTTGCTTCAGTGCTTAGTGAGGGCTTGATCATGTCAGCAGGACTCCAGACCTGTGATCCTTCACAGTTTCAAAGGAATTTTTGGCCTGTCCTACACTTTTGCCTTGTGCATGACGTGCCACCACAAGGCACTATGCCCTATCTGCTGCTCGATGACAGACTGATGCAGACAGGCAAGTGTTTCTGGTGGTTTTCTTCTTTTTGACCAGGAATGGAGGCTGTGGGCAATGAGGGCATGTCAGAAATACATCCCTTCCCTGCCTTGTGACAGCTGTGAGAGGAATCATAGAAGATCACGTGGTGAGAAGATAGGGAGGACAGAAATGCTTATGAACAAAGGAGCAAATGAGGTGGAATGTGAAACCCAGCATCTGCTAAGGTCAGTTGTACCAAGAACGGGAGGCAGAGAGAGACAGAGGCTCAAAAGGGTTCACAAGGAAGCTGGCTTTTAGTTTTGTTCAGTTGCACTGGAAATTAAATGTGGAAAATATCAAATAGTTTAGACTTTGGCAGGAGATCCTTCCCTTCTCCCCCACTATGGGAAAGAAAGGAACAGATTCCTTAGAAAACTTTTAAAATTGAAAGGATGTTTTGAGGTTTTGGAAACCAAAGACGAAATGTATTGAAGCCTGAAAGGGAACAATCTGGGGGTTAGTTATATTGTCAGCAGCAACTGTGTGTTTTATTAGAAGGCAAAGGTTTTCACAGCTATTTTATGCACCTCCATTTGCCAGCAAAATGTTTTCATCCATTTCTTTTAATGACCTTGCAGCAGTATCCATTAAACTCTTTTATTGTGTCATTTCCTGATTTCAGTATTTTAGTCCACAGAAAATTTTGCACAGTGGACCTACAGAAATGTTTCTGTGGCAGAGAACATCTGACCAGCATGAAAGGAGAAGGTGGCTCAAGCAGTTCCTCTCAACTGGGTCAGAGAACCAAACACTAAATGGTTGTGTCCCCTCGCTCACTGCTGCTCTCGTGCTTAAACTGTGATTTCAGGTTCTCACCCAGTTTTTGGAATAGACAAGATTTCTGGTTGCTATCTTATTTTGCTATAGTATATCTTTAGCAGTGTTATAGTCTCTAGCTGTGCTACCACTTAGCAGTTTGTATTTTTTAAAATTATCCCTTAAATTTTAATCTACTAAAAGGATACTCTTAAGCACACAGTGGAATTGTACCATTTCTTTGCTTTGACAGCATCTTGAAAAAATCTTTATCTGTCTGTAAATCTATGAAGAAAGTCTGATTTCCACCTTAATTCCAGACACAACAGAGTGAAGAGAAGACTCCGTATCTATTTCACTGATGTATGAGAGACTTAAAGAAAGTAACCATTGCAGAGATTGATTCTGCAGACTCAGCAACTTTGAAAGTAAAGTAGGAGGTTTAAAATCACCAGCTTCAGCATTTTCAGAATCTAAAAAATTGTTGTGAAAGTGAAAAACATCTCTCAGTCTGGAGTTACATGGAACAGCATCTGTTACATTATGACTTATGAATGATGATAAGAGAAGAAAGAACAAGCAAATAGGTTCATATATTTAGGAAGGCTTTATTTTGGATCCAAGAAACTATTTCTCATATGAAAGAAGAGAAAATTACTATAACATGTCCAAGAAATGTGTTACAACAAGCCTGGTTGTTTTCAGAACAGAATAGTCAGTAAAATGTTTTTGTGGAAAACTTAGTGTTAGACATACTCAGTATACACAATCTTAGCTTTGTTTTGGATGCTTAAGTGGCAACAGAACTTGAATTGATGTTCTGGGAGAGCCACAGGGTAGTGCTCCAGTAGTTTTTGAGTCTTGATCGGAAGCCTGAAGCAGGATTCTCAATCTTTCTATTCTATTTTGCTTTCCTATGAGGTGCCACATGCCCGTTATGCAGTGTAAACAAACAAAAAAATGTCTTCACCATTCAGGACAGAGAGAAGTAAAAATGCATGTTGATAACATTGAAGTGAGTTTTCCTCTGTGTTAACAGCATTAGCTTGTCTGAGGAGTGGT
This sequence comes from Cygnus olor, assembly GCF_009769625.2. NCBI lineage: Eukaryota > Metazoa > Chordata > Aves > Anseriformes > Anatidae > Cygnus > Cygnus olor. The sequence goes on from NC_049169.1 coordinate 46,503,486, forward strand.
CTGAGAAAGTCACTGAGATGCAAAGGCTTCTGCTGATTAGTCATGCTTTGTTCAAGAATGTTCAAGGAATTTGCTTCTCGGTTCTTCAGTATTTTTGTACAAAATGAGGCTGATGATGGATTTGCAGACAGATCTGTTGAAGACACTGGGGATTGCCTGGAGAAGTCTCTAGGGCAGCTCTGGTAATCTTACTACTTGTGGGCTTGTGGATTTTTAAGGTATTATCATTTAAAAATTAAGATAATTCTAAGCAGGAAAAGGACAATCTTGTTTAGTGAGTCCAGTCAACTTCTACATTTTCCTTTATCCCTTTCATATGCTTCTGAGTTTTCCATTCAAGCAACAGTATTTATTACCTCCATTACTTTTAATATTTGCATAATTTCTATGACAACGTGAAGGGGGATCTTTGGGTGTCTTTTTGCCCGCACTAAAACATTGCCTTGATATCAGCTTGTCTGGAGTTTGGTGTGCCTGGGGAAATGCTGATCATCACGCACTCGCAATTCTTGTTAGCAGTTCTAAAGGAGCCCCATAGGAGAGAGAAACAGATTTAAGATGTTTCTCATGAGAAAATTAAGAGATCACAGTGACTACAGTCACAGCTAAACAGCTCCAAAGACAGTTCACTCCTCAGATCAGCATGTAGTCCATGCTGACTTTGCAGCCAGAGTGGGACAGCCCTTTGATGCCTGCAATTAACACCTCTCATTTCCACCAAAAGGTTGAAGCAACATTCACCCACCAACACTGGAGAGAGGATGAGTGAGACCTACTTATACACAGCACCTTTTGCTCTCCGTAACTTTTTTTTCTTTTTCCACTCAAAGCTACCAGCTGAAATGCAGCCATACACCCTGGAGACTGTTGGATTGCTTTGCCAAGGGACGCTTGTTTGCATAATGGGACCAGCTGGTCATGGCAGGTTATGTGATGCTGGCAGCTGCCTCTTTTCAAACAGCTTTAGTGGCTCCTAGCCCTTGCCAATTGCAAGGGTGAGATGCGGGGTCCTTAGGGAGCTCAGTCTTTATTAAGCAACCTGGAGAAACCCTGTTGTTTTAAAAAATTGAAGCGAATTAGAAGATTGATTGACTACTTCAAGGCTAGGTCTACCAGTATTTCTCCTAATCCAGAGAAAGATGAGTGAACAAAAGGTCTAACTTATGTACTTTTTTAATAGTCTATTTCTTCACCAAATCTTTTCTGCATTGGAGTAGCTCACAAAAAAGTGTTGTAAACATTTGCTACTTTCCAGCTTGATGTTAACTATGTAAGTCACATATATTGTTTCTGCTCTCTGATTGAATGATTTAGGTAATCAACCATGTCAATGAAAACAGTAACAATCAAACTTAAATGTTTTTTTGTTTGTTTGTTTGTTTGTTTGCTGAATAGCTCAGAATCCAAAGGTGAAAATCAATGTTTTGAACATCAGTGGAACTGAAGCTTGACTGCATGAATATTTACTGACAGCAAAGATGTCAGACTGGAAAATCATATGAATCAAATTTGGTTTTGCTTGTTATAATTGATAATAATAGCTGGTTGTGTGACAGTATTCCTCAATATTCTTTTGGTGTTCAAGATACAGCAAAAGCATACGACTAAGTGATAGTCTGATCCTCAAAGAAGTTACGATATAAGCATACAACATCAGGGTTTTACTGGCCTTGGGACAAATGTTTGCAGAATTTCCCTCTTTTCTTCCTGTCTCCTGTCTCTCACACACAGAAATATATTATTTTCCCAATTATAAGAACCACTCTGAAAAATTTGATTTAATGTTACCACTATATATTCCCCAAGATAGGGCTGCATAAAGCTTTTAGTTTCTCTAACTTCTGCAAGTGCTTTGTTTTAGACAGAAGAGAGAAATCAAATCACACTAATCACATTTCTGTGATGTCAAAAGATTCAGTTATATTTTTGGTATGGTTCTATAACTCATTCTGCAGAGGGATCTGCTGCAAAAAAAATGTCCTCTGTCGTAGTGCTAGCATGGAAATCTATCATCTGTAGTAATGGTTTTGGTAATTTATATAGCTAAGAGGGTCAGGTAAATACCTATAAAACTTTTCTGTGTATATTAACACCCTTACTATTAGACTCTGTTTAAAACTTTCCACCAATAATAATCATTCAAAATTGAAACTTCAGCTGCTGAACCTACTGGAGAGACTGCTTATTGAAAGCTTGTATTTTGACAGTTTTCATAGATTGACTCATAAATTCATAAGTAAAGAACGACAACTGAATTTAAAAGTTTGAGCTTTTAAACTAGACACACTAGTCTAAAAGTTGTGATATGTAATCAGGGCATTGAAAGATGCCAAGAAAACTATATGGAGTTGGAACGTGACATTTCAAACAGTGAATCCCTTCTCCGGATTACTCCAGCATAATTTGCAAATGAGATTTGGGGAAGGTACTCAATATCATGAAGTAATACATACATTCAGGAAAATCATAGTAAAATAATAACAAGGGGAAAAAAATTGTAAGCATCTTCTCTACTTGTAAGAGTAGTTTGGCACGGAGATGCAGGATCAGCCTCAGAACAACCCGCAAAGTGAGAGATCCAGAAGCCTCAGCTAGCAGTGGCTAGCAAAACACATACTCCTACGTTACATGATGTGGCTGCAGTATCCTCCATTTAAGCCAGGGCTGTTTCCATCCATGAAAGCATCATTTTATTTTATTTTATTTTATTTTTGCCTAGTAATTGAAGAATCTCATAACACAGGCATTCACAAACTGCAATGTTAGAAACGAATGAAGTTCATAACCCCTAGCAAGATTACAGCAATGAAATCAGAGTCTGGTCAAATGCCAGAGGAAATCAATGGCAGATAATCTGCAGGCTTCAGTGGGGTGGGATTGAAACCAGAGCATCTAATTTCAAATCTGATCCTCACTTTTTCTGTGAATTTGGGCAAATTATTTCTACTTTATAGCCTTCGTTTCTTTTTGGAATAGTTGTGAGGCTTCAGCTGGTGCTTCAGCTTTCAGAAGAGTGTCAAAACCTTAAATGAAAATATGAACAATTTCAGACATATAAACCAATACCAACAATGCTAAATATGGGCTTTTTATCTTAATTGAAAGCAAGTAGCAACAAGATGATGATATGTATAAAGTGTACTAGAAGTGCACTTAAACTTCTGACATAGATCCAGTTAGAAAGAGAGATATTGTAGGACTAAAATGAAATATGTAAGGATGCTGAAGAAAAGCAATAAAACATCCAAACCACCCAAATGCCTGCCATATGAAAACTTTCCCTTACATACACAGAAAATATACAGATACCGAAAATATTGGCAAAACAAAGGCAGAAGGACATTTCAAAGTAAGCAGGTGCTTGCAGAAATAAAACCATTCAAAGAATCTCAATGAACAATAATATGACTACTTAGCACTTAAATAACGAAGAAAACATTTTTTATTTCTTTTTCCTAGTTCTCAATACTAGTGCAACTTAACAAAACTGTGACTGAAGAAATAGGAGCATTGTCAAAAGGTTATTGGATTTCATAGATGCAGGATCAGGATTTGGATATTCAAATTTCCCCTTTCTGAGTCTGAATCATCCATATTTCTAGCCCCACAAGAATGCTCTACTAGCAGCTAATTACTCCTTCAGGTTGTTCAAATACATATATAACTGCACACTTTTGAATTATTTTAGCCTTACCATTTCTGCAAATGAGAGATCATTTCCACAGACTGATTAAGCCAAAAGGACATTTTCATTGAATTGGGATGATTCATAAATCGGTATTTTACATTTTTACTGATATCAGGCAAAGCACTGCTATGCACTTAGAGAAAATTCTGTGTTATCCAGTACTGATCTCATGTCAGTACTGTCAAACTGACAGTTTCTGTCATTTTTCCTTTGTTCCTGAACCATCTCCTTGCAGGCTTTTTTTTTTTTTTCCTGCTGCTCTCACTTTTTTTTTTTTTTAAACTATATGCAAAACATTCTTGAGCCAGTAAGCCAGTTTTTCACAAGAGTATTTTTGCCAAGTATTTCCATGCATGCAAGACTACATGTCCTCTGTTAGCACTTTTGTCCTCTCACTGCGGTACCGTGAAAACTCAAAGCGGTTTTTATACAGATCAGTTCTCCCTGTATACTAATAATTTATATTTTGACAATGTATTTTTGAGGAAAAAACAAAACAAAACTGTGTAATGTGAGGTATATCTGTAGAGCTACACTGATATAAGTTAGAACTGGTGGTATTTTACCAACATTCTCTGACAGCTACATAATGGAAAGCATGTGGGACAATAGCATTTAATTTTTTAAAGGGCAGAATTCTCTATATGTTAATGAAATCCTGAAAAATGTGACTGATTTATTTGAATTTCACATGAAGAGGGGCCAGTTTGTCCATGATAATGTTGTATAACCCAAAAGGACTCCATCTGACAGCTGTTGAATAGCATATGTAAAAGATGGGATGTGGGAGCAGTCAAGTCCATTATAACCTATATTGATGCCCCCCTTTGGCAATTTTACTATAGAAATCAAGACTTAGTGTGCCTGAAAATAATTGCCTTCTCCTCACTAGAGATAGTCCTTCTGTTCTGGGATAATGCTCTGCGGACAATGGCTACGGGACTGCTTTTGTCATGCTCCTCATGCAATCTGTATTTGACTGACAAACAAAGAATTCCAAGGGCAAAAGTTCAGTTTTTTACAAGTACTAGTTGTAAACCCACAAGGTAAAATCCTTGCCTCATACGTGTCAAGACACTCTGCTCTCCCTCATGTATGAGACATCTCAGAATGTGGGTAGCAGGGAATAATAACTATCCGAACAGTTCTGTGGCTCCGAGATGAGACTTTAGCTGTGAGAACACTCAGTTCATTTAAACAGCAGAGGAGTCATTATCCCCGCCGCCTATGACAAAACTTTAAAGGCTAATTTCATTTCAGGCTTTTTGTCTGCCTGTGGAAAATGAACCATTCCAATTCCTGTTTGCTCTCATTTGCCTGAGCTGGGTAATTTCAGGCTCTCTGTTTCCTGATTTTAACAACAATTAGACCTCTTGCTGAAGTGGCTTGGATTTTTACAGCTAAACCTTCAGACTTGCAGAGCTGTGGGAAGCTGCAAAAATAAAAACAACCTGGTGCCTTCTCCCACACGGAGGGCTGCTTAGCTCACTGCTTGTGGAACACTCCCTGCCCCAGTGCATGTGTTCGACATCTGCTTTTTCTAGAGCAAGCTGTTCAGGAAAACACAGGACTCGAAAGCCTAGAACTCAAAAGGACAAGATTGGAAGATGCCTGCAGGCACACGTGGCCCAGCTTCTTTGCCTGTCCTGTGCACCATAAACCATTCTCCAACACTCTGCAGCAATATCAGTAGAAAGAGCGGAAGCCTCAGCAGCTACTCATTGCCCCAGGAAGGGAGTGGATGCAACGAGTTTTGGTTTCTTTGAAAACCAAGCAGTTGGTCTGGTGAGGATGTCTCAGTGGTCCTGAACAGGGGTCTGTCCCCTGCAGTAACAGGAGAAGTTAAAAAAAAGAATAAATAAAGGCAATTTGTCACATTTTTTCTCCACTCCTCTATGCCCTTCCCTGCTTTCACAATGACACACTCTCCCGATCTTTTCAAATGCTGATTTTTTTGGTAGTCTCATCTGGCTCCCTGTAGACTCACTGCATCTTAGCGGGCAGATGCGGGACTGGGTAACCAGACAGTGAATGGAGCTCTCGCTGGGGAGAGGAGGAGTGTTTGAGCTGATGCTGTGTTTGTGCTGGGATGTGGCCTTGAGGTCAGGTGCAAGTTACGCTAGTTTAGATTCTCTCTGGCCTCAAGTCATTTTTGCTAGGGTTGTATTTTCAGAAGTGCTTAGCATCTATCACTGGGATCTGATTTTTAGATGTGCTTCCAGGTAAGCACTGAAATAAGCAGACAGATTTCAAAAAAAAAAAAAAAATCAAACTCTTGGACTGAACTCTTTTGAATTCTGGCTGCACTTGTGGGTGGTGAGTATTAGTGGATCTTTCACTGAGATTTTCAAAAATGACTCCAACTCTTGCTGTAAAATAAGATTTACAGCTGAATTGCAGTTTTCCGCAACTAAGGGACAGTACAGGCAGATGCTGCCTTCTCATCCTATTGATGACTTGACTGAAAAATAAACTGAAAGTTCATCTACCTGTGGCTTATTTCATCCATTAAAGTGGGCCAGATCTAAGATGAGTAGGATCTGAGCAGTTAGCTCAAAGCCTCTTGGGAAGTTAGGGGCCATATTTGCATTATTCTGTAAATGCATGCATGAGAAAGCTCCTGGAGGAACAACTTGTTAGCTACCCATGAATTGTCATTTTGGTCTTGTCCAGGTCAATAAAAAACTTCTGAGAGATCTGCTAATATGCTGCAAAACCTGTTACTTGAAGATAGTAATTCTGGAGTGTCCCCTCTGGGTACTCTTCTGGTTCCTGGAAAGAAGGGAATCATTCACACAGGAAGATATTAACAAAAATGAGAGACCAATAAATGCACCTGTCACTGTTCAGCAACAGCTAAAATTAATTCAGAAATCCAAACAATCTGCAGAAAACTGAACACAATTATATAGGAAATTAAGTTATACAGTTGCCATGACCTTTAATCAATCATTCCAGCTGTTAATGTTAATTTTGTGATCTGAAAATCATAGTTCTATTTGCATTTTAATGGCTGTTAAATGAGAGTCATCAGGAAGAAATAGTGGCAGCTTGGCCTTTTGATACTAAGTTCTTCCTTCCTAATGTGATTTGGAAGATTTGGAATTCCTCTTCAGAAAGGGTTTTGCTTCAAACTGCAGCAGGCATAGGGAGCCAACTTCACAGAGGGAAAACAGGCAACTCAGAGCAAAATCCCGTTTTAATCTGATCGTAGCTTCAAACAGATCATAAAAATCAGGTAAAAAGCTATAATGGCAATTTCATTACCCTCAAACTAAGAAAAAAATCTAGTGCTTTTTCCAGAGAGATATAAACTATTTTAACATTTTTCCAACAGCAGGGTTTTTGTACCTAGCAGAAATTTTTGTCAAATGGGGCAAGAATTGAAAATGAAATAAAATCCAGCAAATAAAATAAAAATGCTAAATAACCCCAAATCTAGGGTTTGCTCAATTTGTTTATTTTGTACTGTCCTGGCCAAAGTGTTTCATACAGGATTGTCTTATAAAATAAATACTGCTCTTTGGCTTATTTTGCAGATAATGACTTAGTGGTATCACATTAGACCTAAACTCTATTCAAATCAGATTCCCACTCTGAAATAACTGTGAACTTGTTGATTGCTTTAATTTTTAATAGGATCTAAATGTCTGCCAGCCTCTTGTGCTAGTATTTTCCATTCTAACATTAATACATTTTCTTATTAATATAAAGACCTTCATTGTTACATAAAAATTTATTTGTATGCAAAATGCACAAATCTCATTAAAATGAGATGTTCTGCTTAAATCTTCATCTAAATCTCCTAGGAGACAGTCCCCAGGTGAATCTTCGCTGGTTAAAAAAGGAGGTCTTGGAACTACATGTTCAGAAAGGAAAGCAGTGAGCTGCAGACAGATTTCAGCAATTCGAAAGCAAAGTAAGTATTAACAATGAAAGAAGAAAATGGTTTAGTTCTATCCAAAGTCCTTTTTATTTAAAACAGGTAAATTGTAAGTGGAAGAAAGTTTCAGCAGATGTTTTCAGGCTGAGTTTCATAAAGGATTGAATAGCAATAGGGAAGAGGAACATTGATAAATGCCCTGCCTTTTATCACACAAGTAGGACTTCTGTCCATAAAGGCAGTCTAATTTGAATGCATTGAACAGCACACCCTCTTCTTTCCGCAAGCAGAGAACCTATGCATTTTCTGCTTCTACATTACTTCTACAAATAAAACTTGTGCAGACGGAGTGCATGCTAATGGGGCTCCTCTCTGAAGTCAGAGCAGTGACTGATGCAGGAAGTTGTTGCAAGGCAAAGCTCCCATCCTTGTGGTGACAAGCTCTGCCCTGAGTTCTTATGCAGCCATACTGTTGCCCTTCAAGCTTTCCAGTTTAAAATTTAACCAGGAAATGGGGCAGGTCTTAGCTTTAGAAGAAATGCAAATAAAAAGCAAAAGTTTCAGGATATTTTGGTTTTGCTGGACTTCAGGAAGTGTGTTGCTCTAGAAGCCCAAGGATTTTGCTGTCTGTCCAGTAATGTTCTGATCTGCAGCAAAGCTCTGTACAAAGTCAGTGCAGTCGCGCGCGCGTGTGTGTGTGTATGGTGTGCATAAATAGTGATAGACAGAGATCCCAGGTCTGAAATTTTGGCTTTACAGAAGTCAGTGAGAACTTTGCTGCCAGTTTCCGTGAAACCAGGCAGTCACCCAGCAGTCTGAAGTCCTTTAGTCCAGACTGAGAATGGGTGAAGTGTAGGGCTCTGAGGGCTTCTCCACACTGGACCTGTAACAAGTGTAAACTTTACATCTGGAGATGGAATTAAGAATGCTTGGCATGAAAAGTTAACTTATTCTCCAAGTTCAGACAGATTCTAATGAATCTGTTAGATAACTAATTGTGATGTTAATTAGCATTAATTGTGTTTTTTTTTCTTTTTTTTCTTTTTTTCTTCTTTTTATATGTATTTCCACTATATGTCCTCTCATAGTTAAATAGGAATAGACAAATCTCCAAAGGTTTGGTGCATGATTTGGGCAGGTGTTCCAAAGGTCTATGGCTAATTCTAAGTCTCTTCTATGGACCTCTTCAGTTAAGACAGCAGTTGACAGATCTTGAGCACAAGCTCTCTCATAGCATTCCTAGTAATTCTAATTTTTATCAGTTTAGAAAAAAAGAACTTTTTTTTTATTATTATTATTATTTTTTCCCCAGGTTCTGGAAGATTTCTGTGCACGTAAAGTAAATGGATATTAAACATTCTTCAAGAGGAATGGCATGTGGAAATGATTGACCTTTTTTTTTTTTTTTTGCTAAAGAATCATGTTTCTCCTTTTTAACTTGAACCATATATATCTGTCCTGAATTTTCATTGCTGGATTAAAAGTATTAAAGAGATCCCAACAGAGTGATATCTTAATTTATTATTTTACACCTGTTGCTAATCTTCTGCATTTAAAATGTCACTATTTTACTTTTGAGTCAAAGCTTTCTAAGGAAACCTCTGTGTGGTGTTTATCATGCGACAGATATCATGTTCCTCAACAAACTTCAGGAAACAAGCCAGCAGATTAGCTCCAGGAGAACAGACAAATCTCAAAGGTATCTTTATAACTATATTGCACGTCAGAGAATCAATGCAAAGGGGACCCATTTTGTTACTTACAAATTGCTAAATTGAAGGACATTTATAGAATATTATCCTAAACAAATATGTTCTTCCTGTTATTCTTGATCACATTTTACTTATATTCCTTTTCTCTTAATCTGGTATTTTAGCATTAGACTGAAATGGTTTTAACACATCAGACGCTAGAGGGCTTTAATTCACTTTTTTCTCTGATTTCACCATTTTCACTATTTTTTTGTACCTGCCCTTTTAAAGACATGTTAAAGTTTGGGAAAACCAAATATTTTTCAAGACATTTTTATCCTGATTTAAGACATTTATAACATTTGATAGCTTTTTTTTTTTTTTTTTTTTTTGATGATGATGATCTAGCCTGGGAGCTAACGCCTGATGCTGGCTGAAAAATCTTTGTGCAAAACCAAGTCAATTTTCAATTTCCTTTCTGAAAGCCTGCTGGAGGCAATGATAGATAGTGCATAGTTTGGGTGTCATGAATATGCTCTTATTTTCTTCAGAAAACTCTGACCAACCTTGTTCCCTCTGAAAGTAGACGTATTTTTAGAAGCCTTACATCATTAAAATGCAACGATAGGAGTTGTCAAAAGGAGTTTTGTTTCTATGCACTTCCCCAGTTTGTTGGCCCTAGTGATAAAATACACACAAAGGCCATCTGGCCCACAGAAGATAGTTTCTGTCAAGATAGATTTATGCCAGGGGATTTATGTATACAAAGAAGAGATGAGAAGATTGTTGAGAGTGAAGGAGAAGGTCCTTCTTGGTAAAATACTGGCGATTGGAGGCCTTCGTCTGAAAGCAGAACTGGGATTCTTCATACTCCCTTTGAGAAGACAGGCTGGTTGTAGTCTTGATTCCTTGACGTTGTCCCGAAGATAAAAAAGATTTGGGGATGGGCGTCTTCCAGGTCAGGCAGGTACTGGAGAAAGGTGATGGGAGAAAGTGAACAGAGCTTCCCACATGCTCCGAAGAGTGGACTCGTGGTCAAACACTGCAGGCAGCATTGCTGAGGCAGGCAACTCCACTCCCAGAAGCAAGAGACAAGAACTGGCCTGATGGGCAGCTGCCTCGAAAACTGGCGTGGGAGAGCTGTGTTGCAGAGTCTTTTCTGGGTTTGTTACCTCTCAGCCTCTCACCTGCCTCACTTTGCAGAAGGGATGCCTCTTGGGATCCCAGCAGTTGTTAGTACAAGAGTTAATAAGCTCACCTGTTACGGTAATTATAAGAAATGGGTAAATGTTCTGCGATAAGTTTCTAAGCTGCACTGTGTTATCAATTCCCCAAAAGTGGAGATAGCCCTTTCCTTACCTCTTCGTAGAAGAGTTTATCACATCATGTTCAAGTGGTAAGTTTGGAATAGCTTCTGGTGTCCTGCTCAGATGACTTTCCAGACCAGAGGATTTCTCATTTGCCTCAGGAATGAGTCATTAAAGATGGTTTTGGAGTGCCAGGCTTTGCAGACTTAATAGAAAAACAAAAACAACAACAACAAAGGAAAACAGTGTAATAAAGTGAATGAACAACAAAGTATGTGACAGGCAAATAGGTGAAATAAATCTCTGAAGAGAAATGATGTCTCAGCAGAGAACCAGATTTAATGGAGAAAAGAAATTTATTGGGAATTTAAGCAGAATCTGCAGGAAGGAAGGTTAAAGTGAACTAATCAATAAACATTTAGAAAGTTGCCATTTCCCCAAGTCTCCTAACACTCACAAAGTCCTAATCCCAGTTTCTTAAGCTGTATAGCAGAGCTGAGGTTGCAGGACAAGATAGTATATCTGGTCTTGCGCTAGCAGACATAAACAAAATTCCCTGTATTCTTTTCATCCCTGGGACCTACAAGTAAACTAAGCTGATTTACCAGAGCTGAAGTTCTGACTTAGAATAACTCCAGAGGCTATAAAACAAGTTTGGACTAAACTTTTTTTTTTTTTTTTTTTTTCAGAAAATTAATAATTCAGAATGCAGATGATTTCAGATAGAGATATATTTTAAATAGCTTTCCTGACTTTAAATTAATGGATAGGAGCATATCACAAAATCATAATAAGTGTAACTCTGCGTTATGTGAAGCACTATTGGTAAGTTGCTTCTAGTGACAATGTTATTGCTCATTATATCAGGGAACATACTGCAGATGTCACAGATAATTTCTGAAAAAAAAAAAAATATTCAGAATATTTACTGGTTAGCCTGATAGGATTATTCTTTTGGATGGGAAAAGTCAGGAATAGGCTCTATTCTGACTCATATGAGTGATCATAAAATGCCTAACAGAAATTCTCCATCATTGCAGAAATATTTATAGTGAGGTGCAGTTTCATCTGCACAAGAATAAGTAACATCCATTTTAAAGTAGGCTAACCTACAGCACTGTGTATGTGAGCATTCATATTTCGGAAACTTTTGCAGTATGATTACTCTCCTGTTATACAATCTGGAACATAAATTGGCAGCATTAGGAAGAGCTTTTCATTCATTGGCATAATGGTTCAACGTGTTATGGAAATAACTTAGATTCATTTATATTCAAGGGCTTTGGAAGGACTTCTGTGCAGAATGGTGCTCAAATGCAAATTTCCAACATATCCAAATTCACTTGACATATTTTTCTCTTAAAATGAATTATCAAAATCTAGGATAATGTTACTGAAAAAATCCATGTTTTTAACCAACAGCAGTCATTTTATTACGGAGTGTCCTATTAATGTGCATGGTAATGTCCTATTATCACAAAAATGTCAAATATTTCCTGTATTTATTTTGCACGTACCCAAGAATGTGTGCGTGGTTTGTTTTACATTTTTTTTTTTATTTAAAGCTTTTTGTGGTGGGGCAGTAACAAACTGCTCCATACTTAAGTCTGAGAGTAGCCTGTTAGTAACCAACTTCTGAAAGTAATCTGAAATCCAATTGGTTATGTGGACCATCCCGAGAGCTGCTGCTCTGATGAGGATGTGGGGAAGAATTCAGCATCCACAGCTGAAGTCGTAATAGGTTGCTTTGCTGATAGATGAATAGCTGCTCATTCACATGTCCTCAGAAATGTCTTATTGCTGTTATCTGATGCCCAGAAAAGGAGAGTAACCATCTACAAAGTCACTCAGATCAACAGATCCAGACTTCTTGTCACATGTGAAAATTAAGTGTAATGTTAATCCCCTATTCAACCCCTATGTTTCACTGTTATCAGGAAGCAGTGGAGCCCAGGCGTCCCAGCTGTCAGTCTATATTGATGAAAAGCCACACTTCATCCATTCAGAAAGCTTAGGAGACATTAACTGCTGGAGTCCTCTCTGCTTGTTCAAGTAAGAGACCACAGAAAAAAAAAACAAAACAGCTGAATAAATAAAGCTGCCCAGAGAGAAGGATAGGGCCTTCATATGTTCACTGAGAATCTTTCAAGATCTATTGACGCACAAGCCAAATGAAGATATTTTCTTTCCATAGTAACAAGCTTCTGTTCACCCAGAATGTCAGGAACTAAAGCCATCATAGGATACAAAACCATTTGACTGTGGGCTGAGATTTACTATACCACTAACTGTAGTGCATTCATCCATCATGGCCCCAATGCATAGGCTACGTTATCCAAATTGGCCTCTCTGCTCATTTCCCTTTGATATTTCTGAGAGGTTACTAGATATCATTGCTTATATATATTCGGAAACGACTCCAGTATTTCTCTGATGCTAACTAATTAATGGAGTTCTATTTAAAATGGGTGGATGGTAAATGGAACTCTATTTAAAGGAATGAAAACTCTAAATGTGAAGTTGGGGAGCTCCTTCAATCAAGTGACCAAAGAGAAGAGTTAGGCTCTGAAAAGGAGAGTAAGGCTCTGAAAATCTCACTGAGGAAAAGCTGATTCATGGCCAGGACAGGAGAACTGAATGAATTTTAGTTTTTATTCTTGCATGTTGAAGTATTTTCAATGCAAGTCTAAAATAAACCTTTAAACTAAAGTTTAAAATACCACTGAACAGTTCAAGGAAGTTTCTGTGAATATGAGTCAGATTCAATTCCATAGTCTGAGATGCCACCACTACAGCTCAAACAATAACGTCCCTTAGGCATTAGGTGTGTCTTAGAATCACAGAATCATAGAATATCCCAAGTTGGAAGGGACCCATAAGGATCAGCGAGTCCAACTCCTGTCTTGGTCATACCCTTTAGAGTACCAGCCAAGGAAACAGAGAGACATGGGTATCATTTTGAAGAACTGCTTTTTTGAGGGCATGAGAGCCTACCCAGAAACCTCCAAAACATAATTTTCTGGGGATCAGGGAAGGACTGAGATTCCCAGGAAGCCAAGCATACCTTCTTTACCGCATCAGTACAGAAGCCATGTGTAGAGACACCAAGTTGTCATCTCTCGTTTATTCTTGCTCTGCTTGTGCTGTCCAGGCTAAATGTCACTCATCCTTTGGGATCTGCAAACTGGAAGACTTAATTGCCATAGGTTGAATGTGCATCTGCTGAGGAGGCAGCCTTTCTGCCCTCTTTTGCACAGCGAGCAGCAGAGGTGTTGAGAATGTGAGGAAGGGAATGCCCTTTTCTCCCTGAAGTGGGCTGGTGGACTGAATCCCACTCACATCCCCTCAGGTCTGTCCTGCTCTCCTTCATTTCCCATGATTAGTCCCTGATCCCTCTCTACACAGTTGCCTTGGGGCTCCCTACAAGCTCCCCTGCTGCCTGCTTATGCAGGATGTAAGGCATTACACGATTTCCACAGTTTCTCGGGGGACCATTCTAACCACAGGTGGTTTATAGTTGAATGTCTATTTGCAAATTGATAATTTTGCATCATATTGCAAAAGGCTGCTTAGCCCTGAGCAGTGAGGTATTAGGAATGACATTAATTCTCCCCATGGACTCCTGAGCAGAAACTACAAAGGCTGGAAGCAGAGCAGAGAAGTGGTGTTGGTGGCCTTGGGGGGAGCTCCTGACAGCTCAGCACTGCAGAGCAGGACTCGGTGTCTTGGGGCACGATGGACGAACTGCTGCTGCTGACTCGGAGACACTGCCTTTCTTCCCACTCACTGCCTACCAGAAGAGGCTGACCTCTGGGGCTGCAGCCTCTGTCAAGGATGCAGATAACCATGCTACACTCTTACGGCTTTACTCTCAGTGGGATAGTTCAGCATACCACATATGCCATGCACAACTTTCAGCACCAGTAGGAAAGCCGAGCGCTTAGCTTTGTGCTACGTTAACGAACACTTTGCTGTCCTGTAACCTCATGAAGCTGCAAGTGGGGACATGGGCAACTTATCCTTGTGAGCTATCAAGCTGTACATTGCTCTCCCATGGCAGCTCTCATGCCTCAGGTCTGCAGCGCTACTCTCCCCTTGGACAGGAGAATACAGAAAGAAAGGGTTATTTTAATCAGGGAAGCAACTAGGAGGGTGTGAAAGATGTCGGAGAGGGAAACTAGGAAGGAAAATGTAGTTCAATCTCAGGAAATCACGTTTGTATTGAACAGTGCAGTAGCTGACTGGGAATAGAAGAAATTGAATAGTTAATGCATTAATGCCAGTTGGATAGTTTTGTGCAAAAGAAATTGGAAATTCTCACTGATGAAAGGAGGTCTGCTGTAACTGCCATTGCAGGGAGTTAACAGGGTGATGCACCTGAATGAAATCTTTGAATCTCAGGTTGCAGTTCTCATAGGAAGGACTGAGGGGGAGGGATGGCACCCTGCATTATCCTACCCCCTCTAAAGTGATCAGTGGCTGGAGGAATGTGAAAATATGCTAACTACAAACTCCGGATGGGTTGTTGGGGACTGAGGGGGAATAAAGAGATGATGTCTGCTTCAAAACACTGAATCAAACCAGAAAGTAGGATGAATTACTCATAAAGCGTCTGTCTGTATTGTAAATTGAAAACTGCATTATTATGAGGAACTAAAGTTTGGAAGATCTCCTGCAGCTGGTAGTAAAACAGTCTGAGTTTTAGTGATTTAAAAGATTTTTTTTTTCTCTATGGAAAAGGAGATTGCACTTGACAGCTATGTGTTTGGAGCCTCATTCCAACAGATAACAATAGATTAATTCCCAGACTACAAGTTGTTGATTGCCTAGGGCTTATATGGTTTGGTTACATTCATTATGAACAAACAAAGGACAGTCCTAACTAGTAATATTTATATTTGGAGTTTCACAGAACTGAATTTCTCATCATTAAGGAATATTATGAGAATCTGACTGGAGGGAGGATGCGAGTCAGAAAATATGCTTGAAAATCAGGAGCTGTTTAAGAAGTTTGCTAGATGGGCAAAAAGCCATGGCCTAGAGTCAAGAGCAAGGACGACGCTGGCAGAATGCTCATGATGGTTGAAGGAGGGAGCCCATGACAACAGGTTTCTTAAGCACAACGGGCTATAAAGGGGCAGTGAACTGTTGCATGGAGACAACCGCAGCATATGGCTTCTAGCACAGCACATGGACATCCTTGGATATTGGCACTTTTTCTACAGCCTTTCAGGCCTTTTGGAATGATCTGGTGCAGAAGTCTATTCACTAGGAGGATGACCCTGGCTGAATGACAAAGGTAACCTATGCAGCAGCAGCAGCTTAGGGCTGGCCTCAGAAAGTTAGCAATTGCCTTCAGCCTGGCATCCAAATTCAAAAATATCTTATTTGGTGTCCCTGGTGAAACTACACTTTCCCCTTTGTGAATGATGAGCCTGTGTTTGCAATGAAAAACTATTTTAACAGGAGGAGGAAAAGAACATTAATTTAGGAAAAAACAAAAACAAAAATAAAACCAAACACCAAAACAACTGAAGCAAATCAATGGCTCAGCTGTACAAATAACAGGTGAAACATCTGCCTACGCAGTAACCTTCAGTAGTCTTTTATCTTCCTGTTCTTATAGCTACCTGACTGACCAAAAAATGACTGCACTTTCACATGCTGCTTTCCTCCCACACTTTGCTTTTTGATGCCCCACTCTCAGCCCAGCATCATTAGCTGACAAAGTACAGCATCGGGACTCAGGCAGGTTCATCCCCAGCCCTAAGGAGAAATGGTACTCATGTTTCTGTGACAGGGCTCCTATGCCACTTGTCCCAGCATGACCCTGTGCCAGTCTGGCCCAGTCCTGTGCACCAGCTGCCGCCTGTGGCAATGGGGACTGCAACGCCCAGCATGGAGGGTAGAAAAGGGGGAGGCACCTCAGTTCTTCATAGCAGTGCTGCCTTCTGCAGCTCCACCACCCCATCAGTCCTGCGTGCTTCCATCCCAGCTTCAGAGGTGGAAGAACTGCTCAGGACTCAATGCGACCAGGTTACTAGGCTGCATGATGGAACCGCAGTTTCCCCAAATTGTCTCCACTCAATTTATTTGTAAAGAACCTGTTTATTTAAAAAATAAAAAACAACTGGGCGGTTGCACCAAATGACCTTCAGAAGTCTTTTCCAACCTTTACCATTCTGTGATTTGGTGAAAATTCCCTCCTGGTCATGCAAACATGCAAACCAAGTTAGTTATTAAACCACCTTTTGGAGTCAAGTTTATGAGGGTCATAGGAAGGCCCTCATTTAGATCAGTGTGGGACTTCTCATAGCCAGCAGACAAAAATCTCTTCATTACCACAAACTGAATCCAAGTAGTTCCCACCGCAAAAAACAAAAAAGCCCAGAAGAGCCAAGAAACCTTGTGTGACTATGTCAAAGCTCTCCTGTTTGAGGGGATGAAGGAATCATTTGTGAGGAACCAGGCATCCAGCTTCGGTCAGGCCCTGTTCTGTTCTGGAGTGCTCCCGGCCTCGAGGGGCGGCCTGCTTGGTGCAGCACCTTGGTAAGGACAAAGAAATGGAAGCAAAAGCACATATGACAAGCACTCCATGCCCTGTAACATGACAGGCCTTCTCCTCTGCCACTCCAGCACTGTCTGGAGAAGCTAGTGCAAGATGTTTCACTTTGCATCAGCTTGCGCTTGTGCTGGTTTCTCTCATACGGTTACTGTCAGGTTGGGCTCAAACTCCCTGATCTGGCTGTATGTATTGCATTTTCAGCTGTGTCTGTGCTAGAACCAGACCCCACTCTCAATTCCAGCTGAGGGTTTGATCTAGCATTTAACATAATGGGATGGTTTTCACATCTGCTCCTGGGTGAACACTTGGAAGTCTGGTTTATATCAGCTTCATCATGTTCATGAATAATTCCACTTATAAATACCCCTTTCTTAAAGAGTTAAAGGGGAAGATGTTCTCCATGGAGAGATGTTTCTGGGAGACCTATCAAATCCAGAATTCGGAAACTCTGTGAGTGTGTACATTGATGTGAAGAAGTTTTTTTCGAGAAGAGGTGAAAATTTCAGCAGTTTCCATTAGCAGTCATTTGTTTCAGATGTGTTTGCTCCCTTTTTATTGTCCTTGTTTGAATATGATATATATTAGCTAGCAAGAGTGATAGGTGAAACAAGTGACATTTTGAATGATTACAAGAGAATTCCCATCAGAATTAATTTTGGAATTAAAAAAGCATTAGAATTAGCATTGGAAAACTCTTACTATAACAGTGTCATCTAATCATGGAACAGAAAACTATCATCTGATACATGTTATCAATCAATATTAACCAACAGCTCAACAAATAATGTTGAATACTGTTGTAAATTTCTCTTGTACAAACTATAAATCAAGAATATACATTTAAATTATATGTCAAATAAATTCTAACAATGAATTACATTGAGGTGAAAAAAACTTCTATATTGTTTGCCAACAATTCACAAAACAAGTGGTAAAGTGATAGAGTCATTGTGAGAAATAAACCCTTTTCTAATTTTTTGTAAATATGTAAAATTGTAAATAGTCTTGCAATTGCAATTACATTTTCTGAAACATGTTATCCATTTTTTGTAGCCAAGTAATTTTGATCAATGAGATTCAAGCTAAAAGCTCTATTCTTTTAAAAATGATTGCTATGTGTATGGAAATGTTTCAGAGCTCAGATAACTGTCCCACTGAATGCACATTGCATGAATATTAACCTAACAATATATACTGATGGTCATGTGGGTCTGGAAATTATTGCCTTCTCAAATATGAAAAATGAAAAATAAAAATGTCATCCAGCATTTACCAAAGCTAGGAAAACCATGTGTTGTGGTTTAGCCCGGCTGGCAGTCAAACACCACACAGCCGTTCGCTCACCCTCCCCCCTCCCTCTCCGGGATGGGGGAGAGAAATGGGAAAGTGAAGTCTGTGAGTTGAGATAAAGACAGTTTATTAAGACAAGGAAAAGAATAACAACAATAATAATAGTATTAATAGTAATAATGTGTACGAAATAAGTGATGCACAATGCAATTGCTCACCACCTGTTGACCGATGCCCAGCCTATCCCCGAGCAGCTGGCCCCCCCCTCCACCCCGGCTAGCCACCCCTATATATTGTTCAGCATGACGTCAGATGGTATGGAATACCCCTTTGGCCAGTTTGGGTCAGCTGTCCTGGGTCTGTCCCCTCCCAGCTCCTGCTGCATCCCTAGCCTGCTCACTAGCAGGACAGAGAGAGGCTGAAAAGTCCTTGGCTTGGTGTAAGCACTGCTCTACAACAATTAAAACATCAGCATGTTATCAGCGCTCTTCTCATTCTAATCCAAAACATAGCACCCTGCCAGCTACTAGGAGGAAAATTAACTCTGTCCTAACTGAAACCAGGACACCATGAAAATGGACATGATATTGACAATCTTTCAAAGTGCTATAGGATGTACTTCTGGTGCCAGAAGGGATGTTTGGGGAAAGCAGCACAAGCATTGTGTTGCCTTGCTCCTAGTCACCTTGTAGCGTCTGCAACATCCGTGTTAGACTCCCTGCACAGCACATGTACAGAAGTGCTTGCCTTGAGATGGTTTCCAAGGAGCTTCTCTGCTGTGAGAAGATGAAGACGGGCAACAGCAAATGCTAACAAATAGTGCACCTGCCTAAATTCTGTTTCTCTGTTGGATGTGAGTGTTCAGAAAGGCTTTTCCTATCTGGAGATAAGGTGTTGAGTCTCCCTCATTCTCTAAGGGGGAAGAAGATCTTTTCTCAGGAGTTAGTAGGGCTCATTGATAGGGTTTTAAACTAGATTTGAAGGGGGAAAGGGATAAAACCAGGCTTGACAGAGACAAGACTTGTGGTGGCATGATAATGGTTAAAGGACAGTGTGCTAGCAAGGTCCATTGGTCTGCCACCAACGTTGAGGTAGGGGATTGAGAGCCATACAGCTGCAAAGGCACAAGGGACATGGACCGGGTAGAAATCACAAAAGTGCCCAGGAATGGTTATGCAGGAATTAGGGCTTCTCCCTGCAAAAAGGTGGCAGAATCACTAGCACAGCTGAAATGCATCTACACCAATGCACACAGTATGGGCAACAAACTGGAGCAGCTGGAAGCCATTTTGCAGCAGGAGGGACATGACACAGTTGCTACCACCGAAACATGGTGGGATGGCTCGCGTGAATGGAGCACTGCAATGGATGGCTACAAACTCCTCAGAAGGGATAGGCTGGGAAAGAAAGGCCGTGCGGTAGCCCTCTATGTTAGGGAGTGTTTTAATTGTCATGAGAATAATAATGGTGATGACAGGGTTGAATGTTTATGGGTAAGAATTAGGGGGAAGGCCAATGAGGCAGATGTCCTGGTGGGTGTCTTTTATGGACAAGCCAACCAGGCCAAAGAGGCAGATGAAATATTCTATGAACAGCTGGGAGAAATCTCACAATCACCAGCCCTTGTTCTTGTGAGGGACTTCAACTTACCAGATGCCTGCTGGAAATACAACACAGCAGAGGAAACAGTATAGGAAGTTTCTGGAGCGTGTGGAAAATAACTTCCTGACACAGCTGGTGAGTGAGCCACTGAGTGTTGGTGCCCCACTGGGCCATTTGCTTATAAATAGAGAAAGGCTTGTGGGTGTTGTGGAGGTTGGAGGACATTTCTGGCACAGCGATTGCAAATTAATAGAGTTTTCGATTCTTGGAAAACTAAGGGGGGGTGGGGGGAGTAGCAGAATTGCCACCACGGGCTTTGGGAGGGCAGTTTAGGAGACTGGTTGGCAGAGTCCCTTAGGAGGCAGTCCTGAAGAGCAAAGGAGTCTAGGAAAGCTGGACACTCTTCAAGAACAAAATACTAAAGGCACAGGAGCAGGTTCTCCCCACATGCTGAAAGATGAGCTGGCACAGAAGAAGACCAGCCTAGCTGAACAGAGGGCTGTGGCTAGAGCTCAGGAAGAAAAAGAGCGTTTATGACCTTTGGAAGAAGGGACAAGCCACTCAGGACAACTACAAAGATGTTGTGAGGCTGCGTGAGGACAAAATTAGAAGGGCAAAAGCCTAATTTGAGCTCAATCTGTCTATCGTTGTTAAAGATAATAAAAAATGTTTTTATAAATACATAAACAAGAAGAGGAGGGCTAAGGAGAATCGCCATCCTTTATTGGATGTGGGGAGAAACATGGTGACAAGAGATGAGGTAAAGGCTGAGGTAAATGTAAAGGTAATGCCTTCTTTGCCTTAATTTTTAGCAGCAAGACCAGTTGTTCTCCAGGCATTTAGCTTCCTGAGCTGGTAGATAGAGGCAGGAGAGCAGAATGAAGACTTCATAATCCAGGAAGAGATGGTTAGCAACCTGCTACTCCACTTAGATGTATGCAAGTCTATGGGATCCACCTGAAGGTACTGAGGGAGTTGGCAGAATTGCTCGCCAAGCCGCTTTCCATCATTTACCAGCAGTAGTGGCTATCAGGGGAGGTCCCAGCTGACTGGTGGCTAGCAAATGTGATACCCATCTACAAGAAGGGCCAGAAGGAGGATCCGGGAAACTACAGGCCTCTCAGTCTGACCTTGGTGCTGGGGAAGCTCATGGAGCAGTTTATCTTGAGTGTCATCAAGCAGCACTTACAGGACAACCAGGTGATCAGGCCCAGCATACGTTTATCAGAGGCAGGTCCTACTTGAAAAGCCCGGTCTCTTTCTATGACAAGGTGACGTGCTAAGTGGATGAGGGAAAGACAGATGTTGTCCACCTAGACTTCAGTAAGGCTTTTGACACCATTTCCCACAGCACTCTCCTGAAGAAATTGGCTGCTCAAGGCTTGGGCAAGTGTACACTTCATTGGAATAAAAACTGTCTGGTTGTCCAGGCCAAAGAGTCGTGGTGAATGGAGTTAAATCCAGCTGGATGATGGTCACAACTGGCGTTCTCCAGGGCTTAGTACTGGGGCCAGTTCTCTTCAATATCTTTATCAATGATCTGGATGAGGGGATCGAGTAAGTTTGCACTATGACACCAAGTTAGGAACGAGCGTTGATCTGCCTGAGGGCAGGAGGGCTCTGCAAATGGATCTGGTTAGGCTGGGGACTAGGCCAACTGTATGAGGTTCAACAAGGCCAAGTGCCAGGTCCTGCACTTGGGGCACAACAACCCCATGCAATGCTACAGGCTAGGGGAAGAGTGGCTGGAAAGCTGCCTGGCAGAAAGGGACCTAGGGGTATTGGTGGATAGCCGACTGAATATGAGCCAGCAGTGTGCTCAGGTGGCCAAGAAGGCCAACAGCATTCTGGCTTGTATCAGAAATAGGGTGGCCAGCAGGACTAGGGAAGTGTTTGTCCCTCTGTACTTATCTCTGGTGAGGCTTCACCTCAAATACTGTGTTCAGTTTTGGACCCCTCACTACAAGAAGGGCATTGAGGTGCTGGAGCATGTCCAAAGAAGGGCAACAAAGGTGGTGAAGCATCGTCTAGAAAACATGTCTTACGAGGAGTGGCTGAGGGAGCCGGGGTTGTTTAGCTTGGAGAAGAGAAGGCTCAGGGAAGACATTACCGTACTTTATAAAGGAGGTTGTAGCGAGGTGGGGATTGAGCTCTTCCCCCAAGCACCAAGTGATAAGATGAGGGGAAATGGCCTCAAGTTGTGCCAGGGCAGGTTTAGGTTGGATATTAGGAGAAATTTCTTTACTGAAAGGGTTGTGCAGCATTGGAGCAGGCTGCATCAAGTGCCCCCTTCCCATCTCTCATTTCTAAGAAGAATTTGATTATTCTTTGCAAGAGAACTTGCCCAGAATTAGTCCAAATCCAGCCCAGGAGACAGGCCAACAGGCCTGTGGTTAGGGCAGCATCTGGGCTGCTGACAGTGCAATGGAATCCCTTCAGGTATAGGGGACTGACTGCACCATCCCAGCTGAATCCCTGAAATGGGGTGCTGCACGTCTGGGAACCCTGCTGCAGCAAGCCTGAAGAAAAGCACAGCCTCTGGTTTAGGGGTCCCAGCTGCACTCCTGTCTGAAAAGGAGCTGAGCTGTGCACTGGGGCTGTGAGAGAGGCTTCTCTGGAAAGAGACAGAATAAGACACTGGTTGAGAAAAAGATGAGTGAGAGCTACAGGTGCTTCCAGAGTAAAGGGAATGGGGCTTACAAAGACCTGAGTTTTGGAAGCAGCATTTTAACGTCTGTGTGGATGTAGCTTCCATCTTCCGGAGGAAAAAAAAAAATGATTTCTTTTATTCAAATGTAGGGTTAATTAATGGAAAGGTGACGTTGAATTTATGACCAAAAAGAAAGACAAGAAAGAGTTTGATTGTCAGGAGTCTCATTTATACCTGTCCTACTCCCACTCCTGGCAGAAGTTCCCAGACCTTAGGCAAGATAAAAGAAATGCAGAGAGAACAGATGAAACTGTTCTTACAGCCACAGAGTGGCTAAAAGAAAAGCTTTGAGAAAAGGGGTAGCTGCGAGTCTAAGCATATAAAGTATGTTGTGCAGTCAAGGCCTTTTAGTTTTATTTCCACAAAAGAAATCTAAAGATCAGCCAGAGATAACTTCTCCCCCTCTTTTGGCCTAAACTAAATTGCTTTAAGGTATACTGATGTTGTTCATGATAACCCTGTTGCAGTTACATGCACTTACCATTAATAAATAATATTAATATAATTAATAAATACACAAAGCTCTAAGTCTTTCTTAGCTAAGTTGAACAAATTTTTCACAGAACAAACTTTTGCAAAGGTTTTTATCTTCATGACACTAAAACAGAGCCTTTTAAAAAGTGTTTCAAAACCAGAACCACTAATTTAAAAATGGCTTTGAGATACTATCTGTTAACAGTTTTTCCTGCAAAAGTGTTTTAATGTGCATACAAATAGTGATGGGACAGATCATTAATATTTTACATAGTAAAAACTCATATTGCAGTTTATGGAAGCTGTGGCCTGAACAGTCTGGGAAAAAAATACTGAAGAAATTTTATCTTCCCTTCCTTTTCTGTGTGGGTGCCTCATATCACTGGCTACAGGAGGGAGAGGGCATCAGGCCTCTACACAGAGGGTGCTAAGAGAGGGGAGTTTGTTTCATATTGCTGCTGCATGGTGGCTGTCCATACTTGTCTGGCAAAGGGAATCCTTTTCACTGCTTCCAGGTCTGGCCCAAGATCTCTCTGCTTGAAGCAAAAGTCGAGTAGGGATTATCTGAGTCACAGCATAACCCCATGGCTATTCCATATACCTGAATTAGGATTTATGTACCCTCAAATGTAAAGGAGGAGGTAAATCTTAACCCTAGGGGCTTCAGAGAATTTGAATATATCCCCAATGTCTTAAATTATATTAAAAATATCAGATAAAATACATCAGATAAACCATAACCATAGGTATATGTTTGTATCAACATGTTTTTCTGTACACACATTGCAAATACAGAGATTTAAACACATATGTGGTTAAAATGAGTGTTTTCCATGTATTTTAATAAGATTTGTACAAGAGAACATTTGCTGTTAAGACAACACAAGAAAACTCAGTTGCTAGACACTGCCCCTCACTTAGCAAAGATATTATGACAGCTTCATATTCTGAAACAAAATTCTACCAATTTTAAAAGAGCTTTTAAAAAAAGGAATGGAAGCCTTAGCAGCAAGCAGGTATTAGCCCCCGAGACAAGGCCTTCAACACTGGCAGCATTTTATCTTTGCAGCTGAAAGTTACATCATCAAGTGCCCAGGCTGTTTGTATGCACATCCTTTTCTCCTTGGCCTTCCCTACACCTGCTAAGAGAAAGAGCAGTAACATTTTCAAGAGGATGGCAGTGTCCCACATGATGTCCGAGTGAACTCAAATGGCACCGGTTATTTTGGGCATGGCAGCTTTCCACTCAAGAGTCATCACTGCAGTCATTCATGGCTCTTCTGTCATTAGACACCATCATTGGGATGGCAGAGACTCCTGCATGACTGCTGGTGGATTAGTGTTACACTTGTTAAACATACAGGTTCCCTGCGTGATTATTCAGATGAGCAATCAGGTGATTCATTTCCTCTTTTAAGCCTCTAGACACCGAGCAGAGCACCCAGACTACTGCTATTATTTGTATTTGCAGCTGTGTGTAATGGCCTCACTCATTACTGCCTGTGCAGTACCATTAGTGGGTAGTGTATTACTGACACAAAGACACACTTGCCCTGAGGAGCCTACAGTCAAAAGCAGACACCAGCATAGTGTAGGCAACAAATATTCAGAAAGCACATGAACGAGGGTTATAACACTGAAAGATTATGAGATATGCTTGTTATGTTCACCTCTTGCTAGTGCCTTGTTTTTTCAGTCTGTGCTGACACCTAACCTGAACGATCTTGCAAGAGAATCATGTTCTGAATTCATATAGCTTCCTGTGATAAGCTGTTGATGTGCTAGTGGTATTTTTAAGACACAGAGGAGATATGTCAGAGAAACAGGAGCCTGATTTCACTGCAGATAGAATATTCTAATCAGCGAGCAGCTTATCAACACACTTACGGGCAGCAAATGCTTCACAAACGCTGGGGAACGCCAGCTGAAAATCCCCATCATTACTGACATAAATTTCTCGATAAGCCTCCTCAACAATAAGAGCTATTGTTTATACCGAGAAGCACTGCTGGGGTTCAGTGGAAAGGTGCGTGGAGCTTTTTTCCCCCAAAACAAATGAAGTACTGGATTCATGGGTGAGAAGCAGGCCTGCTGGCATTCGCAGCCCTTATTCTATTCAATGGTCACAGCAAATGACGCCCTTTCATTTTCCTTTCCTGCACTTCACAGTACAAAAGAAAAACTTAAACCTAAACCAGCTATTTTTATTTTTGATCAAATCTTTCTTTCCCCTCTCCAGATGGTACATGCAGGGGCACGACATTAACCTGACACAAAAATGAGCATCCAGAAGCAAGTGTTCCATTAGCTCAGCTCAGCGTCTGATGTGTTTATTTTCAGAGGATCTGTGAAACAGGCTGACAAGCAGAATCTTTTGCTTCACATATCACTTACAGAGTTCCAGTGAGCAGGCACTGTAGGAAACAGCCAGTGGAAAAAGATTCAGCAAGGCATGGCTGTTTATTTTATTTTTTCTTTTTAGGCACAGATACAGTCAATCAAAACCTCGATTGATGAAACAGGTTCATCAGAGAAAAAATTAAGATAATTGCATCATAACTACAAATTGTTATAAGAGACATTTTATGACACAATCATTTGAATTAGAGACTATTTACCTCAGAGTGGTATATCTAGGCAGGAAAAATAAATTAACTTAAAAGAGTTACAGGTCCTCTGAATACAAATGGTAAGCTGTGTTTTTCAACTTCTTTTTGACTTTTTTGAGATCAGGTGGGCTACTTTGATTTACAGTCACCAAAAAGGAGAGCTCAGGTTTTCAAGCTACTCTCATGCATGAGCACAGCAGAACCAGAAGGTTCACAAAGTGACATCATGTGGCTTTGTCTATGCTAGTGAAGGAAGCCATGCCAGGACACCGGTCTGCTTGTTGGCCCAGGATCATTTATACTGCAAGTTGTTTAACAAGGTCCCTGACATGGTTTTGGCCTGTGCCATTTAGAATTCCCCAGGCTTCAGGCACAGCCCTAGGGTTAGCACAATGACCCACACAACTGCAGGCCACGTGCAGCTCCATGTTCTCTAGAAGTTTGGGTGTATGAAGGAGAGCGGTGCTGTACCAGTGGCCTCAGGGCCAGAGAACAATCTCTGCTTATTCCTATGGATGCACCTTCCGATATCAGACAGAGAAGAGGCAAAAAATGTCTTCAGCACCAAAGTCACATAATCACGGAATGGCTGAAGTTGGAAGGGATGTCTGAAGATCATCTAGTACAACCCCCCCATTCCTGTGCAATGAGCACATTGCACAGAAAGGCATCCAGGTGGGTATTGAATATCTCCAGAGAAGGAGACACCACTACCTCTCTGGGCATCTTTCCAGTAAATAGTGCTGATGGGTGGACTTTCTTGTTATTGCATGGTGACTGTGTAAGAGTGTTCTGCTGTGGTAAAGCATCTCAGCAGGCATGGCTAATTTGGAAATACAAAGGAGAAATTGGCTTCCTTTGGGCTATTTCCAGAGCTGGACATGCAGAAGGATGTGACATACAGAAGAATGTACACCTGTTAGATGTGAGCCAGCTAGCACTCGGAGGTAGTGTAGGTGCACCATGGTGCTGCAGCTCACGGGATGAATCTCAGCTGACAAATACCGACAGCATCCCCGTGTGCAGGTTTTGGCTCAGGTCTCTGCTAGCTGGTGGAGACTGCCTTTATGGTCTGGTGCCTTCCCCAAGCTTTCTGTGTCAGCAAGGAGGCATCTTTTCTTAGGAGTCTGTATGCAGTAGAGCACCGGGGTGGGGGGGTTTGACCAAAGGGTTTAGCTATTATTGAAACAAAAGCAATAGGTAACGGGAGTCACTAAAAATGAAAATTAACAGCATCAATTAGTGTGAAAGTCTGACTCGCCTGGAGAGACAATTAGTGGCTTCAACCCAGACAAAACTGAGATGTCCTCTGCCACCTCTAACTTCATTAAACCAATGAGGTTTTCCACTGAATGTACTTGGCAAGCACACCACAAATCTTTTCTGAATTCTCTGCTGCTTTCAAAAAGTAGCACCTCTTGGGACCTGGAATCTGCTGACACAGGTGTTATAAAAGACTTTTTGTAGGATTGACAGCAAATAAAATATTCTGCTACTTATTGCAAGCCTTTTGACGGCATAATTATGGGTATCCTTGCTCCAGGCTTCCTGACTGATTCCCACGTGACAGACATCCTCACAGATTTTATGCATTCAACAAATGCATCGACACTCTCCGCAATATTTCAGCATAAATCCAGGAATGGAGCAGGCATCAGGTGACTGTCTATTTTGAATCTGTCTCACAGCTTTCAACGTTGCCGTCTTTTCTATGTTGCAGAAATTCTTGCTTTTGCCTCTCAGCTTTCTGAAACAGAAATAAAGGGATGTATCACAAACATCAGAAACAAAAGATGAGAACCATGGCTGAACCAGGGTTCTGTATATACACAGGAAATGCATATTAGAGTGAACAATTCAATATAATGTTTTTTATTACAGATAGATTAAAGGGAAGTTGAGACAAACTAGAAATCCAGAGCCTTCTCTTCATGGGTGTTGAGCACCTGAAACTTCCATTAGCTTTCTAAAGGCCTCTGTTTCTTTTAGGTTCAAGGTGCTCTGGGAACAAAAAGCGCTTAAGAGAAACATGCTGCTTTGTAAATGGCAGTGGCCAATGACAGACAATAACAAACTGAGGAAGGACAAGGAGCATTTTTCTGTACAAAGACAGGAGCACCTCTGAAAAAAAAAAAAAAAAAAGAAAAGAAAAGAAAAGAAAAAAAAACAACAGGACAACCTTTTTTTTTTTTTTTTTCCTGTGCTTATTTGAACAGAATGCTCTGGAGCAGACCTATTAAAAATATCCTCTAAACCTTGTTTCCATTAAGGACTGATATCATTTGTGAACATGGACACCATCTTCACCTTTGACTCAAAGTACGCTATGCTGCTTTTCCCTTATTCTTTGTAACTTTAATTGTGCAGTAAAGTATTCTTAACCTCCTTATGTGGCACTATTCTAGGAGTCAGCTTTCTACTGTACATCTATCTTCTTTTATCACATTTTTGGCTTTTCTTTCCATAGCTATTGCATTTTAGTACTGCTCTCATTTTTACTAACCTGTAGCCTAGCTTTCAAAAATCCCTCTCTTCTCAAAATACGCTTTATAACATGTCTAATCATTGCTTTCTACAGGTTTCTCCCAGAGCAACAAATTTCAGTGCCAGTGTGCAAAGTGCAATGCTTAGCTTCCTTTCACACTTGTGCAACCCGTTGAGATCCGAGGAAGTTGTACAGGTGTAGCAAAGACGAGTTCAACTCATTATATTTGCAGTCCCAAACCCCTCCTTGCTGTTTCTCTGAAGTGTATATCCTCAGTCATCTTTCTTGCTCCCACATGCCATGGAGCTTCAGGGAGTGATCCCTGAGTGTGGGTGCTGCTGGAAATCAGCAGATGAGAATGCCGTGAAGACTGGAGGCTTTTCTTCTTCTTGGCTTGTCCCTAATGCTAGTCATGCTTCTTTGTAGTTACTTTCCCCTGGGTAATGTAAATGCCCGATAACTCAGTCTGTAGCCCTGAGACCTTCCAGTAGAAATTGTCACACCTGTGTTTCAACAATAGTGCCACTACACCAATATTACTGGTAATGTAATTGGCATATAAAAGGAAAAATATTGTAATTTTGCATCCTAAAGCTGCAGAGAGGAGGACTAGGGCCTCTTAAATCACATCAAAGTCGTAATATAGCTGCAAAAGTAGTGGGAAGGGGAGGAGGGGGAGGAGGAGGAGGAGGATATCCAGCTTAATTTTGACCTTTCAGAAGACAATTGGTGAGCTAAAGAACTGCCTGAATTTGTGGTCTGGAGGTGACAGGTAACATGTAATATACAGTTCACAGTTTCCTTCTTTTCTCCATCCTGTGTGGTACTTGATAATGCAGCTGACAACTCTCTTCCCATAAAGGACATTGCTTTAAGCATGGTTCAGTAATCCCCAAACTCATTCCTCATTGTGGCTGTGGAAAAGGGTTTTACCTATGCTATTCTGCCCATGTTTGTGGAAATGAG
Source organism: Cygnus olor (assembly GCF_009769625.2). NCBI lineage: Eukaryota > Metazoa > Chordata > Aves > Anseriformes > Anatidae > Cygnus > Cygnus olor. The sequence goes on from NC_049169.1 coordinate 46,532,756, forward strand.
GGCAATAACAATCCCTCACCTTCACCATGAGGGTGTTACAGGGAAGACATTATTCCATGAAGATGAAAAGGTACAGCCTATTATTTGAGATTTCTACTGTTATCCATCATTTTTCTGTTAACTTCCACATTCTAATTCTATTTCACCTTGCTAATTTTGAGAAAAGCTTGATAAAGAAGGGAAATGCACAGGCACAGCAGGAGGATATTTAAGAGAACTAAAGTGTTCCACTTGGCATGGTGCTTCTGTAATTCTTATTTCCTATTCAGGGCTTGGGTGTACCGGTTCAGGGTACAAGATACCTGGCATTGAAACCTGCCTAATCACAGTGCTCCCTGTGCCTTGCACTCTCTGTGATACCTCTGCTTTCCCTGGAGCATGTTCCTGACTCTGAAAGGTCTGAAAGGAAATTCACATTTCTGCATTATAAAGAACACTGCAATGCCTGCATGGAAATAGCATTACCACACAATAAATAAAGGGTGGGGTGAAAGGATACTATCTCTGCTCCAAATATCTGATATTTCTTCCAAGAGGGGCAGTACATCAAACTCTTCACCCTATATAAGCACATTAGGCTGAGGAAGAGAACTCAGCATAGACTAGGGAGGGTTCTGGACTTTACGCTGAATGAGTGAAGGACCAAAGGAGAAGGATAAAAGTTATTCACAGAGGACTGAGGTGCTTTACCAGGGTGACACTGAGTGGTAGTCCAGTAGGGAGAGCAATCAATAGCAATTTTGCCAACTGTTACTGCCTAATATAATGTAATGAGGAATGACCACAAGCTGTCATTTGAGAAGCAATATTGCTTGTTAAGACCAGCAGTCCATTGATACAGCAGGGCTGCAGTGCAACATCTAGCAAGAAGTCCCATCACAGGGGTTGTCAGGAGCAGGCACCCTCACACGGGGAGCACCCAAGTGCTGTGGTGAGAAAAGCCAAAATTAGTTACATCATTGTCTCTGTGGGAGTCCTGAGCATGAAAAGACTCTGCTCCACAGGACCTCCAATGTGATATCCTGGTGCTGCTGTCTGTCAGGCTCAGCAGGCATCTGCCACCAATGGGGAGCCTCCTGGGCAGACAGAATTAAAAGGTGAAACAAATATCTGTGTGTATGGCCTATGAGAAACATTGGCACTGAAAACTGATAAGACAAGGAGGCAGCAGGGAAAGAAAAAGTGTAAATGAAGTTCATTTTTGAGGGAAGCAGCAATGACCAGAACACAGTAGCTAGCCCTGAACTCTTTCTTCAAAAGCGGAAAGACCTGCTGAAGAGCAAAATCACGAATGTTCAATCCTGTTAAGTGAGCTCCCAGTAGGAGTAATTTTTAAAATGAAAAGCATGCCCACTGTTCAGAGATACAAGCAGCAGAATGGCAGGGGAATCTACAAAAGGAGAGAGGTGATGAAGAGAGACAGCAGGAAATCAAACTCCACTCAGAATAGCAACCTGCAAAGATCCAGCGCACTCCTGCCTACAAAATAACAAATAAAACTCTCCCCAAGATGAATAAACTGCTAAAAGCACTGGTAGAAAAAAAATGGGTTGTACCTACAGGTACCTCATGGCCCTTTTAAATGGTAACAGTTAGAAGTCTGAATGTGAATACAAACCTACATTTTTTTTTCCTTTAATTCACATTATACATGCTTTTGTACTAGCAACGTATTGAATACGGAGTTTGGCACCTCAGGAAAAAACATTTTGTTTCAAACAACCTACATCACCAATAAAGTTTTTTTTTTTTTGAATTTTTTTTCATTTTATTTTGATATTTTAATCTTCAGAGGGGATATAAATTATAGACCCAAATTACTGTAGATGAGATACCTTCATATTAGATTTATGCTTGGTATAGTGAGGGAAGCCAGAAGCTAGTGTCATCTCCACCTTAATCAGAAGAAGTCTGCTTAAGGAATATATTCTTGATTTGTAGGTGTTCTCACTGCCCACTTTCATTATTCAGGTGTAAAAATTGCTCCATTTGTTAATCCATGGCATTAGCTTTCTGATAAGGAAGCTTGCAATGAGTTGCACATAATTTACTGTTGAAATAGCTGTGACTCTCATATTAGGAATACCAAGCATTATTTCAGGCAGATAAAGTAAGTAGATTTATATATTTATTTGTTTGTTTTTCAACTTCATTGCCTTCACCAAGTTCAGAGGCATTTACTGTACCCTTCTCCAAAGTCTGACACTGTCTGAACTCATTAGAGTTAGGAGCTTTGAGTGGTCAGGCATGGTACTAGACCATAAGGACTCAATTAGGAATTTAAAGTCACTGCTCAAAACTAGAAAGATGGGTTGATTTCGTTACTATTGACAGGCAGGTCCTTGAGAAGTTCACTACAGGAGGAACACATTTAGATAATAAATCCTCACTGGTGTTTACAAGGTAAGCTTTAATTCCTGTCCAAAAGAAAAATAAAGGATTTCTTCTTTTTCCAGTAACGACGTATTAGGACTTAATACAGACATATTTAGATTATAGGCTCGTCAACAGTTTCACTGGGAAACTTTGGACAAACCTGTCCAAACAGCAATTTTCACTAAGTATAGCACCATTGTGTCACTTCTGCTTCAAGTTATAGATATTTCAGTACTGTACAAAACATCAGGATTACAAGACAGTTATTAACTTACTATGGCTATTTATGAATTCTTCAAGACCAAAATGCTTGATTCAATAGTATGAAACTTCATTTAACTTACTACCTCCAGTTAATTTATCTTGTCCAAATTGCTTAGTAATCCTAAATCATTAAAGTGCTTAAAGTAATTAGTTTCAATTTTTATTTTGGCCCATTTTCATTAATGAAGTTTCTTTTTCAGCTGGTTAGAGAAACCTGGTTAGGAAACAATTGTGTTGAGGTGGTATTTTCTGCTTCCACAGGTGTGGTACTTTCAGTCAGTGTCTGTTTATACGGCATCCTCTTCCACAAATACACTGTGGGCAACTGAGCTAGGATGTCCCCATCGTGTTTGGGATAGTCACTAAGGACATATTTAGCAGCACATTAACCTGGATTCTGCACAGTTGACAGAAGTGGGGTTAGTTGAAGAATAAATCTTTCCTCTTCAGCTTGTGAAACCTAGCAAAGCGATTGTGGCAGCAGCTGTGAATAGCAAACACTTTACTGATTTTTATTTAATGGGTTTAGTTGTTTTAGGATCCATGCAGGCACACCTGGACTTTTCCTTAAGACTGTTCTCTTTTTTGTTACTGCTGCATTAGATACAATAGCTGAGCATTTCCTGATGCAGGTGGCTAATTTGAAGCAAAACCCAGAGAAGCGTTGAATTTCCCCAAGAATGATTTTCTAAGTAGTTAAAACAAGCACCCAAATTTGAGGAATTTTTAGGAGGGCTACAACAATCTGTTGGGATGGTTTCAAATGTGCAGGATGAACTGTCTTACAGCTGGAAGTGATTGTCCCTGTGGTCTTCAATGTATTGAAAATAAAGATAGTGCTCGAAATTTGTGGCATAAGTAACTGTATACCCAGGAATATTCATGACAGTTTCACCAATTTAGTGTGTGATCAAGATTTTGAGATTGCTATGATAATCAGGTTGGTAAGTATATGCCCAGGCACATAATATCTGGCTTTGGAAATAGGCTGAACACGCAAATAGGCACTCTTGTTAATCCTTTACTTTGTTTAAAGCACTGGAGATCACCAGCTCTACTGTTCACTTTAATAGGTCAAGTAGTACCCTCTATACATTTTTTTCTTTGTTTCTTTCTTTGTAATAGAAATAACCAGTAGGCAGTATTTTTTCCAGAATGAGGTGGAAGCCAAGTCAGAGAAGTAAGTGTGCATATGTACTCACTCCTATGTGTAGAATCACAGAATGGCTTGGGTTGGAAAGGACCTTAAAGATCATCTAAATCCAACTCCCCTGCCATGGGCAGGGACACCTCCCACTCAACGAGGTTGCTCAAAGCCCCATTCAACCTTGCTCAAAATTTCCTCTTTAAAGGATATGACTGTTTAGAAAATGAAGCTCTGAAAACTTAGGAAGTGACAGAATCAGGCTTGCCCCTGCACATTTTGTAGAGTTCTATTCTGTTTCTTTTTTTCTTTTTTTTTCATTATGATGAGTGCTTGATTGTATGGCTACGTGTTTTTTTACCCACAGGTGCCTGGGATGGATTAGAATCACTTGCTGGGCAGCTTTTCAATATTCTGTTTTATCATCATCGTTCAGCACGTGGCCCCGTGTCTCGGGTATTGCTCTGTATTCAAGCCGTGCTCTGGATGCATAATTATTAATTTCATCAACAGCTTTTTGGTGGCAGTTACTGCTATTGTTTTCAAGTGGCTTGCAAGTAGTGGTGAATTCTGTTTCTCCTCTCTGAGATGACGGGACATTGTTATCTTCATTTTTCAGGTGGAACGAAAGGACGCAGGAAGATTAAAGTCCAGAGGTTCCGCTAATTTCAGCCACCAAAGATCTCTACTAATTACCCTTGTGGAAAGCTGATAGCATTAGCAATAGCCTTCATGTGGTTCAGTGCTAACAAAGCCTTGCCAACGGCTGTCACATCCATTTGCTAATGGGAGAGGCTCTGGAGGCCTAAGCTCCTTCCAAACTCTGAAGGCAAATGTGCTGTAGACAGACACAGGCTCACTGGCTTGTCCCCTCCGCAGCGTATGATCCATGGACAGCCAGATGCTCTGCTCTCCACCCTCACCTCCAGCTGGAAGGGGAACTTTTCCCCATGTGCTGCCGAGAGCCAGCTGAGTCGAAACTGCTGCTAGCCCTGCTGACTGGATCTTAGGAAGGCTTATAATGTGGTCAAATTTGGGTTGATTTGCACAGAATTAGCAAAGGGTCTGTTAACCTTTCCAGAAAATGATGCCAGGGTATATATTGTTCCTTCAAGTTGTTCTTAGAAAAAAATGAACAGTTGGATATTTCCCTACGTATTTAACCTGCAGGAAAATCTGCCTAGAATACTTCAGCCCCACAGGTTAAAATGTAGCAAAATTAAGAAGCAGGGAATTCCTGGATGACTTTACTGTTGAAGAGTACTTGTAGTGGCCTTGCTGCTAATAAGAAGGCATATACATGCAGGGATGCACCCACTGAGACTTCATGCACATACACAAGCACAATAATTAGCAGGACGCTGTATGCCTTCTCATTTATTTCATTTGTTCTTCTCTGTACAGCTTAATCTTGCAGACAGTTTGCTTTAATCCTGAGTGGATGAAAACGGCAGGAGTTTGTATAAAACTGGTGTAAGTTTTCAGCCACTGAGAGCAGAACCCATCAGAAGGCGATGCTGAATAAATCCACAGGAATACCATGGCATTAATTGTGCATCGTGCTGAGCATACCTACTGTGGTAGAAGGTGACTCCCACCCCAGTGATGGATGGCATCCTGAATGAGGTAGGACCTCCTCATGTTTCACCTATGCAGAATTGCTGAAAGCTTCATGTTGTGGTCTAATGCAAATTAATTGAATTTAAATGGTAAACACAGAAATGTACAAACAACAGAAGTACAAAGTGAAGGAAGACACCACGGTCATTCCTCTTTTGGAAATGTGGTAACACCTTCAGAGAAAAAATGATGAAATGCGTAGAGGAAAAAAAAATCATTTGCTAATGGAAAAAAAAATGCATTAGGCCTTTTAAAAAGTGACCTGCCAGATGTTTTGCATATTAATGATATCTTTTACATTATATAAGTGAGGGTAATGCATGTATCAGTAAGGGCTCAAATTTACAAGGAGTGTGAAACAATAATTTAATTCTCCTGAGATATGTTATCAACTCCAGTCCCATGCTTTTTATACACATGTAAACTTCAGTGGAAACCATCTTAACTGCTTTCATTCTTATTAAATAGTCTTCCAAAATCTATAATTCAGTGAGACATTAAGCAGTTGGCATTTGTTGCTATACAATCCAATTCCACAAGCCCCACTGTGAATTCAGCGGGGCATTCTCTACTAGCCAGCTTCTGTTATCAGTAACTCTACATGAAAGAACTTGCATTTTCCTACTAATGAAGAAGACTGAAGAATAATAAAGTTGTTCAGTATTTTAAAACCTTAGTGTGGATTGTAGCCTTGAGATTTAAATGCAGAGAACTGTTGAGATGCTTTTGAATAGAAGTGTCTCTCACTAGTAAGTGCCCGTATGCTTTTACCTCCTACAGATGAACATATACAAGTTACAGTAACATTTAGACATCAGGAGGATAACATCACTGAATTCTGGTATGAAATCTCAAATATTAAATGAGCTGTATCTATATTAGCAAATTGTGAGTATGATCTGTGTCTTTTAGGAGCATTATTTTTGCAGAATGATAACAGTTTTGCCCTTCACACAATTTATTGACTGATAAGTATTTGAACAGCACTCCTGCCATAGGTACTGACCTCCAAGGCCTCTACAGACATAAAGTGCACTAAGGTCCTCATTATTCCTTCATTATCAACCTTGAGTTTGCGTGGTGTGCCACCACCTCACCTACATGAGCCCACTGGAGCTTGAGGAATCAGCTTTCATTAAGCGAAGCAGCTGGTGGTGCTCCCAAGATGACCAAAGTACAATGGATGTGGCAGGTAGCAAGTTCCCTACCAATGAAGCAACTAAGCTGGATGTGGAGGCATGGTGCTTGTATTGGGTCTACATGACAAGGTTTTTGTAGTGTGGGGCTGTAGGGCTGGCCCCTGTGAGAATAGCTCAGAAGCTGCCGGATGTTAGGTAAGGGCCAGTTTCAGCTGGTGGATGTGGCCTGGAGGAGGCTGTGGCCCGTGGAGACCCCCAGCAGGAGCAGGCCCTGGGCCGGAGCTGCAGCCGGTGGAGAGGAGCCCATGCAGGAGCAAGGGGTCGGGGGGAGCTGCTGCCCTTCTTTTCTGGTTACTTGCCTGAAGAACGGGGTATTAACTCTCTGTTAAAACATTTAATGCCCTGCTTGTTTCTTGGATTATCATTTCTGCTGCAAAGTCTTCCCTATGCTGTTCTACCTAGCTTGTTAAATCAAGGGGTACATCATTGCTTTTAGAAAACCACAGACCTAGCTTACTTCCTTGGATATCACTGTCTATCTGCCTTGGTCCTACACAACCAAAGAAGGGAATATCAGCATTGTGGGAGTAATGTGCAACATCAAATTAATCTGGAGAAATGTTTTCAACAGGGAGGATTTTCAATTTAGCAGATAAAATGCTGTTTTGGGGAATAAAATGCTCTGAGTTTTTGACTCTCTCAGTGGAGGAGAGCCTGTATCCCAAAATCAGTAATATTAGGGTGAGTTTGCACCACTGAAACCAGGACAAGTTTTGCCACTTATCTGTAGATGGGCAGGCTGGAGACTTTGCTTTTCTGGGCTTGTATTTTTCATTTTTTTGACTAGATGAATTATTGCCATAAGAACATTGCTAAAATCATTGTCAAGAATCAACTGAAAACATCTTTTACAGAAAAATGCTCCATCTCCCTACCTTCTGCACCAACAAATATGAGCTGACTCACCTGCTTTGCTTGTTGGTGGATATCATATCGGAGCTAGGAACATGATTTTGCAGGCAGCAAGGTTAGAAAAGGTTAGAGAAGTTGCTGCATGGGGCTTTTTTTTTCTTTTTTCTTTTTCCCAGTACAACATTGTGCCAGCAGAAGATTTCTAGGATGCACAAAAGTATGTAACACATTAATGATCCTGATTTTTAATGAATTTTTAAATGAATTTGTGCTGGTGCAATCAGTTTTGTTAACTGCTGAGCAACAGTGTCTGTGTTCACAATTAATTGTGGAAGTACAATGACAGCCATGTAGATAGAAGCTGGATTTAAATCAGCAAGTTCCAATTAAATACATGACTGCAAACTACACAACTGCAGATCTGTAACAATGGTATTGTCAGTAAAGATCAGAGAGGTGTTTGAAGACAATTATGACATCAGCTTAAGGGTTGAAATTCTGTACTTTCTGATGTCTGTAAGGAGACCTGGATCTTTCACTTCAAAAACCTAAACTGTAGGGGTGAATGGGAAGCACAAAGAAAGGCCATGACAGCGGTGTGTTGCAAGGACTCCAGATATGCCAGGATAGCAAGGTCGCAGGGCCTCTGTTTTGTTAAATGGTCTAGAAAAAGAAGGTTTGTTCCTCCTGTGGACTACTGTGGAGACAGAGTGCCAGCCCCTGTGTGCAATAATTGCAACTTTAAACTATCCTGTTTGGATAAGATTTCTTAGGAAGCAAGTTGTTAAGTGTATGGATTGTTCTGGCTAAGAGTAAAGAAGAGCACTGCATTTTAGGACATTAGGACACAGAAAGATGGCATCCATTGCCTCAGAGAACAACTCAGGATCACTGCTGCATTATTTGAATTGCCTTTATTTTTCAATTCTTTTTTTTTTTTTTTTTTTTTTTCATTTTGGGACATACAAGAATGTTTTACATACAAGAACAGGAATCGTTGCCTGTGTTTAGACCTTTTGAAATTTACTTGTTGTATAGCAATTTCTGAGAGAAAAAAACACGGAGTACAGTTTTTCATTTGCCAGAACACTTTTGCTGATCTCTTTTTGTAGATTTTTTGGCAATGCGTGAGTAAGATGTGTGCCACACCTGCTGCGGTGTAGGCTAATGTGCAATTGTCCATCAGGAGACCCATCTCAGTGGTATTCTTTAGGACACTGCAGCAGCTTTGAATAACCTTCAATTGTGCTATTGTTGTGTATTGGAGAAGAGTTTGTAAGCTTCCTGAATTTGCGGATGTGGGGGACAATCAAAGTGTCTTTCTCTGTGAATTGTACGCACCCTACAGAGATGCTTCTTTCCTTCATGTCCTTCACCACCAGCAGCTGTGCAGAGGGGACAGATAAGAATGCCTCAGTCACTTCTCAAGTGACGTCCTGTATTTTTGCCATTGCAACATGGGGACTCGGAAACTTTCTGTGAGTCCTTGCTGTTGACAGCCAAGCCTGGCTTCCATGGGTCGCTGGGTTTGAAGACCTTGAGGAAGGACAAAGGACATGCCCACAAGAATGGTCTTATTTCATAGCAAGTGAAGTAGAAAATGTTTCCTAAATTTATTAAAAATCTTGAGGAAAAAAGAAGGAGAGGGACATAGAGAAGCAGAGAGTCTATATTCATTCAGCCCCAGGCTCCTTTCATCCAGCATGAATGTCATATGACAGTGAGAGATACCAAAGACAGAAAACACTGGCCAGATTTTTTTCTCGTCTGCTTCTGTTTTCATCTGCGTGTAGCCAGCTGGAGATGCAGATTACAGCTAGTTTATTATTTTCTTGAAGAAGTGTCTATTTCTTGGCAGGCCAAATACAGGCAGAGACACAGTAAGAGACACTCCACATGTTCCAGGAGCACCAAGGAGATGGGCTTGGAGCAACATCCAGGTCCAGCAGTGAACATCTGTCCTAGCTGCTGGTGCTGCAGGGACACAAGGATAAGTGGAGGCTTGGCGCTGGGCGGGACATGTGCTACCTGCAGGCTGGTGACCCTGGCAGCCTGGTCCTGCTTCAGGGGTGCACAGACCTCTGTGCACTGGGAGGAGAGACAGTGATGGGTCTTGTCCTCTATTATCCTTTGAAATAGGGATTATCAGTGCTAGTGATGCTCAGCTATTCTTCTGGGCACATTTGTTATCCCTGTCTATGCCAAGCTCTGATACAGTTGCAGGCCCAGCTGCAGTTGTCTGGCTTGTTCACTTTGCCAAGGGCTAAAGGGAGATTGATCAGAAAGAGTTGAGTCACTGGGGTGAAGATACTGGGTGGATGGCATGGAGATGTCATGCCACGGCATAGAATACAACAGAACAGAGCAGAATATATTTTTAAAGCTGATAGCTGCTTTGCCATCCTATTCCCTGGCCTCCTGATCTTGAGGTCTATTCCTCTGCTGTGGCAGAAAGAGCAAGAGAGGTTAACTGGGGAATTAGCCACTCCTTATACAACTGGCACATTTTCTGCACTGGAGAAACATAAGCAGCAAAATGAGTGATCTTAAAGGAAAAGTGGAAGTGTAGATTCTTGACAGAATGGAGGAAATAAAGTAATGTTAGTCCTTTGGACTTTGGATTACAGTTAAGTGGCTTTGGGGCAGTTGGTCTATGCAAGAAAAAACTGGTCACACAGAGGGGCAGCTCGGAAAGTATTACTTAAATATTAGGATCACATGACAGTAAATACTGGAATTACAGAACAGCATGACAGTTAAGCAGTTTATTTATTTATTTGTTTGTTTGTTTATTTTCAAAACTGATTTTAAGGGCATCCCCTGCCTCAGGTGGTCAGCCAAAGGGTCCTCTTCTTGCAATGGCTGTGAAAGTACCGCAGAGACTTATTTGTCAGCACAACTGACAATGGTATCACAATAGCCAGACTTAGACTGTGCTTCAAGGTCCTCCTTGAAGAGTCTTATGCAGGGCAGAGGAGAAGTGACCAGGGTGAGGTATCCTATTTTTGCCAAATTTTCAGTGATTTTAAAATTTTGCTGCTGAAGAAAATTGGACCAAGACAAAAATAAATCTATTCTGTATGCATAAGGCTATAAAAATCATTTTTGTACTTGTTTTGCATTGCCTGTCCTTCCCCCCACACCTCTTTGTCATTCAAAGTACGATCATAGGAAACTTCAAGGGAAGCTGCCAACATTATCAACATCAAGAGAGACAGACACACCAATGACATAGGATGCAAGTGAAAGGATACCACTGAGAAAAGCTACACAGATGGTATTATAGATTAAAAAAAACTGGCATTTCTAAAGCTCAGGATTGTTAAAAACAGAAACACATAGAAGGTGAGAGGGTGAGAGAGAGAAGTAGCTTGCTTATTCAATCCTTCTGGTTTGATATTTCTAGAGACCCCATCTGTACTCTGCAAGAACGGGTTTGTGCTTTTGGTTGTACTCCCAGCTTGTTCTTCTTGGTGTTTATAGACTATCCCACATGACAAGTTCTTCTTTGCCAAGCATGCTGATAGGTCCTTGCAGCAAGAATTGTTCTGTTCCGGGACTGTGCTGAGGCGTTTTACATTCCCAAAGTGAGGTACAGTCCAGAGAAGTCCTGCGAGGAATGGCTTTGCTGTTCCTAGGGCAGAGCAATACTAGGTCTCTCTCTTGGCCTGCCTTGCTTTTAGCTAGAATGACAAATTCTGTTATAGCCATTGCTCATTCATTCCCTCTGCCTAAAACTAAATCACTTACTCTAATAGTTCCCAAACTATAGCCTCTTGCACCCTATTAAAATGTGTTTTCTAGGGTGCTCTGAAGTGGTTTCAGGAAGGGAACATGTTCTGAGAAATTTTGGTAGTGCTATATTTGAGCAGAAGTTTTCAAAAACCAGACTTGTCTCTTTCACAAGACCTCTGGTATTACTGGCACTGAAATTTCAGTAAGGAGATTGAAAAGGCAAAAGGGGCTCTGTGAGCCTTCTGAAATATTTGCCCAAAGTTGCAAAATTTCAGGAATTCTGACTTCTGAACAAACTACCCCAAAATAGCCATCTCCTTCCTAGTAAGTAATTTACGTCAAAAAACACCCCCCTGGTGTGACAGCCTGCCACCAGCTCGCTGTTCTTCCTGCCTCTAGAAAGAACAAAGCTCTTCTCTCCCTCTGAGCACTGCAGCTTTGCAGTATAGCTGGTGCCACCTGCTACTGCTGGGCACCCTGTCCACACCTCCTGGCACCTTCCCTCCTCCTGGCTCTCCTGCCAGGTGATGCACCCAAATGTCCACATTTACGGTGCACATCCAGCATCTTGCCTATGGGCCCAGCCAACAAGAAGGTAATAAGGAGATCCAGAAATATTTTCTTCTCTCCCAGTACCCTTTGTGTTGAAATTTCACCTTTCCGTCTATACATCTGCCAGGAATAGCACTTTTTTTCAGGCAATATGCTTCAGGTGACCGGGGACAGTTTGTGCTTGCAGTTACTCTCTGAGACCTCTGCAGTCAACACTTCATGGCACTCCATTTAATAAACCAAGCCCAAGTTTGCATCTCTGTCATCATCTCTGTTTAAATGTTTGAGATTATGGCAAGTATTTGATGCAAAAAAGCATTTCTAAGTGAACAAACGTTATTTTCTTTCTGAGGACTAGGTTCGACAGATATGAGCCTCTGAGAAATAAACAGTCAGACAGAAATGTATAGAAAGACAAATGGGCGATTGACAAAATTGGTCTTTTACTCTGATCTGTTTCCAACATATTTCAAAATAGCAGCTTTGGAAGATGCCACTTCCTTTTACAGCCCTGTTCACAAATGATAAGTATAGTTTGCTAGAATTTTGGTCTAACAATTTAATCACCAAATTACCTTTTAGCAAAGGTTTGCCTCCCATCATTAAGTGATTCACTCAAGGTAACAAGTGAAGTAAAGCCTGAGGGACACAGTAGTCTCAGATGTAAGCCTTATTTTACAAGAAAGAACAGTGTAGTTAGGCTTTCTTCTGAGTTATTTTTGTGTTTTTGTGCTTTATCACAGCTTGCAAAAGCAGGGATTACAATATGTAGCTGTTGATCAATATTAAACTAGTAGAGAAAAATGTCAAGGAGAAAAAAAATTTGAAATCATACTACATTTCAACACCAACAGAGAAAATCCCAGCATTGTTAAATGGCAGCAATAAAACTAGCAATTGTTATTTAGTTTTAAGTAATGAACCAAATAAAAAATATGGAACTTGCTACATTGCCTCCCAAATGGAGCTTATTACACTGCTGCTTGAATGTTCGTACAATCTTTAATCTAAACATTTTCTCTTCAGGTCTTAATAATAGGCATGGGTAGTTGCAATTTGCTCCCTCTTCAAAGGCAAAAATGAAAGAGGAAAACAAAATGCTCTAACAAATCAGATGTGCACAGAAGTGGCTCTTGCAGCCAGAGGAGGTTGGTTGTTAGGGCTGAAAGTCAGAGAATTTCACCCCACAATTTATCTTTCAACCAGGTAAGGGCAGGATTAGCATGTGGGCTCTCCAAAGCTGCTCCCCCAGTGAGAAGGAAGAGCCATTCATCACTATTTACTGGGCTTTTGTTCTGCTGCAAGCGCTTGCAGAGAAGAAATAAAAAAGAGTAATTTGTGTTTCTCAAAAGGAGACCAACACACATTCTCATAGATGCTTCAAGGATTTTTTTATTATATTTTTAATATATAAGGAACCGAGGAAAACATTTAGAGGTGAATGTTAATATATTCCACTCCTCATGGCCCACAGTATTCTCAATTCTCAGTTCGTTTTTTTTCATTATGCACCCTTTGTTTCTAGAATTACTGTGATAGTTTACTGGTTTGAAGGATTTTAGAGTTGCAGTCATAAATAGGAGCAAATCTTAACCTTGAAACTTGAATGAGAAAATAATCCTATTTGAAACAACTCCTGAGTGGCACATGGATGAGACAGAAAGAAATTAATTCCCTTTTTTCCTGCACATGCCTACCTCAAGCTCAAGTTGCTGTTTAAAATTGATCATCTGATAAAATCCCAAATTTTAAAATGTTTGGCTCTGATTTTTGATGAGGGAAGGAGGCAGGCTGGGGTATTTATTCCTGGCCTTGGACCTGTGGTTGCATGACTCCTCATATTCCCCTTCCCTCTGGGACCCTGATGCTCACAGCTCCACATGCAGACGGAAATCATTATGAAAGGCATGGATTCAGATTCTCACCTGCAAGGTAAATAAGTAAATCTCCCTCTTGGGCTGCAGCTGGTTTCTTTAGATATTTCTCCAGTGTCTGGAGTGCTTGTTGCATGGAAGCGTGGCTCTCTATTCACCCAGCTGGGCTGGGAGCAGGACCTGCCTGCAGGGGTCTAGGCACACAGCCTCCATCCAGGTGCCTTCTCCTCTGGGTGGCTTCAGGAGCCAGGTCGAGCAGGTGATGGAGTATTTTGGGAGGGCTAGAGGTGCAAGAGACCCACCCTTTGCATCCTGGGACATGGTGTGGTCGGTTCTGTGAGTGCTTGTATCTGAATCTATCCCTGCCCTTGTTGGTCCTGGGTACCCAGGACATGTCAGACACTTCCCTCTGTGACCCACAGCACGGCTTGCTATGGGACATATAAAGCTACAGTCTATGAGCTTTTTGTGGAATACTGGAGTGACATTTAATAAGTTCATGACATTTAGTAGGTCAGATTAGAGAGCCTAGTGCAGCATTTGGTGTTAATTTTTATTGTACCTATAGCCTTTACCCTTCCTTATAGGAACTCTCCCTCAAGAGAGTCAAGTCTGTATTAAAAATAGAAAATGTATGAATGTTCTTATCAACATAAAGTGGAACAGACAGTAAAGCACAATGCCATGGAAAAAGTTGTTCCAAATAACCAGACCTTGACTTACTGCACTTCATTAGTGTGCAGCAAAGCTAAGACCTGGCTCGCCCTTCTGCTGGGCAGCCAAGGATACCCAGCTCAAACCTGATGCCACTTGGGCTGAGATCCTGCTACAACTTCCCAAGTACTTACATCCACACTCAGAAGTCTCTGGAACACAATGGATCCTATGCTTCAAACTAGTCACACATACCTAACCTGTAGGATCCTCCAGGATCTGTTTCAGATAGACTCATACAACCACTTTAAACATTACACTTTTTTTCCAGATTAGGGACACAGTATGCATTTCTGGCTTCCACATTCCTTCCAATGAGAATTTCTAGCACATTCAAACCATTGGTCAGCCACTAATCTGTAAGCCACAAGAGAATGCCCACTAGGAATTGGGATAGCAATTTATTTTCCAAATTATGATAGAGAATTTTTCCTCATTCAAAGTTAAGTTAAAGGAAAAAAGCAATTAGAAAGGTATTATTTAAGCCTGAGTATATACCAGGCAAAGAGACAGTTCTTGCTGCCAGCAACAAGACTCTTGGGATCTATCAAATACCGTAAGTTGAATATAGATCTTTAAAATCTAGGACCAATTAAATATCCAGAAGGACTACAATTTAAAAGAGACTGGAAATTTCAATTAAGTATAAAAATTTAACAAAGGTTACCTATAGTTAAAAGGACATAATTCATTGCTACTTGTGCTGAGGGATGGAGATGTTGAATGGCAGGTCTGTATGGTGGGTGGAGAAACCTGAGTCCTAAATGTGACTGGGTCAGTGAACTTCAGAGGTATTACGTCAGTGTAGATAGAAAGGAGCGTTACAATAAAACTAAATCTCAAGTGCTTACTGTTCTGAGAGAGAATCTGTCTTAGGGAAAAATACCCACACACGTACATGCACAAGACACTGGAAACTTTAATGATTTTTTTACCCAGTTTTATTAAGTTTTACAGACATTATGTTTTTCCTGGGATCATCCAGCATCAACATTAATGGGGAAGACTTGTGGCCATATCAAGTGACCAGGAGTGTGTGTGACACAGCTGGACCAGCTAAACCAGGCTGTGATCTTCATAATTTTCCTGGTAATTCCTTGCTTCTTTTTTATCAAGATATATACCTACATAAACCCAGGGAAAATGCCTAGTGTTTCTACGGTCACCCAGGCCAGTGCTGGGTAAATACTGTAAGACAGGAAATTTCAGGCAGTAGTTCCTATGTCTTAGGATGTTCCATCCTTGCCTTGGAGCAGGGGATCTCCTTGGGATATCACTGGGCAGTCTTTAGGTGCACAATGATTTCATGACAATTTCAGGTGATGTTAGCACCTTCCTCCTAAGATGGGCAAAGGTAATTTATCTTATCAGGAACGATATAAGAAAAAAAGAAAAAAAAAGGAAAAGAAAAAAAAGTGATGAGAATTTCAGTCTGGCTGATAAAACTGAAGTCTTGCACCTCTTGGGAAATGTTTTTGAGTCTGGCTCAGATTAACAGTGATCAAAATACATTTTTGTCCTTGGAAGGCAAGAGAGTGCTTTTGTCTCAGGCCTTCACTTGCTGACAAAGGTTAGTTTTTTGCATCTACAGATCTGACCTGAGGCTGCTGAAGTGCTCAAACAGGAGAATGTGGAAAGCAAGGAGGAATTATCTGTAGCTAAAAGACAAGCCTCCCAACACAGGTTAAAGCTGTTTTGCTTTCAGCTGCTGCCTCTCATCTCACGTTGTCTGATCTAGCATCTGGCTGACAGTCAGAGACACCCTGCAAAATGAGGCACAACAAAGGCAGGAGACAGAGGGGAACTGCTTCCCTCTACATCAGTGTCTTATGTTTTGTGCCAGGGAGGAGAGCAAAGCACGGGTGTGAGGTCTGAAGGCTGTGTCCCTGCTAGGTGAGAGAGGAAGAACCTGAAAGTGGGAGCCTTTTGAAAATTTCCAATGTTTATTGGGGCCACAGGATAACAAAGGAAATTATGTATTGCAAAAGAAAGTACACCTCTCTGAGACAGGAGGAAGGCTGAAACATAATCCTGAATGAAGAATTTCCTTGGAAGGAAAGAACCAAAAAAGATGATATCCCTGCTTGAAAGATAAGACAAAAAGGAAAGACAAATCAGGAAAGAGTTGCTTAATTAGGGAGGAAAAAATGATCACAGTAGTAGAAATGATGTAGTTTGCACCATAATAGCAAGCACCAAATATAGATGGTGAATGAAACTCTTCAAGAGAGACAGTGGGACTCGGTGCTTGTTACGGCTAATGCCAAGCAATATTCATTTACCCCCCCAGGTATTAGTGAATATTAATATTATGTCGTTAGCAAGCTTTCAGTACTACTGGCAATATGTTGTGCCTTTTCTGGAGTGGAATAAAAGAACTCAGTTTCTAGCCCTACTAATTTTATATCTTTTATGAGCAACACATTTACTTTTAAAAATAAAATACAGCATGTAAAAGTGGTAATTTACAGCTAAAGCAACTAATTTCTGGTGTTCTCATTAAGCCTATTTTATGCACCTGTCTTCTATTCACTCTTTTGAAATTGTAGACCACAAATAAGTGTACTGGGAGTGAGTAATTAGCCATAATTATTGTTTCTTTGTAATATTTTGGGATGTTGAGAAGATTTCTTACGTGAGGATGCCTTCTGTAAGGAGGGAAATATTTGTAGTGATTCTGAAGCTTATGACTTGAGCCTGCACATTGATAGCAGCCTGCAGTGAGGAGAGCAAGAATGAATTAAAGCAGGGTGCTTGCGACTGCAGGTTTCAACAAGGACAAATCCCAACATAATTTAATCATCGCTAGGTTTTAAATAATTTTCATGAAATATTTACATTTTTATGTCTGCTAAAGGCTTCGATAGTTGCAAGCTCTTTGATTTCCCAAATTTGCCATAATGGCGTGTATGTTTAAATACACCTGTACGTATAATAATCTTCAACATTGCTGATCTTCTGTGTAATGAATTAGACTTTTCACTGTTGTAAATAGACATGATGCAAGATTAATAAACTAAGCCAAAGAGTATTGATACATGGTATTGATGTAAAGCAGGTTAGATGGAAGCTAATTAACATGCTTGAGTGATTTACAATCTAATCCCATACAAAACGTTGGAAAACAAACTTGTGAACACTGAAACATTGAATCTCACCTGAAGTATTAAAAACAATGGTTCAAATTATGCCATGGTTTGTCCCCTCAGCTGCCCTTCATATTACAATAGGTATGATTTTGCAGACTAAATACAAGCATTGGTATTTATTTTAAAGTTGGATTTAAAGTGAAATCTCTTCTTCTCACAGATTTTTTCAAGAAATGAGTGGATTTCTCCATCAATTTGCAAATCTAAACTATTCAATTCAAAAAGTAACTGCAACAGTGTGAAAAGCTATTTACAGGTCTGCAGCCATCTCTGGTTTCATCAATTTGTTTTTCAGTCTTTGTTGTTATTTCTTGTTTCTTATGGATCTCCTGGGACAGCTTCTTGCTTCAGGAGAGAATGTCAATAGCTCATTCGTCCTCCAGGATGTTTCCTTGCAACAATGAGAATACTCCCCAAATTTAATCTAGTTCTTTTGCCTCTTTTCTGTAAAATCAGGAAAAAAAGTTATTTCAAGAAACATGAGCACCATCTGAATAAGGCTGCTGTGTAATAACTGTCTGAGTTTGCCTGGTTTGTACAAAGGGATATTAAAATAGACCATGACTTTCAAAAATCCATTAATAAAATTCAGGACTATTTTAGGCACTAAGTTCACAGTAGCTCAGATGCTAGACAAAGTTCATCTGCAAAAAGCTTTTTGCTTTGTTTTGGTTTTGAATTCACCTACATAATTCCTCAAACTTGTAATTAAACTTTGTGTACCTGTAGGTTAGTCTGCTGGAATATTTATTTTGAGGAACTAGTTTATATTTTCTTGGGGCTGTAAGATATCTCTTAGCATGTGCAATGTGAGGGTGTGCTGTAATGGTGGTGGTATTGTAAAAACAGAGATAAGGAAGTAAGAGCATCAATGCAAACAAGCATCTGTGTTCTAGATGGGTTATTGAGAGAAAAAAGCTGAATTATATGGAGGACTTAAGTTTACTAAGATATAGTATATGGAAAAACACCTGCTCTTTGCAATTTATAAGAAAAGAATATTTCTTCTGTTTGGAGTATGTCTGCCAGGGGAAATTAGCTACAAAAGCAATTCTGGATTAATTCTCCGCACAGATGCTGGGTTAATATCAATCAGAAAAAGGACATTCTTCCTCCGGAATTGGAGTGTATACATAAGGGAAATAGTCTTGCAAAACTATTCCACATTAAAATCATTCTTGAATTTAATCCAGATTCATTTCTTTACAGCACCCTAGAAAAAACAAACAAACAAACAAACATTCTTTCTGTTTTTATGTGAAAGACTTCATCACTGTGGATCCTCTAAACTTGGGTAAGTACTGTCAGAATAAAATTGCCCATGTACTGATTTAAACTTCTTCCTACTGAATTTACTACTTCAGTTCCTATCTGGTTATCTTATGGACTTATAGTGCATCAAATGCTTGGAGCAGCATACAACAGACAAACTCCATGCTGAATCCATCTGAAAAAAAAAAAAAAGAAAAAAGTGAAAACTATAAAATGATGTTCCCTGGAACAGATCTATAACTAGAAAAAAAATATTAAAATAATAGCTTTTGATGTGCTAGTAATGTATAGCAGCTGAGGCCATGGCTGCCCTGTCCACATCTGTACATACCTGTAAAATCTGTGAAATTGTTGGACTTTTTGTCTTCTGAGATCCTGGCAGGTTCTTTCACTCTTTGCTGACATAAAATGGCTACTTGGTAGGGGTACCAGATTCTTCTGTTTGTTACATGATTATTTTCTGGCATATTGTAGCCTAACCCAACTTTCCCTCCCCCTTCCCCCTCAGACAAAAAGTCTCTAAAAACCTACGGGAAATCAGGTGAGAAACTGTATTACAGAAAATCAGTTCATATATATACAGACCAACAACCTTTTGACCTTTCTTGCCAGAATACGCACGATAAGCGTAATTGCCAGCACTGTTATTTGTTCTCATTTTATTAAGTCTGTTTTTACAATAGGTGTTAGAGATAAGTACTCTGATGGCTATTTCTCCAGATGTCTGGTTTAAATGTACCATAAAACACGCTAGATGGTGTATCCATTAACACCATATAGTGAAGAGAATAGCAGATTAACATTAAACACTGTGTTAAAGGGGAAAATGGAAAATGTTTCTAAATTGCATTTTCTTGGGTTAGGCACAGCAACTTGAAATAATTAAAACTGAAACAATTTCAAAAGATTTCCTTCTGTACACAGTTTAATTTTATTTTCTTTTATTCTCCCCCCCCCCCCCTTTTTTTTCTTTTTTTTTTCTTTTTAATTCCAGGATGATTTTAGAGCCAGAATAGTCAAGATGGGTGCTTCTGATGCTATGCAACAAAGTGCTTATGTTTGTGCTTCCAGAGCTAAGAAGGAAGTACAGCCATCCTGCCCTCCTCACGCCCTCATTATGCACAGACACCCTCTGCCATTGCACATTAGCTTATTTTATATACAAGATAGATGCACAGCATCACAATGGGTATGCACAGTTGTTCAAAAATCAAGAGTTTTTTTCTGTGTTTTCATACTGAATTTATGCCTTCAAAAGTCTCTTGTGCCCCAAACCTAGCTGTTGTACCTACACTTCAGGGAAACAACTTCGCCATTTAGCCCCTGGAAAGAGTCAACAGTTTTTAATTCTAAGAAACCATGATACTTTTTATGAAGCACACTTTTCATCCAAACATTATCTCTCATCTTCAGTTTCCCCAACAAAACAGTGCACATTTTAAACTTTCTGTCTGCATCACTTTGTTGCCATCCCTGCCATCCAGGTTATGCCTTTCAGCTTTGCTGTTCTGCTCTGCCTTTTTCTATAACTCCTAAACAACAGTCTCAAGCTACTTATTCCTTTCACTTTTTCTTTTTACCCCTTTCTTGGATCATTTCTCCTTTCCATCTCTCCCATCAAGTGTTTCCAACAACAACAGTGTCTGATTAGTCCCTGTGATTTCTTTTCGCAGTAACCTGTATAGAGAAAACATACTTTGACAGATACTTCAGTCAGATAATGAGGATTTTGGAGATGGGTGGTCATGTGGTGCTTGAAATCCCTGCTGTAATGAATAACAGCCTTTCCCCAACTGGACGTGTTCCATTTCACTTTGTTTAAATGTCTGTCTCTGCTTCACAGACTATAGAGTAGGATTGAGTTCCTCTGAAAGGTTTTCAATTAGCACTGTGTTCCCAAACTATCAAAGAAAAATGTATCAGAAGGAAAAAAAAAAAAAAAAGCAAACAATTAACAATTTTATTTCAAAAGCCTTAAACCACTTTGGTTGCTTAGCATAGCAAGAAACATCATTTGAATGGAGCCTAATGAACTAATTTTGACAGTCCTGTGCTTGTCAAGTTTGTTTGTTGTTTTTTTTTTTAATCGATACAACGCATTCCTTTTATTTCTAAGTAGTGAGCAGAAATAAGTGAAATGTTTTAATTGAAAACTGAGCTCTTATATTCAGGATAAGAAAAAACATAAAAAGAGAGACAGCAGAAAATGATCCCTTTGCCTCAGCAGATGATGAAAAGTTTTCTCCTCTTGTTATAATGGGACTTGATTTTGGTTCCTCAGTGTAACTATTATATCTACTCACAATGTTACAGAAATTATTTTTCCCTCGACTTTGGATGTTTATCTTCTTTTTAACGCCAGCTGCAGGGGGTGGGATGGCAGCTCTATAACTGCCATGCAAGGCTGGCCCCTGCATTTAAACTGCTGTATGCAATGGGAGCTCCTGGCACGAGAAGGGCAATGCCAGAGCTCCCCATGACACCGGGTGAATCATGACTGCCTGACAGCATCTGCAGCATCCATAGTAGCAGTAGCAGGAGTTGCTTCACTGAAAGGAAAGTCTCCAAGAGATTAACTTCCTGGTGGCTACATGAAGAGATTTGGTAAGAAGTGATCATCTTCCAACTTGATAGATGTTTCCAGCTGGATTTTATTGCTTCTGAGTGGGGATGTAAGCCAGGACAGAGCCCATAGGGCATTTTGCACCAGTGCTCTTCAGCGGGAATGCAGACATTTGGTATTTAAAAGAGATAGAGATTATCTTTTCCCTATCTTCTCATGCTCTATCCCAAAACTGTGTATGGGATACTGGCTGAGGAAGTGCAGAGTGGCCATTGTCATTGGCTTGAAAAGCCTCCCTACAGACAGGAATTTGGGGAGATAATCTGAATTTGACACTGTTTCTTTCTCTCTTGACAGCTCATCAGCATACCCATAATGTTTATTTTCAACACAGCAAAAAGCTATGGACTAAAATTTTCTTTAATGGATTTCACTGCTTTGATAAGCGGGGCTTATTTGCACTTGTGATAGCCTAGGCATCTCATGATACTCCAGTGTTTCCTTGTTGATTCAGTCATTAAGGCAGGTAAGATCAATGTCCTTTCTTCCTGAGCAGTTTTCTTGGATTCTGCTAATCTTTTCAGTAAATCTAGCTGATCAAAAAAACAAAAACAAAAACAAACAAAACAAACAAAAAAATACCACAGGTCACACTTGGGTCTGAGTTTGGGGGAAGGCAAATGAGTGTAACAACATTTTAATTCCTGTGCTTGCATGCCTCGGCACCATAACACGTGGTGACCATTTGTCCCTTCAACGACACATGGCCGAGAGAGCAATGTGTCATTGGACATGCACCGAGAGAGCAGAGAAGCCACAGATGGCATGAGAGGAGTCTGAACACCCCAGGGCCCGCTGATTTATGATAAAACACAAGAAGGTGAGTAGATGAAGGACAGGGAGCTAAAGGTAAAGAGGAAAACGAGGAGGGTAAAAGAAAGAGAGAACGAAGGAATAGTTAGAGTAAGACAAACAGGAGTTGGGTTAAATTATCATGCAACAAAGTAGGAACAGAAGACATAAAAGCAGAGTAGAGAGTGGATGGGAAATGACAGAAATCCCTCCATCCTCTGATGTGACTGCCAAGAACACCACTGTGCCTGTTCTGACAGGAAAAGCTTCAGTTACACATCCAGATTGCGTTGTAGGCTGGAGGGGGAAGGCCATTTCTTGCTGTAATTACCCACTTAAGATAGAAGGAAAATTTGTGCAGGATTTTGGGGGATGACACCGTTCTATGCTACAGCTTCTATTTTAAATATTCTTTTCAAGTGGTACAACATTTTACCTGCTCACAGGAATACAAAAATACAGTCTGAAAAGTTAGATATTTGGTGCATTCAGAAATTAGAGGGGCGAATTACTTCATTCAAAGTGATGAATATAATGCACTCCACTTATAGGAATAGTGTTTATAATAGACATGTCTTCAGAATAATGAAATAGGTTTATTAAAATAAAGTTACCTGCTGTCTGTTTTTTGCTGGTGATAAGAGTTATTAAGGATTTGCTGGTCTTTTTATGTGTTTTTTATTTGTGACTAGTACTTCTCACAAAATTCCTGCTACTGTGCAAATGCAATTAAGATAAGCATTTTGAAACAGGTATGTTCCCTCTTCTGGATAGAAAACAGTACCAGGGACCAATGTCAGTAAATAAATATAGAACACAGGCCAGTCTTTGAACTTCCTAACACATAAATGAATAAACCTTTTCTACATAAACCAGTTCTATAGAAGAAAGATTTCACAGTGTCATTGGACTCAGCAGTAATAGCTACCTCTTTTCTCTCTGTCTTGAAGCCTCAACATCTGATAGATTTACCCTGACTTTGAACAATAAGCTTCTTTCAAATAAATATCACTTTCTCTGGGTATGAATGGATGTTGAGCAAACACAGACACAAAGTAAAAACCAAAACTCAAAACGAAACAGTAGTTGCACGTTTCAAAAATGTTCTAAGCATGTTTTAAAAGTATGTGATTGCATAAATATTTTGTTGTGGTTTCACAATATTGAAAGTTTCTAACAGGAACTGGGTAAGTTTTGAAGTACTGTCTCTAGATGCAACTTTATTATTGAAGCAATTTACTACTGCTCAACAAGAAATTCATCTATGAACTCCTCTGTTGTTAGTTCCCCAGACCGATAAGCAGCAGCTGAACCTTCTGTGGGCCTTTCTCATGCTGGAGAATACACCTGCTTTCACCTAGCCAGGGAGGCAGCATTAATACTCTGCTGCAGCCAGGAACATACGTATGAGCTACCAATTAGGAAGCCTTTCAAAGTGTGGCTTTGCAGCCCATCTGTGATCTCCAGACCTCAGCTTGGGAACCATTATTCTCCACTAATGGCACCTGGGGAGCAGGAGGGATGGAAAACTGTGGGGTTTGGGCGAACAGAGTCTATTAAATGCTATGGCAACAGGTAGCAAAACAGCATTCTCCCTTTCTCCCTTACTAATTAGTGGCTGTTAGCATCTGGAGTTGACTGTCTGTTGGTGGATGTAATTTGCTACACTCCATCTTGTGACGGTGCAAGGAAGCTGAAAGATGATGCAAGGAGCAGTCAAGCTGAGAGGCAAAAGAAATATTAGGAATGAGATCCCGTATACTTATTTTGCAATACCATGTTTGAAATAACATCATGCTTCTGGAGGCCTAAGAAAAATGCGCCTTACATAGTAGTATTTTCTATCCTGTCTAAATTGTTTTGCTTATATTCTCTTGGCAGAAAATAGTCTAATGCTGATCTTTTCACTTGTTCAAAATTTCCAGAATATAAAATTGCAAATGAAAGGAAACCTCCCATAGTATGTCTGATGAAAATCTTTCTCCTTATCTATTGGTGATCCAAACCTACTGGAAAGGGGAGGTTTCCAAGCAAGCTCTGTCCTGATGGGATGCTGGTAGAGAGCCAGGGAAGGAGCCACAGGCGGAGGATTGCCCTTATCCATAGCAAAAAGCAGGTTCACCTGTCAAGAGGGGCAAAAGCGGAGTCTTTCCTCTTACTGGAGATAAACATTTCAAGACCACTGTCTCTCTGTTAAATATCATTCATTCTGGCCCATGTTCAGTGTTGTCTGGAAACAGAGGAGGAAATATCTTTGAAGGCCCAGATGCAGTGTATTTGCAGAAGTTTCATTTCCTGAGGGGGGGAAAAAAAAAAAAAAAAAAAAAGTTAAAAGAATTTCAGGCTTAATTATTGCAGGGTCACGAATGCTTGGTATGTCTGAAGGCAGGTGTGCAATCGGATCTCTCTGTTCAATTGCACTGATATTTTATGCTTGGTTTTATTAATCTTCTTCATTCACTGCTCAATTACTGCCAAGCTCAACCGTGTTTTCTCACGGAGAGGCTGGAGAGGAAAAAGGAGGCAGCACTCAGAAGAGTTGAAGGAAGGACCTCACAACTGAAACTGTGCCCAGGACCTAACTCAGTGGTTCAGGGACTCTATACAAAATTAAATGGGGTGGTTCATATTCATTAGTTAAGTACCAGGGTGTGCCAGGTACCATTTTGACATTACTACAAAGAGAAGACTACTTGTTGGAAAGTGCTGGTGATCCAAATTGCGTTCAACTTTCTGTCCACTTCAGTAGCCTAGAGATGCAGTACAAATTAGAATTATATTCCTTCACAAAATCTGTGCATTTTATGTGACCCTGATCTGCACAAATTTATTCATAGATTTGTTTTTGTTGTTGTACAAAGTTCCAGGTACATATATATGCATTTGCAGATTGTAGGCTCGTATCCTGGCTTCTAATGATATATGTTAAAATGCAACCCTCCAATTTACATCAATTCGTTGTCATCTGTAGACAGATGACTTCTATTGATTTAGTAAGCACAATTCTGATTAGTCGTGTACTTATACTCTCTTTTGCTACCCTATGTGGGTTTTGAGTTTGGATGAACAACATGGCAGCTCTGCGGGAACTTGGATATTCTGAGAAACTACAAGAAAACTGGAATTTATTTTAAAACCAAAATTCGCAGAATATTTCTTAGGTAAACAATATGGCTTAATAGAAGTAGGGCATTTCCATTTGTAGCTACATAAATAGAAGCTGCAAAGTTCAAATATTATCAGCTTTGCAGAAATGGATTTTAATTTCCCCCAATGTTTTTAATTTGTGCGGTTTTTTTTTTCAGCTTGACCTTGAAGGCCTGCCAGGCAGATAAAACTATCTTCTGAAAATGCAAAAGAAATGATAAAAGCAATGGGAGTTAGGTGATGATGTGTATTTGAAAATCCTGCTAGACACCCATCTGCATTTTAGGCACTTAAAATAAGAATCTACTTCAAATCTGCAAAACAATCAGTTTCTCATTCGGCCTTTGTGATGGCAGATTTAAAGATCTGCAGGTGCACTAGTAAGAAATCAGCAGGATCAGAAGCAACACAAATAGCTGTGTTGTATGAAAGAACTGAAACCATAAACTGGGATAGGCTGCAGGAATGACCCCAAGAAAAAAGTCTCTGGAGTCTCTGGTGAAGCTTGAGGAGAAAAAGCTCTTGATTCTGATTTTTTTTTTTTTTAAGACCATAGGGAGATATTTGATTTATTTTATTTTATTTTATTTTATTTTGCTGTTATCATTACTGTTTGGTTCATATGTTTTACACCTGATAATTTGATAATTTTTTCCCCAAGACCAAATTCAGCAGTTCAATGGATGGCAGTGGATTAAACCACATATTATAAAGCAATACTGAAGTACTTTCTTTTTCCTTTCTTTTTTTTAAATTATGTAGTTGAGAGGAAAGCCTCAGGATTCAGGCATTGTCTGTGAGACATGCAGATTGTAGAGGGGAGAAAAAATCTGTACAAACCATACCAAAATAGTCTTAATGACTACACTTATTTGTAGTGCCCAAGTCCTTGAGAGGGAGAATGGCAGAGAAAGTGCAAATGAAATGAATGTGAAAGAACACAAAATAATCTTAATGTTTCCCCTCATCTCCAAGTCCTGCCTGCAGTTTCTTTACATAAAAAGTATATTTCTGAAGTACCATTTTTTTTCAAACACATACATGATACCTATGTTAAATGTAGACTAATACTTCACAGAACTAAGGTAGATATTCCAAACTGCAGGGTTTTTCTGGCTGTGATTATGGAAATACATTTGTACTGGATTTTTGGCTCTGTGGCCCATTGAGCTTGCTCTAGTTTTTTAGCCTGCAAGAATAATGACAGTCATTTTATAGGAATGAGTTTGTAAATCAGTTACTTTGACAGTTCAACATTTTTCCCTAGCATTCTTCTCTAAGAGCATCTGAAAGAGCTGAGCCTGGAGGATACTACTACATTCTTTCCTGAAGAGTGCCTCTGGCATCTTGTTTGTTTTAATTTGTGCATTTTAAGGTAGTTTTTCTATGCTTCCAGTTGCTGTCACTTTGTAGTACTCTTTAAAATATATGTAGAAAGCAATTATCTCTTGCCCAGAATGACAGGCAAGCTTGAGAAGCAGTTTTGGATTTCTACCATTAATATATTCTTTTTTTTTTTTTTAAATCCTATTTCAAAGAAACCAAATTAGTGAAAACCAAGTAAAAGATCTCAGAATCTGGCATGTGTTTACATTACCTGTGGAACAATTAAAAGGATTTTCTAGGAGATATTGTTTTATCAATGTTCAAAGTGTTAGTCATGTCAGACAAAGAAAGAAAGACAGAGCCAAGGTGGAGAAAATTGGGTAAGTACACAACTATAAATGACAAGCCTTTTTTTCTTTTTGCCTTCTTTTCTTTTTTCCTTTTTTTTTTTTTTGAGAGAGAGAGAGAGATTTAAATTATTTTCTGCTTTTTTTTTTTTTTTTTGGAGGAAAACATACAGAATTTTAGCCAGGTTTTTCAAGATGTTTTTGCTTGTTGTATCTACAAAATGATTAACATACAGAGTTATTGAATATCTCATTCGTCTTATATGTTAATTTATAGATAGAAATGAATGCCACTTGTTTGCTTTAATTTAACCAGAAAAGCAAAGCGATCTGCACACTGTGGGTTGAATATATCATAAACTTCTTAAAGAGGAGCACACATATAATCAGAATTTAAGATTAAATAGTCTGGTAATGAGACTGCCACATTTATAATTGCTTTTGATTGCCACACCATTTTGATATGTTCTGTACCACAGTTGCAGGTAGTCAAGCACTGTCATGGTGAGCTGTGATGCACTACTGCACAAGAAATTTTAATAAAGTATTGTAGTTGTTACTTTCAATATATTTATTGAGAACCAGAAAAAGCAGGTATAGTATATATGTAGCAAGGTGCAGTCAATATGGAAAGTTAAATTCTGCCTTTGTGGGGAATTTAACTGTGCAGTCTTACACTGCAGGGACATTTTTTCCCCCATCCATTTACATATATTATTTTAAACAAAAGTGAGAAAGTGAGAGAATTGTCATTGCTCGACAGTATAATGTGGGTCCTCTGGCCTTGATTCAGGACAGCTGCAAGGAATAGTTTAGCTGTCCTGAAGAACAAAGCAGTAAAAATACCATCAGCTCATGCTTCATCTGTACTGTGAGAGGAGTTTGCAGCCTCCCATTCTGCAAACTGCACAAGAAGCAGAGAAAGAATAGAGAAGCAGTGATGGCTGGAGAAGGATGGAGGAGACAAGAAGCACTAGACAGGATGAACCAGTCTTGTGTGCACAACCCCAGGAGAAGCTGCTGGAGAGAGTTTTTTGGCCAAATGGAAGCAGAGGTTGCTCCTGATGTCTTCTGAAGAGCATATCTCCAGGGGAGCAGTGCACAGCCTGAGGTCCTGCCTGAGAGGGCTCCTGTGCTCCAGACAGAGAGGTGCCCAGCACCAACCACTACATCAAAGGTGGACACAGCTGAATTGGACTTACTGCAGTCCCAGTGGGCCAGGAGTGCTTAGACCACAGCTAAACTACTGGGGCCTTCCTGAGGGGTAACACTGAATTATTTCAGATGCACTTCAGATGGACCTGAAGTGGAGATTTATTTCTTTTGACACATGATAGTTTCAAATACATTAGGAAGCCTTTGCTTGAGCACTCAGGTAACTTAAAATGGAGTTACCGGTAGCTTTTTGGCACCCTCAGGTATGTCGTAGTTCTTTGGGGCATTGCTTTTTGATGTGTGATCACAAAGGCAACCTTTGAGATTGCTTTTGATGACCAATGCAGCACATCGAAGACAACCATTCATATTCTTCTTCCAGGCCCTGCAGTGCCTCCAGGCACCTCATTTGTATCCATGCTGCAAGGCATGTGTGCTGCCAACAAGTCTGATGTCTGTCCCAGAAGCACTTACATCACAGGTAGAAAGGACCTTCCGTTTGTCCTGTCCACAAGTGGTCTGCAGCATGCTCACCTGTGAGGCTCTCATGTACATTGAAGGAATGGCTGAGATGCTGAATGACGTTGTCAGCGTCCACATTGACCTCCCTGCACTGATGCAGATGAGCAGGCTGAGGCTTGCAAGACAAAGGTGATTGGATGACATGCGAAGCAGCACAATCCAAATATCTCATAGCAAGGTTTGAATATACCATAGCCATAGAGTCAAGTGACTATCTGATTTCAGGGATTTTTCAGCTGGTATCAGCTGTATCTTGCATGCTTGAACACCCTTTAATGGGACCAAGTCACTCCTCCAGACAGGGTGATGGGCACTGAGATGTTTATTGCAGAATGAAAAATGAAGCCAGATGGCTTCTGGTTCAGGAGAGACATTGCTTTCATTTCTGGTTCCCATCAAGGTCTGGAACTGGACATATATGCTCTCTACAAGGTAGCCACATAGGACAATTAAGACACAACAGTTTGGCATCAGTACATCAGCTATGACCAGCATTATATCAGAGGTCTGCAAGCCTCTATGCCATCTGGCTTGTTCTCTTCAAAGTTTTTGTCTTTGTTATAGTATTGGCAGCCAACCCAAGCAGGAAATAGTCATTGAAGTTTGAGCTTACATTTCTTGCCAGCAGACTGCTGCTTGCTTAGGCTTGAAAGACATCATGAAAGGTTTCTTCTTCGCTCCTGAGCAGCATAGGTGCAATGAGGGGAAAGTAACTTTGTGCTTTAACATCAAGTGAGAGAGAGGACATCCCTTTCTAGCTGCAGCTCCCTCAGTTCATGACTGGGAAGATTCACGCAGGCCTCAGTCAGGAGGAGGAGTTCAGTAGTAAGAAAAGGACAACACCAAGTCAAATGGACAAAAAGGCAGTGGAGGTAAAAACATACTGATAATGCAGACTGAAAGAAAACCCAGGCTCTTGCTATACCAGAGATATATATTTATTCTAACATGGGCTACAATGATCCTCAGACCCATGTCACAGGTTTCTATTTTGGCTATTTACTTTATTTGCCTGAGCTAAAATTCTCTTACAGCGTTTACTTTAAAGTGAAGGTGCATTCAAATTAGAAGGCACGTTGAATTATAAAGTAACACCCCCTCAATCCCAGTGCCACGGTTAGAGTTTACAGGTTGGTAAACAATGTAAATAAAAGTAGCTTGGTTTATAACAGAAAACCATTCTCACTTCGTCAAGACAAAGCACACTTTAATGTGTGCATGCAGTGAGACACCTACATTGTTATCTTGTGAATTGTCTCAGGGACTACTTTCACAATTCTTCAACCTGGACCTGGACAAAGTGTCGAATGGCATCACAAAAGGGTTGGGGGTTGACTCAGTTCTGCTTAGATTTAGCCAAAGATACAAGCATGCTCAGAATTGATTTTTAGAGATTTTTTTTTTTTTCAATTTTAACTCTTATCAGTTATTTAAATACTTTTATTTAATTTGCAGGAAATTCACTGTGCAAAAATCAAGTCTTTTTTATAATGCCATGAATATTATTTTAGTTGCGAAACTAAAATATGTTTTAAAGATCTTCACGAGCTACTGAGACTCAAAATGTAAAACCTATGTGTAAACATAAGGGAAAGAAAACTTCAAGGGCAAATAAAACTGGTCTCAGAGCAAACTTTTCAGAAACAACCTGCCTAAGTAAGAGAACTTAGTATAGCTGTCTATAAAAAAAAAAAAATAAATAAAATTAAATGTTTTATAGAATATGTTTTTCAACTGAGGATGTCTTAATTGGATAATATTCTTCTGAAGAGAATCCCTTTTGGCTTCTTGGTTGATAGTCAGTTCCATACTGCGCCTTTTTATAGAAAGAAGGTTTCTATTAGTGGAGATAATTAATAGTATTTTGATCAAAGTAAATTGAAAGAAAAATAAAGTACTTCATATTATGGCTTTCTTGCTTGATGCCTGTGTTTCTCAGATTTAGAAGCCAGAAAAAAAGATTTCTTCTGCACAAAAGTCCCCTCTAATATTTTCTTTCTTGACTCTAACCTTCCTGGTCAAACCTGTTCCTTACTGTTGGAATCTCACCAACTGAAGTTGATAATTTAACTTGCTCCTATACATCTAGTATTTCTTTTTTTTTTTTTTTTTTTTTTTTTTTTCTCCATAGGGCAAAGCGGCCCAGGACAGCTGTTTGATCTCCAAGGATGGAGTGCACCCTCAGCAAATTTTTGGATGACAACAAAAGTGGAGAAAGAAGATGGTTGGAGGGTGGGGCTGCCACTCAGAGGCATGGATGGGCTGGAGAAATGGACTGAGGGGAACCTCATGAAGTTCAGAATAGATAAGTGCAACCAGAAATGAGTTAGCTCTGCTTAGAGTAAATAATCGGAATAGATGACCTCCAGAAATTCCTCAACCTTAATGGCTCTCTGATTCTATGATTTTATGATTCTTGCTCTGCAAGTGGCTAAATGAGAGGAGACACAGATGAAAAAGCAGATTTGAGTAGCTATTCAAATCCAGTCCATTATGTTCTCTGAATTAGAGGGAGAAGAGGATTGTAGAGAAGTAATACATTTTACTAGATCAACTGGTATAGCTGGAAGAGAAAAACAGATATATCTTTTATTAGATTTGAAAGACAAGTGATGCTCTTCAAAGCTGAATATGAGTAGAGAACAATTGCTCTGAATTCTATGTTTATATTTAGCAGTGAAAAAAAGGCAGTAGGTACTTCCAGAGCAAAGAAGGATCCTAGGCTAGAAAACAGAAGCATTTGTAGGATAGAAAGAGCACCCTGAAACAAAGACTGCCTCACACATTTTACCTTTAGCACCCAAAACTTTGCCTTCAATAACACTTTCCTCAAGCATTGTCACAGCTGGGAAAACAATATACCCCCACGATATGCTATCACCATGAAAAAGAGATTATAAATAACTTACAATAAACCTAAGAAAGTCTCATCATCTGGACTGAAAACCTAGAATCCCAATTGATTTCTACCACAGCTTCATTAATCATTTTCTGTGCAAACCCTAATTTCCTAGTCACAACCAGCAACATAAGAAATGGATAGAATACGTCCAGAACCAAGACCTGCACACCTACCATTGTGATCATCTAATCACCAAAATTAATCATTTAAAACAAAGCAAGGCATGCACTTAGAGGTATGCACTTAGACCCTGAAGCATGGGGTGTATTAGCTTTGAGGAAAATCTTAGAACTATGCAATTACCCCCACAGCTAATAAAATGAGATCACTGTGAGGGAATTCTTTTGCTAAAATAGATCCCACCTTTAAACAAAACACTACAATACCAAATATGAACTCCTTTCCATTTAAAGCATCACACCAGTTGTGTGCAACTAATTTCACTGCAACCTTGAAATATTGAAATATCCTCCATAGGGAAAGAAAGTTAGAATCCTTCCTTGGAAAATAATTTCCCAGACTTTCCCTCCCCTAGTCTCATTAAGTTTATTGCCAAAAGTAAGTTTCGTGGAGATCAACATGCACCACTTGTTCAGTCCATTGTTCAGGAAGACTGGGAATTTTGGCAGGAGGCCCACTTGGCTAAGCAAGAAGCTTCTTAATGAACTAAAATGCCAAGCGCATAAGAAGTGGAAACAAGGGCAGACAACAAAGGAGAAGTATGAAAGTATTGCTCAGACATGTAGGGACAAAACCAGAAAGACCAAAGCCGAATTGGAGCTAAAACTGGAGAAGAAACATAAAAGGTAACAAGATGTGATTTTACAAGCATGACAGAAGTAAAAGCAAGCTCAGAGAAAATGCACTTCCATTTCTGAATGGGAGAGAATCCAGTGGTGGTAAAGGCTGAAGCACTCAATGACTTTTTGTCTCAGAGAAAATCTGCTCTCAGATCTCTGCACACATCAGTGCAATTTGGGAATGAGAACAACTCTGTGGGGAAACAACAACTTGGGACTATATAGGGAAGGTGGGTGGATGTATTGCAGTCCATGGGGCTAGTTGGGGCTCCTCAGCAGGTGCTGAAAGAATGGCTGATATGCTTCTGAGGCCACTGTCATTTGTAAAAAGTCATAGCATTTGAGGGCTTGCTGATAACTGAGAAAAGGCTGATGTTACAACCAACTTTACTGGATTTACAGAGCTGTAGGCTGGTTAGCCCCACTTCAGTACTTTGAAAACTAGCAGAGCACATCCATTTCTAAACACATAAAGGACAGGTTGTAACCAGGAACAATCAGCAGATTTACCAAAGTAAATCATATTTGTAGAAGTGCAGTGTAACTGAGTACTGGGCTCCATTAAAAGATCACAGCCAGCAGATTGAGACAGGGTGGTGGTTATTTCCCTCTATTTGTGTGGTGGTTTTACTTGGGTGGGCAGCCGAGCTCCACCACAACCACTCTCTCACTCCCCCTCCTCAAAGGGAAAGGGGAGAAAATATGATGCAAAGGGCTCCAGGGTTGAGATAAGGACGGGGAGATCGCTCAACAATTATCACGATGGGCAAAACAGACTCAGCATAGGGAGAAAATAAGATTTATTACCTATTACTAACAAGCTAGAGAAGTGAGAAACAAAGGAAAGAAACCAAAAACACTTTCCCCCCCATCCACCCTCTTCCACCTCCTCCCCCTGAGTGGCGCAGGGGAACGGGGGAATGGAGGCTATGGTCAGTCTATAGCACTTCTTCTCCACTGCTCCTTCTCAGTCACTCTCGTCCCCTGTGCCATGGGGTCCCTCCCATGGGATGCAGTCCTTGTTGAACTGATCCGACATGGGCTGCCCACAGGCAGCAGCTCTTCAAGAACTGCTCCAGATATGGCTCTGTACCACAGGGTCCATCCCTCAGGAGCAAACTGCTCCAACCTGGGTCCCCCACAGGCAGCAGCTCCTGCTAGGTCACCTGCTCCTGTGTGGTCTCCTCTCCACGGGCTACAGGTCCGGCCTGGAATCTGCTCTGGCAGGGGTCTTCCACAGGCTGCAGCCTCCATCAGTGCAGGTTCACCTGCTCCACCATGGTCTCCTCCACGGGCTGCAGCGTGGAACCCTGCTTCACCGTGGTACTCCATGGGCTGCAGGGGGACAGCCTGCTTCACCATGGTCCTCACCACAGGCCGCAGGGGACTTCTGCTCCGGCACCTGGAGCACCTCTCCCCCTCCTTTTTCACTGACCTTGGCACCTGCAAGGCTGTTTCTCACTCCTCTCACTCTCCCAGCTGCTGTGTATGGCAGCGTGTTTTTTTTTTTTTATTTTTTTTTTTCCCCTTTCTTAATTATGCTCTCACAGGGGTGCAAACAACATCACTTATTGGCTCAGCTCTGGTCAGCAGTGGGGTTCTTACCTAACATGGGGCAGCTTCTAGATCCTTCTCACAGAAGCCACCCCTATGGCCCCCTGCTACCAAAACCCTGCCACATAAACCCACTACAAATTGACAGTTGTGAAACCACATCTGGAACGCCAGTTTGGCCACCCCATTTCTCCTGTATGGACCCAGCATGAAGAAAATACTGACATACTAAAGCAAGTCTTGGAGAGCGTTGTGGTTTAACCCCAGCAAGCAGCTAAGTGTCACACAGCCGCTCACTCACTCTCCCCAGGTGGGATGGGGGAGAGAATCAGGAAGGTAAAAGTGTGAGAACTCACAGGTTGAGATAAGGACAGCTTAGTGGGTAAAGCAGAAGCTGTGCACAAGCAAAGCAAACCAAGGAACCCATTCGCTGCTTCCCATCAGCAGGCAGGTGCTCAGCCACTTCCAGAAAAGCAGGGCTCGTCACGCAGAGTGGTTGCTTGGGAAGACAAATGCCATCACTCCCAATGTCCCCCCTTCCTCCTTCTTTACCCCAGCTTTATTGCTGAGCATGATGCCACATGGTGTGGGACATCCCTCTGGTCAGCCTGGGCCAGCTGTCCTGGCTGTGTCCCCTCCCAGCTCCTGGTGCACCCCCAGCCCCTCGCTGGCAGGGCAGCGCGAGGAGCAGAAATGGCCTTGGCTCTGTGTGAGCACTGCTCTGCAACAACTGAAACCATCCATGTGTTATCACCACTATTTTCATCAAAAATCCAAAACACAGCACTTTTTGAGCCTCTATGAAGAAAATTAACTCCGTCTGAACCAAAACCATAACAGGGAGGGTCACTAGGGTAGCTGGGGGTTGGAGGAGCAGGGCCTGTTCAGCCTGGAAAAGAGAAGGCTACAAGAAGATCAGATTGTTGATTTCTACTACCTAATGGGAAAGTATAGTGGAGACAGAGACAGACACTTCTTGAAGGTGCCCAGTGAAATTATATGCTATAGCAAAGGTGATTTTCATCACCAGAAATATTCAAAACTCAGTTGAACAAGTTTCCGACCAACCAAATCTCAGCTTTGAAGTCAGTCCTGCTTTGTTTATTAGCAGGAGCTTGGACTGTTGTGACCTTCAGAATTCACATTCAACCTAAACCCTCCAATGTTTTTGTGATTCTGTGTTCAGCCAACCCGGTTCATTTTTGTGGCAGAAGAACTGACTACATGGATGAGGGAAGAGTAGCAAACATGGGCTTTGCATACCGTCCCTTGCATCATTCTTGCCTGGAAACTGAAGAAATCTGCACAAATGGACTGTTAGATGAATTGAAAACTGGACAGGCCACCAGGCTCAAGGTTGAGGCAGCAGCCAGTAGCAAACAAGGGCTTGAAAACAGGTCTGATACTTCATCATCAACTTGGATGATGATATAGAATGCATCCTCAAAAAGCAGTGGATGATATTAAACTGAAGGTGGTGGCTAAAGTTACTCAGTAGAGCTTTAGTTCAGACAGAGATTAAGAAATTTAATATCTGGGCTAAAAAGAATCTCCTGAAATTCACCACCATGGCTGGGAGCCTACAGACTGAGCATCAGGTCTACCAAAACGTGGGGCTGGTGATTGCAGTGGACATTAAGGTAGTACTCGCCAAAAGTATGTTCTCATTACAAATAAAACAAACTGCATTCTAGGCTACATTAGGAGAAGCATGCCAAGCAGTTTAAAGCAAATTTTTATTTTCTTCTGCTTGATGCTTGTGGGGCTACATCTGAAATATTACATCCAGTCTAGAGCCCCTAAATTCCAGACTGGTACTGAGAATTGGAAAAGGTTTGGTGGAGTGCACCATGACAGTCTTGCTCTCGAGGCATACGACCAATGAAATAAGATTGAAGGAGTTGGTCTTGTTTAATTGCATAAAGAGAATATTTAGGGGGTGTGGCGGTTTTACTCGGGTGGGCAGTCGAACTCCACCACAACCGCTCTCTTACTCCCCCTCGTCAAAGAAGAATGGGGAGAAAATACGATGAAAAGGGCTCAAGGGTTGAGATAAGGACAAGGAGATCGCACAGTAATTGTCGTGACAGGCAAAACAGACTCAGCGTAGGGAGATAGTAAGATTTATAACCTATTACTAACAAGCTAGAGAAGTGAGAAACAAAGGAAAGAAACCAAAAACACTTTCCCCCCCATCCACCCTCTTCCACCTCCTCCCCCTGAGTGGCGCAGGGGAACGGGGGAATGGGGGCTATGGTCAGTCTATAGCACTTCTTCTCCACTGCTCCTTCTCAGTCACTCTCGTCCCCTGTGCCATGGGGTCCCTCCCATGGGATGCAGTCCTTGTTGAACTGATCCGACATGGGCTGCCCACAGGCAGCAGCTCTTCAAGAACTGCTCCAGATATGGCTCTGTACCACAGGGTCCATCCCTCAGGAGCAAACTGCTCCAACCTGGGTCCCCCACAGGCAGCAGCTCCTGCTAGGTCACCTGCTCCTGTGTGGTCTCCTCTCCACGGGCTACAGGTCCGGCCTGGAATCTGCTCTGGCAGGGGTCTTCCACAGGCTGCAGCCTCCATCAGTGCAGGTTCACCTGCTCCACCATGGTCTCCTCCACGGGCTGCAGCGTGGAACCCTGCTTCACCGTGGTACTCCATGGGCTGCAGGGGGACAGCCTGCTTCACCATGGTCCTCACCACAGGCCGCAGGGGACTTCTGCTCCGGCACCTGGAGCACCTCTCCCCCTCCTTTTTCACTGACCTTGGCACCTGCAAGGCTGTTTCTCACTCCTCTCACTCTCCCAGCTGCTGTGTATGGCAGCGTGTTTTTTTTTTTTTTTCCCTGTCTTAATTATGCTCTCACAGAGGCACAAAACAACATCACTTATTGGCTCAGCTATGGTCAGCAGTGGGGCCCTTACCAAACATGGGGCAGCTTCTAGATCCTTCTCACAGAAGCCACCCCTATGGCCCCCTGCTACCAAAACCTTGCCACGTAAACCCACTACAGGGGGAGAATCCAAGAGCAGACTACAACAGGTTGAAAGGAAGTTACAGAGACAAAATCTTCTATTAGGCAGCAGATGGTATAAAAACATGCAAAGACCACAAACTATGGTTTTGAAGGTTCAGAGTGGACATCAGGAATGACTTGTTCACTAGGAGTGTAGAGCAACAGTGGAACAAACTTCCCAGAGAGGTGGTGAATCTCTGACTTTGCAGGTTTTCAATACTTGCTAGGCTAGACAAAACCACAAATCTTGATTTAGCATTTACAATAGACTTGCTTAAACAGGACTCGGGACTAAGTGACCACTTCCAGTCAAAATTGTAATGGCTCTATGAGCCATACTGTGTCTGAGCAAAACAAGAGACTTGACAACGTTTCCATGATCACCATGGTAAGTGCACCACCACAGAAGCATCAACCCCCCTGGCTTCTGCATAAGCACATCCCAGAAAACACTATGCACTGATCAGTGAGACAGATGCTCACACAGTTTCCATGGGAGTAAAATAACAATAATCTCACACTGGAAAAACTCACAGAGATCATCACTAAAGGACAAAACCTCCCAGTTAGCAGACGGACTTTTTTCACAAAACAGCTACTCCATCTGCTACCACTCAGGCCTAACTCTCCAGGGAGATGATAAAGCACCTTTGAAGAAGAGTGAGCGTACTAAAATGCATACCCCTGCTGGACACTAAAAATTACAGACTAAATAGAGAGATTGACTTTATGGCACATTGTAATTCCCTCCTCAAGCCCCTTCATCTTTCACAGGCAATGAATTACCTGTCTTTTTCTCTTTTTCCCCAATAGGAGCTAATAATCTTATCAACTTTTTCTTTGCTCATACCACTCTTCTGCTCCACAGGTACCAACCACTTTCTCACCCAGATAGTCTAACTATTTAATGTAATCAAGTTAAACTCAGACCAACTGTTCAATTGCCTTTAAGACTGAAGATACTGCTTTTATTTCAGCCTTGAAGAATGGCTCTTGTGTCTGAAAGGCTGACTGCTTTTTTCCAACAATCTGTAGGGTCTAATAAAAGATACTATCTCCCCCTGCAAACCTTGCCACATTTATATCCGTAGATTATCATATTATAACAACAGTGCCAATTTTGTGAATTGT
The DNA here is from genome assembly GCF_009769625.2 of Cygnus olor. NCBI lineage: Eukaryota > Metazoa > Chordata > Aves > Anseriformes > Anatidae > Cygnus > Cygnus olor. The sequence continues at coordinate 46,570,817 of NC_049169.1, forward strand.
ATCATTTCAAAAAAAAAAAAAGTGTTTTCAAAGAAAAATGCATAATCCCCTCTTCCACAATAACCCATTTTCCTTTGTGGAAGAGCATGCCCAGACAGCCTGTAAACTGAATTTTCTAGTGGAGCCAGTTGATATGACAAAAGTTTAATTTACCCTAATGTGGAATGCTCTAGGTCTTAATCCTGATATAGGTCAAAACTTACTTCTCACGGTCTGCTGAAGGCTGATACAAGTCAGCCATTGAAAGTTATCTGTTTGTCTTTATGAACTGCATCAATCTAAGGCTCGTCAGTACAAACACAAACAAGACTATGTTGTAGCAGACTTCTGTGCTCCTGGAAATTGCAGAGCTGAGCAATTTATAATAGTCAGATGGTCTGTCAAGCCTGTACTGTTTAGGGCTAGAGAACTTGGTTAAGAAGGATTTTTTTTCAAACATTTTATTTTTATTTTTTATTTTACTGATCTAAAATCAATTGGCTAGTTTCTGAAACTACAAGGGAAATTCTGAGACCAAAAAAAGTATTACAGTCCTCTCTTGATGGATCATATCCCATGCCACAGTCACGGCATTTCATTGTAAGACTAATTTAAAGTGAAAACTTGTGTAAAATTCAAATATTGCCTTAAAGAAGGATTGCAGCAATCAATAGTTAAAATACACTAACTTCTATAACTTTTATTGATGTGTATATACCAATTATACTCTTGCTAGAAGCCAGCGCCATCACTGAAGCTATTCAGGATTTTCACTTTCCTTTGGTATAAACAGTTTCACTATAGGTCAGGGTTCGCTGTAAGCTGCTCCACTGTATAATGAACTAAGCCAGAGGGGTTGGCTTAGTAGTTTAAGTATCAGCTTTGAAATATCCAGACACCCTGGAAACAAAGGTTTAAATCCCAGCAGGGTTGACTCAACCCTTCCACTTTTTGAGGTAGATAAATGGTGTGCAGTGTGGTAGACTACCTATGGACCTCTCTGATAAGGTGACACCTGAAAAAGAGACGTGATCTATTCTCTGTATAGATTAAAGAGCTTATTGCCTTTTTCTTAAGTGAAAGTTTGTTTAAAATTCTTGGCCAAAATTTTTCAGCTCAAAGAGTTGTGCAGTTTAATCTGTATCACTTGTTTCATTGACCATTACCTTCTGTTTTAGAGACAGAAATGCTCCAGCGAGACTGCTGGCACTTCAGCCTGATCCAAAGCCTGTCAAAATGAAGGTCCTTCTAGTAACCTTTCTGTGTTTTTTTTTTTTCTTGTGCAGCACCTTCCAAAAAAACCTAGCACCCTCTCCACCAAACCAAAATACTATTACTGACAATCCCTGTGGTTTAGTATATCAGAAACACAAATGCATGTGTAATACCATATATTTACATCTTATTAGATATGCATCTGTGCACACGCATAATACAAAAATGGAATCAAACAAATGTGACTCAGTCCTCTTAGCTACCTCAGCCCACTTGTCCCAGTCGTGCAGCACATTAACATTCATCTCACAGTGATTTGCCTACAGAAATTTTGTGAGATGAAAGTTTGATGCATAAGAAGGATCTCAGGACACAGCAGTTCCCTTAGCAACCCTGCGGCCAGCTCCTGCAGCCCTGACCCAGCTACAAAGCCTTCCACCAGCCACAGAGACGCATTTAATGACAGCTGGCTGAAATTTGGGAGCACTGGTAAACTGCCTTCTTATCTTGAAATCACCTTAGAGGAATATTATCTTTATTGACTTGCTTAAAAAAAAAAAAAAAAAAAAAAAAAAGCCCACAAATGGCTGCTACAAATTAGTACATAATAATAAGCAGCAATACCAATTTATTAGTGTGCCCTCCCTCTCCACCAGTAAAGCACCTGGGGCACTGAATAACAGAGTAAAAATAAACACGGCATAATTAATTAACACTGATTGCACTCCCTCCCCTCTGGCCCATCAACGCTCCAGCTGGCTCCAGCTGTTGGGACCTGCCTGGCTCGCCATGTCAGGCCTCTGCCCACCCGGCCTCTGCAGGCCCTTGCCACCTTCCCCTGCTCTCCCACTGCCCACATGGGCTCTGGCATGGCCTCATGTCTCGGAGTTGGCATACAGCTCTGTCCTCTCGCTATTTCTGCCAGTTATGTCCCTGCTTTCCAACCCTGGCCTCCACTTTGTGAAAAAAAAAGGCCAGTTTTGTCTTTTGTTGGAGAGAGCAGTGAATTATGGATATGATTGTACAGGAACAGTGTGGAAATATTTAGAGAATAACATTATGGCCTGGGCAAATGTTGCAATGATTTTTCAGGTCTTTCTAGCCACAGTGCTAAAACTAAGTATTATCAAAAGTCTGTTTTTTAATGACATATCCACGTGGTATCTCTGGGCCAGACCTGAGCCTCCTGTTTGACAACTGTGCTGTCCAAATTAGCAAAAATCAAATATCTCTCTCCACAGAGAGTTTCTTGGTGTTGGCCTCTCTGCTTGGTGATGAGGTGCTGCCTTCCAATCTTCTGAGCTTTTTTAATCTCCTCCACTTCACACTGGAGCAGGCTCCTGGACAAAGACAATGTTTAGCCAGCAGGGATTGCAACAGAAAACTTTTAATGTGTTTGTATGCTTGTGTATTGAAGATAAAGGAGGTTCAAGAGAGCTCTGCCACAGAATGCAAGAAAATGTTTTCTCTGTAGGTTATTCATCATCAAGATAATACCAACAAGATGAAAACAGTAAGTTATATGTCAGAAAACCAAAAAGTGGCCAGTAGCATCTTAGCTCTCTCTGGTGAGCACCTTTTCATGCTCAACCCCTGTCACCACATGCCCATCTCTGCAAGCCAGAATGAATCAGTGAAGTCCCCAATAGGGACAGTGCACAAATACATAAGAACTCAGTAAGGCCTCCCCACCTTAGAAAAACAAATAAACAAAAAACCACAAAAAAGAAAACACACAATGAAAATGTGTTATATAATAGTTACTACATGGGGTAAACTGTTGCATGTTGCAACAGGTTTGACTGAAGCTTGCAGTCACCTCCTTTACATTACCCATATTAGTATTAAGACAGAACTATAACGAGATTAATAAAGTTCTGGTGGGGATGAACCCCTTGGTTTCCGAGATAAAAGTAGCTCATGTAAACAGAAAATCTGCACGTCAAAAGGAGATATTCCCTTTCACAGCTTGTGCCAAGCAAGAAATTGTAAGAGTTGTGGCTGAAAAATGAGCACTGTGTAGCCATGCAAGGCTGTGGCCAGGGATGTGACAGTGCATGTGACAGCAGCCTCAGTGTTCTGTCATGCTGGGGTGAGCATGAACCTTCTTTCCACAGATTTGCATTTTGAAGGGCTTTATTGTGAAGATGAGGTGTTTTAGGTCAAATACACTCAGTTTAAACCACCATTTATTGTAGGCCTCAATTCTGCATCTGTAGACATTCAGGAATAGAAATAAGTAGGTTTAGATTAAATGCTGATAGATAAATAAATAAACTATGTTTTCATGCCTCATGTTATTTAAAGTGATTTTCATCAGATTACTCACCAGTCTCCAAAGCTAAAAAAAAATCTCTTGTTATGAACAGACACATATATACAGTTTATCCTTTTGAATCATCCTTCCACCTTGAGATCAGCTGGGACAAAATTTAGGCACAGTCAGAGCAGGTAGCTGCCTTGGATGGCTAACTGCTGGTGGCTGCAAAATTATGGTCAGCTCTGGCTGCTGCAGATTTGGCTTCTTTGCCTGCTTTTGCCTATCTTTTTTGCTAGGAGGGTTGGGGACTGGCTGCCTAAGCTGCTGAGGTGACTGCAGAGAGGATATTTCTTGCTTCCTGCACAGATGGATATGCAGGAAGGAGACCTGTGTCATCACCCAGAACCACCATAAATCTTCCTTACTCTCCCCAAAACTCCCCAGGCCACTGAAATTTCCATTCCTCTGCAACACTCAGCCCTCATCCTTCTCTCCTTTCTCTCCAGGCATTTGTCATTCCCAGTCCCTGATACATCACTTCGCAGTTGGCACACACCTTTCCCCACAATCCCTATGCTGCACCTGTGTTGCTCCTTTTCACTCAGGGTTTGGTCGCTCCTACCTATATATTTGACATAAACTTTCCTGATCTCAGAGCAAAGCGCTCCTTTTTTTCCCATCCCCTTTGTGTACTTCCATCCTCCCCAAATCATGCCAGCTTCCTTGGCTCTAGGAGCAGAGCTGTGCCAATGTGTTAGCTTTGCCCATGCACTGGCATAGCTTCGGCCAGCCCAAGCTCTTGCCGCCAGGCCAAGAGGAGCAAACTGGAGCTGTCGGCTATGCACTAGCCCCTCAACATTGGGATGCCAGTTGTGCAAAGCTGACAAAAGCTCTGGCCATGAAAGTCATCGCGATGAAAAATTTACAGTCTCAGTAGACAGGATGAGCACAGTCTTGTGAGAAGGGAAACAGTAAAGCAGAGAGAAGAAATATGACAGCCCAACACAGGACGTTGGTAATGTCTTCAGAGCTAGATGTGCTAATGTGGACCTGTATTTCAAAAAGAACAGGGTAAGGCTAGGGGACCATCATTCACAGAAAGCAGGGGTACCAATATCTTATGATCAACCATGAGATCCTTGAAAAGGTTACATTTAACCCTCTAAAAACCTAGCTCAAATGAAAAATAATTTAGGATGTTACATGAAAAAACATTAAGACATATTAGATATCCATGGTGGTGCCCCTAAGTTTATAAGCCATGACTATTGAAAGTTTTAGACTTTTGAAACAAAGAGGGAAGTGTTGACTCCAGGGACATCACCTCTGAAGTAGACCAAAATACTTACAGAATAGGTGGTGAAATATGTAGGATGGGAGAAAGGACATTCTTGCTAGCATAGTACTCTAAATTAGGTGTGATTGAAAAGATTTTAGAATTATATCTGATTTTTTTTCATGGAATGGTAAATGAAGGAAAAGAAGAAATGTGTTTGTCTCAAATATCCTAGTTTTGTGTTGTTTTGCTGATTAGAAGTAATGCAATGTGTTTTATGATATCATTTGTTACTGTACCACAAGGTTCCAATAAACACTTTAATAAACATCATAACCCAAGAACTCATCATCCCTGGTAATATCTCCATAAAATTTATTGCAACATCATTCTGCCAAGGCTCTTGACTGAAGAATTTAACTTAAAGGGTTATTTTTGATTTTTGGGTGTGAGGAACACATTTGTGAAACAATTGCCATGCAGCTGGCTAATCACATCAGCTGCACACACCCATAGCAGCAGACATTCAGACATTTTTTGAGACATTTTGCACCTCCTGACCCCCACAGTGGCCTAGTGAGGAAAGGGATGAAAAGTGAAGCAGTTACAAAGCTGATCCTGAGCTCCAGCTCAAGCCATTGGCTCTACCTTGACACTGCCCTGCTGGGTCCAACTGCTTGTACTGGGGTTGGTGAGTGACTCTTTCTAGTCCCTGGAAGCTGAATTCCAGTCAAGGTTGCCTGACTATTGCTTTAAATGTATCTCTGACTTGCCTGATCTTTATGGTTAAAACACTGATGAGAAAATGCTTGAACTGACATCACCCCACAAAGCCAATTCTGTTCTTTCTTTCTAGTTCATAGTTTCAGCTAGTAGTTTTGCATATTGAATTCATATTGAAACAGTGAGATTATTTGCTTACATATTGTAACAATACATAATGCTATCAAACTATTAAAATAAGCTCTAGTACAAAGACGTTCAGCAGAGATAGACTCCAGGGATAAAGGAGCAGAACAGCTGGGGTAGAGAAGCAGCTACAGAAAGACAGGGAACTCATAGAGGTAGCTTCTTAGATGAATCAAATGATAATGTATGCTAAATAGAGGTAAAGGAAATTTTAAGACAGTCATCAAAGTCTAAAACAGCTGGAGCAATCAACTTAAAAATAGAGAATACGTGAATACAGCACTTGAGGAAAGAGATGAGGGGTGAGATCTCTTTTTGTGCTCTGGTCCCTATGAACTGTTGGAGTGGTTCCCTCAGGAGGCTAGCAGGATCAGAAAAGTTGCCATCCTGCTTCCCTCCCTGGTCATTTCCATCCCCTGGGAAGCCCACACATGGTGGCCCAGGGGAGCAGTGGGATGCAGCATACCTTGTGCTCCCCTCTGCCATGGGGACCAAGACTGGGTCTACCCATGGCTCTGGGTTTGGTGGGAACCAACAACATCAGCGGAACAACTCATAAGAAGGGGCATGAAAGAAATTAACAATGAACAAGGAAGAAAAAATGGGTCTGCTACTGCTTGGAGCCTCCTCTTTTTTAAACTTTTATTTTTATTCAATTGTAGTTGCAGCATGGAAAAATAAAACACGAGGAAGAAATCTGATACTCACAAAGATAGTTCAGCTTAACGGTAGCAATGATCTGTCACATTCCCAATATTAATTGGCCATGTTTGTCTCCTCAGTTGAAAAGAGACTTTATCAGGAATGTGATTTATATAAAAGATAGCTGGTTTTATAACTCTTTATACAAAACATGCAATCTTGGCATAAATCAGCATTAAAGCATTTAAACAATAAGTTGTTAACTCATAAAACAATAAGTCAGCTTCCAACACAAGGCAAAATCCGTCACTGTCAGGTTCTGCTCACTTGGTAGGAGTCTCTAGGCAAATTCTCTCACATCTGTGCCTTAAAAATAGATTTATCTTAATGCGTGGGGGATTTAGCTCAGATTCCGATTGCAAAGAGGTCCATTTCCAGGCCATTTTTATAGCAAAGTCATAGATGCACACAGGTGTGGGGCTTTTTTATTTGTTTATTGGCTTGCCTTTTTTGTTTTTAAAGGAAATGTCACTGTTTTATTTTTCATGGGTATTGCACCACAGAGACCAAAAGTATATGGGCTTCACCACTGTGCCTTCATTTGTAAGTTCTCCTATGGCTCAGTATATGACTGTTCTTTACTACATTGGCTTATGCAGCTTTTTCCTTTTCAATTTTCTTAGTATTAGTTCCTACTGTACAGCTCAAGACTAAAAATAAAGGATAAAATGACAATAAAGGCTCCCAGGGAAAAACAAAAGGGAGGAAACATGAAAAGGACTTGAGAAGAAAAGGGTACAAAAGCACAAAGTACAAAGGAGCCTAGAGTTGAAAAGATTATAGAATTATGGAAAAAAAAAGTGCTAATGTAATCTTAAAAAAAAAGGAGAGAGAAATAATTCAAATGAAAAGCTATCAAAAGGAAGATAAAAAGGAGGAACATTTAAGAAAAAGCGGAGATATTTTTAGACAGCCTGCTTAACCTAAGGGGACAGCCTTCAGGAAAGCCAGATGTAGTAAACTGAAATTATTATCCTAATAAAATGTGTAACAGAACACAGAGCACCACAACAACACTTTTAATGGCAAACACAAAACCACGTTCTCCCTCTCCTTTCATAATGCCTTTATTTTGAATAGATCATGAGCACAACTTTCACACCAGATGCTGGCATTCCCAGCTTGTTAATTCTCTGGGGAAATAATGCCTGCACGGTTTGTCTTTATTTTCCTATGATAAACACTGAAAACATAGGATTTCACACTTATAAAATGGTCATATTATTTTGGGACCTGCCATCATGGGATGGGAAACTGCTAAGGACCAGCAAGACCCATTGGATAAGCCAAAGACTCCAAACTTGGCAGTTTTGGCCAAAATGAACCACAGAGGCAGCTCTGGAAGGCAGGTGACAAACAGCGAGGGGTGGGACCTCTTAGCAGGAGGGGACCCCCATTGCTCTGCCTGCTGGTACCCCGGCGGGTGAAAGGGTGAAGACATTTTGGCAGGCAGGCTTGGGGCTGGTGGGGAGCAGTCCCTAAGTCCTTTGCACATGGGGAGAGAGATGGAGATGCGGCCTTTCAGGGTGTGAGCAGGGTCCCCAGCCCTGCCCGACCGCTGCCCCTTCCACTCGTCCCACCTGGCAGCTTTAATTATTTACGTGGTGCTCTTAAACAGGGTTAAAATTGAATGGCCACTCTGAGGGCAGGAAGAGAGAGTCAGTTCAGCCTGCTAAAATGCAGTCATTAATTTTCTGCATAATCTCTCATTATAGTGCTATATTTAGAGCAAAGAAGTCTTTTTTTTTTTTCTTTTTTTTTCCCTCATTCCAAGCTCTTATTTACAGCAACATATCTACCTTTCCCAAAATATCACATTTTCACTGGATATTATTACGTTTCTCCTCATTTCAGAAATAACCTGTTCTGAAATATCTAAAAAAAAAAGTGTTAAACTTGTGTTTAAATGATATCAGTAAAAAAGATGAGTGAGGATTCTCATTAGTAAACATCTTATAGAATCATAGAATATCTGAGTTGGAAGGGACCCACAAGGATCATTGAGTCCAACTCCCGGGTCCCCAAAAGACCGCCCCCCAAAAAAAAACAAATTCAGATTATGTGTCTGGGAGTATTGTCCAAATGCTTATTGAACTCCAGCAGGCTCAGTGACAGTCTTCATTTCCCATTTAATATCAGTGGTGCCAAGGTATTTCTCAGTTGAAAAGGCAGTTAGATAAATAAACAAAAGAAACATCCATCAAGGACTACTAAATACAAAGGTGCAAATTCAGTCTTTGTCTTACAAAGCTACTAAGCTAAGTCTCTGGGACTACTGTAAACTGAAATAACTCTTAGTTCTTACCTTGCTTTTATTCTTGTGTTTGACCAGATGGAGCTGGTCTAGATATACCACTGGAGGTGGCTTGGCTATTTTTATGTTATAAAACCAGATCTCAAAAACCAAAAATACCTTTTAAATGTATTTTTCATGTGGATTTCTTTGGCATGGATTGCACCAGAAACCAGGAGCCAGATTCTCACCACTACACACACTGTAAGGGGAGTGCCTATGGAGTCCACGATACTCAGCAACACACGGCATTGTCTAGGTTGGAGAAAATTGGGCAATGGAGCCATGGAGATACACCTTTTTAGGTTTTCACACATGCAGGGAAAAGCCTTGCCAAATGAGTTAGAAATATTCAGAAGTGGTGAGTGCAGTTCCCACACAGGGTGAGTGGTTTGTGATGTTCATGACAACTTTTTCATTACGGGTCACACATCACTAAATCCTTTCGATAGCTGACCTAATCATTGCTGGGATAGGGATAAAGGAGGGGAAGCAAGGTTGAAATCAGAGGAGCCTGGACAGCAGGAAAATTAAAGGTAAAAAATAGACCACTGCCAAGATGTATTTGACATTTCTGACATGCAAACCCCTGGCAGTTCAGCACCTGTCTGCACAGCCAGGAGTAGGTACAAAACTTCATTTCTGCCCATAGTCTGATGTAGAAGGTGGGCTGTCTCTCTGCCATACCCAAGCTAGAGAATGAATATTCTGAATATTGGAAGAGAAGAATGTTATGAGGAGTAGTCAGCATGGATTCACCAAGGGGAAGTCATGCTCGACCAACCTCATTGCCTTCTATGATGGCATCACCAGCTGGGTAGATGAGAGGAGAGCAGTGGATGTCATCTGCCTTGACTTTAGCAAGGCTTTCGATACTGTCTCCCATGACATCCTGACAGCAAAGCTGAGAAAGTGTGGGATAGAGGAGTGGACAGTAAGGTGGGTTGAGAACTGGCTGACTGGCCGAGCTCAGAGGGTGGTGATCGGCGGCGCAGAGTCCGGCTGGAGACCTGTGACTAGCAGCGTTCCCCAGGGGTCGGTGCTGGCTCTGGTCTTGTTCAACATCTTCATCGACGACCTTGATGAGGGAATAGTGTCTGCCCTCAGCAAATACACCGATGACACAAAGCTGGGAGGAGTGGCTGACACACCAGAAGGCTGTGCTGCCATTCAGCGGGGCCTGGACTGGCTGGAGAGATGGGCAGGAAGAAACCAAATGAGGTTTAACAAGAGCAAGTGTAGAGTCCTGCACCTGGGAAGGAACAACCACACATATCAGTACAGGCTGGGGGACGACCTGCTGGAGAGGAGCTCTGAGGGGAAGGACCTGGGCATCCTGGTGGATGACAGGTTGGCCATAAGCCAGCAGTGTGCCCTTGTGGCCAAGAGAGCCAATGGGATCCTGGCGTGCATTAAAAGGAGCGTGGCCAGCAGGTCAAGGGAGGTGATTCCCCCCCCTCTACTCTGCCCTGGTCAGGCCTCACCTGGAGTTCTGTGTCCAGTTCTGGCCTCCTCGGTACAAAAGACAGGGATCTCCTGGAAAGAGTCCAGTGGAGGGCCACAAAGATGATAAGGGGCCTGAAGCATCTTCCCTATGAAGAAAGGCTGAGAGACCTGGGTCTGTTCAGCCTGGAGAAGAGAAGACTGAGAGGGGATCTCATCGATGTGTATAAATACCTGAGGTGTGGGAGACAGAGGGATTTGGTCAACCTCTTTTCAGTGGTTTGTGGGGATAGGACAAGGGGTAACGACCACAAGATAGAGCACAGGAAGTTCCTCACCAACATGCGAAATAACACAGTGAGGGTGATGGAGCACTGGAACAAGCTGCCCAGGGAGGTTGTGGAGTCTCCTTCTCTGGAGATATTCAAGGCCCGTCTGAACGCCTACCTGGGCAGCCTGCTCTAAGGAACCTGCTTTGGCAGGGGGGTTGGACCCGATGATCTTTCGAGGTCCCTTCCAACCCCTTCAATTCTGTGATTCTGTGATTCTGTGAATATCCTGAGAATGCCATTGCTCTCCTCTAGGTATGGCCCCAAATGTCTGACCCTGCCTTGTCCCTTCTCATTGCTCCTAATGAAGAAAACTATACTTGTACCAGCATTCAGTAAGTCCAGAGGGATCTCCCATTAGTAGGAATTCCTTCATCTGTAGATGGTTTTTATTTTTATTTTTATTTTTCACAATTTTATATTCATACCATGTATGTTGAGGAAATACAAGTGATAAGGAAATGAGGCTAGAATAGGTGGAGTACTAATCAATCTTCCACTGGCAGAACAGCCCTCATAACCATTTCATTTGTTTACAGATCTTCCCTGGTTTATCACATTTAGGCTCAGCTTACCAGGACGAAAGCAGTCTGTCATGTGTGGTGCCACGTGACCAAGATGCGCAGTCAATCTGGAACAGTAATGAAGACAAATCACACAACCACATTCTGCGTAGCCCATGAATTGAGGTATATTTGAATAACATCGCTTACCAAATCCACTTGAGAAAATCAAGGGTGGTTTGTGAAATTCCCAGGAATAGAGAAATAGTCTGCTGGAAGAACTCATTGCTGATCACAGAAAGATCTTGGTAAACTATTCTGCAGTAAATGGATCAAATGGGATGGAGCAGACAATTTCTCTGAGAAGGAGATGCCTTTTAGGAGCAGAGCAATAAAATATTACAGAATGGACGCAATGAGAAGATGTAGGCTGGTCTACCAGCTCAGACCCACAAGCCAGGGACTACACCTGTGCATGTGAACCTATTAATGCAGGACTGTGGCTCCCTCAGTTAAAAAACAGTCCCGTCTAATGGTATTAGTACAATGAATCTGTGGAAATGAAAATATATGAAGCATTTCCCAAATGGTCATGCATATGGCTCTTCTTGACTTCAAAGCCGAGTGCATTACTATGACCTGTCTTTCCCACACACACACTCCCTTTTCCCAAGGGAAGCAACTCATGTCTCCAGTACTTTTGCACCTTCCTTTGAACACATCTTAATGTTAACTCCATTCTTCTTTAACAACATATTCTACTTTGTATAAGTCTGAAAGCAAACTCCCACGTGAAGGATAGTGTCAATATTCCCCTCCACAACCTCCTTATCTTTAAACAGTAAAATTGTTGACACATGGCTCAGAATATGAATATTTGATCAAAATGAACCTTCAGTGATTCCAGAAATTTCACATCCCGAAGCGTCTTTTTTGGCAGATGGCCAGTAATCATCTACATTTTTTTCTGTTTGGATCCACCTTGTTTCAGGTTTAATGCCCTTAGAACAGAACAACCATTATGGAAATTAGTTAGCAGCTGCTGTACATCAATGTTTAGAAAATTAATATTACCCACATTACACAGCACAGAAGCTGAATTTTAATGAAGCACTGAAACTATAAGCAAATTGACCTTTAACCTCATCAGAGAAATAGTCAAACACAACTTTGTCTGAGAAAACTTATAATTTCCACCAGAATTCTCTGGACGCGATAACAGAAATATTGTATTTTCATTGTAATAAAAGGAATTAAATGCTTCAGCAGATTACAGATGACAAAGGAAACTAAACTATTACGTGTACTTACTGCTAAGCTTTAGAAATATTTTCTCTTAGTCATATGACAGTGGAAATTATCATGCTTTGTAATAATAGACCTAACACATGAAGGGAAGTGATGAGATATATGCTGAGAAGAAAACTGATCTAAGCAGTCAGCTGAGGTTTCTCCTGGTTTAGGAACTGTTACCAGCCCGTACAGAGAAGACAGTCCCTTGCTGGCTTTTTGTCTGCTGGCTTCTCTGTCTTGCTGTTCTTCATCGCTGTTCTCTTTTCCTTTTTATTGAACTATCTGAAACGTTCAATTCTGACCTCTTTAATTTGAATAATGTATTTTCCTTTATACTCTAATACAGTTATAACTGTATCAGAAAAAACAGAAGGGATAAATTTATTATCATCAAGTAATGTATCATGGACATTTTAATTTCAGCTAGAAGCATTTGGTTAATGTAGTTTTCTCTCCCTTTTTTTAGAAAATAATTGCAAAACCCACTTAGGAAAACTTGCAGGGTGTCATTCTTCACAGACTTTCTAAAACAATTTTGTAGCCTTATTAAAACACCCTCCTAGTGTGTGTTTCTGTGTATGTGTTTGTGCAGGGTTGAGCTTTTTGTAAACATGCGTCAAGACTGCCAGTATAAATTTACCTGGAGGGTACATTCATTCTATAAATGGCAGCCAGTACAAGAAAGTCCTCCAATGGAAATTATGCACAGTTTCTAGCAGAACTGTTTACTGATGTTCAAAGTTAGACGAACAGGTCTGAATGCTGTAGTGGCTACATTTAGTTTTTATTCACATTTAGTTGGCAGTAGTTCTAAAACTCTCAAAAGTTAATATATGTAAAAAAAAAAAAAAAGTAAACAGTAGGATATTACAAGATTCAGATACTGTAAAATAAACGGACTCACCTGGCTGTGGAATGAATCCAGCTCCATGAAAAAGGATTAAAATTAACAGGACTTTAGAGGAAGGAGAAATTCAGCTTCTCATTTCCTTCAGACACAATGCTGATTAGAAGACTGCAACAGAACAGAATGGGCTATAAAATTACTTAAAGGTCATCACATGTTGTAATAAACTGTAACCTAATTTATTTTTTTAATGCTGACATGAATCTGCTGAAACTAGAAAAGCAGGTAACTTTTTCAATTAATGTCAAAATCTCCCATTTTATTTTATAGGTTGTTTTACCCATTCTAAGTTAAAATGATGCTTTATTATGGCATCATTTTATGAGCCCAAAGAGACATTTTGACATTTACCATAATCTCCTAGAAAGCCAAAAGTGAAATGGTTCCAAAAGATGTACTGAATAAAACACCCTGAAACAAAATGTAAAAAACATTACTTTATAAATAAGAGTGGTGATTAAAGTATTGTTTTTTTCCCACTTCAAATGCAGGGGCTGTATTTCCCCCCACCTTCTTAATACTCTCTGACACCGTCTTTGAAATAAAAGGCAAGCATCTTGCAAGAGAGACCTTTTAAAAGCAAGAAAAATCCTTCCCCAGCCTTCATTTTTGTCTCGTTATTTTACCTGCAACCATTTGATGACAGTTCAGTGTAGGGGTATTATGGATTTAAACCACAATTTATGGACAGCCTCTGTTCCTTCCTGGGGCACTGCAGGTGAAGAGATGAGACAGAAAGTCTTGAACAGTCTCAGTTGGGGAGCTGGTTCCTCCCAGCCCTCTCCGAAGTCAGGCTTGAGCAGCCCTGGTTTCCTCACCTCATCTTCTGAAGGGCATTCCCTATTTCCCTGTCCTGTGAGAGAAATGAAGGGTGGAGGTAGCTCTGTGAGGACACTTTCTGCTGCAGGCAGAGTTTGGAGGAGCAGATGAAGGGCAGCAGTGACCTGGTGAGGCCAAGCACCCTGTGCTCAGCCCAGTGGGGCATCACCATCCGTGGAGCTTCATTGCCTCACCAGGGAGGAAAGGGGAGGTTGTGCTTCATTAACTATTGATTGCTAAATGCTGACATGGTGTCAAGGTTTCTCCATTTTATCAGCAGCTACTTCCAAGGACCTGTTAGCAGTTCAGAGTTGCCTAAGAGCAAACTTGACTCTTGGCTGCCAGTGGAGACGATGCATGTTAAGACACAAGATGTTTGTGTGGAAGCAGCCGTGCATAAAGGCATGGGGAAAGGTGTAAGGAAAGGCCTGGGCCTGCCCTGCCTGGGTGGCCACAGAAGTCAGGGTCTGTTTTCTGCACAGTAGTCCAGCTTTCCTTGCTGTGGAGTGGGAAGTCCCAGCAGAGGTGCAGGTGGTGACCCCCAGGGCTAGAACCGGGTTAGTTCTGGTTTTGTTTTGGAGCCCAACAGTGCTAAGTTCTTGCACAGGAAAGGAGCAGGCCAAGTGAATACCATCATACCTTGGTTCGAGGCTTGAACTCAAGTCAGTCAGGCAGAGAAAAAAGTCTCAACCACTCTCTAGCACCACAGGATGGATGTTTGGCCACTGAGCAGGCAGCAGGATGGGATGGACCACCATCATCTCCCCATGCTGGATGTGTTTCCTTTGGGGTTTGGCGTGGTGAGAGCACCTGGTCCCTGCATGGTATGGCGCCCAGGTGGCAGGCTGGTGCAGAGCAGTTTGTCAACCTGTCAGCAGCAATTTTCTCATGGGATTTAGATACTGCCAAACAATAGAGAGCATGGCAAAACCTTCAGTCTGGACAAAGAAACATTCAGCTGCAGTGAATTACCTGTGGCTTCCCTATAAACCTCAGGTATTTTCTGCTCTGGTGGTGCTTACCGGAAAGCCATGAAAATATTTCTGGAAGAAGAGAATCAAAAAAAAAAAAAGAGAGAGAGAGATAGAACAGGGTAAAAATGATGAAGGTGTGGGCTTTGCAAAGCAAAGATGAATGCTAGAAGATAGGGCATATATAATTTCAGGTATAGGGCCGGAATCCCCATTGATCTAATGAGTCTCACAAGTTGCTTCTCTCTGTGTGTTAAATCACCAGGTCCCTTCCCTGGTACACCTTGTAATATACTGCCAGCTGGTTTTCATCCTGAATGATACATTTGCAAATTCTCCAGTAGGCCTCATTAGCAAGGAGTTGCTAGCATTTGCAGCCATGCGTTAGATTTAACTTGTATCTTACAGGCACGTTTTTAACGTCCTTGTTAGGATTGCAATGGCAATTTTGAAAGATTATACCAACTTCAAATGACAGCAACTTTCTAAGTGCCCACAGGAAGAGGACAGCAGTCACACTGTTTGAGGTCAGTTGGGAGACCAGGGTTTTCTGTTCTTCTGGGTTAATCAGAAGTCAGAATCTTAAGTGCCAATTTTGTAAAGAACTTTGTGTCCAGTTTTCCTCCAGCCCCAATGCTGAACTGTCTGATCAATACTAAATCTAATTTATAATGATGGCCCCTGTGAAGCTTGCAAATGTTATGTCAACATATCTTAATAGCTTTGGCTTCCCGAACAGCCTTGTTAGCTGCAACGTTGTCTGCTTCTGCTACTCTCTTAACTACTTCCACCTACAGAGCCCCATCTGTAACAATGTTGACCACTTCTCCCATCTTTTTTGCTCTGTTCTACCAGCAGAGGCTTCAGAGCTGCCAGTTCCTGTTGTGTGATAGCCCTTCGACAAGCACAAGGAAGAAAAGAGAAGAAGGAAGAAAACAAAATTAATTCCCCTGTTGATTCTCCCCCTCCCTGCAACTGATGAACCAAAGAAGGAAATAATTGCTACTCTCTTTTAATAATGGCACGTTTACAAAAATTTCCATAAAGATGATTCAGAAAGGAATGCATGGATTTCTTCTCTGTGGGGTGTCCAAAACGGTTTGCATTGTTCCATAATGTTATGTTATTAGTGCTCCATCTAATTTATATTTGCATTTCCCTGTCTCCAGGGCAAATTTTTACAACTCACTTGCAAAGTACTAAATGAAGAACTGCTGCAGTGCTAAAGAATCGTATTTTCTAGCAAGCTTTCAAGCCATCCATTAATTGCAAAGAGGCTGAAACCCGAAAGGTAATGAAGGACTCCAAAGAAACACTGAGTTTTCTACATCCTCATGTGCAGTGGAAAGCACACAGCACTGTAGGAAGTCAGGACTGTATGGAGAAATGGTTGTTCATTACAGTTGTTGTGGGATGGAAACTATAAATATACGCAGTCTGTGTCTGTAGACTGTATTCATTGTAAGCAGGAGGGCTTGTCTTCCTGCTTGTCACTGGAAGAGAGGTTGAAAGTCGAACAGAGTCAAACAAATGACGAGTGACAGCTGGAGAATCACTGTTTTTCTGAGGTGTCTCACTGCCAGAATATGTGCCACATCCACATGTGTGGCACAAGAGTTTAGGCAAACAAATTTTACTAATTGGATACTTACAAACACTTAAAGAGACCAAATCTTAACCGGGTTTCTCCTGCCAGTTACTGTGGAGGCACAGTCTACCTCCCAGTGGAACAATAGAGGTGAAGATAGGAAATAATGATAGTGCTATTAATGAATTATTCTGAAGTAGCAGTAAAATCTCCTTTATTGCATTGGGAAACTGATGCAAAGATATGTAAATGACTCACTCAAAAGTCAGATGAGAAATGAGTGGCGGAAGGGAGGGGGAGGACACAGATCTCCTGAGTCTCAGTTACATTCTTCACACTGAAACCATTTCTCGCCTTTCAGATATCATCAGAAAAAAAAAAAAAAAGTATAAATATCTATACAGAAAAAAACTACATAAATTAAATCTCACCAGTGGTTTCGTATTTCAGAGAATGAGTGTATTTCAAGAATTTGCCCAGCATCTCAGTGCAAGCTAATTTGGGTTTAGCAACACAAGCTGCAGATATGCCTGGAGAGTCAGCAAGGGACAATGGCTACTCTTTTCTTCCAGAAATAAAGCTAAGGCTTCACAGACTATGGAGAATATGTATTAAAAATCACCAGGTCTGGGAGAGAAAGTAACATATTGTAAGCTTTTTGTTCCAAATACCTGATCAAAGGACAAGAAAAGAAAAAAGAGGCAGCTTTCTAGCCTTTCTGGGCAGCAGAAAGTCATGATGATTTCTGTGCCTCTGATGCCAAGGTGGCTGCTTTGTTTTCTAATGAGAGAATATTATAGTCCAATTAAAACAGGATAAACTTATTCCACCTGCTTTTTGATGTCAATAACTCTAGGCTGCAGTTTATGGCAAACTCTATCCACACAATGAGGAAGCTGCACCTGTTCAAACATCGGGTCTTAATTTGGCCAAAAATCTGTATGGATGCACCTCAGATTTTGTTTTCATAAGATGAGTCTGCATGTTTCACTGGGTGCTAACCTTTCAGATATATTTGCAAAGCAGAAAAGTGTAATATTTCAAGTCTTAACCATGTGCCTTAGTTAGTGACTCAAGCCTTATGTTCCAACATTTTTTAAAAATCTTAATTAATTCAAGGTAAGAAGGCAGAATCACATACGGATTTTTTTTTTTTTTTTTTTTTTTTTTCTCAGCAGGGATTCAAAGAATCTGTCCACCTGTTCAAACCAGGAGATGAGCCAAAATTTCATGTTGGAGTGACAATTATCCCTGACAGAGAAACAAAGATATCCCCACCTTCCTTTTGGTTGGCCCATTCTGCAGAGAAGGTGTAATCTGCAAAACTACTGTTCTGCACCTCAGAAAATCTAGCAAATATCATTTGCAAACACTAAGCCAAGTTAAAAACAGCAACAAGAACAAAACCTAATTTCTACTTCAACAGCTTGAAGGCTAGTTTGGAGGGGAAGCAATGCCGACACTTGTGTTTATGAATATTGTATGAGCTCTAACATATATTGAAAGTTGTATTTTAAAAACGAGGTAAATGCTGGTCAAGAGAATGTCCTGCTACATAACTGTTCAGACTCCAAAAGTAATGAGTGTGGCTTTCACAATAGCAAAGAACTACATGTACCTCAGGACTGGTGTCTTCTACTCCCTTTGTTCACTCCTCCATAGATCCATCTCTCTCTGTTCCTCTGGCTTTGGTAGTCAGCAAGCAATTTTCTCTTTGGTAGGAGGCATTCTGTGTGGCAGTGATAAACATCTCCTTGCTCACATCACTAAGATTCTTCATAAGAAAGAAAAACCTTAGACAAGGTCTTCACAAAACCTGTTTCTATATAGTGGGATCCTAAGGGCAACAGCAGTGGATGGAGACTATAAACATTCTCTAATGTTTAGGAACAAGTACCTGTGATAAGAATTTAATAACTAGGCGATGTTTTCAAGAGACAGACCAGAAACTAACAGTAAAACATGGAAAATGATCTTTAGCTCAACATTTACAGTTTCTGCAAGCTGGGTGCCTGCAGGCTCTGAGTATGACCTTTGGGAGACCCAAAGTCAGGCTCTGTATGAAGAGTGCCTAAATGAATCCCTGAGGATGATGCACATTGCAAGACAGGGCATCATGTGCACTTTTTCTGAACGTGTGTTCCTGCATGTTCTTTGAGGCCATTCCCTTCTCAGATATTTGGTTTGGGTGCAGTCCTACAGGTCTGTCTCAGAGAAAACCCTCGCTGAGGACTATGGATTCTGATAGACTAATCAGCCATCACACAAAGACAATTTAGCTGGCTGAGTCATATATAGTGGATGTGTGTGCTCCCTGTCTGCCTGTGCTATATTCATTGGCTTAGACTGAACAACATTTAGGGGTATCTTGAGCTGATGCTGCACTCCGAGGGAGAAAAATCCACTGATGTGATGTGTTCAGCAGCACAGGAACAAGCACCTGCCAGGCAGTGGCTGACCATGGTTACAAACATTTGGGAAGTTTTAGATAGGTCAGATAAGCATTTGTTAAAGGCAATCTGCCCTAACAGTGCATGACTTTTCACACAGGTTTGAAAGGGTTAGAAAACATTTGCAAACAACCTCCCTACAAATCTTACTCTAGACAAAGCCAGAGAGAGGGAAGGGATGTTTGAATTGTATCTGGAGGATTTGGCAAGCAGTCAAACCACTTTTTTCCTATCTGTAGCAAACTGTTAAAAATAGGACAAGATTCAGAAGGCTCAGATCTGCCCTTAAAAAAAAAAAAAAAGAGAGAGAGATAATTGAAGAGTTTCTCTTACTGGCATGTTTCTATTTCTGTTGTGAAAATGAAAGAAAAACTAATAATGTTGGGGTTTAATAGCAGAATATACCCAATATACAGAAGATGCTTTGATTTTGATTGGGAGTATACAAGGTAGGCTGCTGTTAACCTGTGCTTAGTAAATAGTGCACAGTAAAATCATAACTGAAGGACTGAGATACAGATCACATACACCACAGATAAAAAAAGGGGGGAGAGCAGTGACATCTTTCATTTCTCTGTCACCCTGTGGGGATTTAAGAACAATAATAAGTAAGCAGGTTAGCAGCTGCCCACAGATGAGGGGTTTTGCTCGCCAACAGACCTGATATGTTTAGGACCAGGGTGTTTAACAACCAGAAATAGTCCAAATTTCAGCCTTAGCATCTCAACAGAAGTTTGAGATTATCTTATCAAACATCAACAAGAACAGAAACTGTAAAACAGTCGTTACACAATCTGATTTGTTGCCTGGAATCCTTATTATTGGTGGCATTCAAAAAAAAAAAAAACATATCTTAAAATGGCAGCTTGGAATAAATAGCCATTCCCTGTGAGACTTTTGAGAGATACGCATTCAGTTTACTGAAAAAAAAAAAAAAAAAAAAAAAACACATATTATTATTTCTGTCACCAGAGTAGAGGCAATATAGCTACACGTGAACATACTGTATTCTGTCTCAAACACTTCCCTGGAGAATTTCCAGTTAAGTTCTTATTCTACAATTTTTATAGTCAGCGATGATACATAAAATACAGAAATAACATAGTTTAACTTGAAGCTACCAGACTGAATCTGCACTCTTGATCAAAGAATCTTGAATTGACTTTAAAACTGAGGGAATTTCATATGGGATTTATTGTGCAGAAATATGTAGGGTATATTTGGATGTCATTTTTATAAGGACACTTCTTACAGCAACTGAAAATGCTATAAACTGAATTGTGGTATATGAAACTCCTTAAGGTTTATGGCAAGTTTGTGACTGCTGAAATGAAGACAAATAATTTGAGATAACAGGTGTGTCAGCAGCATAGAGGCTAAATATGATTCATTTTGATACAAAATTCAAATACAATATTCTCTGGAAATATTAGAATTCCATTGTCGGTTTGTAAGTACTGATTTTGTATTAATTCAGACTGAAACAATTTACTTGCCTCTTTGTTGCTGAATAGATTATATTGCACTATAAAGCTTTTAGTACTGTTATTATTTTTGCAACAATATACTTGTGGCATTTCATAGATATTACACTGATGAAGTCCTTGGACATGAAAATATGTTCTGTGCTCTGATCCCACCAAATCTGTTTATGCATTTCACTCTCCTGAGTTTGTTCATTAGAGCAGTAATTACTTACAAGAGCATAGTTTGCTTTTTTCAGTCCTAAAACATGCTACTCTACCCTAATTAGGTCCTTTGAAGCTAGCACATTCTGTAAAAAATTCAAAGATATCTGATTCATGAAAACATCCAAATGCCCTGTAGAAGACATTTCATAAAAAGCACAGATTGGGACACCAATTTCTAGATCTCGGTCTCTTCTGAAGAAGCACTGAGGCTGCTGCACTAGAAACTTTCATGGCCAAGATGTGCCCTGGTGGCTCAGGCACCAGCGTGCTGGTGTCAGGCAGGGTGCAACCTCAGCTTCAGCAGCAATCTGGCAACTGAATATTAGTATGGTTCAAACAATCTTTCAGCCTGAATGCAAACATCATACCTGTATCCGACCAATACTGAAGGGAAAGGATGCACTTGCCAAGCAAAAAGCTTGTCTGAGGCTTTGCAAAAGGCTATGAGACACGCAGTAGATATAAAGGATCGGAACAAATCCTGGATACTTGGAGAAGTGAAGTCAAGGCAAGTGTCTGCTGAATACTAATTGCATTTATTTACCACTGGAACAGGTATTTTTGAAAAAAAAAAAAAAAAAAGAAGAAAAAAAGAGAGAAAGATTTAATGGTAGTGAACGCACTGCTTTTAAAAGACACTGCAAAGGAAACACTCACTTTTTTCTTTTTCTTTCTCTCTGTCTTTATTTATTTATTTATTTTTCCCTCCCCAGAACAAATGGGCCAAATGTAGCAGCCAAATATAGCAGACAGCAGCTAGGCCATGCAAATGGTGTGCCACCAGCTGACCTGGAGCAACCTCCAAGGGATAAAAGTTGCTTATTACTGTGGCCCATATGATCTTTAACTTTTTGACTAAAGAGATGCTAACTAATGCAAAAGAAAATAGTGGTGTGTTTTTTTTGCAAGCCAATTCCTGCAGTGGTATAAAACATATTGAAGAAAGAGACAACTGCAGTGTAACAGCAGCTGAGAAAGAGCAGTTAGAAAATGTGAGAGAAGCAGCCCTGCCATCACCAGGGTCAGTACAGGAGGGCAGGCAGTGCTCCAGGCATGCAGCAGCAGTTCCCCTGTGGCCTGTGCAGAGGCCCCTGGTGGAGCAGGCTGTCCCCTTGCAGCCCATGGGTCCCACATGGAGCAGATCTCCACGCTGCAGCCCATGGAGGAGCCCCCAGTGGAGCAGGTGGATATGGCCTGGAGGAGGCTGCGGCCCATGGAGAGCCCCCGCAGGAGCAGGCCCCGGGCTGGAGCTGCAACCCGTGGAGAGGAGCCCGCGCAAGGGCAGGGAGTCTGGAGGAAGCTGCTGCCCATGGGGGACGGGCAGTTTGTTCCTGGGGGATGGACCCCGTGGTACGGAGCCATCTTGGAGCAGTTCTTGAAGAACTGCTGCCTGTGGGAAGCCCCCGCAGGCTCAGTTCGGGAAGGATGGCATCCTGTGGGAGGGACCCCATGTGGAGCAGGGGCAGAGTGGCCATGAAGGAGCAGCAGAGAGGAAGTGTTACGGACTGATGTTAGGGAGTTCTCACTCCTTGCTCTCCCAGCTGCTGTGGCACAGCAGTTTTTTCCCTTTCTTAAATGTGCTCTCAGTGAGGTGCAAACAACATGGCTTATTGGCTTGGCTATGGCCAGTAATGCATCCCTTTTGGAGCCAGTTGAAACTAGTTCTTATTTAACATGGGTCAGTTTCTTGACTCTTCTCACGGAGGTCACCCCTGCAGCCCCCCTTGCTAAGTAAACCCAATATGCCTTATTTCAACCCACAAGCCTTTTTTCATCAGATTTTCTTCCTCTGTTTATTGTGGAGGGGGTTAGAGAGCAGCATGGTGGTGCTTAGTTACCTACTGGTGTTAAACCACCACACCTTAAAGACCTTGTTTTCAGATATGGCTTTCCCTCTTTCTGCTTTTATGTTATACAGCACCTCTTTTAGAAGAAAAAAAGGAAAACAAGCAGGGATAATATCTTCTAAGTAGTAAAAGTGCATATAAATATGTAGCATAAAATAGTGTATAGTAAAGCAGAAGTTTAAGAATTTCAGATACATTGATCATAAAGAAGAGAAATGTGATAGCTTAAGGTACTTTATGAAAATATTTTTAAAAGCTTGATGGAAGTACTTCTATTAAAAGTGCAACTCCATTTTTCATTCAACACATCTTCATTAGTTAGATATGTCTAAGCCTAACCTCAAGAATATTTTGTAGTCTTTTGAGACTTTACATACCACAGTGTTGGCTTCTTAGCTGGTAGGGATCTCAACAGAAAACTTTGTAGTAAATGGGGGTGAGTGTGTGCATGTGCTTTATGTTTAAGGGAGTAAGATTGCGCAAAACAACAGTAAAGTTATACATTATAAAGATAATCTTACAAGACAAAAATATTTAATTGTTTGACATTGGAAAACAGACAAAATGGCTGTTATTCCATGAAGAGCCTTGTAACCTTCTTCTGTGACCTCTCATCAAGCTCCAGCCAAGTTGCCACATACTCACCTCTATGAGCTTGGGAAAGCCAAGAAAATCCCTACTAACAGCTACCTGCTGTGCAGGCACACAAATTTATGAGAGCTCTGGAATGGATTTATTGAACTTGTTTTTCAACAAAAAGCCAATCTACTTTGTTCAGCATCACTGTCAAATGTACAGCTGAAGCACTCAGTTGCGCAAGAGATTCTTACCACTTAACTCATCAACAGAATCACAGGACAGGAGGGCTTTGGGGACCTCCTAATTATATTCTAAAAGCCACTTTTCACTCTCCCCAAGCTGACACATGCCCGCATTTGTGACCTTGGAGATAGCCAAGGAAATCACCACTGTGGTTGTGCTTCTACTTCTGGCGTGCAATGGTATGGGATGGGTGCAGGCATGTGCACAAGAGGGGAATACGAAAAATTTTACCAAGAGTTATAAAGTTATTGTGGGAATGGATCCCAAAGGTGAGAGCTGCTCCACTGCTCCACTACCAGAAAGACAACAGTTCATATAGTTATTAGAGTCATCTACAGAAAGAAAAGGTTGCAGTAGATTTTATCAGTCTGAACATAATATCTTTGAAACTCTAAGTTATCTGTTTAAAATCAGTTATGTTTTAAGAGACAATGAGCTATACCATACTATTGAAATGACATGGACCTATAACTACAGCATAACACTTTGCAATTTTCTCTTAACAAATAAAACCACGTACAAAATGTTATAGAATAGTGGGATTTCAGTCTGCTAAATTATTAAAAATATTTAAACAGATACTAAAAAGCAATACATGAATGATGTATATTTCAAAATCTGAAACATAGCTGTCTTGTACTTCATACAATTAGTTTTGCTGCATCCTGTGCAGAACTTGAGATCCACTTTAACAGGGAACTTTCCAAGTACATATTTTACAAAAGGCCATCTCATTACGCAGCCAATTAAAACGATTTGTTTGTTCATGATGGAATCTAATGTAGAGATTTGTTTTCTTCCAATAGATACCTTCTGCTAAGAAGCCAAATTGGCACAACTTTATAATTGCACTAGTTCCACTGGGAGCTACAAAGAAGTTTGTGAAGCTGATAATTCTTTAGTGCAAATGAACTAACAATAAAGACAAGCCACTTATAAAATTTTCCACTGTGAAAACTGAGAAACATTGCAGCATCCAGAGAAAATGTAGAAGATTAAAAACCCCAGGATTTTATTATATTACCATCTTTATCATATTACTTATAATATTCATTATATTAATTATGTTACAATATATATTATATTATCAGCTTTATAGATGACACACTGATGAAGTCTTCATCATGAGTATTTTAAGACCAACAACCCAATATTGCAAAAGATTGTTCTTTCCTAAGCAAGATACCAAAGATGCTATAAAAGTTGTCACAGTGACAAAGTTTTGGCCTCTGTTGCCCAAAGAAACCCATTAGTAATAAAAAACAAACTGAGCATAAAATTCAGTAACTCATATAAGCATGTTTTAAAATAGGAAGGAAAACCAATAAAGCCTTATTTTGCTTGTAGTGAATATGAATGGAAATTTGCTGTGAGCATCAATGCTGCAATAGAAACATTCACAAAATACTCAGACACTTTTTGGCTTTGAACTTTGTTTTTCAGTTTTAATTCTGGGAAAAATGTAGCAGAATGAGGACCATCAATGTGATCAGGGACAGACCTGATCTCCCAAAGCTAATGGAGAGACTGTTGGTCCTTGGTGCAGACTATGTCATCACAGAGGAATGTGACCGTGACCACTCCAACAAGTTATATTCATGGGTGACCAAGACTGCAGGCTGTTCTGTCCCATACAGTTCAGTCTTCAGAAGAGACAAAGAATAAATACTACTACTGAAGACAGAGGAAGCCTTGCTCACTTTCATCCTTTCTCCTTATCATGTGCAATCCAGCCCAAACATGAGGAAGATGAAGGGGAGCTCCAAGGGCCCTAAGGAAGGGCTGCTGGAGCACCTGGAAGCTAAGCAGAGCACCTGGGTGAGGCATAGGTAATGTCAGAGGACACAAGCTAGCTGGTGGCCTGGGCAAGAGGATTTAGACCACAGTGCAGCATTAGCAGAGTACTGTGTTCCTTCTTCTTGGACACAAAACTGTGTTTTATACCATTTGCTTCAGAAGACTAAAATTAGGAGCCAAAATTTGGTGTGTGCTCAGATCCTTTCAAAGATAGGAATATCACTTGGAGCATTTAAATTTAATTAAGAAGACCTATTTTTTTGGTTATAAATGAGTGGCACTAGCATCACCTTAGGTTGTGACTTCATTGCTTTTCAAGTCAGTGCAAAGTATCAGTCAAATACCACCAAGCCAGCAGTGTGTATCATTGCATTTTGGCTTGTTGACTCTGTAAGTTGCAGACGAAGATACGCTTTCTTACAGTATTTGAGCTCTTTTCCTTTGGACAATAAATGCCAGTTTGAAACATCATTATTATTTTTATTGTGGATAAAATTAGAATTTAAACTTGTAAAACACGTGGCAGCAGCTGATCATATAATAAAATGAAGTTTTGGAACTGATGACTAGTTTATACTGGGATGCTCAAACAAGATAAAGATTGGAGTTAATGCTGAAAAAATGAGCTGGATACATCTCATTAAGGGCTTACTGCTGTATTTGCATTTTTGTTTAATACTCAAATCCTGAAGCACTGCAAATGAGCTGTAACTTTGCAGTCTTTAAAAAATAAATAAAGATTAGATAAATGCAGATGCTATGCAAACAGTCGATCAGCAGCAGGCTACTGAGCAGCCATTAACGAGTGCTGGAAAGTTACATAGGTGATCATGAAAGACCTTTCCAGCAAGACTAAATGCCACATTGATGTGTGAGTTCCTTCTGATACTTTCCTTGAATTTGTCATGCAGGCTATACGAGGTAATCTGAAGTTATGCCTTGTTAGTTGAGAAAAGATGATGTATCTGTAGGTGGGGAAATACACGTAGAATTACTATCGTGTAAAGAAGAGACAAATAGTATAATTGCACAATGCCTGAATTATTGCAACAGAAAAGAAATAACCTTTTCTATTATTTCTACTTTTTCTTCATTACCAAATAGCACATGAATAGCTCCAGCATTCAGGATCATACTCAGATTTTCTAAAAATGACTCATCCTAGACCAGAAGAGACAGTTGCTCATTTATACCCCAGATTACAAAAGCATTTTAAAAATCATTTTTTCGCTATCCATTTATTTGTCTTCCCCATACTTTCTTATTGGTTGTTTGTTATGAAAAAGATTTATGGCTTAAAACTCCATCTTATTTATCCCCTTCTTTTTAATGAGTAACTATAAAATAAGCATCATTTTCCTAATGTGCATTTTGAGTGTCAGAAATAGGCAATTTAAATGTGAAGCTTCAAAACACTATTAATGCCGCAATTTAGTGACAAAATATCTCTCAGTTTCCAGTGCCTCTTGCCACATTTCTTCATTTTGATGATTTATTGTATTATTTCTTTAGCTGTAATAGTTAGGGCCCTAAGTCATTGGTTTATTTTTGTATTTCTCCTCAAATTAATACATTTCAGTAATGGCTGGCTGTACCTTTGTTTGACAATCAGCCGAGAGTGACGCAACGTTGCACCCCCATTGTGCCAGGCACTTCTAGACACCATTCTGAGATCATCTCTCTGTTTCCAGCCTGTGTATGAAGCCTGAATACTAACTTGAGAAAGCTCAGGCTGCCATCAGCAGCTCCGGTCTCACCAGAGAGCAACCACGGCTTTCTCCTCCTGATGACAAGGAGGAAAAGCTGTCACAATGCCTAACATGAAAACGGAAGTAATGATAGAGATTAGAGGGTTTCTTTATGATTAGCTCAGCTTCATGTGCTCCAAAGCCTTCAAAAGAGGATGAACTCTGTCTCAAGAAAAGCACTGCTGCTCAGGGAGTTTACCAGTCTCTCCTCGCCTCTCAAATACGCTACAAGCACAAGTAACTTCTCAGTACTCAGTGTGTGGCACGCACCGCTTCAGGGTGCTGGATTATATGCCTGCCTGCATGAGGTACAATGTAAATTATACAGCATCCTGCTGCTATTTGAAGATATTGAAAGACCATTTCTATTTTAAATATGCATTCAAAATCCGGAGACTATACCACCATGCCTGCATTAGATATACACTTGTACTGAAAATGTTTTCAGACAGCTTTATACAAACTGGACATTTGGGAAAATGTACTGGGGTGCTTTGAAAGCTGAAAAAGGACAAATTATGCATGACAAAGCCCTCCCATGTTCTTCTCCTCTTCTCTTTCCAAACTTCAAAGCCTGTAAAAGTAGCGTAGGTACCCTATTTGTACATATACTTTGTATGAGGCGAGGGAAGCTTAGCATCAGTATTGCCTTTTAGGGCTGAGGAAATAAGCCCCAGAGATGTGAGATACCTGTCTTGGTGTTGTACAGCAGATCTATAAAAACCTCCCTTGCACAGTGCCCTAATCAAATATAGTTAAATGGCTGACACAAGTAAGTTCTAATGACAGTGTCCATACTGACAGCTATATCAAGTTAACAGCAACATTTGCCACTGGACAAATACCTGTTGTTTCAAGTTTGGGCCTGAATAGAGGGCTCCTGTGTCCCTGCAGATCGCGAGCCCCTCTTTGTTTAGATTTTGTCCTGTTGTTGTAATCTTTGCAAAAATGCAGCAGTCTAGTTCTGGGGATGAACACATGGAAAGCATAGCTCCCTCCTCTACCTAAGCATTCAAAGAGCCTGAAGGGTTATTTCTAGAAGAAACCAAAGGTGTTAACTTGCCAAGGTAAACAGGAATGATGGCTTTATTGTGAAACTAAATGATTTATTGTGATTAACAGCTCAGTTTGGTGCCACAAGAACAAAACAGTTGATATCCTTACAGCTGATTGTTTCCCTCTGTGGAAGGATAATGTCCTAGCAGTGGACATGGAGGGGCACGTGTCTCCTGGGCAGTGAAGAAATAGTTGCTGAAGAAAGGTCACCCAAAGAAAAAACAATTCTGAGACATCCAGAAAACAAAACAAAATAAAACAACAACAACAACCAGGTAAAATTGTATTTGTAAAATCTGCCCAGGCTTGTTTTATTGTTTAGGAGGGTCCCAAACAAGTGTTTTGGTCACATGTTCCTATCTTTAATTTTACTTGGATGTATATTTGTGCAGTATTTAGCATTGAAACTTTTTTTTTTAAAAAAAAAAAAAAAACCCAAGCTACATTTCTGCAAGGAGCAGAAGAAGCATATATCTCTTTAGTATAAGTGTTCTCAAAGCCAACCCACTCCCAGGCTCAGTGGAGAGAGGCTGCTATGGACTGGACAACCCTGTGGAGCAAGTTTTGTACAGATCTCCCTAAATTTCAAGATCTTGTGTAAAACTTGGGGCACCCAGGAGCTGAAACAACCATGCTTGATTTACAGGTGACCAGTTACATAAGACTGCATGTGTCCAAAATTCTGCCATTATGAGCATGAATTATATCCACTTGCTATTCAGTCTCACCCTGAGTTTTACTGTGGGAAGACTTAAGTTTGCATAGAGCCTGAAACAATAGCTTGAAAGACATATATTCTCCACCTGAAATAAAATACTGAAATTTTGTAAGAGAAGTATGAAATAAATGCCATTTTACTGAATGAGTTCACCTGAAAGAACACATCAACCAGAAAATTGTTCTCTACATGCACCTGAATGCTCCTTGATTGCTGCAGTCAGTCACAGACCATCACATTAGTCTGTGAAAGAAGAAACTGCAGACTGACTGCAGAGACTTGGGGACATTAGGCCAGCAGGGCTTGGAGACACTCTGAAGTTTCTCTCCCATCTCACATGGTGTGGCTCTGCTGAACATTTTGCAGTTTAGCTAACTGCAGAGGAGACTGTCAACTATTTTTCCAAGTGCTAATCATGCCACTTTTGTGGAGAATAAAAGATGGGCATAATAGGAACAAATAGTGCCTGGGAACAGGAGGATGGAGATGGCCCATCTGAGAGCACCATTTCAGACACACTTGCCTCTGTGAGCCCAGACTGCCCGCTCTTCAGGCTGGTCCTTCACTGCAACATCATGATCTCTTTTTGTTCTCATCTGAACCAGTCATTTATCTTTTACTTTTTTTAATTATTCGGTAAATTGGTCATTTTCTTATTCTGACATTTTAATTTTCTTTGAAGAGATAGAATAATTAAAGAAAAAGCTACCAAGATCATCATCTTATTTCAATGCCCCTCAAGATGGGAGTAATCTTTTTCCCTCTGAGTGAAGTTTGTACAATGTTCCTAAATAAGAAAAGTCTGAATAACTCACTCAAACAATCTATTATATCCAAAAGGCACATGAGCTGCACAAAAAACATTTCACATTTTTTACCAGTAGAAAAAGAAAATTTGGAAATAGATGTGGAATGATGTAGCTCAGGTTTATTAAGTCTACTTGACCCTTATGTCATATACTGACATTTTAATTTTACTGCCTGACATTTAACAAATCCTTAGCAGTCTTGAAAAAGTTAATGATTAAAAAAAAAAAAAAGAAAAAAAGAAAACTCTTTGCATAGTTGGCTTAAATATATGCAAGTAAAATAATTAACAGCACCTTTTGTTTTATGATATAAAACTGTTCACAATGGTGATTTTTAATTGCATATTCAGCATGTATTTATTCACAGCCTTTTGACTAATAGCTTGCCCTATTTCTCTAAGTAGTGGTAGTGGCTTAAAATAGCACTATTTTAAAAAGTGGTTAGGCAACAAGAAGAAGAGATCGCAATAATAATAATTTATAATATTCCTAACTTCTGTCAGACTTCTCCCTCCTTCACACAACTAATCTGGGGTGCCAGTTTTACTGGAATGAAAGTGCTATGATGCCTTTGCATATATCCTACAATAGAATCATGTCCCTCCCAGCTATTTGCAATAAGTCCTACAGGAACAATTATGAAATACTCTCATTCATTTGGCACAATGGCATATGGAAATTTCCTGCAACACTAATTACTATGGTTGCAATTTTTAGCCAAAAATGTCAGTGTCTAGGATTTAATTAGTCTGCAGTAGGATTTTAAAACTGACCTTCTAGTTTAGTTAATTAATTTGCCAGTTCTTTTTTTTTTCTATTTTTTTTTCTTCTTTCAGAGAACCCTGTCAAATCAGTTTTTAGGAGATTTTAATTAAAAAGAAATCACTACTGCCAATGCTAGCAGAATATATAAAAGCAGTTGTGAAACATTTTTAGCAAATAAAAGCAATGAGATCAAGTTCCTATTGCTTTAGAGTGCCCCCACAGACATTGCCCATGAGTCCTAATATTGCTACCCATGTATTTGTGAAAGGCAGCCTGCAAAATGTAAAAGTGTAATGAAGTTTTCCCCCAAATAACAATTCAACACTATGCTTGCATCAGCACTCTCTGCTGGTACTGGTTTCTTTACAGGATTTTTTTTTTTCAGGATTAATTAGAGATCTATTTCTAATACTAAAATCCAACACACTGAAAATGTTGGAAAGTTTGAATTGTCTCAGTCTCCAGTGAGTGGCTGAGGCTGATTTCGTATTTGAACTAGAAATCTTGATATAAATTCAGTTTCAGAGTTATAAAGACAGAACTGTGAGAAAGATTTTTTTTTTGTTCAGTTTTATCTTGACATGAGCCAAAATATGCCTTTTATTCTATCCTTTTTCTTTGTGACAGTTACTCTGCTGAGAAGTTACACATTACTCTTTCCTGTGGAGAAAATTAAAAACAAGCTATCTAGCAGTTCCAGCTCTGCAGCACATTCCAGCTACTGAACAGTGTCATACTGTTTTAAAAGAAGAACTATGGTACATCTCCTGAAATGGAAGAAGCTGTGACTTTTTAGATGCAAAGGAATCAATAAAAGGATGAAAAGTACATGGACATGCCTGAGACTGCTCTTGACACATAAACCTGGACACAATTACGAGCCACAGTGTACCATAATGGTAGGGGTTTTACAGCTAAGATTTAATCTCTGGGAATGTGAATGTTGCCAGCTAACCCATGCAAATGAACCTTTTGAACTTGTTTATGAGTGACAGTGCTCTTACATGTGCAAAATGGAAAACTTTGGCTGGAGCCATTTATTTACTTCTAAAAAACAGAGTGTGTTAAGACAGCTGAAATATCTTGGTAATACCACAGAGCTTCCAGTAACTCCTCTTGCCATTTTGCAGAATTGACATGTCTAGAGGGAAAGAAGACTAGATCTGTAACAAACATTGAGAAGTAATTAAATTTCTTCCTCATCAGGGGTGTCGCCCTCCAACAGTTAAGACCTGGAAGGACCACGTTCCCCACTGTCAGCCCTTTCTACTTTGCTGGCACAGAGACAGGACCTTCTGTCTGGATTTGTATACAACTTCCATTTTGGTGTATTCTCATTTCTTTTTCCATACTCCTAGACAGTCTTTCAGAGAGATTATTTGAGGAATTCAGAGTATGTTTTTTTTTTTTTTTTCTTCTCCAAAAAGAAATAATGAATTCATCTGAGTCACTGAACCTGGAACACTCCCTTGGAGAGAGTCATTACATCCTGGTTACTTTTCAAAGACCATTTCCAAGGCTTACCCCAAAGAAAAGGATGAGAAGCTCCATGTGAGACAAAGCACAGTTACCTGGAGACAGATAAGATCGACTTGACTTAAGAAGCACTTCAAAAGCTGAATGCTCCTTGCTCCCTGCTACTGCATGCCCTACCATGTTCATGCTTTGTGACTTTGATAAAGCAGCTGTTGTCCTCCAAGTTCAATGGCTGCATGATGACTGAACATTTTCCAATAGATCTCAAGAATCCAGCAATGGACTCCTAAAGAAAATTTCACCGTTACTGTTTCCCAGCCATCAAGTGCAGCTAAAACTACAGTTAACCTCAGGAGAGTTACCCTTTTTGCAAAATGAGGGTAAACTTGACTTTCTATGGCAAGATTTGTGGTGTATCTCTAGTCACAGGATCATTCTGTTTCCCATATCCTGGATGAGACAAAAGACTTTAAATATTCAACACAGGTGTAAAAAAGGCATCACAGTGATAAAGTCATCGTCGTCCAAAAAAGCTGTGGTGATACATAATCCCAGAGCTATCACCTAGGATAGCTCATCAAGCCACTAGGATAAGCAATAGCTGTATCAGTGCATATCCACAGCTCAATCTGCCTGTATCTGTCAACTTTCTGCTGCAGGGAGATGCCTCCCTTACAACTGCAAGATGCTGCTACATCTTAGAAGTAGAAGAAATGCTCCATTTTTTAAAGATCAGGTTGTGTAGGAGAGGTGATGGATGCAGAGGAAAAAGTGGAGGTACAAAAGGAGCAAGATTTGAAAGAGGGGAGAAAGGAAATACCTGAGAAAATAATTTTGGAGAAATCTAAGTTTCTAAAGCGCCCATCTAAAGCGTAAAAAAAAAAAAAAAAAAAAAAAAAAAAAAAAAGAATCACAGCTTCACAACACCTGCTCCATTGTTAATGTCAGTATCTGCCAGTGAGCAAGCCTGATGGTGAGCTGAGGGTCATTTGCTTCAGCAAGGTTGCTCAGCAGAACATGACTCATCACTGGTGTGTTATGAATACTGCATCAATTCGCTTTTGGTACAAAATCTCTCTTCAACATCATGAAATCTCCAAAATGCGTTTTGTAATTTCCAGGAATCTGCTTTTGATGTT
Organism: Cygnus olor; assembly: GCF_009769625.2. Classification (NCBI taxonomy): domain Eukaryota; kingdom Metazoa; phylum Chordata; class Aves; order Anseriformes; family Anatidae; genus Cygnus; species Cygnus olor. The sequence continues at coordinate 46,603,622 of NC_049169.1, forward strand.
ACCCCATTACTCATTCATCAAAAGGGGCTCTCTGGACCTTTGCAAACTGAACGTGCTTGCTTTCATTTCATGGCACTGGGCTTGCCTCAAGACAAAAATTGTCTTCAGAGGTACTTTTTCCAATGTCTCTTCCTAGTATTAAATCCTGCCATGGCAAGGTAAAGCAAAACTGCATCTTTACGTGATGCTAAGTTCCCTGCAAGGACTACCAAAAAAAGAAGTGAGTTCTCTGTCCTGTTTTAACCTGTTTTAACTCCTGAGCACACCCTCTTCACAGAGCCAGAGAGGCTTTGTTTCACATGTGACTGAAGGAGGCTGCGTGGTTGCAATACTTGTTCACTTTTTGTCTTCATCAGGGGAGGGAGTTCATAGCTCACACCTTTAGCTGAATGTTTCATGAGAAGCATCGCTAAGTTAAAAATCAAAGAATTTCTCTCCCTTTAAAACATGAATCACAGAGAATTTATTGCCTTTTAGTTGCATGGTAACTGTTGTCCATTTAACAGTTCAAAGTAAGTTCTGAACAACATCAAATATAGACTTTGCTTATTATTATACTCTAAATGAATGGATGAATATTTCTGTCTCAGGAACCAGAGAGCAGACTAGCAGTAATCACTTGTGAAGTGAAATTAAGCTTATGGGCAGCTAGACTGAACACCTCATTTCTACACTACCATTAACAATTTTGATTTTGCACTGTACAATGTACGTTCCAAGGGCAGAATTTCATTAACCTGAACATATTTTGGACTCATCAAGTTAAAAATCAAGCAAGCAAGAGAAAGAAGAGTCAGTGCATCTTTCATAATATTTCTACTGTTAGAAGCTTCAAGGCTTTTATGAATTGCCTGAAATCATTAGCTGATTTTCTTGTTACCTTCACAGTCTGAAAGGAAAGTACCCTCTCTGCCAGATTTGACTGTCTACAACTTTATCACAAAGGATCCAGTAGACTTCCTGTACCCATAGTTGCATTAATTTTCATGTTCCTTCAATAGCTGGAGGTGCTTGTTCTGCCTTCAATAAAATCACCCCTTACCAATCAATAAAAAAAGCAGAGAATATGAATCTTCCAAAATCAATAATATGTACAATAATTACACAAGTATGTTAGTGACAGCCAGCGTGTCAAAGCAAATCCCAAGACCCGTGATCTCAAAACCTTCAAAAAGTAGCAGAAAATGATGCAGTTTTATTCACTTGTGCTTTTGTATGAGCCGGTGTCAAGATTAGATGATGAGTGGGTGTATTAACTCCTCAGCCTATTCCCTCAGCTTTCACAAAACAGGCTCCACTTAAATGCAAGGATTTTCAGTGTGATCAAAAACTTTCTACTGCTGGCTGCCCATTGAAATGGCAGAGTTCAGATGAAGTGGCAAAGAACAAAACAGCGTATGTCAGCGCTCACCCTTCACACTAGCCATTTATATGGTACAAAGAGAATTCATGAGGCAGCCTTACAGAAGGAAAAATCACAAGGCTAGTTAGATATGATTGGAACAATGCAAGCTGAAAGCAGCTTGAAAAGTCTACGTTCGGCAAGGAGCTAGTCCCTTGGGTGAAGGGCTGGGGTACTCCTCTTCTTCACAACGTTTTTCAGTCATATTAGGAAGTTAGCTGGTGGGTGCTCTAGGGAATGCACCGCTTCCTGAATAATACATTGATGTCATGTTTTTAAGAAGCCTGCAGTCTTCAAATTCCAAGATATCAAACCATTTCCTTGTAACTGTACAACCTTTTCAAACACAGAGGCTTTTCTGAATCTGAGATGTTTGCAGGCTGTGTATGGATGCCTTGAAGTCTTTCTTAGCACTCATTCTGAGCTCCACGCTCACATCTGTTCACTTTCCTACAACAAAAGTGCAGAGTTTGGAAGTAGGAAATGATGAGAGAGAAGGGTGGCTGACACAAAGATGTGTGTTTTCACATTTGTCCACATTGCAGCAACAGTTCTTGTTCAAAGTTAGCCTCAGTTTCCGATGTTTTTACTTTCCATTTTTTTGGTCCATAAAACTGAAAGACCAGATTAACAACCTTGACTTTCTCTGGTTTTGACCATTTCCTAAATTCAGCATAGTGGAGTGGACACCCTCAGCAACCCAGTTCTCCTTGTGTTGGTGAAGCATAGCTTAAAACTGCTTTCAAATTTCATCCCTTCAATTATGTTCAGATTGATTAATATAAAAAGTGCCTTACAAACAACTTTTTCCACTCATCTTTCCTCTTCCCCTGTTCCCTCCCCCCTGTCCCCTACCTACCCTTTTTTTTTTTTTTATTAGGAATACAAAGTTTTACTTACATCTTTTCAGAGTCACAAAAATATTTCTGTATGGGTTACATTTACCTATTTCAAGCTGAATATGCTACCCAGAGATTTTGCTAAAAAATCCTTTCTGGGGAAGGTTTAATAAGATTTACATAAACACCAGCCACAGCTTGACCATTCATGCATGTTGTTGCCCAAAACTGTTGTGGAATAGAGGCAACATGAGAACTTGAAAAAGAGAAAACACTAAAAATAAAATAAAAATTTGAAAGTACATTTCTATTGATGTTTCAAAGCACCATATTATAACTCTGGTTTATCAGCAGGAAACTGGATACACTGATATCAAACGGCAGCTCTAGACTGTCAGTCAAGAGTTCAGCCAAGTCTTGTTTAGGAGCATCTGCAGTTCTTAGAAATCCTTTGGAGATAAAGTGAGCTTGGATGTATCCTGCATTTCCCGTGCCCTTGGACTCCAAGGAGAGCATTAAAGTAATTTGAAAGGAAACTTTCCAGAGTTATAAACATCTGCCCTTTGATCATGCTTCTAGTCAATTCTTGGGATATATATACACATATATTTAAGTACAGATTTCATGTATTTAATTCCTTCTTCACAGCTATGGAAAGAGTAAACCTGAGTTTAAAGATGTAGGCAAGTATATCCTGAACATGACAAAATATTAAGGGTGATCAAATCTTTGAGTACTACTCCCTGTCAAAACAAAAACAAACTAAAGGAAAAAAAAAGCAAAAAAAAAAAAAAAAAAAGCATAGACCTATTTTATAAAGAAGAAAACAAAGAAACATGCAAAACTTTAGCATGGTAGTGGAAGATTTGGCTTTGTTTGGTTTTCCAGTTCACAGCAGCGGTGTATTGCCATATAGACAGAGACTGGCAGATCTGTAGACTGGATAAATAAGATTTGCAATTAAGTCTTCATTGAAAGAAATGCCAAAATTCACTACCAGGTCTCTTTGCAAAGAATTTCATCTTTTTTTAACTAGTTCTGATAAATGAGGTGGCAGATGGCCCTGAATTCAATACAAGGTTGCACTGGCTCAGGGGGCTCTGCTTGTTCACGGGTAGCAGCTGAAACCCAGGACTGGGCAGCACCCTGGGAGCTGCCTTTTGTCTTAACGAGTAACACTTCACATTTTTGTCTCTATCCCAATCCCCCCTCCTTTTTTTTTTTTTTTTTTTTTTTCAGTTCCACACAGTGGCCTGACAATGATTCCTCACTAGGTTTCCTTTTTGTTCTGTTGGCAATCATTTTGCCCTCCTCCAGTTCTTAGGGGAAAAGGCTTGCATAGCTTTTCCATATTGACCTTCTTATCTGTGCAGCCAGCAGCAATATTGGCAGTGCTGGAAATTGGGTTTGTTAATTAAACTAGTGCTCCCTCTGTTGGCTGGATGTCAGCGGCCCTGAAACAAGGATTTACACAGCCAAGGATTGCATTGATTTTTGTAAAAACAGATGCACTGGACAGAATTAGAGCCCATAAGATATCCCAGAGTTACAGTTGTCTTGCAAATGAAAATTAGGTCCTGAATAAGCACCTTTTTCGAGTGCAGCCTGGGAGCATCACAGAAATGTGAGCTGTATAACTTTGAACTCTTCAGAAAACATTTACTCCTTGTGCATGCCACAAATGCTTCCCCTTCTTTTTCATTCATGTAAGTCAGAAATAATTTAGAGAGCCTGAAGTTTATCTGGCAAAGAAGTAAAATAATTCAAGCCTATTATGAAGCCTGAGAATTAAATTTATTCTATGTCACTTTGGTCAGTGCTTAAATTCAACTCAGGGAGGTTTCAGAGACAAAACTCAGCACCTGCATTCTAGCTGGAATATCATCTTTCAAGTAGCTGCACCACTGCAGAAAAATGTGGATGAATGCACACATACAAAGTTAAATGTGAAAAAAGGCATCTCATTCAAGTTATTTAAGACCTGCACTTCAAAGCTGTAAAGCACTTAAAATTATACATAACCCGGTCTGCTCATGTTTGAGGGTTACCCTGTCTCAGTGGTTTCCCCATCAATTGCTGAAGAAGAATGAAGAACTTTCCACCAAGGAACTAAATTAGACATCCAGAAACTGATGGAGTATTTTGGGTCCCTCTGTTTATCTCACTCACATTGATGGAAGGTGAGACAAAAGAGTGTAATGAAGTTTTGCCCCCCTTGCTCCGTTATGACATGGTGATAGAGAGCTTCATTATTACACTATTCTGTTTATGAGGATTGGCCAAGGCTGCTGAAAAACTGTGATTAACCAGGCTTTCTACACAGTGCTGAATATCCTCACTAAATTACAAATCTTATGTTCCAGTACTAGTGTTGTTCTCCATTTCAAGGAAGCCATATGTATCGACTTTTAAATTAATTACTTACCTGGTGCAAGATAAATACATTTGGGGCTGTATTATTAGCAAACAACATTATCTTGTATGCAGCCCATTGGGTTGTCAAGCATTGCTTGTAGCAAGGGAGACTGCCTCTGCTTGTTTGGCACAATGCAGTTTAGGATAATTTGAACTTCATAAACTGAAGGGGATGCAAAACAAACTGAACAAAAATCCCATGACATGTGCTTCAACTAAGCTCAGGAATTCCTCTGATCCTACCTCTTTGTAACACACTGCCACCTGCAGAGGCGTTTCTTGGCAGGGTTCTGGCACTGGCTGCGTTACTGAGGCTCTGAGCTGCCAACAGGGAGTTGTCTCACCTCATCTGAGCTTGCTGGACATGAGCTATGTTCCCATCCACATCCATTCTTGAAGCTTGTCCACTTTGGTAGCTTACTGAAAAGATCTCCTTCCTCTTTAGAAAATTTTTTTTTTTTTTCCTTACCACATATTTTCTTCTATTTCTCTCCGTTTAAAGCTGTTTATCATCTCAGTTGCAATCTGACTGGTTTATAGTTGCTCCCCTTGTACAAAGTATTTTCTTTACTTGCTGCTGAAGCCGTATATTCCGCCAGCACCTACACTTCCCCACCTCATTTTTTGGTGTCAATCTTTCTCTCCTTTTCCCATTTGTGTTAGCTTAAATCTTGCTGAAATCATTTCTGGCATTTCAGGTACCACAGGGAAGATCAATACCAATTAGGAGAGTGTATAGTAATAGAGATGTATTAAAATTTTTCATTCTTATAGGCTGATTTTATTCCTACTGAAGGGTAAAATAAGGCAACAATTTAGTGACAATTCCCTTTTCCTGAACAGGGCTATATATCAAGTTAGCTAAGAGCTTAGCAGGGCATGCTCTGTTTGCCTACAGTAAAAGCCTTATCCCTTCCTATCAAAATACTTGTTCTTAGTTACTTTGGATATAGAATAGCCTATTAAACAGACCTTGGTTCTGACCTAAATGTAGGAAATGGCTCATACATGACTTACAGCCCTGAAAACCATTGAAAAATTATTTTAATGAATGCATATCATTTTTTTTTCCTCTTTATTGGAAAAATGGTATAATCATAGCACTGCTTTCTTCCTTCTAGGCAAATGCAGAAATCCTATTCTCTTCCTTGGGGCACAAGTCTTTGGCACAGTGCTGTCAATACAGGCAGTAAAGGCAGGACACACCGTTACAAAGTTTTAAAGCTTGGATGCAATTCCAGAAAAGTGGCAAAGTCTGCATCAAAACGTTCAGTCAGCTCCTAATGGAAAGACGCTCTTCCTGTTTCCCTTCCCTTTCCCCTGTTAGGGAAGGAATCAGTGGAGATTACATCAAAAACTGACAGCGAGACCGAGGAGTCTCTGCATGGCTTCCACCACCAGGAGGGGCCATAGCTGCAACCAAGAGCATGTCCTTGACTTGTACCACACCCGTGTCTTCCCTACATCAAACCAAAAATGACTTAATTCTTTTTTTTTTTTTTCATGTCATTGCCAACCCCCAAACCCAATGAATTTGCCTGCTCTCCATCCACAAGCTCTCTTTAATGGATAGCGCAAAGCACCCCACGCCATCCCCGTGCTATTAAGTGCACCTCAGAAAGTGGAATAGAGGCATAGCACAGGATAAGGACAGGCTTTGCTGTTTACTGCAAATGAAAGCAGGGGGGGCGTGGAGGGGGGGAAGTGAGCTTTTCACAGCCTGGTATTAAAAGGTAACTGTCTGCATCTCTGATGCTGTCAGGAAGAGCTGTTCCCTAAAGCAAATGGATGCCTGACAGAGCCCATTCTAGCAGTTGTAGTTTAAAATAAAGGCCTCAGATTTTAGTTAAGCATTTAACAAACAGCAAATTAAGATTTGCATTCTCAGAGATGTTACTGGAACAGGCTTAATCTCTGGTCTGCCAATCAGACAATGGAAAAACATTGAAGGAATAAATTACTGTCTCCAGTCCTCCTGCCTGTCTCCCGACAGGCAAACCCACATCCCCAAGAGAACGTGTTCTGCCCAGGTTCAGCCTTTGGGACAGGCACTATTCTCCCAAAAGGCCATCCTTTTGCAACGCACAGTGACCTGATGTGGTTAGGGGACGGACGCCATGCAATACATTTCCTCAGTGTTTCCCCTTTCCCTCTGTTCACACACTGGAGCCACCTCCTTTCTCTGGAGGTTTGCCCAGGTGCCTTTGCCATCAGCAGTGCCTGCAGTTACACCAGATTAACAGAGCAGAGACTTAATCCCTATTTTACTAATAATTCTGAGGCTCCCTCTTGACAATCAGTACTTCTCCCTTGCTTTTGTTGTGCTTGCTTCTTTTATTTTGCTTAAACAGTCTTGGCAGTAATTCTGTCAACTCACTGTCTCTTTCTTCTCCGAAAAACTGCTGCTAAATTTCAACTGAAATTGTGCAGTGGGCAAGGAAAGAGCCTGGACTGCAGTGTCAGAAGGCTTGAAAGCCTCATCACATTTTTGTTCCAGTTCATAAAGCTACTACCCCTGGGGGTGGGATGGAGGGGAAGATGCGGATGATGCCTGAGCCTTAGAAAAGTGCTGCGTGACTGGTGCTAGATCAGTCCATCTGGTGGTTCGGCTTCTTTATGGCTTGCTGTGAGACAATCACACGGCTCCCTTCACGCGTGAAAGAAGCAGAGAAGACAGAGGGTCGCTGCTGTGATCTGCAACGTGGTGCTGTCTGACACCACCGACAGGCTGAGTGTCACCCCAGCCTGCCAGTGCACCAGGGAGAGAGCAGCAAGAGACGAGCAGCAAAACCTGGGCAGAGGAATGGGAGGAAGGAAGTAGGCAGCAAAACTCGAGCAGAGGAATGGGAGGAATAAGTAAGTCTCGCTTTCTTCAGTGACACACAAGATTCGTGATTGTCAGTGTTTGTCAGGCAACTATTCTTCCTCCTGAAAATGATTAACAGCTGGGGAACTTTTGCAAACAAAAACAATGGAAATGCTTATTCCTGTTTCAGCTGCACTTGGTGACTCCCTGTCTTCTCTCTGTCAGGCTTCCCCCCACAGATTCCCTTTTATCTCTTGACACAGGTAGGGACCTGGCATGTGACTGCCATGCTCTCAGAGCCACCAATAAACCCGTCACTGCTTAACCCAAGAGTTTTCCAGGGTGCAAGCCCTGCAGGCTCTTTGCTTTGCCATTTAGTTCTCCACAAATGTGCAACAGTTCAAAAGTCCAACAGGCTTTTGCAGAAGTTTCTAGCCCCACTGGTCTCATATATCAAGACTGCACAAGAAATAAGAAATATATTCAAAAGAGTAACACTCCCACCTGATTTTCCCCAGTTCAGTTTCCTTACCAATTTAAAGTGTCAGACTCTTAACACATACAGGAAGCACCTTCTTACCCATCCTTGGGGCTTCTCCTGTCTCCTTCTCTTCTTGGGCAGTGAAACAAACCTGTCCTTCATGGCTTCCCGTCGGGCTCCTTCATCTGCATGTTTTGAGGCTATTGGAGGACTGTTATTTTAAGCTGGTTACACTCTGACCAAAAATGCTTCATTTCAGCAGAAAAATATCAAAGCATAGCCTTTCTCCACAATCTTTCCCTTTTTTTTTCTCTGAAATGTTCCCAGTCTGATGATAAAAAGACAGTAGAGAAGGTAAAAAAGGCACTGACTCAAAACGTGATTTGCATAATACGTATAGGTTATATATATCCATGTATATAAGTATTTACAATATATAGCATAAATACTATATATATAAGTGTATATATATAGAGAGAGAGTTACATATATAACCTATACATATATATATATATATAACACGGAGTTTGGGATCACTTCTGACTGAGAAATAAAACAGTAGGTATTACTAGAACAACAACAGAATAAGTAAATATAAAAATATACATTTTTTGTTTTAAAAAAATGAAATGGGATAAAATAAAAATATAAAGAAAAGTCAAATAATATTAGTTATGTTTCCAAATTTTCAATGGAAACTGTTTATTAAAAATTACCTGGCTATTCATTTTAATGCTTTTTGTTGTTCATCAGAGTTGGTTTTGATTTCTTTTAAAAAAAATCTAGACTTCTCAATAAAAACCCTTATTTTCTTGGCAAGAACTGCTTTCTTGTTAGAAATGTGTGACAGCTTCAGTGATGCTCTTATTCAGTGAGCAACAAAACTAGAATAATTGTGATAGGGACAAAGATATGGTCGTGTTTGCATATCTCAATTTGTTAGGAGTAACTGTTAAATGCATATGCTATTTACCAAGAGCACTGGTGTAAGCAGTAGAAATAGTAACACTCCCAAAATGTTAGACTAACACTTCTGAGCCCATCATTTCAATAACAACAATTCTGGATTTTATGCAAAACTTAACACCGTTCACTTACTGGTGACCTTCTGGAGTCTGTGTTTTGAAATCATGGATTGATGTATACCACCACCAAGGAGTAGTGGTATACATTATGGAAACTGAAAGGATTTGCGAGCAAGAGATATATAGAGAAATGTAGCTAGGAACCTTACCTAGTTTCCAAGGAAAGATTTGCACAGAATATGAAAAAGACCAAGGGGCCCTATGGGGCTCCATTTGAGGAGAAGAAACGTTCAGTAGCTGGCCAGTAATCTTTGTTAGCTACCTGAAGAATCAAACAGGACAGCATACAGAAAGACTGTCATCTTGCATCATGTAAAGAAGGATTTGTGTGGGATAAGGCCACTGAGAAGAGGGGCAGAAGAAAAACACACTGGTGAATCTCACATGGTTTATATAAACTCCATCATGGACAAGTGTGTGCACATCCTGTAAATCACCAATTTGTGAATCCAAGGAGATGTGTATGTTTCCATTATACATCTCCCTCTCAGATATGCTGTGTGATACACACAAAGACTTCATGAGTGCTGTTGTGAGGTGTAAGCCAAGAGAAAGAAGAAGGTTCTGAGTTGATCTTGTCTTCCTCATTCTTGCCCCTTGCACAGTGTGAACCAGTTTTCTAGGGGGAGATTGCATTCAACAGAAGAACAGCATACTCTCTTCAATCCTGGCCTTCTAAAATAACATTTTAGAAGATGGAGGATTAAAAAGATTAATGCTCTGAAACTTTTTTTTTTTTCATTCATGTAAATACTCTCCAAAATCTAGAATCCAAGAAGGGGTTGAAACATATATTTCTTTTCTTTTGTGCCTGCCAAGTTACTTTTCTCATTAATAGATCAAGTATAAATAGCCCACACAGTTGGCTCTGGTAATTTTCAAAATATGATATACATAAATTTAACTTTATAATCTCATGATAAGTATGACTGTATGAAGAAATAATAAATGATACACTTCATAATGCAGCTTCAGATGCTGCCAGAATATTTTATTGCTGTAGCAAGATTCATACCATCTATCGCTTGAGGAGTATGGGGAAAATAATTTCTCTTCTTTTGTGCCTGCTCCCAGTGCCCTCCAGAGAAGCCGAATCATTTGCAATAGTCCTTTCATAGGTAAATCAACTGATATTCTGTGTCTGCATTGGGGACTTGGGGCTGAATTCAGCCTGGAGAAGGTAGGGACTATAGACAGGGAACCCGCTAGGTCATTTCAGCTGAGTCCACAAATGCTTTTGGTTTCCCTTGTCTACAACATCACAGAACCACTAGAAGTAGAAGAGTATGAGATCTAAAAGTGAAAAAGTGTTACTCAAGGGGATTCATTTTTCAAAACTGGAGGTTCAGAAGGAAACAAGGGGAAAAAGTGGCTGGATAGGAACAGAGGAGCAGTAGATGTGGGATGTGGAGGGTGAAAAGTTGCAGAGAAGTCAGCCAATCTGCACCCAAGCTTTCCACATTCCATGATCTTTTTTGTTCAGTAGCAGAGCTGAAAACTTAAGCCCTAGATACGTACCTCCTTAGGACTGCTCTGGTCCACAGACACTGCTGTGACTACAGTCTCAAGAGACATGCTTGTACTCATATTAAATGAGTACATTACTACCAGCTTGGGTAACACTAACTATTTAACTGGGACAACACACAGACTGGCACAGACAAAAATGCATTTGCTCAGATTTCCAGGCAGTCTTTGCAGCTGATGCAAAGCCCATGCGGAGCCCTTTGTTGCCATGACTGCCCTTCCAGTAGCTTCAAGCTACTTCAAGGAGGCATCGGAAGGGCCGGACCAGGCAGTCAGCCCTTGGGCTCAGCCCTGACAGCAGTGCAAAGTGGCACTTGCCTGACTCTTCAGTGTACAGTCACACAGTACTCTCTGCTTACACACATACTTACAAACTGTAATGCTCTAGACCTTTTGTCCTCGTCCAACATAGTTGGTGAGTTAGGTTTTTTCCATCTCTTACAAATAAGCAGCCTGCGGTGGTATCTGGGTCAGACTCCGCAATACTATGCAGAGTTCAAACACGTAAAGTCACAGGATTCTTGAGCAATGGGCACAGAGTAGGTGGTGACTTTTCTTAATGAGATAAATGAAAGAAAATATGCTGTTTTGATGCACAGCTGTTATGATGGAAAGCCCCAGATAATGGGCTGCTTCCTTACTGTGTTCATAAATACGCAAAATGGCATAAGCATCCACAGACCTATTCACTATCTGTATGGTATTATACTAACTATATACATACATACATATATGCATACACAGACACATAGATATAAATATATAAAAGTTGGTATATGTGCACATTTCTTTCTCCCTAGAGCAGACAGAAGCAGAGTCTCAGTCCATTTGTAGCTGAACACAACCATCTCAGCTTGAGTCAGATAGTCCAGTAACCTGCAAAGGCTCAAGTGAACGTCTCATTTTTCTTTACAAAATTCCCTGATCACACATTCCTTCAGGCCCAGTCTAAAGGCCAAGTCCTGCTTAACAAAAAAACGCCCTTCCCAAACTGGGAGAAACACCCAGTTTCTTCCCAAACCACCTGAGAAACACATCCCTGAAGGTTCACGTTGTTCACTAGAAATCCATCACTAAAAAGTACTGGCTGTAAACTGATGTAAGTTGAGGACATAAGATTGTCTGTCCAAACACTACATGTAAAGCTTGGTTATGAAAGAAATCAGACTGAGCTGTACTGCATTTAAAATTAACCTTTTAAACACATCCTTTCATTGGGAATGGTATCAGTAAATAAAGCAGTCAATGCCTATGTAGGGGGAGTGGAAAAGAGAAGCACACAAGCAGTGTTTTATCTCTTTTTTTTTTTTTTTTTTCTTTTTTCCCTAGCATCAGGAAATAATGTTTGTGTCATCATGGGAAAAGTTACCCACCACACAGTATATATCTTAAGGCAGGATTTATTCCTTTTTATTGCTACATGTTCCCTCCATTTCTTCACTGGTACAGTTAAGCTCTCTGCCTCATGTTGAGCCCATCCTTATTTTGCCACCTCAGAGCCATTTTGTAACATATGGTCTATTAGGTGTAGATGTGCAACCGCTTACATAACTTAAGGCTTGCTGGAGTACAAAGACCTAAATACACAACAGATGCGCAAATGAACGTGGGGATGAACGTGCTGTGGATACAAAATGATGATGATACTGCTCAGAATCAGATTTATTCAGCTTCTCCTGCAGAGTACACCTGTCTTCTGCTGGCGGTATGCGCAGATCCAGCCAGCAAGGCTTCCTAGTCCAAAACTAAGCTTAGATCTTCCTTCCCTCCGTAGTGCACTTGTGACTCCCTCTCCCACACCTTGTTTGCACAGGGCATCTATGTTTGTCAAAGCATTTCATTAGCATATTCAAGACATACCCCCAGTAGGCTTGAATGTGATACACACAGACGCAAACAAATAAACCTAGATGAGCGAACACAAGTATACCTCGTGGGTTCACAACAGGTTTAAAACAAATTACCAGAAAGGAGATTGAAAGTCATAACAGCTCTCGTAGTAAGAAAGCAAGTCGTGTTTGCTACTTTGTTCTGGCAGTTCATGTTCCCCTGTAAAGGGTGCTGTGTTCCTCATGCCATGAAAGGAGCTGCAACTCTGGTCTTCTGCCAGATGGAGCTATTCCAGAGACCAGACATTAGCTCCTGGCTCTTGCTCCTTCACTCTGCTCAGGTAGCACAAAGGTGATGGAGCTGTGCACATCCAGTTGCGAATTATTTGGGCAGTCTTCATGTGGGGTAATTCTGGTATGAGTGAGTTCACACCATCTGCTTTTCCCTCTGACACAAGTATTTGGGCATGTTCAAAAGGGTCTGAGCACACAGCTCAGTACATTGGGCTACTGCAGGCCAAGACTATCTTTAGGGGACTGCGGCAGTCACCGAAATTTATAAAAGGCCTTTGACTAGTAGAAAAATGAAAATATATCATGAAGCAGATTGTCCAGGTAAAGGTCTAGTTGCAAAGCTCTCTTGATTATTTATGACAAAAAATGACTGCTTTCCAAATGACTGAGGAACCAAGGGAGCTTTCACCCCTTCACATAACACTGCAGCTTCAGGTTCCCCCACATGCCCAGCCCAACACCCCAGTTCACACAGTGGGCCTGGTCCTGCACCACATGTCCTGCACCTGTCCTTCCCTCACCAGGGTCACACCTGCTGTGTTCATGATGTTTTTACATCTCTGAGACTGCTGTAGCTCTGACAAATCTGGTTCAAAAGTTGGCAGGGGGTAGGGGCTAACAGACAATACAAACACAAGAGCACCATTTCCTTGGGACTTCTTACCTGCATGAAACCAGGAACCTTTTTTCATTATCTACAGTAAGCACACAGATAGCGTGATGTAAAGCAGGCTCTGAGGCAGTGGTGGGTCTTTTACCAGCAAATCTCTCCTATTTAGCATCCTCAATGGCTTTGCTGCCAACAGTTTAATCACCTTAGAAAGCCATGGATCCCTCTAACAGTAAAAGATACTACCTCAAATTACCTCAGCGGCGTCTTCCTGTGGCTATATTGTCAGACATTATCAGCAAATATTTGCTTGTTATAGATTGTCATTGGGGGAAAAAACATGCCAGTCTTCTTGCCTTCCAGGTAAGTAATGCTTTGTTGTTTATCCAGCGAAGATCGTCTCCCTCGAATTGTTCTTTCTGTGTATATTGCTCATCCAGACAGGCTGACAAGTGACAAGCTGCACCCACAAGCAGAAGTAATTCTGAGAATATAAAGGAGCAAAACCTTTATATTTAAAATGGCATGAGTTTGTTTTCTCATTGGCCCTACCTGCATCTTCCCAAACACCATCTCATGGTTTATACAGAGGGTAAGGTAGTGTGAATGCTGCTGACAATGCAAAGCCTTATTGTTCCTAAAAGGAAAGAAACTCTGCTCTATTCATTAGAAAATGAGAGATTTTGGAGCTGGAAAATTACATGCATTTCAATCACTGTTTCCCAAGTTCAGTATAAAATGATAAAAAGATTCTACCTAATGCTTTAAGCTTCTAGTGCAATTTCACTTTGAAAATATTAAGAAATATTCTATAGTTTTGAGAAAACATCTGACTTAAAAACACCCACATTTCTCCTCTTTTATTTCCTGGCTCCTTTGTATTGTACTACAGAAAAGCTAAAGCCTTTATTTTATTTGGTTAAGGGTAAAGAGAAAGGTAGGAGTTCCAATTGAAATGCAGACACTACCTGCCAACTTTCATGCCTCTTTTTTGAAAGGCACAGAGGGAACAGGCTGAGGCTGCCATGTAAAGTTGTAATACAATGTTAAACACATATTACTAGAAAACAAGATCTTCAGTACAGTAATATGTATAATGACTGGTTTAAGCATAATTGTGAACCATAATAGTAATAAAGCTTAGAGGAAGTACCAGTTCTTAATTAATGGCCCATTCTTTTGGTAAAAGTGCAGCTGCTTTATACCTTAGGTGTATATAATTAAGTGTATCATAAAGTATGGTTACATTTGTCTAATATCAAGCACTGTAATGGAGTCTCCATGACTAGGTGCTATTTTACTCTTTTTTTTTTTATCTGAAGATTAACGAGGCTTGCTCTTAAACAACGTAAACTTCTTTTGAATATAGACATATGCGACATAAACAAGGAAGAATCTGAAGTCTTTCTAACAACCAGTATTAACATGAATCATGCAGAACAGGGCCTGAGTCTATTACCCACTCTTCCCCTAAACACTGGCTGCATGTTACAAAAACCATCTTCAAATGCGTTTTAACCTCAAATCCATTCATTGAAAAACAAACGATCCTGTTTTAGTCCTTTAACAACCAAGAACTAAAATTTTATTTGGAACTGTTTTGCGCTGGCTTAAATACTGACAATATTTTCTCAAAAACATGAAAATGCATGTTGTGCCTCTCCCCCATATAGGCTTGCCTTTCTCATGCTGTAATTCACTTCAACATATAAGCCTTTATTCCTTTTTCTATACAGGGAGTCTTGTAACTCGGAGTGTTTTCCTGTTGTGACTGAGAAGATGAGGAATTACAAAAGACTAACACTACAATTTAACGCTTCAGAGAAACAGTGTATATCATTACTCCGCTGTAGCCAAGCACACTAATTAATATTTATTGCACCTGTCAAACCAGTAGCCATGGTCAATCCATTGCTGCAGCAGTTCAATGGGAGGCTGGGCACCATATTTCTCCTTGGCAGGCATGTTTAGGTCATCAACAAAGACAAAAGCCCTTTTCCCCAGTGGAGCACTGTAAACCCTCTTCTTTCTCCTGCAAAATTAAACCATTAATTTTATTCATGTTAATTTTCATCTTACTTTTTGAAACAGCAGAAGAAAGAGAGAGAGGAAAAAAAAAAAGAAGAAAAGACAAGAAAGAAGGAAGGAAAATCACACACTTTCAGGGGAGCCTGCCTGACATTATTATTAGAACCAGTTCTTTTGGAATCCATGACCTTTTATTTTTATCAGATGTGCCGTAAAGGTCACAGAAACATGGGGAGGACATAGTTATAAATCCACATGGAGTTTAATCAAAGATGGCACGTTACTCTGAGGTAAACAACCTAATAAAACTATTCCAGTTTAAACAAAAAAAAAAAAAAAAGAAAAAGGAAAAGACAAATCTTTGTAAAAGACTGTCAACAAAACTGATGAACATGAATGGCTATCAATGGAATTAATTAGGCAAGAGGGATTATAATAAGCGAATTTCGGTATTGCACCTACAGTAGGCACTTTGGCACCCTGAGTGAAATGCTTTTATTTCCAGCCCTGCGCCTCGTTCCAAAGCATGTCACTGTGCGCAGCGTGCTGCTGGGGAGCTGCATTCACTCCAGCTAATTACAAGACAATGAGAACTTGAACTAAAGGCAACTACAGAGCAGATTGCTTCAGTTCTGCCAGTTTGTATCCTGATTGCACTGTGAACACTGGTGACACTGTGAAATAACAAATAACAGCATAAATGTAAGTGAGCTGAGATATTACACCCTACATTTCAGTATGTAGTATGAAAACAAATTTTAATTACAGGCCCTGCAAGAATTTCTCTCTCTTTTTTTTTTTTTTTTTTTTTTTTTGTCCTTACCAGTCCTGGTAGGGCTGTCAGCAAAAGGATACTGCACTCAAGTGTGGACACTAGGTAAGCTGCATAGTAAAAAATAAGGTGCTTGTCTACTGAAGCTGAATTTGTTGTGCTGACTCCCTGATGAAAGTCTGACATATAAAAGTACCCACGCTGCTGAGACATGAGGGTCAGGCAATGCAAGGTTATGAAGTAGAGTTGAAATGGCAGCTATCAAGCGTGCAAGTTGTGAAACAACTGGAAGAGCTCCCAACTAGAGGAGGAGTAATGCATTTTCTTCTTTTGTAGAAGGCAGATACCATCCTATCGAAGCCCAGTGCTCCAGGAGTCCTTGTGAGCACTGAATTCAGATGCCAAGACTTGTAGAACGTACTATAAAATGCTCAGTGAATGGCTATTTTAATATTATAGATGTATATGAATAGCATTCAAGCTTCTCCCTGCAAAAGACTGTGGGCTGGATTTTCAGTATATATGCAATACACAGAGAAATAGATATATGTTTTGAGAATGTTGCTGCCTGTCCAAATAACTCTTTGAAATAAGAACTGGCTGTCAGACTTACTAAGGTACATTTGAAAATCACTCTAGCAGTTACATGACTCAACAGATGTCTAAACACCTTTGGAAATATAACCCTTTATGGTTAGATATATGAGGACAGATGTATACATATTTTTCCTCTCCCACTAAGACTTGTTACTTGAATGAATCTAAACTCACAGGGAAGATTTAGGTCATGCCACACACAGCTTTTAGGCACTCTGCCTTCTTCCACACAGCCCCAGGCTGGATGCTGGAGGCTACTCCATACAACCTGGAGAGAGCTGGTCACTGAAGAGCAGATCCAGAACCACTGCCTGCCCAGAGACCTCAGTCACCAGGAGACAGCAAGACTCAGAGCAAGGCAAAATCCCACTTTTTCAGGAGATTTAGACACCCCTTTGCTCTCATTTCTTGTTAGACCATGAAACAGCTTGTTACTTGGTACGAGAAGCGGAAACTGTGCCAACCCCAGAAAAATGCCTGGGGTAGGGCAGTTCTCCTGAGAAATGGCCTAAATGCCAGCCCAGGTGGAGGGGTGCCTTGAGCCAGGGGACACACAGGCAGCTGGGGGCAGAGCAGGCAGGGTGGGCTGCGAGCACCCAGGGGCATCAAGGAGCGCGAAGTGCAGGTGTCTGTCTTGTGAGTCTAACCTATATTTCCTGGCTCCTTAATTCCTCCACAGGGTTTATTACGCGAGGCTGATGAAATGTATCAAGAGCTACACCATGGGCTGAGAGTGGAAAGAAGCCATTTTCCCTGAGCAAATAATTATAGAGCTAATTCTCAGGTCTTTTGTCAGTTGTCTTGCCTCTCCCTTAAATGCGGTCAGATGGTTGTTAGCACCATAAAACAGGTTCAAAATAATGCTTGAAATTAATACAGCTTGATTTAGATGACCATTTATTTCATAGCCCTAGTTAAAATGTGTTTGTGTTTGGCCCTTTAAGCTAGGATAATTCTAGCAGTGCAATGCTTTATTCAGAGGGCTTAATGCTATGGTATTTTTCCTTTTCTCCGACAAACAAACTGTTAGTTAGCCATCAGTTAATAACGGACAGGTAGAGGTGTTATATCAGAGAATATTTCACATGAGAGAATCACAGGAATCAGGTGCAGAAGAAACTTTTTATGTCATTGTGTCCTTACCAATACAGAACTGTTTTGTATTCCATACTTCTGTACAGTTCATTTTACATGACCTAAAAAATGCTGCCTTCATTGTTTCTCCTGGAGTCTATTCATTAATGGCAGTTTTTTTTCCTAATATGCAGCCTAAACATTCATTACCTTATTATGCTTCACAATGAACTGAATTCAGTGCTTCCAGCATATAGTCGTTATTTTTACCTATCAGCTGGAAATGTACTGTATGAAAACGTCAGAATTACCATACACCTACTGCCTGATAAAACATTACTCAAACCTTGTAATGTTTTCAAATCTTGAGCTATTAATAATTTAACGTAATTAATTCAAAACACTTCACTCAATGTGAACCAGAGAGAGACGATGGGGAAATGATGCATATTCCATCTTTCAAGGGTGGAATTAAATATGGAAAACAAGGAAAGATAAAGAGCTGCCAACACTTATTTGGAGTGTAATTCACCTGTTTTGAACTCACTATATATTTCACATGTCTAAGACTTTCAACTAACTTCACAGGCATAAATAAAACCCTTTCCCCTATCACAAGTGAACAATTTAACATGGTTAGAGCTGTTTGTCAGGCATAAGAAGAAAAGAAACAAATTAACAAATGGGGGAGATTTTTCTACAAAGGGAAGTAACAATTAAGTAAGAAAACAGCCTTGTAAGAGATGCTTTAAAATGCAATGCACAGATTCCCTCTTTTTTGTTAATGCTTATCAGCAAACAGTATTGTATCACTAACACTTTTGCTTGATTAAACCTTCTTTGAAAGCAGCTTGTTGTTGCTCTTTTCATGATGGGGCTGCTTTTTAAATTTTATTTATTTAAATCAAGGCTGGACCCAACCATTTTTTTTTCCTGGTTGGAAATTCTTGCTGCTAGGGAGAACTGCAGGTGCTAAATTATGGCACAATACATTGCAGCTGCAGAAGTGCACCTGGAAAAAATTAGGCTAGTAATGAAAATTTCACCTGAAAAGTGCCAAATTGAAAGTCTCAGAGATTGAATGCTTCCATTAAGCCACAGCTCAGGAACAAACCAAGTAATAAATATTGAAACTTTTTCTCTTTACTTTGACCATGAGTGTTTATTTCAGAAGTGTGTTGCTGTATATTTGGGGAAAGAAGGGACGAACAGAGAGAATGTGTTCATCTCTCATCTCCATTAAATCCCTAGCCAATCTCTGCTGCCAATAGAGGTACCAATTAGTGCTAATTGTAGTAGACACTAATAGTGTAGACACCTGTCACTATCTATTGAGCTGAGACCATCAGTAAATTCACAAAGGCCACCAAAAAAGCATCTGGAATAACAATGATTATCATTTTGGTACTGACCCAGTCTGAAATTAAACTGTTGATTCTGAGGTAAAAAAGCTGAGCAATGCTTTTCAAAGGTACAATAATCTAATAAAAGTAATGCACGTATATATATATGTATTGTTTTTTATTGCAGAAACACCAAAAATGATACAGGATTGGTTACCATAGCAACAGTGCTTCTTGCACTGCATGGACCAACAATCCCTCACTATTTTAGAGCATTACAATGGATTCATGCTTTATAGGACAAAGCTGATTGGCAAAACCTAAATATCCCCCTGGGTAGTGGCAGGACCTGTGCAGGGAGAGTGATGAACCCCAGCCGGTCCTGATCCCCCGGGCAGCCGACATGCACATCACTCATACCCGCACAGGCAACGTTCAGGTTCTACTATTTCATGTGTAATAACGTCATAATTTCATATGTAATATGTCACAATGCAGTGAAAGGTAACCACCTTTCATTTTGACAAAAAGCACGCAGAGTCTGTCAGCTTCATCGCAGCAAGGGCAGTTCAAGGGCCAAGCCCGAGCGTGTTTCCAGGCCAACTACCGATTACGTGCTGTAAGTCATTCCTTTAAATGCTCCCTTCCCTCAGTGTGGTTGTTAGAAAGACAAAATCCCCTTTGATGTGAATCATGCTAAAGTAGCCATCTAGATACAAAACATGCGCTGCTTGGCTTGGGAATGGTAACCAGCACCTGTTGGTCTTGGGGAGCACGTATTTCCTGCAGTTTTTCTGCAAGCACTCCAGGCATGCTCTACAAGCACTACTAGAGTGATAACAAGCCCATAAAACACTGAATGTTAGAGATTACATGTAAGCATGATGGAGAAAAATTAAATCTATTAAAAATCCCTGCCAGGCCATGATTAGCTATTATTATTTTTTAATTCACTATGCATAAGAGAAAAGCTAACAAACATAAATGAGAGGGAAGTTAACAAACACATTAATTTCCATTTTAACTTAGGCCTCTTGCCTAGAATAAATGGAAGTGGTAACTCATCTAGATGAGTAAGATCTGCTCTGAAACCTTCTGGATGAGGGAGCCCTGCAGAAATACCAACAGGATGCCATTCGTGAGGGGTTTTTCTCTGGTGATGAAGGGAACCGCCAGCAGTACTCATAGCAGATCACTTTTCCTCCATGTTGAACAGCTAGCTGTACAGCCACATATTCTCAGGTAGTTTCTTTGCATGGAAGGAAAAAGGGGACTGGGTGTTTAGAGGGCTCCTGCAAGCTCTCTCCAGCTTGAAGCTGAGCATAAAACAAATTCACAGGAATATATTTAGATTCAGAAAGTCCTTTTTCCAAATACAGAAACATCATTTTCAGTTCACAAAGTACCTTTTCAGATTTCTGCATGTTGGGAAATCTGCCACAAAGATTCTCTCTGCCTTATAACCTGTCCTAAGGCTTCATTTCTGTCCCAGCAGCAGGCATCAGCTCCAGCAGTGTCCAATGGGCCCAGATATGCTGCTAAGGACAGGCTCTTCCCTTTACTCCCCCCCACAGGAAAGGTTTGCATTAATCCATACCTCTCCAGGGACAACTTGGATGTGGAGTTCCCTTCACTCACCAGAGGGCTGTGCAGACAAGCATGGAAAAGTGCTGGTTTGCTCCTTGCCTTTCAGAACAGCACTTCATGTTCCCCAAGCAGGCGTGAAGTGATGTGCTTAACAGTGCAACCTACCTTTACGCCCTGATGGAAAATAACACCGCAAGCAGATAAGTTTCTTCTCAGGGCCCTAACTGTACAGCCGGAAAAGACCTTGTCTGTGAGAGAAGTTGGCAAAGATCTCCCTCTTTTTTTTTTTTTTTTTTTAAAGAATTAATTAAATACAGCCACCAAGGAATGATGAAGCAGTTCAGGCAAAGAACATCAAAAACAGAAGCTGTAATAAAACTATGAACATCACTCAACCCACATTTGCTTCAGCAGGTGGGTAAATGCAATCTGCTCTGAGAGACAGGCTGCACAAAAAAAGCTCCAAGGAAGAAGATGAAGTTGCTTCATCAGCCCCTGAAGAGCATCTTACCCCATTTCATATACCAGGCCAGAATATTTTGACTGACACAGGAGAGGGTACACTCCAGCCCTCGCCTCCCCCTCACTGCCCTTCAGCAGAAGGTTTGGACAAGATACAGAGAAGTACAGGATGTCCTTCCTCCCCCACCGGTTCAAAGAAGGGCAGTCCAATCTTTGTCGTCAGGGAATAAAAGAAATCTCATTTTTGAGAGCACACTGTGTGTGCTAACTGTTAGTCCCCTTATTTATTTGACTGCTTAATTCAGTACGTGACTTCAGGCATGTAGTCAGACGTCTGGTGTTCATTTTCAGTCAGTTGACAAAATGCCTGGAAGTTTGAGTCATTTGATCAAATACTTCACTGAAATAATCACTGACTGAATCACTCTGACAGATCCAGGATGGGTTCTCCTTTAGCTGATTTCTTTATAGACCAGAAAGTTGCCTTGTGCTGTATGTAACTTAAGCACCTCTTTTATCAGGCAGTTTGGCAGTATTTGTTACACCAAAGGGACTCCGTGTACTTCTGTCACAGCCTCCTGCTGCCTCCAGTCTGCCTGAAAACCCTGTATGACTGACTCCCTCTGCCTCTCTCCTCTGGGGCCACCACCTCACTGATCTCAAGGGATGACTGTCTGGATGGATCTGTATTCATTTGACTTCCTTCGTCTTACTTCTGTACCCAGAGGTGAGCCCTGCCAGGCCCCCCATGAATACCTGCACTGGAGATGTTTTGTGAGGGCTTCCCTGACACCACGACCACCCACAGCTAGGTTCCTTTTTCTAAATTGCTACCTGTGCTTCCAAACATTTAACTTTCAGAGCACCTGCATCAAGGTGACCGCCACCTATACCATACGGACCAAGCTGGGTGCTGTGTCATCCCAGCATCAACTTTTGCTAGACTAGACTGGGTTGATTTGTACATAAAGTGCAACATGCTTTGTGCTGAGGCTTCCAATTTAGTGGCAGATGTTTAGCAATAAAAAAGTTAATAAAATACAAACAATGACCTTTTGTATAAGAACAGTTTCTCTGTTCTTTGCTTTTACAAGTCTCCGTGATCAACTGGAAACCTTAGAATGAAGCTCTGCAACATCTGTACTACAGTTTGATTTCATTCCCAGGAAGTGCTTGTAGATGCACACATTAGAGATTCTTTCAGTCTGAGTAAATGTTTCTGAAATGTTCCCTATCTGTTCCAGTGGATGAGAAACTATGCTACAAGTTGTGCCACTGTGATCTTGGCCTCTAATGAATAACCACAAGTGATCATGGCAAGGCAGAATCAGACAGAAAACCTCTTTGAGTCCTAAAAACTCTCAAAGCTGTGTAGCTGGTGTTTCTCACTAAAAAGTACATCTCTTTCTTACGGATTTGGAACACCACATTTCAAGTTCTTCAGCAGCTTTTGGCTCAGAAGCAAATATAAAAACAGCATGAGAGTCACTTTTTTCAAAATATTTAACTTTTTCCAGATATTTGTTACTCTTTCTTTCTTTCTCTTTTTCTTTCTTTTCTCTTTTCTCTTTCTTTCTTTCTTTCTTTCTTTCTTTCTTTTCTTGCTTTCTTGCTTTCTTGCTTTCTTGCTTTCTTTTCTCTTTCTTTCTTTCTTTTCTTGCTTTCTTGCTTTCTTTTTCTTTCCTTTTCTTTTCTTTTCTTTTCTTTTCTTTTCTTTTCTTTTCTTTTCTTTTCTTTTCTCTCTTTCTCTCTCTCTTTTTTTTTCTTTTTCAAAATCTGCATGTTCTCATTCATTTCATAGCTAATCCATTGCAATCAGTCATCCAAACATGGACTTTTCTAATCATTTTTATAAAGAAGAAAATGATAATGTTAGTAATCAAAATTTGGCAATTTTGACCTTCTCAATGTTGAACTAGCACTCTCCTAGAACCTATTCAAGTGCTATATTTCTAACCAGACACACTGGAACAGCCTATTCATGAAGAACGCAGTCAGTGTGTGTGTATGTGATGGAAGAGATGAGTATAGGGACCGAGGGAAGAGGTACCAGAAGGGAGGAAACCATATTTTAGTGTATCCATACTTTTTTTTTTTTTTTTTTAAATCTCGGGGCTTGTCAGTTTTTCTTTGCATACCATTTCTTTAAGATAAACTCTACCTGGATTGGATTTCTTGGGACACTGTGTACGTAAAAATTAAAAATAATAATAATAAAAAATAGTATGTGTATGAATTGCAAATGGTTCCCTCCTGAGAATTTTCCTCATTTTCAAGTAAATTTCTATTACAATGTGGCTAAAACAGTCCAGCTGCCCACCTCAGAGAGCACAATCTTATGGTGAACTTGCCAGCATTGGTAATCGTCATTTTTGGGTGTCTAGTTATTCCAGACCTCCTGCTTAAACTACCTTAATATTCTCTTTGATGATGACAGAAGTCTGGAAACACAGCTTAAAGAAAAATATAAATATAAATATAAAATAAAAATAGATGGAGTGGTTTTATCTTAGACTATCTAGAGATGAAAATGATCGTGACTTGTGAGCCTCTTCAGCAAATAGCCCCACAGCATTTTCTAGTCCTTTGTACTGTTGGTAGGATATATTTCTTCATTCAGTAGAGTCTGTCAGTTTTCATAATAATATTTATCAAACTCCAGTGTGCATAAAAATGTATTCTTGATGGAGTTGAACTATTCATGTTATGTCTAACTCTTAATTTCGTTTGCTTAGGGAAGTTGCAATTATTACAGTACATTTTAACAGCAAAAATATCATCCATAACATTCTTAACGACTCATGTCCATGCTGAGTGTTTTCAGCACTTTCTCCTCACTTTTTTATTTTCATTAATAAGTGGTGTTGCCCACAGATCTCATTTCTGGTGCTTGCAAATGCAAAGATCCAAATTTTGCCCAGGCTTTCTGACAGGCAAGGATCTCCACACTGAAGGGTGTAGAATACAGTATGAGCTCCCTTTTATCATGCCAATTAATGTTTGACTTGTTTGTCTGCCATGTGATGAATTAAAAATGCATGATTTAGATGCTGGAGAGCTAGCCATTTTCTAGATATAATCCCCTGGATGTTGCCATTCTTCCAGTTGATCTTTTTGCCCTCCATGTGTTGGCGAGTACCATATATAGCCTACTGTTCAGACCTTTCCCTAACAGATGGCTCTCTTTACTGGTTGGGACACAATCTGGTGATTCCCTTTAATATGCTTTAGATGGAAGAATATCCAGGGACAGGCAGCTGAATCATTCTAAGCAAAACCAGCTAAGAAGACAAAGTTAAGGAGATGTAGTTTCTGGATGATATCTGTATGAAATACCCCATAAATCAGAATATTTGTCAACATCGGTTAAAGTGTAGTTTCCCCAGTAATAAACATTACATGGAGAAACAAATCAGCCTTCATTTGTTCTGTCAGGAATGGAAGGAGAGCATTTCATATTATTTTGCGGATAATCTCTGTGGAGTAACTAAGCACAATTACATATTTGATTTTAATTAAAACTCTGGGTACCTTTCGACTTTCGTTAGGAAGATATCCTGGGTATGATTAGCTGAGGCCTGCGCTGAGAAGTTAATTTGACATACAACATATTTTTCATGAGGTAACTGTCGCAGGAAGTTGTTTGTAATAGCTATCTTTCCCAGGCCTGTGGGGGCAACAAAAAGTAATGGCTTATCCTGAAGCAGCAACTTCTCCAGTATGCAGTACATCTGCGTAACAGTCCCAGTGGTGCTCACAATAATGTCATTAAGCCGGGAGAATAAAAGAAAGAAGCAAAAGATGCAGATAAAGGTGTTTCATTACCTACTGTACACAGAACAACAATAGAACGCAGTCATAAAATAGTTTCAAGCCACAATAAAAGCAAAAACCACAGAAAATACCTGGGAATGACAAAGGAGTTACAGTTTATGAGCAGCAGGCCGGGTGGAATTGCCAAGTTGGAGGCTTAAGCACAAAAGAGCACTAAGAAATCCTGTTTGGTGTTGAGGGAGGGAGGCTATTATACCCAAAGCTGTTAATGAGAATGCAGTGAGTTTGTGTCGTTAACTGTTTTCTTTTACAATATTTGACACCAGGATGGCTTAATGCTATGTTGTTTTCTCTTCAAGCTACAGTTTTCCTTTGCGAGAGCGTGAGAGCAGAATTCTAATGTGGGTATGCACTGGGAAAAAGGGCCTCGCTGCTCGGCTTTGTCTTTTCCAATCTCTTACACTTTAACTGGAAGGTCATTTCATTTATTACACACAGAAAAGGGCAGGAGCCAGGCTTAAAGCTTAGTATGTACTCGTATATCAAACTGGCACTTGTTTTGTTCTCCCTTATCTGGGTTAGCCTCCTGCCCTCATCGCTGCTATAGGTGCCTGCGTCTGGCTAGAGAGAGGTCAAAATGACCTCATTGCATGCACTCCTCCTTTGCACCCTTCCAAAGGAGTTAACTTGACTCAGGCTATTGGCAGCAGAATTGCTCTGCTGATCCATCGGGCGTTTTGTAACCTCTGCAGCTATTCCTCTGCATGAGAAAACTACCAGGAACGTGTGCTTCATGCGGCAGGTTCACAAAGCAATTTCATCTATTCACAGCTGGCTTATTAAGGGAATCTAGCAAATGGCAGTATCATTGAAGCATTATATTTCTTGCCCTTTTTCTTTTGAACATAGCTTTGAAAATGTAACCAATATAAGCTGATAGAAACCAATTGCTGGGGTTGATAGCTTGTCATTTATGTTTCCTGAAAACCAGAAGCTATTCACAGTCCCCTATAGTGGGGTCCAAATTGTTCTGTGAGCACCCATAGCTGTGAGTGCCTCATTCTCCATGGCGGTCCAGGGCTGCACACAGTGCCGAGGCTGTGCTGCTGGCCCCAGTGCATGGGCTGGCGGCTCTCCTCCCAGCACAGCTTGGCCGCAGCACAGCCAGTGAGCTTCCCAGCAGCTCAGAGTGGGCTCTGGTGCAGAGACTTGGGTCGAGATGTGGAAATGCAGAGAACTGAATGCTGTAGGAGCTGCATTTTTCATATGAACTCCCTCGCTGGTTAAGGTTGAACCACACAGGTGTCCTCCCTCATTTGTCCTGGATTAGCACTGACAATGCATTTGCATCACACCAGCTACACTGCATGCAGCTGCATTTAGCTAGGCAGCATGTGGATACAAAGGTAATGGTAAGCCACCACCTGCAAGAGAGTGCACTGAACTGACAAGACAGATAAAGGCTTGGGTGATGCGGGTGGGGGTGTCAGGGAGATGGAGCAATATTCCAAGGTCAAAATAGCACCTCTGGGACAAAAATGTTAACACAGTCTCTGAATGCCTGTGACTCACTCTAGGGTTCCTTCCAGCAGGGTGCCATGGTAGACAACTGAGGTTTCTGAATAAGGCTGTTGAGTAAGACTCACTATCCTCAAGTGAGTACACCTGTAGCATTTATAGAGAGTCATGGCCAAAACCACAAAATGCATCAGAGGGTAGAGATCTAACAACATCCTTTTTATTTTAACAAGAAGCCTCTGAAGACTTTTAAGGCTGCAGATTGAAGGGTAAGCCACTGCCCAACACTTCCACAGTAGAATATGCCCTCCTATGGGATTCCTACCCATTTTAGTAAAATATGAATTAGTTCCATTTAGGGAGTGTTCTGAAGTACTGACTCTCTGATCAGCCCTGTCCCTTTCCATATGTTGCCATTGGACCTGGCTGTACTTGACCAATGGACTGGAATTAGATATTTTTACAAGACGGGCAAATGTTTTCAGTATTGTTTCACCTCTGCACAAAACACGTACCAGGGACCCTTGTCATGCCATTTAGATGCAAAGATTGAGGGTGCCATTAACAAAGGGGAAGGACAAGAATTAGGGAAGAAAACCTCAAAGATGATTTAATTACCACCAACATTTTGTGGCTCCAGAGTTGTACACTATATACACCTGAAAGCACAAAATTAAGCTGTGGCTTAGCCACAGTTTGACCTGTACAACATTGGTAGCTATCCTTACAGATTGGTTTCACACCAGTCCAAATTCTCAGCCTAAAAGGTTAAATATATAATACCCCATACTGTCGATAATCCATTTTTTCTGCTTTCAGCAATAGGAAGAAGGTGAACATACAGCTAATTAAAATACATTTGTTGAAAAGGTCATGCAGTAAGCTGCAGTTCAGCTGAATAGAAGGATTACGATCCTATTCACCCAATCTGGTGACAAACATACTGAAAATGGAGCCTGAGATACAATTAATCTGTTTTGCTGTCACAGAATGCGAAATGGCTCAAACTTAACAGTATTCAGGTTCTGAAAAAATAATTCCAATCCTTAGTGTTCCAAACATGCTGGTACAGTGGTAATAGGCTATGTCCATGTTTTTCACAAGGGATTTAAAGAGTCAGCTGCTCCAATTCTATTCAAATTCAGTTTGAGCATCTCATTCACGTTCCTGTAAAAATACCAGTTTACTTTACAGAAGCAATTTGTACAGTGTAGTCACATATTAGTGACTACTACCTCCTGGCAAATAACTAAGCAATTAAAATCTATGCTCTGTTTGAAACCACTGATCATCTCCTTTTTCCTGGGAGAAAACTTACAACAAACAAAGTTATGTGTGCCTACATCTAAATGTTCCACTGTTGATTCTGATCTCAGTTCAGGAGTCTAATATTTGACTTCATCAAAGACAGGAACTCTTTTATGTTTAGATTTCACCAGCCACCAGAGGAATCTAAAGGTACCTCCTCTGCATGAATGCATGAAAAAAAGAAGTTGTGAACACCACATTTTTTGTGTTATTGGCTGTTCTGAGACAGACACCTCCATGACACCATAGGTAGAAAATTATTATGCCAAGCAGAGTTGAACTATTAAAAACATAATATTCATCAGACTCTTGCATTATCCAGAAGAGGTTTGAAAAGCCACATACTAGTGCTCCTAGTGATCATTATTTACCCTGGGGCTCTCTGCTGAAGTGCCAGCTCCCCATCGTAGTCAACCTGAACACCAGTAGTCCTGTAGGAACTAAAGGAGCTCAGCGTCTTGCAGAGCCTCTACATATGTGTTTCCTATAAGGTGGTGTTGTAGGATTGTATGACCCATGTGTTCCTGAATAGTCTGCAGTGTACCAGGGAAAGAGAGGCACTGTTATCCCTTGTACCTGTGCAAAGACTTCTTGTATGGGAAGGTAGAACACCAGCAAAAATAAGGGAGTGAGAATATGGTGAGAATAGTTTCCTAACTGCCTGGAGCTAATTGACACATGCAACTAATGACAGCAATAAGTCCTGTCCCTCAGGCAGAAGTCACTGCCAGAACTACCTCTTGAAGACTGACTTCTGACGTATATAAATATCTGAGGGGAGGGTGTGGAAAGGATGGAGTCGGTCTCTTTTCAGTGATGCCCAGCAACAGGACAAAAGGCAATGGGCACAAACTGAAGCACAGGAGGTTCTGGCTGAATATGAGAGGGTACTTCTTTACTGTGAGGGTGACAAAGCACTGGAACAGGTTGCCCAAAGAGGCTGTGGAGTCTCCTTCTCTGGAGATATTCAAAACCCACCTGGATGCCATCCTGCTCAATGTGCTCTAGGTGATCCTGCTTGGCAGGGGGGTTGGACTGAGTGATCTTCAGAGGTCCCTTCCAACCTCGGCCACTCTGTGATTCTGCGATTCTGTACTCCTTCTTTGTTTACAAGGCCTGAGTGGGTTCTCAGTTCTTGATGCCAATTCCTCTTCTGGCCTGGTTAATTCTTATTTACATCTCCTCACTCTGTATACACAGGACAAGCAAGGGAGCTATAGGCTAGCTTGGGAAAGGATGTTAAGCAGCCCCTCTCTTGAGTGTGTGCCACTATATTAAAATAATGCAAGACAGGTAGGAAAACCAGGAGGAAGGGCCTGATGAGAGGTATTTATAGAGAAAACTCACAGATAATATAAATCCCTTAGCTTAAAGAAAGAATGCGGCTTTTGTAAGAAGGGAGACTTGGGTTCCAACACTGTTGAATGGAACAACTCCAGAACAAGAACCAAAGTGTAGTGTTTGACATCCCATGTGAGTCTCTGAATCAGTACAATCTATAACATCATAAACAGTCTACTTCATCATCTTTGAGCTTGTTTAGTGCACACTGCCAGAGCTTCAGATGCACCTCTGCCCTTGCCCAAGAGCAGTCCTGGGCCTGAGGGTTAGAGGGTTTGGGAGGGCCCTTCAGGCAAAGGGGAACCGAGCACTGGGCAGACAAGCACAGTAACTATCAGCAATGGTTGTACACTAACGTAGAGAGGGCAAAGGGAAGAGGAGGCAGTTGCTATCAGAGCTGTTCTCAAAGAGGACACAGCAGCTTTGGCCTCCCCAGGAATGTCCACAGCCTCCAAAGACTGCTTGGACTGCCCTGTAGATAACTCATCAGAGGAAAAGTCCGGTTTCAGAGTGCCTTTGGTCTTGATCTCAGGTTGAGAATGGGCTGCTTGGCTCTTTTAACACACTGGGTGAAGTTGATAGGTATCAAACTGAATTTTTAGGAATTTTCAGAGTTAAATAAAATAATTAACTAATGTAATACTTGGGGTAAAGGAGAAATTCTACAAGTAATGCACCCCAAAGCTGGTTTCTTTGTTGGATTAGCTACTGCCTGAGAGAATATGAGTTCTGACCAGAGACATCTCAGACCACAGCTGGGATTTCTTATTCCCCCTCTCTTTCTCTCTCATAGAGTCTTCAGTGTCTAATAAGGATTAAGCTCATGCTACAGGCTTTCTCATAGTAGGTACCCTAATTAAAGTCTTACTCCTCTACATAGCTGTTCATTTTCATCAAATGTGGAATTTAATATATTTAAGACTGTCATTCTGTTTTCAAATCTGGTTGAAACTAAATAATGAGTTCAAAAAGGACTTGAAGAGGATCTGTAGGTTAAAAAAAAATGTACTGGATGATCACATCAGTCTTACTTCCTTAAGAAACTAAGCAAAAATCCCCAATACCTATGAAACCTAGGTCCTTCCAGACATACATTGCAGCTGAAGGAGAGTTTTCAAAGGTGCCTTTTGGAATCAGATGCTTAAGTTTGATTAAGTCCCACCAGAAGATCTATTTCTGGGAGATTTTTCTTCATTAAAAACAAAACAAAACAAAACTAACAAGCACTCCAGAGGAATGGACTCATTTGTTGTCTTACCGTGTTGAAGAGAAATCTTTTTCTTTCTTTCGACCCACACGACCCTGCATAGCATTAGCAGTACTAATTGTAAACAAAAGGTCACACTGTCAAAATAAAAGGAGATGAATTAACAACAATAGAGTTCATTAAAGCTTGTTAATCTTTAAGAGGATGGGTGCGATGTAATTGGAAGAAAGGCTAAGAGCTATGTGGGTAAAACATTTCAAGGGAATACATTTCACTTCAAATGACAAAATATAATTAAAAGTGAGCAGTTAAATCAACTGTCAAAAGCACAGTTACAGCTGTCTTTTTTTTTTTTTTTTTTTTTAATTTTAAATACAGCAATATGTTCTTTTGCCAGCTTCCCCACCTGTCTGACCTGCTGTGCTCAGCTCTGGTTTTAGCTGCAGGCTCTACCAGGCTGGTTCTAATGGCTCCAAGGGAGACTGTACCCCTCAAGTACTTTTTTCTTTCCTCCTCCTTTGTATCCCACCCTAGGTACTTAGCTACCAGGTCATCCTCGTAACAACATACGCTGCACCCTTCCTTTTTCTCACTGACCCTCAATTTCCTTCCTCTGCAAAGCTGATAGTCATTTTGACAGCCAACCATGAAACAACTGTTAGTGACTCTACTGTCTGTAAGCCAGGCAACCAGGGACCTGCAATCTTCTGCCCTTGCTTCAGTCCCTGAGATCCCGTTATGCCCGATGTCTCAGACTCCCCTCCTAGACTCTATTTTTACTCTCTGCCCATAGCCTTCATCTCCTTCATCTCCTTCTCTCCTGCTTTGCAGTCATATCTTCTCAGCTATCGGTTTGTATTCTCCTTCCTATCTGAGATGCCTGAACTTCTGCTAACAGCTTTTTTTTTTTTTTTTTTTTTTTTTTTTTTTTTTTTTTTTTTTTGTGGTTTGAATATTTTCTCTCTTCTGCTGGGCACGATAGTCTTGTGGTTATGGTTCAGGTTTTCCCAGCCAGCACAATGCTCCATTCCCTGGACATCCTCTGCTATCACTTCAGTGCCGACTAGTCTGTCAGGCAGTATTTAAGGAAACCTGGGAAGTGTAAACTTAACGCCATAACATCTGCAGCCACAGCATACACTCACCAAGAGGATTTTGCTTGACTCCCTTTGCATTATTACATGCTATCTCATCTCTCAGTTTAATGCTTCTTCTTCTGGTACCGCCTATCTAAGCAAGACAGTTGGCTCCTTGCATCACAAGCTTTTATGTATAAGCTATCTAAACAGCACACATACACTCAAGGTGTCTCTTCCTCCAAACATAAGCACTTATTTTACTCTCACAGTCAAAATAGGTGCTTTCCAGGGAGGAGAGACAAGACTAAATAGCAGCATAATGTGTTTTTTTTTTTTTAACCCCCATATCATCACTTCTGAGTGTTCAGTCGTACTTCTGAGTTCTGATTTTAAACCACAGACTGCATGCTTATACACATGCACATCCATTCGTCTTAATAACATTTAATAAACAGTGACTATTTAATAAACAGTGACTATTTTCAGGGGCCTGAGGGCACCCCCAACTCTGCCTGTCCCAGCTCAGACCCCCAGGCCTCCTCCACTGGCCCATGACCCAGGACACCACATCACCTCCAGTGCTACCAGCGCCTGTCCCAGAAAGGCCGCAGCAGTGCTGGGCTCCGTCTCCCCACGACCTTGCCATGCCCAGCTACGCCTGTGGGCCCAAATCCCAGCCTGGTCTCAGCCAAACCCTAACCCCAGGGAAGTGTCCGGTGCCCCAGGGGGCTGCGGCTGCCCTGGTGCCCTGCTCCTGACTGGGGGGGTGGCATAGGCTCTGGCTGGCAGGCCCTGCCCTGACAAACCCATGGGGCTGGGTCTGCCAGCCCCTGCAGGGCCCTGACAGTTACACCGGGGGAGTTTGGCATTTTCTGGAAACTTTTCACAGAGAAAATAGCAGGAATGGTTGGATATCTACTTTAAGCATTTCACCCAGGTCCCCTGCATGCCTGCAGCCACACTGAAATGATCAAAGCCTGATTTACAGACTTTCAGGCTAAATACAAAGTTTTTGTACTTGTATTTGTGGAGTAATACTCTTCTTTTTTGTAGTGCACTGGTGACAAAAAAATCCCACCCCCTCCAAATCTTATGGTATCTCACATTTGCCCTGTTGTCAGTCTGACCATGCTGCCTTTGGTCAAGGCTGTGCCAGTGTGATTCTCCTGAAATGTCAGCTTCTCCCCTCTTCACACCAATATCGCATGACACCTCCTGTGTTCGACTAGATTCTGAATGCTGATTTCCTCGAGTGTAAATAATAATCCCAGAGGAATCACTTGATAAGCAGTGTATTGTGAAACTGCTATTCTATTAAAAACCTCTGTTCCCACAGCTGTCAGCAAATGAGTTTTCTGTCATTTTTTACAGGAGTCACCTATTACAAAGCACCTACAGGTCTACAGGCGGCATTTGAAGCATGCCCCATTGACCAGTGGCAGCAAAAAGATTGTCTCTGCAAATCAACTAAATGTCAACCACTTTACTAGCATACAGTTTCTGGAAGCGGCATAAACCCAATTTTTCACCCTACCAAGGCAACAAGATTTTTGTTCTCCTTCTCTCAACTCAGAGCAGCCAACTTCCACCTAAGTGCTGGGAGCCATGTGAGCACATCAGGTTCTCAGGGCTTCTTTAGCTTAGCAACAACCCCCCCCCCCCTCCCCCTTTTGCATGCCAGTGGCATTGATTTCACCTCATCTGCTCACAGAACCTTCTTGTGATGGACATCAGCTTCAGCCCATGCTGCATGGTTGACATGCAGAGGAAGGCATATGCCATCTTTCATGTGGGCTGGTTGCTATGCTAGCTTCTCCATGCAGATGTACCTCTAGACTTCGCTGTGAGATCCAGTGCTGGAAACAAATGGCAATAGCAGGTCTCCTGTGCCTTAGCTCCTGCTTCCAACAAGATTATATGAAGTGGCTCAGGATCTTCCAAGCAAAAAGAGGACATCTGCTAAAAACTTACAATCCCATAGGATACACCAGAAAACCTCAGCACCTTGAAAGCACTCTAAAGAGCTGGGGCCAGCTGTGCACTGCTGTGTTATCTGCTTCCATCGGGTATGGGAGCAGTTATGGGCATGGATGGCTGTGAAGTTAGTTAAGGAAATGAGAGAGAATCATGAAAAAGACTAAAGGAAAAAGACTACAGAAATTACTTCAAATATTGCAGTCATGAGTTTGTATGCTTGTATTGTGCCCCAGCCTCCTTTACTTATTAGTAATAACTACTCAGCAACAACTCCTAACTTTGGGAATAGGGAATAGTTTGATTATGTGCATGTAAAATCTCCAGCATTCTGTGCATGCTATATAAATAATACATAGTTTTACTAATGACATGCTGATACGATTCACAATTCCACAATTGTCTTTTTCATCCTAGCCAAACAGGCAGATAGAAGCCTCATCAGTACTAAATGAAAAACACCATTAAAAAAAAAAAAAGAAAAGAAAAGAAAAGAAAAGAAAAGAAAAGAAAAGAAAAGAAAAGAAAAGAAAAGAAAAGAAAAGAAAAGAAAAGAAAGAAAAGAAAAGAAAAGAAAAAACAGAAGAAACAAAAGTATCCTCCTTCCTAACTTATCTGAATTCTTACCCATCAGCAATGAGAACTTTCGTTTCAGGTTCAAAGTTAGAATGTGAAATGAGTGGGACCAAGACCTAAACACAAAGAACTGAAAACTTAAGGGGTCCCCAAGAGTTGTTTCATCAAGATACAGGACAGAAATACTAGAATAAAATGGAATAGTTAAGTTGGAAGGGATCTACAAAGATCATCTAGAAGCCAGACCACTTCAGGGATAACTAAAAGTTAAAGTATATTATTAAGGACATTATCCAGATGCCTCTTGAACACTGACAGGCATGGAGCATCAGCCACTTCACTTCAAAGCCTGTTCCAATGTTTAACCATCTTCGGAAAAGAAATTCATGGTAAAGAATTTTTTCACGGTGAAGAACTTTTTTCCTAATATCTAGTCTGAACCACCCCTGGTGCAGCTTTGTGCCATTCCTGCATGTTCTATCTTTGGTTATCGGGGGAGAAGAGACTGGCACCTCACTTTCCATTTTTGCTCCGCAGGAAGCTGTAGAGAGCAATGAGGTTGCCTCTTAGCCTCCTTTTCTCCAAACAAGACAAACCAAGAGTCTTCAGCCTTTCCTCACAGGACATGCCATGCAGCCCTTTTATCAGCTTTGTTGCCCTCCTCTGGATGCTTTCAAGCATTTTAATATTCTTCTTATATTGTGGAGTACAGAAACTGCACACAATATTCAAGGTGAGGATTCACAATGCTAAATATAGAGGGAGAATCATCTCTTTTGACTGGCTGGTTATGCTGTGTTTAATGCACCCCAAAATTTGCCCTCTTGGCTGTCAGGGCATACTGCTGGCTCATATTGAGCTTGCTGTTGAGCAGCACCCCCCAGATCCCTTCCTTTAGAGCTGCTCTCCAGGCACCCATCTCCTAGTCTGTACCTGTGTCCAGCATTATTCCATCACAGGTACAGCACCCTGCATTTACCTTTGTTGAACTTCTTGCTGTTGTTGATTGTCCAATGTTCCAAGATATCTAGATCCCACTACAAGTCCTCTCGTCCTTCCAGAGAGTCAACAGCACCTCCAAGTTTAGTATCATCAGTGAACTTGCTAAGGATGCATTCAACTCCTGCATCCAGACCATTGAAAAAAATGTTGAACAGAACTGGCCCTACAATTGAGCCAGAGGGAACACTGCTAGTGACTGGCTGCTGCTGTACCAGCCAAAGTAAAACCATTAGCTCAGTGATATTTATACAGTCAGTTTGGGCTGTCTTCCAGATGAGGTATGTTTAATAGTAGAAACAAAGATTATTACTGCAGGTTAATTGCATAACTACAAGTGTATGCAGTTGTTTAAATAACACTGCCGTGAACACAGATCTGCTTGCCACTGTCACTATGTTTTAATATGCTTTCTTGCAGCGTGAATTATGATTAATGAATTTCTAGGTGAATGAATTACAATATTGTGATTAAATGTAATACATTAAACTGTCTGTATTAGAAAGGAATTAGGCTGACTCTTTAATCTTTGCTTGTATGAGGGCTTCTAAAACATGTTTAAGCAATTGCATATGTGATAGCTTTGGAAAACTGGAAGGGGATGCTTTCAATAAAACTTATTATTAAAATATGTAAATAAGCAATTGAGAAGAAACTATACCATCCGTTTTGAGCTCATGACCTCTGACTTTGGTAGGATACACTCTGACTTTGGGAACTTAATGAAGAATTTTTTTCATTGGCTCTCTTTTGATCTTGGTGTATCAAAACAAAGCCATTTTATAACACGACTTTGATGCATCATGTTTCTCCACTTGAGTACCATGTATCTCCACTGCTGTCACATACCTAGCATTTGTATAGGTTTATTTTTCCTTAAGAGAGCAGGGAGTTTATGATCATCTCTAGCAGGCTGAGAAAATATCTTGTGTTAAGGAGTTTATCATTAAGTCTGGCAACAAATCTAACTTAACTCGGTCATAATTAAAAATGGAAGTATTGACTATAAATAATGCATAAATAATTATATTCTTTTAAATACTTAATGTTTTATAAAGAAAAGAGAGTGTAATTTTCTCTGAAGCCTTGAAGGTTTTTTGTACCATTGTTTTATTGAAAAGATTATCATTCACTTTTTTTTTTTTTTTTGATTAGAAGTATATATAAGAAAAATACACATCCTGATTTTGTAATGCTTTTTCTTTCTGTCAGATCATAAGAACATGAATGGCATTTTCCCTTTGGCTTTTTGTTTTGCTTGTGTTTTATTTTGGTGCACATAAGCCACATAAAACCAAAAGCCCAAATAACTATTCCAGCCCAAGGATACAGACTGAAGACTAACAAGAAATTATTCTGCTTTCAAAGATTTATATTTCAAAGGACGATGTGCTATGTTGCAAGTACAGCTGATGGAGTACATTCTCCTTAAATATTGCATTCTAATCTTAAAAGTCAAAAAGGTTGCAACCCTTCTACAAGATATTGATGAAAAACTGCACTAAATTGTTTGTGCCACCTTCAATTCCCCGAACGGTGGCCCTTTAATATTTTTTCTAATAGGAATCATAGATCCAGGCTGCAGCATACTAATGAGTATAAGCCTACCAATTACATTTCGCTCTCCATTTCAGATTAAATGACTGTCTGTCTAGGCACTCATGCAGCCCACACCCTCCCCACACCACGGTGTCCTCATTTTCAAAAATAGAAATAATAACAATAATAATGCACTGTATCTTTCCAGTTAGCTACAACTCTATATGCTTTGTTAGGCTAATGATAAAGAAAATGCCTGAATCTCAATGTTATGCTAGCTGCTTCATGAGGATAATCAACTTGCCATGCATCCCTGATGCTTTGCACAGCAGAACAGAAAGATAGAGAAAGCTTTAAGGAGACAGAAACAGTGAAGTGTGTATACAAAAGAAAAATAACCCACAGATGAAACAACAGAACAAAGTTGACGGGTAAAAACAGTAGAACTGCTTGGATTTTTCCACTTTATCCTCCAGGGGGCTCCTCCCCCAAAGTGCTCTTTCCATTTTCCATTTGGAGAAGGTCCCTTCCAGCTTCCTGTCACTGCTTTGCTCCACAGTCCTGGTCCAGAAGAGAGCTGTGATAGCTGCTGTCTGTCCTCCGTACAACCTAGCTGCCAGAAGAGCTGTGGTTTGGGGTGCTCAGCTTCCAGCAGCACATGGGAAGGCTGCTCTCAGTCTCACCACTTGCCCATCAAATACAGGTGGACATCCAACCATGCAAGAACATTGTGCCTCCTGTGAACTCACACCCTGTAAATCTGCAAAAGCAAGGAGGCTGAAACAGACCCACACCTCTCATGATTTGTCCCTTCCACTTCTGAGGGTCTGAACCCCACCTTGGCCATCAACACTGTACTTGGTATTTTATTAGTTGTGCCAAAACCATAACTAACCCAACTTGTGACTTTCAAAATGGTAACACAGGCTTTACTGTCAATACAAAATGCCCCTCCTGCCCCACCCAAGTCCTTGCCACTTGGGTTCACAACAGGTGGGAAAGCAGAGATGGAGAGTAACCAACCAAATATAGGCCATTTTTATGAGAGCCAGAGGCTGGGTTTATGCAGACTAGCTGTAGGAAAGGTTTGACATAGACTTGTAAGAGATGATTATAGTATACCAGAACTTGAAATCCACGTGTATCCAGGAATAGTATAGGTAGGGTTAGGGCAGGACTGCAAATAGGTTGCATAAGGTCGGAGACAGGTCAAGGCCTCTCAGCATTTCTCAACACAAACTACTGTCTTCACATACTGCGATGACCAAGCCTGGTCTGCGGGAAATGGAGGGCACAATTCCAAGGGATATTTCTCACAGATTTTCCCCATAGATAGTAGCTTAGTTCATTTCCTCCGTGATGGGAGGACGTTTTGTGCCAGGTGTGTGTGTGTGTGAGCATTTAGTCCTATGGACCTGCAACAGCCTGCTTGGCTCTGAAACTTCAGAGTATTGCAGAACAGTTTCAGGCTCTGGTGCACCCACCTTCAGAGGTCACTGTTGCCCTCTGGAGTCTCCCAACCCCCATCTTACATGTGGTAGCAGAAGACTCTTTTAGGTTCACAGCTTTGCCATGGCCTGTGGGGAGTTGAGGTCTGTGGTGCCATTTTGTTGATGTGTGCTGTTTGTTGGAGAGCCCGTGCAGCTGGTGACTGGGAGAGTCCTCTGAGCAGAGAAATATCCCTATTGCTTGGAGACACCCCTACCTATTGCTGTGGATAACAGAAGGAAAGGGAAGGAGCCATTCTGGAAACTTCTCTATGCCTCTAAGTACCTTGGCCTGACATTGCCCACGTCTCAGCTGCAAATCCCTGTTTATGGTTATTTACTGAATTCTCCCGAGCAGAACATGCATTTCTCTTCCTTCCTTCTTCCTCACCACAGGTGAGCTCCTGACCTGTGCCAAACTCTTTTGCTCTGCCTTCAAATCAAGAAGAAAACCACTTCTCTTCAGCCTGGTACATCATGCATGAAGAGAGGAAAATGGGATACCGACAATGAATTGGCATCGTGCCTGAAGAGTGGATGCAACAGCTCTCACATTGGCTAAACTTATTGAAGGAGGATGGCTGACCTATACTGTATAGTTAGTATCCATCCCTGGATTGCTAAATGGTGAGGGGGAGAGGTAATAAACTTGCTGCCTAAACCATGCATCTCTCACCTTGTCCTGAGTCTCAGAAATATTGAAGGACTGGAAGGGAAGAAGGATGGGTCTGTTTCTCTTCTCCCTTCCAAGGCTGACAATATGTTCCCAAACTCCTCGCTGTCTGTTGTACAGATGTGCTGGCTGGGCAAAAAGGGGCAGGTACCCAGTTTCATCACCATCTAACTCTCATGTGGCCAGCCCACTTAGAGAGCTCCTGGGCTTTTTTTTTTTTTTTTTTTTTTTTTAGTTTTGGGTTGAAACTCTGATTATCTTCTCTGCACAGACTCCAGAATGACAGCAGAGTTCACCTGACGACACATGGGATGTCCCATGATAACCCTATTGAATTAGTGTCAAAACTCCACATCTGGGAGCCATAGGTAAGTTTTAGAGAAATCACTGCTAGGTTACAAGCCACTAAATGACTCCCACTAGTTTTGAATCAAGCATATATACTGTAAGTGAACAAAGTGAGTTAACCTACACTGGGGCTGTTAATTTTGCCTGCTAGGCACAACTGAAAAACAAATAAACAAACAATCATAAAAATTACAGGTACTTTATCTGTCCCTTCAGAGTTCAACCACATAAACTACTGAACTGGAACAACTACAGGGACAGAAAGATCTCACAATGGAGAAGGGAAAGGTATGGAGACTGGGTGATTTGCATTGGGAGTTTTCTAGAGCAGATAGATGTCTGCCCTCTGCTCCATTTGTGAAGATCATCTTTGTCAGTTCTCCATCCACTTTCTTCATCCTTCCCTCCATCTGGGGTGCCAAATGGAAAGGCAGGATCAGGAGGCCTTTAAAAGAATGACCGAAAGAAAAGCGGGGTATTGTTTTTGAAACTGATCGTTGGCAGACAGGTCCATTTTTAACAACCCTAATTTGGACTTGATCAAACAATCTTGTTAAAAAAAAAAAAAAAAAAAAAAAAAAAGAAAGAGTCCTCATGGGTGGCTCTGCTTTCATTTTAAGTGCAAAGAAACATCATGGCCAGTTGCATTTTGTCTTTGACTTCAGTGGGACTAGTATTTCACCCACTGAGTCTGTTTAATTGTTATTTCCCATGCTCAGATACTTTTTACATTTTGTTCCCCTCAAATCTACTACTGTCAACTTCCAGTCAGGAATACAGCACCAACTGCAGCCTTCAACTTGGTTAATTCTACTGCAGAAACAATCTTACTCTGAGGTAAAGTCTTACTCAACTGCATCAGTAACCTATCTGGAAGAAGAGACATTTGCCAGGAAAGGTTAAGTGGCAATCAGGGGGCCTGACATATACAGAAGGTGAGAAACCTAAATATGACTAGGCAGGCTGAGCACCAAGTAGGAATAGGAGGATACATGGACCATCCAGAAGTATCAGAAACACCTGAATGCTAAGGATGGGAAGGAGTTGATTAAAGTGGTATCAGAGATAAAAGCAGGAGCAATAGAAGGATCATCTTTTCAGAAATGATACATTCACAGCTAAATATAAAACTGAGCTTTGATAATGAAACTTGCCACGTACAAGAACAGTTTTTCACGGTAAGCTACTAAGCCCTGTCTACTGAGACCTTAAACCTAGACTCAGAAAGTACCTTATAAGGCAGGGACAAAGCTGCCACAGCCTCCAGAATGGAAGAGATGGCACAATATATCTTTTTCTTCCATAATTTCTATAATTCTATGAGCTTTCATATTTTGAAAATAAAATTCATTTCTGTTCATCAAATGCTGCCACTGCCTGTTGTCTTGCAGAAGTAGAAACCTCTCCCCAAAAAGTTTCAGCTGCCCTTTATTGCAGTCTTTCGTCACTGTCACATCATCGTCTTCAGGCTATCTGCACCAGAAAAAAAGTGTTTAGGCACTAAGATTAATAACAGGTTTATTGGAAGGGGTGAAAATGCAATAGGATGCATGATTTTTAGCCTCTAGCTGTTAATGCAGCATCTTACACACTTTAGGACTCTTTGCCCATGGAAAACAGGAATGCTGTTTCTGCTGATATTGGAAATATGGCATGTTCACAACATTCTGCTTTCAGAAGACAAGTAATTTTTGACCAGTTGCTTTTAATAAACAAAGAAAATATGACTCTGAGTATAGCAGTGCTTTCAGAAAGGACATTTTTTCCAGCTTACCTACCATATTTTTTTTTAGCATTCCTGAAATGCAGTGTGTCATTTTTGAAATGAATTAAAGTTGATATGGGGTAGAACAGTAAAATAAGCAGTGGGAATGGAAATGAATTCTTGATTAAAGAAAGAATGCTCAAAGTAGATATAACAGCAACAACAACAACAAAAAAAGACTGTGGAAGAAAACTGCTCTGTCTATACTGAGTGACTTATTTTCCCTTGGCACATACTATGAACTGTACTCTCAGAAAGAAACCAGAATTCCAACAGGAGTCAGTGGGGCTAGAAAGGTGACGCAAATGAGAGCTGGAAAAACAACTGTAAATAAATTTCCTGATTATTATTATCTCCCCTCTTCCCCCTTCTTAATTTCTTTTCCTGGTGACAACAAAACTTCATTCTACTATTTTCTCATTCTTATGTATCACATGCAAGGTAGTTAGCCCAAATTTCATGGAGTGAAATGTGTTCCATTGGGAAATAATTGCTCAGTTGGGGGTGAGGAAAGGAAATGTTTTATTACACATCTTGGAAAAGGAGATGTGTTCAGATCATTAAGCCATACTTTTCTCTCTGGATAAAATCAGATCAGAGGACACTGGAGACATGACAGCAATGGGAGCAAAAGATAGATGAACATACACACTGATAAGATGGATGGACAGATATGACAGATGCTGATAACAGGGTTTTAATTTATGGGATAGAAGAGATTATAAAAACTACAATCTTCCTTTGGCCAGGCGTGGAAACTGTTTTCTGAAATGTTACATTTGGCGTTAAGAATTCTGTAAAAGCATTAAAGTGATCTGTTGTATATGATTTATAATAACTATAAAGAAGCTACCAGGCTGTAAATGGAAAAATGGAAAGGCTCTGAGGAGCAGAAAATCACGGGACAACAGAAATAATTTGAAAAATAGTATCCTCAAGTAATATAGACACTTTCTCACAGGTATCTCCAGAGAAGAAACTTCTTACTGAAATAAACAGCAATCTTGTATCTAGTCCCTGTAACTGATTACATCATCTGCTATATTTAGAATACCTCCAGTGTAACCATGGAAACTGCTTTTGCTAAAACTCACATTATTCCATTCAACACTAGTTGACACTATAGAAATACTCTAGGAAGCTCACAAAACAATTAATGTATCACTATTATTATATGCCTGTATGTATAGCTATGTGGTTTTGTCTTTTCTTGAAGTATGCATTGTGCATACCCAGAGATGTCAGATTTCTGACAAAGACTACAAAAAGCCAGATGTATAGCAATGGAGTGAGCATACAAGACTACAGGAGAATTCAGAGTACATCCTCTGTACTTTGCTTTCAGCCCAGCTGCCCAAGGATAAGGCTTATGCTGTCACCCTGCATGCATGTGTCTGTGTGCCTTTTTTTCCCCACATAATTTTTGAACCTAGTTTCAACCAAATTTGATGAAGACAAAAAGAGAATGGAGCTTTTTAAAAATCTTTTCACTAGCTTTGCAAAGATAAAGTTATGCAGAAAGAAGTTTTACCAATGATCCCACTGAAAAACAAGTAAGGCAATCCATATTAGACAGAGGAGAATCTTCAAACAAACAAACAAACAAACAAAAAAAAAACATTGCCATACACCACATCATGGAAGTGCAAAAAACACTTTTTTTTTTTTAAATAAAAATGCAGCTTTGCAAAATCATAAAAAAAATAAAATCCAAACAGGTATCATAACTTTAAACAAATACCTAATGTAGAAAGGAATTCAGAATACTTCCAAGCAGGAGTCCCAGAATCAGCCTTCCAAACTGGAGGCAAGGAGCTACAAGCATTTCAATGTAAAATTGCTTTAAATTTATGCAAGCAATTTTCTGAGATTGAAAGGTAAAGCTAGTACTAGGAAACAAAGGCTTATGTTACACAGTAAGTACAGACAACCAGTTTTCACAGTACAGGAATGTTACTATAGGGTCCAGGATGCATCTGTGCTCTGCAGCATATTCAGAACTGAGCTATAAAATGGGAAAGAGGTGACTACATGTGCATACCAAAGTTGATTGTGAATAATTGCAGAAGGATCTTCTGATATTATATGACTGAGTGATAAAATGGCAAATGAAGTTCAGTGGTAATAAATATGAAACAGGGAATGCGTGTGGACAATAACATAAACTATACAGATACAGGGATGAGATAACTTACCAATTATTACTCAGAAAGAAATACTGTATTAGTAGCCACCTCAGCACCAATGATGAGTAAAAAAGGCAAATCAGACATTCAGAGTTATTGGAAAAGTTATCAGAACAAAACAGAAAATAACCTATGTCATTTATAAATTCAGGGTGCACACATTTTTATGACTCTGTGTGATTTTAGTCACCTCAGAATTGATGTGAGAGAACTGGCTAACATGAGGAAGAAGAAGAAGAAAACAGAGCCAGGCTATGGCGTCCTTTCAAGAACAGAAGAATAGATTAGAATTCCTCACCCTGGAAGAGAGTCAGCTGAGGGGTGGTAAGATTAAAGCCTACAGAAACTTGAATAGTATGGAGAAGATGAAGGGGGAGTGACCTCCTTCACACTGGGGAGAGGATGAAACAGGAAGAAGGGAAATGACCTTGACCCCAAATTCCACTTCATGTGAGAGTCCTGCCAGTGGTGTGTCTTTTACATCTGTCCCAAGTCCCATATCCTGTCTCTGAGTGGTGCTAGCTGAGAGTGCATGTTGTATATGAGGTCTTAGCACCGCTGCATAAAGAGACTGCAGAAAAACAGAGGAATCATTACAGAAGTGGGGAAGAGACATTTCTAGTAA
Source organism: Cygnus olor (assembly GCF_009769625.2). Classification (NCBI taxonomy): domain Eukaryota; kingdom Metazoa; phylum Chordata; class Aves; order Anseriformes; family Anatidae; genus Cygnus; species Cygnus olor. Next base: position 46,647,172 of record NC_049169.1, read on the forward strand.
CTATCTAAATGAGCAAATGCTCACCAAAGATATTGATTTTATTCCATTAGAGCTTCATGGGTAGCATGCTGTCACTAGCAATAACCTGATTCTGCAGGAGCATGATGGCAAGATCAGCTGGATCCTTCAACTGAGTGGCACAACACTTGCTTTGAAAAGACTACAGTTTCAAACCTTTTCTCAAGAACAGCTGCCACAATTTGCCCTTAACCTACAATTAATTAGTTGTGGCATGGGATCAGATCTGTAGAACAAAATGGATGGTCCTGATAGTTTGAAATCTTCAGTAAAAGGCCTGGGGGAGTGAAGGTGCTTCAGCCTAGTTCTAGGCCAGTGCCGTGGGCTGAAGGCAGCAGAACTCCTGCTGGCCTCCCACTGCTCCCTGGGCTGTCCTGGCACCCCTCTTCCTGTCACCAGGTTGTAAAAAAGGTTGTTGAAATGTTTTAAACAAAAAATAACCAAGCAGAAAAATCTACTCAAAATATTGCTCTGCTGCAAATGATGGCCAACTGCTTGCCAGCTGCTGGGTGGGTTTTGTCTACATGGCTTCTGAGGAAAAGTAGTCAAATGGACTTCGAGTGCAGTGGCTGAGCAAAAGAGAGCAGCAACAAAATGTCCCCAAAGTCACTGGAACGAGGTACCTAAAAGTCAATCCTTGCAATATCGAGTGCTAGGGTTCCCACACATACCATGGATAAGGGAATGAGTCCTTCCTTCAGAGACAGCTCTGCAAACCTTTCATGGTGCAGATCACCAGTTACACTGTACAAAAGCTATATCAAATGCACAAAATCTGTAAATATTTCATGTTGATAAAATATTATCACTCACATGTAGTAGAATGATTTTCAGATGAGACAATTCTGCCAACTTTAATGTTCTTAACAAACTTTTTCTTAGGCACCAATCCCCATTCAGTCTTCAGAGTATCAAAGATGTTAGCTTGAAAAGCATAACCTTCCAAAATATTTTGCAAACATTTAATGGTATGTCCACTTGTACTATTGGAATTCTTTCACAGAAAAATCAGATTGTTACCAACATCCAGAAACTAATTAGGAAGGAAAAGTACATTTCAAACTGCAAATTGTCTTTTCTATACTCTCAGAGCATTACAAATTGAATGACAACTTGATTTTCAACCCCCATCCCCTTCTGCAATGTTAAAAATGTGAGTGGAAAAATAATATCTCACCAAGCTGAAACCTTGTTTTACAAATACAAGTTTTAGCCCAAGGCAATAGTTTCAAACAGTCAAGTGGGAAATTCTGAAAATAGGGGCTGGAATGTCCTGTTAGAGTGGACAGGCACCCTGAACTAATGCATTGTCTACATGTTGATGTGTTGTAGCATCTTATTCCTGCTAATGGGGTGGAGATGATTTTGGATTGATGTTATTTTTGTATGCAAAATCATTAGACACCTCCAAGTCATTTCCATCTCACTTTAATCCTTCAGTGTAACATAGACAGTTTTGTAGTCCCACATAATATGAACCAGCTGAATGGATTCCAATTTATCAGGAAACTATAAATTGCAAAATACCAAACTGAAACTGCAGCATCAAACCCAGTGATCACTGTCCCATACATTTTAGATTGTTATTTAAGGCCTCCTGGGAGATCAATGCTGTATAACCTATTTCTCAGGACTCCTGTCAGCTATATGAACTCGGCAACTGCTTTTACTAATATATTATGACTTGTTTATGATACTGGAGAATAAGTGATGGGATCAACATGGTCACGGAGAAACACGAAATGATGTGGAAATTGTCTGGAAAGGGTTTTTTTTTCTTTTTCTTTTTTTTTTCCTGGCTATATATGCACATACCAAAGGACGGTGCTATTACTAGTTTATCCCTTAGGCCTTCATTTAGGTCCTTCAGACATTGTGTTTGAACCTAGATGTGTCCTCTTTGTCAGAAATGCGATATTGAGGATACCGATACAATTTTAATCTGCCCCTCAAGAACAGTCACAGAATTCAGACTTAAGATTTAGCTTTAAAATTAATTTTTGAAGTTACAAAGAAAATCTGTCAGAGAAACTTTGTATCTGTGGATTTCTTCACAGATTATGTGGCTGTCAGGCAAGCAACACCCCATTTGAGTGCAGACTATAAAAGAGCTCATTTCAACCTCCGCTGTGTCCGTGCTGGTGTGCTCCCTGCTGGTGCAGGGAATGGCTTCCAGCAAAGAGGAGGCTGAATCCCTCTAGCAGGGATTTCCTCTCCAGCTGCTGCAAACAAGATGGATCCACGAGGCTTTTTGTGGGAAGTAACATAACAAGCTCCTGCTGAGCAGGAAATTTCCTAGTTATACCTCCATTACTTTCCCACTTCCTCAACCAGCACTTACCAGTGAATAAGCCGTCTCACCAGCAAGGCACTGGAAAAATCAAACAGAAGGGCAAGGTGGTTACCCTCCCATCTTTCTGTGGGAGTTGCTTCTGATAAGGAGGCTTGGAAAGTAGCTATGGCTAAAAAGATCAGGGCACTCAACTGACAAAATTTCATACCCTTTCTTTTTGGTCCTTCTCCAAGCCAAGCCCCCTCGCTCTGCATCTCCTGCTACTACATCATATATGTTCACATCCTTATGCACAACCCCCTGTGCGCCGGCACCTAAGGAGCACATCTTTCACTCTGCCAGCAAAAGACGTCACATCCCCTGGGAGACTGCTGCATGCAAACTGTTTTCAGTGTTGTATCACAGATTTCCCAAAAGGCTCATGCTATCAGTACAATAACTCCCATTTTACAGAGGGCATAACAACAGCTGAGAGCTTATACATTTTTCTTGGAAATTGGTTGTATGAAAAATAGATTTAACTCAGGAATACGTTTAAGTACATACTTAAGTACATTTGCATTGTTCTCTAGGACTACATTCTTAAAGACTTATTTTAAAGCTCTCTTTAAATCCTGTTGATTAAGGTCCATGCCTATATGGCTTTCTGAGTAAGAAAGCTTCACCAAATTGGAGTCTCATGTATACTATGGATGACTTAAAAAATAAAATGCTGTTCACTGTAAGCACCCAAGAGACTACAGGAATATATCAAGGGCTTTCATACTTACTGTCAGGCATGAGCAGATTCATTTTGGGTCTGCCCTCTGAGCAGAGAAAGTATCAGTGAGTTGGAACTGTAGCACACAAAATAAGAGAAATCAACATGACGGTCTCATCTGATAATTACAGTGCAATGTGCTTTTTGTTACCTTCCTCCCCACCCCTGACAAAAAAAAGTTCTTTGTTTTCTGCAAAGCACTGAAGAAAAGTAAAACCATTTGTCTAATAACAGAAGGTTTCATTTCCGATTACTTGCAATGCCTTAGTGTATCCTACATCATTCTTACATGGCAGTGAGTTTTGCAATCAATATGATCCTAACTGTGCTTCTGTGACAAGGTACTTTAAAAGATAGTGCTCTACTGTCATTTCCCATGTAACTCTTCTCCCTCCTCTTTATTCCCTCCCTGCACAGTGATTTGCAAGATGTAGCCTGAATGAGATACTTGCGATGCCATCACCTTAATTTCATATACACAGACACACAGATCTGTCACAGCAAAATATTGTACAGTGTGTTGAAATAAAAGCCATAATGAGAAGAGTTAAATTGTAGGATGTGTTGCAGTTGTTAAATAGAAACTATTAAAGCCTTTCTCTTTTCTGTCACAAGACATGGTACATATCTTCGTAGTATCACAATTCAAGGAACTATTGAATTAGAGTAGGTAGATTCAAGTCCTTGTTCTTAATCTTGTTATCTGTGTCATGCTTTTATAATGCTACATTAAAGGACAGTGTTGTTTTCACGTAATGGAGAGAGGCTAGTTATTTGAACCCTTGCCCAACTTTCCTGTTATACATTGTTCACAGCACTTCATCATAGACATATGAATGCCCAAATGTGCATACACACAATGCCTAACTCAACCTGTCAACAGGAGTGCCCTGACTACTGATAAAATATGACCTTTCGAGGGTGAATTCTTGCAACTATTTAGTGGCGTGCAGTCGAGCACATTAATTTTAAGAAGTTGGAGGCTTGTCTGTAGAAGAAGATATAACAGTAAACCAGTCACAGAGATTTGGCAAAGCCATCAGGATTAATGGTCAGAGACTTGAATACAAAGCTATCTACACTGAACAAACATGGTGAGATGCTCAGCTTTATGGCTAAGTTAAGCCAGAGCATTTCCAGCAGCACCATCTCTGCTGCCATTTGGACTTAGCACTGATTCAGCCTTGACCTACCAAAATCCCATCACCATTTTCTGCAGCATGGACATATTGCTTCTATACACTTATGCAACACGAGCTGACAGTGCTCAGCTTGCCTGAGGCAGCTCTGGCTGGGCTGGCTCAAGCACAAGAAACAGCCTAGATGAACTATATGTTGTTCCTCTCCTGCCTTGCTAAGAAGGATGCAGTATTGATATAGGCTTCCCACCTAAGCAATGATTTACTTTCTCCTTGCTTAGCATATCAATTCAGACAGGATCAAAGTACTAGCTGACATGGCTGAAAACTAATCAGCTTATAATTTGCACAGGGTACCACGCTACTATTGTACATCATTAATAAATATGACAAAAATCAGACAACTCTGCTTGCTGGTCATTCATATTGCATAGGAAATTGACTGAGAATGTCATTAAAAAATCTGTATTCACTCAGAATCAGAAACACTTTTTCCCATTTTTTTCTTTTCAGGAGTTGTCCAAATCTTTGAAAATATAGCTGAACAGTTGCGCTGATTTTGTAAGATTTCAGCTATCCCTAAGTGGCCTTTTTTTTTTTTTTTTTTTTTTTTTTCAATATTAAAAGTACTGACAGGCTTTCTTGTTTTCAATTCTACAAAAGTTCTACAAGTCCTTTTTTGGTATGATTCTAAGTCGTCAAATATCAGGCTATATGCAGAGGAGATGGGATGAAGGGTGAAGCAGCTAAAGAGTCATCAGATGAATTGCTTATTATAAAAGATCTACTAAATTAGAACTAATTTTTTTAGACACTGGAAATCACTCAAAACTCTTTGAAACAGCTCCACTTCCCTCTAACAATCAAAATATTTTGCAAAAGCCAGTCTGAAAAGTTTGTCTTCCTCCTCATACTGCAGGCATGAGCAGCCTGGAAATATTTTAGCAGGGGACACAAGACCCTCCTAGCAATCCTGTGAGTTTTCTGGTGAAAACATGGTTGGTAAATGAAAGCCAACAGAAAATCAGTGTGTCTTTCAGCGAGGGGGACAAGCAGTGCTCCTCAAAGTGCAATGCAAAGTGTTTATCAGGATGCCTGTTTTCTGTGACCACTGTATGATCTTGCCTGCATGTTGCAGTCCCACCATTGTGGTCAGGCCAGGCTTGGGGAGCATCTCTCCTGCTTTTTGCAAAACCTTTTGCTACTCTCACACTAGCCATGCTGCCACGGCCATCACCCTTTGTCTGGTGGCCAGGCCAGTGTCACTTTCTGCAGGACCGGGAGCTTTCTGGTGTTCTCCTGGCACACTTGATGTGACGGAAGGCAGCATGGTCTAGCACGTTCAGCAGTTTCACTGCATATGCAGGAATGCATCTCCTAGTCAAAGAGAAATTTGGGGCTTTTGATCACCATGTCTGGCTGATCTTTCTCATTCAATTAGTAAATATCAGCAAGGGGAAAATAATTGTGAGAAATGACATTTTTTTTAAAGGCTAATATCATACATAGTGTTATTTTCAAATGTTGTGTCTCAGGAAGATCAATTAATGAAAATAATAGACTAAAATAATCTCTAAGCGCAAGTAGCATTGAAAATACAGAATAATAATAATTTAAGGCCATGACCAATAATAATTAAGGATAATGCTTGTCTCAGGCACAATAATAGTAACAGATAGCAACACCATTTTAGCTGGAGGAAAGTGAAAAAAAAAAAGTTTGGTCTGCTTTGATATTTAGGATGCAGTCTTTGACTTTGTTAAGATAAAGTTGAAGAAATGAATTATTCATGTAAATGTTTCCATAGTAACAAGCCACCAAGTAAAATAATGAAAGCAGCCACTTGTTTTTAAGGGGGAAATTACAAGTTTTAGCCCATTGGCTGTGAAAGTTCGACAGTTTGTACACTCTGAGGCAACTGCAATGTGTATACCTGCATCATATACACAATCCTGATTCACTCTCTATGATCATTTTTAGCTTTCAGAAGAGGGCAGGAATGAGTGCCTCAGCAAGCCTCATGCTGCATCGGATAAGTCTTTGAGCACCACACAGAATCTAACTGCAATGAGTGGAAATATATTTTCTTTTCTTTAATAAATTATACAGCTCCATTCCATTCTTTATTAAAAGAAAACTAAGGTCAAAAATCAAAGCACACCAAATCAAAAAAAAATAATAATAATCCAGTGCAAAAATGATAATGAAAGGATTTTCAAATGGCACATTCTTGTGGATGTACAGGGATACATAGCTTGGCATTTTCAAAGCAATTAAAACAATTAGGGTGAAACCAACAAACGGAATAGGTGATTTTTTTTAACTGCCTAGTGAAATCCAGAGCCATGTTCTTGAAGTGTCAACTCCCATTCAGTGCCTGTGTAAATTCAATGTCCAAAATGGCTGCCGTGCAAGATCTGACATGATGAAACAGGGTTTCCTAAAAAAAAGGCAGTGGACTAGAAAGGAGCATCCCAAGCTTGCAGCTCGAGGCACAGCAAAATGCCAAAGGGCTGATCCCCAGGACAGGGGTCTCTGCACAGACACCCAGCTAGGGAGCACTGTGGGGTGAGGACCTTGTCTGCTTCTGGGTGCTCACCCCAGGTGTGGGTGAAGCATTGCTGGGAGCTGGAGCATTAACTCCCCAGAACAATTGTGGTGCTCAGGACACTCACTTGGGAATGGGATCTCCAATATTTCGGTGAGGACAGGCCTGAATCAGAGCAACAGAAGGCTGCCTGTTTGTTTTGGATGTTTCTGCTGGCTTTTGGAGGCCTCTCTAATCTCCTTTGCCGGGGGATCACAGAATCACAGAATTGTAGGGGCTGGAAGGTACCTCAAGAGATCGTCGGGTCCAACCCCCCTGCCAAAGCAGGTTCTCTAGAGCAGGTTGCTCAGGTAGACGTCCGGACGGGCCTTGAATATCTCTAGAGAAGGTCACTCCACAACCTCCCTGGGCAGCCTGGTCCAGTGCTCCGTCACCCTCACTGTGAAGAAGTTCTTTTGCACGTTGGTGAAAGGGATGTTGGTGGGGAATGAGCATGCTCACAACGGCTCCTTACAGTTGTGGGAGCCTACACTCATATAAAAACATTTGCTCCTCTGTACTTAGTGTTTAAAATGGGATTTATCATTCAGCTTGAGAACAACTGATAACCAGGGTGCCACAGAGAGTGCTAACTGGTCAGTGTGGACAACCCATGGTGTGAGACTTGTTTTCCTGAAAGTTCTTGTAGTTTTAATCATACGTGTTTGGGCTTATTTTGCAGGTCTATTTCTATTCAGCTTTTTCTCATGCCATTAAAAATCAGCTCAGCAACAGTACTTGGCTCTGTAAATAAACCTGAGGCTAGGCCAGGAGCAATACCAGTTTAATGTCAACAAAGAAGCTGGTATATATTCTTTCATATTCTCTTCCCTTTTTCCCCCTCCTGCTTTTTTTTTTTTCCCAAAAATATTTCTTTATTTTAAGCAACTGAACAAATGATTGGAGAAGACAGAGTGCAATGTGATATCTTTGTAGCACATTGCTTAATATCCCAGGTGTAATCAATTGAGACAATCTCTAGCAGTGGAGAGTTTACATAAGTCAGCCTGATGTCAGGAAAAACTTAAATTCTTCTGCCTTCTAAAAAGCTTTTTTAAAAATGTGTATTTTTTTTGGCCAGAAATTTAATGTGAACAGGTGCTTTCAAAGACAGTATGCATATATACTCTGGCATTTTCCCCCCCTTTGTTATCATATAATGCTTGGCTTTATGAACTTTGGAACTACCTAACATTAGATCATTTCAAAGCTACATCTGTTGGTTTCAAGGTTAAGCTAGGTGTTAAAATACAGTACTGCTAAAAAGTTAGCTATAGAAATACCTTGACCAAGGTAAGGTCCACTTTATGAACAAGTTATTGTCTTGGAATATTGAATGGAAACGAGAAGAGATAAGCTACCCTATGAGGATAGTTACAATAGCTTCAGTATGATAACACTAAAAGACTGTGTCTTTACACTATTTTTGAGTCTGCATTCATGTAACCAGCAGCTCATCCTAGCATTGATGCTGCCCAGTCAAAACTCCACAAAAATCTCTCCACTGCATCTCTGTCGATGCAAAAGATAAGCAGGGCTGGGTGAAGTGGGGCCCTGGGCACGTCTTGTGCAAGATCCCCCATCAGCATCACATAGCTGGAAACTACCAGTGTGTTGAAGCATCTCAAAGTGAACCCTCCAAAAACAGTGCTGGGAGATTATCAAAGACCCTTTCAGCCGACTCCACAGGCCAGTAAACAAAAGTATTTTAGTTGCAGTGGTTATTTTAATTCCACCAAATTCAATAAGTTAATATTAGTCTAACTCCTGGCAATTTTCATCTTCTCAATTTACCTTGTTTGTTTTGCATAAAACTGCCTCTTATTCCATCTAGGCTATTTATTAGATCAGTTTGTGATAACAGAGATGCTTGAGAAGTAGGCAACTACGTAGGCATTTGTTTTTCATGTCAATAGCCTGAACCCCAATCTCAGGCTGGGGCAGATTAGTGCTCGTACCAGATAGCTCTACCAGGACCATGGGTTTCAAAAATTCTCCTTAGGAAACAGAAGTTTCATTAGAGGTTAGAAATATAAATTGGTGAAGTGACAGATTCTATGATATGATGGAAGCTCAATTATAAGTGGATAACATAATATAACAAGTGCAGATGAAATCCTATTAAGGTCTGAAAATCCAATATCTCATCTTCCTGACTTTTAATTGATCTTTACACATACTGTCACTGCAGTCAAATATTTGAAATGATTCCTGTACACATAAACAAATGTAAGCACATTAACTCTGTTAATAATTTTAACAAGTAATTTGTATTTCCCATTAGACTGTCTTACAATTTGCTTTACTATAATTAAAGATATCATCAGTGATAAGCTTTAATGTATTATTTAAAGTCTGCCTGTTTATAAGATTTGCTTTTATCATTAACTGCTGGTTGATAAGATCCACACATACCTTCATTAAGAAATTATATTTTATGTCTAAAACAAATAGGGTGTTCAGGTAGGGAAGGACTGCTGATTTTTCTTTTTTTTCTTTTTTTTAAACAGAACCTAAGTATGGATTTTTCTTCCTAAAGTTTATCTGTGGTTAGGCAAGCAAGTTCATTGCACCAGTAAGTAATGACTTTCAGTCTGCTTTACCAGAAAAGCAACAGAGTTGCTGAACAGCATATCCTTCATTTGGCATAAAATTGCATGTCTCCATGATATCTACAGTACTGAGAGAAGAGAGAAGTTCTTCACATGAAGATAGTTATGGAAACTTACTGTGGAGCAAAGTCGCAGGTCACTGTGCTTTTGGGTAGGATGAAAAGCCCTAAAAATGGAAATTCTTTTGTCTGGGTTTCTCAAAGCCCAGACAGCAGAGGCTTTCAAAGACCTAGCTAGAGAAACAAATGGATACCATGCAATGTGGAGCACTGCTTAAATCCTTTGCAAATACTGTGCTGTTTATACTCTTCCAAATCAGATACAAAACACCCCTCCTTTACTCTTCAATAACACAATGGGAATCAACAGACTACCCGCCTCTGCCCCTGTTCTGTTTTACGCAATTGTTATGTGCCTCTTAAAAGCAAAGTGCTCTTTACAGACTTTTGAGATTATTTCTTTCACATTACTTGCCAAGAAGAGAAAAAGAATTAATATGTATGTTTCCAGCTTGAGGTCTGAACTATTTACTTGTGGTACAAATGTGACGTTTGGGAGTCTTTCTTTTTGTATACCCAACACCACCACATTGTAAACAAAAGCAACTTTTGACACCAGCTATGACTAATCCATTGCTTTAGTTCAGTAAGTAGAACATACGTTCAATTCATAACCAAACAGTTGAAATTACCCTGTGAGGCTGGAAAATTGATGAGCAGTTTAACAAGTTTTTTTTTTTTTAATAAAAAAAAGGTTATGCGAATTCTAGGCAGCAGTAAATAACATCCCAGTGAATAAACTGGCAGAGTAGGTGGAGGTGAAAGAAATTTTCCTTAGTTTATTTTTCACTTGTGGTTTTGTTTGAAGTCTTGTTGTTGTTGCTGGTTTTTGTTGTTGTTTGGTTGTTTTTTTTGTCCTCGATTTTATTTTAAGGGATGAAACACATTCTCCAGCCTCAGCACCTGCTGCTTTATTGTTCTTATTTTTATGTAGAGAGGAGATGATTTGGACCTTAATTAAAATTGGGATCACTTCTTGCCATGGAATTTTATTAAACATTTTACTAGCAAGAACTAGCATGCAGTAAAAGTTTCTTTTTCTATTATCTTGATGACACTTTCAAGATTCTTCTATCAGATGAAAAGAAGACCACAAAGACATAACTGGCAAGTAATAGATGAACGCTCTTCCATTCTGTGGCACTCAGAACAGCAAAACTGTTTGTTTCTTCCTCTCCCGAGATCTGTTACCCTTCCTCTGTAACTTACATTTTCCAAACTGTCAAGAGGAGAACAGATTCAAGTATAACATTAACAGAGAACTGTTTAACTATTTATGCTGCTATAATTTTGTATTGATTTTATGTAAACTTTTAACCAAACACAGATTACACTGCTTAAAGAAGACTTTTGGGAGTTCCTAATAAATTGCCTTTCCAATCTTTAATGGAGCATTAGTAATTATCGGATACAATGTGATTTAAAGTCATTTAGAAGCCACAGAACAGTAGTTTGATACAGTACATTTCTGTCTCCCTAACAAATTGTGTCATATGCAGTTTATATCTGACAAAATACTAAGAAAAGTACTGACAGTAATTTATCTTGATTGTAAAATTCTATGTTGTCATCAGGGCATCGTATGTTCTATAATGTATTCATTGTTAACAATAGTGATTTAAGCATTTCTACAGGAAAAATAATTAGCAGAAGTATGGGCAGATGCACAACAGAAGCAGGAACTTGTATCTATTTTCAAAAAAAATCTAAGCCAAGGGAAAGAAACCAAGTGCAGAGCAGGTAAGAAAACAAATGCATGAAAACACTTTCCTGCTTGCAGTAGTCAAAATTAAAATTGGCTGCCCATTGAAAGATTCAAGGAAGGAGAGATTATTATTCTAGAGTTAAGACAGAAATTCTGGTGATAACCAAATCTTTAAACTTTCCATCAGTTGTGCATTAACAGCCGAGGGGACCCAATGAATGTGCATCACTGGATGACGAGAGTATACGCACCACAGGAAAACCAGAAGCTACTATGACATAGCAGCTGGACACAAATGCTTTGGAGGGGATACATGAATGGCCTGACAAGTCCTCTGTGCCTTACCTATTTTGTTTCCAGTCCTGATAACACCTCAGATACTTGCTTTAGATACAAAAGTCTTCAGTAATTTTTCCACAGTCCCCCTGATAGTTCTCTGGCATGGCTGGTTCAAGGAGGCTGACTGTACAGTGAATCGATGACCCACTGGGGAAAAAACTCACTTTGTTGTTACTGCCTTTTTTTTTTTCCCCACTGACAATCCCTGTATCTTCAGTAGCCTGTGCCTAAGGCACTGTCTTTTTATTAGGCACCCCATAGCCATGAGCAATGGCCCTATCACCTCAGAGTTGCACAGAGACCAAACATAACACTGGTATCCAGCATGATAAGGTTGATACAGCTTTCAGTCCATCCCACCATCACTATCACAGCTCACAACATACACAGCCAACTCATAATGCTCGCTGTCCCGCTTTGTTGTTGCTCTCCTCTTCACTGCTCATCCCCATGTACCATGAATCCCCTGTCCATGTCCCGCTCAGCTGCTGATCCCCCATGGGTCAGCCTCCCATGCCTGTCTTTTGTGCATCCAGCTCCCATCTATAAGTATTTCTACATCCAATGTCTGAATCACATCTTCAGTTTCTTTTCTCTGCTAGCCACTTCCACTTTTTCTATCTGACTGTTACTGCCACTCAATTCTCTTTCATATTTCCACTCTATCCACAGCAAGCACTGCCCAGGCCTGCAATAAATTTCAGCTAACCCATTTCTTTTTCCTTCCATCAATCTATCCTGATGCCTTTTATCAGTTTCCTCCCTAGGGAATTACTTGCCCTTTACTTGGCCCCTATAACACTGTTGGAGTAACTGTATTCCTAGCAAGTCTCCCCATCTATCTTCAGCATTTATGGTGCTCAGGTCATTACAGAACATAGGCACCACTACCTTTCCCCAGATCACCAGTTACCATTGGAGCCACTTCCATACCATTCAACCCATTAATCACATATTTTATTAGTAGTCTCATTCCTTTCTCTCTACCTGTACTTCATACATACATTTCCATACCTTTACCAATCTATAAACAAAAGAACACACAAGTCCACACAGATTAAAAGAGGCCTGGAAAACTTGAGTTTGTAGATATTTTCTGCCAAGCACAGCTGAACAAGCTGTCGTTAAGAGCAATGCCCCCCAATTTCTTTGCAGATTGTCGGATTCCCGTCCTTTAGCAAGGCCCAAAAAACTGGTCCATCAATTTGAGCAGTCAATAAATGGGGTCTTCTGCTTTATTTCTCCATTTGTTGGAGCAGACAAGAACAACATGATTAAGCAAACATTTTCAAGAATTAGGAGATATTTTTATTTTTTAACATTCATTTTGTGGTATGTAATATATCTCAGAGGTCATGGGCTTGACTCAATAAAGCAGAAAGCCCACAAATATTCCGTACAGCCCTCGCTGGTGGGAAGAAGCAAAAACATTTGCAGAAAGCAAGCATCTAGCCTACCTCATCTATTACCTCAGTCAGCTTATTCCCATGTGTGCAAGAACCTTCTTAGGTAGATCTAAAACTAGACAGTGATTGATTATGGAAAGAACTGTTATATAACTTAGACATTATCTTGGTTTCCACAACCCTAATCACAAAGTTCCAAATGCATTCAAGTGACAAACCAATTTAAAAACAATTTGACTCCCAAGACAATCACAACAGGGAAAGACTTTAAACTGAGCAGGTATTACAATGCAATTAGCACAATTAACCCTTTGTCACAGCAGCAAATCAAGAGTTTCCACCTCTTAGTGTTTCTTTAAAAAGTCTGTGATTGGAAAATTGACTTCCAGCAGGGAGGAGTTAACACTATGGCAATCTCTTCCTTACAGATTTTTAACAGTCACCAGGTGGCAAAATCTATTTATACACCATATGTTTGTAATAGGATCTCAATTTGTAAGATACAACATTAAATTTCTTGAATGAATATACTGAACAGAATAGCATGACAACTGGAGCTGAAATAACATGATGAAACATATTAAAATTGGTGTTAATATAATAATCATCTGTGTTTTGTTCCATATGGCAATTTATGATAACAGCTAAGCTAAACCCCATCTGTTTCTTCAAAAACTGAATGTAATAAAAGAAGTTCATGATCATGAACTTCTACCTCCAAGTCACATTGTGTGTATTTAATAATGAATGTATAGCACACTGGATTTCTATATGATGTGCACCAAGTTAAAATGCAAGCTTTTCCTCGTGCAAAAACTAGGATTTTGGATGCTCCGTATCCTCTGACTTACTGAAGAGCCTTGAGGAGGGGACAGCTGGCAGCAGAATGGTCAACGGCAACATAAAGAACTGATCTAAATTTTTCCTGCTCCAAAGATCCTGTCAGTACAGGGTACACCTGATTCTGCAGCAGTGACAAGACAAATGGTATATTCCACACATCTAACAGGTGTGCTATACTACCCTTCTGCTTGTACTGAAATGCGCTGACAGTACAGCAATGGGGAACATTTGTCTTTATCTTTATAACAACTGACAAGATGCATGATTACCACTGTAAGGATATTGGGAAAAAAAAAAAAAAAAAAAGAGTTCTGTCCATGAGCCTAGTTATTAGTTACATGCTGAAATGCTGACCAAGTCTAGCAGAGTAGGAATTATTTGTAAAATTGCCTTCAAAAAACATAATCTCCCACTCCGCTTCCAATAAACATCAAACAGATCTCACCTGCACTAGCTTTTCATATTCTTTTGTTAGCATTTATGGCAGTTTGTTAACTTAGACAAGTTCAAACTATTAATGGTCACCTAAAATTCATCACATCTGTGATTTTATTTCTTCAAACTTTGAAAAAAATCTAAATATTATTATATATATATATATTTTAATCAACGTAAAAATCTCATGAATGTGATGAATTCACCTGCCTGTGAATTTGCCCACTGTGGGCAAAATACGTCTATTGTGTTAGTCTTTAAAGGCAAACCTCTCCTGGGATACATTCAAGGGAAATATAACTATTGAGCCCAATATTCAGTCAGAGGGCCCTCATTTGGGCATCCACCTCACATCTTGTATTGCACTGAAATACATAAAGAAAGGGTCTAGGCTGTCAGTTTCTGCCATACACATTAGCAACATTTCTTATATCAGTCCTTTAGATAGTCCAGTATCACTGAACCATCCTCCCTACAGTGGGTGAATTCCCCACTTGCTGCCTGCAAGTTAACCCGGAGTGTAACCTTTGTAACTTCTATGAATACATTGATGTGTGAATATAATCTGTCGATTGTTTAACAGCATAGTCCTGTGTGAAGTGCAACAAATTTGCTGCATAAACAGCTCTAGGCTTCCCATTTGGATCTAGGAGCTGAAATACAGAAGGGTAAGCATTTATGCAACCTGAGAGACTTATGTTAGCTACACAAATAAAGAAGATTAGGAACATTTCTTATTCCTGTCAATTATAATTTAAGCTTCATGAATTGCCTCAGAAGGCACTGTAAAGGCAAATGTGGGTTTTTCCCTACCTATGCAAGTATAGCTTCAGCTAACTCCTTTCTGCAAGGAAATTGTAACTACAACACAGCTAGCTGGGACTCGGGCATGGCTTCTTCAAGGATGTGGATTAAGAAAAGGTCAAAAGTATCTTGAAAAATGTCCTCAAAGACCTACTATGTGCTCCTCAGTGAAGACAGTGGATGAAAACCAGTGTAGCTGTGTGACTTATTACAGCAGCCGATCTTGCCTAGGAACACCAGCAGCTCCTGATCAGGGCAGAGTAGAGAGGATACCCAAGTCTCCAGTACAGTGAATGTTGATTTTAAGTTTTTTCCCCGAACAAATGTTAGCAAAAGGGATAACTGGAAAACAAATCTGTCTTTGAAATAGTTCTAACAACATCCTGTCCCTACTCAGAGTCACAGTCATGTGATTTCTATTGCCTCCTTGCAAGCCTTGGTCTTCTGTTGCCGGTCCCCTCTGTAAGCTTCATGGCCAGGTATTATGCCCTTATATCTGTCTGCAAAAGCTATCAATAAATTGCTTAGCCAGATAGGCATATAACTGATAAATAAGAATCAATGAGGAAAGTAGGTGTTTAAATAGGTTGTAAAGAGTTATTTCTGTTATGGGCAGGTATCACCTCAGGAGAGTTGTTGTGGCCTCTTTTCACAGTCCTACACAGTTCTTTTTTATTTATGATGAAATAAAACAAAAATGAATTTAGAGGGAAATGATATCACTCGTATGCCATTAAAATTGAGATATAAGCCACAGAAGCCAAGACATTCAAAGACAAGGCAAAACTGTCATTTTTCCTGACACCATGCAGTCTGACACAGTGTCAGACTTAACTTTGAATTTCCTGTCTTTGGTGGGTTTTTGTTCTAACCCTGAGACATCATTTAAATGTAGTTTGTCATTTCTGAATATAACTGTAACTCTTATATTATCAATAATAATAGGATACCTTCTGCTCCTCAGGGGCAAACTCTCAAACAAATGGCTTGCGAATCAATAAATACGTTACTGCTGCAGCTGAATTTATTTATTCATGAGATGCTTATCTCTCTGTAAATTCCTTAGGAAAAATCCTTAATCCTACCATACTGAATTGACTATTTATCAGTTTTAAATTGGACCTTATTAATTTTTTTTCCCATGTTGGAAAATATCTCTCACACAATGTATTTTTGAATGGAATTAAATTTCTTTCTCTCTTCCTTTTCTCTCTAAGGGACTAAACCCACTGGTTAAGAATGGGAAATAACAGATGGCAACAAGCTCCCATATACAAATCTGCTGTGTCTGAGCATCCTATAAGCTCTCTTTGCAATCTACTTGCAGAAGTCTGTATGCTACAGCACAAGCACAGTCACATTTGGCTTCTCACTCATTGGTGACAGGCTGCACTGTTTCTCCCTTTGTTTTATTGCCGGCTCATTGGCAGCTGCTGTAAGTAGAGATCAGCTCCATCACAAGTGAGCACAATTATATTTATAGGGTACAAAGGTACTTACAAACCCTTAAGCATAAAATTGAATTCGGTGCTAAGGTTGTGATTCAGGTTTTGCCTACTGACTGTGGCAGGAGATGTCTTCTCAAGATCAGGGAACTAAGAAAACAACATTTTGCTCTGGGCTCATTTGAATAATCTCACTACTCATTAAACACAACTGCAAGGCAGGGAATGACAGAGTTCAAAGGCAAACCAGGGGAATATATTAGTAACAAAATTATTGTCAGAGCATTTAGGTATGTTTCCCCAATCTTCCTCAACATGATACCATTAATTACAATAGGAATGATTTTGTCATTGCAAACACTTGAAAAGGTTAGAAGAATATTCCACGTGGGTAGCCTAAGTGTCTATTTTTAGAAATGCTGTTGCTAGAGAATTTCAAAATGCTATACAATTTGATTAAGGACCAGAAGAGGGGTTAGGTGGGGGTGCTTGTGGCTTATTTCATTTTATGTGATTGGCGAGTTGTGGAGCCCACACAGCATGTTCTTCTAAAAACGGCTGTTGATGTAATTAAAATATATTGCCTAATCCTAATATTTTTCAAGAGGCTACAGACTGCAGGAAAAAACAGCATTCAGAGATTTACACAAGATTATGTTTTGCTTCTGCTTTTACAGATTACTGTCATCGAGCTCCTTCTCTGGCCAAATGGCACTCACTGGCTCGTCAGCAATGCGCCATTCTCTGCCTTTTGGCAAAGGGGTGGTCAGGCTCATGGCATGTGTTCGCTGACACACCTGTTACAACAGGCAGAGAGCACGGAGATGGGGAGGCTCTCTCGATTCAGTTCCTGCGACTGGAGGGTGCCAAAATGCTTCAGGGCTACTGAAGTGTTGACATCTCTAGTGCAATTTTCATCACTCTCTTTGCTAAATAAAATAAGCTTTCCAATATGGCCCAGGAGATTGGAGTAGTGTCTTTTTTCTTCTCTACAAATCAGAACTGCTTCTATTCTTTAATATTTATCAACCCAAATCCTGAGGGAAATATTCAGCCTCTCATTCTCCACAATATGTGTTTTTCCTCACCCCCCCAAAAAAGCTGCTGGATTCTATGAGGCAAAGAGATTCAAATGTATTTGATTTGGGAGAAGGGAGACATTACAAGTGCTTGGAGGACTATGTGGCAAGTGGCCATTTTTTCAGATCTGCTATTGTGATCAGAAGCAGAGTGACTGGAAGGTATTTTCCATAAAATACCTCTCTGGAGCTAAATCTAGGGACTGGGGCATTGTTTGTGAAAACACCGTCATTTTTAAAGGAAAGGTACTTGTTTACAAATCATAAAAAGTTTAATAGATATCTCTCCCGTAGGCAGAATTACAGCCAGCTAGAGCTGAAGAAAGTTAATTTATAAATACCTGAAGTGAGAAGGAGCACTGAAAAATAAAAGACAGCAAGTGGCACTGACAAAGCCTGTCACTTTTACATCTTGTAAAAGTTGCAAAGGGAATGCTTTGTGGGAAGGAGTTGTAAGAACTCTTAATTAACCCTTGGCTTGCATGGCACTTGGGCACCTGCTTATCTTCCAGCCTGGAAGAAATAACTCCCTTAAAGCAGAGCACAGCCTTTAGCAGGGGCAGGCAAGGGGGCCGTGCTGTGCCGTGCCATGCCATGCCATGTTATGCTGTGCCCCCGACTGCTCCTTTCTTAGGCTAGAGAGTGAAGAAGCCTGCCAGCAGCAGGTTTATTCTGCAAATCAGATCAGCAGGCACACAAAGTTTGGTCATATTTACTGTGGATTTAAGTCTTGTTTTGGTCCTGCAGACGCTTTGCTTAACCCTGCAATGTCATTCACAGATGAGTTCACAGGAAAAAGTCCTTTATTATAACAAGCCAACGCCAGCTGTTTTTAGCCTTTCTGTGTGGGAACAAATGTCATGAAAAAGAAGGAAAGCGAATACGGTTTTCTTCATGGGGAATTAAAAGCACTGAAAGCCACGGGCCTATCTCACCGCACAATTTAATTAGACTATTTTTCAGCGGTTTGTTTAGTTCTCTTATTTATATTTAATGCGGCTGTAAACAGCAAGCAAAGAATTTGATTCACCAGCATAATGATGCATTATGTTAGCAACCAAACCCCCGAGACTTTGTGATCCTGGCATTTTTGGCCAGGTCAGCTCCTGTTATTCCCTTTGGGGCCCGGCATGCAAAGCACGCCAGCGTTTGTCCTCGTGGGGCGGGGGGCAGGCCCACCAGCAGGCCAGCAGCTGCTGTTGCTAGGCAAGAGCCAGGGTCCTGCCGTGGGGTCACGCCTGCTCCCTCCACGCTATCTGTTTGTCATCACAAATTACTCCAGATGGACTGAAGGAGAGTTAACTCGTATTCTCGGGAAGGTCTGTGCACAAAGAGTTGATGGGAGAAAGGCTGTGTTAAGATCAAATTGTTACCGTTGCTCAGGATGACTGCCTCACACTCATCCCTAAGCTTTCAACATGGCTTTCTCTCCCAGGAGAACAAGCTGCGTGAAATGACAGGCAGGGCAGGTTGTGTCAACTGCCTTCCCAAGCACTGAGCAGCATGGCACCCCTTCAGCCACAGGGAGAAAGGAATGACACCAAAACACCCCCCCCCAAGCATTCAGTTTCCCAATAGCAGAGAACTGCAGCTGGTGGGATTGAGAAATCGTTGCCTTCGTCAACCCTGCTCCCTGGTAGCCCAGTTTCTGTCCTGCAGTTTATCTGAACTCCAACACCTTTTCAAATGCCATGCTCTAGGGTAGCTTCCACTTTTTGAGGTACAGAAAACAGAGATGCTTCGGACATCTGCCAATAACACACGAACGTAACAGGGGGATTTTACATTTTCTTTTTTCTGGGCCTTTCTTTTTAGCTTTTTTTATTTTTTATTTTTTTCTTAAAATCAAGCTCTGATAATCTAGTGGGTGAGATACTAATTGATTTCATTTTCTCAAATTGGTTATAGTCTGCAATTTCTAGAGCACATTTCTGTGAGTATATATAACAAATGTTGGATTTCATTTAACATGGAAGGACATTTTTAACAGTTTGTACAGCAAATATCTTGAGGATATATAACAAAAAGGCAGGCTGACAATGCCATGGCACCTTTGTAAGGCTTCTAGAAGGTGAAAACCTATCGAGAGGTCTCAAATATTAACTCACACTTCTAACTAATATAAGGAATACAATTTCCACTTCTTATCTAGAAAAGTTTCAAGATCTTTGTCCCAGAGGGATAATTAGTATCCCAAACAGGTCTTACATGCTATTCTAGTCATTTCATACAGCATCAGTGTAGTGGATTAGACTCTAGAAGAACAGAGGCAATAAAACCAGATAATCTAAAACTGCTCATCATACAGAGGGCTTTACATTCAAAGCTGCTGTAGACATAATAATATGTCTGTACTTAGCTGGAAAGAAGGAAAGCAACTGAAGTCTACTGATGGTCTTTTGCTTAGAGAATGTTTTGCCCTCTCTACATATCTGAGAAAGAGCTATACTGGCTTTGAAATGAGTGCACAAAAATAGAACAGTGGAAAAATCCATGAAAGAAACTCAAGATGAACCTGAACACTATTTTAAGCAGTGGAAGGCAAAAGTCTCTGTATGGAAAATGAGCAAAAAATTCTTAAGAAGGCTGATGAATATCATGTTAGTGATAAAGAGCAAACTGTGTACAATTGTCAGATGGAGTCAATGCAATACTTTCACAAAACTAGCATGCTTCATTTTAGAAACTAGTAAGCCTGCAAACAAATGCAAAGTTTAAAATGTGTTCTGGGATTAGCATACATTTTGCAAACAACTGGTAAATGCCAGCCTAAGGTGTGCCTGGTGTAGTTTATAGCCAAGGAAGCCATACCCTGTACTGGGACTCGTTTCCTGAGCTGTCTTTCTAAGGAGGAGGAGTATTCAAAATACAGCCTTGCCCCATTAACAAAGAATGGAAAAGTGAAGATCATTGACCATATGGGACTTCAACTTATGATTATATAGCCTAGTCAAATATCAAAAACTACACAGTCTACTAGATCTGAATGACCCAGGATCACACTTAGAGAACTTTGCTAACATTGGCATTGTTCAGGGAGGGCCGTCTGGCAGGAAAAGAAGAGGATGAAAACCTATGTGTGTTTTAATATCAAAATGAAGAGAAAATTCTCTAGAGGTGCTCAGAAACTTCTTAAGACTCCACCCAAGAGTCTAAAGAGTGATCAGAATTATTCATCTCTTTCTGTCTGTCCAGAGTTTTCCCCCAAAATCTGTTGAAACAAGACACTGACTTCTGTGCATATAATCAGTTTCAAGTTCAAGTCAAAAGACTGCCATGTCACAGAGCTCCTTAGTCCATGAGATCATATATGAATACATATGATAAGAATAATGGTCGTAAAAACAATGAAAAATTCCATGCACTGGAATTGCAGACAGTATACTCTGCATACAGCATTTGCATAAAAGCGTTGCTTCACTTCATGGCTACATAGTGACTATGCAGCAAGCCTATGTAACTTTTTGGCAGCACCAGCAGTGCTGACTGACATTTTAAGATGGTTTATGTTACACAACTGAAATGATGGAAGTCTAGAGATGTAGCCTGCAGTAAGCCAAACTGGACAGTAGCCAGGACACTCAGCTAAGTAATACTATTGGAAGCTCATGAAAAGCAGTCTTGGGATCCTTAATGACTGCAGAGGAGCAATCTAACTGCTTTACAACTCATCTGAAAAAAACATTCATCTTCAGAGTGGAGACATTCGGACATTGGGCAGCTGGGAGGTCTGGGCTTAACTCCCCAATCTGCCACATGCTTTCTGTGCAAATGTGGGGATGTGAGTCCATCTGTCCATGACTGCCTCCCTGGGACACACAGTGAAGCAACCAGCCTCCATTTGCTCCAGCCTTTTCCTGTCTTGTCAAACTGGAGTGCAAAGCGGGATGTGACATGGGATGTTTGTACACATCCAACCCAACATGGCCCTGCCCTTGGTGGGGGCTGCTCCAGCACTGGGAAATGACCTTCTGGGGCTGGTGCAATGTGGCAGGACTGAGCACCATGTCCTGTGCATATGGGAATACATATGGCAGAAAGTTGCATGTACCCCAGGGGGTATCTGCTGGGGTGGCCCTGATGAGAAAAGCCCTACTGGAGGCTGGGGTTCTTGTGCCTGTATCTGCTCCTACAAGGAGGTCCCTCATGCCAGGAACATCTCAGTAGGAGATCTGGGCTCCACAGCTGTCACTAAGGCTTGAAAGCAGGAGAGATGTCCCAGCACTGTAATGCAAATGTGTGAGGAAGAAACCCTGCCTTGAAGGAGTGTGAGGCCCAAAAAAACTGATGTTTGACAGGCTGGGTCTGGGAGCATGGGCAAGGGCAACAGCAGCCAGATGTTAGAGCAAGGGCTTGTGAAGGCTGACTCAGAAATACTGAGACTTGCTACTGGAAAAATTAATCTGGAATTTAATAATATTATGTATTTCAAAGGAAACATAATAAAATCCCCGGATACATCACTATAAATCATGTAATTTACCCCCCTAAAATATTCATGCTTCTGAAGTACTGTGATATTTAAATCTAGAGATAGGGCATTCAAAGTTTTAATTTCCTTAGCTATAGAATTATAGGCATTTAGTCTAAATCAGTAAAGACAGCTGTAGTTGTTGCCTAAGAATAACATGTGAGACTTTAAGCTCATTCAGACTAAAATTAACTAATCAGAAACTGCCAGCAAGATTTTGAAATAGATGCTACTATATCATCTCAGACATGGAAGAAAATGTTTCAGAATTAATCACATTAAATAACAAACTCAGCAGATTAAGGAAAAGAAAATTTAAATAAAAAAGAACTCTCTTAGGAAACTGAAAACAAAAATGATAGTGGACCAGAAGGACCAAGAAGCTGCTCCACACAGATTTTTTTATCAGTGGAAATGCAGCCAACCAAACTGTTACATAAATCTAAATTGGTGTGCTAAGATGCTACAGATGGAGAATAGCTATCCCAGTTCTAATAATTCATATCATTAGAATAAAGGAAAACCGGTTGGGTTAATTCTAACGATCATTTGAAACATTCAAATAAAGAAACTCTCAAATGACAAGCATCTACAGAAGCATACTCACAAGGTCAAATAGTAATATTTGGTATAGTAACATAACGAATTAAGTGAAGGATTATTTCTTTGTTACAATAAGAGTAGTTGACAGATATATCAATACCTCTCTCAATTTATATAAGCAGATGAAATATTTAACCTAGACATTGAACATGTTAATCTGTACCTTTTCATTCATGGAAAAGAGTCATTCTGAAAGAAAATTAGACAGCCTACTGGGGGGAAGAAAAAAAAAAAAAAAAAAAGGACAAGCTAGAGAAACCACAAAGCCCATTTAAAACCAAGCCACACAGTTCTGAAAATAAACTTATTAAATAATGGAAGGTGCACATGTTCAGATTGTTACGTGACAAATTGCCAAATGGGAACATACAGGGGCACAAAGGAAGTGTCTTGTCATATTGCTTCCTATTCTGCGTCCAGGTGTATGGATCGGAGTTGCTAAGAGTGAAGTCAGTCTTTAAAAAACCTGCACAAATGGATGGACTCTGGAACAAGGGCCATTTCAGAAAACCGGACTTGGAGAGAAGAGCTGACTTCTGTAGGACTGCAACTGATAAATGACTTGCAGGCCAGGAAGATGTAGACCCACATCCTTATACATTTTATATAGAAAGGCAAGGATAACTGTGGTCTTCAGTGGAAAGCTCCTTGAAGCCAATGGCTATGTGTCTACATTCACCTTTCAAGTCAATGGAGTGAATAAACACTCCAAGGGTAGCTTCATTTCAACCTAATGTAGGTGATTGGAAATAGGTCAGATTATTCACACTTTAAAAACTGCTTATTTCATTCATGTGGGTAAAAGAGATCTGGCTGATAATCTACATGGATTTCCAAAAGACATTCAGCAAGGTCCTTCTACAAAGGCTTCCAAAGTAACTAAATAGACATGGGATAAAAAGGAAGGTCGTTGCATGAATAAATAATTGATTAAACAATTGGAAGAAAGGGTAAGAGTAAATGGCCAATTTTCACAGCAGAGGGAGGTCACCAATGAAGTCCCACAGGGACTGTGCTGGGACTCATGCTGTTTAACATATTCTTAAATGCTGTGAAGCAGAGGGTGGGCAGTGAAGTGACAAAGTTTACTGAGAATACTGGGTTATTCAGGGTAGGAAAGTTGAAAGCCAACAGTGGAAAACTGCATAAGGACTTCTTAAAACTGAATGACTGGGCAACAGAACTCAAACTAAAGAAA
This sequence comes from Cygnus olor, assembly GCF_009769625.2. Classification (NCBI taxonomy): domain Eukaryota; kingdom Metazoa; phylum Chordata; class Aves; order Anseriformes; family Anatidae; genus Cygnus; species Cygnus olor. The sequence continues at coordinate 46,670,968 of NC_049169.1, forward strand.
AGTAAAATGAGGAAAATGAGGAAAATCTGCAGATACATAACAGAGCAATTTTATCTAATATTACCACTCAGGAGCAAGATCTTAGTCTTCTAATGCGTAAATAGATGAAAATGTAGGCAAAGTGTACGGTTATGGTGAAAAAAAAAAAAGCCAACATAATTATCAGGAAAAGAACAGAGAGGAAAACAGAAAACAACATTATGCTTGCAAAAGAAATGACTGAGGGAAGACTATAATAGAAGATTATGAAATTGTGAGCGGCAGGGAGAGATCAGTTAGGGAGGAGCTCTTCACCATCTATTTCTGCAGAAGAACAAGAAAACATCATGTAGCCCTAGGAGGTGGTAAGTTCACAAAAAGATGAAAGGAAGTAGTTCTTCACACACATTATACTTCAGCTGCAGAATTTCTTGCTTCAGCATCTTGTGGATGCTAGAAGTTCACATAGATTCAAAAAGCAACCAGTCCAATTTACAGAAGAAAAATAGTCATAGGGTAATTAAATAAGTAATAATAATAGTAATAATGAAACCAAACCAAACCAAACCAAACTAACCAACCAACCAACCAAACAAACAACTAACCCCTCCCCCCAAACAAACAAACAAACAAAAAAAACAAGCCAAAAACCCCACAGCATATTGGTTTAGGAAACTGCTGATATGCAACTTGTTGGAGGATGGGAGATTGTTTCCGAATTATCATTAGATGCCCAACAGCTATTAAAACTCAACCTTCTGCTGCTGGCCATTGCCAAGGGTAAAATATTGGGCTGGACAGACCTTTGCCTGTCTGGCTAGTTTTATATTGCATTACATTAATACAAGGACATTATTGACAAGCATTTGTCTTTTGTGGCACAGTGATTTCCATGCTCAGTGCTAAAGTATTAAAGGTACAACTTAAATGTGAAATAGAAAACAGTAATTTCAAAGACTGACAAAATGCAGAACAAAACAAAATGCTGAGAAAAGTTTTTGGAAGAACAAGTGCACACACTGCTGTACCGTTTACCAGATCTGCAAAAATATGTGAGCTGAAAACCAGAGAGAAACTGAGAGTAAAAATGCAATGAGTCCTTTAAAAGAAATAATAAGCTCAGCCCAGGCTGCATAGAAACTAGTTCCCTTGACTACCGGAGACTTTTGGAATGGAAAAAGAAAAACAAACAAACAAACAAAAACAAAAACAAAAACAAAAACAAAACAAAAAAACAACACAGAGGTGACTGAGAGAATAAGCAAGTGCAGAAAGAGGGGAAAACACAGACTCCAATTAAAATGCAATAAGAGAGACTGAAAAAGATTCATGAGGACACCTTAGATGGCGTTATGTAAAAGACTGGGCAACAAGCAGACTTTATTGGGCCAACTTGAATGCACAGACAGTAAAAATGGTCAGAAATCATTGCCATAGTGCAAAGTACCAGGGACAGAAGCATCGGGAGGCTATGGCAATTTGTGATGCACCCAGCAGAGCCTGGCAGCAATTGGCAATTGATTTATTTGAACATGGAGGAAACCACTGCCTGCTGATAATTGATTATTACTGTTGTTCTTTTGAAACTAACTGAAGTAAGCAACACATTAGCCAGCACTCTAGCGAATCACACTGTGGTAGTAGTCACCCAATACTGTATTTGCAATGAGATCATTTGAGATAATGGACCACCATACACTTTGAAGGAACGCTGAAGATCTGTAAAGTACTGGGGCTTCAAATACAGATGGTAGTTCTTATAACTGACAGTTTAAAGGGATGGCCAACACTCGCAAATAGCCAAACAGATAATAACATGGACAAGAACTTTCTTTAGGCTTATAGGCAAGCCCTTATGGAGTCAGATGCTTTACTGGCTCAGATACTAACAAGCTGAAAACTCTGCTCAGTAATGCCAGTGGAAAAGTTTTCTACACACCAGAGCTGCAAATCACAGCCAAACAGGGAAGAGGGAAGCAGAGAGGAGAAGAAGGCAGCAAGGCCAGCATGATCATTCAAGAAACTATAACATAGTTCTAGGTAAATCAGAGATAATGATGTGGCTGGTGGATCCTCACCTAGAAACTGTACCTGTGGAACAATTCACTTTATCTAAAATTCAGATAGAAAATGGAGAGAAAGAAGATTAACCTCAGCTGCTAGAAGACAGATCTGAACATGCAACTGCTCCCCTCCCCCAATACAAATCTGATTCCTGATGCTGAAACAACATCTGAGAGAAACACCAACTCCAATCCCACCATGACATAATGCCACTCACTGTGCAGAAGGGAGATGATTCAGACCTGAGCATCAAGTGATACTTGAACTATACTATGCTGTTCAAAAAGTTCAAGAACAAAGAGCTGGTGTCCTAGTGCTGTGATTGCACAGAAACATTGGTAAGAGCATTTCCAGTTTTATGTTGCTTTCATGCAGTGTTAGGTAACTGGTGCAACACCATTTAGAGAAAGGCTCTTAAAATGACTCCAGGAGATTTTTTCCTGCTCACTCGCTCGGCATGGGTGCTGAGCTCAAATGCTGAGAGCAGTGAGTGCCTTTGAAAAGCCCCAATAAAAAAATAAATAAATAAAAAATAACCTGTTTAAGTTTACATGTGTGGAGCATCATTCAAGTGAGCAGTCCAAGTAAGACAAAATAAAGATCAAATAAATAAACATGTATGTTTGTATCCAAGACAAAAATTCACATGTGGGTTGCAGGAGGGTTGGGGAAGATTTGTGTGGCTGAGATGCATCACTTTCCTCTCACTAGATGAAAGGAAAGTCTCTGTGATTCTGCAGCCCTGTCACAGATATTCTCTCATACAAATAATGACTTAACTAAGAATTAAAATAAATTAAGGGCATTTTGAATGTCACAAAGCAATGTATTCAGGTAGAAAGGTGTTACCATAGTCAGTATAACAGTTGGCTGGAAGAATATGTCATGTCCCTTTCAATGTAGGAGCATGTTCCTTTCCACACAAGTCTCTGGGAGCTATCTGGCTGATAAACCACTGGGTATGGGAGCTGAGTGGCTCTTTAAATTCCCCTGTTGCCACTAAATTTCCACTGAACGCAGTGGGAGCTTAGACATCTAGAGCAGATGGACAGACACTTACATATAGCCACCTAAATTTAGGCATCTTAAACTGAATTGTGCACTGTGACTATTCCTCTTCTCGTCTCTGACTATTCCTCACCTGGCAAATGTCAGACTAGGGAATATGGAGCCAATCATATATATATGTAAATGAAGTAATTGTGACTGTTTATCAACTTTCTGTTCTTCTTAATTACAAAGTAATCTTCATCTGTATTTTGCATAAGCAGCTACAATTACTTTTTTTTTTAAACAGTATGGTCAATTAATTTTAATTAACTGTAATAACTTTTTCTGTTACTATTTCCTTTTCCTAATAACCTCTTGTTCTCCCAGCTTTATTTAACCCTCAGGATTTTCTCTGTTTTTCCTTCCAAATGTTGGTGAAACTTAACACTGGTTAGTTTTCACATCTGACAAGATCACAACTTGATGTGTACTGTTATCCATTAAAAATCACTTAAGGCAATTGCTGTTACCACTGTAACATGATAAACCTGACAATAGAAGTTTGGTTCAAAAGAACCCAGTAATTTCATTTATTTCCCATTTCTCAAAACACCTGCAGTGACGTGAAAGAAATGTCAAGTTAAAAATAACAATTCACGGGTCATGGTATCAACAGTGCTTTCATTACTTTATGTCTGAGCAGACGAAAGCTGCTCTGGCATTCAGAATTTAGGTGGGATGGTAAATGGCTTAATCTGTTCCATTTTAACATTATCAATTATTCAAATACCTATGAAGTGTCTCCATTTTCCTGTGTTCCAAAAGGAGAACACAAGATGGTCTCCAGACCGATGCAGGTGGGCTCTGCTTGAAGTCTGAGCCTGCAGGATCTGCACTAAGCTGGTGGCTAGCATGATGCTGAAGGTGGCCGGCCAGCTGGGCAAGGAAGTTGGTACATCGTCTCAGTCTCAGCATTGTGACAATGTGGCTTGCTGTGTTTTGTATGGGAACTGTGTTGCAGCGCACACACAAAGCTTGTCTGTCCGTGCTCTCCCGTGGTGATGTGACTTAGCCATGGGAGAACTGTTGCGTTAAAGAAAGACCCTCCAGCCCCTCCTAAACACCTTGCTCCCTATTATGAAAGCCTGCTATTAAAAATCAGCCACCTTATCACTTAGAAATTGTAATAAGTGAATAATATTGAAAGATCTGACAATATGACAAAAAACAAAGAAGAATGAACAAGTAACGCCTCCCTCCTCCTATGCATTTATCACAGTATCTAGGACTTACAGGACCTAATAAGATTATCTTCAGCTCTGAGACACATGTGATAAGAAAGAAAGTGAAGTTTTACCCTTATTTCAGAACTACATTGCTTTAAACTCAGAAACCTTTAGGCCTGGTCTTTCTTCTCGGGAACAATAATTGCTTAGCCCTAAGTGAGACAGACAAAGCTGAAATCGAGAAGAAGAACTGATATTTCAAGACTTTATTTGCTTTAAGCTATTTGCAAGAAATATGAAGCTTAAATACTGGAGTGATAGGCACTTTAGAAATCCCTGTACAAAAAGGGACAGACACTCAGAGATATGGACGATTGTAGGTGCCCCTTTCAGAATGTATCCACCTAATGTCACTGCCCAGTATTTGGGAAGAATGGATCTCATATATAAGAATGACAAAGGTAATAAAAATTTAAAACACGCTTAAGGAGAGAAAATCCATAGACAGAGAAGCTTTTCACCATTTTTTTTTTCCTGAAAGCATCATGTCTGCAGCTAGTGGTTTGAGTGCATGCACAAATTAAGTTTACAGATTTCATAAAGCAATTCATTCTGCTTGAATGTAATAGCAGTAATTTTTCATGTAAGTCAGCAAAATACAATCCATAAAGGAAAAATACTGCCATTACTTTAAGCTCAATTGTTCTTATTCAATCCAAATGTGAACTGGAGCTAAATAATTCACTGTGTAAATTTCATTTTTAATTTTATGCTATTCCAAAAGAAAAGAGTATGTGTGAGAGAGAGAAGCTTCAAAGCTTTAAATCCTTGTATCCTAATGTCTGAACAGTAAAATAATCTAAGGAGCGTGGTTCAGCAAAAATGATTGCTGGGATCTATAATAGGATTGTTATAACTCAATAGTGTTTTATAAATTTTGATTCACTTCGAGTTTTGACAGCTTGCCAAGTTCCAGTTTTATCTGATCATCTTTGCATTAATAATACATTACAATAAGTTTCTCTGAAAAGTGGCCACTTTTTTCTCACTGAATACTTTACTTTTGCCAGCAAAATATTGACTTGAGTTTATAATCAGTTCCTGTTTGGTTTGAACACGCTTAGCATGAAACTAAAATATTTGCTGCTAGACAGCTGCCAATACAAATGTCATCATTGTTCTAGTCTAACGAATTCCATCGGTTGCTAAATGATCCACCCTGCAGGTTACGATACATAATGGGCTGAAACCCAAAGCTCCAAAGACATCGGGATGCAAGTAATTGTACTTATATGAGACTCATGTTCCACTGCCCCAGAAATACTTCCTGCCAGCAAGAGCATCCATTTCCATATAGCAAGACTCTAAGTAACCTGTGGCTTGCTCACTGACTAGATTCAGTCAAGAATAAACCTTATTTTTTAAGCAAAAATGCTGAAGAAAAAATGACAAAATATATTTTAGCTACCTTCCCCCACCTTCTCCAACATGAATGAAAATTGATTTTGAAGCCAAAAAATCCCACTAGAAAAAGACTTATTTCTCAAGAACTATTTTGGGAAAAAGTTTTCAGCAAGATGCAAGTCATGTATCTATCTTGCTACATAATCATAATATTTACATACAGATTAATTATGCTTGATTGGTATCAGGATACAAAATAGTCTGAGAAATATAATTGTATAATCTAACTCAGTTAACTTGCTTCCTGAAGGCTTAGTACCCATTATGCTTTCCCACGTTTTAGCATGGCACCTAGAAAGCCCTGACAGGCTCTTTGATAAATCCAAGATCCATGCTGAGCTAAAGGTCTACACTCTCAGCGAGAGATTACTTTGTCACATTGACCAGCTGGAGAAGACAAGCATGGACACCTCTAGAAACTCCAAGATGGTGATGGATAGTGTGCACTCTGAGGAAAGGAGGAACCTTCCTGCATCCTCAGCTCCCCCCATTGCTAATAAGGGTTGTGTGAGCAATGTTTCTCAAGCATCAAGATGAAAACCACAGGGTGAGAACCTATCTGGAGAATATAAATGTTGGAGTCTGGACTAAATGAAGCTGCGCTGAGGTCCATCTGTCTGAAAGGCAAAACAAGCACACAAAGATGGCAGAGGCACAGAGGGAGTGCCAAACATCCAACCTGATCCTTGCAGTGCCATCTTTCCTGCTACAGACAGCACTTTGACAAGGTTAAATGCTCTGATGCTCTGGTGCCCTGTGTGCATCTGCAATTGATAATGTGTGTTGTTCAGCTCATGCCCAACTTGTATCTCCAGAAAAAGTGAGGAAATGAAAACCAGGCATGTGTAAGCACCACAAACCAACAGATATTTTATGTCAAAGGATTCCTTATAATTTTATAAAATCATTCCTGATATCCAGCCACACTTTATAATTAATCATTTGCTTCAGGGTGTCCCCTTTAAAAAATGATAACATGGAAATATGAGTTTATATCTAAATACAATTACATATTATATTTATTGCTTAATATAGTAAATTTCTCCTTTCCTTCAGGCAACAGGGGGAAAATACAATATATGTGAACTGCTAAACAATGCATGGGCTTAAAAGCACTGCATACATTAACTGTGTCCCTGTAGCAATGACACTGCAAATCCTAACATAACAATATGCCCTTTATGAAAGTCATCTTCCTACATCTGATCATTAGACAGATATTTTCAAAAGTATATTGCATCTTTCCAAAAATTTAAATCCCTTTCAGGGAAGCACATGGAATTTTGTCTCTGAAAACTGCATGGCTTATTCATGGCAGTCCTGTGAAACATGATAGAACAGTGCCCCAAGCCTCAGCCTTGGCAATCTCGAAGAATAAACTCCCTTTATACAGTTTCATCTCACTTGGGGCAAACAAGGAAGATGCGAATGTGAGTTTGCTGCAGCTGCTATCTCCTGCCTGGAAGTGGCTGTCAAACAGCTTGAAAGGAAAGGAAGACACATTCTTCTCATAGCAAGACACAAAGAACTGAATGTAGTGGGAGCTCACCAGGTCAAGATAGTAAAAAGCATCATCTGGAAGTAAAATTGGAAAGAACTGGGCACTGACCTTCTTCTACTTCTGTGACAGATCAGTACATCTATGATGGATCAGTTAATGGTTGCTCCTAGTATACCTATTAGGAAAATTAAACAACAGAAATAAAATCCAAATGAAACTAATAAACCTGCACATACGCCTCAGTGAAAAAAAAAAATGCTCTGGAATGCTGCAAAAAAACAGTGCTCATTATTTTTAATGTATGCTTTCCATTTGCTAGAGGTGGGCTTCCCAGTCCTCAGGTTGGGTAAAGGTGGCAGATGGATGGGACTGCAGAGAATGATGAATACATGTGAATGACACATGGGACTGAGTTAAAAATTACCTTTTGTCTCAACAAACAATAAAAAGATGACAGTTTCAGATTCACTCACATCACTGTCCTTTTGCAAATCCACAACAGCAAGTCCATCACTGAAGCAGTATATAACCTTCCCCATTCCAACACAAAGAAACATAACCTACATGGTTGCAAAGAAAGTTTAGAGGCAAGAATTGCCATCCTGATTTCCCTGCTGAGAGTATAATTTGTTTCTATCAGATTTGAAAGAGTCTGTGAATGCACTGAGAACACTGACAGGAAAGAAAAAATTAAAATTCTTTCTCAAGGTCCTGCACATACATACAAAATGAGAAATATCTATCCCATGGAAGCACATGGAAAACAATTTTATAATTTTAATACAAAAAAAAAAAAGTAAATAAGTAGGTTCATTCAGTTTTGGCTTCCCAAACTCTGACTTGTTTATACTTTCTTCCAGTAGGAAGGATTATGTGATCTTGGCTATACTTTCCACTGAAATATCAATACATGCAGCTGATTGGTGTCTTCTTGCCTGTGAATGGTTGCCGTGACTTGAATAGAGCTAGAAGGCTGATACTCTGCATTTTATTGCACAGAGGTTTTCTTTTGTTTTCATCATGGGGAAGAAAAGTGACCAGAAAACCCATTAGGCTGCAAAAATGCATCGGATGTTAGCTGGAAACGTGTAAGCAGAAGTCATTAATAAGAACATCAGCAATGCTAATCACTTTTTCACTTTGCCAAAGAAGAAAATTTTTGAGTTTTGTGTGTGTGTATTTTTTCCACCGTTGAAACAATCATTCCTCTATTAATGTACAGCTGTCATGATATCATTGGTTTGTGTATGTGATTTCCTACCAGTATGGATGTTTGAGGCTTTGTCCAAGCATCTTGACACCTCATTTTCTCTGACAACCGTCATTCCTATCACAAATGCCAGTGGAGAATGTTACAAGGGAAGAAAGTGAAATTCAGTGCTTTCATAACCACGTGGCATTGTTACAATGATTGAAGGTCAAGCATCAGGTGTACAGGGTTTTGTATGGTTGCAGCAACAATAGCAGTGAGTGGCTGATGCCCAGGAAATCACCTTTTATTGCTTCCTTTTGTGTTACAGAGACCCTTGTGTTTTACTGTAGACTGACTCGACCTGTTGTGAGATATGTGGCATCTGAAAATATAATGGTCTTTGCTCCTTCCTCTGTACCAGTGGTCAGACGAAAGAAAGGCATATATTCATCTCTTTTTTTTTTTTTTTGAGAGTTCATCTGAACTGACACTGTGGGTACCAAAATTTCAAAAGAAGGTTGGTTCCATTAAGAGGAAATGCATTCAGAAACAGTGAGATTTTCATCTATTAAATGCGAAGCTGACTCATGCAGTTGAGGAAGGGACCAAAACCAGATACTTATCTTAAGAATATCACAAGTTCTCATCTTTGGCCTGAGGCAACATGGGCATTTCATTACATCGGTGCATCTCATGGCTTTTTGTTTATAACAACACTGCCATATCTCAAGATGATCCCTACTTGGCTGTAAATCACACCTCCCCCAGCTTCTGACTCAGACAAAAGCCCCTGAGCGCTTGAGAGTGACAGACAGAAACTGAAGTGTTTTTGAACCACAGAAATGAGTATTTATAGTTGCAGATATTGGACAGAGGCTCAGTATGTTTTCCAACTGAGCCAAACCAGTTTGTCCTCTCCTAGTGCCAAGCCATATGCATGTAGTTCCTTGGTTTTCCATGTTCATAATGTTTAGGGGAGAGAGGAGCTGTTAGATGCATGCTCTTCACTTTTGGTCACAGGTGCTAGGAATCAGAAAATTTTCTACAGAGATGCAGAGGCTGTATCCTTTTCTCCTTTGTATTTCTTGCTCATCTTCTTTGTTCTCATGGTTTCCTGACACTGGCACCAGCATTTCCACTTTAAATGGTGCTTTAACATGGATATTCCCCTATGTCTGTCATTCTTCCTTGGACTAACATTTGCATGGCAGATGGTGCAAATGGCCTAGCAAATATTTACTGGATCAGTGTTAGAAAAGCAAAGCAAAGCAGAGCAAAACAAAATGAAACAAAACAAAACAAAACAAAACAAAAACATCCCAGCTGCCAGACTGATGACTTTCTGGCACCATATCATGTGGCATCAGTCACCAGGATGGGGAAAACATCACAGGAAGATAATCGATGTTGAACTTGCTGGACTTTTAATAATATTTTTTGAATCTTATTGTTTTGAGCGCCCCCAAAGGGGAGGTACAAAACCAGGAACCTTTCTTCGTTCTTCGTGGAGTCTGCCTTTGTCTCATTGTTTCAATGAAAAGGAATTATTACCACACATTAATATATTCTCTTTTTAAATAAAAACCAGACATACCTGTTACTAGAATTGTATTAATTACAGAAAACAGATTGAGTTCCTTGCAAATGGATTCTGGTGACATTCTGATGGCAAAGTCTGGATAAATATACTAATGATTTAAACAGTGATAGAAGTGGAGGGAAGAGATCAATGCTCAAAGTAACCTATTGAATGCTACTCAGGCTTTTGGGGTCACTTACTTCTAAAGACATATCAGAGGAAGTGCAGTAAAGTACCTACCCAATGAAGTTGCCATATTTCACCTTTTAACTTACTGGTCCCTGACAATCACTATTCCTTTATTTTGCCATTTCCTTGGCAGCTCACTGGATGAGCATCTGTGATAGTGAAGGATGATGAAAAACCGGGAAGTCTGATGGAAAAAAAAAAAAAAAAAAAAACACTTTTTTTCATATCACAGTAATGTTCTATATCCATATAGAATCAGTGCAATTTATATTACTATTCAAACTGAGGCTATTTTCTAACCAGGTTGCACACACCATAATTTAAAAACAAACAAACAAACAAACAAACAAAAACCACTCTGTTAATATTCAAAGGAAATGATCAAGGAAACAGGAAAAATAAAAGCCAAAAATATCTGGGCCATCCTTCTGGAAAGTACTTCAGCAGATACTAAAAGAAAGATTTCCAAATGAATGGGACGCAGCAGAAGACGGAGCACAGTTCTTCCAAAACTCTTGTTCCAACTGGAAGTCCAAGCCACCTGAAAATCAGATCACACATTACACATTTCATTTTTAATTGGAATTACAGTCTAAAAAAAAAAATAAAAAAATTAATAAAGTCTTTGAACATGCTATTTTTTTAAGGAACACACATTTTCCTTCTCCCATGAATCCTTCAGGAAAGGTTCGGTTTCTCTTTAAGTCTAAAAGCTGGAAAAATAAGAATAGAATGTACACACAGCAGATATCAGGCAAGAGAAGAAAGAAAACTCAGTCTCCTGTATTTGTATTTTGCCCATTTATCTTGTACTGAAAACTGTGAACTAATGAGAATATTCTGTGAACCAGAAAAGGAAAAACAACACAGTCCTGATTAATCTAGTCCACCCTAAGTTCTCTCCTTGATCTCGTGGCATTTCAGAAAGCAGTGTTCACTGGTTGTCAAGGCTAAGCAAATATCATTGTATCCTCAGTGTCAAAAGAGAAGTGGAGAGGTCCTCTATTGGAAAACTGAAGTGACTACAAAATCATTGCACAAAGTCCACAGAGGGTACAGCTTTTATTGGGTCCTCTCTAAAGGAATGCTTGTATGACTTTCAAACAAATTTTGATTTGTCAAACGTATATGCCTTAACCCAAAGGCTGGGAACATCTAAATTCATATCTGAACTCAGAGATACTCAAAATTTCAGCATCAGATATGAGCATCCATGAACAGTCAAAAAGTTTAGCTACAGGCACCATTCCAGAGCAAAACTTTGTACGCTAATTAGATTCATATAGTTTAAAAAGAGTCTGTTATTGTCATGTGGAGAACAACGTTCAGAAGAACATCAGTGAGAATGATCTGTTTAAAGACACAAACTCACAGACTGGGATCATGAATCTGGAGAAGATGAATCAAGATATTCAAAGTGCTTAATGGTTCTGACCGGTCAAAATAAAAATAAAAATAAATAAATTTGAAAAACAGCAAAGAGAATTTGGCTTTGAACCTCAAACCCATCTATCTGCTGATTAAAAATGTCTTCATCTGAACATTGAGATGTTCTCATCTCAAACAGAACTAATTCTACAGCCCTAACCTTGACTTCACTGAGTTTTGTCGTGAACTTCAGCAAACATTCATTTAAAACATGATATAGTAACTTACTCAACTGGCTTGTACTGATTTCTTAAAAAATAAATAAATAAAAATAAAAATAAGTACATCAATGCTTAAGTAATTTGTCAATGTTTTAATCTTCTTCCAGCAGCACACCAAAGAGAGCCTTTCTGCCATCATTTCTACTATTTCCTCTCAGTGATTCCAAAGCAGAGGCTAATCTCTCTGGAGCACCTGCAAACTGCCATCTTCTTAAGCCAAGAAATCCACCAAAGGATATTGGATATTGAATTTCACTGGCCCAGGATAAAATATCACCAGGTCTTTATTTTAACTCACTGCTTTTATGTGCTAAACAGCAGAGGTTAAGCAAGAAAAGAGAGCATTCAATTTTTGTGCCCAGTTTCTTTTCCTTGTTAGACAAAGGTGGTTTAAAATTGTGTGTTACTAGAAACAGGCATACTATGGAAGGCTTTAGAGCTTAATATGCTGGCAAAGAGTCCAATGTCCACAATATATATAATTTATAAGGGGTCTTACATTTCATAAGCAAATCTGTTCAATATATCACTAAGGAAGCAGCCATGAAGTCATTGGCCAGCTCCTCAGCTGGAGGGGCCGTGCTGAAGCCTGTGGACCTTCTGATGGGGAAAGCTTCAGCCTTGTTTATTTACATAGTCTCTTTGCTTATAGGACCTAGGACCTTTTATATGCATCCCTTCACGCGGAGGTATGCATGCCACATGTATCTCATATACATGTACCTAGTTTCCTACATGCATACATATAATACGTACATAAATACTACAGGAAAGTCTGGTCACACCTTATGTAGCTGAGAGTGATTGTACTGTTTTTTTTTTTTATTATTATTTATTTTTTTTATTTTCACCCACAACATTCAACAAATAAAATGTGGGGAGAAGCTTCTTTTGCCTGTCTTGAAAAAAAGGATCTTTCTTGAAAGGACAGAGGGATAGAGGAGAAAATTCAAATATATGCTAGCACTGAGGATAAGTGGCAATGTTGCAGGTCCCTACCTATAAAAGAGGGACAGCTGACCCTGCTCTTCCTAGGGTATTGTGAAGATTCATTAAGGTTTGTAATGTGTTTAGATATAGTGAGAAGAACTACAGCACGGTTGAGTAGGAAATGAATAATTCTGTCTTTAGAGCCATGCCTGAGCAGTGTGCAGTAAATAAGGCCTGGGGCCAAACGCCAAGCAATAAGGATAAAAGAACATATTGAATAGCTGCTCATTAAGTGAGCACCATCCATCCTGTGCCCTGCTGAAGCAAGTGTCCTGGGGAAAAGTAATAGTATGCAACCTTGTAATTAAAACTGTATCATAATGCATATTCACCAGGAGGCAAAATTAAGGATGCCCTGAAAAATTCAGTCTGATATTGCCTAACTTGCAAATGCTGGACTTTGCAACATTTATGCTCTTTTGCCTTATATATGTATATGTATATGTATATATATATATATTTTTTTGACCATTTTTTATATTTCAAGAGATAGAGACGTATGATAGAAGGCAGCAGAAGACAGTTTTTCTGGCCATATCCAGACAAGAGTAAGAACGTATTCAAGCCAGTGGACTGAAACTAAAGCCACTACACGTGTCTGAAGAGCCCAGAGTGGTGCTGAAAGGTGGAGATTTACCTTACAATCTGTAAGCAAGATAAAGAAAGTCTAAGGACGAAGAATCATCAGCCTATAGCCTACAGATAACAGGCACTGATGCACATCAGGGTTAGATCTTGGTACTTATCTCGTCTTACCTTACTTGGCAATCTGGTTAAATTTCATTACAAACTTTTGCTAGCAGATCTACTGAATAAACTCTATGCTCTTTGACCTCCTCCTACTCATTCTGTACTTTTCTTTCTACCCTCTTTTTTTTTTTTAAACACATTCATACTTGACTTATCCCAAAGAAATATTAAATAATTTTCCACATTTATTTTTTAATTTTTTAAGCTCTTTCAATCCTTTATCATTTTCTGTTCTGTACACTTATTTCCAGCATTTTTTCTTTTTGATCGACAGTTTCTCTATACCTATGCATACATAACAGAATGAAAATGATTGAAAATTACTTAGAAATACTTATATATTCACATATGCATACATGTGTGAACACACATTTGTGCACACCTTTACACATACATAAAATGGATATTAGAACAATGTTAATGTCACAGAGACAAAGTCAAAGCAGTAAACTAAACAACTCCATAAAGTTGTTTGAACTTAAGCCACACACAATAACTCTTCCTCTTTTGGTGTACTAATTTTTCAGTGGAACTGCTTTTGCTTTTAATGAAACCAAAGTTTATTCTTTTGTTGACCTCCAGATGTTCTGGCTGAGCAAAGGATGTCCCAGTATGTCCGTCCCCATACCCTGGGGACTGCAGTGCCAGGACTGAAAATCCCAGCCAGAACTGTTCCCTGGCAGTGCCCGAAGACCTGTGCCTACCCAGGGACATGACCCTCAGTGAACCACCCTGCAAGTATGATGGCTAAGAAAATCTGTTTTTATCCAAAGACTAAATTCAGTATTCTTAGTGTTCACCCTCTGGTGCCATGCTGTTTTCTGTACAACAGATATGGCAGACAAAGCTATTTACTGTCTCATAAGCTTTGGCTCATGGAATTTGTCTGGGTGCTCAACTTAAAATGCAAATAACTGCAGTAGTTAGGAAGACCTAGTTTCCAGTGCAGGTGTCTAGACTGACACACCATTTTTCTGTAGTGCATTCTGTACACGCTACATACTTTGTAGATGACCTGTTTCAGAAATCTTTTGAATCATTGCTTTTTAAATGCACTGTTTTACCACCTCCTTATTTATAAAGGAAGAGATGTTTTAATACTCAAAATGCCATTTTATAGGCCTTGAGGGAAGAGAAAACTCTCCAAAGTTATCAGAATGACTTTTCTTATATAATAATTCAATAAATTTAACTTCTAATATCTAATTCTAGTGTTCATTCAGCCCCTTTGAGAGTCTCTCTTTTCCTAAGAAAACATTGCTTGAGTTTAAATCTCAAGAGCTTTTGATTTTCAGCCTCTAAAACAGTTATAGCCTCTAACAAAATATTATACACACTGAAGCTTACGGTTAGCACAGTATAAAGGTAAAGTCATATAAGCTGGAAGCAGGAAAGCAAAGAGTGTTGTGCTTTATTTCTTCAGACAAGTAATTGTGAACAGCAGAACAAATGAGAATGATCTTCCAACATGTTTGTGTCTTCTGCTTGGCCTGCCAGGTGGCTAACAAAACACAAGCTACAAGTGAAGCTTTTCCTGCAGCTGGGAGTGTCTCGTGTGCATGGTGTGTGGTGGGGACACGTGCCTGTTCAAGTCTTACTCACACAGATTTCCTGAAGTCTAGCACAGCATGGGTTCATGCACAGCCTTCCCTCCAGTGTAAGCCACCCCAGAAATATCAGTCTTCTCCTGGTCCTATTTACATAAAACTTGAAGGACTTTAAGATTTTTTTTTCCTGTCTAGATTATGAAACACAGAAGCACTTCATGCTCTCTGATTCAAGCATGCCTTGCACTGGGCAACACTTGGGATCCCAAATGAAATCTGAATAGAGGGAGAAAAGGTGCAGTCATGTTCAGGGTGATAATGTAGGATGATCACAGGTTGGTCTGTACCATGTATGGGCAGAGGACTATGAACATGTCTCTTAACATGTTCACCGATCCCTGTGCCTCTACACAATTCTGATTGACACTGACTGACTGATTCGTAAGTATTAGACACAGAAACACACAGACAACATCATAGAAACCTTGTTTCTGGAGGAAATCCAGGTCAAGATACCATTAGCCTATAACATCTTTGGGGTGCATATAATGTCCTGGGAAGGAGATGGTTTGATGATCTAGATACAAATCATACAGTCAATACTCATACCACAGTCTTCAGCTATTGGTCACAGCAACAACACCAAGATCTTTTAAGACTGAGCACAAGAAAAGCTGAAAGACACCACTGTGTAATTGCAGTTCCGCTTTCCCTGATGTCCAAGAAGAGTTTCTCTTGCCATAGCACTAGTCAGAAAATACCTCAGGTTTTGGGGTTAGCTCAGACAGCTTGAAATTAAAAAAAAAAAAAAAAAAAAAAAAAAAAAAAAAAAAAAAAAGAGAGAGAGAAACAAACAAACAAAAAAACACAACCAGCAGTTACCCCTTAAAACACCACCTCTGTTTCATTAACAGATCATGGAACCCTCACCTGAGATGGCTCAATGCCTCTACTTGTTGCCTCAGAGCCCGATGGTTGTGGTGGCTGATGCCAGAGCAGTATGTTTTTACACGGCACTGAGTATGCTAAGACATTTAAGTGATTTAAATATCATCTGAAGGAAAAGAAAAGGTGCAGTGAGTTGATAGAGAGAGGTTGTAAGTTTCTAAGGGACATAGCTCTCTGGTCAGATCTGTTTGTCTTGGGAAATTATGGTCTCAGACCTCTTGACCTCTCGTGGCCTTACACCAAGTACAGCTTGCCCAACGTAGTCTTTCCTCCTGACTCTGCTGAACTCACTGCAAATAGGAATGACTGTGACAGAGGTTCAGCAAAGCGTGTTGCATTTAACAGGGTTAGCGGTTGCTCGCTAGATATCAGATAAATGCTCAGAGGTAGTCAAGAATCTTTCCATGCAAAACCAAAACCAGTATTTGAGTACTGTGGGGATAATGACAGATTTAGTAGAGGAGAAGAAGAACATGAGGCCAGCTTGAATAGAGCAAAGTAGAGGTGGAGAGAGAAGGAGCAGCTGACATTTAGCCCATGCTGCTAAGGTGTGGAGGGATGAGCTCTTGATTGGAGGGACAGCCAACAGGGAGCAGGGTTCTGTGCTGATGGGCTCCTGCTGCACCCCCAGAAAATCAGCCTTTTATACCTTCCTCTAAACCAACAGAACCATGCTTATGATACTTGCCTTCAACATTAAATTATCCCTTAAACCACCACGTCCCACACTGACTGGATCCCTAAGTCTAAAATGCTCAGCACGTGCTATACTGCAGTTCCTCAGGACCCAAGTCCCTGAGCAGCTGCAACTGCAGGATGAAAGAGGGGAAGAACTGGAGAGTCTGTGGGGCTGATGGACTTGCTTGTCTCTTTTATGGCTTTATAATGGCTGGACGTAGAAAAGAAGTGAGCAAAGCCAGTGAGTAAATGTGAGGAAAAGAAGCAGTGCACAAGTAAGTAGCTGGTTCCTCTGTTTTGCAGCCCAACCTTTCTCCATTTAGGGCAATAAGGGGAATTTTTTTCTTTAAAGCTGTATAGAAGAATTTTTTTGTAGTTTACTTCACTTGATGCCAGTCTTACAGTGGTGGTCTGTTCAAAATTGCTTCTAGCAATTCTGGAAAGCCATGGAACAACAGGAAAAAAATAAGGGGGTGTTGGAGCAGGGGAAAGCTTAATATTAATAATAATAATATCACTAATAACACCCAGCACCCTTGTTTATGTTTAATATGAACATGTGGCACAAACTGCAAAACACTGCTGCAGTTATGCTGAGAAGGGAACGCTAACCTGAAAGGGTAATGAGTCGCCAAAGGTCACCCTAGCTTTCCTGTTTTCAGGTCTTTAGACATGCTCTGTGAAGGTATATTCATCTCTGGCCTTCCATGTCCAGGAAAAGCAAGATGGGTTTAGCTAGTCTTTGTTCACAGCACAATAAAATGGTATTTGTGTGGTCCTTTTCAAAATGAGAGGAGTGAAAGGACAGAGGGAGGATTGTGAAAGAGCAGTTCACAAAGTTTAGTTTCTTGTTCTTACTCATTTCTTCTTCTTCATGTGAGACCTTTCCAAGAAGGGTCTTTTTGAGAAGAATATCTTTGTGCTTTGTAATACCAAATTTCACCTACAGCACATTGAAGTTCCAGTGTAACACAGCTTCTACATACCTGCTTAACGATGAACATTTATTTAAATTGCATCCTTAGTCAGCAAAGGATTCAAATCCCTTATGAGCCTCAAGGACTTGCAATTACTTTTCAGACTGGAGTGTAATACATCTGTGTAGGAAAAAGAGACCTTGAAAAACAGCAGTGTGACTAATGGAATAAGAACCAAGCCTGAAAGGTATATTTTTAAATATCAACAATAATAAAAAGTTATGCATAGTATATGAGAAGAACTGTCTCAGCACAGAGTACTTAGTTATTATTGTTCTTCTAACATGTTAATAACATCCTTGTCATCTGGACATGACATACTATAGCTCTTATTTTGATATTTTATCCTCAGGCAACTGGACCATATGGAACAGAAGTCTAAAGCTTGCTGTGGGTGCTATAGGCCAAATTGTCCCCACCAGGATGTTCATCTACATAACCAGCAAAGAGCTTCACAAACGTGGCCTTGGCGTTTGCCTCAAGGTAATGAAAATTCACAGCTTGGTGTCAGTAAATGCATCAAGTGCAGAACACATCCCACACGCTGTATTAGAATTCTAAAGTTTTATCATTTTACTGTGTTCAAGGGAAAAAAAGGCAGAAGAAATATCACAGAAGATTTTCGCTGGCTGTCCAGCCTGTTTCAGGGTATAAAATGAAGCTATTTGTTCAGCATTAAGGCTTTTCAGTTTAGGTATTGGACACCCCATGGGAGACTTTTATGTATTTATTTATCAAACTGGGGAACTGTGGACTTGATAGAATGTGAAGATAGAAAGCAGTGGTATCTGAATCAAATCTTAGCTTTCCTGAGTATTTGAAAGCAGTTTTATATCACACCTTATTCAAATTTGTGTACCTATTAAAATATACCTTATTTTTGGAAATAAACTGTTATATTAACAAAAAGACATAAAGGTAGTCACCAGATCAGTTACTTTTTCCCTCAGTTAATTTCTCTCTCTTACATGAGAAATAAGTGAGCTTATACATCAATTTCTGCTTTGAAAAAAAAAAAAAAAAAAAAAAGAAGAAGAAGAAAGAAAGAAAAAAAGAAAAGAAGGAATTAAATCATAAGTCCTATACCAGTGGAAAAAGTTAATAGAAATTTTAATGAAAGTATAAGCTACATAAGATTTGAACTCAATATCCTTGAAATATAAGGCATTTATCCTCCAGGCTAAACAGATTTTTGTACCATCTACAAACAAGATGCATGATTTTCACAGGCTCTCCTGAAGAGCAGAGTTATTATCATACATTAGATTTTGCTTCTTGATTAAAAAATCATATTAATTAAATGCAATTAAATTAAATTAAATTAAGAGTTGAAGATGTAGCAATCCATTTATTATTATTTTCTCACAGTGTGGGACACACTCTAATAGAGCGATCACCCTCCTAGTCTCCCAGTCATGATTACTCAACATCCCTGGGGCACTTGAAGTGACTGTCTACACAAAACAGACATATTACAGAGGTACTTGCGTATTTTAATTCTCTTTAGTAAGATTTTTCTTGCATGAAGAAAAATGATCATGTGGTCTCCTCTTGATCTTTAGGGTCATCTTGTCTTCTGAATTGTTTTTGCTTTGCGTTCCTGTTAGTGAATTTTCTTTTCTTTGTCTCATTGTCTTATGTGTTTTTGCATTGCACCAGTCTATTTCACTAACAACTCCAGAACTCCAGAATTTCTGGAAACACTCTTGAAAAGGATAGATGTCCCTGCTGATAGCTACTGTTATTGCATGTGTGTTGCATGATCATTATGAGCTCTCAAGAAGAGAAGAATGGAATAGATTCCTCAAAGTAAAAACTTTTTTTTTTTCTTTTCCCTCAAAGACAGGATAGGTCATCCAAAAGGCACTTTTGATTTCATTTAGAGATTCCTGAACAAACTTTAAGCAAGTGACTTAACGACTAGAGGCCTAGGATATGTCTATTTGGTTAGGGAGGAGAAGGTCCCATGTTGGCAGAGTAAGTTGGCCTGCAGGAAACTGCAGCATCAGTGGGCAGACTATTCTTGCACCTAAGTTACTGCCAGTCCAGCTAAGTCAGGTCCTTCTGCTCTACTTTACATGGACACTTCTAGCTTGGCAGTACAAAATGTGGTGGCAACCCTATGGGGCATCTCTTCCTCCTTTTGTGAGGATCTACATCCTCAGAGTTAGAGGTGACAGATGGCACAGAGGAAAGAAGGCATGATGGCAGGATCAAGGAAGACCCATTGATTCCTCATTGGCTGAAAGCAGGATATATAAACACTTTCTCTGAACATATTCCTGTGTACCTGAATCAATAGATTTGACCTGGCTGTCCTTAAAATTACAGTAGAAATGATTATTTTGCACTCTTGTAATCGTCACTGTGGTTCTCATGTAGGGTCTAGGAAGGAGTTTCTCTTTCAAAATGGGCAGTTGAATGAAAGATGGAAAAACTGAAACAACAACAGCAGAAACAACAACAACAACAAAAATTCTCCAAACTATCCATTCAAGCCATAGAAACTGGCATTTAGTCCACAAAGACACAACACAGACAATGCTCACTGCAGCTTAGTGTGATTGCTGGGGTGGAGGAGGACAGGCCCTGGTCTCTGCTAAACCAGATTTGGAAGCAATGTGTGGGCTGTCCTGAGTCATGACATGAGAAGAGGTAAGCCACTTTGCCCACTAGTAAGGTAATGAAGTTCCAGCTGTTTGAAGAACTGTTAACAGGTGTGGAGTGGGGAATTTTCTTCCCCCAGGTCTGGGGAAGAAAAGATGACCTGCACCGAACAAACCATTTCTTGCCAAATAAGTCTCAGAGCAGTCCCACTGGCAAACTTGTGACCTCGTTAAAACAAACATGTTCTCCATGGATTTTTATCTTCCTGAAAATATGATAAATAAATAAATAAAGTATCTATTATTTGGAACTCTTTTTAAGAGTGCAATCCTCACACAGGAGAATGAGTGTGAGCCTGAGCAGGTGCCCCTACAAAACTAAAACCAGCATCTTCAATGATGAGTACACAGACACGCCCCTAACCAGCAGGAGAGCCAATTCTTTAACATGCATATAAGAAAATGTGGAATTAGTCTCTGCTGTTGCACTCTCCTTTCCTCCACTAAGCTGGCACTGCCATCTCCCCTGAATGCCTGCTACTCTCAGGAGTATTCACCCCCCTCCACACTCCCACCATCTGTGAGAAATTTCTTCCTATATCATTGGTCTCACCCGTTCTCTATCTCACTTCAATTCGCTGCTGGCAACATTCTCTCCCTTGCCCTCCTTAATTCCTTTTCCTTTCTCTCAGCAATACCATTTTAGATGTTAATATTGTTATTTAGCGTTGTCTCAGGCTGCTGGATGCAGATCATACCAAAGTAGCTTGTTGCATTACATTTGGCACAGTATTTTTATACATCGTGTTTTTATCTCATATGGCAGATTTGTTTCAAGGACATTAAGAAAATGAGTGTGTTCGTGATTACTTACTGCTGATTCAAGATGCAACTTTGTTTTCCTTTCAGAATTTCATGTTGGCTAAATGTCTTTCTTTCTGATATCTCTGGACAGCTTCTGCATCGTGCTCCCTTATGACAGTTTGTTTCAGAAACAGATTAAACTCTAGTGCAAAATAATATCTTTATGCTATCCAATTCACAGCAAATACTAACAGGGACTATACTGAAAGGAAGATGTATTCTGTAAATAGAATGAGTGCATAACAGTTTTTCCTCCAATATTTTTATACTCAGTAGCATAAGCTTAGAATATATCCTTTGCCTCGAAGCCAAATTCTGTTTGGGTCTTCAACTCACTTAACTGTACTCAGGAGCACACCAGCTTGTAAATTAGAGCAGAAACCACCCCGAATTGGCCACACCTTTGCTTTCCAGATAGGTAGATAGATATGTACGTATTTGCCTACAGTCATCCTCTACACTTAAGTCCTGCAGTGAAAAGACAATTTCTGAACCAAGTTGGACGGTAACCAGGGATTTCATCACAACCAGTTCCTCAGTCTTTTGCAGTTCACTTTATTCATACTGTACACTATTGGTTCAGATGGGCCTTTTACTCATTATCACATTTAAAAATAGCTTTAAATAAGTCGGGTTTATTTGTAACATATGTTCACACATGGAGAAAAAAGTTTGCCAGGTGTCCGTTAGTTTTCAAAGAAAACTCAAACCAAACTAATCTCCTGAGTCTGAGAAATCAAATTGTAAGCTTTTCAGGAAAATTGCACTATAAAATAGGTCACACATGAAAATATAATTAAAGTAGTTAGTAGTTTTCACTACAGGAGCCCTGTTCAGCTCTCTGAAACACCATCCATCACTCCATTCATGTGAAATTGAATAAAATCTGCCACACAACTGCTCCATAGTGATAGTTCTTGGGTTCATGAAAACATGCTCTACTCTATGTTCATCCATTAGACATTTTGCTTCCTGCTGTTCAAGAACCCACCAAGTACATTCAAAGCAGAGTTTTTTTACACCCTAGAGGGCTTCTCACCAACATAAAATCATACCAAACTATCACTATTTCAGAGACCTGTCAAAAACAAACAAACAAACAAACAAAACAACAACAACAAAAAAGCATTAATTTATGGAGATAAAATGCTTAACCAAGAGATTATTCAGTTTTCCATGACAGCTGTTGTTATGCGTAGTCTAAATTTCCCCCCTTAAAAGAAAACATTTGCAATATGCCCTAAAGTAAACTGTTTCTGTTGTTTTTTTAATGGGGGATGGTAGAAGGACTGGTAGTACAGCCCTAAATTTACAACATGTAATACATAAAATGATTCAACATACAAAATAATAACAAAGGGTTACAGATCCATGAAGGAATGTATTGTACCATTCCTAAATAAGAGTGTGATAAGGGGAAGGAGAGGAGGATGGATTTAAAGGAAAGGTTGTTTTTATACAGGAATACACTTTTACATTTCTAAAGATTTTGCCCTGGAAGTCTATTTATCAACTTACTTAAACAGTACACATACATAGTTCAAAACAATAACTGTTTAAGGATATGAAAGGCTATGTACCATCTCACTGAAATGTTTTCACATTGTTTTCTTAAACCAAAGAATTCTGTATTCACATTTTAAAGTATTAGAAAGAAAAATGTCCTGGTTTATATTATCTAACCAATGAACCAGAAAACCAGCTGCAGATTCATTTTCTGTGTGATTTCCCTGATGGATACATTCAGGATGCCATGGTCAGGAGATGGTAAAACAACCCCTGTGAAGAGGTCAGAAATGATGTTATCAGAGAACAGAATGCTGTGGGACAGGCATAGAAATTAAATAAACAACAACAACAACAACAAAAAAAAGATAAGAAATGTGTGGGCAGGGCTACCACTAATATAATCACTTTAACTTCTCTTATTTAAATCTCCTTTAAACCTTCATCTACAATTAATAAGATTTGCTATTTAAAAAAAGTTCAGAGTGTTCCATGCTTATTGCTGAAACATGAAAGTAAAAATTCTGGCCTTTCATCATCTAAAACATATATAAAACTTTGTGAATCAAAAGTCTCTTTCAAACATCTTTGAGGGTTGACAAGTTAAAAAACTGCCCAAAATGAACAGTTTGTTGTCAAAATCCCACCACAGAGCAGCAAAGGTATAAGCCAAGATGATATTCAGTGGTATGCTGAGCTGGCATCAAAGAGAGCATTCCATGTATTTTGGAGGATAATTTTTCATTTAAAATAAAAGGTAAGCCAGTTATTAGAGGTGCAAAGATTATCTTTCTCATACCTATTAGTGTCAGACAGACTGGGTATATAGATGGATGTAAAAAGTAAGTACATGGAAACAACCCCGAAAGAATGTTAAACGTGGACTCACAACAGAAATGTCAGTAATCATAATATGGAAAAGGAACTGTACCTACACAGTTTTGTGTGCTTTTAGACCCAGATAAGATATTTGTACATGCACAAAAGGGCTATTTTCATAGCAGAGTATTGGATTGTGCTAAACAGCTCAAAGTATTTTTTAACACATAGAGATAAGCCAGTGTGGTATGTAAGGAAGGCAGGGGCCTGTGAGCCTTTCCTTTACTAGCATGACAAAGACCCGTGCTGTCTCTGCATGATCACCAGGAGGAGATGGAGTGCAGCCAGTCCTAGCAGAAAACCGGTTCATCCTTTTTGAGCATCAGCAGCCACCCAGAGCCACCACATTGTGTTATCCCTCATCACTGCGGCTTTACAGCATGCAGCTCAGACACAGCCTCCAGACTTCTATTTGTCAGCTGTTACTCTTTGCCATGTGCTGTGGGACGAGCCCTGCCTGGACATCTGTGGCTACTGGAGACCTCTGGCAGAAGAACTGGTGTCACTCTGGTGCAGGCACAGGGGGCACAGGGGACATGCAGGCACTGCCACCCCTGGGTGACACAGAGCCCACTCTGCTAACCCACCTGTCTGAAAGGCTGCAATACTGAAGGTAAGCAGAGCAGCAAAGAGTCAAAAGGTGGATTTCCCCTTATGACCAAACCCAGAGGCTTTGAGAAGACTATGGTGTGTTGCAGGCAACATGGACCAGATCCAGAGCTACAGTGCTCTGTAAAAAAATAAAAAAATAAAATAAAAAAATAAAAAAGGTAAAAAGGATAAAAAGGATCTTTTTCATTTTTCTCTATAGTTTTGCTTCTGACATGATTGCTTTTTTATCCATTGTTCAGCTAGGACTCCCTCTCTACCTTTGAATGTCTTGTGGTTGGAAAGAATTTCTGGGTATAATACTTAAAAAAAAAAAAATTTCCCAAATGGCTTAAGAGCAATAATGAGTGTAAAAGAGACCCTTTACTGATTCTGTGTCAGAACTGGAAAAGAACCCAGGTACCTGAATGTTTGTCCTTTTTTTTTCCCCATAAAGAACATTTCATCTCTTCATAAACCTCTTGCCATCAAAATGACCTACAGAACAAGCAGTGGTGCTGTCTTGAGAGGTCTGGGACATGGTATTGTTTTAATGTGAAAGGAGATATTATGACTCTTTGTCATTTCTATTGTTCTTATTGCGTATATATAGAGAGAGGCATGCACCTAGGAAAATTAATTAATTTGTTCTGGATCAGTCCACACACTCAAGCACTTCCTTCTCTCTCTTCAATAGTGTTTCTGAAATTGAACCAGGAAGATTCTGTTCACACTTTAGAGAGTTTTTTTTTTTCTTTCTTTCTTTTTTCTTTTTTTTTTTTTTTCCCTGCAGCTATGAAAGCAAACGACATGCTACCTGAATGCAAGCAAACCACCTCTTTGGTGCCTTTCTCTGCTCCCCAGTTCCCAGCCATACTCTCCCAATGCTCAGTGTCAGAATGAGATAAGGGCAGGGAATGGGAGAGGAGATTTGCTCCTGCTGATAATGCTTACACAGAGAGAGGAACCCTGGCAGGGCATCCCTTAAGATGATTAGACAAGCCAAGGATCCTTTAGTGATGGTATTGCAGCTGTGGAAGATGAGCTGCACCAACAAGATTTTATTTTTCAGTGGAATACCTGAACAGGCATAGATCTTTTTTCTACCATTGCAATACAGAAGTATATGCAGTATATTTCTTGTGAATATGTACCTTCATATGCAAGGAAAAGGAGAGGAAAAAATAAACCCACCAACCATGGTGTACATGCATATTATATTTTGGATATACTCTCACAAGTCTCTCAAAAGCGAATCATTTTTGTTTATCCAGTTTAATGGCATTTAAATGGATCTGATTTGCACAGTTATCCTTCTGAGGTGTCCTAATTTGATCTCCTTTCTTAAGCTAAGGGAGCTAGGTTGAGATTCATAAACAGGTAGTTTGAAAGAATGCTACTATTTCAGATGCAGCATGTAAGAATGGCATTGTTCGCATTTCTAAGCTCACAAATGCCATATCATTTCAACACACAAAAATATCTCAAATCCAAATTTCATATGGCAAAAAACCTCATGTTCATCAGTGTGGCTTTAGTCCTATCAGAGATTAGGTTGCAATCATGCCCAAAAGAACCATTTGAAAACTATCCTGTGATCAAATCACATAGATACTGTGAACCAGGCTGCTCACTGTGACGTATGAAAAACTGAGGTTGCTGCAAGGCAGTATAAACACACTGAAGGAAGGTTTCACACCATAAAAAATGAAATTTATTGCACAATAAACATAATTCAGATCAACAAGGAGAATGGCAACTTCCAGAAGAAAAGCCTGACAATCCCCTCCCCCTGCACCATACATATACAGGTATGCATCCAAGGGAAAATAACAGTTCATAGCTTCCATTAAAATGCATATTTAATAACTCTACACAGCTGTAATGACATTTTGAGATTTTTCAAACAATAAAAAAAGCATTTCCAAATACATTTCAAGAAGTAAAGGCTACTAGCAAATTCCCTGCCAAAACAACTTAAATTACCATGCCACTTTTCTATGCTTGTTCAAAAGCAAAATGGAGATGAATATGAAACACCAAGTCTAAGATCTATTTTTCAAAGTGTTGAAGCTAACACATGAAAGTGAAATATTTCTTAGTCTCCCTAACTATAGATCCACCGCATTAATGCAAGACAACGACTAAAAGCTATACCAAAGCATTTAAAGGCTAAAGAACAAGCAATCAGGTTTTCTCAAGGAGGGTATAATAAATTAGCTGTAGAAGAAACAAAAGTGTTCTGAATCGTAAGGCAACTAAAAAACTGCCTGTTAGACACTGAGGATTACCTAAGTGTGAAATTTCAAAACCTGAAATATCTAATTTATTTCTATTTTTAAGATGCCTGTTCCTCTTAGGAATATGAAACAAGGTACATGCACAATAATCTGAAAACCTCAGGAAGATGCAGAGACAGATGGAAATGTAAACAAGTTTGAAGGATCTCTGCCAAAAGTCTGCTCTAATCCACTGTCCAATCATTAAAGAATAAACACCACACAAACCCCTTTGTTTTGAATGAATTACAACCTGGAATTACTTGGCAAATATACAATGAAGAATGCCATGGAAATAAAGAAATATGAGCTAGCATAGAGGGACATATTTGCAAGTCATCTCCTTCTGTGCAAGAACACAAGAAGTGAAAAATATATCTTTAGGACTCTGTTGGTTGAGGGTATAAAAAACAAACTTCACTTTTTGTTCCATGGTTCTGGCAGCAGCAGGTTAGAGGTGCTGAAACCAGCAGAATCCATGGATCCAGGTCCAAGCAGACAAGGGAACTCTGGGGATGCTAGCACACCCCGGGGCAGCTAGGCTCCAGGACAGCTGGCACTCTAAAAGGGACCAGAGGAGCAGACTGTTGCAACTGTGGGTTCAGGAGTTGTGAGGTTGCTGGCCTAACAGCTGCATCTCAAATGTTTCATCTTCATAGGGACTGTGCTAAGAGACTAATTATTTCCTGGACCTAGCGCTCTGGTAGCTAGGTGGCTGTGATTTATATCCCTCACAGTAAAAATCCTCTTATTTTAGGACGAGAAAATGTCCTTACTAATTTCATATTCAGTCCACTGTCTTGTGATGGCATGCATCTTAGAGTAGGGTTTATCATTGGAGAATGTGCCCAACATGGAAATCATATTTCATAAAAAGAGATTATAGATATCTACAGAGTAGAAAACTAGACTTGCAAGGAGAAAATCAGGGTTCAGTTCCCTTCTGACTAGTCTTGTGCTCTCAGCAGTCCCCTTCGTCTGGTGGCATCAGCAACACCTACCAGGAACTGTCTGGCCAGACAGGAAAATGGACACATTGCCTTTAATTACATGAGTCATTAAGTAATGAAATTGTTTGATCAGCAAAGAAATTCTATGTTCTATTTCTTTTATAGATTAGATGAACCAGATTCACATAGATAAAACCCTTTCACTTTCAAAATACCTAGTATCTGCAACAGTATCCCAGACACTCCCTGTTAACATATTGTAACAACTATGGATGAATGATTTTCTGCACATAGTAGGCACAGAGAAGGACCAGACATCCCTCTCATCAATGCCAGCATAGACTGGAAGTAATTCTATTAAAGTCAGCATGGACTTGTCAGACATTGCAAATCCATATTTCCCATGGAGAGAAGACAGCAGGAGATGGAGGCAGGAATTTGGTAGGACGGAAAAAGGCAATTATATTAGGAAAATGTGTCAAGGTAGGGTACATGTATACTACACATATATATGAGAAGGGTAATACATTCTCATTCATTTGTTGGGAAGGTCTGATAAAGATTCATTGGTATATATCTGTTTTTATTTGCCTAGGTTCATCCCAGTTGGTTTTCCCTTTGTCCAAGGAACTTCACCTCCAAATTAGCCAAATATCAGGGTACTCTTTCTATGATTAATTATACTGGCATACACTTGTTTCAATGAAAGATTTGGCTGAGCTCAGTTAAAATGTCTCCATCCAGCTCTGTTTCTCCACTGGCCTTTTATATCAGATGGGCAACTTTTTTGTGAAGAGCTGCTGCCTGTGCTCACTATGCAATGGCAATCGTAACTTTATTTACCAGACAGAGATGATACATGCATAACCTTATCCTTTGGCCATTGACCGGTATGATCCAATATAAAGGGGTCTCTGGAGGAGAGAGGTGTGAAAGACTGGGGAAGTAGCTGGGGAAGAAACTAGCAAAGTTCTTAAGAGAAACAGTTTCCAAAGTCTATTGTTTTCAATGCAGGAAGCAACATAAGTCCTTTAAAATGTCTTCCTCCCCACACATGTCTGAAAAGCACTTGCTGAAGTGGCTAATAGAAAAAGAAGGTGCTTGGTGCAAGGCAAGGTGCAAAGCAAGTCAGATCAGATGTGCAGTCCTGCACCATCCCCTCACACTGCTCTCTTGCAGGCCTCCTTCTCACATCTCCTTCCCTGTCTTTTGGGAAGTTTTGCCTCTTCAATTACTATTTCTGGAGAGCAAAACTTCTACAGAACTTGGGGGTTGTTTCACATGCCATCTTTGCACATCATAATTGGGAAATGTGTTAAATCAGCTGTTAGCATCAGCAGTCAAAGCATGCTGACTGAGACCCATGAGGTGTGGAGTCCCCAGCTGGGACTAACAAACCACCTCAGTGCTGGAAGCACAAACTGGGAAGAGCAGTGAGAGCAGACAAGGGGTGGCTGGAAGTGGAGAGAAAAGCTCAGCAGGGATGCAGGGAACCTGGTGCCCCAGTGTGGTTGGCAGGGTGCAAAACACAGTGCAGAGCCAAATGCAGCTCCTAGCTTCCCCTGGTTGTAATAATATCTATTAGTTTCACTGCAGAGTAGAGCTGAGTATACTTTTAAGGGTTTGGAGGTCATTTTTTTCATGACATGGTCCAGATGATCAGAATGGCCCCTTAGGCCAATAGGACCAACCTTAAAACTCATGTAAACAAGGTTAACAGTGAGGTAGTGAGCATTTTTACTCACCTTCCCAGACAGTATGAAGCAGCTTGAAAAGACAATGACAAAATAATAATAATAAAATAAAATTAAAAAATCACAGAATGGAACTTTTCAAAATCAAGAAGGACTGCTTCATTTTCACTTGCAGATGAGAATTTGTAACATTTCTTGTCATCAGATGTTTCGGGCATCTTACCTCACACAACTAAGTGCAGTATTCACTAAGCCATACAGGCACTCATTTGTTCATTTGTTTCAACCTAGTGCCTGTCTCTCCTCTCTCTCAGCCCCAGCCATCCAATCTCATGGATCTTGATAAAAATATTAAGGTTAGAAGAGCCTCTTATTTGTTTTCCATGGAACAATCCCAAATTCTTAATTCTTAAGGTTTTTATTCTGCTTCAATTAGTTGTTGGCAGTGACCTTGCTTTCATATATCTTTTTCTGAGTAACATATGTGAACAAGAAATCTATAGTACACTTATATTTTCACCAGAACCCCTGCTACCCTGCCTTGTCTGCCCAGATGCACACACTGCACTCAACGCCACCTTACTCCACAGTTTGGTGAACTCCCCCAAGTTGCTCTTCACTAAATTGCACCGCTGAACACAACCTGCAAGCGTTCTCATCTCACCTTGTCTGACACTTCAGCTGTACGCATGCAACCGCTTGCACTGATCTGTAAACCCTCCAAAATTGTCTGACCCTGCCACTGAACTCTGCTGAGGTCTGCAAGAGCCCTGGGTGCATGTGTGTGTGACCCAGCATTTCCCCCTGCAGGAGCAGTGTGAGGCAGGGAACCCAGCTCTTTGTCCGATGAAGCTTTGCTTATAGATCCCCAAAATAATATTATTAAATTCCATGTTTTGCAGCAGATATCATCATGACAGGGAACTTTCCCAGCCCTTCCCAAAGCACATTCCCAGGGCTAGGTCCAGAAGGAACCTTTGTGGAACAATCTCCTCTGGCTGTCCCTGGAAGAGCTCTTACTTGCCCTCACACTGCAGTGACAGGAACAGTGACCAGGACAAAGCCCACCCTTCACACAGAAATCCCTCCACTCTGCCTAGAAATCCTGGCTGTGCAGAGAAGTTTCTGAGCTTGCAAAGCCAGAGAGCTTCTCCAACTGGCAAGTTTGATTTTTAAGTCAAGACCAGGAGTGCTTTTCTCTGCCAGGGAGGTGACTTGGTGAATCCCATTAACCACTCATCTCTCCTGGCTATCTGCAGGTACTATCAATACACCTTTCACTGCCTCTCCTGGGACGGCTGAGACACTTGGCAATTAATTTGCAGGATCTCAAGCAGAAAATTATCTCTCTGTAGAACGAGCAAACCCTGACTGGTCTCCATTTTATGACAGACAGTGTAGAAATGGCTGCTATTCTCATGAAATCCTGAGCGTGCACCCTTCTCTCCCACTTATCCCTTTTCACTCCTTCTGGGATTCCTGTAGGTAATAAACGGCAGTGCTGTAGCACAGAGAAATCACAGCCTAAGCATGGCCGGAGCTGCACCCAAAACAGAGCAGCTTTGAGGGAGCCATTTGATTACTGCTGCCCACATCTGGGTGAAAAAGCTGGCTTCAGCCAGCTCTTTGGTGCAGGCTCAAATAACATTGTACACAGAAATTGTTTCCTTTTTCCTCTTAATTTTCACCGTGGAAAGCAGCACCTTAAACACATGAGAATCAGGAGTTGCACATTGCAGAAGAGAGAGTTTCTGTTTTCTACATGTAGAGAAACATTGAAGCAAATATGTTTTATTGGTTATTTTGATTGTGGGTCTGGAGAATAGGATCTATTCCAAGTGACACCTGTCATTTAAAGCCTTAGCAACATGAAAATTAAATAAAAGTCAGTTAACTTTTAATTTATTTCCATCAATTTATTTTCCAGAACCACTAAACTCCAGACTAGAGAATACACTCCTTAGAATTTAAAGCATATCATATTATAGTTCTTTACAGATACTTGGAATTTCCTTATGAAATTAAAATCTATTGCTATGGACGCTCATGTTCAATACAAGTAACTATGCCTCTTACTATACAAATCAAGAAGAAAAAAGTTCTAAATGATAAAAAGCTTTTTCTTGGAACAGCTTCACCGTGAACACTTGTAAAAGAATATCAGAAATGATAATAAAACATAGATGCAAAAATTAAATCAATGTTTACAAACCAAAATGTTTTCTATACTTTCTATTTCATATTTATCTAAAATAAAATGTCTAGCTTTCTGTAAATACTGCAGTTTGCTTTGCATTATTATAAATCTCCTAAGATCTATTGTAAGAGGACTTTTCCTTGACTGTGGGGTGGGAACTTTGTGAATTGATCAGGTATGTGAATAATAAAGAACAACCACATCAGTTCGATCCAGTGTCACCAATTCTTTTTCCCCACTTCCAGGTGAGCTAGCTCACAGCAACTCAGCAGCTTCAGACTTACATAGTTAACAAAATTGAGAACATCAATCTTTCCTTAAAGTTCCCACAAAAGTGGTTAATTCATAATCAGGGCATGAGCAATAGATTTCTTTCCTCCCACTTAACATTAAAGTAACATTAATTATTTAACATTAATAAAAGTAATGTTAATTATTTTACCAAAGGAAATGTATTCTCCCAATTTCCCACTCCATTAAATCCTCACTTATACTTTGAACAAATAGACCCTAAAAATAAACCAAAGCAAACCCCAGAACCCCTGAAAGTGCTCTCCTGTCTTGGAATGTCCTGGCAAAATCTGCCTGTGTGTCTATTTCAGATACTGATATAGCCTCCAGCAGCAGACTTCCTGAGTACCTCTGTGTATTAAACGCATTTACTGCACAGCCTCTTTGTGCCATTATCTTGTGAGTCAGACGAACAAAGCACAGTGTTTGTCTGCCCTAATTTGAGTATCGAAAGTCAGATGTCACCCCAGGCTCACCTCCTCAATAACCCTCTGGAAGCACCCCCTCCTCCACCTCCTCCGCCAGGGCAGTGCGAAGTTGTCAGCTCAAAGGAAAATATCTTAATATTGGATCAGAGTCAGGTGAGACATATCCTGGCCTTGGAGATTTACATAAAGTGCAATACTGGAAAAAAGATCTCATCCTTCAAGCCCAGTTAACTACTAGATTATTCTTTCTTGTCCTCAGTTCAAAAGTGAGCAACAGAGCAACAGCCATTGTTTCAAGTTGAATTTTGAAATATACCCTTTTTATGCTCCAGAATTGCTGTCTAGTTAACTAGACAATTTTTTTTTTTTTTTTTTTTTTTTGGCATATGGAGAAGTTACAGACCATTTCACAGAACACATGATTTATATAGCATTTGGGAGGGGTTCCTTTATTTACACTTGTATGTATGTTGCCTTCATTCACAATGTTCCTGATAAAACCAGACAAGATTAGTTATATTTGTTACATTTTTATTGTTTTAGTACATACCAGTTAAATTTGGTTCATAATTCTATTATTCCAATAGAATACTTTGAGGTGAATCTCAGAGGCTCAGTGCACTGAGAGTCCATCCCAGTTCCATTTTTATGCACAGGTTGAAAGGGATTACATGGCAGTTTAATGATTCAGTGTACTTGCTGCAGGAGCATCAAGTGCCATACATGTTTATGAGGTAAAGAAAAAGGCAGCTACAAAGTACAAATGGTCACAAGGACACCAACAGAATCAATATTTGGAGGGAGGAGTAAGTAACCTGACAGGAGGTATGTCATAAGAGCTAGTTAAGCACTTGGGGGGAAAAAAAAAAAAAAAAAAAAGAAAAGTAATTAATCTTTTGTAATCTGTTTATAAATAGAGCCTTAATGCAAAGTCTCACCTTAAAAATCTATAAGGATTTGAATAGCCACCACATCAAAAATGTCCTCTGGCCACTTTTACTGATAATGCTTTTGATGTCCCTAGCTGAAAAGTTACACCTTTCCAAATCTGGCCCAACTAACACCATCAGCCAATCAAGGTGTTTGTAAATGTAATTACAATAGACACCAAAAAAAGGATCTATTTGACACAGATATCAGATACTTCCCATGCTTCCAAATAAGGAATACATGCTCAGCAAAGAGATTCCTTAACCACACACAAATTATTATGAATGCACTCGAGGTTACAGAAAGCCTTACGTAACAGAAATCCTTTGGGTAATGTCTTGCCTGAACCTCGTATTTGTTCACCTGCCAGCCTGGACAGAGAACCCCCTGCCATCCTAGTCTGGATGTTGATGTG
Source organism: Cygnus olor (assembly GCF_009769625.2). NCBI lineage: Eukaryota > Metazoa > Chordata > Aves > Anseriformes > Anatidae > Cygnus > Cygnus olor. The sequence continues at coordinate 46,704,318 of NC_049169.1, forward strand.
TTAGTGGTTGGCCACTTGGCAGCAGCTTTTGAATAGATGTTCAAATGATGCATTTGGATCTTAGAAGGCTTCATGAATCCAGTAAAGCTACAACTGTAAGGGACAATCCCTTTCCATCACCACTTTCATCTCTTATGTTTTTTCAAATAAAAAATAATGTTTCTATTTAAAAAAAAAAAAAAAAAAAACCTCAAGTTTGGCAAAATTGCTCCTCTGGTTGGATTACACCTTCAGAAAACGTGCTAAAATCTTATTGCACAGAGTTCTTTTTTTTTTTTTTTTTTTTTTAAACTATGACAAGAGAGTGAAATTGCTCCTGCTTTATCATTTACTGCTTAAGTGCTTAAGGTGGATCTGAACTGGGCGGTTTCATGTCAGAAAGATGCTTGATTGATTTTAGGATAGAATCTTGAACGTTTTATAGATTTTTTTTATACACCAATTGAAGTAAAAAGTCAACTCTGATTGTACAACTGCCTGCTTAAAAGAAAAAGAACACGACATTTTTTGCAGACATTTGTTTCCAGTCCTTATGAGTCTCCTGGTATGTCACTATAAATGGGGGAAAACATGAACCTGAAATATTAATGGCTTTGTTCTCATTTTCTTGTCTTAAAAAAAGGCAAGATAAAATGAACCGAATTCAAAGTTGGTGTGATCCTCATGAATTTACATTGATGATAAAAATAAAGAAAATTGAATGTTTATACTTTGGTGAGCTACAGTATCTTGGATAAAACTGCATTCTATATCCTCCTGAATATTTTTCTTTTTGTAAATTCCAGTGTTAGGCTGTTTGTTGAACTTTCTCATTAATAACTCTTAAAGTAAGAAAATATAACATTTTATCTGATACTATGAGTGAGAACACACTGTAAACAGAACACAAACTTTAAAAACCTTCCTTGGATAGTTTCCAAATCCAGCAATGAAGCACTGAGTCTTTTATTTCCTTAGTTTAAAAGCCCATTTAGGATATATAATTTCTCATTTCCAGCAAGAGCCTTTTAAAACAAATTTTATTTAAAGAGCTGTAGTGCCTACCACACTGGACCATGCTGACTTTGTCTGGTAAAGCCTCCCACTGAAACGTAGTTTCTGATGTGTGGAGATCACAGCTTGTTTCCATGTAGTTGAAATCCCAGCTCAGAGTTTGTCTTATGTACGAGGCACATCTTTTACCCAGAGAGTTGCCAGGATAGTTCTCCTCCCAGAAAGCCTTGTGTATATTTCCCCAGAGAAAATTCTCCAGTGAACAAGACCAAGAGGCGGTGGTACCCACACTGCCCCGGCCTGTTTGTGGGTGTTTGGGGCACCCCACAGTGCCTCCCCACCCAGTCAGGCCAGCCCTGTACATGGGGCCATGTGGGCAGCTGCTCTGACCATATCCTGCCATCCCGTGAAAGTCTCATCTCTGACCAAAGCTTAATTCTCCTCAATGAGAGATTATTTTTCTGTATATGATCTTAAATCATCCTGACAAAACAAGCCTGTGCCTGGAAATTAACTTTCAGATTTCCAGTGACAATGAGGATGGATCTTACTCTTGTCACCCACAGGTTGCGAAGATGGATCCTGTGACAAGGACTAAGAATCTGAAATTCATTTTAATATCTGATATAACACCATCCATTGGAATATATCTAAGTTAAAATTATAATATTGGAAAACTTTAAATTAGGTCAAACTTCAGCTCCGAATTCAAATACATTCAAGGGCTTAATGTATACCAGCAAGACAAGTAATATTGCATGTGCTTTCACACTTGCTGTTTGAATGCTGAATTGATATTAAAAGTAAGAATGTTAAATAAGTGAATTTCTTTTTAATCAAGAGTTGGTATTGCCTTTGCTTTGTGTTAGAGGGCCATGAAACTACCTCAGCAAAACTGTTGGTGTTTGCAGCCTCTGTAGCCCACTCCCCCTCAGCACCCACACAGCTAAGCTACTTGGCTATCTGTTAAAAAGTTTGACTAGCTGGAGTCTCTAAGATAACACAAAGAAACAGGAAAAAGCTTGATAAATCCCTCTTGAATATAATGAAAAACCTCAAGGAAACTGCTTTAGAAAGTTTATTTACCAGAAAAAAAAAAGTCAGCTTAGATGTCTTTCCACAAGGTTTTGTTCTTCCACAATTTAACAGCAAGGTTGACTGCTAAAAAGAAAAGCCGTTTGAGTTGCTACAAGCCATGTAATGAAATGGTGGCTTTTCTTACAGTAGAAACTAGAGCTCTGCGGACTCTCTCACCAACAGACCATCCTGACATCCTGCTGGACCATTGGGAATCCTTGTGTTTTTCCATCTTAGAGAGTGACTGTGACATATGGGGAGAAGTGATGACGTGTCTTGTTCTGTGTACTGGGCTGCTGGACACAGCTCTGGAATAAGCCAGTAAGAAATAAAATGAAATAATAAAATAAAATAATAAATAAATAAAAATAATAAAATAAAATAACACATAACATAACATGACATAACATAACATAACATAAAATATGAAACATAATAAAACAATATAGCCTGGAAAAAAAGACATAGTTAATGTGAAAATAATTTCTGGTTGGTATAAACATGAAATCTTCAGGCTTTGACATGATAGAAAACCTTCTCTATGCCTAGAGAGCAAGTAGCTTGCATTCTTGTTTCTTTTAAAAATCCCATTTTATGACAGTCAGGCTAGCATAGTCTCTACTTTGAACCCACCTCTCAAATATGTTTCATCAAAGCAAAAAGGTTGCCTACTGGAAATCTAATATCAAAGATATGGTGTTGTCATACAGGGTAGAGTAAAAAGTACAGGGAACATGTTTCCAACTTAACTGCGCATAGCAAGGAAGAATTTCAGTGATTATTTGTGTATGTGTGTGTGTATGTGTGAATGCAATTATACCAGGAAAAAAAAAATAACAAAACACTCCCCTCACCTTTTTACCTTCATCATCCACTAAGTTATCACTACACCTGTTCAAAAATATCTGTATAATTTCCCTTCACTTATTTAAGATCTAAAGTAGGCTGCAAATATTAGACATCATGTTTGGATAGTACAACACAGAATTGCTTGAATTAATTAATGCAATCTCTTTTCCACTGTGTCCAGAGTTGGGAGAAATAAAAAAAAAAAAAGTAACAGATGGGCAAAATAATAAATATTCCATTTTATTTTGACTTTTAATCACTTTCCCCATGTTGTATTAAAAAGAACATAGATAAACAGCCCCTTTTTAATATGAGCATGTTAAATATAACTTATTTCTTAGAAACAAAATTGACATAAATGATTGGCTTGAAATTCAGTTCGACAAAGCCAGGGTAGAGAATAGAAATTTTACTCAGAAGTTTGGAATTTTGTTTTGTAGATTCAACATCACAAATTATTGTGGGTAAGAATGTGGAGAGAGAGAGAGAGAGAGAGAGAGAGAGAGGAAGGAAGGAAGGAAGGAAGGAAGGAAGGAAGGAAGGAAGGAAGGAAGGAAGGAAAAGTAAGAAAGAGAGAAAGGAAGGAAGGAAGGAAGGAAGGAAAAGTAAGAAAGAGAGGAAGGAAGGAAGGAAGGAAGGAAGGAAGGAAGGAAGGAAGGAAGGAAGGAAGGAAGGAAAAAGAAGAAGAAAAAACAAAAACAAAAACAAAAACAGGATGTGGATGTGACCATAAAAAAAAAAAAAAAAAAAAAGGAAACAGATACCTGATTACTTGAGGTATGGGCATCTCTATAGATATGTCTCTTCAGACTCCAGTGCAACAACATTACCCTTTCCACCTGCAGCCCTCAGGATGTCTTTTCTCTGCCCTGTGCCATTGGCAGTGACTGTCTGCATAGCATGGGGATAGCACCGGACAGGGCGGGGTATCACCCCTGAAGCCTTCCCACCTGGAGGCTCAGCCTCGTGCTTGGAGGACAGCTGCCTCAGAGGCTGCTCCAGGCTGGGTATGGTTCCTCCTTCGGCACAAAAGTCCACCTCCAAACTCTTCTTTTGTCCTGTCTCTGAGATAATCATGGTTTTGTTCTTTTTTTGTTTGGTTGGTTGGTTAGTTGGTGGTTGTTGTTGAGAACCAGAGCAGTGTTTCCAAGGAGTGCTATGCTCCTGCTCTGAGGCATGACACTGACATGGCTGAAACATGCCTCCCATGATATCTCTGCCCCCATCACCATGCTGTGCGACATCTGCATCACATTCCCTATAAAAGACAGCACCTGTTCATCATCTCTTACCTTCAGGGTTATTCTTTTTCCTGGTTTTCTTTTTGAGTGGTAGTTTATTCAGCACAGCGCTTGTGAGCCTTTGATGGCGTGAGGTAGGAAATCATTGCACAAAGAGTGTAACTCCTGGCGATCTGAACTCTGCTTTTAACACAAAGCAACATTAGCTTTATCAAAAGACATATTGTTTCTACCTGCAGTTTAGAAGCTTTTTGTTTCTTTTTGCCGAGCCATTCCTTATGTTTCTTTCATCAATTGCCTTTCAAGAAAGGAAAGAATACAGCTTTCTTCCTTCAGAAGCAACCTGCCCAGACAAATCCCACTTGCCCTAGAAATCCCTCTTTGGGGTCAAATTTCTTTCTTGGATACTTGATTAGGGACCCTCAGAAAAATCAATGGGAACCTCTTTCAGTCCTTTCAAGTCTGGCCCTACTGAAGATAAGGAAATATAAAATTCCAACAGAAGAATCCACCTTTTCAGAAGAAATCCTTTCAATGTTTGAGGCAACTAGAAGCCTGTTTCTCTTTCACTTTCAAAGAAACAGGGCAGTACACTTAAGAGTAACATCCTAACTGTTCTTTTAACCAGATAAACAAATAAGCAGAAAAACATCATCTTGAGCCCTTAGTTAAAAAATTCTCTGAACATCATCTGCAAGAAGAAACAAAATATGGGATGTATTGAAAACACTGCAACCTTTTATCAGGATGAAATATATACACAGATATGTGGTTATCAATTTTGGAAACTTACATACTTGGAATAAATACCAGCACAGTCAAATACATTGGTGAAATGCAACTGAGTCTTTTGCGTGCTATAAACATATTGGTGCCATTACCTGAGTGAAATATAATAAGTTTAATGACAAATAATCAAAAGCTTTGAAAAATTAGTGCGCAGTTAGATCTAAAATGGCCAGGGTAATGAACAATTCTGCTTCAATATCATCTTTAGGCTATTCAGACTACCTATTCTTTTCACATAAAATAAATATGAAAAACTATATCAAGGGAAGAATAGATTTTAACAAGGTTTTCAATATAAATTTGGCAATATGTCCACGAAGAAAGTGCCAGTCTGACATGTGAATTGTTCACTTAAAAATAAGACCATTCTCCTAAACAAAACAACTATCCAATAAAGTGTCGTTGTTTCATAGGAATGTAGTCATAAGGAAAATATGAATTCAAAAGCTTTTTTTTTTTTTTTTTTTTAAATCTGCAACAATTCAAGCCCCAGTCAAATAAACCACTTTGTGTAGTTCCTTTCATTAGTCACATGCCAACACACATTGTTAAATTAGCAAAAGATCACACAATGCCTTCTAAATTAATGACCAGGCTTTCTTTGACTGCTCTGAGGTCAGGATTTCAAGTTGCTTCATTTTGTAAATGTTAAATGCATTTTTACCAAGACTTGTACTGCAGAGCTGGTACATAGCTTTGGAAGAATGATCTCAATCCTCTTTTGCCTTCTGCGTTGTAAGCAAAGGAGCTGGCACACATTTACAGGGCACAGTCTTTGCACCTCATAAAATTTTAAGTAGCAGGAAAAAGCCTAAATCTGTCTTAAGATGATATTAGATTTTAAGATGGTCATAGTGCTCAGTTTCCTAACTTGAACACATTTGATATAAAAGAAAGTAAGAGGTACATTGCATGAGATCCTTAGGAGAGTATAGCAAATGATTATTTTTAAGTGTAACTATTTTTAAAGGATAAAATTAATGTTTTCATGCTTAATTTTTTGAACAAAGCCTACAAATAGTCCCATAGTCATGAAGATCAAAACAGCCCACTGAAAAAATAGGATTTGCAGCATTTAAACTAATTATCTAGAGTCTTCTGAAGATTTCCAAGAAAGGATATTAAAAATGTTAAAACAAGAAAAATGAGTTTACAAGTTTGCTTATTTATTAAGTAAACAGCAAAACCTAATCATGAAGGTTTCAGTGGTTAGAAGTGAGCTGAAGTTTTAAAGAGACATTTGGAAAACAAATAGAAAAAGTCATCTGTTCCCTGCATTTTTAGGGAAAGAATGATCACATACTGCTTTCAAGGCAGCTGTGTAAACACACATACATTAAAAAATATTAAATAAATAAATAAGTAAATAAATAATAATAGTAAAGTGATACCTTGCACAAGAGAATGACAAATCTGCAGAGAAAATCAAGCAGCCTGGCAAGTTACCATAAGTAGTGCAAAACTGACAATATTAGACTACCATCATTAGCATACAGAGATACACACCAGAAGATGTTTGACTGGTGGAAAAAGAATATTTTTGAAAGAATCTATGTACAAATATACAAGACAAATGTTGGGCAGTGTACGGGTATGGAGTAAGATTTCTTTTGCTCTCTGCCTGCTCAACTGTAGCCATTCAATTAGTAATTTCCTGTGGTTGAAGGGTACCACATCTTTTCAGGATGGATGAAAAGCTGGGGATGCTGCTGGAGGGAACTGGTTGCAAATCAGGACATCACATCTGAGAGCAGGAATGGATCTTCCCTTACTTCTGCCTCAGCAAAGAAAAAGAAATACAGTCTGCATTACTGTTGTTGATTTGGGTTTGGAAGACACAGGCTGGAAATGAACATCTCCCAGTACACAACAATAATGCTTTCAAATATTAATGTTTCTAAAAGAGATGACCTTGTAATACAAAAGTCTTTGCATGCAACATAGGTCACAGCTGGAAGGTGAGGCTGTATCAAGGCTGAATCTGTGCTTTTCCTTGGATGTGGAGGATGCCCTAATGGCATCTTTTGAGGATTCTCAGATTTCTTATTAACATTCTTATCATTGTCCCAGAGCAAAGCATGTAGCTATGAAGACAGTGTTAAATCTGAACCTGTGTGCATACTTCAGCTTCTCCAGGATAATGCAGGAACCAAACTGGGCTGTAATCAGAGGCAGAGAAAGGACAGGTAAGGCTATGAAGCTGGGTAGAGAAGGGTGCTGGACATTAGGACACAAAACCTGCCAATGAGGGAAAACACATGCTGGAGATCAAATCAAGCAGGTGTGGTGAAGCAAAGAAAAGGGACTTATTTTCTCTTCTACCTGATGTGAATTGGGAGTTAAACCCTTCTTTAGGATAATTCCACCAATTTCTATTATTTATAAATGCCAGTATCAAAGCAGTTATTAGATATCTTGAAACAAACCACTAACTCAACAATGGGCTGATGAAAGTCTTGCATTGATATTCATCCAATGGATATCCAATTCATATCCATTTTGAAGATGCCAGCGTCTTCAAAAACACTTCATAACATGACCTGTTTTGCATAAGCTTACCCAAAGTGCATCTGAAACAGCTTTCACACACATCCTCTATTTCTTCTGATCATCTGGGGAAAACCAGATTCAGCCAGGAGTGCTGTCTTCATAGATATCACAGGGCCTGAGGCAATGCCTTCTGCCCCATCATGTCCAAGCAGGGCACCTGGGTCACTGGCACCCAATGGCAGCCCCAGGAGGAGAATGACAAATAAATACTGTATAAATTATTCTGTATCTCTAAGACTATATTGTTTATTTCTCTACAGCTCCCTCCTAACTAAACATTCCATGTCTTCAAACATGGAATAGGCATTGCAAAAACAACAACAAAAAAAGCAAACAAACAAAACCAACCAACCAAACCAAAACAAACAAACAAACAAACCAACCAAAAAACTCTACTCTTTGCTCTACTCTGCACTGGTGCAACCTCACCTCGAGTACTGTGTGCAGTTTCGGGCACCACAGTACAAAAAAGATATGAAATTACTAGAGAGTGTCCAGATAAGGGCTACAAAGATGGTGAAGGGCCTAAAGGGGAAGACGCATGAGGAGCGGCTGAGGTCACTCGGTTTGTTCAGCCTGGAAAAGAGGAAGCTGAGGGGAGACCTCATCGCAGTCTACAGCTTCCTCATGAGAGGGAGTGGAGGGGCAGGTGCTGATCTATTCTCTTTAGTGAGCAGTGATAGGACCCAAGGAAATGGTGTCAAGCTGCAACAGGGGAGGTTCAGGGTGGACATCAGGAAGAAGTTCTTCGCTGAGAGGGTTGTCGTGCACTGGAACAGGCTCCCCAGGGATGTAGTCACGGCACCAAGCCTGTCAGAATTTAAGAAGCATTCGGACTGTGCACTTAGTCACGTGGTCTGAATTTTTGGGTAGACCTATGTGGAGCCAGGAGTTGGACTTGATGATCCTTGTGGGTCCCTTCCAACTTGGGATATTCTATGATTCTATGAAAAAAAAAAAAAAAAGAGAGAAGAAATGGAAAAATAGCTGAGATTAGTAATCTAATCAGTTCATTATGAATAACAAATATTCTTGGGTTTACAAAGCAAAAGGTTGGATTTCTTTATTTGAGAATATTTATTACAGAAATTACATCACTGTCTTTATCTCTAGTTTGTGGTATGCACCTGCAGAAAAAATTAGTTCACTTCTTTTGCCGGCTACTAGTTTAATAATGTCCTATCCCATTTTCCTGTTAGAATATTACTTTTCCTGTGATTATAGCTGTGTCAAAACGTACTTTCCTTAAGCATGCAGAAGAAGCATAACATCTTTTTATGAAATGAAAGAAATTCTGAACTTATTTGAATTGTGCAATCCATAATAATGTAATACCTGCTCTGATACAGTGGCTTAGTGGCTAGATTCCTCTACAGTCTGAAATTCTTGTAACTACTTACCCCTGTGACACAGTCTCAGGCCCCACAACAGGCTAGTGGTGAACTTACAGTCTCTTATATTTTTATAGTCAGAATTATAAAGAATATCTTATTTCCCATTTCTTCCATTTATTTCATTCCTACAGTGTCATTAAGAAAATTTTCAAGTGTGTAACTTCAAAAATATTTAAGAATTGCACAAACCCCACTGTGTATTCTGAATGTTCTTGTGGAAATACTCATACAAAATTAAGAATGATGGTATTAGGGCTTTTGAAGAGCAATTAACGATGATGAGGCAAAATTTTGGATCTATTTACTTTAATGGTGAAATTCCCATTGGAATTCCCAATGGTTCTCCCTACAGGACTTTTATGATCTCCCTGTTTTTATCTCATCCATTCCGACAGTTGCAGAGGAATTCATAACTTGGTGAATTTCTTGATTCAAGAGAGGATGACAGTTGCTTGGCCAAGCTTGTGCAGATGAAATCAATGCCATGGTACTGGGCTGAGGGAAGCAACTGGACATGTTGTAAAGATGATTTTTTTTTTTCAATTGAAGTCTACAGGCTGGGAGCTGTGTTAGATCTGAGCTCATTTTAAGAGATAAAAAAGCATCAGAAACCCCAAAGCCTTTCCTGACTCACAGCTCTGATGTTGGCGTTCTGACACAGAGCTAACTATCTTACTGCTGGGCAATTACATAGATAATGAGCGGTGACTGGGAATGATTGTGGGGATTGACCAGAAACCTGAACTAGAAGAAGATATCTACTGGCCTCTGATGGATTTCCAGGCACTGATCTTAAATATACTATACAAGGCTTCAAATTGTATCAGACCACTCAAGCTCCTAGCTGGTCTCTACCAAAGCTTGACTGTACCAGCTCACCCCAGCTATGGCAGAGTCAGGGTGCCAGATGATGCAAAAGGCTTTAATCAAGTATATCGTGTTTTGATTAGATAAAGTCCTTTGCTGTTTATATGACACTCTTTTCTTTGGCAATACATTTCTTCAACAGTTTGAGGACCAGAAATTACTGTATACATCTCCTAATATTCTATTTTCCAATGTGAAAATATCTCAAATTCTGTCTAGGCCTCAGAGGAAAAAGACAAGTAAACACTGGAGAGGTGTAGTCCTCCAGGTTATTTTCATCAACTATACACAATTACTTCCAGTATATGATAATACATAAATATGACCTAGTATAACATATTGTAATGGATCATGAAACTGTTAAAAAGTACATTTAGGACTGTATATGAATGCAGTATAACCCTAACCCTAGCTGCACCCTAACCCTAACAGTGTGAGAATCCACTCATCTAGGTGGCATTACATTCAAAGAATGGAAAAAAAAAAAAATCCTTTTACAAGAATGAATCCTATTAAAAATGAAACTGTATGGAATGATCTAAAATAATTTTAATTACCAGAAATAAAACTTTCAGAGAAAAGGAACCTGGCTTTAAAAAAAAAAAAAAAATTCTTTGTGTTGTTGATGAACTGCATGAAGAAATTACAGCAAATGGTAAGTATTTGAGTCATCCATTCCAATTAAAATTTAAATTGAAAACTGGGTTCTAATGAAGAAGAGCTTAGTGCTGGTCTTGAGGGATCTCCTGTCACTGGGCAAAGGGAAAAACTGCACAAAGGCAAAAAAGATTTCGGTCAGGCATTTACTAGGTATATGCTTCACCGTAATACAAAAAGGAGAGCATGCTGCCTTTTTTTTGAAACAGAACCCGTGCAGGCACAGTTGCTCTTCATGGTACTGCAGTCCAGTGAGAAAAACCTTTTTACTTCTAGCAGAGGAGCAAACAGCAATAAAGGAGAAACAATCTCATAATTTTGCCCATCCTAGCAAAATCATTATGTTACTGTTACTTTTGGATTTTTTTGACAGCTTCACTCCACCAGCCCACCCAAATTGCTGATAATAAACATAATGGAGGTTGAGTCCAGACATATCTTCCAAGACCTGCACCTGCTCAGATACTGGTGTCTGAAGGGTCAACATTTGCTGAACAGCTACAATAAGCACTGAAGGAAGTGCAGGCTCTTTCAGTTTGAAAACATTAATACTTTTGTTTTTAAACTTTAAATTGATGTTTTAATGTGCTACTAAGTGTAATGAAACCAAAAATCCATCACAACCTTAAGCTAATAAATTGCCCAATGCTTTGGAAAATTCCCTATGCATTAAATGATAACCCGCAAAATGAATGAAAATGCTAAAGCCATAGCATCTTCCAAAAATAGCTATGTATCTTTAACAGTCTAATACAATATAATGGAGAATACAGCGATCGTATTGTATTTCTAAAGCTTGTTTCTCTGTTAGCTCAGAAGCACAAGTTTAAAAGAACATTTATAACATAATTCAGTGTCAGTACTTTCTACCAAGGGTTCTGAGTAGCTGAGACTTAAAAAAAAAAGGCAGAAAAATGTAGGAAGTGTAAAAAATCAATCAGATCACCTTAGTTTATACAACAAGATAGGTTACACAGTATTTCCCTATATGGGCATTTAATTATATTTTGTACAAGTGTAGTAAATTGCCTTCTTAAATCCTATTCTGAATAATGAAAAAAAAAAATCACAACAAAACAACCAAACAAAACCAACAAGCAAATAAACAAAACAAAAAAATGAACAAACAAAAAAACAAAGCTCTTGTTTGTTGCAGATGCCTCTCTGAAGTATTTTTTTTTTTTTGCTGTTGTTGTTGTTGTCCCCCCACCCCATCAAGGTATTAAATGTGGTATTAAAGCAGTTCTCTTTCCCTGGCTGTGAGCTTTCTGCAGATGAAAGTTAACTCCTGTCTTTCAAAACACTGTGAGTGACAGGTTGCATACCAGAGCAGAGAGATCTTGCAGCTAATCTATCACGAACAAAATGCAATGTCTCCCCACAAACCTCCTTCTGTTACTGTGCTCAGAAGGTTGCAACAGCAATATTTCTCTGGCTACATTTACAGTAGAGAATGCGGAAACCATAAAAAAATCACAAGGACAGATTTGACATAGACAACCAGTTGAGTTTGATTAAAATGTACTAAAATTGTATTTTTTTTCATTTAACAGTAAGCTTCTGTCAATGTTGTTTAATGTCAGTACTGTTAATGAAGTTGTCAAGCTTGTCACTTTCATTGAATACCAACTTTGCTAAGAAACTGGTACTACAATTACCTCCAGCTCTATACGATTAAATTCATCAAAGCACACCAAGGCCCCAGATTGTGCCAGACCTTTAAAGAATTTCCCCATGGCTTTGTAGTCCAGTCCATCAGAACAGTTCAACACAATGCAGTGCCAAAAGAAAAGAGCTTAAAAAGATCATTTTTTAATTTAAAATGTATAGGATTTGCCAACATTTACTGCCTGTTATTCAGCTTCTCCCACCACCACCCCCAGTTCTGGAATTTCCCCTTATTTGTCCAGTCTATAATATAGAACCAGATCATGTAGCTCTTAACTAACTCAGTCTTTCACAGTAGCATGTGAGATGCACTTATGCACAATTTTAAAAATAAATTTCTAACAGCAGGAAAATAAAACAAAAAGAGGAGCAGTAGCAGCAGTTTCATGCCCACCCAGTTCCAGCACTTGACTATACTCCTCACCATCTGAAAGAAAAATCAGTTCTTTTACAGAAGTCACATAACTTCCAAAAAAAAAAAATGAGAGGAGAGGAGAGGAGAGGAGAGGAGAGGAGAGGAGAGGAGAGGAGAGGAGAGGAGAGGAGAGGAGAGGAGAGGAGAGGAGAGGAGAGGAGAGGAGAGGAGAGGAGAGGAGAGGAGGAGTTTTGAAGTTTAAAACTCTCAAGTTTAAAACTAGAGAAGAGGTGAAGGAGATATGCCTCTTGGTTAAAAATTCAGTGAGAGAAGCGAGACTCTTGGATTCCTCTCCTTTCTCTGCTGACATATGGAAACCCTCCAGCACAAGGCAAGTATTCTCACCACAAGGTACTTGGGTGAGAGAGAACCTCTACCTCCATCTCTACCTCTTCCTCTCCCACCTTGCTGCCTGGTAGTCCAGGGAGGACCAAGCATGTGGAGAGGAACCTGACTCTAGCTGTGCAGCCCAAGGGCAGGTACCTCTTTGGGTACATCTAGGGCCAGGCATTTCCCATTTGCATCCCCAGGGGACACACAAGCCATATGGCAAGATGTCCAGTTTTCAAGTCATTGATTTTTGTACTTTGATGTTCCCCAATTTTTCAAGTTGATGGTTTTGCTATATGTCCTTTATACCTACCTGGAAATAGTCACCATCTCCTGAAGAGCAAGCAGGGGAAAACACTATCCACAAATGTGTTTTTGTAGGAATTAAAATTGCTATGAAAACAAAGACATAAGACACAAAAAATCTAAAAATAAGCATGTTGACTTACACTATGCTGGAGACACATTTCTTTCATTGCTATACGTGGGTTGAAGATTGGAGAACGTAAAAGCGTGAATGCTATACCACTGGCCAATGGTCAAATGGTCAAAGCCCAGTTTACAACACAGTTTTGTCTAAAGTGCAGTGCTTGCTGGGGCTACATATTCTTTCTGGAATAAAATTCTCAAAAATATCCACAGAAAAGGGATATTATGAGGAAAATAAAGTTGTGAGTTGCATTGCAGGCTTAAGAACATGTTGTGATTTCCAGCTTTGTGATTTCCACTATATCTTCCACAAGTAATGACCTCTTTTGAAAGGTTAACACAGAAGCAAAATTCTGTGCACATACAATGCAGCTGCAGAGAAGATGTTTCCTCCTGACTAACTACCTTCTGCAGTTCTCTCCCTGGTCTATGCTTATAAATAAAACACATCTAAACTTCTCAGGTTTGTACTTAAAGACAAGTGAAATAGATGGGCATTTGCAGACGTATCACCTGTGGAGCCATTAAGCTCCAGCTCATAGAGATGCAGAAAGAACCAAGAGAGGTCTCCCCTGCCATTTTCTGGAACTTCAGCTCCAAAGTATATGGAAGTACAGGAGATACAGAAACGTTCTAAATGGATCACACCAGTAGCCCTTCTAATCCACCAGAGGTCAATTTTTCACATGAGCTGGTAAAGACTACGTAAGTAGGCCTCAGGACTGAGAGGGAGAAGTGACAAAACAAGCAAGCCACCATGGATACGTACTAGCAGGAGTTATCTGGTCAGGCCCTGCCATTTTGTAGGAAGGGACCTTTTCAAAATGGGATCAGAGATGAGAAAAAGAAGAGAATAATGGATCAAATTCAGTGATTATCTTAGACATCTGCGTACTAATACATGAGGTTTGTGAGAGAAACAAGAGAAGCTTGAAGTCTTCACATGTGTTGTGGTTTAGCCCGGCTGGCAGCTAAACACCACACAGCCGTTCGCTCACCCTTCCCCCTCCCTCTCTGGGATGGGGTAGAGAAACAGGAAAGTGAAGTCTGTGAGTTGAGATGAAGACAGTTTATTAAAACAGGAAAATAATAACAATAATAATAATAATAATAGTATTAATAATAATAATGTGTACGAAATAAGTGATGCACAATGCAATTGCTCACCACCCGTTGACCAATGCCCAGCCTATCCCCGAGCAGCCGGCCCCCTCCCCACCCCTATATATTGTTCAGCATGACGTCAGATGGTATGGAATACCTCTTTGGCCAGTTTGGGTCAGCTGTCCTGGGTCTGTCCCCTCCCAGCTCCTGCTGCATCCCTAGCCTGCTCGCTAGCAGGACAGAGCGAGAAGCTGAAAAGTCCTTGGCTTGGTGTAAGCACTGCTCTACAACAATTAAAACATCAGCATGTTATCAGCACTCTTCTCATCCTAATCCAAAACATAGCACCCTGCCAGCTACTAGGAGGAAAATTAACTCTGTCCTAGCTGAAACCAGGACAACATGTGATCAAAATTAGTACTTACTTGGCCTAAGAGGCTGAGTCCAATCACACTCCGAGAACTAACATATGAAAGGATATGAAACTCGCTTGAGAAGTAAAGGTAGACAAAAAGTGAAGGATCAGGTATTTCAAATATAAAGAGACATTCATTTACTCCGAGGTCCCAGAACATAGAGGGCTTTTGAGTAGCTGAAGAACTCTTAAGTAATAATTAAAAGGAAATACATGTGGTAGTTATCTATTAAAGCTATCAAAACTGAATGATCTGACAGAACATGCTCTTACGAGCAATGTGCAGGATCATTTAAATGAAAGGATCTGGCGGCACTCAAGCATTTCAACTACTCAGGCAACTAATGGAAACTGGATGTACCAGGAAACAGAACCCTGTTCTTCTCCAGATGCTCTGACAACTACTACTTGATAGAGATAGCAAAGAAACTGGCAGGAGAAAAAAAAATATTTCTAGATTTGATTCTAACTAATGGTGTGAATCTTTTGAAAACTTGAATGTAGAAAACAAGTTTAGTGGGCATCATTATAGAGAGAGAACAACAAAACAGAAACCAGTAAGCTTCAAGATAATCTCAACAAATTGACTGACCAGATATCCAGGAGCGAAGCTGAAGAGGAAAAAGAGTTCATGAAAGATGGCGGTTCTTCAGCATGACTGTACCAAGGACACAAGCGCAAATCAAAATAAGGAGAAAGTGAATAAGAGAGTTCAGTAAACAATAATCTTTTCACTTAGCAGAAATACTTCAGGACACATACAGGAGGCAAAAATGATGTCAGTTTACTGACAGGCTTACAGGAGTAGCATAAGACTATAGGGATAGACTCACAAAAGCATGAAATGAGATAAAACTATGAAGTGACATGGTGCATAACTAGAAATCATTCAAGAACATGAGTAATAAAAAGAGATGAAAGAAATTGCTGGATCACAAATTGCAAAGGAAGAATTATCAACGGGTAGTGATGAGAAGACCAGAAGTACTGCTTCTTTTCTATCTGTCTTTACTAGAGAGGCCAGCTACAATATGATGGCCACCAATACCAAGAACAGCAGGATAATGTTTATATAATCTTTCTGGATTTCAATAAAGCTTTTGATACTGTCTCTCACAGTATCCTTCTGGACAAAATGACCAGAACACAGTTAGATAAAAGCATAGTAAGATGGGTGAACAATTGGCTGATGTGTTGGGCCCAGAGGAGTCTTGTAAATGGGGTTACATCAAGCTGGCGACCTGTCACTAGTGGGGTTCCCCAGGGCTCCATTTTATGACCAGTCATCTTCAATGTTTTCATAAATGATTTGCATGAAGGACTTGAAGGTTTTTTGAGTAAGTTTGCAGATGATACCAAACTGGGTGAAGCTGCTGACTCTGTTGAGGGTGGTGAGGCCTTGCAGAGAGATCTGGATAAATTAGAGAGCTGGGCAATCACCAACAATATGAAGATTAAAAAGAGCAAGTGTTGGATTCTGCACCTGGGAAGGGGCAGCCCTTGTTATATGTACAGAATGGGGGATGAGATGCTGGAGAGGAGCCCTGCAGAAGGGGATCTGGGGATTTTGGTCCACAACAAGCTGAATGTGAGCCAGCAGTGTGCCTTGGAGGCCAGGAGGGCCAACTGTACACTGGGGTACATCAAAAACGGCATTGCTAGTCGGTCAAGGGAAGGGGTTGTCCTGCTCTACTCTGCGCTGCTGTGCCCTCACCTTGAGTACTGTGTGCAGTTTTGAGCACCATTGTATAAGAAAGACATAAAGATGTTAGAGAGTGTCCAAAGGAGGGCAACAAAGATGGTAAGGGGTCTAGAGGGGAAGACATACAAGGAGCGGCTGAAGTCACTTGCATTGTTCAACCTGGAGATGTGGAGATTGAAGGAAGATCTCATTGCAGTCTACATTTTCCTCATGAGGAGGAGCAAAGAGGCAGGCTCTGAGATCTTCTCTCTGGTGACCAGCAATAGGACTCAAGGGAACAACCTGAAGCTGCAACAGGGGAGATTCAGACTGGATATCAGGATATTCTTCAATCAGAGGGTGATCGCGCACTGGAACAGACTCCTCAGGAAAGTGGTCATGGCACAGAGCCTGCCAGAGTTCAAGAAGCGTTTAGACAATGCTCTCAGACACATGGTCTGATTTTTTGGGTGGTCCTTTGAGGACCCAGGAGCTGGACTAGATGATCCTTGTGAGTCCCTTCCAACTCAAATATTCTATGTAATGTCTCAGGTTAAAGTAGGCAAATAAAAGGTTAAAAAATAATCAGCTGAATTACAGTATTCAAAGAGCTGGCTAAAGGAATGTCAGAATCTTTACCCATTATCTTTGAGAATTCATGGATGACGAGTGAGACATTAGAAAACTGAGATGGGACAATAGAAAAACAATATTTCTACAAGAGGAGCCAGAGAGCTACTAGCCTAATATCAAATGCCCCAAAAGCACTGGAACAAACTATTAAAGAAAGGACTATTTGTACACCCTAAAAAGAAAACAAGCAACAATAAATGTTGGTTTGTCAGGAACAATCACGTCAAAACAATCTAATTTCTTCCTGTGACAGGAGAATGACTAGTGGATATGGAACCTATAGTAGATGTCACAGACCTTCTCTTCAGTAAAACTTTTGACACTGCCTCATAAGAAAGCCCGTGAAAACTGTTCTGGGGGAAATTATTCCAGGCAGGGTGTAACTGTTGAAAAACATATTTAAATGCAGCTACCAGTGGTTCGTTATCAAACAGAGGACTATATCAATCAGGGTTCTGCACTGTATTGCACCTGAGTCTGCTGTTCTCTGATATTTCCATTAGCCTACTGGATGTCAGAACAGAGCCTAAAATCTTAAACAGCATACCGTGTTACTAATGTGAATAACCAATGCCCTGTTCTTTCAAAAGTGCTGATATGAGAGGTCAAGAAGCACACAAAGATGCTCACAAAATAAACAGCCAGCGCTGAAGAACCTCAAGCTAACATGCCATGTTAAGTTTTGAAGAAACTGAAGAGTAGCTGTTCATCAGTCGGAGAGGAAGGAGAAATGGGAATGATCTGTAATGAAAGACTGAACAAACTGGGTCAATTTATGAGACTGAGAGAAGAGAAAATAGCAAGCACCAAAAAAAAAAAAATGCTCATGCAAAAAAAGATTTTTTTTTTAATGGTTATGGATAAACAGGCCATGGAATGTCTATTCTTTTGTCTCAGAGAGATACAAATGTATGTGAGACACTGTTTTTTTTATTCCTGCTCTACAGAAGAGAGACTGACTAGGATGATCTCGACATCTTTTCTCAGATGATCTTTTCATGCAGTTCTAAAATCAGAGAAAGGTGCAAGGCCTATGTGACAACCTCTGACAAGAGAAGTTTATATCTATTTTTGTCACTTATAGGGCAGGAAGTTCAGTGTAGTGTCATGGGAACATACCCAAACTCTCTGTAAACATGGTGATCTCAAGTGACTGAAGTAACAGAGAGCATAATTCTGGGTGATATCTGTGTTCCATCTCTTGCTTGGTTAATATAGTCATATCCACAGAGTGCTCCATTTTGGATTGGAGGCATGCCCCTGGCAACAGGCTCATGCCCCACAATTTCAGTTTTTATAATCCTGACTAATAGAACTGTGTAAAAAGAGAATTCTATCCAACACAACTGTAGGTTTTCATTGTCCGTGCAAATGTTCAGTTCTTGTTTTAGCTCCTGAAATTTGGAAGTATCTTTAATGTCTGGGTATACTGGTTAAAGTACACTTTTTTATTTTTATTTTTAAAGTTGATCTTTTCTCAGTTTTACTTTGTCTTCTCATATGTGTTGTTTAGTAAAAGGGGCTACAAGAGTAAACCACCTCTTCTGGGCAATGCCCCTTCATACATAACAGTCCTGACATATTTTCAGACACTTCTAATTTCAAAATCTCACTCTACCAAAAACCGTACCAGAAACTTGTCTTTTGAAGTCCATTCTCATGTTATTATATCTTTCCAAATAAAAAGAGGACTGAGAAACAACATTAGAGAGGAAGAAGGGAATTTTTTAAAATCGTGGACCTGTTGAAGTTTTCAGTATTATTTTGCATCCAGTTCTTTAGATAGCCAGTATGACAGGATTGCTTCTTAATCTACTGCCCTCACATTTGCATATTAAGCAGAGGTTTAGTGACCTGTTCACAGAGGTATATTTTTTTCTTTTTTTTTTTTCCTTATTGATTATAGCTATTTTCAAAGTTACAATGTGTATGAATACCCTGATTATTCTCTCTTAAGCCCATTACCCATCTTCAACAGCAGTGATTTAATTTGCCGCTGTGCTAGCTGGTCCTTTCATTTTGGTCTGCCTGAAGTTCATACTTTCCTCCCTCAGGACACTAGGTTGGAGCCCAATGGAGCATGGTGGAGAGAAGAAAACTTTCCAAACGCAGTGACCAAACACCAGTGCGTTAACTCTAAAGAAAGGCCAGAACATCACTTTGACTTGTCTAGAACTAGACATGGGCTTAGAGCCTCTGTGGGTCTGACACATTGCCTTCTCTGTTAGAGCCACTTTAAATTACTTACAGAATCAGTAGTTATACCAGTGAGGGATTTTGCCCAGCGTGTGCTACCAGATGTTCCATGGCAAAGTTATTTTAATACACCTTTTATCTGTAATGACTGAAGGCAAGTGGCTCTCCAGTGGCACTGCATTTCAATTCCATACATGATGTAGAAAGCTACATTCACATGGTCAAAAACAGTGCATATATCTGGAGAGGGGGAGGAATTCTGACTAGAGACTTTTGCCTCTAGCAGCAACAGCAGCCCCAGCCATATCCATTGCAGGGATTCAAACAACAACTTGAAAACATCTCAGTCATTACAAGTATAAAATCCTGAGCATCACATGACACATGAAATGGGAAAGCCCACATTTCAGTATCCTAGAGTTTTTCATGAAATAACATTTCTTGCAGTGTTCATACATCTGCCTGTTCTGAAACAGCAACGTCGCCCTCAAATCTCTTTCAGTGTATGTTTTGTTCCTCTCCCTCTCCCTCCCTCTCTCATCTCATGCTTTTCTCACCATATTGCAAGCACTTTTGTGGCTTCTTAGCTTCTTCCCTTTGCCTAAAGTCTCTAGTCTCTTTTCAAGTCAGGAAGATTGAAGCGTTGTGACATTTTCACTGCTCAACAACTGACATCCTCAGAGATGTTAACACTTTTCCATTATTGAGCAAGGAGTGCTGAATAGTTGGATTCAGCTCTTCCAGGAACTGGAAGAGCAAGTTGCTGAGCACAGTCATTCCTATTCTTCAGTAATGGTTTTTAGCTCTTACTTTCTACCACAGATCTGTGATTCTCCTTGCATTTATCCATGAAGTACAGCCTGAGAGCAAGAGCAGAGCATCAGAGAAATGTCAGGAAACTCCTTTCCCTGAGAAGCCTGCACTGGCCTGAATGAGTAAACAAGGATCTATAACAGGGATTTCAGTAGCTGACTTTGGGCCCTTTGCACTGGTAGTCAGCCAAATAACATTTTGTTCAACTGGTAGAAATAAACACACTCTTAAAGTTTAGCACACACCAATAGTCAAGGTTAGTTAGAAATTGGAAACCAAGCATGGGATGTTTTGTTTCTACACGTATGTCTATGTTGGGACTTCTTTCTTTTCATATGCATGTACTTATGTACTTAAGAGATATTCATAATAAAATCTTCTGTCACCCACATGTTCATTTTCTTTATGAAAATACACTGTAATTTATGCTTTAGAAGCACTGGACTTTTATCTGACAGATACGTGAATTTTAGAGCAGTATCTCATGTCCTTATTTCTGTATTTCCTTACACTTTAATTTTATGATTTAAGAAGAAAATGAAAGACAAAAAAAAAAAAAAAAAAAAAAAAAAAAGATATCTAAGTGCCATCTGAATGTGTTATTATAAAAAGAAGCAAAGCTCCGGTCACATTACTGTATGTCACCAGCAAATACTAATAACAGTTTGTATGCATAATAAAAATATATGTTTATAAAACATCATATGTAGAATGATATAGGGATGAAAATAATCCCTCTGGGACTTATACTGTTATTGTTTCAATGAAATTCAGATCCTCTTTTCTCCACTAATTTAACAGCACACAAATTCGGAATCCTTCCAGTCCCACACTGTGCCTCAGAAATGCTTGTGTACACAGACTGCATTTCTTTAATCAGTGTAAATTCACCCTGCAATTTTCTCTCCCTACCACTACCCCCTTGAGCAACAGGTTAATAAATAAATAAATAAAGCCCATTTAGCTCTCTCTCAGTTGCGTGCAGGCAGACATCCTCTCCAGGTCTTTAGGTAGATGAGCAACTCTGCTGAATCCAGTGACTCACATACTTGTAATTATGTGCACCCAGGGAATCTACATCCTTAATTTGTTTTTTGCCTCCTGTGGTGTTTAAATCATGAGACTTCTTTTTTTTTCTTAAAAAAAAAAAAAAAAAAAAAAAAAAGACCTGCTTGTTGTTCTGGTTGTTCCTAGCAAGTTTCTCTTTTTCCTTGTTCTAGCTGGGTTTTCAGGTACTCCAACAAAATATAAGTCTCCCACCAGAGTCCTTAAAGAAGAAAGATTTCCAGGGTAAGTATACTATATTAATAAATGAAACCCAACCTTTTAAAAATTACACTGTCAGAAAAACCCATTAGGCTGTAAAAGAGTTGAAGTAAACATTAGATTTTAATATCTACTGCTGCTTAGATTTTTCTGAACTAAAAATCCCCAGTGAGCACTTAAAACTTCATTACTACGCTGAAAGGTTGTGAAAGGCTATTTAAAGGTTTTCAATTTTGCTGAAGTCTAGAGGTTATTACAGCTTGAAAGAATACAAACCCTAATATTACATGGAATGAAAGGAATCAAATTTATGTTCTCATCTCCCCTGTAGTTTAATCCAGTTCTATTAAATTCAATGGAGAAAATTAGGGCAGGTTGAAACTTTTTAGAGGGCTGATGAAAAATAATATTTGGTCATTGTAGAAAACATTTCTGTCTATTACTCACACTCCAAAGGATATTTCTATCTCTTGGTCCCACAGTCACAACTTATAGTGTTATCAGTCTCCTGCTCAGAAACCCAGGGCTATGACCTGTGTCAGACTCATACCAAAATGTGCAGAATTACACAAGAAAAATGAGGATATCTGACTCCAGCTCATAGCTGAGGTTATCTATAACTTGATATGCAGACTTTCATTATAAATATTTTAAGTTTTTTTCCTCCTTTACTTAATTTGGGAAGGAATATTGGGTGACTCAGATGGTATGGGCTATCTATCATCACAGCAGACAGCTGTAATGGAAGTTGACCAAACAGCGCAGTGCAAATTATGATGAAGAAGAACTTTTATTCTTATCTACTGAGCAGTCCATCAGACTCCAGGTTTGGTCTGTCCCAAGAGCCAAATAAAAGAAAGCATGCGCCTGGTGCACAGCTGCAGCTGGGTGAAGAGGTGTTCATCTCCAACCTCACTGGGACTGGAGAGATTGCCAGTACTTTTCATTTTGGTTCACTATACATCTCAGTTCTCACAGTTGAAAGGGATAGGAACCCAGTTACAGAGATTTTCCTCAGAAAATTTCCCCATATATTGTTATCTTATTGCAAAATAGTCAAAAATACTTTGAGTTTTCTTGTCACCACTCATACCTGAATGTCTTCTACCTTGAGACAACTTACTGCCATTTATGTTAAAATGTCACTTTTTTGGAGAGGTTCGATTCCAGACTTCGATCCTAATTTGAAAAGGAAGCAGAGAGGTATTAGAAATGTTAAGATACCCCCACCCTAACAAATCAGTGCTTTTGACCTCTCCCTTCGCCCTTCTTCTACATCATATCTTAGCCCTTTAACTATTCCAGAAATCACTCAATTTTTAATGCAAGGTTTGTGTGAGCTAGCCAGGAAGCACAAAAGATTTTAGAGGCTCCCAGGATAAAGCAGCTGGAAGGGATCTCCAGAGGTCTTCTGGTCCAGCATGCCACTCAAAGGCATTCCAGCAAGGTAGGGTAGCTCCAGGCCTTCTCAGTTTGAGTTCTGAATCTCTGGCAGCGAGATACCACTATCTCTACAGGCCCTGAACCCCACCTTTGGCTGAAGCTTTGGCTGTGAAATTTCTGTTCCACTGCTCAGGCAGGGCCCATCCTGAATATGGACACACTGAGAAGGCTTATGAAGGAGGAGATCCAGCCAGGCACCTTCATTAAACCATATCATTCCTTATGGCAGCCAAATTCAGACTCAACACTAGAAAAGCTGCAAGAAAACTAACAAAGGTTCAAGGCTGTTTGTTCTGCAGGACCAGTATGAGCTGTGCATAGCAGTTCGCGTAATGCATCATCTGAAGTTAACACATACAGTATTCCCAGGAAACTTCTTCTTAAGAATAACTTTGGGCAGCAAAGAGAGTTAGTCTATATTTTTCTATAGAAGCATCTCTAGTTATAAAGACACACAAAGACACACTACATTTCCAACAATTATTTCCTGTCTTGAATGTATGCTAATATCAACTATGCTCAATGAGGTGTATTGGTTTTAAGACGCAAATTGCTCTTCAACTTCAAACCTTAATTTCATTCACTTTGGAAAATTGTAGCTTGCACTTAATATGTGGACAGAAACTTCTATTGGCCTTTTTCTGAGATTGCTGGCTGTTACAAGAGAATCACATATTAAACACATCATTTCAAAATATTCTTCAACATTTCAGAATTTATACCACTTTGACATCACTCTAATACATCTTTAATTTTTTATTGAGTAATTAGGATTTCTACCCTTTGTAGGTAGGAGAGTTAATTTTCATATTTTTGCCGTAGAATAAGTGCCAGAAAACAGATTGAACTCTTTCTGATTTTTTTCTTTATGTTTTTGTAGAGATGAGATATAAAAAGACATTAATTTCTAAAGTATTGGCATGTGTGCAGTTTTCACCATTCCTGTAAAGGTCAGTGAGTATGCTGTCATTGGAGGAGAAGCAAATCAGTGCTCCTTTGCCCAGGAAGACAGGCTTTATTTGAATCATTCTTGCTAGGCAATTTTCATCTTCCTTTGAATTTATTATTTGTGTCAGCATCAATGACAATAAATCAAGCACAAGTTGCCTGTCCACATGGACACTTCTCTTGTCTCAAAATGAGGGAAGCTAATGCAGAAGAGGAAATGGATTCAGGTAAGCATGTTTCCTCAGCAAACATGTGAGAACAGTATTTGCCCCAGCTCCCATTTTTTCCACTGCAGAAGGCACAGTTTATGGGTTTCCTTGGGACTGTGGTCTTCTCTGCCCAGCGGCTTCTGAACTGTGGAGTCCTGCTGAAGCTAATGTAAATAAAGATTTTAGAAGAATTTAACTTCCGACAACATCTTGAGATGTCACTGAAATACTAATTTTATATTAGCATTTATGAAGCATATGTCCTAGTAACCAAACTTGTGTCACATTAATTTTCAGTCCTCAGAAGTACTCAAATACTTCGGGTCTTCAGGGAAGCCACAGTTTTGCTCAGCTGGATCTGAGTCTAGACCAGTACTGCACAGTTGGCAGCGGCTACCTAACCAGCAGTCAGTGTTTCTTTAGTCTGATGCTGTTTCAGGTCTCTGTTCGTCTCTTAAAAGCCCTAAATAGTTGGGCTGTGAGTGAGCTCAAACTAAGTTATGAGCTTAATGACTTGTAAGCCCTTGGTCCTCTGAAGAAGGTGTATCTTGTAGGGATGCAACACCTGGAAAAATCCAACCTTGAATCCAGGGTGGCTTGGCAATATCCAGATAAAAGCAGATGAGTTCAAAACATATGGATGCAGCACACCAAACTGAGACAAATGTAGAAGTTTTTAGGGTGCTTTTCATGCCTTCTTCAGACTCACCTTTTACTAAATAAACAAGAAGAAAAAAACAACAAGAAGAAAAAGCTATAACTGCTGACACCCTGTAATAAACAAAATTTACAAGAAAGGAACTTTGTGTCTTATGCTCCCATCTCCTGATTAAACTGAGTTGAAAGATACACAGTTTTAGGCTGTTTTCCTTTTTTCTTATAGCATCTCCAGAATATGGTCCTAAAATGTACATTTCACAATTAACAGGGGCTGAACGACTAATGCAAAATGCATCTCAGCTTTAAGTGGGGACCTGCAAAAGATATCTCCATAGCTTCCCCGGAGAAAAGTGGTACATTTCTATAATACTTCAAATATTTCTTTAGTTATAAAATGGGATGCTAATACACACATATACAGAGAAAAGCAAATGCAGTCAGCATCACTGGGCTAACTTTATAATACAAAAATCCATCCACATTAACTTCATAAACACCCTTTACTGTGGTATCAGCAGTTTCTTAACCCATCCAAATGCTTTGGAAAGGCAGCTGTTTCTCCCATCAGTACTCGGATAGTGCTTTCAGTAAACATAGTGAGAGGTCTGAGAATCTAGGAGGAGACTTCGGCTCCACTTTCCGTCTGGAGTACACGTTGCATACAGAATACGTACATTGAGTTAATGAAATGTTGCCTCACAGGTTCCAACAGGTGACTTTGAAAAGTGTGGCATTTAAAGGGTTAAACATATAATGATTACATACTGAAGTTTCTAATGCTAATGTTTAAATGGAGTCTAGTTGATTAATGAGGTCTTTCATTTGCAGTCACTACAAAAATAATTTTTTTTTATCTTACTTGCACAGTCTACAGTACTTTCAAAGACACCGGCTGCTCATTATGAATAATCACACAGTGTTCATGAAAGAAGAGTACACTGAAAATGACAAAATCACCAAGTTATTAATGTGCAAATATTCAATGTAAAGTGAAAATTATTCATAAAAAAAAAAAAAAAACACTCTGAAATGTTGTAATGTCATTTGTATAATTTCACAGTTGAGAAAAAAAGAGGGATGTCATCTTACTTTTTGTCTTTCTTTTTTGATACTTGCTACACCCAGGATTAATTTTCAAGTAAAATTTAAATCTTCCTTTCAGACAGCTGCTGCTTTCAGACTTAAAAGAAATATTTAAAGAAAACAGTCTGCTTCAAGAGAGTAAGAATATAAACACTGTACAATTAGCTATTAATTACATTGTAAATCTGTTTCTTAAGAAACATATTTAATTTCTGCTTTTAAAATGAATCATTGGATTTACATTAAAATATATTCTACTGTCTTTCAATTTCTGTTCTGACATCCAAAGGTGTCCTTTTCATATGAAAACATATTGATACAGAATCAATGCAATAACATTTTTTGACCTTCTGTGTTTTGGATATTAAAACAGTAACAAAAAGGAAGAAAGCCAGGGAATGTGATAACATCAAATTTAGTAAATTCAAGAAGAGTGACTTTCCACATTTAACCTATAGAAGACTTGAAAAATAAGAAGCATCTTTGGAACAAGGAATGGGCTTTGAGGTAGGAGTCAGCCTACATGGAGTCAGCTGCTGGAAGCAGGCAGGGAACTTACTGAGGCAGAGAACTGCATACCTGCATTCGGAAGGAAACCCTGCCCTTTCCATTGAAGCAGCTGATAATAATTTACCATATGCAATTAGATGTTTAAATGTAGATACCTGAGTTTATATTGCTTACATGTCCATCTGTACTATATATTAAGGTGTCCACTACTTTAAAACCCAGTCCTCTAAATGATCTCCTGTTTGTGGTATTTCTTAGAGACAAAGTGGAGAAGTTACAAAAGCCCACAAAAGTAATGAATTTTCTAATTTATTCATGTCTTGGAGCTATTTGTTGGCATTTGTTTGCTTGTCTTGGGGTCAGATTTAATGTTTGACAGTATATTTTGATGCACATAGATCTAGGGCTCTGAGATTTCTAGAGGACATTTTATCACTTTCCAGACACAAAAAATATTCACACCTTATCCTGATACAGATCTTTACTTTCCCACCATGCTCCTAAGTGATACCAAAAGAAAAGAAAGGTAGGAAGGGCTGTGATTTGAAAATCATTTAAGTCTCTATAGGGTTTTGAAGGTCTTTGAAATGTGTTCTGAGTTTCATGTAACACCATTTCTTCAAAGCAATGAAAAGCTTAAATTAGTGTTGCTTGAGAACATTTCAAGACTGATTTTTCTGTAAATTAATTTCTTGTGCTATTTTCACTGCTTTTGGTTTGCAGTAATTTAATCAGTCTGTAATCTTCTATCAGTTATCTCACCACCCTATAATGTTCCTTTACAGCTGAATGGAGACCCTGCTTATGCTTCCAAGCTATTGAGGAGACACATTATGGGTGCTGCTGGTCCCCAACTTCACGTCTCAGTGTCTGAGAAGCTTAAGAATAATTAAAATAAGTCAGTGTCATCTTTAAACATTCTATTTTTCTCATTATGTGCACTGAATAATACTTACCCTCACAGATTCATTTTAAGCCTTATATTCTGTTGATAGCTATTTCATGTCTCAGTAGAGATTGTTTTGAAAATTCCTTGGTTAAGACTATATAAAGTATCTTAAAAAAAGGAAAAAAAATCCTAATTATGTGGGCCCGTTGCACAAAAATAAATAAATAAATAAATAAATAAAATGTTTCTGGCTGTATTTTTTTGTTGTTGTTGTTTTTGTTCTTTATGGCAATTTACTGTTGGGTTTTGCCACAAATCCTCTGCAGAATCTATCAATCATCCTGCCATAAAGTAAAAGAATGCTTTACTCCCTTTGTGTGACCCCGGTGCTGTAATATTTTTCTAATTAAGATCACTATAAAATTCATTTTTCCTCTACTTCCTCCTCCACATCCCACTCCCAATTTTCTCTCAGAATATGAAGGTTACCATTTCTGCCTACTATCAGCATAAATCAATTCAGAGCAAATAGCCTAGTGTGATATCTATTAACTTGTCGCCAGGGATAAAATTTATTTAAAACTTAAGAAGTGTTTTGCCATATAAAATGCTACACAGTGCTGCAGTAAATAGTACAGACGTCCCTAATAAAGCACTTTTTTCAGGCACCATTTTCAGAAATACAATCTAGCAATACTAGAAGACTGAATGAAATTCACATACCATGAACATCTTTAGTGATTAGTGTCTTGAGAGTAACACTTACTTTTCTGGACAGCTTGCCTTTTATTATGTCAACAAGATTTTCTACTGGTTTACTGTCCCTTCCTATTTTCTAGTGTTCCCAAAGGAGCAAGTTTTTGATAATGTTTCAGATAATGACCCAAAAAATAAACAAAGCAGATTGATAGTCCAAATAATTTTCTGATAGAAATCACGGCATGGAACTCAGCTAATTCCATATTTCTTTTATGTAAGTTTTATGGTAATTTGATTTTAGTTTCACGAATATGAATGCATTTGTTAATCAACTCTGGCATGTCCAAAACAGTGTAAGAAATCCTCTCATATTTTCTGTGTAGATTTGAAAAACTCCTTTTGGAGGAAAAAAAACATTTGATAGGTCTGTAAAATAAAGTAGGATAAAATATGCACTACAGCACTTGTTTGGCTAGTCACAGTACTTGTATTTTTCTATTTTCCTGTTTGTTAATATCTAATGAGAAAAAGAAAGAAAAAAAAGAAGAGAGAGAAATCACTAGAAAACAAAATAAATGACAATTAGCTATTATTTCAGCAGACTAGAAACAAAAAGGAAAAACAGAATTCATCTCCAAATACTTGTATCAATCTTTTTAAGGACAACAAACATAAAGAAAATATTTGGTATTGCATGCAGAAGTTCTCTTTAAAATCCTATTCATTCTATAAAGGAGAAAACATTGCTGTATTTTTCCAGTTCCATGTACCACCCTGTGTTAACTTCTCCTTAGAGATTTGTTGGATAGGTCATTTAGCAATTTTGCATAAATTGGAATGTTTCAGATTTCCCTTATCTAAGTATGATTCATTTAGCCACTAAAATTGCTATTGAAACCCATTTTGCATCATTAGCTGGCATTACTAAATCGTTCAGCATGCTCAGAAAACACAACCATGGGAAAACATATGTTCATGTGAAGCACTTTTGATATGCTGTTATAAAGAGAGTTCCAGTACATAAACCCGTAACTTCTGCCTATAATATGAAATGTGCAACAAGTAGGCCAAGTCTTGGTTATATCTCTGATATAAAAGCAGCAATTTTGGTTTATTTTGCCACGTGGCAATTATGCCGTCTGCAAGTGACCCCTTTAAAACTCCTCTGTAGTCTTCTGCACAAAGTAGAAATGAGCCATTTTTATTGTTTGCTTTCATTTAAAATTTATTTTTGCTTTAAACAATTCCAGTTCATGATTTCTATCCTGGCTGGGGAAAAAGGAGATCTCGGTTTGGTTGTCTTTTGTTCACAGACCCCCAGCCTCACCTTTGTTCAGCAGCCATAGTGCAGTTCTGGGTTAAGACGGTGCTCCCTACAGCAAGGGGGAGACCAGGCAAGGAGCCTGCCTGCAACTATGGAGAAATTCCCAATATGCCATGGATACATCTCTTATTTTTAAGAGTCAAGTAAAGCAAGAACTATTCTTCCTTATTCTTCATGGTCAAGAAAGGTAAGAACCACCATAATCCGTTTTTATAAGCAAGTAGTTGCCATGGGGTTACCACTTTAAAAAAAAAAAAAAAAAAAAAAAAAAAAAAAAAAAACCTGCAGCAACCATATTGATTCTTTGCTGCAAAAAAGATACAGGAAAGCCAAAGCTATGTGTGTATGCTCTTTTGTATGATCAAAGCTCTTTAAAATACAATTTGGAGCTCTTTTCCAGAAATTCAGTCAGTGAAGTGGCATAATTCCTACCTTGCAGGTTTTTCCATGTTAAATCAAAAGACAGAGACTTTCCATGGCACTCCATGGACCAAAGTGGTGGTCTGGCATATGGTGGCAGATCTGCTCAGGCCGGTCACTGCCCCATCCAGCCGTCCTTTCCAATGTCTTGCTCCTGGCTCTTAATTGTTGTGTCCCTGCTGCTGCACTCATGTCCATGCACTCAGGTAGGCTGGAGAAATTTGGTCCAGCTGAAGAATAACCGATGGAGGAAAATGATCGAGACTGTTTACCTTCCAGCCTGCTTCACTGCCTGCCTGAAGAAAAAGCTATGCCAGCACAGGACTGCAGGGTGAGGAGAGAGGCATGAAACGCAGGCAAAAGCCAGCAGCGGGGACAGTTTCTGCTCGTGCTGGCGTAGCCACCAAAAAGCTATTCAACTCACTGTGTCCACAACACCCTCACCTGTCACCTATTTGATTCTGATCAGTGTGTCTGTAACTGAAGTTCTGTCTCCTTTCTTGTGTTTCTAAGCACAAAATTCCTCAGTGTGTGAAGGCTTAGGCTCTGCTTACCACTAATGCCTGTCTTGCTCTGTGCACAGTGAGAAATGCCAGTACCCAATAGAGCAGGTCAGCAGAGATGGTCCTTCTTCCATTTGGTCACCAACTATCAATTAGGTCGTAACTGCTGGCAAGAGTTTCTTCACTAGCTTTGTGCACCAGCAAAGCAGTTAAATATAGCAAAACCACTGTTTGCCTTCTTCCCTGAGAGATATCACAAGGACATTTCGAAATTAGCTGAATGATCATTAAACGCCTTTCTGATACAGGGAAAAGATCAATCTTGCTGGTATGTAACATATGCAGGTTGTCAATGAGTTGCCCTTGCAGTGGTAACACAGGGGAGATATTGACATCTTTAGGGATGCAGTACTTCCCAAAGCCTTTTCCCTTGTGTTATGGGGGTCCTATACAGCAAAAGAGAGCTTGCACTGCTTGGCTTGTTCAGTGTTTTCACATAGGACTCTTCCAGCAAGATTCTGCAAAACAAGTTGTGTGCGCTGAGCACCGCTCTAGCAGGGAGCCAAACATCAGTTTAGAAAAATTACCAGCACAGAGAGCTAATTTCAAGTAGCCATAAGGGCTGAGAAAACACTCAGGAACAGCAGTGTCTGCTCTGCCCAACTCATAGGCACTGCAGAGAGAAACAGGGCTGGAACTGGGGTACTTGGGGCCAGGAGCAAGCTGTTCCCAGAAACACTTCTGAGGGCTAAGATAACCTGTCATGTGTCTGGCCCTGCAGCAGCAAAACTAGGCTCAGATGATCCGTGGCTGATGAAAACTAGAGTGCTATTTTACCTAATCTGTGAGTCATCAAAACAATCTCATTCCCTGACTCCTGGTGAGGATAACTCCAAGACAAAGCAGCTTCTGGTATGCATGCCGTGTTCACTGGAGACTATCACCTCTCAGTAAGGGCACAGAAAAAGATGAGAGGTTTTAAAAAATATTGAAATGCCACCACTGTACAAACCTCCATAAAGCAAACTGAAAGGTTTTCTCCTTTCTAACAGCACAGCAGACTCTTAGTACAGCTGCTTAGGAGCTATTTTTGTATCATATCGCTCAAAACCACTGCGTCTCACTGCAGAGAGGGGTGTTGGGCGCTAGGATGAAAGGGAAACAGTGATGCTGTATCTGAGGAGTCATTTTAAAAGCTCCATGAATTTAGTGCAGCTCCACAGAGGAAGGGAGTATTGCGAGCTGACAGAATACTCTCTGCCATTAATTAAAGCCTGTTTACTTAGGGATCATATCTTAATGCAAAGAAAGATAATTATTTTTAGAGAGATTTCACCTTTATTACTGTTGAATGAAATTAACGTTAGTTGAATGGCTCACTTGGAAACAAAAAAAAAAAAAAAGCATCTTAGAGTGCCAATTACAAGCATAAGGTCTGGAATAGCTCTCACCAGCAAGCAGCAGCCACTGGTCCTCATGAAATGACTCCACAATGCCCCCTCTCTCTCACTCTTGCTGTTGAATTTTTTGGCTCATGATTCTTCAGAACAGCTCATTTTGTTGCAGACAGAAGCAAGCACAACCCACTGTCCAAGCTGACTGAAAGCTATGGAAGTTCATGCCAGCATGGCTACAACCCCAAACCTGCCCCTTTGGGTGAAATCATTATACAATATTTATTCAGAGATGTTTGCCCAGTTTCAGAGTGTATGTTTTGATGAGCTGGAGAAGCACCTTTCTGTGCTGACACCAGTCAGTCTAGGGACAGCTTTGATATTTGCATGTCTTCCATCCAGCAAAAGGATTTTACAAACAGTAACCTTGAAGGAAGTTGGCTTTCAGCCATGAATAGAAAAAAGTAAATGTTACATGTCAGCTGAGAATTCTATATAGAATTTGGAGGTGGAAGGGATTTTGTTTTAATAGAAAGTAAACTTGGGAGAACCAAAATTTTTCTGTCATATTTCAATTTCTTACATGCAAAATTCAAATGAAACTGATTGGCTTAGGTTGGATTGATCCATGCAGAACTAATTTAGTTTGCTAAATAGAATTAAAATATCTTGTCTCAGGACAGTTCAACATTAATCTTTCCTTGAGCTGCCATGGTGCTTCAGTGGAGCTACAGTTTATTCTCAGAGAGACAAGTACCTGACAGTCTGCATGCCTCATGGTCTGGTCCACACAGTTTTTAAAGGAGACCAAACAAAATAAAGCCATTGATTTGCTGAATCTCTCTTTGCTATATCACTTTTGGCTAAACCTGAAAATATATTGAAAATTTGGATGAAAATTTAGAAACCTGCCTGCCTAGAAAGCTAAGAGTCTGTTTGTACCAGGGACTGCAGGGTGGGGAAAAAGATCACACAAGGTCCTCCACGTGTGGAGTGAACCTCCTGACTCTTTGGAAATGAACGGCCTCTGCTGCCCACAGTCCTGTCCCGTGGCCACCAGCCATGCTCTGCGGGCAGGGAGGCCGGGAGCGCATCCCCTCTCACGGGTACGTCTGTAGGACCAGAACGGCAACTCATAAACGACATCTCAGGTTCCTCCAGGTGCACCAGGAAAACAAACGCAAGGTCCGTTGCCTCGAGTTTTACATTGCAACAGTTCTGTGCAGAAATCATCCCCCATGATTGCCAAAGGTGTGATTTTATTGCTCTGAAAGCTCTGAATTGTGCCGTTCAAGAATAAAGGCAGCAGCTCTCCCTTCATAACATCTTTGCACGGCTGGATACCTTGTCATTGAATACTTTCCCCTCAGTTTTTTTTTTTTTTTTTCTTCCCAGCACAGTTTCAAAATTGATCCCTGTTCTTTCAATAAGCTCAGGATTGTGAAGGGTTCAGCAGTAGATGTAACAACTGGTTTTCACCACTGCAAATGCAAGGGTGGAACAGTACACACTTAGAAGTAGTCTTTCAACATTTTATTTTTCACAGAAGGACTATTTCTTTTCAGGACACTAATGAGAAGAAGCCTGTATAGGGAAAAAAATAAAATAAAATAAAATAAATAAAATAAAATAAAATAAAAATAAAATAAAATAATAAAAAAATAAAAAATAAAATGGCATACACAGGTGTCAAAGAAATTGCTGAACAATTGTAAGAGTCCCTTTAGTGATGACGTATTATTTTGACCTGCTGGTGGAGCTGAGCCAATTTGTCCCAGTTGCTCCCTCTTTAGACATCCTTCTCCTGGGGACACTGGGGGGGGTGTTCCTCTCGGAGATGCTGGATGCAGCTGAGCACTGGGAGGTGAAACCTTACATCTGATCTTTCAATCAGTCTTCTATCACAGGATTTTAACAACACTTAGCATCTTTTGGGGGAAGTCAAGATTTTCTGAAAATATCTGGTTACCAGCACTTTCATTATTCCAGTGATAACTTTGAATCTACGCATGCGCGTGCACACACACACACATGGATATTGTTCTGAAGATAAGAGGCTTAGAGATTAGCAGTTGCCTTCTTTGCTCATGGTAGAGCTGAAGAGGAAAGACAAATACATAATGCAGCAAATCCCCAAGCAACAAAGTCGGTGGAGGACACCAATTTATACCAGACAAGGACTAAAAGTGCAGAGCTCTAGCTCTCCCTGCTGAGGGGGAAGATGCTTTATTTGTTTTCTGCGATCATTCCTGTAGGCTATGTGGATCATTAGAAATGAACTAATTATACAGGATGTTTTAAAGGTATTTTATTTAACTAGTGACGTACTTTTAATGTAATCAATGCCATGTGACAGGCCATACATTACACTAGTTGGAATTAGGTATTCAGTGTGAATCAAGAAATGGCATTTCCTTTGCCTAGCACTTCTGTTTACTAGCATCCCACTATGGGTGCCTTTTCTAACTTCCACAGTGTAGTAACTTTCTAAATTTTGTTGAGGGATTCTTTACCCAGGTAGATTTCGAAGTTAATATTTAATAGGAGCTTGTGCCCCAGTTTCAAAATAGATTTATTCTATATGCTCCTAAGCCTCACCAAAAGTCAGTCATAAGCTTTTAAGTGCTTATTGTATAGAAAAGCAGGTGTAGATTTATCTGAATATTTTATCTACTGCCCAATGAAAAATGAATATTAGCATTGAACAAATTACCATGTTAACATTATAGTCACCTTATTATTTTTACAGCTTTGTCTGGTCACAGCTTAATGTTCTGTGTAAGTTCAGCTTCATCTGCATTTATTGATTCAAAGTCTTATTTAAAAAGAACTCATTAAAAAATATATTTTGCTGTCATTCTCACTTATTCACTGCATTCACAAGACAGAATCAATTCTACCCAAAGCAAAATTCAAAAATAAAGCTAAGAATAATGACAAACCTCAGTATGATAACATTCCTTTTGGGTTATGAACTTCAAATCATGATTACCCATTGATGACTGCAAAGGTATTCTATATTTTAAGCACTTATATTTATGGGCTTCTACAGGCTGTAAAATGACTGTGCTATAAATAGTGCCTTTCTGTAGGAACATATTGGCAGACAGCTCAGTGGGCATGATCCTGGTTTCTCCTGTGTAAATACTGTGTTTTATCCTGATGTGATTGACATCTCTGTGCTGATGTTTTCACTTCTAAACTTATTTCACCGTTTTCACTGCTTTATCCCTTACTTCAAGCCTGCTTTAATTTGCCTTCTAATTATTTTTGATAATACGTAAACTGGGGAAATGGGAGCTCTTGCTTTACCTGTACCTGAACCTGCAAAAATCCCTCCTGCCCAGGCCTGAGAAAGCAGGGATGCCATTAGACAGGAGAAGTTATGTCAAGAGGAGGAGGGCAGGATCTGTCTTGTTTTAATGCATCACCTCAGACACCTCAGACCCCATTCGATATGCAGGCAGCCATCCTACAAGGATTAACTGTTGTTTGAAATATTACCTCCCAGTCAAGATATCTGTGTGGTTCTGCAGGTCCAGACAAAGTTCTCCACCTCTTCCGAGGATGAAGAGAGGATGAGCACCTGAGAGACGTGGGATTTTTCAGACTCTGAGTGGCTTAAAAGCTGTGGATGTTCAATGCACAAGTGCCTTGCCCCTGTCCCTCATCCAACCCCCTCCCCACCCTTTTCAGATTCTCATATGTGGCCCTTGAAATCACACAGCTTAAGGAAAAAATGGTGTGTTTGATAATGAATTGGTAACGTCTTCCCCAAGCTGTCATATCAAGCCTGAATGAGCCAATATACTCCAGAGAGGAGCTAGGGTGCCCTGCATGTTCTGACTGCTCTCTCTGTTTCAGGGGAAAGAGAATAAATCTGGCTGCTCTGTGACTGCCTGGGTGAAGATGAAATATTAGAATTTTGTTTCAGTTTTTGCTGAGACTACAACTAAGGGAACAAAAAATATTGGAAAAGGGGACTCAGGGGAACGGGAACAGAAGTGAGGGAAGGTGTCTGAAACCTGCATTCACATCTTTGTTCTGGATCAGACTGCATGAGAAGCATTCTCTTTTTCTTTTAATTATTCAGTAGTCACCGAACCAAAGGGAAATAATGAATATTATTGACTAGGATGTGGGAGATTCTATCCTGACCTTTGACTGAACCAGACAAGCTTTGTATCTCTCTAAACACAAATACATCCCCTTCAGTGAAGGAAACCCCAGGCCTGCTGGAATCTCAGGGAAAACAATCTGCTTAGCCTTTCCTTGCACGTCTTTCCTTGCACCTCAGCAGCTATCCTTTGCTGGAGAGAGACTAATGGACTTGGGACATCTTTAGTTTGACCCATTGTGTCCCATTCTGTGTGCTTAGAGGGTCAGGGTTGGACTGCAAACTCCATCCTGACACAGACACAGACACACACACACACACACATGCATCTTGCAATGAAAAAGTGCTATATGAAAAGATTCTTGACCAGATCTAATACCCACAGTCTTGTCAGCTGTGGGGACACTCTCAGAAGGGGCTGGAGTGGATTTTTCTCACCCCTGCTGAATTCTTACTGAAAAACAGCACCCTTTTCCCACAGTCAGAACAGCCTAGGAGAAGGGAAAGTAAGAAAAATCTGACTGATGGATTTTCTGCACAATTTACACCTTCTGTAAAGTGTAGATACCCAAAGGCAAATACAACAGGAGTAAATAACTCTGACAGCACTGGAGGGGGCAACTGGGCAGTAGTGGCCATGTCATGATGCCCATCATGTATCCCTTGTCTGTTGAAGAGATCCTCTGTCCCCAGCAATTTCAGGAGTGGTTTCCAAAGGGTTTTACTGTTGCTATATTACCCTCGTGCTACAAGCTGAATGCAGGGAGCAGAAAGGCAGTTGACTGCTGCCCAAAGTATTGATAAAATATTTCATTTGTACCCTGTGATAAACATAAAAACCAGCCAGACAGCCCAGCAACAATTTCTTCCCAACATTTCTGTTGTTGCAGAAGGGAGACATGACAAGACTGAATACCTGCTTGGCTCATCCAGTGCTGCATCCTGCCTCGAATGTTCAGCAGCTTGGAGGGTGCCAACGAGGGGCAGGAACCCCACACCAGGTGCTAGGTGCCAAAGTACACTGCAGTTATGATAGATAAGAATACCACTACTTTAACACACAACATTGTGTACTCTGCTGAAGTAAAACAGCTGGAAACCCAATCTATTACATAATTTTACCAGGTAAAACATTTCTATTTCATTTCTATAACTACAGAAGCAACCAAAAGTGAATGTGCTAGAGTGTGAAACATTTATCTTCTGTTGCATGCAAGAAATCAAAAGGTCAGGTGCTGTGAAGGATCCTAACAGGCTCAGAGAGAGAGAATGGCCCTCCACTATGGTTCTCTGTAACCAGAGAAAGATGACTGCCATACAGAGCTAACACATTTTATCATTAAACACCATCTTTCAAATGCCAAACTTATTTACTGATCTTACAGTTCCATGTTATCTCTTACAAAAAATGTGAAAAAGTAATATGCTTTTTATAGATTAATCCTCATAATTCTACACAACATACATGCAGAGATAACTCTCACTCACTTTGTCTTCTCATTATCTAAACAGACATGCCTTTCCTTAACTCATCAACAGAGGTCATCACACAAATGCCCTTGTGGAATATTCATTAATCAAACAACTAATTTGAAATGGATCTTCAAAGCATTATTCATTCCCCATCATTCTTCATACATCAATTTAAATGCTTTATGTGTATAATGATTAGGTTGATGTTTAATTAATTGTGAAAATGTGAATTAAAGCTAAATTACAAGACAAATTATTCCACAGCACACAAAAATCTTAGTTCTCTACTGTTAAGTTTAGAAATCTCAGAGTTTCCAAAAACACCTTTATCTGTCAGCTTTGCGCTGTGAGATTATAGCAGATCAGTTGGCTACATTGTTTAATACCGGTTATAGCCTCAGTGCCACCAATTTACTTCCTCCAATTGCATAATAAATGTTAATACAAATACACATCACCTATTTATAATTAAGGATAAATAGGATATCTGCTGTTTGAAAGGCACTCAAAGGCTCAGAACAGTGGGAGATACACTAGAGATGTCCTACTTCATTTTGGGATTTACCTAATCTCATAAAGCCATTAGATCTAATAATTAACTTCTCAGAGATCACCAAAGGTAATCCACCATCTACAGAGTATGAAGTAGGCAATATATTGACATATGTCTCAGACACAGCAAAAGTTAGTTGCTTTTATGACAGAGTAGCATCCAAATCGTAGCACAATAATTACATCTATCCTATTTACAAACCAGTGGATCTACTTTTCAACTGGATAAACCATTATTTATGTTCTTTGCTATGGATTTTCACACATTGTTGCTCTTGCAGAATGGATTCAGCTTTGAAATGCCAGGAGGGCATTTCAGAAATGGATGGCTGATCCCAGTACAGTGCAGCCCAAAGTACTTTGGTATGCTTTGTGCTGAAATACATGAAGTAACAATACACTAAACTGATTCAAAACAAGAACTTCTTAAACGTACATGTGAAAAAATAGTCAAATATATTTATGTAACAAGAACAAATAAAAAATTTCTTTTTCATTATAACTTAAATAGAAAGAGGCTATATATAGCCAAAGTAGTGGATACCATGGTGCATGATTAAAAAAATAACAATTATGACAAGTGAGGAACACACCTAATTTTTATTACAAACATAAATATAACTTCTAAAAAAAATATTTTCCTCTGGTTATTTAATGGAAATAGGACAAGAAAGGCCACTCAGATTAAAAAATAAATAAAAAAAAATGTCTGCTCACAAAATGAATGTTGCAAAAGCTGTGCAGAAGTATTCATATTGAATTCAAACAAAAAACAGGACAGGGAATGTATTTTACAGGATGGGAGGATAGCAATTGGTCCCAGTGTGGCAAGACAGTAAGCATGGGCATTTGTTAGTG
The DNA here is from genome assembly GCF_009769625.2 of Cygnus olor. Lineage (NCBI taxonomy): Eukaryota > Metazoa > Chordata > Aves > Anseriformes > Anatidae > Cygnus > Cygnus olor. Next base: position 46,742,767 of record NC_049169.1, read on the forward strand.
CTGAGATGAGCTTTTCTTGGGTAGAGTTCACATATGCTCCAGCAATAAGATCTAAAACTACATCCTTTAAACCTATCCATATTCAGTATTGTACCAAAGCATGAACTACAGTTTCATTACATATGTGCTTAAATGTGTTGTATTATATATATATATTCTATAATGTATATGCATTCATCATTGAATGGACAAGGCCTGAAGGATAAACAGTAGTATTTGAACAGAGCAACTCAGAATGAGTCTTTTTTTTTTTTTTTTTTTTTTTTTTTTCAAAAGTCTGCATGAGGTAGTCTGAGGCACCTCCTTATCTGTATGGCTCAGTAATGAGAAATGTTGAATCTCTACAGCTCTCACTGACTCGGATCAGATGTACATCCAATAATCGACCAATTCTCTAAGACTTACTTTCTGTAAGCAACTGAGAAAAAATGCCAACTTTTACAAAACACTGCTATTTCACCAGCAAATCCTTGAGTGTGCAGACCTGGGCCACCAAAGCAGTATGAATATTAAGGACACTGACTAGGTGTCAGAATAAAATTTCAGATCAAATTAATGTCAAAATATAAAGAGGAAAAAGCCAAATATTCAAGCAACATTTCATTAGTTTTCCTGTTTGGAGAAAGTTCAGTAGAGGTTTTTAGATGAACCAAGAGTTTTTAATTTGCTCAGCTGTCTTGAATAACAAGTACCTTGTTTTTCCTTTTTTTTTTTTCTTTTTTTTTTTTTTCTCTTTTTTTTCCCCTTTTCAGCTGGGATAATAGCTTTATGGTCTACAAGACACACATACTAAGAAGAAGCAATGTCCAAATTCCACTTCAGCACATTGCAGCCCTTAGCAACTGATAAAGCAACATTAATAAACCTGGTCTATTCCAAGTCAAAGCAGATATCATTCAGAGGACGTAAAGTACAGCAAAAGGGATTGAAGTGCATGTCTAGTTTGCAGTGATTTATTTATGAAATTCCTAGGGGACATAGCTACACAAAGGTCTCAAAGCTGTGGTCTGTGGTAAATAGTATGTCATAATATATTTAACAAATGATAATTCAAACCACAGAAAACTACACAGGGAAAGGTTCAGAAAATGTTTCCTGGCGGGGAAGTTACTGAACACTTGGTTTTAACAGTTTTATTATAGCTTAGGGGTAAAGACACTGTTGACTCTACAAATAAATAATTCTTCATCTCAACAACCGAGATTGTTCAAAAACTACAAATTTGAGGTCAAGATGTAGAAGTTTCAATGAAAACATCCTTGTGAATCTTCAGGCACTAATGAAGGAGGTTTCACACTTGGCAATAAGCTTTTAGAGGTTATACAGAACCAATAACTATAACAATAAAATATGAACAAAAGGAAATTGATTTAGCATCACAGGAAACCTCAGGTGGTATATCATCTCAGAATTAATCACAGAAAAATAAAGGGAAATATTGTACAGAACTCCTTTACAGTGTCTAGTGTCTGTTTGTAGTTGTAAACGACCCGTGCAACAGTGATCCTATGATTTTTCTTGGAAAGTCATTCCTTAATCTAGCTGCTAGGATTGGTATTTACGAGCAGTCAGCCAGAATTTTCCAGCCCCCTGGTGCTCTATTCCCTAAGAGCCCAGTAAGGTCATTATTGTCCTTTTTTACTGCTATAAACAATTGTTTCCTCCCCTAGATGCTTGGATATGGCAAGTACTATGGGGAAAATACCATTATCAAAACTCATCTGCATCTTTTATCATCTATTCAGCCAGTGCATTTATTTTGTCCAGCTGCATGCTGCGTGTTACCACTGACTTACTCCTCAGCACACTGCTGTCAGCCTGCAGCCCACTTCCTGTGAATTTAGCTGCATTGCCTTTCAGTTTCCAATGCTACTTTGTATAGGATATGTACTTACGGGATGTATGTTCTCATGGATCCACTTAATTTCTGTTTTTACAAACACCTGAATAATGAATATTGGAAAAAAATTAACAGGAATTAAGCTGGGTGTTGGCTGGCATATCCTACTGCTCTAGGAAAAGATTTAGGCTGGAATGTGTGCCATGTTCTGCCTGTGACAAGGTGTTTTACCTCTGTTTTCAGTCCAAAAGCTGAAAGAAATTATCTGTGTGAAGAAACCTCGGTGAGTCTGCCCCTGGTTATTGCAAAAGCCCTTTGCCAAAGTCCATTAGGGATGTGCTCTAGCTGGGTTCTGACTTTCCTTCTGTTATTGCTGTTTTCTTTCCTCTGTTATTTCCAGTGGTATTTTCTGTTAAAGAAGAAAGAAACACTAAAGCTATACACAGTCTCATTAAGCCTGGACACAAAGTTCATCATATACAATGACGAGGACTGTGCATAAATGTCATTCTCCACATGCAAGTGAGATATTTAGAAATCCCAGCCATATCTCTGCCTGGCTCCCAGGAGACCATCCTATAAGTTGTCATATTCACATTAATTAATTCAGGGCTTGTATCTTTTATCATAGACTTTTTTTTTCTTTTTTCTTTTTTAAGGAAAGGCTACTGGATGGTCACAATGAAAAGGGCAAAAGCCACATAGATAGAGTCTTCTGAAAGGTCAAGCCGTTAAGAATTTGCTTTGATCTTTCATTGTGTCTGCACTTTTGTTACTGATATCCAAAAGCTGAGTTCTAAAGCTGAGCAGGAGAGTCAACTCTTCCAGTCCCAGCGGACTCTGTGTCAGCCTCCATTCATCTGCGTTGTGTAACTTGGCTCCACTCAAGGTTCTCACTGAAATTACCTCCCCTGTTTGTCATCACAGCTTTTTCACTCTGTGTAAACAATTCAAAATGTCAGAAGCTATTAAGACACCCTTTAAAACATTGCATCCTTGGAATCCTTGACTACAGAGACGTACTGAAGGAAAATGCAGATTTAACAACATATTATCAAAAACCTCAAAGTGATTACAGTGAGGTAAGGGGTACACTTACCACCAGTCCTCCAGCCATCTTGATTGTCTCCTCTGAGACCTTTCCTCGTGTTTTTTATTGATTTAACAGTAAGATGTTTCAGAACATCTATATTCCTGCTCTGCACAGATTATTGTTGAGTAAAGATAACCATCATAAATAAATAAATAAATAAAATACCAGTTTATTCTCATTTGCCCCTTGAAAAATACCTGCTCAGTCAAGAGAAAAATCAGGAGCAAGATACGATTAAATGAAACTCTTTTAGAAGAAAATGTTTTTACCAGCAAGTAAAATAGCCTGTTCAGTTAGCTTTTACTGTTCAGTTCTGTTAGAAGTGGTCTTGCCTGCAGATTTGTATTTTCTCCTGTATCTCCAGGAAGATAATTCCTGCTGATGACTTGTAGAGCTTCCAATTCCTACCTTTTATTTTTTTTTAGCAGGCAGTAGAGAGAAACATCTTTAACAGCTTAAAGCTTCAGTTCCCTTACTAGCACTATTATTTGTCTTCAAAATATATTTTCCATCACCCATCCAACATCATTTCCCAACATTGGTACAATACAAAAGCAAAGCCTGTGGTTTAGCAGTACGTCACATTCCTTCCACTTAAAATACCAGAAAGTATTCTCTTTAAAGAATGCCACTATGGAAAATGTGCAATTAGTCAACAAAGTAATTATTTGCAAGGACCTTCATTCCCGAATTAGTGGAAAGTATTCTCTCTCTCTCTCTCTCGCTCTCTTTTTAAGATAAATAAATTACATAGGGAAGAAATACATGAAAAAGAACTCTGTATTTTGCTTAATTAAAAGCAGTAAATACTCCTGAAATCACTAGATTTAATTTGGCCCATTCACGTTATTTTTTTAAAAAGGTGATGGGGATATTAGTAGCTTTTGGTAGCATGATGACAGAGATTTGGGGGTACTTACAATCATAATTTACCCAAGTTAGCATGAATATTGCTTTCGTACCCTAATCCCTGCTGGTTTTCCTTCCAAAATAGCCTTCAATAAATTTAGCTTTGATTTATACTCTGAAAACAGTGTGAGACATGAATCATCTCCAGGTTAATCGTGCAGTTTCTGCGATCTCTCATTTTCCTTTGGAGCAATGGAACATGAAGGTCTCTGGATCTTGAAGGCATCTCAGGGCAGCCTACGTCTGATGACTTCCAGAGCTGTAAGTGCAGTACCAAGGCAGCAGTGTTTCCAGTCTGTGGAGAGCAGACCAGTGGTGGTGCACCTATAGGCCATTTGTGGCTGCTGTGTAGAAACTTCTAATCCCTCTGAAATTCTGTCATTAAAAACTTTTGGGGAAAAAAAAGGTTTCATAGAGTCATAGAATTATAGAATCGTAGAATCACAGGATCACAGAATGGTTTGTGTTGGAAGGGACCTTAAGGATCACCTAGTTCCAACCCCCTGCCATGAGCAGGGACACCTCCCACCCGACCAGGTTGCCCAAAGCCCCATCCAGCCTGGCCTTGAACACTTCCAGGGATGGGGCATTCACAGCTTCTCTGGGCAACATGTTCCAGGGCCTCACCACCCTCTGAGTGAAGAATTTCCTCCCAGTATCTAATATAAACCTAACCTCTTTTAGTTTAAAGCCATTATACTTGTCCTATTACTGTTCTCCTGACAAGAAGTCCCTTCCCTGTAGGCCCCCTTTAGGTACTGGAAGGCCACTGTAAGGTCTCCCCAGGGCCTTCTTTTCTGCAGGCTGAACAACTTCAACTCCCTCATCCTGTCTTCATAGGAGAGGTACTCCAGCCCCTTAACCATCTTTGTGGCCCTCCTCAGGACTTGTGTTAATACTTCCATGGGTTCCCAGGTTCTGTGATATACTGGGAGGAATTGCAATGGTCCTTGAGCCAACAGCATTCCCAAGTGCATCTATCAGTTAGATTTATGACTGTTGCATGTCAGGAATGTTAGTTCCCGTGCTGATCATCTCCAAGGCTCACCCTGAAAACACCAACCAAAGCAGACATCACACATCCTTTGCATCACTGCCAGGGACTGAACTTTCCATTGTAAATGGTTAATGCATTTCCCCTGCAATGTGAGGCAGCCTGATAGTCATCTGGAGATAAAAGGATAAAACTGTGACAAATGTGTGGTCTTAAATACTCTAGGGTCAAAACTGGCTGTGAACATACATGAACCCACAGAAAATGCGTGTATCAGCACGTGATTTTGTTTTTAGCTGCCATAAGGTAAGAAATTGTACTGGTTGATGATACTGTGATGCTGGCCTAATGGTATCAGTGCTTCGATTTACAGTTTTGTGAGATAAAAAGATTATACCCTTATCAGACAGAGTTATAGCAATTAAAAAACAGCCGTCAAGTGGAAATCTAGAACAATACAAGCAATACACATAAGCAAAACCTGGTGACATTCTGTTTTGTGGACCTTACACCAATTGGGAATGCACAAGGGAGAATCACTGGTGTCAACACCTTGAAACAGTCACTGCTCTGCTGGCCAACACCCAACCACACAGTAAACCAGCCTGGGGTTGAACTGGTTGAAAACAAAACAAAACGAAGCAAAATGAAACAAAACAAATAAATGAAAAAGAAATAAAATAATAATAATAATAATAATAAAGGAAGTGAAGAGGAAGAGAAAGCTGTGGGGCCTTTTGCTTCAACTCACAGAGCTGTCATATGCAAGCAGTTGAGTTGGCACTGCTGGACAGGAGAACACTCCCTTTGTAGGGCATTAGGCTGTTTTGTTAGCAAAGATTTTGCATCGTGGTTCCACAAGCTGAGATGCTGTCCTGTCCCTACCATCATTTTGATCCTTTATATAGATACATTGCTAGTCTCTTGCCAGATATACCCCAATTTCCATTCCATGCAATGTCCCTCCCGACCCTTCCACCTCAAAACAGCACACATTTCAAGTTTTTTAGCACTATACAAACAGGTTTTCATCACCATATCATATTTCACAGCTCTCTGGATGTTTTGCAAATGGACAATACTCCTTCCTATACATTTTTCCTCTAATGTCCAAGTCCAGCCTCATATACCTGAATATGTGTCATAAAAATCTTAGAATACCGGTCAGCAAAAACAGTACATAGTTTCAGGCAATAGCTGCCCTTCTTTTACTTGCATGTTGTAGTCTAACAACAGTTTCACTTATCAAAATCACTTCTACTACAGGGACGCAGAACACAGGTAATATCCTTGAATCCTCCTGCTCTGTGTGCCTTATCTTGCTGGGGTGACTTTCATCAGTTTCAGTGCACTTCTCCCTTGGATTTGTCTTTGGATGAAAAGCTCTCTTTGCAGACCAGAGGCATCACCTCCAAATTGCTAATTATGTGAACATGGACAAACTGCAACAACAACTACAAAACACCATAAAATAATAATAAAAAAAGGTGTTATGTTTATTTTTCCTGTCTTCCCACAGTAGATAACTAACTGTTGCCTATATAAATCAAGTGGTCCTAAGTTATGTTGCCAGCTTTCATGCTTAGAACTAATGCATATTTTTGCCTGTAAGTTAAAAGATTAAACAGTCAAACAAGAAAAAGGACAGCAGGCCACCCAAACATAATGGCTAGCATTAATAGAAAGGCAACAGAAGTCTCAGTACCCCATGGGTACCAAAAGTTTTATTGTTTAAAGTACGTCTCCCACAGCTTCTATTAAACTTAGTGAGAATTGTGGGGTCTTAAAACTTCATATTTTGGAGACTGAAATCACAAGTTTTCTGCAGTGCTGAAAACTTCACCTCATATATGAAAACTACAGGCAAAATGTTGGATCGCTCAGCAGACAATAGGATCAGACGTAACTTACCAAATACAGATGATGTCTCCTTCTAGCACAGTCCACAAATTTCTTCACTCCTCAGACATTAGCAATGCCAGAAAGTCCATGAAAGGGAGTCCTCTGTAGCCTCAAGACTCTCTAAATTTAGAGAATATGTTTTTGTTGGGTTCAGAAAAGCACTTTTGGTGGAAGTACTTGAAGATTTTGAAATCAGCAGACACTGCAGATAGTCACTGCTAAGGAGGTTTGTGGTGATGACAGGTAAAGACGGGAGCTATAGGGAGAACCTAGAGACTCCCATCTGTTTTTCCTGCAGTTAAGAGATAAGAATGGATTTTTTTTCCTGTGGAGTGAGTCAGCAACTGTCTGAAACACTTGGAGAAGTCATCTGAACCTTGCTGCTCTTTGCCATAAATTTTGGCCCACTCACAAGGATGAGTAATACTACAAATAAATAAATAAATAAATAAAATCCAGAAAATCATTCCCTTTGTCTTGTGTTGGGTCTTGAAAGAGCTATCTTACTGAGGGTCTCTTTTACTGAATCTTAAGGCATTTAAAGATTTTGGTGTCACTCTTTGAAACTGTGAAGAGTTCAATTACGACATATACACCCAGATGTTGACTCAAGTCTTTGTTTCTGATGTTTGTGTTGGATATGAGACAGCTGATTTCTGTCTACTGTTGAGTGAGAGATACTGAATGAATGTGCAGTTTAAAATCATCAACAACAATAAAATAATAATAATTAAAAAAAAATTTAAAGGTTTTACAATCAAAGTACTCACTGGAAAGACTGAATAAAACCTGAAGACAGAGCTTGGAGCTTAAGAAGAAGCAAATTCAGGAGCTCTTTCTGTCATCCACTATTTTCTCTTACTGGGGTGAAGAGATACTACATTTAGGCATTCAATATAAACTCATTATTTCAGTTAAATAATAAATAGCATAGTCAGCTTGGTACACTGGAGAAATGTTTCAGCAGTATCTTGGGTTTTCCTGTTGGAAGAGATATTGAATGCTAAAACTAGAAATGAAAGTTCAGGAAAAAATTCATGTTTCATTACCATAAACCACCAGGCTGTACCATACTGTAGGCATAGCAGATCCCTCTTCTGCCTCTCATTTCTGCAGCTTGGGAACAGAAGTAACAAGGAGAGCTGAGCACAGCTGGCACGGCTCCTCCTGCTGCCTGAAAGTCCATCACCAATTGCTCTGGTCAGCACCAAAGTTTGGCGTGGGCTTGAAGCAAAGCAAATCACTGACAAATCCTTTTCAGCTAGACCAAAATGATGATGAAAGACCACAATGAAGAAAAACGTCAAAATCTTTGGGGGGTAGGGGGGCCAGTTATTTTTAAGGTAGTTGCTAAATTCTCGCACTTTATATCTCATTTGCACAAAAACATGTCAAGAAATCTTCCCTTCATTCCCAGACTTCTTACCCTTTTTCATGAAAGGAAAAGCCTACAATGCTCTAAACAAAAGGTAAGACAAACAATATAGGAATATTAGCACTTCTTTCTGAATCCAAAGAAGCCAAGTTGCATCTTCAGATACCTGAGCTCCAAATTGTCTCTATTCAGAATGTGGGCTAAAGCTACAGATCAAGGTGAGGATACATTTAAAAAATAAACAAAAAATAAAAATAAAAAGTCCAGAGAAATTGAAAAGACAGATTTTGACCTCTCCAAAAGGAGTGTTTCTGTCCAGGGTCTAACAAACATCCCCTCTTAGACTGCAGCAGAGCAGCAGAATGAGTTCAAGGCATGTTTTGGGGAGAGGGTGAATGTCAAAGCTTAGGTGGTTTGTACATTGCTAAGTCCTGTCCTGCTCTCTGCACTCCAGCAAAACCCTCCTGAAACACACAGCGTGCAATGAGCTGGGAATGAAAATTAAAAGGGCTGAGGAGGAAGGTGAGGTGCATTTGATAAACAGTAGCCACTTGGGAAGGGAAGGAAACCTAGAAATAATTGTGTTTTTTTTGTTTGTTTGTTTTTTATTTTTATTTTTTATTTTAAGGAGGAATATTCTTAATAGGAAAACTGTTCAGCTGAGCAAGAGCCTTAATAGCTTTGGGCTGTATTACCGCTAAATGAAAAGAGGCAATACTCCTACCTTTGGCAGCAGAGGAACTGAATGATCACAATTTTAATTGTGCTCACTCTTCTGCCATTTAAAGACTCTAAGAGACAGATTTCCAATCTGTCTTTGCTGACCCTGAGGCCCTCCCTATTTCAGGTTCACTTTCGTGCCTGTACCTGAGGTCAGATGGTTGCAGAAGTCTATCCCTCTCTGTGACCCAACTGCTCACACAATTTAATTTGTGGATTTGTGCTGGCAGAATAAGAGGTCAGTTCCTGAAAACCTAGCCTTAACATTTCCTGTTGACAGCTTCTCAGATATTGCCTATCTGCTACCCATATCACAGTGGCTGTATTCTTTCCTCATAGATCTCATAACAGTAACAAACCACCCTTCATTCTCCAACCTGTCGTCTTTTTGCCTTGTGAATTTCCAGTAGCATCCTGAAAAAAACAGCGGAGGCTGAGTGAAAGAGCTAAGATAATATTGCTACCTAAGTTGTGCTCCTGCATAATCCCCTAACCCATGGCATATATTAATATAAAGCTATAATATAAGTCAAGCCCAGGAACAAAACATTACAGGTTTTCCCTTGTTTATTTGTTTGGGTTTCTCTTTGTTGCTCCATGTCTGTTAACATAAAAGACTGTAAGCAGTGTTACGCGACCAGTGCATTACTCTCAGCTAATGCATGTCTATGAGGCATTCCAGCTGCTCCTTCAACCTGAGCTGTTTTGTAATGCGTGTGAACCTTGTTTGAGCTGGCATGATATAGTATCTGGAAAGGCAATTTAATGCAATCTCTCATCTATTTCACTGATTGCAACCATTTAGTGCAATCTTAAAGAAAGATGATTAGAACTCACTGGTTCTTAATGTTTAATTTATTTACATTCATGTCTGCTAGAGAGCCATTTCATTCATCTCCTAAATGATAGCATAAAATCATTGAAAAATGATGTGCAATAAACATTATTATTATACTGCTGTCCTCACTAGCAGATAACAACTGCTGTCATTCGTAACAGTGATTGACCTATATGGCACAGCACTTTAAATTCTAACCATAATAAAACACATTATAGGCATAACACTTCTGTATTGATGCCTGGCACAATAACAGGTTTTTAGTTAAAATTCAGCAAGACTGGCATTTCTGTGCAGGTAGGCTGAAGCACAGCTACTCTTCAAGAAAAAAAAAATCAACACAAAAATGTCATATTAGCTGAAAAGAAAGGGTGAATTTTTGGAACCATGACTGCATCCTAATTGGCACTTCTGGTGTTGTTGCCTAGTGCAGAGGCATTCATATTAAGCTGAACAAATGCCACATTTGCATTTCCGATAAGTGCTAGCATTTTTCACATTTCTCATGCATCCCTTGTTTAAATAAGCATACCTGAAAAGTTACCTAAATTAGCCTGCCAAGATGGCTTACTATCTCATTCTCATTGGCAGAATTGTGGAATTTTTATAATAATAACCTTGATTCAGTGTAAGTAACCCTGCCAGAAGCATTTGGGGGATTAAAATAAGAGCAACCTCAAAAAGTTAAAGTGGCTGCGATGGGTATCTTCTAACAAAGCAGCAGACACCAACCTGAGCCAAGCAGCACAAAGCATTTAACAAAGTTCCCAGCAAATGAGTGTATTCATGAGTGTAAAACTTTTTTTCTTTTTAATCTTATACAGTTGTTGTTTTTTTTTTTTTTTATTGCAATGTTATAAAATGCTGTTTCTTTTATTTCACAAAAAGCAATGTTCATCATTTTATTACTTCTTTCAAAGGTACTGTACTATTATGAAAGAAGGTATACATTTTTCTTGATGGAATCAAGGCAATGAATAATTGAAAATTACTCTTCATTCCAGCTGTGCCATGTGGCTTCTAAGTTTATGGTAAAAACAGATTTGGAAGTAAAACTAAGTTAATTTTGCATAATGTATAGATACATACATAGATATACAATAAATAAATAAATGTATGTATCTATTAACTCAACTCCTCCAAAGCATAGCACTGATTAGACCTATCAGAGTGTTCTTCTATCAAAGAACATGGAATCAAAATGCAGCTGTCATTCAGGAAATGACTATGCCAATCAAGTATTTTCCACTTACGGAAACTAAAATGGCACGTTACTTTTCTTGAAGTCTCAACAATGAGAGAGAGAGACAGACGGAGGGATGGATGGACTCTGTTTCCTCTACACTATACCACATTGCCATCTGAATTGCTTGCCAGTTTCCACCCTGTCACACATGTGCAAAGCCCATATGGTCAGGGAAGTTGCCCAGGTGTCACCGCTCTTTGCCTGCCAGACTGATATTAAAGGTAATGATTCAAGAAAAGGTGGGATGTGAGCCTAAGTCCAACTTTAGGTTGAACTTCAGCACCTGAAAAGTAAAGGAGCAACACATCTGATTTGATATATGCTGAAAATTCTGGATACAATATTAGTCAAATGCAAAGAAAAGCTGTAATCTACCTTAAGTCCCTTTTCAGAGAACAAGCTAATAATAGTAAAATATGAGAATTCACAAAGGACTAAACCAGGTCTTGTAAGTGGTTCTGACCACTATTTTTCACCATTGCTATGTTTAATTATTTTATCTTAATGTCTGCTGATACTACCTTCTGTATACACATGCACATACACATACTTTTATGGAAGAAGGTGGTGAGGGAAGAGGTTTGTAGAGAAAGCTGGTGAGCTTGCACATCATGGCGGTGTTGCCACAGGAGCAGGATTGCAGGCATCTCCCGGCACTGGTCATGGCACTGCAGGGTGATGGCTTTCTGAGGGGGACCACTATTATCTAACTGGCTGTTCCCTTGTGGGAAGCAGAAGCTCCTGGAATGGTCTTACATGGCTGACCTCTCTGGTCCTCTGTTACCAAAATTCCATATTCCCTCTATAAATTCCCTTTCCATAGCACAACTCTTGGACAGTCAGCCTTTCTAAATAGAAATATAGCTACTCATACAAATGTATGAAAACAAACAAACAAACAAGCAACAACAACTAAAAATCTAAGCAAACAACCTACCCCAAACAGGATTCTCAGTCCAGTCTTAGTGATGTACAAGCAGTGTTAGTTTTTCCTTATGCATTTGTATATCTCTTACCAAATTTGCTCTAAAATGCTAGTACTTCCCCTCCATAAATAGCCCTTTTCGGGGTTGCTGTAGTTGGAGGTTTGGAGCAAAGACTGTTCAGGACATGGCATAGCTGCTTCCCTTTTCAAACCACTGAAACAAAACTCTTCAGATATCAATATGTTTGGCTGCATCCCCTCGCAAAACCCATGCATAATTTACATTGCATCAGTTGATCAGCTGAAAAGCAAAACAAAGCAAGCAAGCAAACAAACAAACACAAGAAATTTCTTTGAAGTCCCCCAACATATTTAACAGGTATATGCTAGCCTGAAGTGATAGAGCCGGAGGCTCTGGGATGTCTTTGTTTTTTAATTCTCTGGAGATAATTTTAAACCAGTAGAAATTACTTGAAGTGACAAGACATACTCTGACCTGCTTTGCTAAGTGCAGTAGAACCACCCCAATGCTGCTCAAGGAGCATTTGCTTTCTCCTGGAAGTAAAGCTTCACCTATTTCTGGTGAATTTGGAACAGCTTTCATGCCCCTGGCAAGAGATTATTAGTCCCCTCCTCACTTTGCTTTGCCTGGCCAGAAGGAAGAGAGAACATCTAGCCCAGCCCTGTTGTCCATCCAGCATGGAGTATGTATGGTCACCAAGAACAACTTTCAACAGTTGGATAGCAGTGCTATCCTAGAGAAATGAAGTCACGCTAGGTGTTGTAAAACTAGGTGTAGAAAATATTTGGTGTTTAGTAAAAACAACACACACTTCTCTGGTTTCCATCCACCATTATCACTGCTGTATGCATTCCACTAAACTAAACCAGACTGACAGCTCCAGCTGTGCTGGTTCCTGTTTCGTCATGCTAGTGCAGGGGAATAGAGTGGATTCAAAAGCTCTGGGCACCGTATAGACCAGTGAGACTTTCCATTAATGCTCTGTGGTAGCTACTACCCTGAGTGTGCAAGATAGGTTCAAAATAGGGTCAAAGTAACCACCAGAGATGGGGGAGCAGTGAAGGCAGCCCTGAGTCAGTGTTCTTCCAATCAAGTTGCTCTGAACTGGCAAGCTCCAAACAAGGCACGTGCAACTATACCAGCAAAGCAGGGCCCTCTCTTCCTCTGGCATCACACAAGTGCCATTCATAGTTTCCTGACTACTTAGACCATGGGCACACGAACAGGTTAAGTTTTGTCAAACTATTACAATTTTTAAAGGCTGTAAATGACAACATAGTTCTTAAAAGCACTTCAGGCTTACCTGAAGAGCAGCAAAAACACCAGCAGATGAGTCAGGGCAAACCATGTCACACTCCCAATCATTTATTTGCACAGTGTAATTTGCTCAAGGTTTACAACTTCAGTGTCACCTCCTTGTTCTGGAGTGCCTAGTCTTAACAAAGTCTGAGCTAGTCACACAGCAAGATTTAATGCTGATAACAATACCTTCCAAATCCTTGTTGTGTGTGTGTGTTGTGGATAGCACAGGATGGAACAGGGAAAAGACAGTGACTACTCTCTTAAGCTCCTTTTGAAGCTTCTGGTATTTCATAGCTATCCTAGGGCCAATTAGGATTCTGATTTAAAGCTTCAGCAGTCCCCGAGGACAATAGCAGCTACAGCAGAAAAATAAATACTTGAGTTTTCTTTTACCTTAGACCAATCAAGGAAACACTGAGACCAACACATTTTTCCATTTCCCTGTGACCACTATTCGCCACCAAAAAATAACTTCTAACCAAAAAAGTAGAGCGCATCAGACAGAATGGTGATTTGGGCCATATGTGATATGGGCCTTGGGAAACAAACTGAAGTATGATATTGCAGCAACTGTAACAAGGCTGTAAGAGTCAATCTACAGGGAGCAATACTTTTATCTGGTCACCTCTTTCACTATATACACAAGCAGAGCATTCCCTCTTCTCGTTAATTTGGCCCATTTGCTCTCCATGCTTCTTTAGAAATTATTAAAAGTGGGCAAATTATGGGCCTGCAAATCTACATGTTTCTGTTTTGTACAAAGCATTGTGACCTTTTTCTGCTCTCCAGTAATTCCAAAGTGTCTTGCTTTTAAAAGTTCAGACTTGTCATGTTGCTAATCCTGGATGAGGACAAGCATGCAACATATATTTGAAAGTTATTGGTTGGAAAATAAGAATGATATTAACATTCAAATTGATTAACCTTTGCAGGGATATCATATTATAGTGGCAGAAGATGGGCTGATACAATTTTAGGTGTCTGATTGAAATGCTGTGACTCACCACCCCTCCAGGCACCCATTTCCCTCCTCTGCCTCTGAAAGGAAGCTGGCCTTCTCTTGGCACTCAGTGCCTCTTCCACTGTTTCCTTTAACATGAGTCAAGACATGATATACACCTTCCAACAATGACTACTGAAGTAAAGGTGCTGAGGATGAAGAATCAGGGGATTGGAAAACATTTGTCAATCTGCTTCTGTACTTAGAGTTTTTATTCCTGGCTGGCTGCTTGTTGGAGCATCCTGCAGGTAGGATCCCCCCTTCAGGTGCTGGGGCTCAACCCCAGCAAGCTTCCCAATGCACCTTTGCTGTGGCCACACAGCCAGCACCAGGCTCACCTGGCAGGGAATGCTCCCAGCTGCTGCTTCTCCTGGAAGACCCCATCCAGCTTTCTGAGTGCTCCTCTGGTGTTTCAGTGCAAAGTTAGGCAGCTCAGTTCAAAATTGAATGGGTCAGTCTCACTTCTTTAGCAAGCAAGGGAAAAACCAACCTGCTCATTGCTATTCCCCAGATTCCCCAGCCAGGCAGAGTCTAACTCAAGACAGCAGAACCTTTTTTTATGCAAAACTGGAGGTTCAGAATGGTCAAAATTGCTACAGAAGATATTCAAAAAGTCTCTAAGAGTTCTGAAATTCACTATAGAAAGTAATAAAAGTGTTATCATATCTGTTGTTCAGCTTGTGTACAGTAATTAGGTTGTTTATGAGTATTCATTAAATTTTTTTTTAAAGAAAAACTCCTAAATGACCTCTTTTAGAGACAGCCACATCTCTTTTCTCATTCAGTGGCCATGGGGTGTAAAATGAAGAACGAGAAATCTCAGGTGCCTGAGAAGGGCAAGGAATGTTGGTATCCACATTAGTTAGAAACAATGGTTTTCCTAATTTTCTGTCTTGAACAAGATGCCACTATGCAAGATGCCACTATGGAGAAGTATGAACCAAAACAGCAAAAGACAAGAATGAAAACACCTTTAGAAGAGAAAAAAAAAAAAAAAAAAAGAATTAGTGAATTTGGCCTGTAAAAAAAAAAAAAAAAAGTGGAAATTGAGGCAATTTCATCCCAATTGTATGCCCCCAAAAGAAGAAATACTTTTTTTTTTTCATTTAAGTTTATGCTGCCTACATTATCCTCCATAAACTGACAAATGATACCATTTTTTTCATTACCTAGAAAGTAGCATTCAAGGAAATAAAATCCTGGCTAATAGCTCTACCTTTACATATATATATATATATCCAGGAGAAACTAGACTAGACTTAAAGGAGGTGCAGCTTCTCCAAGCTACACAGCAATTGCCTTCTCAGGCTATAAATTGTGAGAATGGGAACAATAGGAATCTGAAAGTGCTTTTACAATTACCACTTACTGTTTGTAAAGCTGGTATGTTTTCAAAGGTATCAGTGTTATACGGCAAAATCTGATTAAAAACATGAAATGTAAAAATTTTATTTACAGGTAATACTAAATAATCTCCAACTCCTTTTTATTGCACATAAAAGCTAGATCAGAATTTAGAAGTTCTGTTGTTAAAGCTGCTGTTATTAGCTGGACCAAAATATTAGAAGAATGTTAACCAAATCATATATAAGGCACTAAAAATGCATAGAGTGCAGATCCTGCCTCTACATAAATGAGTAAGCACTTCGACCCTGACTTCCAGAGGAATCTGGGAAGCATATGACAGCGACTCATCCAGTGTAAGTCACCTACAGTTCCTCTGCCAACCTCCATTCCATTATCCTGGTCTCTGCCCTCTGATGGTCTCCAACAACTTTGCAGAGGTTAGAGGAGGAAGAGGACAAGAGGACACCGTCTCGTCACTGTGCTGGGGAAAAGATAAGAAACTCCATCCCCAGCCCCCAGCACAATCAGAAGATGCCTATTCCTATCTGTTTCTGCTTTTGGAGCACAGGATGACCAAATCACACCAGCTTCCAAAAGTACCACCTCATTTTCCTTTGCTCATTCATGGTATATGTCCATATTAGTTCTTCCCTAATCACCATCATTGTCCCTGTCTCCTTCTGTAGAAGCATACCAATGTACCTGCAAATCTTTTATAATTTAGGCACCATCCGACTGACTGTATTCTTTAAGATCATCTTATGTGAAGGACAGCAATGCTTCTTTCAGAACCTTTGTTTCATTTTCTCCAATTGCAATAGATTTATCCTTGGGGTGCCCTCTCTTTATCATAAACTATTATGCTATTTTGCACCCCTACCCTCTTCAAAACAACCACGTGTAATCTCCATTTATAAGAAGGATAGCCACTGATATCCAGTGCAGTCTGCTTACATCTAATAGCAACTTAAAGAAGCTGAGGGCCAACATGCATATAAGCAAATTGCACAGTGCTGTACTTAGACTTCCTGTGACCTGGTCTCTTGTCCCTGAAGAAAGAGAGAATAAGAAAGACATAGCATATTTACATCACTGAATTCCTATTCCTCACAATAGCGTTCAGTCTTTCATTAGGGAATTTTTGACAGTGAAATTAAATGCTCATAAACTGAAACATTGTAGTTAGTTCTCTTCCTTAAATGATGAGGTTGCTTTCAACATACTCTGAGTCAGGACATCGAATTTATTCTCCATGCCCCTGCCAAGACTATGAAACTTCATCCAAACCCCTAGCTGAAACCCTACTATTGCTCTTCGGAGAGCAACTCTGAAGGTTGCTGTGACCACTACAGAAGAGCAGTTGGATCTCCTACAGCAGCATGTCCACATTCAGTCCCACACCAAGCATCTTTCAGTGTATTTAACCTAACTTCCAGGTACTAACTTCACGCATTCAGTTGTCTTTGTGTAAGAGATGATTGCATTTTTTCAGTTATTACTCAACTCTCAATAAATCTTCTATTTCTTAATCCATGTACAGTGATAAACCAGGTTTGCACATGACAGTGGCTGACTAACCAGTACAAACTCCTTTGGCACTGCTGGACCTGAAGGAGACATTTCTTATTTTCAATGGGTTGCAAATGGCATCTCTTTTTTTTTTTTTTTTTTGACTTGTATTAATACAGCATATTAAAATCCATCTTCAGTGGGCAAGAATTCTGATGTTACATATCAGCAGGGCTGTAAAAACATTTTGATCTTCTCTGCCAAACTTTTTTTCTGGAATGAAAGCTATGTAGAAATTCTATTACAATTTGTTGTATACTTTTTATTTATATAGTTTTATATATATATGAAACTATTGATATCTCTCTGTAGCAACAGATATGGCTCACATATTTCTAACAAATGAGACTGTTATTAGATGCATGCGATGAATTGCCTGGAGATATTACCATGGTACTGTATGTTTTATCATGCAAGCTGAAAACTAAATTGTTTTGTTCCCTTGATGACTGCAATACACACAAGGAACTCTGTAAACTTCAATTACAGCTGCCAATTTTTTGCACATTCCCTAATCAGTTCAGTTATAATAAAATAGAAACTTGAAGTCTTTATAATCTGAGGCTACCTGGAAAATATGTGGGTGGAGCTGGTGGAAAGACTGAGAAAGGACAAGAACTGCACCAGGATATATATAACAAAAACACAGATTCCAAACACATCAATAGTTTCAGATGAGATAGAGTTAATTTTCTTCATAGAGGCTCAAAGAGTGCTGTGTTTTGGATTTTTGATGAAAATAGTGGTGATAACACATGGATGGTTTCAGTTGTTGCTGAGGAGTGGTTGCACAGAGCCAAGGCCATTTCTGAAATCAGTTATGTTGTATAATGTCAATGTATCAAACCTGTATCAGTGGCTCCTGCATATCAGTGTTGATACTTGTTTCTCAAAAACCGTGGAATCACTAGCATCTCAAATATCAAAACACAGGCAAACTGACAAATTGCATTTGTAAAGCTGTCTGAAGAAGTTAGGATGAAAGGTACAGGAAGTCAGTAAACTTGCCAGACTATAGAGCCAAAAAGCCTTCTTCCAGCCAAAAGAGGAAGAGTCTCCAGTCTCTACGACTGTGGAAGAGAATGTATTCCATTGCCCTTTGCAATACTGCCCAAAAGCTATATAAAATGAGAACATTAAAGAGAAATTAAGGGTCAGTATCTGTAGTTATCATATTTTCTCACATTCTATATTATGGTGGCAAATCCTTGTTTTGGATAACTGTAAAACTGAAGGAAACTTTTAAAAGAAACTATGGACTTACCATCACCAAGCATTCAAAAAATCACACATAAATACATGACTATCAGGGGTCATAAATTCAGTTTAAACATCTGAGATGAAGACTTATTCTCAGTGAAGTAGATGGCAGATTTGATTTCAACAGTGTATGGTTTCCACTCTGTGACATTTCCTAAAAAGCTTCAGGTTGATTTTATTTGCAGGTCAGGCTTCTAAGTCTGGAAGGTACATTTAAGTTGCATTTTCACTTTTTGTTTTTACCTGCAGAAGAGCTAAAAACAAACTAACAAACAAACAAAACCTTAGCTTAGTTCTTCCTTAGGAAGAACTGAAAATCTCATTAGAAATAATAAAAGGACACAGACCTAGCACTTTAAAACATGCCATGCTTGAGACACAATATGAGTCAATTCTGTCACAGTTCTCAACTGCCAAAGTCCACCTAGTTAATAAACTTTAGCAGGAAGGGAAGGACTAATGACATCAACTCTGCTGAAAGTTGGTGGGTTTTGTTTTGTTTTTAATCACTTGTTCTAAATTAACCTGGTAAAGTAAAAAGTTTAGCTCCCATTCCAAGAGGTGTCTTTTTTTTCGGGGGAGGGATATGGTAGTAAAAGCCCCCTCTCCTAACATGTTATACACCAGGGTATGGAGTTTCTAAAAATCCGTGACAAATTCT
Source organism: Cygnus olor (assembly GCF_009769625.2). NCBI lineage: Eukaryota > Metazoa > Chordata > Aves > Anseriformes > Anatidae > Cygnus > Cygnus olor. The sequence goes on from NC_049169.1 coordinate 46,761,770, forward strand.
ACTATCCTCCTTACCATAAAAAGGATTTTGCATGGGGATAATTCCCTTCTACCCCAGCAGGTTACTTTTGTCAGCAATCCTTGTGAATAAAAGTTGTGCAGTGATAAAAATAATGAAAACATGACCTGTTACTTTTGTTACTGATCAGATCCAGTGACAAGGAGTGCAATTTGTGTAGACAAATTTAGAGAGGAGATGTACAATGTGCTCCAAGACATTTTTCTTGGGTATGTAAATTCTATGCACATAAATGTAGGTTATGTCTAAAATGAGATAAATACAATCTAGAGAAATGGAGTTTTTGTAGGCCATTAAGAATAAAACAGATGGCCTGTCTTCCAAGTGCTCCCAGAAAAGACATAGCAAACCCTTAAAAACAAATGGAAGAAGGAAAATGGGTCCACCCAAAACATTACTTGACTTAACAATTTAGAGTGGCTTACAAGGTTACATGAGGAAATACAGTGCCCCCAAATGTGCCCACTTTGGCTGTGAGATGCACAAGAAGCCTGTAACCATGCTGAATTGCTTCCCTTCTCCGTTTCTCAATTACTGCTTTCCTATCTCTCTGTAAATCTGATTAAATTGTGCCTGCTTAGTGAAGGGCAAAGGAAAGAGGAGATGGACCTGGCTAGGATTGAATAGGAAAGCAAGGAAATGAAAAAGACAAAAAAGAGAATTTGTCTTATTATTTTTTTAAACCTTCTACGCTCTATGACACTTAACACCATGCAACTTAGAAAGGATTTTGGAAAAGCTCAAAACAAATACTTTTAAAAAGAAGGAAAAAGCCAATTCCAGATAAATCATTTTTCTAAGCTCTGTATCCAGATTACATTGCAATAACATAAGCAGAGGCAGGGGTTGATTTTTATGTTACCTGTAAGACTCCAATCTAATCAACCACATAACTAGCTTAAAAATTTGGAAGCTTTTCTCCAGCTCTGAAGAGTTACAGAATTAGACATCAGTTCTTCATACTGCCTGTATAAGCCTTTATGTCAGGACCACTGAAAAGAGTTCTGCTGAATACACTTCAGACAGAGGCATGGAAATGCAGCACAGAAAGTAGGCTTTTTTTTTTTTTTTTCATTTTAATCCCCTGAACAAGAAATCACAGACTGAGAGTGGAGGCAAAACTCAGTTTTCAAACCCAACATTCATTCAGAGTGCAGTGTTACTGTCAATTGCGTTGATGGCTGGCCTGTAAAGGAATTTGCTAAGGATTTTCTGGGAGAGAAAAAAAAAAATAAATAAATAAAGAAAAATTCTTGCTCCTTGATCAGGTTCACCACCACACTTTTTAGCTACTGCTCCATATGATCTTTTGTCTGTCTCCCCTCCTCCCTGTCTGTTCAGATTGAACTGTGCCCACTCACAAATTGGACGGTCCCTGTTGCAGAGATGCCAGATGCAGGATGAATACTTGAACAACAGAAAAAAAGTAGCTTACAAACACTTCTGATAGCCAGCAAGACATGGCTGCATTCCAGAAAGCACATTTAAAAAAAAAAAAAATACACAGGAAAAAAAAAACAAACACCAAAACAAAACCAAAACCAAAGAAAAATACCCAAAAACTTGTTTAATTTTTCAAGAAGATGTAGCTGAATTACAGTAGCAAAGTGTACAAATGCCTCCTCAGCCATGTGTGTGAGTGCACTGGCAGGCCTACAGATATGGCAGCAGCAGATTAGTGAGAGTTAAGATTTGCTTGATGCATTAATCAAAAGAAAGGAAACTTTTAAGTGGGTCAGCTCAGAGGGTGCATTATTTTCAGCATGCATCTCAACACCAGGGAAAGCTTTGGCTGGCAATTGTTTATCACTGTTAACATTTCTCACGGCTTTTGCTGTTAAGGTAGTGATGGGCTGCAAACACCACTAGGTCTGAGAAGTAACATTTCTTACATTTTTTGACTGCACTAAAGCCCTAGGAAATGTCATTTCTCTGCCTATCAACTTCATCAAATATTGAGATTGACATTTTATTCAGATCTCTCCTGTTTGCCAGTAATTACACAGCAGTGTATTCTACCGTACAATATGGAAATGAGTGGAAACAATAGGGATATGAGGGGAATATACAGTCACTGAAAAGTGCACACAGCAAAGCTCCGGGCACAGAAATCCACCCCCCCCCCCCCCCCATCATTGTTTGCACCTATAAAAAAATACTTTATTTCCAGATTGCTTGTGGTCTCTGTGGAAATGGGTTCAGGGAAACACAAAAAGCAGACAGTCAGATATATAGCCAGGGTCAAATCTTGTCAGGAGTTCAGGGTAAGATGTCTAGCAGAGGAGAGCAGCTGTTGTTGATGGCTGAAAAGGTGGTGATAATCCACTGAACTGCTGCTTTACCAGGATGGAAGGTGAAGCTGGAGGCACCATTTGACTGTTTGACAGCCACAGAATAACTGCAGTGTAAATAGCTGAGATACTGCTTAAGTTCTAGGCAAGGTGATAAAAATTTTAGGTCCATTCTTACAAGGGTACCATCCCAACTGATTTCAATGGCCCACCAGAAAGCCCAGCAGCTGCACCCCCAAATTCAGTTTCAGTTCTACGTCCTTTTGCCTTAAACTGCTATGAAAATGACTGAATAGGGAATACATTTTTAAACAGGGAACAGTTATTAAGCACTAAATTTCTACCAGTATAAGTCATTTAGTATTAATAACTCCACTTCATAATTAACTTTGCATAACAATAGTAGCTGGATACCCTCATCCTGTGATAAGCAACAGGCTCCTCTGCCCTGGAGACAGTATAATCAAAGCTGACAAAAGAGAAAGAAAGGATAATGTACGAAGAGATTAAGTGAATGTCCAAGGTCACACAGACATGTGCCATAGAGGCTGGAGCTGAACCTGAAGATTTGGAGTTGCACTGGCAACTGCTGCTATTTTTATGTTCCTAAAGCACGCTGCTGTGAGAAGGCACAGCAAAGGAAGGTATATTATGGATCTAACTCTCACCTGAGGATTAGCTATCCCTGAGGTCAACCAAGTAAACTAGCAGAGCTGGATCTAATCCGTCTGCAATTTAGAAGATGGTCCTTCATCAGTCACAGCTCTACAGTGAGTGCTGAAAGAGTTAACAGACTGAAACTGCTATGAATTCTACTGAGACAATGAGAAAGTAGATGAATGTCTCATCAATATTAACATGGAATGATGTTAATGTTTATTAACCTGAAAATATTTGGGGAACACTAAGGAAAACAGAAACAAAACCAAAACCAAATCAACTGCTGAGTGTCCTGCAAAATCTTTTTTTCCTGCCAAAGGCCTGTCTCAATTGCCTGTCTGCCACCGTGAGTGTAACCTACACCGCTCTTACTGTTTCTGTCCCTGAATGTCTAAGCATTTTAAATATCCGGTGAGATAAAGACACTTCTTTATTTATGAGATGACAAAGAAAAGACAAGAAGGGGTGGCACTGGTTATCTGTTTTTTTACTCCTGAAGTATTAGCAGGTTATCAGTACCTCTAAACAGGATAGCAATTTGATTTCAAAACTGGTTTCATTGCTGCCCTTTTCACCTCATTTCTCAGAAGACTTGGAGTCACATTCTCCTTTGATTCTCTTCCTCTGACCCAGTGGAGATGTTTGAAGAGATACTTACGTTCAAGTGTAACTTTCTTTAAAAACTCAAGAAAATCTCTGCATACTTTCTCCATCAAGGCTTTGTTTTGTTCAGTTTGCCATCCCATTTATGATCAACTCAACAACTTGTATACATAAATGTGATGGTGATTTTTGATACAGGTGTGGAACTACCCAAGGGCTGATAATTAAGTTATGTTCAACCAATTATCTGCTACCAAAACTCAATCATAAATGCAAATAAAACTTGTAGACCACAAAGACAGCTATGTCCTATCCCGTATGCTATAAGCAGTTACACATTATTTTTCCTTTCATTGACTGAATCTTTGATGCATATATTCAACTTTGAGCACTGCATTTTTGATGCGAATAAAACTAACAATTTTCATTGCTGGCTTCCATTTTTTTGATCTAGCAGAGCAGAAGGTATTTAGTTGAAAAAAATATATAAAAATCTTCAGGACATAATGATACTGAGGTGACTCTGTGCTACTTCTGCACCTGGTAAGATGGCTGAATATGTCCCTGCCGTACTCCACGTAGTTGTGTCTGAACGAGACTGATTGATCCTTACAATATTGTTAAGTCAGTCAATGATTTTGGCTAATAAATCTGGGTTACATATGACAATAAAATGAAGCCTGCCCCTTGAAATACAGTTTATGACCACATCCCTGCTCTTGGGCAAGACTTTTAATAGTTTTCTCTGCTTGTGAAGGGGGTAATGGCTTGTAGAAAATGAGTTGCTTTTCTGGATCCCACAGGAAAACATTAATACTGGAGAGCTCTATGTCCTTGTGCTAAGGCTAATTGTCTATTTCATTTTCTTTTTCTTTTCCATTTTTCCCCAGCAATTCATAGGTAAAGGAATGCTTACTTTACTGCTTCAGAGACATTTATGGAATGCATATATTTTATTTAATCTTCATCACTTAGCCATGTAAATTATGTCTTCATCTATTGCTGTATTTCTACCATTAAAAAAAAAAAATGTTTTATTCAAACTGGATGTCATAAGAAGGAAGCTTCTGTTATCAACGTTTTCACCTCCCTTCAGATAAACTACTACACGTTACGGCCAATACTACACCAATATTATTCATGTATCAATGTGAAAGGAAAATTCATTCTTCTGCAGCCCAGGCAGAGCATTACAAACACGACACATATTGACAGTAACCTCACTTCACTGCTATATTCTTTTTCCTTGGTACTGGTTTGTATGTAAGACTAAAACACTGGCAAAATAAATAAATAAATAGATTAGAGAGAGAGAGAAAGAGAAAGAGAGAGAGAGAGAGAGAGAAGGAATGACAGGCCAGGGAAGAATCTCATTCTTTGTAAATGAGAAACTCAGCTTATGATATAACCCTTTCAGCCAGGAGCAAACCGAGGCTTTTCAACTCCAATTGTCTGATCTGAGGTACGTTCCCATTTTTAATGAGACATTTACTAAACTTCTGCATATATAGAGAAAGCTAATTTACTTCTTTAGAGTTCAGTCATGTTTCCATCTCAATATAATTAGAGCAAATTGTCTTTAAAACAATATTGATTTTAGATTAAAGCTTTCCATTGCAATACCAGTAGAGGCAGCGTTTCTCTTACTTAACCTTGATGACAGATAATGTCAAATTCAACAAAAACTATTTAATAAAGAGCACAGTCAAAACAATTTTGACTCTTAAAAGAGAAAACTAGTTAAAACTGTGTTAATTGCTCTATCAAATGAAAAATATGCATCCTGTTATAAATGGAAAAGCTTCACATTCTTCTTCTATTTTGTTATTAATACTTCAAAAATATTAAAAAACATTTCTGCTGCATAGATGCTTGTTTTTTTACTTTATCTCATGAACATGGCTTGATTCCCCTGCTCTATGTCCAAAGGAAATATGGTAATGTTTACTTTTAACTGTTAACTCTCATGATTGTTCTCAGAGGTAACCAGAAACTAACATCTACCCATTTGGTGCCACATCCACTAAGAATCCATCTTCCATTTTCCTAAAATGTGCTACTGCCAAAAGAAGTGAGTCCTCCTGAAAGGGACAGAATAAACCAGAACATCTTCTGGAAGAGGAATCCTTCAGTCAGCCAGAGCACATGAAGTTTGGAAGGTTAAAGTTTGGCAACTTTATGAACAGAAACTCAATTGCCTGCTCCACATTAGTTTGAAGAAATGAGAGAAGTTGCTTCAATACACCACAAGAAGGGCCATGGAGCTATTCCCACTTCCATCTTCAAAACCACTGAAAAAACTGGAGGCTGGCACTACTCTGAGATCATCTGTTCACACCAAATGTCTGCCAAAGAATTACAGCTGGTTAGCACAGATACTTGACCACAACTGTGTACACCTGTCCCATTTGCAGTTTGGATGGCCAGCAACCTAGGCTCTGAATATACATTACCAAGATGACTGTGTTATGACCAAGTGGTATATCATCTTCCATTAGACAGGGGAGGTGAGGAACACAGACACACGAGGTAGAGAAAATGAGGTATTCAGAAAAAAAGATAGCAGTAAAGAGGTAATAATATTTAGCTTGACTCTAACCTAAATATTTTAGCATTACTAGTAAAACCAAGGCAAATAGCAGCAGTTTTCAGAAGTACATTTGCAGGATGTCCAATCCTGAACAACTCTGTGCATTCAAAACATGTCTACACCTCCAGCTATGCTTGTCATAGTAGATGGTAATAGCTGCACTCTTGCAGTAAATTCCAGTTATTTTGGTAATGTTGTTTTTAGTTCATCATGGTTACAGCCTACATTTTCTTGCCACAGCCAGCATGAATGACGGAGAATGTTGACACTTTTACATTTACTATCATTTTGGGTGTTGTTTTCTTGGTAATATAGGGATGTACTGTAATAAAAGCAGTCACTGTGTATTGGTTGTTTTTATTCAGTAAGCTTAGTGTGTGTCTGGTTCCCCAGAGAGGATTTAGAAAGCTGTGCCTGGCTCTAATGCACATGTATAGAGTGCCTCTCTTTGCTGAGGCCCTAAAATTTTCATGCATTAAAAAAAAAAAAAAAAAAAAAAAGGCATGAAGAGAATGTTCCCATATTTTTCTATGTCTGGCTACCTCTGTGAATTACACAAAAAACATTTCATGTGACCAGGCCAGATGTTGCCACAGTGCAAACAGGTGCGTGACCACAGCCACATTACTATAATCAGTTCACAGGACTGAGACTGAGAATTGCTTTGCTAGTACAGCAATGATACACCAAAAGGGTAAGGGTGAGAATGATCATCTTCAGAGCCCTTCCAGTACACCAGTGTTTGATTATTGTTATTCCTCATTCTCAATGGTCTCATCTGCTCCCCTCCCACCACATACTTAGGGGGTTCACTGAGATTAGACAATTTCAAAGGTCTTTATCCTCTGAAGTTTGCTTTCAGGTCTATAAAAAAAATAATAATCATAATCATAATCATAATCCAGAGGGGCATTCCTCTTAAAGAGATTCTTGGCAGAAAACAAAATTTGATTATGACTATTTAATTAGGCCCTATCCAACCTGGCCTTCCAAGGGTGGAGCATCCACGTCCATGGAAAGCAACAGAAAGAAGCACAAGTTCAAAAACAAACTCAGACAAATCAGATTATAAAACACTAAAATATGACATCACTTTTTAAAGAACCTTCAAAAGATTTCAGTGCAAACAAGTGAAAAGTCACTAGTGTCTCACAAAACAACAGTGTTTGGAAAAAGTAACAGATAAAGCTTTAGATGCTGTTTTATTATAGCATTTAACATTTGAAGATACTGTTATACTTAGCTAGGAAACTAGTCTTGTACAGCCAAGAATCCTCCCTGTTAATGTACTGCAGATCAGACACAATGGGTTTTATACTGTATTAATTCTTTCAAGAGTTCCACTATCAACTGATTGCAGTACCTCTACTGGAAATAATTGTAAATGTTCTAGTGCCAATAAAATAACTTCTAAATTGCCAAAAGATGAGTTTTTTTTTTTTTTTTCTGAAAGTTCCTTTTTTAAAAAAAGATATTTTAAAGTTCTGTATATTCATTCACTTAATTTTCACTTCTTTATTTCCTGCTAAATCTTCCAGAATGTTTTACACTAAAATGCAAGAAGACCCCTCCAGATTCTATTTCCGGAGTAGCTGCTACACATATCATAAAGTTGATCGTCCTAAACACCTGGATTTCAAAAAAATAATGTTAAGCAACTTAGCATGAAAATTAAGAAACTTTAAAATCAGTTTTATCATCAATCTTTTCTCTTTCGGTAGCAGCTGCTGTTCTCTCTACCCTAAATGTACTCATGGTGCAACTTCTGGACCAATAGAAGCTGGGTATTGTTTTCAGAATGACTGAAGTACACTTAATCTCATTGACTTTCAGTTTTGCTCACCATGGCATGCCCCTTGAACAGTAAGTGACAGATGTGTCTATTGTCCACAGTAGGACTTAAAAGGCATCAGTGCCTTTTTGACAGGATTCATTTCCCACCTAAAATGTTTTGTCAGACAGAAGTTAGACACACTATAAAAAATCCTTCTTCCTGGATCACAACTGTTAAAACAGAGCTTTTAGAAAGACATTTGGAGGGCTTCTGGGTCTGGTATGTTATGACACGTCCAAGAGAACCAGTGCTTGCTGATGGATTCAGGAAGAATCCAAAGCTTTGAACTGCTTCCTGTGAAAAGAGAACTAACCCACAGCAATGCTCTCATTTGGGCATGACACACACATAAGTCCACTTTGTTTTATTTGTGTGATACCACTTGAATTTATTCTGAACTAATGTCTGTTTCTAGAATGATAATGTATTCCATGTTTATTGTCCATGTAACAAAGGATTTGGCCTTTTACACTAAAGAATAGCAAAAGGAAGGTGAGAGATTTTCTTGGGCTAAATGATCATCAGTACCATTGTAGAGACAAGTGTGGCTGCAGTAAGCAGTCAGGTGTGGTTCCCGAAAATGGTCTGGGCAAAGGTTAGAGCCATGGTGGGGCTATTTTTCTTTCTGATGTTGATGGCAGAGCAAAGTAGTGCATCAAACCTCCCAGTGCTCCTGCTGTGAGCAGTAGCTAGGCTGTCATTACCGGCTTTATTCCTATATTTGATATCACAATTCTTCTGAGGAAATCTCTGTCCAGTTTAATGCTCTTTAGCACAAAATCCAAAGGACTGGATTAATGAATTTAACTCAAAAAGAGGTGAATTTGTGCAACATTGTCATTTTTCATTGCAAACAGCCTCTACTGCAACCCCCAAATCTTGTGCACTAGACTCTGTGTGTAAACTAGCCATATCTCCAAGGAAAATGTCCTGTTCTATACAGAGATTTTAACAGCTGAGGCACAAAAGAAAATAACGGTACCTGGCAACTGATGTCTCTATAAATGCTTTCTTTCAAGTTGGATCTGCTAGAAAAGCTCCCTTTTAAGTTTGATGAACAAATGCTGATTGCACCATGGAGACAGTTACTACAAGTTACCACCAGCTAGTGGAAGCAAGGAAGAAGACAAAACCCTATAATATTCAGGGAATGCTTTCCTCTGCTAATCAGAGGAAGCTGGAAGATCAAATATGTGTTCAGTGGGCAGTTGCTACTGGGTTGGCTTTTTATCTCGGTTCAATAAATTGACTTGCTCACTTGTTACTAAAGCAGATTATTGTAAATGGGCTTCTTGGTCAGCAGCACCTCTTGATAACATTTTAATTAAAATTAATATGTGTCTCATTTGCTTTTGGGGGTCTCATATGTGACACTTCAGGACACTGACGGTGTCAGATGCCATTTTCTTCAATTAATCGGTACATAATTATATTCAAATGGCTGGGAAGAGTGCAACTTTTTCCTTCGTGCAACATTTCCCATTTTGATATTTGCTCCACTGATAGTGCCCCGTACAAAAATCACACTTCCCCTCTGAGAGAAGACACTGTGTTGAACTTGCAGATCTTTCCTATGTCTTTTCCCATTACAAAAATTGGTACTTATGATTCCTGTCATTCCCCATCAAAATAAGGTCAGCTCTTAAGTGCTGTCTGGCTGTTGTCATGGACTCTTCCAGACACCTTGTCTACCAGGCTGCATCAGGCAGCAGTGTGCCTCTGTCTCCAGACGGAGAAAGGACAACATCAAGCACCAAGGGACACATCCTGCCCCCACTTCTCCCTGGAGGAGAGTCACAGACCCAGCTTAGGCTGGGGTAGCGCTGGCCAAAGCAGGCAGTACAGCATGCAACAGTCACAGCTGGTGTAACCTGCAGGCTGGGAATGCCATCACCACACTGGGCAGGATCAAGATGGGCATGTGAGAAAGGGAAAAAATAAAAATACTGATGTAAAGCAAAAGTAGCCAGGCTTGATAATCTTTTATTTCCTAAGATGTCTAATGGGAATTTGGCCTGCTGAGCCAGAGCTCCTATGGGGGCCATCAGTTTATGGCACTCATACACAAATCTGCATGTACTTAACTCACACTGCCGCATTTAGGAACAGGAGTGCTAGCTTCTCACTTCTGCATTAAGTGAAAGCACGGAGGCTAGTTCAAAGACACAAATGATATCTGTGCAAAAACATCAAAAGAGATAGGCCTCCATGCTTCAGGCTACCACAGGAATTACTGCATTGAGTTTCCTTCTGGCATTAATGATAAATAGTCAGAATCACTGTTCTATGTCTCATACCATACATCCTTCTTGCAAATACACATCTACTTCCTATCAATGATAGACTGTCTTCTCTGCACCTATTCATAAAATGGGGACCATTATTTCCCTTTGTACTACCCATGCTATGCTAAAAAATAATTATTAAAGAAACAGGACGGTCATCTTGCTTCTTTAGTCCTGGCATCCCACTATCGTTATAAGTATTTTTCCACAGTGTTTCCTTCTTTAAGGACTCTGTAATGAACTTTTTGTTCATCAGGAAACTAGCTTGCAAGCCACAAAGATCAGAGCTTTATTTCAAAGGGAGGGAAAACAGTATGTCATTTCATCTAATGCACATTTAGGTGAATTTATAACTCAGGAAACAAGTTACATGATCTTACTGACAGGCATTGGTGCAAAGAAGCAGTGCAGCAGAATTTAAACATTTTAGGCACCTCCAGAAAGAGATGTAAGACTCTCTTTTGCAACACACATAACCAGTGATCAGAGAAGTTACTCTGTTTTCAGCTCCATAAACTCACATGTGTGTCAACGCTCTATTTGTGCAGGTGACTTTAAAAAAATTATTTTTTTTTTTTTTTGGTGCTGTGTTGCAGACACCTGTCCACTTGGAAACATCTAAGCCACAAAACAGCTGTCAGATGGTAGCACCTTTTGGTTACTCTGAACCAGGGCTGGATTCAACCCAACAGTGACTGAGAGGTGAGAGATTTGGTATGATCTTATCAGTTTTCCGAGCCATCTGGTTCCAAATGTGCAATTTAACAGTGAAATATTGCTACAAAGAATCTAACAGCATTTGTGAAGTTTAAGACTAGAATTATCCTTTGAATGATAGATACAATCATATCAGCTTCCACATATTATGCATTTAAAATATAGCTACCATTCGCAGTGAAGCAAAGATAACCATCATTAATTCTAATGCAATATAGAATGATGCTCATATAGAAGTGAAATCTCATCCAAATATTTGATCTGATGTCAAAGTAACACATGTAAATCAAGATAAAGATATCAACACAAGATAAAGAAGTTAGTAAAAACATCTGTGCAAATTTCCATCCGAGTACTTCACTTTTCATACATGAGGTAGAAAACAGCTTCTCTTGCACTGCATTATCTGTATGCAGTGTCATACACTATAGCAGTGAGTGACAGTCTTCAAAAACTGAAGGGAAGAACTTAATAGGTTACTTCTGTCAGTCTCACTGCAATAGCCAATGAGTGATCCACAAAATTCAGATTAGCCAGAGCACTTCCAGGAAGGGTATCCCAGCCTTGCTTCTTCCCTCCCTCCTTATACCCATTCTCCAGGTGTAGAAATGAAGCACAGGCACTTACCAATATTTGCTGAAGATCACACAAAAACCTCTAGCAGAGGACTAAGTTGACAGACTTCCTCCAGGTCCATATGTGTGTCCTAGCTGGATGATGGTGTGCATTCTCACGCTCCTTCTACAATGTATACATTATTTTTATGACACACAATTCCCAATGAGTTTGGAAGCTTAGACATCAAATTGGGTGGACAGTCCTTGCAGCCATTAGGAAGCTCTATTAAAGTGAATACACAGCTAAGAAAGGGAGGGCTATGCTCCAGACCAGGCTACAGAAATAGCATTTTAATATTATTTATGATTTTATTTGAACTTTTAGTAAAATATTAATTCATATCCTGATTCTAATATAAAATTCTTTATTATCTAGTGGTACTAAATTTCAGGCTCTCACAGTTTTAAAGTAGGCCAAATGCTGGGTTTGAATACCCTGACATTGTCTTTCTAGAACATAATAATCAGTCAAATGTAAAAATGAGCTTGAAAGTTAACACACCAGTATGGATAAGAACAATTCTTGAAGAGTAAATTATGTCTAATTAACTAGAGTGAGATAGCAGCTTTTTTCTCACATCGTGTTTCATTTCATTGTTAGGAGTCATAATCTTTACATTAACCAGCTCTTCAGCTGAAATGTGGGGGAGTGCTACTTGTGAAAGGCTCCAAAACTGGACTTAAGATATCAGGCTATGCAGTTCCTCGCAGCTGAGAAATATGTCAAATGCTGCTCTCTGTTGTATCACAACCCTGACATTGGCTTTCAAGGAAGGATTCAGCCTGAAAACCCCTTTCAAGTGGAACAGAAACTTTGAAGGCAGCATCAGAACAAAATCACGTTCCAGTCTTCACATCTGTCTGTGCACTTGGCAGATGCTGCACACCAATAATTTAAATTAAGGCTTTTTTTATTCTCAGGCTTTGTGATAATTCCAGGGCATTTCCTCCACCATATTTGTAACCTATTCATCATACCATTTTACTGCATAATGAAGACAAATGCCAACAGTTTAGCAACAGATTTGGATAATGGCGAGATGTACAGTAACACAGAGTAATATGACCAGGCTTGCAAGTTCTAATTGAATATTTTTCTGATCCTACTTCCATTAATTGTTCCTCCTGTTTCATTTTTTTTCCTCACCATTTTATATGCTGCTGGCCCCCCTTTCCCTCTTCTCCTCAAAGCGCATCTTGAAAGCATTTGCAATAAATAGATTCTGCTCCCAATGTGGAATCAGGCTTTCTCCTTATCAATATACACTGCTTATGTGCCGATGAACTATCAAGTTGCTGATGGAGGAAACAGTACATATCTCAGGCATGGTACTTAATTGGTATGCTGGCCCATGCAAAGCTATCTGATTGCATTCAGTGACTGGCAGGGACAGAAAGCATTTCCAAGGGAAATAATATCTAGCTGTGAATGTGGGAATATGTGTGTAAGAACTGAACAGTAAACACCAGCCTTAATTTTAATATCTCACATCATGCAAAACTTAAAAAAAGATGAGTGCTCTGATATTCAAGCAGACCCCTGCGGGACAGAAATGTTATCATAATAATATTATAGAAGCCAATGTAAAATATCCAGCTGCTGTGAGAGTTTTAGGGGCATCAAACGTTCTTGAATCACCATTTTCCTTCTACAAATGAAAGTATTTACCTATTAACAGCAGCAAAAGTATATTATTTTACTGGGCTGTATGACTGCAAGCAACATTGCCTTTCAGTTTAGGCTTTGATAGGTTAGCATTTAATGTCCCAAACAGCCCTTAAACGCTCCAAGGTGAAAATGTAAAACCATAATCCAGCTCTAAATGGTCATTTTAAAAAATGATCATCCCAAAGCTCAGGAGTGCCTTTATCTGTTTATGAAGCATTCCTGTTAAAATAGTTACACTAGGAATGTGGGGAGGATGATACCCATTTAATTTTATGGTGTTTTTCTCTCTCTCCAATGAGAAAAGATGGCTGGGACTGCAACAAGAGCCAAATTCTCTTTGCCTTATTCACACAACTAATCACATTGACTACAGTGGGACTGTTTGTGGAGGGGATTTGGCCTGGACTCTTACTGTGTCAATTATCTTTCTTTACAAGCAGGTTTCTCTTTTTGTCTTACTCTCTAGCCAAACTGTTACTCATACGTTTCCAGATTAAATGCATGACAGACAACACCAAAGATTTGAAAGCTGCGAAAAGAAATATCAGTTCAGATCTCTGGGTTCAGATTAAAAACAGAGAAGCAAAACAAAACAAAAAAACTTGACAAAACAAAACATCTTGCTGACACAACTTTTAGGGAATTGGTCAAGGAAGATTTACACAGAACTGTTCAGACAATACCTGTATTGTTCATCCCTTAGGCTTTACATCTGCTTTCCCAGAAATGAGAAGGCAAGAAAGAATTTGTGATATTCAGAGACAATTCGTGTGCAAATCCTGACCTTCATAAAGATGTCCAAATGCTCACAAGTTGATAAATTTTTTTTAAAGTAATGCGTGACATAAAGAGAATTGGGAGCCGCTCTGCCTGGGCAGTCATTTAAGCTGGGGCAATGAGCAACTACAGGCTGCTGGCCACGTACAGCTCCTTGTCTGAACCCAGCCCAATGGGCTCCTGCTGAGAGCTTTTCACACCTCAAAGACAAATCGTGGCAGCCTTGATCAGCTCCTGGGTCAGACACCTCCAGAAGCACCTCGGGACCACAGTGCTGATAGACAATGGCTGCCCTGTTTCACCTGATCCGCTGCAGTTATTGAGAAGGACCTTTGCCACTTCAGACAAGTGTCCCCACTTTCTCACCCTGATTCCAGCATCACTTGCCAGCTTCTTTTGGGGTTGCTGTTGAAAACAAACAAAAAAAAAAATCAGTTCTCCAATGCTCTTCCTTCAGGGCTATCTGCTAGCCCAGCCTCATTTTGTGGAGTGTGAGAAAGTGGAGCTGGCTTTTCCTGAGCTCCTCTTGTACTCTCTGCTTTTGTGGGATGGGGGGAGGGCTGTTCTGGATTATTTATTTATTTATTTACCTAGCTGGGTGGCAGAAGAAACCTTAGCAAGCTAGGCTCATTGTCTAAGTAGCTCATTGTCAAGTTCTTTGAGAGGAGGGGATGAAAGCACTGCCTTCCTCTTGAACATAACTCAGCAAGAAGGAGGAAAACTTTCTCCATAGCAGCCCAGACCTTCATCCTGAGAGACAAAAAGTGTGCTACAGAATACCCAGTCCTTTTCTGAGAGCCTGGAAGAGGGCTCAGGAAAACAGCTGACCCAGTGAAATGCCAGATTTGCTCTGCTTATAATCACAAGTATCAGTACCCCCAAAAGAAGGGAAAATCTTGACAGGAAAAAAAAAAAAAAAAAAAAAAAAAAAAAAAAAAAAGCTTTATTATTTCCAGTGCACAGATATAATAAACACCCGTGATTACTGATTCTTCCAAAATGGTATGGACTGTAGATTTATTGGGAAGCAAGTGTCAATCCTCCTCAGACCTTGCAGATCCCTTCAGTTTTACAGAATAATGATGGGAAGGGTACAAACCTCAAATGATATTTCAGCACTGGATATGATAGCAGCAAATTCCCAGCAATGGCATAAGTCTTCAGTTTCCCATATTTAATCACTTTGCTTTCTTCAATGCTGCACACTAAAGGACAGAAGGGACAAAAGATTCGATAAACAGTTCTGCACCCTTTGTGCCCTATTCTGGATGTGAGTGTACGCTGCAGCAATCTGAGATGTCAAGTCTAGCTGTCAAGGCAAGAAAGAACAGAGATAAATGGTTGCCCTGTCGCACAGCCGTGCTTACTGCAAACTAAGCATAAACATGGTATTTAGAGCCCTAACATTTGAATAGGTTACAATACACTTCCAAATGAAAGAAAGTTTCCATAATTAAGGGATAAAGAAGTTGACAGAATTTCTTAGCCTACTTGTATAACATTTTTCTAAAAGACAGAATTTGAGGGAGATTGGATTCACTTCAGCAAGGTATGCTGCACAGCGAATTGTCTGATGCTTCCCAAGTACATTTTGCCAATTTTATCACCAGTAGTAAATTGGGTGAACTTCTGAATTTCAATGCATGAGACTCCTCATGCGTCAAGATGAGATAATTCTGTGACTTGGATGATTACTTCTGAAGGCAAAAGGCCAAAGTTTTCTCCTTGAACTTTACATATGAATTGATCAAGTCAATGCATTTTATATACTTTAAGGTACCTCCCTGCTTTGCCTAGCCACATCAAGGGAATACAGTGGTAAAAAGCCATTTTCTTTCTACTTGCAGAACATATTAGCATTTGAGAGGAAAACATCTATAAAAGACCTTATAAAAGTCTTCAGAAAATCCATTAATCCCGGACATTTTGTCCATAGTTCCTTGCAGTGCTATCAGAGTGTCTAGGCTATTGACCTATAATTAATAGGATTTTTAAGAGTTCTGTTATGGTTACTCTTCAGAAGATGAGTGAACAGATGGATAGGATGGTCACCCCCTTGCTATAACCTTTGCCTAACAAAGCTGATTAATTCAGTCTTTCTAGTTGATAAGGCATCCAGTGTGTCTTTGTCTACAGATAATTAACTAAGATACAAAGCAGAAGGAGTCAGAGGAGGTGAACAGCAAAGTGAACTCTCCAGGCTGAATCCTACAGACTGAGGACTAGCAGCAGAGGCGAGGTAAATGATACTGTAAACAATAAGTCAGTACACCACCATGAGTTACCAGAAGCATTCATGAGCAGAGGCACAATATTACAACCTAGAAAATAACAAAAAAAAAAATAAGCAGACAGTGACCAATGCCAGAAACTATAAGCTGGACCTCTCACATGGTGCCACCTCTGCAGTCCAGCATTTCACTCACTGCTCATTATGCTTCCCAACACCTGGAAGCCACCTGAAAATAGTCCTCCAGCATTAGGTGCCCCTGAGCATGAGGCATACAGCTGCATCTCTGCCCTGAGAGGCACAGGGGCAGGCCCAGAACAAGCAGAGAAGTCAAGCAAACAGTGTGGTAGCTGCAGATGCCCTACAAAGCCCCATGGATATGGTGCCCTCCCTTCCCCATTTGCTTTTGTTTGGCTGCTTGGAGCATTTCCACAGGCCCACTCCAAACGGAAGGCTAGCAGCTGTCTGCCTTGCCTCATTAGATGTGAGCAGTAGAGGTTGCCACGATCTACTACACTTAAGACATTCAGAAGCTCCCAGACGTAATTTACTCTTAGCTCCTTTCAACCCCAAAGCAAGCTAACTATGAACAACAATGATGAAAAAAAAAAAAAAAAAAAAAAAAAAGAATTCAGGCCTGCTAAACAAACCGAAGTAGAACAGCTGCAATGGGAAAGGAAAGGAGGCCAAGTGAATTAAGCCTCCCATGTTCCTTACTTAGCCTGCCTTTCTTTTCTTTCCCTAACTTCCAGCTGAATATAGTCCTTTACTGCTGTTCCTCATAGCTTGCAGCTGCACAGCTCCAAGCCTACCAGGAGACTCAGCTCTCTTGTCAGCAGTGGGGAGGATGCGGTGCCAAGGCACCACGGTGCTACCCCTACCTGCTCCTCTGCCCCTCCAAAGCAGCATCTGACTTCCTCAGTATCTTCCCAGTTTGTCTCTGAGGCCATGCCAGTGCATGCCACTGTGTGCTCATAAAGCACTTATCTTAAACACAATAACTTAGGAGGCAGCCTCAGCCACCACTTTTCATCATGGTTCTTGATGCAACAATAGGCTAGCTGGTATGCTGCCTCACCTTGCAGTGAGGAGGGAACATCCAATTCCTTCCTTGTCAGAAAACTGGAGGACGAAATGCTTTTCACATCTTGTGTTTCAGACTAACACTTTCAAGTGTTGCACCTTACAAGTAGCCGTGTACAGGTTTTCAGTTTGTTTCAGAAAGAAAAAAAATAAATCTTTGTGCCAGAACCCCAGCTTTTTTTAAGAACATAGGCTGAAATTTTATCAGCACTGAAATAAGAGGTTGTGCAAAAGCTTTGGGCCAAATTCTCAGTTGTAACTATTGATTCAGCTGTGAAAGGGCACTACAACTACCCAAACGTCTGCCCTGGGATTGCAGAACTTTGCCTGGGGGAACTCCCAGAAATGTCTCCGTATTGATAAGACCACCCAACTCCAACCCCACTGCATGCTCACACCTCGTCAGAGAGACATGAAGACACAGCCCTCTTCTCACAGGCTAGTTGTCAGATTGAGGGTTCCCCTGGGGCAGCACCATGCTGAAGCCAGCTCACTGAAAACAGCAAATTAAGGTCGGTTTCTGTCCCAATATTTATTAAATATACTTTATTCGCTTTCTACTTAAGCTGAACTGCATAAGCAGCCCATAGCAGAGACCAGAAAACAAACACTCTGAGCCACTGACACAAAGGACACACGCAATCTCTTCCTATGACTGACCCTCTGATATAACTTGCCTCTTTTTAAAGCATTTTTTTAGAAGCTGAAGGATATGGATTCAGTGCCACACAGGCAGAGAAGAAAACTGAGCTCAGGTGTCTCTTATCCTAGATGAGCACTTTGAACATGGAAATAACATAAAAGAAGTTTATAACAGCACCAGTATCCAGTATTACAGTTATAGATAGCAATGGAATCTCATCTTAGCCATATTAGATAGATAGATAGATAGATAGACAGACAGACAGACAGTTATAATTCAGGACAGTATATAGACTGAAATTCAGGAGAAAGCATTTCAAGAAACGTGCATAGTTAAGCAATCTTGACCAGTCAGTTATGAACATTTACTACATTTCTGCCTAGTAAGTGTGCTTGCTCTCTTTATTCAATAAAGCTGTGCCACTGAAGAGGCTATTCATATAAGCACAACAGCACTATTTAGCCCCATCATATTCCTAAAACTCCTAGTAATCGTGGTATAAGCTTGAAAATCAGGGCTGACTTGGATATTTATTAGTACAATTATGTTTGCAACCCATCATAGACTAAACACAATTTTTGTAGCAATTTTCAAATCATTAGCACACTGTTTTAGTAACATCTTATCTCAGCTATTAGACAGGCTGTCCTTAAATTGAAGTCATTAACAAACATTCCATTACTATATTGTTTTGCAGTATGCATTCAGTGTATTGGATAATTTTGTAAAGTAAATAGCCACTGCATATGAAACAAATCAACATATATCTAGAAAATGTAATTATAAAGCTTAACTAATCTACTTCATTTTGTATTATATAAAAAATATTTTCAACTTTTATATGAAGTAGCTTCTAAATAATATAATTTATTGTACATGATTAATTATAGCAATGATGGCCATCTATCTGTGCTAAAATATGACAGTTTAATCTTCTAAATCACATCAGGAATGAAACAATTCTGAATCCAAGATATCTCTTTATAGGTTCTAAGTACAGCTCATAAATTACTATGGCTTTTAAATCTCATCTACATTCACAGAGCGGAGAGGCAAACCAATACAATATTCAAGACTGTAGTCTTCTTTGAGTAAAATTCTTGTTCATTAATATATTTTTAAGGTGTTTTCACAAGAACAATGACACGTGGCTAACTTCCTCTTAAAGAATAACTTCAAACGCCAATATTTCATAGGGCAGGTAATTTTTATCCTTTGGAATTTTTTTACGGAAATTCAACACAGCGCTTTAATCACATTCAACCGTCATCCCTCTCAGAAGGATCAGTCCAAGTATCATGGCTGGGCACTCCCTATCCCCAACAGTTATTTCAAATTTTTCTCCATCTCCACTTGAAATTCCTAAATCTACAGAGAGTCTCTCTCTCTACCTCTCCCAACCTAATAGACTCAGAAAAAGTGTGACTTTTTGGGGGGAGGTAAGAAAGGCAGGCTGGTTAGGAACACAGTAGCTACCTGCTGGTGTTATGCTGTTCATGAGTTACTGGGGTTCTTTCACAAATGAAGGTACCAAAATGAAAGAATATTGTCACCGGTGAGCTGGCAAAGATGATAATGCATGTATATGTGGGAAGAGCTTTATTTCTTCCCCCCCAGGCTCTGCCACACAACGTGTAGGCCAGTCCTGTATCATGGCACTAAGGTCAGGCGTGAGAGCAGGAGGCCACCTTTCCTCTGCTTTCTGCTTGGCACTATGTTCAATAACATGTTAGCCTTTCTTCTTTGTGATCAGCATGTTGGTATGTACAAGGCAGGCTCATAATGCTTCTCCAAGCAATGACCTCAGGTCTCGAGACAAGTTGCCACGCCATTACTGTGTAGGACCTGCCAGCCCTGAGATGTTGATACTGATTAAGCAACCTGAGTGCCATCTTAAGCCAGGCCTGGTTTTGTATTCTAAAGTAACCTAAGGAGCCAAAAGGGCCTAAGGTGTGATGGGTGCTGATGTTTTGCCTCATCTTGCTCCTCTGTCCAGCATAGTCCCTCCTTCAGGCTTCCTCCTAATCAAGGTCTTAAGAATTTCTCAGCTGGCAGCTTTGCTGGAAGATAAACCTCAGGTTTATCTCAGGTTCCTCAGGTTCCCGCCTTTTGTGCTAGCATAAAAAGTTTATGCAAAAAGCATGAATCTCGCACCTCATAAGTATCCCAAGCTGAAACTTTCTCTGTGTACCAGTGTTGCTTATTTCTGCCCATCCTTCCAGCTCTGATTCAAACAGAAGAGGAGCCCTCACTGACTGAAACCACAGGTAGCTATGCAGCTATGCTCAGGAGAAACCAGCCCTCATGCATAGGACAATGACTCAGGGTACTCTCTCTAAAGTTGTGCCTACACGGCAATTCGTTGATCAGCTGGGAACCAGGGAAGTTTGCAGAGAGATTGTTGTTCAGCAAGCACAAGACAAAATAAGTAAGCATCGAAATTTGTTGCTTTCACTTGAAAAGCTCAAACCTGCCACACTAGAAAAACTTATGTTTCAGTCTCATCAGAATAATGTTGAATAATATCTGTATTCAACTAATCCAATAGCACAAAGTAGAGCAGCAGCATATTGCTGTTGAGATGAAAAAAAGAAACGTCAGGCGGTGGAACAATAGTAATACATGGTAATAAAGACCCCATATTTCTTGGAGGTGTACATGTGAAAGAGGAGCAAATGCATGAGAAGAGGCATCCCTGTGTATGCATTTCTTCTGCTTTTCTATTCCACAAGGTTAGTGGCAGGGGAACATGCGGGGCAGAGCTGGCATGTAGGGTGAGCCAGGTAGGAGTGAGTTCAGCACAGGTGGAATTTGCTATCATGTCTGCACTGTTGTCTTTGCTTGCAAATCTTTGCATATACACTACTCGTGTGAGAAAGGCTGGTTTAAAGATGAAACTGGACAAGGTTTTTTTTAGCTATGGCAAACCTACTTTGCTTTCCTCAGCATTTTCTAAGATTGTTCTTCCCCCATTGGATAGTGTGGCTGTTTTGGTGAATGTTGCTGTCAAGTCCTATGAAAGAGAAGCATTAACTGAAGTTCCAGTGTGAACAACAAAAGAGCAAAAATTATAGAAAATTTCAATAATAATGACTACAGGAGATGTTAAACAACTGTGCCACTGGCTTTTGTTCTCCACTCCAACCAACCACAAAAATGTAAGATCAGTTGGAGAAATAACATTCACCACACAAATATTTGGCTATAAAAATGAGTAGGAAAAATGAGTTTTTGCACCAGCAATCCTTATCAGAATGATGCAACGAAAGTGCTCTGTAAGAGCTTGTTTTACAACTCTTCAAGTCCTGTGAGCATTACTATGCCTTATGTGATGCAAAGAATGATTCTGCAGCTGCGTATCAGAAGAACAACTTTCTTTCATTTTGATCACTTCTCAAAATATTTTAACACACACGTCATTCTCAGTAAGACTCCTGTCTGAAAGTTTTGATTAGATATAAATTTTCACATGAATCAAATTATGTTTCCCAGTACTAAAAGCTGAAATAGCTCTCAGATGTCACACTTCTATTTCCTGTTTTCTTCTCAAAGGTCAGAAGAACTAATAGCTTTATAGATCAGTTGGCCAACAAGCAACTCCTCTCCTAAATTTTCAGGAAAAAAATTAAAAAAAAAAAAATCTGTTATGCAGAATGCCTGAAGGTAATTTGCCAAACACAAAAGAAAAAAAAAAAGTTTTGTTCAGAAATGTTTTTTTAAAGAAATTTAATTTTGCTTCATGAGAGGTTTCCAAAGAGAATAACATTTCTGGAAAAAAAAAAAAAAAAAGAATCTCTTTAGTGTTTTTATTTTGCTGTGTACTTTTATTGTTTTCAGCAGTCTCCTCCAAGTTGTCCCTGATTTAAAGCAACTGCAAAGAAAGATGTGACTGTGAAAAAATGGGAGAAACAAAGTGAGGCCATGAGATGAAAAATTAGTTTCAGCTTCCATGTTGTAATCTGCTGTGGCATAAATTCATAATAATTCTTATTTCAACACTCTATACACAGCTCCCCCCACCAGGAGCATCCTCATGAACTCTCAACAGCAGCAGAGGGAAAACAGCAAATTAGCCAAGGGGACTCAATCAGGAAACAGACTGGAAGCACGCTGTCCTCTGCTCGCTGTCCTCTGGACAACCCCTGTTGTTCATTACCATGTTGGCATATTCCCACAAGTAAGATTTTGTGTCAAGAGAAACGTTAGAAATGGTATTTTACTTCTTTCTTCATTCAGTTTTAGGCAGAACATTTCTCAATCCAAATAAAAGTAGATGGATGTTAATACAAGAATTCATTCTTCCAATTAATATCACGTGATCCATTTCTACCTTATTTTATCTGCTGTAGCCAATGGACCTAGGGAATCCCTTTAAGCAGCAATTTGGAAAACTGCCACAGCTCCCATCTCTTTAGGGATTTCCTGATTTTTTTTCCCTAGTTGTTCCCACCTAGCATCAGTTTGAGAGATCAATATTGTTATTGCAAAGGTTGTAACATCTCAAATTTTATGCTTGGCTAGAGAGGCTCCCTTCTTTTATTACCCTAAAGATAATGTATCAGCTATTAAAACTGTTGTAGCTTAATCAGATATACTATCTCTTTAGTTTATTGGACACAGATGCAGGAATATCATGATAAATATCCACATGCCTGGAATAATCCCGAATGAACCATTACACACAAACGTACTAAGGTTATCTAATGATGTAAGTACAGCATTCATTCTCAGTTTAGCACATTTTGAATGCCACTAGTGATCTATATATTTACTAAATGAATTACATATAATAGTCCTCATGCTGCTGCTTCATGGGATGCCATTTTTCTTGCTGAATCTTTTGAAACTTTTCATAATGTCACTATCAGCTCTGCATTATCCAGAATCTCCTCATCTTTGCTACAGTATTGTAAATAGTTTTTGTAATTACCTATAGAGAAAAATACATGTTGTACCTTTTAGAAGTTATAAAATGCACATCACTTTTCAGAACTACGTATTTTTATCCAGAGGAGATGGAATTTCCACCAAAGTGTAACCTGAGACCAGAGGAGTCAATGCTATGATAAAATGACAAGGGAGAAAGCATATTTTCTCAAGTGGGATGAACACCTCTGGACATCAGTGTCTTCTGGCCAGCTACATGATAGGTCTAAATATTGTTAATGCAAAGAATTTGTAAAAGAAAGAAGATACCTACTCAAATTTATCTATCCTACTATCAAATTTAAGGTCAGATGGGGACACAGGGTAGTCTAAACAATTAAAACAACTTGGTCTAAAGAGACTTCAGAGGGATGTGCAGATACGACAGGACTGATGTGGAAAACTCATCATTTGAACTTCTGGAGTGCGTGTCTGCAGTTTCAGTATCTGCTACTAATCATTGCACCTTTCTCTCCTTCTGCTTCCATTCAGAATTATTTACACAATTCACATGTGGAATATGACGTGTCAGGACATAGTACTGTTAACAAATAATTCCTCATGAGAACTGTCTGAAACGCAGGTTGTCCAGATGATGAGTAGAAATCGTCATTGTTTGGGGTATTGGATTTCAGATTGACATGGAATAGAACCACAATGGAGTGTATTAGTACTTCAGGACATACCTCCCCCTGTCCAAAATCAACTCACTAGCAAGCCCCAGGCAAGGTCGTAGAGGTGTCTACAACAGCAGTGCTTAAGGCAGCCCCACTACCAACCACACAGAAAAGATCTTGGAGTCCTGAGTTCCAGTGGTGGCACTGGGCTCCCCACTGGTTGATATGGTGCTGGTGCTCAACCACCACATCAAACCAAAGTCCCAGTGCACCCAGACTCCCCAGAGATGACATACCTACTACTGAATGTGGCATCTCCACCAAGCCATCATGAGTGAGTCAGGTTTTCAGAAAATTCTGTCTTTCATTAATCACGGATTTATCAAAACAAACAAACAAAAAGTGTCTTCAGTCCAACAGTTCTTTTTTTTTTTTTTTTTTTGTCAGAAAAACTGTCAGACACCATTAGTCCCAGTGTCACAGGGGTTTTTGAACTTTGGTGTCAAACAGTGAATAGATGACAATGTCCTCACACCAAACCCAGGATCAGATGCACATTACTTGCAGTGAACAAGTGCTTGCAAGACTGCTATATTCTGCACTTGCAAAAGACATCACTGAGGTATCAATGGAAAAGATGCTATCAGAGACTAAAGTAGCAGTACATATTAACATTATTGACCTGCAAAATTGAGAGATCTGTTATCATTTGTAGGTAGCTATAGCCAGGAGGACCTGAAGAATAGCAGTTTATTGGAACTGTCACAGGGGAAGATAGGATCAAATGACATGGTGTACTTTCATACCAGGATTACTATGTCCTGACAAGTGCTCTAGGAAGACACTTAGCATCTACCTTGATTCAGGTACAGTCTCATTATCAAGAGAGATGAAGTGGCCTCAACACTACAAGGGCAAACAAACAAACAAACCCACAACTGTGAAATATATATTTTTTTAACAAATATCTTTAAATGCCAATGTTGCATATTGTCTTGACATTTGAATCTTTCTGCAGGTGCTGTTTCAAAAAAGTCCCTGCAGAATTAATAACACATAATCACTAAAATAACTTTTTGCAAGTCCCTTGAGTGTCTATAATTAACATGTTAAGCTGCACTTAAAGAGAATAAAGTATCATCATAAACATAATAAATCATTTCATGTTACTGAATTATTTGTCTGTAAAATTACCCAGGTAATTATCTAAACTTTACTAATAAAAGATTTCATTAACTACCACTTATACAGGATAGAACCAATGCATTGAGCTTTCATGTTCAAATACAGCCATAATGCAAAACACATTGCAAATGCTATTGTCATCTTAAAATAAAAACTGAAGTATATATGCTGAGCTCAGTCAAATCTAAGGCTGTATTTTTGTTACATAGGGGTGTTGTTGCTTAACCCAGCAGGAAGCTAAGAACCACACAGCCATTTGCTCACTGCCACCCCACTTGCAGTGGGATGGGGAAAAGAACCGGAAAAAAAAAAAAAAAAAGAGGTAAAATTTCTGGGTAAAACGTCTGATAGTTTAACAGGACAGAAAAAGAAAGTAAAATGAAATAAAATAAAAATAATGAAAAATTGACATAAGTGATGCACAATTTCTCACCACCCACTGACCAATGCCTAGCCAAACCCTGAGCAACGGTAGTCCCCCACCCGTACACGCCTGTCTAACCGCCCCCAGTTTTACTGTTCAGCATGGCACCACACAGTGTGGGACACCTCTCTGGTCAGCCTGGGCCAGCTGTCCTGGCTGTGTCCCCTCCCAGCTCCTGGTGCACCCCCAGCCCCTCACTGGCAGGGCAGCATGAGGAACAGAAACGGCCTTGGCTCTGTGCGAGCACTGCTCTGCAACAACTGAAACCATCCATGTGTTATCACCACTATTCTCATCAAAAATCCAAAACACAGCATTGTGTGAGCCTCTATGAAGAAAACTAACTCTATCCCAGGTGAAATCAGGACAAGGTTGCATTTCTATACTGACCTAACTAGAGGCAGGCACCGCATTGTAAAATATAAGAAAGGAACTGAAATTTTCACAGAATTGTAACCAGCCAAGGTGAATCTAAGGCCTAAAATAAAGGGTTGGAATAGAAGAAAAATGATCTGTGGCACATTCAGTCAAGATGTTCATACTGATGTGGCTGTATTGGTTTAAAATCACAACCTTTCTTCAGCATCTTTACAGCCTACTTTAAGCCATTTGCAGGGTAGTAGAAATTTTTATGCTAATACAGATGACAAAATAAAGTGGGAACTAAAACTGACAACAACGTGGCATTGCCCAAAGGGCTAGGACCAATGCTTAAGCAAGGGCTTTCTAAGTAGCACAGGTGGCTGATCACATATATGCCACTGCTCTGATGGTAATGAAAGCTGAGGGTCTTGCTCTTTCTAGAGCTGAGTCAGATACGTGACCCAGAGGGGATGACTTTAGCTCCAGAGCTATGGATTAAATAGTCTTGCACTAAATAAAACTGCTGTATGATCTCATTATAGGTAAGATGTAAAACCTTTGGGGGTTTGGGTTTCTTTCCTTTTAAATCATGCCAGTAATGACTTTGTCACAGCTAGATCCTGTTGCATATGCAGGATTCAGACATGCACTTGATACTGTGGCCCCAGGTTCAGCCTCAAAATCAAGTGTGCCACACATCAGCTGAGCCACAGAAACTGCTGCCAGCCCACAGCAAATGCAAACTGAACTGATTGAGGTAGGTTGATGTGTTTCACTCTAAGTGCCAAGTCACATTTTCTCCCATTTGCAGCAGACTAAAAGCTTGCACATGGACAGCTAGGATGCTACAAACATCCCCTTTAGGGCTAACTCAGACATAATTCAAGCACACCTCTAAAACCTGAATCATTAGAGCACATCAAGAGAGAGGCTATGTTTTATTCTCAACTTGTCATTTACAAGCTGCAGAATCACATTGTTTTCCACAAATCTCACTTCCATTTAGGTGACTCACTAGGAGTTAGGCACTGAAATACCTTTGATTTTCTGGCTCTGGGAGCCTACCTATTCCTAAATTTCATGAACAGGCTGTTGACCTCTGAGATGTTCCAACCTCAGTTGCACAACTCATAAATGCACTGTCTCGCCCCCTTCTGACTCTTCAAGCTTTGACTTCTCAAAATACCACATCCCAAAGGCAATACTGGTAGCATTAATATTTTCTTGTCCAGCTGATGTGTTATTAGGATGCTTAAGACTTTGCCTAAGAGTTCTTGTACTCATTTCTCTCATACCAGATATTCGAGGTGGGATATCTGAAGTGGGAATTACTCAGTCGTTCTGTCTGAAGGTGTTCCATTTCAGGCAAAACATTACCTGTCTTCATAGCAGGGGAGAAAGCTAGGATCTGAGTGCCAGCCTCCAGTGGGTTTATTGTGTAGACTGGGACACAAAACTAATGTCTAACAAAAGACTTAGACAAAGCACACTTAAAAGAATGCATCTCCCTGCTTATTCAGAGGCTTTTACATTATTTGCTTATATATGCTTATTCAGAGGCTTTTACATTATTTACATTATTTAAACACATAATTGGGAATCTTTGCTTTCTTCTTTAATTTTGCATCCGCTGTATTCTAAGTTTTTAAACAGCAGATTCCACCACATGAACCACGCACAGTTCATTAACAGGGTTAGAGAGTGCATAGATCCTTACCTCAAACTACCACTGTGATAGTAAAACTTTTTTTTCTCATTAAGTGGATTGTAGTTCCGGGTTGTATTTTTTTTTTTTTTAATCAGCCTGAAGAGCGCATAGGAAAATTCAGCCTGAACAAGCTGTAAACAATTGAAAGCAACATCTTGTATCATAAAGCACTGCACAACCTTGATTTCAAGAATCACTAATTCAGATGAATAAAATTATAATCATATATAGACTTACACAGGTGGTTTGTTTTTTTTTCTTTTCATCCTTTGGGTTTAAACCACTTTATAACAGAGGACTATCAGAAACACTAGCTTTACCTCAGCTAGAAAAATAGTTAAACTCAGGACAGGCTTAGTTACCTTACAACTTCCAATCCAGCTATAACCTCAGAAAAGGCTTGCTAATTAGCAGTGATCCTGCTCCCACCCTCAGGAAGGGAAGTGTGACAGGTAAGAGCATCACTTCTGAAACAGTGCTGAAAACTGGAAACAAACTGGGGTTCTTAGACACATGAGCATAATTTAATTTCTTGGAGAAAAAACTCTAAGTGCTTGGAGACTGAATAGGACCCTACTCCTTCCTCTTCCCTTGGAATAGGGAACTGAAAGGAATCACAGCTTCACCTTTGTAAGGTTTGGACCCCCAGTTTTCCCCACTCAAAGGTATTTTTCTGTCTTGAAAAGCATAAGAGATGGAGGTGGAGCATAGTAAGTGGTGGTTTGCAAGGAAGGTTATATTTTAAGAATAGCAAGTAGTTTGTATAGTCCCAGCTGTTTGCGAGGTCACCACGTCTCAGAAACCCTATCTGAGCTCAGAGAAACCTACGCAAATATTTTACTGTATGCCAGAAGCATCCTGGAGAGCTACGCTCCATTACTGATGCAGACATGTGGAAGGGATTTTTTTTGGGGAAGAGAAATCTTGCCATGGTGACAGGATTGTTGGAGCCATGTCCTTGTGCCTGTGTAGCCCCCAGACTGCTGTCCACATCTGTGAGAGAGGGGAAACAGCCCTCTCTGAGGGCAACTGCCAAAGCAATTTGCCTCAATTGTATTCATAGTATTAGAAAAGACACAGGCTTGAAATCAGACTCTCCTATCCAGCACTGCCAAGGATTTCTGTCAGTAAAACGCATGAGTACAAGACACTGAAGGTCTCACTCCCATCTATGTGCTTGCTACCTGGCTCCACCAGATCTGTGTTTGAGAAGTAGCATAGAGCAGAACAGCCACTAACACTCCAGGTACCCTCATGAGCTGTTTTCCAATAGAGAGGATTATGCAGTTACTTCAAAAGCAGGATTGTTTTATCCAGCTGCTGCTCATTAATGACATTCGGTGCAGTTAGGTAATGCATTTACTCACTGGTGTCAAGCTGATAAATGCCTCCAAACTATCTGCCTGTCTCTGAGCTGTGCCCCAAAACTGGTGCATTATGTTGACTGCTTCCACCTGAGGCAGCAGAAAAATGAACACTGGCACACACTGAACAAAGACATCCACCATTTAGTGTAGCTCCCTGCACTCCATGGCCTAGAAAATGCCAGGGGCATGAGGGTTAAGAGCCTCTCTGATAACAAACTGACCATACTGAATTCTTCAGTTGCACTGTTGTGAGCTATATAAAAGTGTTTTCTAGATTACAAATCTCCACAGGTTATGCTTTCATTATAAGGAACTGCATTTACGCAGTAGGGGAATTTGAGTTGGAAATGTGACACTGCTAGTAAAAATGTGAACTGGAACAAAAATTACCCAGGAAAGAAGCACCTTAAACCTTTCATTTCAAAGAATCTGCACTAAGCCTGAAGAGAGCAAATAATGAGCAATGAAAGGAGTCTTTGTTATGCTGTGATTTTAAAGCTCTGCCAAAATGTCAAATAATCCATTTAATCAATCAGAAAATTAAAGAATGTGGTAAATTCCCAAGGTAGTTTGAGGTTTTAGTTGTGCCAAGTAATTCAGCTACTGCATAAAGCTTATGTCACAATAGCAATTACTTAATAAGTCATTTTTGTCTAACCACATTGATGTAAAAATACAATTTAGTTTTCAAATTATTTGCAGCTGTGCTCTTATTTTGGATACAGCATGCAATACCTCAGGAGATGTTTACATTTGTCACTTCAAGCACAGCCTTAATTTAATTTTTATCACACTATATCCTTCAAAAAGTTCCTATTATCTCAACACACTAAGAAATTGATTTTTAAAATGGATCTTCATGAGATAATAAAAGGAAAGGAAGACACTATCTGTTGATTCACATACAAGTTTCATTACAAACTTGTAATACCAATACCAATACTATCATTTGAAATACAGATTTGTTATGAAGTTTGCATTTCAAATTTGATGATTTATTTCAGGACAGTTTAACGCTCTTGTGAATCCTAGATAATCACCAGTTAAATTCTAGAAATGTGAAACAGGCTGCACTGAACAATTCTTTATTTACATTATAAACTGTGTATTTTTCTATTCTCCTCAAAGGACAAATTTGACAGACTGGTTACAAATGTAGACTTCTGTTTCTAACAACCCTAATAAAATTATAGATTTGTTTTGTCAATGTGAAACTAAACACAGGTATTTTATTAAAGAAAAAGTTTCAATGAGAAATTAGATTCAATGTATTAGTTTAGAAACTTGAGAATACTTTTATTGTCAGCAAAACAATTCATTACTACTGCATAAAAATTAGATAGTTCAGCTTAAGGTTAATAAACCTTAATTTTAAATCAGACTGTTTTAGATTTAGTTCTCTTATCTACACATTTCCATACAGATTTCCAGGAATTTCTTTCTGAATGCTACCTTGTTTTAGCGGCAAGAGATGTATTTTACGCTTACCTGTAACAATACAGACAATATCTGTTTTTCATCCTCATCTTTTAAAAATTGAAATGCTGACACAAAAGAGTCACAAACTCCATCAAATATATATCTACACTTCATTTTTTTTTTTTTTTTTAAAGCATTCAGCACAGCAAACAAAGCCTGACCTGCGTTCATGACAGCAGGTGGTGAGTGCTTTGTGATCCTGCAGCCTATTAGCATGATCTCCTTCAGTGGCCGAATGAATAGGGACCTTCCTTTCAGAAACCACAGTGAGTTTCACAAAAGCGTCTGTGCAGAGGACGGCTGGAATGAATCCAGAGTCATGCAGCTTTCACTAACCCACTGATCCTTTCTTTGGCACTCTATCTCCCCTGCTTATCTACCTCTCCCTGTTCCCCTGCCTCGTGTTTCCCAGGACAAAGACTGGACAAAGACTAGCATGAAGATAGCAGAAGTATCCCACAGAAATGTATTGAAATGGGCCCTAAGATAAGAAGGTCTCGGGGTATCTAGGACTTCCACTCACAGCTTCTTCAAAATTTCAAGAACTTTGACCAAAGAGAAAGCACCAAATTTGTATCTGTACTCTGACTACTGTTAGTCCCCAGATTTTATCAAACCAGGGCATCTCCTCATACCTCCCATTCCAATGTCCTGGAGCATAAGTGCTTCCAGAGCCGAAGAACCAAGAAAACACCCTCCTCATTGCACTTCCTTGTTGGGGCAGGAAAAATTAGCATACAGAGTAGGAAACACACATGAAATAAGAAAAAAAATACTTTTTGTCCAAATTGTTTTGAGAAAGAAATATTTTTTTCTATGATTCTTCTAGTTCCCCTACTTGTTAAAGTTCCAAAGGTATCCCAGTTAATTCCCTCAAAATACCATTCCTAGTTGAGCAAATCAACCAAAAACTAAGATCCAACCAAATAATTTTTATTTCAAATCTGGAAAAAAAAATAATCTCAAAACATTCAGCTGTCCAAGCAAGTAATGTAAAGACACGCAACATCTTTTAGCTATGGCTGTTGCAAACCAGAAACAAATACCACCTATGTTGACAAGGGAGAGAGAAATACGAAAACTCATGTAATGTTGGCCAGATGGTGAAGTTACAGGCAATAGTTTGTAATTAAAAAGAGCGTGAGAGAGAGAGATTTAAAGTAATTCACTGTGTACAATATTTCTTAAGAAATCAAGAAAAAAATAAGATATTTAAAATAAACATTAAACTTTGTAAAAAAAAAAAAAACACTTGGGTAGTAAAACATCAGGTTGACAAGGTACCTTTCAATCTAATTAAAATAATACTGAAAAAGTTGATCAGGAAAACTTACTTTCCTCTATGTACATAGATCCTTCCACCCCCACAAACCTGCCTATTTTTCCAAAATCCAGCACAAGGTTGTGGATGAAGTCAACTAATGCTGACATCAGCAAGACAAAGGTAGTGCTAGGAGAATAGGTAAGTGCCACTATCCAGAAATAGTATCTCCAATTTTTAGGCAGCTATTGCAAACCTCTCTTCTTTCCCCAGTGGCATGGCCTTCCCAACAGTTAACAAAGCCTTTTGTACATCCAGATTGAATTGCTGTAATTTATTCTCCATGTTGCTACCCTTGAAGACTGTTTTAAAGCACTAGCTCCAACAGAAGAAAACTGCCCTTCATTTTGCATTTCTGGCCTTGGA
Source organism: Cygnus olor (assembly GCF_009769625.2). Lineage (NCBI taxonomy): Eukaryota > Metazoa > Chordata > Aves > Anseriformes > Anatidae > Cygnus > Cygnus olor. Next base: position 46,793,543 of record NC_049169.1, read on the forward strand.
AAACATGTTACACTTGTTTTCAAAGGCTTACATCCTTTCACAGGTGACACTCAATCTGTTTTCATTGTCCTAGTAAGACATAAAATCCTGCTTGGATTTGAGATTGCCAGAGGTTGCCTCTCCTGAAAGCTGGTATGTTACCTAAGACAGTATTTTGAGTAGTGCCAGGTATAAGTATCATGTTGTCTTGCTCTTGACTCAGGCTGTTAATAAATAAAGAAGGTACACAATATGGACATTTACAAAACATTAAACAAAGCAGTGACTTTAACATTTCATTTCTGTTACAAGACCTTGCTTTTTTCTGACAAGTGACTACATTTTAAACATATACACACACGCGCGCTTTTTACTCAAATTGATACTGACAAGAAAAATACTCTCTTTGCCATCAAGGCAAGGTGTAACTTAAGGCTTGATTGTCAAGCTCTTATAAAGATTACACATAATTCAAAGAGAGATTTCTGGTATCATGTTGCAGGATTTGTAAAAAAGTAAAAAAAAAAAAAAAAAAAAAGGGGGGAGAGGGAGAGGGAGAGGGAGAGGGAGAGGAATCAGCTCCACCCTGGAAGAAGGGGGAAGGGAAAAACAATTAGGGTATAAATAATGAAATTTTATGGAAATAGAGTAAAAGTATCTACAGTATATCTGGATGAACCACTACAAAGAAAAGAAATCCCAAACCAACTCCTTCACCCCCAATAACAAAAGAAAAAACATCAGATACCCAAAAACATAAGTTGTGACCACTTCAGGACAGGCCATTGCTCACTAATTCATGGATTAATAAATGGTTGTAAAAATGGTTATAAAATGAGGTCAGTGGAATTGCATCAGGAGACATACCAAGAAACGGTACCAAACTGAAATAGTTCTGTTAGGCCATTCTGGTGCCTAGTTTACAGGGATATAATAACGTTAGCATTATTTCAGGGAATTGCAACCTTTCTGTCATTCTCTCCATATATTTCAGTCCGCTACTCTTTGACTTTAATTTGTAAAACCAGAGCACCGACTTTTTAAGGCAGTTTCAGAAAGCCATGCTTAAATTTTTTAACCTTATCCTATGTTTCATTAAGCAAATGGGATAAAAACTGTTGGCAAGATGAAACCTCCTACAGCTTTGCGGACTGGCTTTGTTATGGCAGGCATGAACTAGTCTTCCTAATGCTTCAATGAAGGTTTGCTCTCAGCAGACAGGAAGTGCTATAGTTACATTAGCACAATACAAAGCCAAGTCTTGCATTGTAACCACTTCACCCCAGAAACACAAGCACAAGCAGAGTAAACCCTCTTCAGTGACCAGAAGGTCAGTTGGGCACCCTGCATAGTTACCAGAGGTGTGGGAAGATAAGTAAATTTTTCTTTACTGGGCAAACCTTCAGACCATGAAAACTATGTACGTTTTTAACATATCTCGTTACTTTGCACTACCAAATGTCCTCCACAAAAAGTATGGGTATGACAGTGGCCCTGGTGATAAAATCTGCCTTTTGAAATTCAGTTCTGTGTTTCCTCATTGCATTTTCAGATTAATTTCTGATAGAATGCACAATACTTGGTAGCTTCTGCAGGCCACTGCAGAACCAAAACTACTATGGGAGAATGAGTTGGATTCTCTTCAACAGTTAACAATTAATAAATTATTTACCAAGTAAAACCAGTATAAATTCACTGAAAGAAATGACGTTGCAAAGAAAGCAACTTAGAAAGATTAATGGCATTGCTGAAACTGAAGACTTAATTTTTGGTCAGTAGAGCCCTTCCAAACTGGTGCTGGCATGCAGGAAAAGAGCTCAGCTTTCCTTTAAGATCCCACCTTCAACCATTTGGCTTGACATTTAACAGAAGTACTTCAACTTACAGAACATTTGACTCTGGAAATAATTTGGAAACAATATACAGTACTGAAAAAATACTCTTCAGGTGGAACTGTAGAGTACTTTTCAAAGCATAGTCTGCAGTAAAGATGAATTTCATATTATTTTGGAGTGATAGATTGCAGTTAATCTGTATTGTTATCATTAAACTGGGAAAAATGGAGAAAAAGAGTACAGTAGAACATTTGAAACTATCTAAAGAATTTTCTTCCAGATTTCTGGAAAGTAATTACCATATCCAAAGCAAATATTGAAAACATTTGGGGGCAAATGATGAAGACAATTTTTATCTTAACCAAATACAAAGTTGAAAGACAAGACCAGTTTATTCTCTTGGCAGTACATCCTGGATAGTCTTGGAAGCAATTCTGTTAAAACATAAGAAGGCAAATACTTTGCTTTTTAATAGAAGTTTGAAGCTAACTTATTTTACAAGGTTTTAGACGTTTTAGTTCCATTGCATCAGCACAAGCAGGTATTTACCATTTGTGTAAGCCAAAGTAAAACTGAAATAATTGCCACACTGTGTCTGTGAATTTGATCAAGGTTAAACTATTCTCTGTACTATTTGATTTAAACTACAAATTTAAACTTAGAAAAAATGGGAAATATAATTCTTGCCTAAATATTGTTGGGGATTTTCAATAGATGATGTCCTGAGTTACCCTAATGAGAAAGCACATTTTAACAGACAAAAAAAAAAATCACACAGGAGAGAAATAATAAAGGAGTCCAAGTACCAAAAATCAATGAAGTTTTATTAGTATACATTTCAGAAAAAAATACAGAATGAAAATTGTAAATAGTTGTATCAGAACAAATAAACTTCCCGAAAATACTCCCAAAGGAAAAGAGCCAAACAGCTGCAGCAGTAAGGCAATATGTGGAATGGCAGCACTGCAAGGACATTGTCAGAGATTGTTTTCTACCCTCAACACTGTCAGCCTTTATCTCAGTTACAGAGAGAGAAAAGATTGTGCATTTTCACCAAGAAAAGTAAGCAGGGAAAAGAGAATTCTTTGTCAATCCCCAGATCATCTCTCAGATTTGCTCTTGAACATGGAAATAAAGAACCTGGCCCGTGTGCTAACAGGTTAGACCTTGGTTTTTTTTTTCATTCTTAATTTTCAAACAATTACAAATTAATTAATTTTTACTTGTATTCATTTTGGCCTTTTTTATTATCTGTATTAAATTCTAAGCTTAGTGTTTCATATACAGTGTTATCTTTAGCAGAAAATGAAAGATGTGTGAACAGTTTAAACACTGAACACTGATGTAAAATGGTTCAGCTCATTAGAAACTGATTTCCTCTCATCAAACTATGTGGGTGAGGGATGAAGAAACAAAATGCAAAACATGGTAGTCAACGTGGTGACATACTAAATCATCTTCCAATCATTCTCAAGAACTCTACAACTACAGCATGCTATCCTGATGGCCCCATCTGAGTTGATGATTTTTCACAATGTATTTCATGGCTTCCATCCCTACATGAGACTTTATTACTATCACATAGGAATAAAAAGCCATAAAACACTAGAGTGAATTTATCTTGATCAGATGCAATACTTATTTTCTTCACATGATTTCACCACCATTCCAAAACTAACCAATAATTTCATGCCACATTACTGAACATTTTAAACTACATTTCAATGACAAGAAACACACTGAAATGGTTACATCACAAATTAACAGAGCTTTAGCCTTTAAACACATTCCTACCTACGAGAATCAGGAAACAATCACAACACACAGCCATTTAATCCACTGATAAAAGACAGGACACCACAGAAAAATATCACTTCCACATACATCTTTCAACACATAAGGAAAGACGAGAGACAAAAAAGAAACTGGTATAGGTTAAAGCTTTGAAAGCACCACTACCAGCATCTTATTAAAACTCTTTGCCATAGTAGCTTCCTGGCATGCATTATAACAAATGCAGAGACCATCACTAAGCAATCTTTAAGACATCTGGGCTTAAGTGAAGAAACAAAGCAAAATTCCCTACCTATGGCACTGAAACAGCTACTACCACAGAGCTGCTAGCTAATATGGCTCACTAGTCCCTAGGACTGCTACATTCTGGGCTATGAAAGATTTACTATAGTTCCAAAGTCCTTTTTCTCCTGATCAAAGACCAAATGAGACAAATTATAAAATGCCCTTATTTTCTTAGCCAGACTATGATACTGAGTCCTGGTCTGAAAACAGTTATTTATTAATGTAATTACCATTCATCTTCTTATTACTACTAATTGGCCAAGTTGAAACACAAGTCTCTACGGTCATTGAAAAGTCAATACAATAATTTAACTGCCATTTGAAAATAATTTTGCTTATACACTTGCAAGCAAACTAAACTGCATCAGAAATGTCTTCTTAATCTAAAAGCCTCTACTTTACCAAAAATATTTTACATTTTCCTGGCCATGTACTTCACTGGCATGATACCAATATTAATTCTGATGTACTGTTGACGCTAGAACTAAAAATTAAATCAGGTTTGATTTATATACTGCTATCCTTTCTTGCCTACCATAATCCTGTTTCTTGCATAATATAATGTTGATAGCATAGAAAAGAGCAAGAAATCACTAAATGAAAGGAAGTGCATAAATAAATTCAATTATCATGCATAAAACATGCAAATGATTTAAAGACTGCATATGAAACTCTAGTTTATATTCATTAATCTCAGGTTGCACTTTTGAGAGAGAAAGAGACACTAATTGGGTCCAGATTAATGCACTCCCAAACCTTCCAATTTGTTTTTAGGTGAAGGTTAAATGAGATGTGTTAAAATAAACACAGCTGCTCAACTCTCCAAACATCTTTCATTTGTGGGAGAAGGTAAAAACTAAAAAGCATATTGCAGGCTTAGTGTAATAGAATTTAGGCTTTTCCTGAGCTCCTCAGAACTGCCACTTATGCAATGTAGCTTCCCCACCCCCACGGAAAAAAAATTTGTGCTGAAAACTAGTCCAAAAAAAATCAAGCTAGTCATTTGACACAGAGAACAGGGTGGGGAGCATTTGTGTTTGTCTAAATCCTGACGTGTTTTCCTCCCTGCCTTACCCCAAAGAATGCTGTTGTGGGACCACCTCAAATGTGATGTAGTTGCTGTAAAAAGGGGCTTGGCCCAACCTAGCATGTTGTTGTGGCTCAACACAGTGGGCAACAGGGACACACGAGAGGGCTTGAGGGCTCAGCTTTGCTCACCCAGTCAGCAAAAATGTGACACATAATGGGGCCAAACCCCTCCAACCCACTACCCGCACGGGACTTTGCTGCCCCTCTGCACGCAGGGTGTCAGCCGAATTATCTGGGAATGGAAATAGCACTCCCGCAGCTGCTCCGTCCTGCTGGCTGGCAGCCCCTGTGTACCCAGGGCTGATCCTGCCCCACAAGAAAGGGAGACAAAGAGGAAGGGGAAGGTTTTTTTTTTTTGGCCCAGAAAAGAAAAACAAGAAAAGGGCCAGTTCCTATCCTCTGGCAGAGGAAGGTTAAATAAAGTGAACAACAACAACAAAAAAAGGTCACGAAACTAATTTCTTGCTGAAACCAATGAATTTGGATTAGCGGCCTGAAGGGAAAGGTTAGGATGTTATCAGTGACGTATTTTCTCTTCCCTTTTGTTAAAATGTATTGGAAATTAAACCCCTCCAACACAATGGGATACATTTCTACAGGGTGGAAGCATTTGAAATCTTACATTTCTGCGATTGTTTAAAAAATGTTTTCCTCATCAGCTACAGACATTACACCATGAAAGCACAAAAACACATACATGTAGACTCGGACATATATTCACATACATGGTTTCAGACACAGACCCACTTCTGCTGACAGCCTGACTCTGAGAGCTTTTCATTAAAATTAATTTTTGCACATTTGCAGTTGCTAAATTAGCTGCAATAAATAACAACAATAAGGCTGAAATCTGTCAACATCTTGACAAATATTCAGAGAGCTGTTTAGTTAGGAAATATGCTTATGATATTCATTGCTCCTAAAAGAGAAAATGATTATACAGTAACTAAACCCTAAGTAAGAGCTAAAGATATTCACCTCATGAAGCCATTGCTCAACTAGCCCCTTGGCACTTGCTGGAATTATTCGCAGCACGAGCTCTACTTTTTCATTTTCTGCTGACTCCATGTGGGTAATTTCTTTCTCATGATTAAAAGTGAGCTTGGCAATTCCTTCAAAGCATTTCTTTAGGTGTGGTTGGACATGGAGTGGATCCTTTGTCTCAGAAAGGATTCCTGAGAGATCATTGCTGCATTGAGAGAGAAACCTGAAAAATGATAAAAAATGAACTTTATAGGTATTTATACAAACATATTTTACACCTCTGCCGACAACAGACAGATGCAATGGACTGTTTACCTTGAAAAGAACAGTCTTTTCTTCACCAAATAATCATTCAAGGCCTTCCTGAATGTCATCCAAAAGCGATTCTGCCTCCTCCAACTTATCCAGCATCTGGGGCTGCGAGATAACCCTTGTGGCATTGGTCTCCTTCACTGACTCCTTCGTTATTAGCCTCCTGGTGGGTGAGATAGAATACAGTGAATGTAATAACCATACTTCACACAACAGGCTCTCTCTCTCTTTTAAATTGAAAATCCCCTTATTACAAAACAAGGGGTGTTCTTTTTCTTCTACCTTTAAGTAGGACTGCCACATTCATTGCTTTTTACAAAAACGCAGCTGCTTTTTAAGCTACAGATAAATAGAATCTGCTAGGCGGTAATTCTGCTCAGTCTGAATGCATTATTTTCTAAGTCACTTTGGCAAGGGACTTTTTATTATAAACTGGAATGAACAAGGAAAGTCCTTTTCTCGACTAATTATGACTATGCTTTGTTCTATACTATTAACCTACAATGCCAGATTAATCAGCTATTTTTTGTTTCAGCCAGTTCAATAAATTAACATGCTCTTTCTGGAAAATTAGAGAGCTAATTATTAAGACTTTATAGACTAATGATGAAAATATAAATAACACAGAACAATGAAGAATAGTGTATCAATAACATTCACATGATTCCTTTGATGAGCACAATGCAAACTTCCATTTCAACACCACTGATATATGTATGGGAGTTACTTTGACTTGATCTACAGAATTTTCTTCTCATAAAGCTTTGTTATATTGATATATAATAGTATTTGATTTTTTCTAAGAACTGAGGAAAAAAGGCAAAGTTGAAACACAATTTTTCATATACCTATCCCTGGTGCCCATTTTGTTTTCCTATTGTTTGACTTTCAATTTATAAAAAATCAGGAAGCACAGAATATAAAGCAAAGCTATAAAGACAGTTAAACAGACAAAAATCAGGACTTGAATTACTACTGTTTCCAGTATTAGACAATCTAGTGTGTTTGATTTGAAAGTAGTTTAGTTTGTAGAGAAGAGTTTGATATTCCCTAGTAATAACACAAAGCAGAACATTGCTTTGAGGCTTCAAGACCTTCAGTGATCCAGAATGCTTGGCTCTGACAAAGAAAAAGATATTCAACTACATTCCGAGTACATAACACATTTTGTTCAACGGTTGTCAATAGCTCATAGCTACTGGTACAAAAACACTCCAACAAATGAAATGTAAATATTTAGATATCGCCACATGGTTTCCTTTATGCAACATAAACTGTGATGAACTGCATTAAGAAAGAGAAGAAGAGGGGGAGAGAGAAGAAGATAACAAGAGAATGAGAATCCTTTCTCCTTAATAGTTCAAATTCACTTCAATACTTATGAGTTGAAACCCATCAGAGTGGTAGATAGATCTGAAGAATAGACTGAATAGATTCAGTCCAGTATTCAGAATTACAAATAAGAAGCAATTTTGGAAACAAGAACATGTCCAGTGATAGAAAGCTCACACTGCTGCCATCTTAATATCCTACTTGCACTCAAAATAATCCCATCCCTATGTATTTTACATATTTCTGGTAGAAAGGATAGAGAGGGGTTATTTATTATACATTCTTCAAAACAGCTACTGTAAGACGTACATACAGCCAACAACAGCGACTTTGCTTTGAGATGCTACAGTTTGCTACATGAGGCATTTCTCGGTCCTCTGATAGTCTTGGCAAACTATGGATAGTTTGGGGTTGATGGTCTCCATTGTCTGGAGTCCAAACTGGATTCTGGAATGCCAGGAGAAGCCTAATTCATGTAGGATTAAGAAAGGCAAAACTATTTTATTAAGAAATAACTCTACATGTATCAGTGGAGCTTCCAAGGTGTGAGAGTAAATTAGCATCCAGACAAAGATTAATTTAACCGACTATATTCTATAGACACCATTTTAAAGGAGAGAGACCTCACCAGTTACTGTACTGTTTAGGACAGGCTTATATGTGTAGAGTTGTATGTTTTTATACACTCAAAATATGTCCTTTAATATTATTTTTGAAACAAGGGCGCTATCTAGCATACTGCCAATTATCTTTTGTAAAGGAGTTTTGAACTGTTTATTCCTGCTTGCTTAAAAATATACCTGGGTCCATCCATTTAGCAACTCTTCTTTTCATGACATGACCATACGGACAGTTAACAAATAATGGTGGACAGAAGGTTTGGCAATGTGTGGTACTGTTTTCCCTAAAGTAATTTCAGAATGAAAGATATTCTCAAACATTTAAGTGGTTGATTTCTAGGCATATTACTGGCCTTCAGATTAGTAAGTACTCCACCTGTAACATTGCTACAAACAGTGGTACACAATGCATTTTGATTAAAAATGAACCTATTTCATTTCAGCTGCACCAGTTGAAGACAATGAAACAGTCATGTGACACCCAGCACTTACACTATGCCAAGTACTCACTGACAGCTCTTCATAAAAGCAATGGTTTTGATGAAAAATGATTAAGTGACTCAACAAATATTATAGTATTTTTAAAGACCTAGTTACATACAGGGACAAGATCTAAAAACTCCCTGTTCTGTACTTCGATCAGCTAACTATGTTTCCCTTCTCATCAGAAAGGAGAATCAAAATACGATGAAGATTACTTCAGGAAAAAGAAAAACATCACCACATATCTTTACCAAGCCTCCTTATAGCTACTGCTTTGCCTTGAATCTAAAGCAAGTTGCGTATGTCTTCCAAATATTTCTCATATGATTAAAAGCAAATGTTTTATAGGTGCTTTTACATATGCATGCACTTTGAATATTTTGTAGCCCTTTCAATAGCACATCAGATATAATTAAGCACAGACTTAATACTCTGGGGAAGCTACAGCAGTAAAGGCCAATTTTTATGATTTTCCTTTGCCTGAAGTAAAAGGACACTCTAGGTCCTAACCATATGGAGGATAAAATTTTACACAGTTAACATCCAAGAGCTTACCATTTCTCATCGACAGCTCTCCTTGTACTGACATGGATTTACTTGTGAACCAGAACTTGAAGTCACTACTCCATAACACCCTGCATAAATCACAAAAATGAAACTTCAGACATCTAAAACTGTAAGTCCCTTTACCCTACTATAATATTTTTATACTGAGTTGAAAAGAAAACATTTTTTTCCTAGATATGAAAGCATTGGACATCAAAATACTCTCTAATAAATATTCTGCAAAAGATTTTCTTTACCTGCTTCCAGTTCTACTTCATGAAGTGCAATGAAGAACAAGCCATGCACAAATGCCTGTTTGCCCTTCTCACTTGATTGATTCACTAACTTACTGGGAGGCTATGTCTCTATTGTTTCTGAGTTCACGTCATAAAAACAACAGAAATCAATTTAAGACAATGAACTTTAAGCTTTTTTCCCTGCCACCCCCCCAGTATTCTATAGGGCATAAGTGGCAAAGCTAAGTCAGAAAAGTTTTAAATAATGAAAATCACTGAAGCCTAAATCACATACAATAGTGAAAGCTGAGATGTGAGATGAAGATGAAATCTAAAAGCTAATTAAATTCAACAAGAGCCTCTCAAAGGCAACATACCAGCTTAGCCTCCCATGCTAATATTTCGTTTTGAAGGGTGCAATAAATGGAGGGCCTTTCATGGCTGCAGATTTTACAACGTGATCCATCAGCTAAACCTGAGAGGGGAGAAAAAAAAAAAAGATTAGATGCATGGATTACTGTACTGAATAGATGCCAAGGCCAAGATAAAAAGAATAGATAAGTTAGGGCTTCTGAGGAGCTAAATTTGAAGCCAACCAGCAAAACGGATTGAACCTTATTACCTCTAGTCACTGAGAAATTCCCTAGACAGTTGGATGTAATTTGAAAAGGTCAGAAAAAAATTTCCTTCGCAGTATTATTGCTTCATGGTTTAAGGGTGTACATTTGTGAGATGCCAGTTCTAATCATTTTTATTGACTTGCTCTAGAGAGACAGACAGATGCACAGGGAGGCAAGACAGATGGGTAAGACATATCGTACCTTTGTTTCCAGTTCTAAAACATATCACAGTATTAGATATGTTTTAATGTTAATCATTTCAGTTTGTCCTTTGTCATCACTGAGAGGAACGTGCCTTTTTTCTCTAAGTCAGCTACAAAAGGGGAGAAAAATTGTGCATATAATTGAAAATTTGCTACAATTTTTCATGTTTGACCCAACAGTTCACTGAATTCCATGTAAATCTGAAATATATAACTGAAATTCAGTAAACGTAATAGGATTTTTTTTGACAGTTTTAGGTATGCTCAGTTGATTTTTCTTTTCACTTAAAGGGGAGCAGTTCTCACTGAACAGGTTATAAGAATGACCTTCAACATACTGACAGTACAAGCTTTGTTATCAATGTGGTTGTCCTATGGAAAGGATAATAATAATAATAATAAACACAAACAAACAGAAAAACCACACACACACAAAACCACCCCAATTAAAAGCATTTAATTCTTTGACTTAGCATACACAAGAGCTTGTAATCGATATGAGCATTTGCTAACATTACATTTGCAGTCAATTTTTTTTGTCATGCAATTAAAATCAAAGAATATTTAACAACACAAAAGCAGAATTATCCATCCCAACCCCTAGAAAAAGTTTAACTAACATTAGATTTTCTCTCACAAGACATTTGTCTTCCATTCATAATACAAACAAGGGTATTCACTGTATCCTGGCACTGAATGCACTGCAGATGCAATTTTAATAGCCATTAAAGTATGGCTCTGCGAGCTCCTCCACTGCATTATGTTTATGGAGCCTGCCTGAAAGATGACTAAAGCTGTTTCCACTTGGCTAAGAAAGCCATTTCCATACGGTCATGTTCCCTCCCCTCAAGCCCCATACATTCAGAGTAACAAGAAGTTGCAGCAGAATAGTTGCATATCTATTCACTCCTCCAGAACTTTATAGCCCTAAAAGCAGATCAGGAAGGGTTAGCTGTAGTGAGGAAAAAGAAGCACTCAGAATTGTTCCCCTAAAGGAAGCTGATGCTTTCAACCAAAATGGGACTGTTTCCCAGAAGAAAAAAAAAAAATACATGAATGGTTTAAACATACAACTTTCTTCAACAATTTGGGAAGATTTCAAAAGGAAGACATGCACACCTGCATATATGGGAAGGAGGCTGGGGAGAGTGAATCTTATACTAGATTAAGACTCTGCTACTCTTTTTTTTTAAAAAATCAGACTCCCACCATCTCATCTCCAGGATGGTACTGAAACTGAATGGGAATTTAGTATTTTAAGATAACAGATGTATAAATCTACAGGAACTGTATAGTTTCTGTGGCAACACAACAAAATCATTATGTCTCTAACTTTTTTTTTCCAATCAGAAAGACTGACAGAGAAATTAAGTTCTGTCATCCTCCTAATCTAAGGTCAAAGATGAACTCATGAACCCTGTGAATCTTTCAGCCAAAAAACAAAACACTTATGGATCATGAAAACAGGCAACGTTCAAGACACATCAGAGACTCAGTTTTCCAAAGAATATTCGTCCAACATATTTTGATGCCATTTACAAAACAGTAATATGACACCTCATTCCACCTTTGCAAGACCCTCACTTCTTTTGTTTCCTCTATTTTACCATCTCCTCAAGAACAGCAAGTGACGTTTGACGACACACCAAATAATTAGGTAGCTATTTTACAGATAGCAGGAAAGGCTGGAGAGATGGATATGAGTACAGAATCATTACCAAGATTAATCTCAATAAGCAGAGTAACTAGCTACTGTTTTTCTTTCTTACTGGTATTCCAACTGGTCCTCTCCTTTCTGAATGGGCTAGCTGGCTTTTTTCTTTTTCCTATTTTAAACTTAAACAAAGATTCTCAAAGAAAGCACAGAAAATCTTCTAACTTAGGCTCATTTTTGCATCCTTCAGAATGTGTCAAATGTTTACTAATAATTTACTACTAATAAATCTCCTTTTCTTAAAGGCCACTTGGTGATGTGTGGAATTTGAACCCATTTTTATTCTTTTTTTTATACAAAAGAATTAAAGCACTCTCACAAAATGCTACAGTTCACTTATTAGATGTAATGTTTATATCTAAAATACCAAATCATTCTTAAAATAAATCTGACCTTTTTAAAAACTTTAAAAAAAAAAAAAAAAGTAGATTTATTACACACAAAAGTCCATCTTGCCAAATTCTCTAATGTGAACGCTGATTCAGCTCTCAGATCCACTACCATTAAAATTAACTTCCAACAAATTAGGTTTGGGAACAATGAAATACAATTAAAATACTGTATGTACCACAGCAGAAACAGAACATTTTATGCATGTTTAGTGTGAAGAAAGAAAGAAAAAAGTCTTGTTATTAAAGGCATTAGTTAAAGGATCTCTAAAAACATGTATATGTACTAGACTTTTAAACAGAATTTTTCATTCAGCATTTCAACTAGAATTCAGTGTTCATTGATCATATGGACAGACCAACCTGAATGTCATCAACAGCTGTTAACACAAACTCATCTGTCCTTATGAGATGAACAGTGAAGATACCTTTCCAATCAGCAATCACTTTAAAAGTATTCTCTGAGACACAGTCCTTAATGATTTGGGAAATACACTTCCAACTTTAAGCCTTTCAACTGTTTTTCAAGAGCTATATTTAAATCAACAGCCAGAAAGAATCTTTCTCCAGTGCATTGTTGAATTCCACCCAAGCTGTACACACCATAAGTAATAATTTAACAAAATTGAATCCCAAATTTTGTACATTTATTTTTTGTTATTTGAACTGCTTTTGAAGCCAGAACATACTTGTTACTAAACTGCTTGGCTGCCCTACAGAAGTATAACAGGGATGCAGCCATGCTCTCATGCTATCTGTAATTTCATCAAGCAATGTAAAGTTTATATAATACAACACAGATAGTACAGGTTTACTTTTGAAAATTTCTATTGATAAAGATGCATATCTTTCTTAGGCCTCAGACTTTAAGTTCATTCTCTGTGGATTCAACTGTAAAAATTTAACTCCAAAATCATTTAAACCTAGTAGCAAAGGTAAGAAGACCTCCCTTTAAAGCTAGGCTCCCTTTAGTATCTACTGCTAGTGTAGGACTCAAAGAACTGCTTTCAGCTTTCTGAGCTGACAGGACACTGGCTCCTCTCTAGCCAAAGCAAAACTAGACAGCACTAACATGCACTTTCTTTTTGTTGGATTCCTTTTTTTCATCAAGGGAAACAACCCTCCAATTTTGTAATATGTGTATATAAACAGGTATATGTCTGTAAATATTTAATATCAGTATTACAAATAAGACCTAAAGTCAATGACCAGGACCAAGGAGTTACTGTATTTTGCACTGTTCAGAGAAGAGTGAATATGTCTGTTGCCCAGAGGAACCTTCCACTAAGTTAAAAACTATGCTGTTTTGATGATTTTTCTTCTGTCCGTGATTGTCTTGTGATGTGTCATTATTTGTTAACCTACATTTGTCACTAACAAGCAAGCATAAAGCTTAAAATGGTACTGTTGCTATTAAAGATCTTCACGCCTCTCCCCTATGACATTCTATTTAGATGAATGGATTATTATTTTTCAGTATTTGTATCACAGTAGTGCCTGGAGCCCCCAGCTCATAACATCACATGGCAGTGCCTACTAGAAACTACTAAGTTCTTCAGCTTGCTCTCTCAGAGGTCTTGAAATCAATCCAGATGAAACAGCAGTTGGAAATGAAAGAGTTTTGAATGAATTTCGGGCAATGACTTGCCCCCAAACTTCTTTTTATCCCTCCATCCACACAGTTTTGTAAAAGAGGTGGACGTGAACTTACAGAGAAATAGGATGGTATAAGTAAGGAATCAAAGTTTGCATTATAACAATGAAATGGGGAAAGAATTAAGATAGGGCCCAACATTCTATAACACACTGATGTTGTGTAAGGGAAACTCAAGTTGTGTAGGTCTAAAATTCAAAGTACAATCATGGCAAAAAGATTTAAAAATAATTATAAAATATATCTGAAAGAAAAGCCAGGTAACAATAATATCAAGATTTTATTTTACACATCTGAGAGCTCATGCACCTGGAAGGAAATATTTTCTTCCACTGGGAATCTGGCTAAGCCTTCTTTCCAAGAAAAAGTCTTTACCCAGAGAGAAAATTAACATAAAATTATTCTTTGATTTAAATATGGTTTGATATTACTCCGGAGACTAATAAGCATACAGAAAATTTGCATCTACGAGAAAAAGAACTTTCGCAAGATATTTGCAAAAAGACACTAATTCTGTCTTTTTGTGTTGAATGATGCTCCCAGTTTAACAATGGTCACCCAAAGTGGAATTGGAAATAAAAATAAAAGAGAGGCAATGAGGGTTTATATAAATTTCCTAGGTAATCTTTAGTCATTTTGGTGGGCTATGCATTTGTGCATGCATATGCATATGAGTATTCTACGTGGAGATGGAAGCACACTTTTTATACTATGCAAAACACAACTTTTCAGACAGACAGTTTCACTGATCTAAATGCACTTAAGCATATTTTTATCTAGTCATGACATTTTCATTTTGAGTTTGTAGGCTTGGAAAAGCACTGTCCAAAATTATGTATCTTTTAGTAGATACTCACACAAAGGGAATGCCCTAAGTTTATCAACATAAAAATGCCACACAGATTGCTTCAGTTAGCACATATATACACACATTGGAAAGAATCCAAACTAAATGCAAATATGTATACTGCTTATTCTACTTCTCACAGCTGATAATCGACACACAAAATAGTTCATTAATACTACAGCATAACAATACTCAACATACTAAACCACATGAAAAGTTGAATAGCTGTAATCTGATGGAAAATATGGTACTGCCTATTTTATTTCTGTTTTATATAGTTGTAAATAATTTTAGATTAAAGGTGCATTTTATTGTACTTCATGTAGAGAAGCCTAACAGGAATGATGTAGCCTGGATTAAAGAAAAGAGAAAATTTTAGGAAATGTATTTTCTCAGTGGATATAACTAAGATAAGTGACAACAAAAAGAATAAATTTTTGATAATCAGTCTTGATTTGATGGAATTTTGCAGATAACATGCAGTTATTGTACTTTCCTTTTTTGGCATACATACTGTTGCAAAGGCTTGTAATTTAGACAAGTACTAAATTAATGCATGAAAAACACTAGATTGAAGCTAAATCTGAGCAGAATAGAGATGACTGTCTAGCAAAGAAAAACATTTGGAAAACTTCACATACAAAGCGAGTGATTGAAAACATTACACAGACATAGCTCATTAAGTGGTAGCTTGCAAGTCTTTGAAATCCATGCTGATACAAGACTCTTAGAAAACATTATTCATCATTGAACATAGTACTTCTAGATGTCTACAGTAGCCTACTAGATTAACACAAAGGTTAAAGATCTTTTTTTCAGGTGTGTAGCATCATTCGCATAGTATTAGAAACGAACAGCAACAGTAATAAAGCAAGAGCAGCCAAAAGCTCATAGCCAGTAAAAAGACCTTAAAGTAGAAGGGAAATATGATAATGGAAGAAATCAAAATTACCCAAAGTATGTACCAAGAATAAGGAGAAAGAGACGGAGAGGAATGAGGTTCAGGATGAGGTAAGATATAGTGATGGTAAAGAAATAGAAATCAGTGTGAAAGTAAAAATAGCAACAGGACAAATAAGTGAAAAGCAGCCTGGACAAGGGGGATGCAAGGGGCCTGGAAGTGACTGGAGGACTTCCGCTATGACAGAGTCCTGAAGGAAGAATTTTTTTTTAAAACAAAGACCCTACACAGGAATGGACACTTGGGGATGGAACATGAAGAGAAAGAACATTTTCTAAATGATCTTCCTATTTTTTAGAGTGTTAATTTTACAACGTTATGCAATTAACTTTGAAAATAGGAAACAATTGATTTAAGTTGTGTAGATTTCTTGGGGAATAAACATATTCACTTAGTTTAGGAACAAGAAATTGTGCAATTGACCTAAACTAAGACTGACTTAAAATACAGTTCAAGCAAGTACTGAACTTTGCTTTCCTGTAAGTGAACTGAGAGCTGTTCCTCTAAACTTACAAACTATTTCAGAATAAAAGCACACTGTATCCAGAAAATACAACACGTTAAATTGAGAAAGCTATGAAAATGTAAAATACTATTTATAAAAGCAAAAATAAGATGTTTTTGACTTGCAGTCTGTGAAGAGATTTCCCAATACAGAAATAACATCCTACTTGTTTTGAGAATCACAGTGGCAAGTCAGAGGTAGCCAACAGAGCCAATGCTGACACATGAATTGCTTTGAAGATGAGAAACACGTCACTGAGTTGGCAACAGCGGAAACTTTGAATACAGTGGAAATATCACAACAGAGGGGGGTGAATACGTATGGTATCCCAGCATGTTCACAGGGCAGTATCCAACACCATACAGTGCATCAACATCAACTTTCCTTATGGGTCATCTCTGTATTAGAAGATTCACAATAACACAGACTGCATGGGGTGAAAGAGAAGATCATAAACATTTAAGGAGGACAGGAAGAGACACTTTCTACATTAGTCACAGATTGGTCTGCTGCTGTAGAAGAGTAAAACAGAATTCAATATAAACTGTTGAGTAGGGAGCAAGACAGATGTTCAAAGACCAGATTGGACAAGGCCAAGGGCAACCTGATCTAATGTGCAGCATCCCTGCCAATGGCAGAGGGGTTGGAACTAGATGATCTTTAAGGTCCCTTCCAACCCAAACCATTCTATGAACTAAGGAGTGGAGCTAGAAATCATTTCTATTCTTCCAAGTGCTTCTCCCTAACCACCACTCTAATATCACTACATGATGTGGCAATGTAAACCATGTGAAGGTGGTGCTGAGTGAGGAGGAGCTAGAATCTTGTTTATTCTCTTCCCCCTTTAGTTCATTTGTGCAGTTTGTTAGGTATATTTCATCAGAACCAAATATGTATACTTGAAGATGTTTTTATTATGGTATTGTACAGGTTTTGTTCATTTGCATCATGGTAGCTCATACAGTGCCATATTTCAGACTTGTGATGAAAAGCATGTTGAAAACACACAGATGTTTTAGTTGTCAATCAGTACTGCTTGACATGGGTCAGAGACTTTGCTTCTCACGCTGCCAAATACTACAATCAGAGCAACTTCTTTCTCAACAGTTTTGTTCATAAATTATGGCTGAATATAGGTCAAAGTATGGAAATATTTTGTGCATCAAGTGCTGGCTTTCTCAAGACCTTTATGTGGAAGTTGCTCCATTATTTTATTTGGGGAGTTAAAAAAAAATAAAGATGTGTTTTAGCTACTTTTAAACAACTAATTAAGTCGTTCTTCCTTTCATCCACCAGTCTACCTGAAGACTATCACCAGCCCAAAAGAGCTAATCTCTGAATCATTTATTGCATTCTGGACCATTTACTTCACTAGTGAAAGCAAACACTGGATGCAGTTTTTCATGATATTTTCAACCTCCATCTTAAAACTAGTTTGGATTTTTGTGCCTGCCTCTTTCTCTCTTCTGTTCTCCAGAAGATGATGCTTCTGTTTCTCATTTACTCTTTCAGCCACACCTTGCATAAGGAAGTCAAGCCCTATTGAGGGTGGTGGAGCATGTCATAACATGGTCTACTATAACATTTTCTGACTCAGAACTCCTGTTAAATATGATTTATTTGGGATAAAAGCTCTTTACTAGGTCAGATGTCTGGACTGAAGAGACAGTTCATTATACTGGATCACTCTTTATTTTGCAACTGTAATGGGAATGAAGTGATTCTTCTACCAAAGTGGTCAAAACCTAATGTGCATCACTACTGTTCTCCTCTCTAGCCTGAGTTAATTGCCAGCTGAACAATGCAGGTATCTGTGGCTGATTTATTTAGGAATATGATCTATGTGAAAAGCCTACACAAATGAAGCATAAGAGGACATGACTAAAATATTCAGGTATAAAGCTTAGGAGCTTAAATAATTACTTGTAGAAAATATGATCAGCTCTACATGTCAACTGACTGAAAAACAGAACTATTGAACCTTTAATAAAGGAGCATTGTGCTACCAAAACTAAGTAACCAGGCTGAATTCTATTCACTATATTCTCTATAATTCTGGAATAATAGATTCAAAAGAGTTCTCCCATTGCAAACGCACACACATGAAAATAGATTTTGACCAATGTAGTTCAAAAGATTAAACATTTTTTATAAATATAACCGTAGCCACCTATACGGAATTAGGACCTTTACAGACGTCTGGAGAACATTTATCCAAGAACTGTCCAAATATGAAAACTGAAACATTATAATTATTATTTTGGTACATATAGTTAGGCACAGTACTTATAATCCTTGCTTTGCATTTTGACAAGATATTGTTGGAAAAGATTTTGATGAATTACTGACTTTCACATGGGAGCTGACCTTGGAATATTTAAGCTCTATAGCAAAAGTAAGAATAAATGGACTGAAGAATAGGCATATGCAGTATGACTGCTGATCTTTATTGAGAACATTTAAGTCAAAGTATCTGCTCTAAATATTCTTTTATACTACTCTGCAATGTATTTAATTTTGCATCCAACAATACTATTGAGTGATTAAATGCATCATCTGAATACCTGAAATCCATACTGTTCTAAATAAAATTGAGAAAACTGTTGCATTTTGCAGCACAGCCTAATGTAATTAAAGCTTTTCTGCAATATTTTGAAATACACAATCCAATCACCCTCTTATATCAAAAACAGGCACATTTTTGTTATTGTTGTAGAAGGAAATAATCTCTATTGTTGCCAAAGATCTCTCTGTTATTGAGATCTGTTTAACCTTTCTGTTATTTGGTTTTATTGCACTTACTATCTGGCTTTATTAAATTTGCAAAACAGTTTGTTTATCGTCATTCAGGGAAAATAGGTGGCTATAATTTGCAAATATATCAGTCAAAAATAGACTAGTTAGCTGTTCTTGGCTGGCACATTGTCAGTGCATACAATGAGTTCCTCCCTCCTCTCTCACACTTCTTTCTTTCTCACAAACACACACACACGCACACACTCAAAAATGTCTCCAGTGGAGTAAAATATTCACATTAATACTGGAAGCGATGGAGAAGAACCCCGGCCGACATCCCATCTGTTCCATGAATTAAATTTAGAAATCATATGTAATATAGACATTTCTGTCTGAATATCATAAAGCCTTGACACATTCAGGTTTTCATTAAAAAGCTCTGAGATGTGACTTGAATAACAATCTGTCTTAGCTAATTAGTATTTTCAGTTTAGCATATTCACTTTCAGACGTATTGCTGTTTGCACATGGTAATTTAGGTAAACAGAGCCCATCCACAGCTGCATCAATTAACACTGCTAATCAAAACTGAATTCAGGTAATTAGGCACATTTATGCAAAAAGTGTGTAATTTGTGGGGAAAGCTAGATTCTTCAGTAATATTTCAATAAGTAGGAGTCTCCTTTTGCAAATAGGACAAGGAAATAATGGTAAATCAGCTCTAACATATAGATGATGTATACTCAGTGACAAATATCTAAATTAAATCTCACTAATTGGTCTGTATTTTCAGAAATTTGACTATATTTTTTCATATAAATGTTTGCCTCAACATTTCTACATGGAAAAGTGGATTCAATTCCAACTAAAGGTTTAGTGATTGTTAAGAGAGGACTTTAAAAGTTAATGGTTCCTCAAGCAATTTTTGAACTGTTGAACATAATGGTCCAGCTTGTTCTCATATCCAGTCAAGCAATTTTTAATGAAAATGCCCTTACCTCATTTTCAATTTAATTTCTTCAAAGAAGAAATATTTTAGTTTATTTTAAGGAAAAGTTTCTAGAAATTTCTCTTGCCACAAATTTTAAGATTGTAAAATAGTAAATACTTCAAAAACATTCTGCTCTGACCTACAAAGTTTTATCACAATAACTACAATTTCATCTCTTACATTTCCTTCCTTTTCCTTTCCTCTCACCACAAAATAAAATAATTAAAAACCTCTAAAACCTCCAAAAATGTCAAAGCTATATAAGAAGCTGTACATTTATAAACAGAATTTTCATTTGTATAGAAATTCAAAGAAGGAACATTCATTGTAACATTGTGCTCCAAAAGTTTTCATATGGAGCTGTTCAAGTTATTCAAAATCAGTTCTCTGTTATGCACACTTCAAAAAAGCTACACAAGTCCAATGGACAAAAATTCCATAATCAGCTTATAGCTAATCTTCCATAAACTGTATGACTGACAAAAATATTGCCTAGGTAATTAAACAGAAGCATGAATTTAACATGAATTTACCATTTTTGCCTACTTCCAGCTAATTTATTCTTCCCATTACAAATAAGACAAAATAATTTTACTTCCAAAGTAGTATGATAAATTTAGTCAGACTAGTCAGCTTGCATCTCTGTCTTGGTTTCATGGTGACTTTGGGGGTGAGGTATATAATACATTTTCGTCACGTGTAAACACACAACATGGATTACGCGGTTTTTGATGAAAACTTCAGTGCTAATTCTTTACAACATTAAAGTTTAACACCATATAGCTACTGAAATTGCACAGCATATTTTGCGGTCACACTACAGTGCATATATCACAATTTAGAAAGTTTCCTCTATGTAGAAAAGTGTAATTTGTTCTGTTATGAAAAATGCTTATCATATACTGTAGTTAAAACTCCCATTTAAGTTAGCTATTGGCAGAGCAGGATATTGAGAGAATATTAACAGAGTTCAGAAGAAAAATAAAACTTGTGGAAGAAATGTGATTTTGAAGTATTTTCTATTCAAATAGAAAATGACTGATGTAGTTACATGTTAGAATGCTGAAAAATATGATTTCTAAAAAAAACATCAGGTCATCCTGAAACTATATGAAATTCCCTATGTCATTCTGTCTGGGCCAATGGGAAATGATGTTATAACTTAACCTTTTTTTCCATTTCTCTATTGCAAGACAGATTCATGTGCACTTATGTGTCATAGCACAGTCTAAACAGCTGTTCGATCTCTCATACAGCTTGTTTACATTGACATATAGCGAATATCACCAAGCGAATATCACAGCAAATGCGACCTGTTTCTGAAAGAACTTCCTCTGCTTGATAAATGGGCTTTTGAAAGAGCAAAACAGAAGGTGTTACACTAACAATGTTTATTTAGATATTATACTCTGTAGGAAGCGAGTACTGTGACAACACACTAGCCCCACCCCCCCACCCCATTAATATATTTTTTTAACATAAAGTAAATCAGATTTAGTAAATATTCTAATAAATTTTCCAGAAATATCCTATTATGTTGTCCTGTTTCTTCTGCCTAACAATATCAGTTAACATAAACAACGTCTCTTCACTGATCACATATATAGTCTACATTATTACTTTATCATGAATTGTCCTGATGTGCCACCATTTGAAAACATTGTGGTGTTAGAGTATCATTGTTCCCTGTAATTTTTCTTTTATGTTGAGATTTCATAAACATGTGGCAGTATTAGCTAATAACAGTGCATAAGGAGTATCTCAAAAAACACAACATCACATGAAATTTGGCTGGTACAATAGGAATTTCTCAGACACGCAGCCCCATTCTTTATCCTCTCCTGTGGGCTCAACTATAAAATATGGAAAGGAATGGAGATACATAACTACTCAAATTAAAAAAAAAAAGTTGGTTGCTACATATTGTTAACTGAAATATGATGGATATATATGATTAGAAAGATCCCGTGAAATACTAGTTTCCTCAATTTTTAGAAAAAGCATACTCTAAGCACTCAAAAGTATTCCAGGATTATAAGCAAAACAATATATATATATATATATATATATATATATAAGTTCATGTTTATTTTGTATATAGAGAATGCATCTTGTTATTGGTAATAAAAACTATTGAAATGTTTCATATCCATAGAATTCATAGCGTTAATCACGACTGTGTAAAAATTGTAGTTTAAAGAAAGCAGAAGAGCCCAAAGCGAACAGTCAGTACTCTACACCTTACTAGAGAACAAGAAAAGCTCAATAAATTACAAATGTTGAAGTGCTAAAGTTCCATAATTAAAAATCAGGCAGAGATCCTTTTGGCAAATGGATCTCTTTGTTAAACATCCTACTAATCCAAGCCTGAAGGTATAATTCAGTACCCCGGAGGATCCCCTCTATACTTCTGCCAGCTGTTCCATTTAGGTCAATCCACCGCAAGTTTAACTTTTATCTATTCCTCACTTTCTTCACTGGGTCCCAGAAGCAGCAGTCCATCTCTCTGAAGGCTGTTTAAAGTGTAAATGAAAAGACTAGATAGAAGTGAGCCACTACCTCAGGGTCCTTATTTCTGAACTACAATTCCTTGGACTTCCCTACCTTGACAGATGCAATATGAAGTCTTCCTTGATGAAAACTGAGGAGGAAGACTGAATATGGAATGCAAATAGCACATTCGTTATCATTTTAATACTTTGCAGCTGTTTGAGAGAGTAGGAAATTTTACTTGGCAGAAAGTCCAGTCAAGGCCAAACAGTTGCAGCAGCCCTTCTGCAAATCCTACCATTACTACTCTCAGCATTCAAGAAAAAGGCTTCAAAGAGCCATTTTATCTTTTCTCAGATGATCATAGAGAAGTGGACTTGGGGCAGGGAGGAGGGTGGGTTGTAGTTTGATCCAGTACACTTTATGCCAAGGACCACAAAACCCCCTGGGTGCAGATCTGATCCACTTGCCTCCCTCCCTGGACTGGCAGGCAAAGGAAGGAGGCAGCGATACTTCAAGGGCTTCTTTATGCAACTCAACCTCAGGTAATTAATCTGCTTCAAATTTACTGCTATCTTGGTGCAAGGCTTTTAACCAGATGCATCATCGCTCACCAAAAGTAAGAGAAAGATGTGAATTTAAAACAGATCCAATTATAAGGGTTCTAGTTAGTGTAAATTTAAGTACTCAGTCACCACAATCCTCGAGAACTGCTTTTAGACAGTATGCTGTTTTATAATAACACACTGATCTCTTACTCTGGGAAAAGTAAATGTAATTCATTACAAAAAAAAAAAACACGGTCCTAATATTCATTTTTTTTTTTTTTGTCAAAAAAAGATAAAAAAAGGTAGATATTCTGGGAGGAATTTTGAAAACTCAACTTTTATGAAAGACCCATTAGAAAAAATACAGTGAATGTATCACTCAGGTCTTTAAAATTTATTGTTATTTAATAAAGTGTGCACTTTCAGTTACCAAATGTACTGTGAAACAAAGTTACAAAATCTATTAGAAATTAACTCAAAGACGTTTTCAAGGACTGCTTAGCAGCATAGCCACAGCGACTGTCGTGATCATCTGCATGACTTGACACCTAGAAGTAACCCCAGAGGCTTTAGTCATCTACTAAGATCACGGCCTAATCCTACCCGCACTGGCTCTGACCTAAGAAAGTACGTGTGCACGTGTGGTCTGAAGGACCAGGACCAACGTGTTTAAGTGGTGCAACCATTCCTACACCTGTACTTCAGCTGCTATCTAGTAATTGCCGTCAGTCAAAAAGTATGCTTCCACAAGCTTCTAAAGCTGACTTTTAAGAGCCAGGGAAAAAAATAAATAAAAAATAAGAAATGCAACATATGCATCTCTGCATCTAATTCCAGCATGGCTCTCCCAGGTAAGCACCCAGCTCCTGCGAGCTGCCTTGTGAGGCTCAGCAGGACCCCTCACCTGTGTTATGCTGTCCGCTCATGTGTGCTCCAGCCAGCTCAAGGTCAAAACCAGAAGATAAAGCATCCCGGTATTGCTTTCTACCACTTACCTTGCTGATGTGCTTCCATGTGCTTCTGCTGACATCCCTGCATGCGAGGAGTTGTTTCAGGCAGCTGCTCCCAGGTTTGGCGTTCCCGCAGTATGGCTGCTGTAGCGGTGATGAGCAGAGTGGAGGCAGGATGCCACTGGCCAGCTCCAGCAGAGCCCAGTCACGCCGTCTGCAAGCACAGCTCACTGAGTGCAAAAGGAAATTTAAAACATTTTTTTCCCCCTTACACTTGAATGACACAGCATACTGTTCTGTGTTTGCATTTAAATTGGACAGAATAATTTAGCACCAGCTTTTAATTTCAAAAGGGTTAATCACCTCAGCAAAGGTCAATCAAACTTTAATCTCCAATAAAATTGCAGCAGCTTCAGTCACCTGCAGGACATTTATTATATTCTTATTTCCATGCAAAAGAATGCACCGCTAATCTTCTAACTCTTTACATTAGCACATTTGCCATTAACATTTTACTAAAATTATTAATTCCTCTGAAACTATTACAAGAGCTCATTTCTACACATCTTAGAAGATAATCCTGTTAAAAACCAGCCACATCTACTGTGACATTGCTTTAGTTGTCTGCTCTAATCCTCACAACCGTTTGATACTCCAACTGAGTTCCAACAATGCACAAAGTCTCAATTACACAAAATATTACAGGGTTTAGTTTAGAACAACAATGTACTGTTTTAGTAACTTAATCTTCCCTGTTGTCGGCAATTACAATACTAATCTATTTTGCCACTGTTCACAGCATTTTCCATTCAAAATAAAATATCGATTTTTAATTTTGCTTAGTAGCTCTTGAAAAGCAGTAGATTTACAAGGCTAAGATAGAACCTGGATTCTCTTACTGACAATAGGAATAATCGCAATGGTAGAAATATTTTCACGGCCTGCAAAAACTGTATTTTTCTCTCAAAACAATTTATCTGAAATTAAATTAACTGAGAACTGAAAAATCTCTCTCAAAAATACAAGCCAGGATTAGTTTGAAATTACTGTGGCATTAACAACAGCTCAAAGCTATATGATTATTTAACTCTAAACAGAAAACTGTAAAACAGAAAACAGTACATCCCCCAAATAAGTTGTTTTTAAATAACCATCAGCTACATTAGCTATACAGCAAAGCATTCCTTCAAGCATCTACCGTAACAATTTCATCTGAATTCTCAAAACTATTTTACCTGTAAAGACACAAAGAAGAGCAACAGAAAACTCAGGGAGAGCTCGTTACAGAACTGAATCATAATACAAAGAATTCATCTCCCAAATTTTAGAATCTAGCACCAAAAAGTCATCGTTAGTAGGGGAAAACAAACAAACCAACAAACAAACAAAAAAAAAAAACAACAACCAAACAACAGCCTAATAATACCAAAACAAATGGTTCTTGCTTATTTTCTCATTATGGCCATATTAATTCCTGTGAGAAAGAGAACGAACCGTCATATGCTATATCATTTCTATTTAAAATGGATTTTTTAGCCATAATAACATTTTGACATACCATAATGTAAATAAACTGTTCTTTCCCATCCCAACATTTCCTTCTCTGTCTCTCTGTCTCTCTCTGTCTCCGTCTCTCTCCTCTTTTTGTTTTAATATATGGCACACAGACAGACACACGCCCCCGTCACTGTCAATATGCACACTCATTAGCAATATGTCAGGCTGGCATTTTCAACACATACTCCAGAGCATAACTGAACTACCACGCAGAGCACACACACACATACACGTAAAAATACAACCGCAGAGAAGAGCTCATTGGAGTCATTTTTAACTTGGAAAACTGCATGAACGTGCAAAAGGAATAAGTGACATTCTCAGGCAATATTTTATAAAAGTGCTGTGAAGTGGCTCTCCAGCTGACGGAACTGATGCTGTTCTCGTTTCAAACACACACACAAATATGTATATACAAATGCACATGTTTTAACAGGATATTTTAACACTGAATTACAAATGCAAGAATACATCGTTTTTCTGGTTTTCTTCTGCCTTTTAAAATGCATTCTAACTTGAAGAAATGAATGAAATGAAATATTACGAAATATAAACCTGAACTGAACTAAGAGTTCCTAGAATATAGACTGTCAACAGCATTTGTAATTCCTATAATGAAGGAAATTAACTATGAAAACAATCACATCCATATTTTTTTGCAATAAGCATCTGGCAATACAGTGAAAAACACCTAGAAATGGTGAGTAGTATTTAACTACAGTTTTGATTATGTACCTTTTGATTCATTGATAAAACATTCTAAATTGCCATTGCCACTGCTTTAAAATACAACTGAATAGCTTCATGTGGCACCCTGAAATGAAAGATATCATCAAAGGACCATTTACTTCATTTTTCAAAAGACTAGACACAGGAGAAACGTATGGGGAAAGGAACATACCTTTAGTTATCCCAGCGAACGACTTCTCTGCACATCTACATAGTCCTGCGGCTCCACCAGTACAAAAGTCAACACTGCAGTGCTTGTGATCTCTGTGACAATGGCATCATACTGCCGGCAATTTTTTCGATTAAACTTCTCAGACATGGTAGCAACTTTGTTAATTATGATATTAGCCAGCTGGCGGGTACAATCAATCATCCACTGTAAGAAAGCCAGACAAAGAGACATCTAATCATTGCAACCAGAGCAGATAAATTTTGTTCCTTTCTTATACGTGTCACAGATTCTATCCTTCCTGACCCTCTATACAGCCATCGACTGTCAAATTTAGATTCAGCAAGCTCCCAGCTTTTCTTTATCCCTGCCTTAGATCTGAAACTCCTGGTTATCAGGAAGACAAGCGTCACCAGCTGTCTCAGAGCAGGAAGGCAATCAGGTGAATAGTACTTATTATCTCTCATTGCCTTCTGAGGAGCGACAAGATTGATTTTGGACCAACAACACATCCAGATCTCAGGGGCAGCTACTGCAGCTTCCAGTCCAGAATGTGGTGCATATGTAAAGCTGACCCCAATCTTTATTAATACCGCACACCTAAAGTTTGAGGGTTGGTTGCTTTTTTGTTTCTTTGAGATTTGATTTTTATTCCTACTCTTATTTTTTTTTTTCTTCACAGCTGTACTGGATATTCCCTTATTCCAGGCCTCCTTCCCCTCCAGCTCCAAAAAATAAAAATTAAAATTAAAAAAAATATATTAAAAAAGGCAAGCTGACTACACCAGTACTCAGGGGACTGTGTTTCACAGTTGGATAGTCTTAATTGGGCCCACAGAAGCAGTTAGCTACCACTAAAGGCTTCTCTGTATACATCTTCCTCTCAACTAGTCTGATAGTCTATAAATCCCAACTAGCAAAGCCTACACTTTGAGAAGGTTTAAAATGCAAACACACTATAAGCCCCAAATATAAAAGCATCCTAACAAAATATGAACTGATAGCAACATTTCAGCAGTGCTCTAGAAAACAATGCTTGGCTTTTTCCTTTACTGCAGCATTGGACTATCTTGCGTTCCTGCTGTAAGAATTTTTTTTTCCATAAACCAAATGCACTGCAAAGTACTGGAAGGTAATTCATATAAAGCAGAAACAAAGGTTGCAGTAGCATAAATGCCATCACAATAACAAATTCCAGTACAAAACAAAACCACCAATTTGGTACATTTTGAAATGCCTGCTAACAATTCCATTTAACTAATTAGAGCTATGTGCATTAGTCAACTAATACTAATTTGTAAGGACTTACAAACATTTTTATGCCAACTTCTGGATTCACAGTACACTGGCTGCCGTGATACTTGGACCAAAGATCATTTTCCCAAAACTATATATTTTCATACAACGTGATCTTATTTTTACTTCACCTTAATTTAAGGCTAGTTTTATATTAACGGTGGTACCTAGTAATACTGTGCATACTCATATGTACTGTCTTCATGTCAAACAAGACTACACTCTGGATTTTGCAGCATAAAAATATCACTGTTCTTAACAAATCATTTGAAAACAATACTTTTTTTTTTCTTGAAAGTTGTCACATGCTATTCAGATAAATTTTTCACACTTTCTTGGAAACCAAACAGAAAATAGCAACAGTTAGAAAACAGCAGCTTGTGGGAGTATCAATTATTCCCTGACTCCTTGAAATTACAGTGTTGCCAGAACCTGCTTTACCTTTCAGAAGTCAGATTTTTCTTTTATAACTGCTGTCTCATTTAGAAAGCTTATGAAGCCAGATATGGGAATCATTAAGGTATTCTTCACTGGTCAAAACACAACTAATTGCTTTCTGCTATGTGTTGAAAATGATGAGGACAGGAAAATAAATTGCATCTTCAAATGTAATGTCATCGCTCCGGTCATTTTGGGTGACTGATTCACCAGTATCTCAGGCAAATATTGAAGACTGCACCAGTTCTGTGCCACTACCTATACCTGAATTGTTAACAAGTTGGGGTCTGGCTAAGTATATCCGCACCATAGTGTTACCAATGCAATGGTAGACATATTAGAAAGCTCAGCCCTAGCCCAACTAAAATGACTCATTCACTTTGTTAAAATATTTACAACTGAGAGGATTTTACTCAGAAGTTAAGGAAGCCCTTTGTACATTATTCCTTCTCATTTCTATTGCTGTACTCAATACCTTGCTTTTATAGACAGCTTTTAAATATGAAATAGTTGTCTTGATCCTGACAGAGCATTAGGCAAGAGGAAATAATTGGATGTAGCAAAAGGAGGAGTGACTTGCAAAAGACACAAGAGTGGAAGGCTGCAGTAACTCGTTCATTTTTCCAAAAGGTGAACCAAATCATCTGACACATAAGCCTCAGACACAGTAGTATCTCCAGTCAGCCACCCGCACAGATCTGACCAGGTTTCTAAGCTGCCAGAGCAGATCTGAGCTGGCGGAACTGGGAAACAAATAGGATGGTCTCTGACAGGTCCAAATTGAAAGTTATTTAAGAGCATCATGAAAGCATGATGAAGTCTGGTGCCCTAGCAGCACTTATGTTTGTCCATTTTCAATAAATATTTCTTTTCTCAATAAATATTTCTTTTCTTTTCTCATACTTTTTTTTCCCCTTCCTTACTGCAAAGTTCACTGTGAAAAAATACAGAATTAGTCTATTAGTCTCACCTACCCTCAGGCTATTAGAAACAAGGCAACTAGGCTGGACATCTGTGCTCTTCTCTGTTACCACTAGGATGGGGGAGAGCCTGACAGGGATCTGTTGAGCATGAGACAATACCAATCTCCATACCTACACTTCAGTGGAATGCCTCATCCACTGGATGGACCACTCTGTTGGCTACAATGGAGGCTACAAAATTGGTCTGAATTCAGTATTAACCCTACTTTGAGCAGGAGCTTGGACTAGCTGACTTCCTAAGGTCTCTTCCAACCTGAATTATTCTATTCACCTATGAACTGGCTAAGACAAAAGCAACTTAGTTGTCAAAAGTTATGAGAGATGCACCCAATTACATGAATTACATGTGTAATTCTTTCAAGAGGTCAGGCTTTTTTTTTTCCCCTTCTCTCCATTGAAACAGATGAAAATTACCAAATCATCCAACAACGAGAGGTTCAGAGAAAACTAAACATCTAAAAGGGAAAACACAAAGAAGAAAGTACAGAAAGACCATAGTGGAGGTAACTGGACAACATAGTTGATACAGGAGGAGAAAAAGAAGGTAAGAAGTAAAGGAAAAGTAAACTTAGCTTCAAGTAAAAAAAAAAATTTCCTTAGCAGAGAGGGAGATACAGCAAAGGATAGTTCTCAGTTAACCTTAAACATGTCCGAATTTAAAAAAAAATATAATAAAAAAATCAAAGCTATGCCCACAATAATGTTGGTTCAGGTTCAAAGGAGAGGTCTATTTTGGTAAATACAAGATTATCCCTGGGTTTTCACAATATTTGCTGCACTCACAGAACACAGAAGATTTCCACAGATGATAATAAATAAAAAATGAAAATAAACAAAAACATAGAAGATTAGGATACATGATCAAAAGAAAAAAGAAAAAAGAATATTCTAAAAAGAATATTCTAAAATATTTTGATCAATAGTCATAATTGCACTGCACAATCCCAGATGGACATAAATCCATTTACTGTTACATTTACCTTAAAAATGCCAGCCTAATAAACCTTCCATTTGTACTCTAAATCCTGTATATCTTCTATTCAGTACTTCATTACAAAAAAAAAAAAAAAAGTTAAATTAAGCAATAATACATGCAAATTATACCTTTCAAATAATGGACAGTGTAATGAAGGGAATACACTTTGTAATTAAGTAGACTTTTAAATTAACTTTTAATGTTCAGTGGCTTCCAATTAATAAGGAACCTACCCCTTTGCCTACTACAACACACAAACTAGGATCAAGCACAAGGACACAAAGCCAATACAGGACGATGCACAGAATGCTGATCAACAGGTTTAGGGGAACACATGGCAGAGCAAGGGTCTGAGAAGCAAAGTCCCCTTGCAGCGGGCCTCTTCCTTAAATCAGGAGCTTCAGATGCTCGATGATGCACCAGCCCTCTAACCCACTGAATGATTCCTCCTTATTCCAGGAAAGAACATATGTAGCTACAGACAGAGAGCTTATGGTATAGTTTCTCATTTTGGCATGTAATAAGTATCAAAAATAGTCACGGATTTATTTTACTTTATTTTTAGCAATACAAATCAAGAGTCACCCTGCATCATAAACTGCACATATATTTAATTGAACAGAATGAAACCATAAAGTTTCACAGTGCTGAACAATGTCTGCAAAGGTCATATATAGCTTCTCCTGGGGGAAGCTCCATGAGGCAGATGCGAAGAGGCCACATGTTGTGTCAATTCTTAGAACAGAATGAATAGAAATGAAATATTAATGTGTTGTAAGAAAAATGACCTGGCTTACATTTTAGGAACTGACCAAGGAAGAAAAAGGGGAAGCAGACTATTTTTCCACCTCCATCATTATGATCAACAGGTTCAGTTTTCTCCTGTTATAACATTGTCAGTACATGTGAACTAAGGACTTTTGTTCTATTCTGCTATGATCAGCTCTTAGGAAAGCCTGAAACTATGATCCTTTTTATTGCTGGACACTCCCTTTTTCTTGCACCAATATTCTGTTACCCATACTTGTAACCACACGTACATCTATTTAAAATGCCCAGTAAGCATATTTATATATATACACTGGCTCAGATACCAGCATCCTGCCTTTGACAACATTCAGTAGCAGGTGTCCAGGAAAAAGTGTAAGGGCAACCACAGAGCAACTTTTCCGCAAAACCTCTAGCCGTCTGTGGTGAGGAAGTTTACTTACTACTCAGAATGTCAGGATGGCTTAATGCAGCACATTAGGCAAAATTTCAGTAAAGTTCTCCTGTGACACAGAACGACAAAAAATCAGCACGAGGAATGCAGTTAAATAACTGTCAACATAGGTGTAAAACAGAAAAGCTCATGTGAATAGGAAACCAAGAGTGAAAGGAAGTCTACAAAAACAATTCTAACTTAGTGAACAACAACAAAATAAAAAGAAAGCAAGTCATTCGTTCACATTCAGAATGCCAACACTGCACAATTCTGAGTGAGAGCTTTCTTAGTATCACTCCGTGAGATGAGACAATAAAATCTTGCATTGTCTTAATGGAAAGATTTTTTCATATATAAAGCATCTTCTCAAAGAGCCCCTCACTAGGTCAAGTGAGACATCTGAGCCCCAAGGCTCCAGATTCTGGCAATAGCTCTTCCCTGAAGGCAGGGTTTGCACCGTTATGCAAGAAACTAGTGTGCAGAAATTCAATCCCAATTTTGTGGTTATAAAGTCTTTTCTAAAGCCTGGAGGCTTCTAAGCAAAAGTTCCTATCTCCAGTAAACTGGAACAAATTACTTTATAGTTATGTGATGGCAGACAGACAAACACACACACATACAAACATAGTGAAATGACAACTGAATTAAACAAATGCTTATTCTGGAGTCAATGAATACAAAATACATTACTGAAAACATACTGCCATGTTACAGCAACATGATCTTTTTAGATAACGTGGTACTTATTTTTTAATGTGTTGTTTTACATTTTTACAGAAATAAAAAAAAATGCACTTAAAACTGAACTATCCTCCCAAAAAAATCAATTTTGTCTGTACAAAACTGAAGCATATAAAACACTAATAATGTGGCTGAAACAAACTGCCACGGGACTCCTTAGAAAGGCTGTATCTACAGTGTTCCAACCAAAGCAACATAACCTAAAACACAACAGTCACATGAATAAACAAATTAATTAATTAATTAAATTGTCTGATGATAATTCATTCTTTAAATAAAAAGTAATGGAGTTAATATATATACACTTTGGGTCTGGATTCTCCAAGGGTAGGTCTCAAATTGTGAAACTGCCCAACACGGACATTCAGCATTTTAGTAATTTTCCAGATTGATTTAATAAGCTCCTTTCAATACAAGTAGTTAATTTCCTGACAGATAAAGCTTTGCACCTGATTAATTGCATAGCAGTTAAAAGGCAATAGCTCCAGAGGCAAATTTAAAAAAAAAAAAAAAAAAAAGAAAGGACAAGGTGGTCAAACTCAGTTTTTTCCTCAAAATCTCCATTTCTTTCTTATAGACCCTAAAAACTGGACTCTACATCAATGGCCATATCTCTTATTTTCAGTGTCAGAGGACACAAATCTCTTATGAAGACTTACATCAAGCAGTACCTAAAAGGAGATGGTACAACAGCAAAAGAAATGTAGTTGGGAGGAAAAGAGATATTTATTATAGCAGAAAAAATTACCCTTTATTGCAGCAGATGTAATTGGATTGTATCCTATCAAGATCCTTTTATGCTTTCATTACAGAAATTGTTATGAACAGTGGTATCTACCTATGCCACAGTGGAACCAAGCCTAACATATATAAGTTTTTGAGGCAAGTTTCAAAAACAGACGTTGCAAAGACTTGTGATAAGGAATACATGTCACTGAAACTTTCAAATCTGCCAGAACAGCACAGATACCCAGGTCTTCTGGATGTTTAAGTTCATTCTGTACCGTGCTGTGTTCTTTTTAAATGAATCCTAGCAAGTTCAAAAGGAACAATTGTTCTGTTTCTCAAAAATTACTGGTTCCTGCTTTTGTCTTCTCTTACGAAGGATGGAACACCCTTATGCTGTTTGAAGGAAGATATTTTAATATTGCTGTAGAATATGACCAAATCTACTTGTCCATAGAAGCATCACTCAAGGATCCCTTTCCAGTTGCACATGGAAGTTTCTCCGTTACACAACAATCAACTGCTCTAGGCTTCACCACGCAGGGGCATGGAAGTTGAGCCCTCTCCTGAGGGAAGAGGAAGGGGGAAAAACAAACAAACAAACAGAAAGCCAGGTGTTGCCTATTCCCAAAGCATTTCTAGGTCAAAATATGACCTGTATGTGGAGCAAAATAGGAAATAGCCCTGTGCAATGCCATATATTTAAGATGCTGCACTGCAGTGAAATATATCAAATCTCTTATGAGCAATGACTCCTTAAGATCTTAGCTGTTGGATTCCAAAAGCTCCTTGCTCCCCTGAAAATGCTCTTGCTACTCTAGCTGCTACTCTAGCATTAATGATCACTGGAAAAATTAACTTGCTACTGTCACTCAAAAATTGAACACCGATTTAAATCTTTTTGAAAAGGGAATTTAAACTCTATTGTATAAGTGCAGGAATCAAATATACCACTACAAAATGCTCTGTTGATAGGGCTAGTTTCAGCTAAAAAAACCCTTCGCAGGTGTCATTAGAAAGAGAATTCTTTGCTAGTTGCCATATTAAAACTTAGGGAAAAACAAGCAAACAAACAAAGAAACAGAAAGCCTAAAACCAAACAGTAACTTACCATTTAACAGAACTAGAACATGGAACTTGGAATATTTTAATCAAAACTGTTTACAGCAAAATAATCCCACAGCTGAGGATACGTATCCCTGTTTAACAGTACCTAAGGAGCCATTTAATTTTGAACAAAAATTTAGGCATTCCCTCTAGCAGGGATGAACTTAAATATGTGCTCTATCAAGATGGTACACCTCAAGAAACCACTGCGTTATACCAGTTCTGCAGAACACTGCCCAGTGTTGCTGCAATTCAGGTTTCTATACCCACTAGCAGGCTACTCCAAAGAGTGTCCTGCTACATCCACTGATTATTTGGTACTTCCCCAATTTACCACATATACCAGGTGCAAGTTTGTAAATAAATGCATGAATCTCATTTAAGAATTCTGATCAAGTCTCTAAGATGCTAAGTGCCAACCCCAAATAAGCATGGCTGGCCTGCGTTTTTAAACACCCATACCAACTTAATTATCATTGTGTTGAAGTTTGACAATTGAGTTCATAGCACACAAAAAGGCATGGCAAAAAGAACAAAGTAAAATTAATGGATTCAAGTGAAATAAATAAATAAATAAATAAAACGCTAGCGAGGAGTTAGGAAGATCATGCATTAAGATGAAAGATGAAACAGATGCAATACACAGCAAAGATCAAAGAGCTCCATCAATTCATTCTGAGAGTCAAAATCCAGCTGAGCATGGGAGCCCTGTCCGCATAATAAGAAAGGTTGACTAAAACATAAGGATTAAACAGATGAGCTGTCTCCAGTGAATGTACGGCACAGGAAGCCCTGCTGAGCCACTTGTAAAGACACTTTGGAATTGTACACCTGCTACTCCACAGTGGAACCTACAGGAAGCCAGCTGGGAAGGGCAAAGAAATCCACTAATGGACTAAATAGCTATCTTTTAAGAGAAAAAAAAAAAAAAAAGAAAGAGTCAATACAAGAAAATGACAGCTAACCGATTTGCTCTTCCCCCTCCAGTTAGTTTACCAAACATTTCTGTCAAAACTGAATATGAAGAAATTGTTACCACTATCCTCTCATCCCCTTGAAATAAATAAAAAAAAAGCTTACCACATACCTAACCTATGAACGCAACCATGCCTATATAACAGGGTTGTCCTAGAATTCTCAATAAAAATACCTATCACAAAATTACTGGCTTGGAATCTCTTTCACTCATATTAAATAGCCACAGCTCTAATAACTTCAGTGCTGCAGGATTAAATATGTCTGAAGGTCACTAAAAATGATATTATTCTTAGTACTAATAGAGTTAAATAGAGTTATATAGAAATCTTCAGTTTTATTGTCCTACTCACTAAATAGATTGGAGACATTTCAGCAACCAAAAACGATTCGTAACAACTAGTTTCTTTTCTTTTGTTATCTTTGTTATCAAGAAAGAAAACTAGAAAAAAAAAGTTCATAACAAGTAAGAAACACTATTTAACTGAACTAATTTGATTAATTCTAGTATTAAAGTAAAATCCCTATGGTGTGTGTTCAGCCATAAACAGAACCCTTATGTAAGTAAAAAAAAAAAAAAAAAAAAAAATAGTACTACCAGTCAATTCAGTTGTTTCATTACTCAAAGGAGTACAACTGCAGTTTTCCAACACCTGTGAAAGGGACAGTGTTGTATGCTATACCTCACTGCAATGAACATACAAAAGATACTCTTGCATCAGAAGGCAGCAAACCATAACTTAAAACAATCGGGAACAGAGACCATTGAACATAGACATGCTTGGAAATTTCTTAAGGCTCTGCTTTCTGCTGGATGTTCAATTAATGTCAGCTGCTTGCTACAGGTGGCTCTTTATTTATTTTTTAAATGAATGTTACTAACCTGTTTGTTCCACGAATGTTATTTACAATCACATCTTTTATTTTTGTTTTAGTTGACAGGACAATCTCTTCAAGGATCTGGGCAGAGCTGATATATTTGATTTGCAGGTTATCTACTGCCTGCAGATACAAGCACTTTGATTGTTTACAATGCAGGAGTAATTGGTAACAGTTAAATAACTCCAGAGACTGATTTAAGAGTCCTTCACCTACTGCATGAATGTAGGGCTTCATCCCACCATTCCTCATCCCACTAAATTCTTAATTTCATTACAAAAATAGAATATTTAAAAGTATCAAATGCAATAATTAAAATCATCAATCACACACCAGCATTATATATATGATTACTGATTTAAAATGAATTTATATTTCAAAGTAGAATTTAAAATAAGAAAAAAAATGTTTTCAAATCTCATTACATTTCCAAAATTATTTGCAAAAATGAATTTGCATAGCACAATTTTAAGCCAAATTTCTCCAGTGTTGCTTTCAGCACACTAACCCAAAATGAGAACATTAAAACCAAATTCAGCAAGTATTCCTATGAGAAATTTTATGTGTTGTTTCATTGGTAATATATTACTTCCCGATTGCATATGTTCAAGCTGTGGATAATATTTAAAATAACTTTTCAACACATTTGCCTAGCCCTGAGCAGTCAAAGAGAATTACTTTTCTATAAACAAATCAAGCTAATTTTCTGTTCTGTAAAAAAAAGTCACAGAGCACATTTTATCTGCTGACGCCATTTTCTGGCCGCTGAACTTTACTGCTTCACAAAATGGTGTAGGAGCACAACACTGTTAAGAACACACTGATTGCTAATGGAACAACTCTGGAGTTATGTTCCAGAATTTTGTACTGTACTAACCAGAAACAGTAATGAAATATGTCACTAAAGATATTAAACATTTCCAGATATTTGCATAAGGGACACAGCCTAACTCATATGCCAAGGCACACTGTGGAAAGCCACTCAGTACTGCATGGAGTTCACCGCAGTTTAAGGAGCAAGGTTGAGGTATGCAGGAGGACAATGAGGTATGGCCACCACTGCAGCTCCTTTGGGGAGTGCTGCAGCAAGACTTCACAGCTGCTTCTGTATAAAACTAATCTGGGTCCTAACAGGCCAAATGGCCAAAGCATCATACAAATATGGTTCCACCTGCACATGGACCAAAGCTGATGCTAGTAGCAGAGCAGATAAGCTCATGCGGCCCTATGGCTGCTCTAAGGTCTCACTGGATTCTCTTCAGCTCCAAGCAAGGTTGACTGCAGCTTTTCTCAATCCACCTTGGGCAGAGCTATCTTTTCAAGAAGAGGAAAACATAGGGAAAACTAAGACGGTGCCTAAATCTTTAACAATACCAACTGCCTGACTTCTCGGTGCATAAACATGCTTGCTAGCACACCGTAAATCAGGAAAGAGGAAGCCCATCATTTTACATTTTACAACCAACAGTGAATGACACCAGAACTCCTGCAGATCCCAGGTGCACATCCTGCAAAAATCACATAAGATACGTAAGCAGAGATGCAGCCAACTTTCTCTTCCAAATAACTTGGTAGAAATACCATTACTAAAATTTTACCACGTTTGTGAAAATCACACTATCTTAAGACCAAATTGCAACCATTCCCATAGAGACATTCCAAAGCCATTTCTCCCGAGAGAGAGCTGCCACCTCAAAAAATTTCAAACTGTTTCCTCAGCTGTTTTGGTACTACCGCTGTCATTTAAAAGGCCGCAGCCATCTCTTCTTATAATGAAGGCATTATTTTGCTTTCTCTGCCTTACATATTGCTGGACAGCTTTAGATATACTCATGAAGTAACTTTTGCACTGAAAGTATGCAGTAGATAATTTTACAGCAGTAAGAGTTTGAAAGCTGATGATAAGTGAAATAGGCTCTATTGCTACTTTAATCATTAAGCTCTATGCAAGAGCATAGAGCTTAATGATTAAAATATTTGTTGAGCTTATTTGTTTCATTTTTAATTTGACTACTAATCCATCAGCTCTTGTTATCTATTGTTCTACAATAACCAGATTTTCCAACAAGAATGTGTATAGATTTGGCAGAAGGGAAACAATGTATTGTCTGATTCTTTCAAGTGAAAGAAGCAACAAAAATTCCTTTTAAGCTTTATAGTTAAAAATAGAATTTTAAGGAAAAAAAATCATCTGAACTTACTTTTATGTAAGCCTAACCAAAATAAATAAATAAATAAACAAACCATGAATTGCACCTAACTCCAAAACTTTCCTTCTTTGCATCTGGATTCAAACCCGACTTCGTTCTGCCTTGACAGAAAGTAAGAACTGTGATTAATTATAACTTTTTTTTTCAGGGGGTAGGACTAGTAATTTCCAAATCACTCTGACAAGTCGCGTGTGTGTGCATACATACATACATACAACTGATCAGTTTTGCATATCCCTCAGGCTTGTCTTTGTAAACTTATTTCACTGGACTCAATTTCCTAGACTTAAAATATTGTTCTTCATATTTCTTGAAGCAGAAGATCAGAGAATAAACTATATGCGGACTCTAGTGCCATTTCAGAAACTATAGCTATCAGTGTAATCTTTTTTCTTCCATCCTACCTTCCAGTTTGTCTGAAAGTCTCATATCCATCGTACTCTAACTGTAGTTTTTCAATTGTATATCAATCAGGCAAGTATATTTTCTGAAGTTAAAAAAAAAAAGTATTAAAATTGATACAAGGCAGTCACATTGAATAATAGAGGTGAGTTTTACAGTCACATCACATACTCAAAACCCTGTCTATGTGGAAAAATCTCCATACACAGGTTTTGTTTTAAGATAAGATAATACATAAGAACACATACAAATTGTAAATGCTATTATACTCAGCATGAATTCTGCTTTTAGAACTTGCTTTGATGCAATGTCATGAATAATCTAACTCTGTGTCAAATTCAAATATTCAGTCTCATCTTGAAACCTTACTTTGTCTATCTGTTCAGCTTCATTTAAATAGCAGATAAAGTGGTACACAAAGAGAACAAGGTTTGCCCTTGTTCTCTTGAACAAGGTTTGTTCAAACTTGACCTACAGTTTGTACCTTTAGCAAAGGAGATAATGACATGAGATGCAAATGAAAATGAACAAAAAAGCCCTAAAGAAATTTATTTTCTTTTAGGTTTAAAATAAATACCTGTACACAAAACTTGACAATATTTCCTCAGCTTTTCATATTCAGCTTCCACTGATCAAGATAGCACTGCAGTATTCAATAGTACATAATCATGTATACCTAAATCCATAAAAAAATACATCTTAAAGTTCTTTTTAGTCTGAACTCTTCAAAATGGATTACAAGCATTTCTCCAAATTATTTCAGACACCAGATGCTATAAATACATTTAAGCTTGCCTCACTTCAGCAATGATCATGCATTTACTGTAGTTTTCATTATATCAAAAATGCTTCAGCTTCATCAGCAACAGATGAATTCATTAATTTCTTTATTAATTCAAACGATTTTTTTTTCAATTTTTTATAAGCCCTATGGTTCTCTCAGCAATATCGGCTCCTTCTCTGTTCCATAAAATTGTAATCAATCTCTATTATTGTCATGAAAATGGTATTTGTCACTTCGCTGAGAAAAAAATAATCAATACGTCTTGCAGGGCAGAACAGGCATTTAATGCACTGAATTGACGCCTGTTAGAGAAATTTAGCTTGCCAGCAGTTTGGGACAAGCTAATAGAAAACCAGAAAATTCACTGAAGGTTGACAGATGAATATACAGACATTCCACAAAAATTAATATTTGGGCATTTTGTATAGCCTGTCATTTCATATGCTAGAAAGAAAATAGATTTAGACAAGCAAATCCCTAAGGAAATCCTTTTTTTTTTTTTTTAAAGACAAAAGCCAAAAGCATGTACAAAGAGAAAGTCTTCACTGTATTCTTTTTGTATTTATATATGTTTCTGAAAAAAATAAGTTTTCTGAAATAATCTTCCATTTAAATATATTGCTCCAGAGAGGACGCTGAATATGAAAATACTTTTGAGTGCTACATGACAAAATAGTGCAAAGTCTCTGAGGTAATACTGAACTTCAGATCATTCTGGAGAACACATCATTATAAAAACAAATCAGAGATTTGCTTCAAAAATTAGTACATAATCTGCACAGTGGCATTGTTAAGAATGTGTTCTGGATAATGAAAAAAATGGTTAAGCTGTCACAACCAATATCTACAAAAAATAAATAAATCCAGTCATACTTTTCATGACAAATACAATATCCTCGAAAGAACTGCTAGTATTGTTTGAAGCTTGTTAATAAAAAGTTACATGTTAGGAATGCAATCCTCCCTTCTGTCTACTGCCATCTGCAGAAGCTGTCAAAACACTCCTCCTTCCAATTACGCGTTTTCTGTCTTTCACTTGCTCTACGATAAGCCTATAATCTTTTTAATTCCCTTGTATGGTTGGTTTAATAAGCAAGGCTTTAAAGTTGCAGGGCTCAACAAACCCAGCACCCAACATGCAAGTTGCAGTTATCCATCCTCCAGGAGAACGTGGGCACCACTGACCCCAGACATATTTCACTGGCCACAGCAGCAAGAAATGCAGTGTAACAGTTGTGGACTTTTGCTGCAAGGCTACAACTTTGCTAGGTGCACCTGAAAATGTCTTGGCAGTAAGTCACCAAGGTCAGGTAATCCACTCCTTGTAACTTGTATTTTAGGATGGACTACTTTTGGCTTTCCTCACTGTGGAAAGACCCTCAGTTCTACTTCATGAAATTCTTTCAGAGATCTAAAGAGAACAACAGCTAATCCCAGCCCGAACATTATCACCATCACCACATTGCTCTTCCATCATGCAAGGGTTAATGAGGCTTGAAGAAAAGGCTGTCTGCCTCCTTTCTTAACTCCATTATTCCTAAGAAAGTCCCTTGATTCCGGGTTGGACATAAATGGGGCACCCTCTTCAGTGACCTGAGGCTCCTAGCAAGCTGAAACAGCATGAATTTTAAAACCTAAGGTACCTACCAGATCACAGAGCAGCAAAGAAAACACATCTCTAAATGCCTCAAAAGGCAACCAGTCAATTGCTCAGGGTAAAACACATCCATGCTCTAATTCCACAGACTGAGCAAATGAGCCTGGCATACAAGTGTTGTTAGGAAAAGAGGAACATTTTTTTTCATCATGTGCAAAAGAGCATTCTCAGGAAAAATTTAGGGCTGCTAAAGATGCCAATTATTTTACATAGCTTCTAAATAGTCCAACACCCATGTTCAAACACAGGAGAACAGAAGGGACACAATTTGACACGTCCTTGCCTCCAGTCACTTACAAAACTGAAATAAGATCAAGCAACAGAAGTCTATAACAAGGTGGACATTGAGGAAAATCTACATCGCCTACTGCCTTCATCATTCTATCATGGATTTAAAAATATCTGTGTAAACTAGAACTCTATCCTGCCACTACTGTGTTCATTCCTGATGGCAATGGTGCTAACACTGAACCACTTGGCCATCAGAAATTCATTTTAAAAAGTAGAGAATTGCTGACATTACTGAGGTTCTCCAGAAACAGGGAATTTAATCTAATTTTCTCCTTTGTAAGAGAATTTGAATTCCAGCCTGAAAAATTTAGGCTGAGTTTCTTATACTAAGTAAAAGGAAAATAAACTTCTATCAAAACATCATCACTGACAATTTAATTTTGGAAGCCTAGTAGAAGGGAAACAGCAATACTATGCAAAAGTTTTGCATTCTTAAAAGAAAAAATAAAAGGAAATAGGAAAAAAAAATAAAAGATGTCAAACTCTATAGGAATTTGGCAACACTAACAGAGGGGTCCCCAAAAAGCTGACTATATTTCTTTTTTTCCCACCACCAAATTCCAGCTGCTATTGTACACTCTAGGACCATGCAGCTGGTGGGAATGACACTGTCACCATCTGTATTTATGCCTTGTATGAGTGCAAACATTTGTAATTAACCCTAGGAAAGTTAAAGAGTTACTACAAAAGATGACAGAATGTTAGTAGGGCTAGTTCAAAATAGAAAAGTCTGATGTACACTGTCAGGTCTGATGTGTCAAATTTGCACATGTGGTGAGAAGATGAATACACATGCTATGTCTTGGAAATTGCATGTGTATTTAGGCCAGAAGTTCAAAGCACAATTTGGTGGAAATGTGACTCTGCAAATTTACCAGCACTGGAAATACTTGCAAACACTGTCTCCATATGAATGTATACACTGGATCTGTTAGGAATTACACTGTGATCAGTTAGGAAGATATAAGAATAAACTCAGTATTAAGTATGGATATTTCTGTAATCAGTATGGTGGACCCTGAGGGAAATATTCCATTGATTTTTCCTTGGGCTTTCAGAGATAATTTGTAGAAGACTGATGAGGAAATTGAATAGGTTTGAAAGCACAGTCCCACTGAGGGTAGGGGTAAAAGGTATTTCCCAATTAAACTCATTTGTATTAGCTTACTGACAAAGGGAAATAAATTTCAACCCACAGCATATATTAAAATGAGATGAGCTTTTACTGAATGCCATATATTTTTAGATGATTGTTCTCAATTTCATAGATATTCTTCAGACATTTCCATGTGACCAGCCAAAAATCTCACAGAACAGACCAATGAGTAACAGCAGTGGCAAAGGAAAGCATTCTTTCTTTACTCTTCTCCCCAGTCATCAAGTGACAACTAAAACACGAAAATGTTTCCAGCAAATACCGAAAATGTTTCTATGCAAATACCATCTGCAGAAATTATGATCTAGTTTAAAGTTTTCTTCCTCAGTTTCTAAACACAACCTTAACACAGTCTGTTTTCTTCAAAATATTAAACACTTTAAGGGTCTACATTAACATTTTTTTCCAATAAGACTCAATGAAATTATGATGTAAGGGCATGATTCTACACCCATTTAAGTTAATAAGAAGTGTACTCTGGCATAAACAGTACAGGAAGAAAGGTTAAAGAACTAAAATACAGCCATAATAAAGGATTTTCCATTTAATATCTGGCCTCATTTACCATAAATGACCATTAAATAAAGGATGACCACCAGCTTCATTCTCTTTTCAACTACAACAACCTTTAGCATCACTAATATGTTTTGCTTGACTTCAGATGAAAAATAGTTATTCAAAATATGAAGAAGTAGATACCATCTTGATTTATTATTTTGCTATTGACCAGATATTAACTGTTTAGTGAGCAACTACTTGATACTACTAGACAAGTTTGGATTTTGATATCTGTAATTTAATGAAAGGCTTTATACCATATAGATTTTACCCTGAAACATCTCCCTTCATATTTGCAAATAAATCTAATTGATCAACAGACAAGACTTCATACAGTATTAAATAAAATCCATAACCAATACGAGCAATCTTCTAATTCCTTCTTAAAAATCTCATCTTCAATTCCAAGAGCAACTATGACAGATAATTTGCATAACATGCCCTTTAAATACTTAGATACTCAAATTTTGAGAAAAATCTTTGAAATGCTTACCTCAGTGCCCATTTCTACTCCCATTTTTTGCAAGGGGCATTACCTTGAAGCTGAATGCAGAGTAACAGCAAAGGTGGTCACACATAGCCACAGCTATGAACAATAAAAGGTGGAAGTGACAAGCTCTAGTGAAGAATAAATTGTCCAAAGTCTGCTTTACTTCCACTCACAAGTGTGCTAACACCTCTTCTCATTTCAAGTTAAACCTACTCAGTTATGGGATTTGAAGTCAAGGGGTCCTGAAAGTTGCCTCTGCTGCACGTTGCACACCAGATTTGACTCAGTTAGATTCTTGAGGAAAACACCCTCACTGAAAATGCAGAAAGTTAAAATAGGCTGCGCAACTCTCCCATCTCCTCCCTAAGCTTCTCTTCTTGTCTTTAGCTGTAGACTTAAAAACATATTTTCTGTGAA
This sequence comes from Cygnus olor, assembly GCF_009769625.2. Taxonomy (NCBI): domain Eukaryota; kingdom Metazoa; phylum Chordata; class Aves; order Anseriformes; family Anatidae; genus Cygnus; species Cygnus olor. The sequence goes on from NC_049169.1 coordinate 46,837,391, forward strand.
CTCAGACCTCCTTTTTTCTCCTGATCTGTGCCTCTGCTCAAAGGCATGTCAAGGAAAGGGCCAACCTCCATGGACCAGCAGAAAGAGACCACCACCACCATCACCACCACCACTAAGCAGAAGGGACAAATTTCAGTGAGTCCATCTGCTACCTCCCCTTTTGCCTACCCACAGGGATCTACTGATATCAGTTCCTCTCAGAGCACAGACTGTGAAAGGGTAAAAGAGATAGCCACTGGTCCTCTTGAAGCTCCCCACTTTGTCTCCAGTTCCCATAGGTGGCTGTCACAACTTCCAGTGTAATGGGTAGCACATTAACTCTTCATTCTTACTAGAGAAAGAAGGAATGGGGCAGCCTTTTTATATCCAACATTATAGCCTGATCTGTACAGCTACAAGACTAAGGCTTGATCCACCTGCTTCAAATGTCACAGCAGAGGTACCAAGCTGGAAAATAAGAGCCAAAGAAAAAAATGGTAAATTTAAGAAAAAATAATAATTTAATGTCTTTGTAGAGAATGTGACATAATGAATACTGACATGATGTATGGTGCAGCAGAAAAAAATGATGTCGAATGCATCAAGAAATAGCAAACTAGCAGTCATGAAAGTATAAAGTGAACGGTTTACTCATTTCCAGCTGGGACAACAATTAGGTTATCAATTTCTTGATGCCTGGCCTGGAAACACCAAATGGTGATTTGCTCCTTACTGTAGCAGTGACAAAGTGAACGCGCAGATCTTACTTTTGCAGTTTCCTTTGCATTTCTAAGGACGTTTTGCCTCTACCAGATCTCCTCTAAGCCTCTAACATTCCTTACTAATAACATTTCTAATACTAATTACTAATAACATAACAGAAGCTATCTTTAGTTTCAAAAGTAAACAAAACAATACAACGAGAAGAAAACATCATCACGTTATCTGGATAGTTATGGATGTTGAGCAAGCACAAGCACTGCATAAGCCATAAAAGATAGTCTCTTGCACTTTGTCACATCGTTTCTTAGGAAAGGCATTTCAGATCTTAACTCTCTTCTTATACACCTGGATACCAGATAATGCCACAACTTAGTGAACTTCTTTGACAAAATTCTGCTTTGCGTATTTGCAGATGTTGAAGTTGGTTTTGATGCTGTACTTCAATATAAGTTACTATATGCTATTTAGTCTACTGAGAAGTATGTAAAATATACTGTATCCTTGAATTTCAGATTTGTGTTCTTTACACAAGTAGTTTTATACAGGTATAGACTAGTATATATATATATTTAATGGTTAATGAATTTAACACTTTGTATTTTTAATCCTGAGTGATCATAAGTAAAATTAAATTGTTTAAACTTTTCATATTGTTTACCATAAATCTCCTGCACATTTACATTTGAAAATATTAAGTTGCAATTCAACCATGTTATCAAAGAACTTTATATACTTTGGCAGTACAAGTTATATACACATATATAAATATGTGTGTATATACACATGCACACACCCCTAAAGTAAGATCAAAAAAAAAAGTAAATGAAACAATTATTACACTTTCTCTATTGATGGGTTCCATTGAAGCTATTATGTTGATTTCCATGAGTACATAGGACTCATGAAAAGTAAAGTAAATGAACTCGAGAGTCAAAAAGTACAGCTAGATCTGTACTTAGCCTGAAGGCCAATGACTTTGGTAGTCATCTGCCATGGTAACTGGTGTTGTTTGACACATCGTGCAGTTGCATTGATTTGACTACATACTGCAGACACCGAAGAAGCTGATGTACAAGGGAAATCCTTAACATCCAGAAACATCAATACTGATTTTACAAAGCAAATCCTCCAAGAAATCAACTGCAGAATATCTTGTAGCAGCCCACGGATAGTTTGAACTGTAGTTGGATAACTACGCTACTCTAACAGCACAAAACAACATCAAATCCAGCTTAATTCAAAGCTGCTCTAGATGTGAATGTTACATTTGTGTAACTCTGAGTTAACATAAGATTGAAAGCTATAGTTCATTAAGAATTAACTTTAGTACATTATCAACAGAATCATCCTGAATATTGCAAAGATCATCAGCAATACAGCAGAACAACCTAATTGTAAGCCCACTCACTGTTAAGATACTTTGAAGTGGAATCAAGGCTAAGAATTTGTATCAGAAATATGAATACATACACATTTTAAATAGACCAGCAGTTACTCAAGAGCCATTGCCTTAATGACATTTAGCATGGCAAATGAAGAACCTCAAGCAGGATAAACAAGGAAATACATATAAGATGCCCCAAAAGCTTTAACTTTGGACAACGTGTCTGTCATAAGAAAAAAAGAAAACATGGGAAAAGAGTCAAATTGGTATTTGTTTCTTGATAATCAGGAATGTCAAAACATTTTAAACACAATCATATTATTCTTACAGGACCTTTCTAAGTGGCAGTATCAAGACAGCTTAGCTGCTTTGTAAATTCCTGCTTTTTGCTCAGTATCCCTTTTAAAAGTGAAACTTTAAGTCTGAAGGCATCAAATCTGTGCCTCTGTATCTGTTGAAAATTCACGACTTGAATTACACATTAAAAAGTTGGTTCTTCTGCTCTACAGCGGCATCCAATTCACTTTTTAAAATAATGTCACAAAACACCATGAATAGAAAGCTTCTCTATAATTTTCAAACTGAATTAAAATTCTAGTGAAGCAAATAAATACAAGATTAACTCACAGCATTAATTTCCTTCCTTTTCCTAAACATTGGTAATGCTATCCATTTTTGTATGGACTCATTTTGAGGACTAGAAGGATGCTAAAAGTTACATATTGTGTGTGAGAATGTAGTATTGTAATTACATTATACCTACCTTGAGAGTCAGTTCTTAACAGTATTACCCTACTAAATGTGAAATTAAACTATTCTACAATACAGTTTTTTTCTTTTTAAAGAAACCTAAATGTAACATCCACAATTGAATAGTCTCCTCGTTTTTCTTAAAAACCACCTCAGAAACATCACTCAGCTGTTTCTTTCTTAGCTGCAATGTAGGCAAGAGACATTCACAGTTTGGGTCCTCACTACCTGCAAGAAGCCCACATAAGGAATTTTGCTATTGTTTTGTTAATAATAGAACTGGGCGAGAGATGAGGTGGTCATTGGAAGCTCAAGGAGAGCGCCTTCCTGTGTGCTGTTGTCAGTGAGGCTTTGCTCAAAATGGGAAAGAACAGAAGGAGATAAAGATCAAGAAAATGGCAGAGACCAATTAGTCAAGGCAGCCTGTCAGAGCAACCCAGCATCAGGAACCAAGGAGCTGTCTCTCCGAACACCGAGCCACAGAAACAGCAGGTGCAAAAATGTCTATTTGGGCAAAGCAAATCCTTAATAGAATTTTTTTACATAAAGAAAATAAAGGGAAGGATACCTTTTTATAACTTTGTTGAAAAAATCTTATCAAAAGAGAGGCTCTCGCCATCAAATTGGGATCTGATTAAGACCCTGAAACTGTGATACTGGGATTGCATGGACTATAAAAAAGAGAACCAAGAAAACAGGGTATTTGGAAAAGGATTAATATTGATGCCAAGAAGAGCACTGATGTATTTGTCCAACTTTCTTATACAGTGATCTTATCACTTCACACTATCTGCAAAAATAAGCTGGAAAAGCAGTACTCAGTTAATGTGAAAAGTGTCTATAGCACAAACCCCTTCTCATAGAAAACTTGCTCTAAGTAGGGGAGACAGAGAATGAAAAATGAGACTAGGGAAATTAAGGCAAGAAATGGTGGTCAGGAAACAATTAAAACAAGTTTTTTTTAAAAAGAATCACGTAACTGTCTACAAAAGCAGAGTTTGGAAAAGGAAAAATAAACAAACAAACAAAATCTGAACCTATGCTCCAGGGAGAGCATCCCAGAAAAGGTAAGCTAAAGACATACTCAGATATATAAGATGTCTAACAGAGGAGACTTTACGTCTGTGTGTAGCATTTGCTAGGCAGATAAGAAAATTAGACCAGTACGGCTAATTATTTTTTTTTTTTCTGTTTAGCTTACAGGGAGCAGAAAAGACAAAACAGTTTTGAGTTCACCAGAAGTAAATACTTTCACTTAAATAACTAAATTATATGAAACAGTTCTGCAATATCATGTAAGAGAAAGCAATTAATAGTCAGTTTGAAAGAGAAAAATATATACTTTAAAAAATTGCAAGAAAAAAAATATGGAGTTGAGAACTGCTAGAACAGTTGGTGATTTCTCCTTGTGATCATGTCTTGAAGAAACTCCTTCTTTCTCTATGCCAAGTCAGATCAAAAGTTGACTTTTTCTCAAAAGTTACTAAAATGTACTGGGCTTTGACCGATCTTCCTTGATCTCTTTGCAAAACCACTTTTAATCTTGCTTTAATGGCATGCAGTAACAGCTTACTGCTGTTACAGTGCACGTATTTGCAGCACACAACTGAGAAGGCACAACACTGTTCTGCCCCTGTTTGCCTAGTGCTGGTCTGCAAAGCAACAAATAAAGTGATCCTGAAGCTAGAGGACAAACACTGAAACTAAGCTGATTTTATAGTTACTAAAATAGAGTTTAAATGTAGAACACACAAACATCTATTTTAAATAAAACTCTACTTAAAATGCTCCCTCTGTGTATTCCATTAGATATATATTCCCTGTTCCCCACAGGGGCATTCCCCATTTTTAAATTCAACTCAAGGGAGATCATTCCAATAGGGACTTACTACGAGGTCTTTCAGATTTAGCATAAGATAGGAAAATATATTCTGAGTGTTTTGACTCATTCAAGTGCCAGAAACAGTTGCAGGTGGTGGGGGAGGGGAAATTATGTCTAAGCTGGAAGAAAATCAATTTCAAAAGCTGTTGTTCAATTCACGGATTCTAAATACATCAGATGATAGTAACCATTTTTTTACGGTTTCAAAGGCTTGGCTTTATTTGGCACTTTAGTGATTTAAAAAGTTGGCCTGTTATGGCCCCAAAATGACTTGAAAAACATGCTATACTTCTTCACAGGAGTATGGACTGAGGCAGTTAAAAGAGAAAGAGCATCTTACATCCCTTACATCCATGTCTGTGTCTAAAATTAATTTAAACATCAAATAGATGCAAAAAACATACATATACATATCTAAACCACTCTTTCAAAAAATATCGGGACATCTGTCTTGTAGGAGTTATTGCTCTTGGTGAAAATGCTCACAGAAGAACAGGGACTTTTGATATTTAATTGAGTCAAAGCAGGCATACGTATTACAAACAGAACAGAAAATAAAGCCCTTTCATACTTCAGCCTTCTACATTTTGGGTTGTTTTTGTTCTCAAACAACAAGGCATTCCCATGGTGCTACCCAGTAAAGCTAAAATCTCTCCTGTGACTTTCAATCATAGTATCACAAGCATGATAAAAATACTAATTCTGACTCAAAAATTTACCTAAGTTATCTACAGAAATGTAAGAATAGCATCTCTCATGATTAATATAAAACTAAAACACACAAGCAGGTTACAAGCATGCAACGGAAGTGCTACCGCCCATGATTAACGGAGTAGAAATTAGTATTCTCACGTGGTGCTTCATTGCGCACTTGCAAGAAATAATACCAAATAATTCAATAAAGCAGTAATTAAAAACCTGCCTCAAATCTCCTGGTACTGTGGCAATTGTGCTCCCACAACCTCACAGCTGAGCACAGAGAACTCAGCTGCCTGCACTATGCTGCACATACACAATCCACCCACCACTGACTCCTGCTGCTTCATAGGGGATCCAATTACTGATATCATTCTGACACTGGAGATTAGCTGATTGCCAGTTCAGTGTGCTTACAAAATCTTATGTGTCACAGGAGGCCCTTTACTTGTTTCTGTAAGACAAACAGTGTTTTTTCTAAATCTATTAAAAACCCACTAGAATATATTCTCTCTCATGTGTAGCACTTCAGCCCCATCCTGTTGGACTCAGAGCAAATTCCCCCTCCAAAATTGCCATAGAACAAATGTGTTTTAACAGCAGCAGCAAAAATACACTTTTAATTGTGCTTTTTAAATAAGAGACTTAAGAGAAGCAGGAGCCACATATGCCACTGTTTTAATACTCAGAAAGACCACTGCTCTATTTGAAGTCCAAGCTCACAATTAAAATTTTTCCTCATTAGAAGACATTGATAGACTTTGCATTGATCTTTCCAAATCTAAGAGCATGCTGGAATAAGCATTTGTGAAAGACAATGGTTTGATTTCTACTTTAAAAAAAAAAAAAAGTGCTTTTCTATTCTCCAACGCTGTAATTAAAATGAATTAAGATTGAAAAACGTCAGTCAGTTTAATTCTGCTAGCAGTCAATGAAAATACATCAATGCAACTCCAGTATTATTCTTCCATTCCAGCTGTTGGATCAAAATAAAAAGAAGAAATTGAAAAACAAACTACAAGTAGGACAAATTAATATCTAAACAAGAAAGTCAGATGCAAAGACAAATGGGGAATACAGGCCATGATGAGCAAGAAATATTTCTGTTTTCTCACACCAATACCAGTATTCTTACAGGCAGACGTTCTAATGGCTCTGCTGATTATTCAAGTGTCTAGACTGTAGATACAAGATAACAAGAATACCCTCCTTAATGCTCCGATGAACTTTACTATCTGTTCTAGAAAACGTCTTAATCAACTGTGACCAGACACTTTATATTACTTTGAATACCGTAGGATTTTACTGTAAATTAGAAGCTGTTTCAGGTCAGTTTCTAACCTCACTGGGTCCCAACACAGCATGAAAACAGACCTGGGCAAGGTAGGGTGGGAAGCGATGTCAGTAGGCCATCTCATCCATCCCTCTCCTCCCAGCGAGAAGCACCAACCCACCTCTGATGGATGTTTCCTCATTCCCAAAATCTCCAGCACAGAATCCACAGCATCTCCAATCAATCAGCTGCCATCCTTCACTAACCTTACCTACAGAATGTTTCCCTAATGTCTAACTAAATATCCATCACTACAATTTAAGTGCATCATTATTATTGTTCTATTCCCCACAAAGAGGAAAGTTTATTCTTTTCCTCTTTGCAGCAACCTTTCATGTATTTGAATCTAAACCCTTTTTTTTTTTTTTCCTGACTGATTTCCTTTGGCCTTTCATGAAAGTCGTGGACCGGCTAAAAGAGTATGATATGCAACTGTAAACACACTAACTTCCACAGCACTACCTTCTTTACTGCCAACAGACAGACATTGTGCTTGCCTACTACACTTAACGCTTACTGAGTGGTGCTGTTTTTAAACTAAAACTGTCGCTTGGCAGTTTTTACTAATAAAATCACTGACTGGGCAATAAAAACTATTATCTGCCTAACCTAAAGAAAAACTAACTTGAAAAAAAAAACTCATTAATTTATAATTTGCACTGTTTTGTGGTGTGAACACTACATCATTACATTACCTATTGAATGCATATTGGTTTTGAAGTGTATTGTATTATTTCATTAGCTAAGTACTTACTGGGTTAATAGACGTTTCACATAGTCATTCTGAGTTGCTATTCAAAAATAAGGTCACAAAAATAAACATGCTGTGTTCATAGACCTGAACAAAGTTACTTCCATTAAGCAAGAATCATAAGTGCGATATATTATGAAAATAAGCAGTCACTTTTGAAAGAGCAACAGTGAGTTGTAAGCTTTAAGGCTGTACTAGATCAGAGGGATTCCCCTGTTCCTCGTACTTCACATGGGTTAGGTGTCATCGGTCCCCTGGCTCTCGTTAAACATTACCAGCCAAACTTGATAGTCATTGTTCCCAGGGCAGGGCTGCTAGAGCACAGATTCCAAATTGTCAAAATACAAATGGTGATATTACACATTAAACATAGATGATTCCTAACTGTTCATTTTTAATGATGTCACTCAATGATATCATCCGTCATTACAGAAATAATCAGCCTCTGACATATATCTCCTTCATAAATTCAAAGTTCATTGTTACTGATTAGCAATAGTGATTTTTTTCACCGAAGCAGTACTATTCTCTTTAGATGCTCACCCTAAGTACTGTATTTGCCATACCGTATTGCCAGTGCTGTGACATTAGAAGAGTATGAGCATCACTGCACATTGTTCCTTACTTGTCAAAGCTACCCAGGAAGTCTAAGCAGATGTATTACAAAGTAGAAATATATGTATGAGATAACACATTCCAAGCAGGTTTGCCATTCTGTGGCACTGAACATTTCCAACCACTTATCAACTGTAGAGTTGCTATTTGCATTTTGTACTCCATACTTGAAAGCATTACAGCTGCCTCTGGCAACAAAGGAAATGCAAAACCTGTTGGAAGAAAATAAATAAAATAAAGCTGTTTCCTATGGGACAATTCAAAGTCTCACCTCATCATCCTGAGACATCAGGGATTCTGTGTTGCCTCTGTTTTTATTAATAATGCAGCAACAGTCTTTCAACCACTTTTTCTGAAGAGGTGCTTTTTCTTTGGAGGTGATATGAGTCATGTGATTACCTCACTCATCTCGAGTCAAAGGCTAAAATCTGATAGAGGTTCTCACTATCAACTAGTCTATAATTTGGCACCCAGAGAAGCAGTAATAAATGGGTATTTATCTACTCAATGGGGAATTTCATTTTACTCTCCGCCTCCAAAGTCATTACCTGCACAATAGGAACAAGCAACAGAAATTCACAACATAATAAACTATTGCAGGCTTACTGCCTAAACTGTACCTTAAAATAATTTTCTGTACTGGAAACTGTAAGCAAACTATAATCCACAACATGAAAAAAGGACTTTGCTGACACACTGTAACAAATGGCACTTGCATCTCCTATGAACAGAGAAGCTTTTAGTGCACCAGATAAACAGTTTCTGCTGTTCTCACTATTGTTTTCCTTGGTGGGAAAAAAAAAAAAAAAAAGTTAAATATTTCTCGTATTTTTCTTAGAAATATCTTGAATAAGAGAATGTTATAAAATAAAAATTGGGTAAGAGTCTTTCTATGTAACTGAAACTTGACATATATTTTCTAGCTTGTTGAAAAATACCTTATGTGCTTGACGGCATAAGTAATATAAAAATATTGTTCAATTAGGTTGCTATAACATTGACATTTATGCCTGGAAAACATCTTGCCAGTAAGGAAAGAAATAATAATTTTAGCATAATACCCTGTTAAAAACATATGCAGTAACTTACTCTGAATTTAAAATATTTTTTTCTAGACTTGGCAGATTACTAGGGAAGAAATAAAAGTATTTGTGAATCAAAGAACACTGAAAAATGGTATACAGTCAAAAGTCATTTTAATTCTTTTTTTTTTTTTGAATTGTGTCATGGTACCATTTTCCAATATAGTACAATATGAAAAGCTAGCACAGTTTCAAGCAACAGCTCTCTGCTATCTTAATTTTAATAACCTGGTTTCTAATCAGTGTTATATTTCTTCAAGGGTGAAAGAATAATCTTCCCCCTCCCCCCCCCCCTTTTTTTTTCTGTGGAGACATTCCAGTATAAAAATCTAACATTTCTAGTCCAGTATTGATATCACTTAAGTGGCTGGCTAGTGAACCTGTGATCCTATGCAAGAAAACAAAGCAAGAAAAGCAGGTAATCATTAAACTAGCAACAACAGTCACTTACATAAATCATTGTACAGTAACTGAAAAGAATTTAATGAGAAGAGATATTTGACAAGCTTTGATGTTAAGCCTGGAATGTATTACCTGTCCAAAACTTGGGAAAGACACCAGGAAGTAATTCTCGTTTAAGCAAACAAGTCACTCTTTCTGTAATGTCTCAAAAGAGTTCATCTATTCTAAGCAGCTAATTTGGTATCTCTAACGTTTCTTAGTTACTTTAGAACAACTGGACTAAGTAATATTTAATGTTAAAACAGGTAACACACCATCGTAGCCCAACATACATTTTTATGTTTCCTTAACTTGCGGAGAAAACTGAAAGTGAGAAGTACATAATAATTTGTCCAGCCAAAGAAAAGGAATTTCTTCTAAAAACATTTGTTTTTATGAAAATAATGTGGTACCTTTCCTAAAACCTGGATTGTTTACATTAGTTTTTTTTTTTGTTTTGTTTTGTTGTTTGTTTGTTTTTATCTGTAAGATAAGTTTGTTTTTCATCTATAAGAAGTTAAAGGCCACTGACAGCTCCAGAGAAGTTCCAGTGAGAATTAAGGTCTCATCCCTGAAGGTGCCAGCAATAGGCACAGAGAGCACAGCTCCCGAAACTCTGGGTGATCTCAGTGGAAAGCTCAAGCCCTGGACTCTTCCAGTCCAGTCTTCAGGTTCAGAATAGCAACAATCAAATTATTTCACATTATCAAATTATTTATCTGGCATTAAAATACGTTAATGAGATGTTTCTCTCCACGTGTCAGTGGACAGCGTTCGCCACAGCGAAGCAGTTGTCATTCTCAGCAGTAGGCTAAAAGAAAACAAACATAGCTTTTCTCTGCAAATCTCAGAGTGCTCCCACAGCAGTGAACTTTATACTCTGACATAGTACAGTGGGCATGTCTTTTTTTTTTTTTTCCTTTTTTGTGCATCGTTATTTGACTAAAAGAATAGCGGATTTCAGTTGTAGCTATGAGGCACGCACTTTTCACTGATAATAAAATTACAAATAAAAGCTTCATCTTGCACCTGAGTGCTGTTCTAATAGCTTAGAAACCAAAACTCAAGAAAAATATTAGAATTGTTATATGTGTGTGTGTGTGTGCGTGTGTGTACATCATCAAACGGGAAACCTGACTCATATTTTTTCAGAACTTGACTGACTTCTGTCAATCGCTCTCTCATGGTTTATCAGAACTGGTTAATGTATATTAAACATTAGTGTTCTCTCTCTTGTAATTACTATCTGAAACTGGGCCTTCACGAAAAAAAGTCATCAGAGAGGCTGAGGGAGATAAAGCAAGGTGCTGCACAGTGGAGAGACCAGGCTAACATTCACCCTTGCTGGTTAGCAAGAACATTTATTCTTGCCCTAAGACTTTAAAGAACAGCAACAAGGAGCAGAAAAATAACCTTTACATTATGTTTTTAATAATTATTTTGGGACATACAGCCAGGAGAGAAGTGGAGACGGCTTAAAATTTTAGAATCTTCAACTCTGTGCATCAGCAGAGTGTTGGCTCTACAGAGGGTAAGCGCTGACATTTATTTCACACAATGGTGCATGTCTTGAGGGTAATTGCCACCAGAATATGACCCCCACTCTAAGTGTCAAACATTAATGTAAAATCAATAGGGAGTCGCATTGTGCTTCTGTGCTTCTCACGCACCTGCGTCACACCCGGAGGTCTGCGGCTCTCAGTGCGGGGCTCCCCAGGGACATCGGCGTAGGCTGGCCACAGGGAGGATCTCTGGCAACTTCGCGGCTCTGTCAGCAAATCCTGAGCAAGAGAAAGTATAAAAGTTGTTTTCCACACTGTGGGTGACATCCTAGTTTGAAATGACACAGTTGGAGCTGCTTTGTGACAAGCCCGGTGTTAAGATGACAGAAATAAACCCACAAGAACAGCCATCCTGCCAAATACACTTAGATTCAACTCAAAGCTTTCACTTGATAGTCCACTGATTATTTTTCTTTTTCCAGAGAGAACATAGTTTCCTCTCAAGCTCATTATTAATTAAGCTTTTCTTCACATTATAGCCAAATTACTTCTTTAATGAGCTCCACATTTCAGAATGCAAATAGTTTACCTTATCATGAGACACCACAGAAAACTTCAGAGTTAATCAAATGTCACAGTTATTGGGGGGGGGGGGGGAGGCAGGAAACTCAAGCACGAAACGAACCGCTATTGTTCTCTGAAAACAATCTGCAGCAGATCTCTTTGCCTTGTGTCTGTTCTCTTGAAACACTGCTTGGGCAGCAGTTTCTCAGCTCAGCATTGCAAAATTTCCATTCTCAGAGGTGCTCTGTTTTTCCAAATGATGTGCATCCCTGTTAGCACCTTCCAAAATGTGACATATCTCCCATAAACATTTTATTTGAGCATAAAAGGGTGCAGTTCTAATATGTTTCTTCTAGATCAGGCAGTTGTGTACGGACCTATTATAATGTATCTAGTCAGAAAATTACTAGAGCATATTATCTTCAATTGAAATTACCATAGCTAAGGCCACTGAAACCATGGGTTTCTGATGTGCTAAATCATCAATCCTAAATATATTGATTGTAGTGGTCAGAAATACACTTGAGTTCCTGTCTAGATCTTGTTGCTGGATATTTTGATTTATGGAGTGGGGCTTAGTTATTTCTCTCCTTTTCCTCCACCCGAGGCTTCCAAAACCCAAAGCCAACAATTTACAGAGGAGGAAAAAAAAGCTCATAACTGCAGTTCCTCATGTTCATTGACTGCAGAAGATACCATGCTCAGTTATCACTGCCAGGATATTAAACATAGTTCAGTCAGCTAAAATCAGTAAGGACACTTTTCAGGGAAGTTGCTCTGCATGCCTCCTAACTGAAGATGTTGAGGCACACATGACCCCAAATATATGAAACCACATCTGTGGCAACTTCAGCTGCTTCCTCAAGCTGTCCTCTCCACTATCCTGCTAAAACTTGAGGCTGAGAAAACACATTTTCCCAAGCTAACACACTTCTCTATTAAAATAATAATAATAATAATAAAAGAGTCAGAAGAGGGATCGCTATGGAGAGATGACAGCATGCCTCATCTTCGAGCACATACTGGCAGCAGATCCCAAATGGGGACAGCTATATGAACTCACAAACTTGCAGGTGCCCACATCGTTTGCTTCCTACACATTTGTAAAACAAGAGCTTTTGCCACAAAGGACCTCACAGACTGGGACTGAGCAAACCCGAGGGAAGTTTTGAACCTAGTGAATTTGTGGTGTTGGGTTTTAGCAAGTGATGTGAAATCATCTAATGTGATGATACGCATCCATTTCTTTGCCTTGCATTAATCAACGCTTGCAATGTTTCTGAAATGGGATTGCAACTTTTCAGGGATTTGAGAGGGGTTTAAGAATCCCTGCACAGACAAGTCATTTCACTAGCCACTGAAATGCAACTTTGTTACATGGCTAACACAAGAAGGTAGGTGTAAGTTTTGTGCCTAAGACTAAACCCAAGTTTGGCCAAAAGTAAGTCACCATTACAACAAAGAAACAGCCAAAAATCAAAAACAAACAAACAAAAAAACAGTGATGTGTTTTCGTAGCAGAAAGAATCCCGGATTATCATGTGTTTATGAGAATGACCTCCACAGAAAAACACCAGCAGAGTTCATGCTATATGCTGTACGACGGTGGCTTTATAAAGAACCAATTATCCTTTCTTGGAATCAAACCTATAGTTGCAGACAGTTTAAGTATTTCAGAAATCAATGTTTAGAGAATACAGTTCTGCCTCAAAAGGTTAACTGGTGAATGTAGGGCACCTTGGTGAAATGCAAGCTTCGCCACTATGCGTTTAAAAATCACGGTCAGATAATGGAATATCTCAAGTAAAAAGTACTATACAGTGAAAACAGGGAATATATATACAACATTCAGACAGGATAAAACAATCAGGACATCTTTATATTAACCTATAGCTTCAAAATGCTAACCCAAATCTCCCCACCTAATCCCCACAGGACCATGAGTGGAGGACTTAGCCCCTACCTTCCCATAACCACGAGGCATGGGAATTCCTCTGCAGTGTGTTATTGCAAATGTCATTTCTCTATGTAATGGTACTTACACTGTGTAAAAGAGAGCTACCAAGAGAAACAATTCTGCTAGTGTTAACTGGATACTGCATTAAATATTTGTGGCATACATGAACAACAAATTATTCGTATAGCAGAATATAGCAGTAATACAAACTGCAGGAAATAATTTCTCTAGTCCTCATGGGATATGCATTAAAAGGTTCAACAAAAGATATTATGTCAGATTGTACATTTACTCTTAAATTATTGATGAGCTATTTCTATTGTCATTTGTGCTTGGAATACTAGAAACTAAAGCAAATACTAAACACAGTGTGCCTGGAAAAACATATGTTCATAGGCTCCAGGATTCCCCGTGGTCTCAAAGGGATTCTCATAACCTCACAGGTATCTTCAAGCCCTAGAATTTGCATTCTGCTTCCCAGCTCAGCTTGCAGATGTTTAAAAATACATGCAACAAGACAGCTCGCTTTTGGCTACACATCTAAGAGGTTCAAACATCTGAATTATTCTGTCTGAGGTCAACTATGATATGTGTGCCAAATTAGGTTGAAACCCAGCTGGGAAGAGCTGTGAAATACTAAGATCTTTGGTGCTTGGGAACTTCTGCCTGTTTCTGACCAATGCACATCCTTTCAGATCTTCTTCCAGGGAGAGGACATATTTTCAGGAACCAAATCTGTAATCTGACCAATCATATAAGCCTACACCTTATGAATCTGTAGACTTCAGTCACTTGAATTTTGCCATACAGATATAAAATGCTGATTTTGATAGCAAAATTTCATAATTGTGTTCATTGGCTGCTGGAATTTTAGAAGACAAAGGATACACATCATGCGCACTCATGTGCCAAGAAGATTTGGAAAAAAAAAAAAAAAAGATAACGCAGGTTTCCTAGGCTTTTTAATATAAGCAGAAAATATTTTCCAGTAGTTTCCAATCGTCATATATCCTGCTAAAGCAGGATACACCCATGGTAATTCCACAAAAAATATATTATTTTGTATAGATATAACTTCAATGATATATGTATTTCAGCATAATTCAGCTAGTTCACTAGAGAACTAATGCTCAACCAACAATTTATGAAAAATTTTTTGCACGACTCTAAATTGTGAACCAGTAATTTAAGGAACTCCTATGACTGATACTCTAAGATAACTTCACATACCTTTTTAAGTGACAGATGATATTTCAAATAATAACTATCTGCTGAAACATTTCAATACAATTAAGGTAGAACTAAACAGAAAAAGTGGTTCTGCTCTTCAGGGATTCATGTGTAAGTAAAGTCCCAACCCCTAGTCTAAAAGCAATCTTTGCTTTCTCTTCTCCTGGAATAACTAGCACAATTTTAAAACTACTCTTGGGAAAGGACAACTTAAAAGAGAATTATCCATAAATGAAAATGCTAATGACATTAGCATTTTTTTCTCTTTACTAAATACATTAGATCTCAAAACCCAAATATTTTAGGAATTTCAAACCTCTAAAGAAAAGCCAAATAGCTATTTGTCTTCAGCACTGTTAATCTCTCTCCCACACACCTCCCCACCCCCACCCCTATCTCCTCAGTCTTATCTTACTTCTTCTTCCAGGAAAGGAGAATAGAAGAATCTGAAAACAGTGGAGAATGGACTAAGGTGCACATGCAAATACTCATTTCAATCCTGAAGACCTTAATGGTAAAATTCACTAGCTGCAGGCCACATTTTTTTCAGAAATAATCAGTATGCTACCATAAGCCTGAAATGTAAGCCTCAAATGTGCTATTATGGACTGATTCCTAAAAGTGTCTGAGATTGTCACCTATCAAGAAGCTGAAGAAAAAGTATCTGTGTAAGAAGTAGTGAATTCTGATATTTGTTTCTTCTCTAATTTTCTGAAATCAAAATCTACACAGACAATTCAACCAAAGTATCTATACCGATATGGAAACAACCGTCATCCTTATCAAGGACAGAAAGAGAGTCAGAGTCTATTAAATCTATTTTTCTTGACAAAATATTGCATAAAAATTCCATGCTGAAGCTGGTTAGAATATAATATCAAAGGATACAAACCTTCACTACAGTAGTACAGAACACTGCAGCATATTGTTTCTAAACATATCAAGTGCAAGTTGGATCTCTTCTGGAAGGTATGTAATGATATATACATGATTCAATTTCTATCCAAGATCTGCAAAGCTTGTCAAAGAGTAGAAGACTCTATAAGACCTGACCTCCCTGATCACTACAGAGTCTTACTGAACAGCTCTGCATTACCTCCTTACACAAGCCAGAGCAGAGTGAAAACCACTTGAAAATCTATTTTCAGGGCATCCTTAAAAAAAAAAAAAAAAAGCAGAAATATCCACTGAAGTGAGTATCTCCTATATCTGCAGAAAGAAATCCAAGGCCCCTAACACGCAACAGTAGTACCCTGAATGTTGTCCTTGACCATGGCATAGAGCAAGCAGTTTGGGAAGAATATAAAAACAGGACGTATTCTTCCTACTTTCTGTTAAATTGATGATTTAAAGAGAAATGAATAGGCAGACAACATCTGGACAGTTGCATTTTATAGTTCCACGAACCGCCCTAATTCCATTTTTAACTCATTTAAACCTTCGTCCTCCTTAACGTCCTCTGGCACTGAGTTCTGCAACCCAGGCTCATGCTGCCAGGAAGGGTTTCAAAACCTGCTTTTATTGGGAAGCCAGAAGAAACATTAACTAGCTATTCTCTGGTCGCCTTCTCCTCACATGTCCTGATGGAAGGAGAGCCAACTCTGAACTAATTGTGCCATAAGAGACACACCTCTCTCTCTCTCTCTCTCTCCTCTCTCTCTAAATTCTTATTTAAATGTTTTCCCCACTTCTGCTGCTGTGCACACAACAGTAATTTCCCATAAAGAGAAACTCCCTCTCCTCTCCTAAAGCACTCCTCCCAGGAGATTCACGACTGCTCCAGCACTCAACTCTGATGTATCATTTTAGTCCACGAGGCTTTCAGTGCCCCTCTTCCTGAGCTGACAGTTATATATAGTTATGGCTGTATCTAAATTAGCCTTAATATTTGTGCTCATTAAAACAACCATTTGGGAAAGCTTTCTGACCTTCTAACTGATTCTTATTTTAATGTAAGTGTAACCTGCCAAAAACTTCCATGTAGTTCCAAGAAAGCTGGAGGCTCAGGGTCTTAGTCAGAAGTAGTTTAAAAAAAAATAAAAAAATAAAAAACACATACACACGAACAAACCAAAAACCTCCTCAGACATGAAGTACATTTACTCTGAGCCCTACCAAAATGAGTAAAATAAAAAAGAAACTGAAACTGTTGAGGGAGGATAAAGTTTCAAAATAAGAAACAACTTCTTTAAATCAAAGAGAGATGATGCTAACCAAGCATTCATTGCCTGAACTAATGACCAAGGGAACACAATTGTCTGTCATCAGACTCAGTAAACCACTTAGTGTGATGCAGGAAGATATGATGGTTTTAATAAGATGACATTAAGAAAGGAAAAAATAAGATTGAACATTGGAAAACACCATCAGCGAGATTTGTTAAATTAAGAAACAGTCCTCTTCATCATAGCAACAAGTTCAGCTTCTGAGAACATTTAACACTAAAAAAGAAAAAAAACTAAAGAAATAATTTCACACAGGGAAGAAAACAAACAAACAAACAAAATAAAACAGACCTTCTGTCAGGTTGTTCTCCAGCTCCAGCATCAGTGATTCTTTAATAAAAGCTGTGTAAACCTGACCTCAGCCTGAAACAACCTCTACAGAGCTGCAAATGCTGATGGATGGATATCAAATACTCACAGGTAGAAGGCCCCAGCAGAACAGGGATAATCTGAGGGCTGAATGGGATTAGCTCAAGGTACTTAAAGCCCCCCCCTTTTCTCTCTCCATGGGCACTATCTCACATGACAGCAACATTCCAGAAGAACAATGAAATTGGTGAAGCAATAGAATGAACCTCATAAGCATAGACTTCAAAAAAAAAAAACAAACAAAAAAACACCAAAACAAAACAAAAAAACCTGCATGGAAACAGAACCGAGGCTGTAGAATCATTTCCTAACTCTTCCTTCCAAAAGAAGCATCCAGAGAAAATGCTAATATTTGCTCCGCCCACCCTGAAAGCACCCTGAAATAGCACTATCGTAAGTTAGCACTGTTCCATTTCTACAGACATGTGTTAGGACCTATCTCACTACTATTTAAGCAAATTGTATCAAAACTGTTAAATTTTTTTTCTTAGTGTGACTCATGCCAGCTGGACTAGTCTAAATATTATTAAACATCATTAAATATATTATAGTCAACCTTAACTTGTGCCAGCAAGGCTAGTTAAGAAGAAAAAAAAATAATATTCCAATAAATCCTGCTTAGATGCTGCGGTGACTAGTGTTACAATAAGAAAACCAAGACTTCAAGAAATTCTAAGGTTTTTTCAATAATGGTATAATAAATGTAATAAATGGTAATAAATGGTTTTTTCAATTGGTATGTTTACCAATCCTTCTGGAAGTATTTCCACTGCTGTCACTTGATAGAAGATTTAAAAGACAATCCAGGAAAGACTACAATTTGCTAAAAAAATTAAGAAGTGCTTAAGTGTCTTGATCACATTTGAGGGAGATCTGTCACACTTACAAGACTAAATCTTGATCGTGCCCAGAAAGAGACCTACTTTCTGAACTGCCAGCAGGATAACCATACTTTTATCCTGGCATCTCTATAAGATACTTGAAACAAATCACTGGGAGCACAGCGCTAAGAAAGGCAGTTATTATGAACACAGTGATTATTTTACAACATCAAAACCTACTGAAAAGTGCTTTTTCATATTATGGTATCTACACCATCACAGCACTCAATATTTTTATGAATATTCTGAACTCATACCTGCATATATGTACAAACACAGCAAGCTATAGAAATCGATGTTTTTTTTTGTTGTTGTTGTTTTGTTGTTTTTTTTTTTTTTTTTTTTTTTTTATGAACTAATGATGTTTATAGTCTTAGGAGCTTTTCAACAGCGACAAACACAGTATTTCAAAAATTGCATGTCAAGTCTACCGTGCCTCTGGGAGGACAAATCAGCATGTGTTACATCTGTAAGTCTGCAAGCACAACTGTTAAGTGTATTATAATCAACAGGAGGAATGCAGAGTACCTCAAAGGGAAAAATAAAAGTCATAGTAGATAGTAACCACTTTCTTATTTTCTGGAAAAAATACCAAGATGCTGAAAATTGCTCATACTTAAATTGCTATTAATTAAAATAAGCCATAGCTACTTTCTCTCCTCCCTACTCCCATTTTATCCTCCTCCCCCTGCACTCCACAAAGAATCTGAAAATACTTGTATAATGGAAATTTAAAATTCACTGAGTTTTGCATTTAGAGGTAAATTAAAGTTCATTTGGTTAACATTACAGTGAATAAATTGGAGCTTCAGTTTTGGTAACTTTTTTCTAAAGGTAATTGAATTTTCCGTATGAAAGTTTAGAAAAAATGTTTACTAAATGGACAGAGAAAATAGTTTAAATGCTGCCCTTTTAAACATGGCTTTTTCCAGCTAACTAACTCTTTTTTCTCTACTTAAGTGGCCACTTTGTCCTCTGCCCCCACTTATGCATAGAACCAGTTGTTATTTATTTATTTATTTTTGAAAGTGCTTATCTGTGGCATAAAGTGCAGCAGTGTTTTTCCTTTCCACAGAACTGAATTTTATCTACATCCCTTGACAGACCTCCCAGTTTCCCCAAATTGCTGATTTCTGATCTTTCCCACTGTTTCCTTTCTTGAGTGCATTCTCAGCACCAATATCCATATCACACAGCCATGCAGTTGCAGCCATGCCTTTTGGAAGGAAGACTGGCCCTGGGGAATAAATCAGACTCCCTGGGGAGCAAATCCTGTGCACATGCAACAGGACAGAGAAAGCAGCATCCCACTACCTCCATTCAAGAATTCCCAGGATCCCCAAGGCATTAGCCACAGGGACAGGACAGGAGGGGACAGGACGGGACAGGACAGTATTGCTGAGCCTCAGGAGAGTTACACAGATGCACAAGGAGATCATCTAGCTGATTTCCTCATTCTGGCTCACCATCTGCAGAGATGGGAACTGCCATGTAACACTGAACTGTGGAGCTCCCATCTCTCTTGGGCATTGCTATTTCTTTTGTTTAAAATTCTCAGGTTTTAAAAAATTGATTAAGAAGGTGAGTCACAATCTGATCTAGTTCCTGTATTAAAAAGGTTAACACAAGCAGCCAAGTCACATTAACATAACAACAGCAAAATCAATCCAGCATGAGATTGAATGCACTAAATTCAGCCTTAACCCCAACTATGACCTGTTGTATCAGTCTTCAATTTTATCTAAGAAATTCCCACTTCCTAAATCATTTGAGGAAAAAAAAATAAATCTAAGAAACTTAAATAGAGCATAGGACTAATAAATAATTCCTCTTTTTACCAATACATAATAATCCACTTCTAAGATCCTTCTTGGTAAAAACCTTCACAAAATATTTCTTAAAGCGTTGTGTGTCAACAAATCAGAACTTCCCTGGGTAGGGACAATGCTGGGAAGAATGAAGAGGGGTAAGACAGATTAAAAGGAATAACAGACCTAGATCCTGTTTGCAATATGGGTAAAATATACAAAACAGTATTTTGCATGCAGTAAGATACACACACATTCTGACAGAGTACGCATCTAGAGTAACTTTAGAAAGTGCCTTTGTGCTATCCTCGAAGTCATTGCATTCAAAAGGATGAAAACAGGAGTGGAAGAACACCTTTAAAATGCCTTTCATGTTTTCTTCCAGTCCAAAATTACAATTACCACACGCTTTATAAGCCTGCAGCCAGCTTTAGTAAACTGCTACTTACAGCTCTTGCATGACAGCCAACAGATGAAAGCGATGAGTGAGAGCTCTCATTCATTGCTGCTAGCAACCCACTGCCTTTCTGATCTCTTTCTTCAGAAACAAAGATTAGGTGGGGGGAAATAAGGTAAAGGGTTATTTTTAAAAGTCCATATTTTTAAATCACCATCCAGGAGCTGGCTGAGTTGAGCTCTTATTAGTTTCCTCTCATCTCCCACTTCTGTTTCCATAGAAACCATCACAGCATCATTGCCTGCTTCACTATTCCAAAGTCTTCAAATTCAGTCGATTCCAAACCTGGCTGGGCACACAGGTGGAAGATAATGGCAGCAGTGCTTAAGTGCTAAGGTCTGCGTGGCTGACCTCCCACCATATGGAGACCATATATATATATAAAAGAGAAAAGTCACCTCTACCATATTGCATGGACTGGGGCAGAAGGTTGGTCCAAATCCCAGCTGGTTCTGCAGAAGCTCTTCCGCTTTTCTCCATCACTCCCACATGAATGCATAGGTGGAGTGGAATGAAGGACATGCCTCAGTCCTCAAATTAAAACCCACAAAAGTTGGAAAATCAGTTAAATGGCGGGACATCGATGTACATAATCTGCACAGCAAAAAGGCAGTTGGTACTAAGTAGCAGATTTCTCCATTCGGCCCGTTTTCCCTGCTTCTAGAAAAGTATGGTGGATAGTCTCAGGAAATAAATCTGGGGACGGGGCAAGGTGGTAAGAAAAAAAATCTGAATATTCAAAGGTACACAGGTACCATGGAAAGATACACTTCAAAAGCCTTTCGTCCATCGTATTTGTCTACTTCAATGAGTTCATCTAGGAAGAAGAAAGCTCCTTCCAGTGCCATTCACTCATTTTATAAAGAGAAGGCACTTACTATTTATTATTTTTACTTAAATGGTCTGCAAATGAATAATCAGCTGCTTTTTTTTTTTTTTTTTTTTTACCTTCTGCACCACCTTTATCCCTATCAGAATATACCCAAAAAGTGACATTTTGAGATGACAGTTTGAGTCACCAGGTGACCAAAACTGACTAGTCAAATGCAAGAGAAAGTATTACTCACTACAGACTGCCCAAGGGGATTACTAAAAACCCCAGGATGGTGAATTCCTCTTAACAAAAGGAGCAGAGATGTTCAGTGAGACAGTCACTCAGTATGGCTTCCCCTGTCAACCACAGTTAATTTCATTTCAGTTCGAGCAAATTGTTCTTAAAATAAATCTCATCTTCTCTCAGGCACAGCCTGATAGGGAGAAGTTGGTTATGGATACAAAAACACAATAAAGGCTGCTACCAACTTGCTAACAACAAGGAAGCCCACAGAAACACTCACTCAATACTGAATAAGTAGCAGCAAAATCTAACCTGTGGAAATCCAAAGAAAAGAGGAACTATCCTTACATGTCTGAGAACTACTGCAATAATACCTGAACATGATTCCTCCTCTTTGTACCTACTAGGCCCTGCAGACAGTTTCTGTTCAAGAGATGTTTCCAAAGTATGCCAGATCACCTGACAATCTAGAAGAAATAGAATTGATATATTTTTTTATTTTTCCAATGTATGAACGCTTCAAGCTCTATATGAAACTTGTACGTATAAAATATCAAACCATACATCCCAGAACAGTTTGTGAGCTTGGTGAGTGTGAGTAGGTCTAGGCATTGCATAATAAACATGATTAACATGTAAGTGGATGCAAATGTACACCCACAATACGTAAGTTGTAGATGCTCCATATCTATAGTTTTTAATGGAATGCTCGAACAAACTGACAACCAAAATGTGTACCATGCTGCAAGAATGAATTATGCATAACAGGCTTTTGTTATATCTAGAGTTGTGAAGAACTTGAAGAATCTGGCCCTTGTGTAGTTTTGTAAATTTCGACCCAAATTTTCCTTAGATTCCCCAGTTCATGTTTCCTACCACTACCCTGATCTTAGAGTAAGGCTCATTTTGGCTGAAACAACTGGCTTGCTCTTAATTATACCCAGTACAAGACAGATGGAGCTAGTGGAGGGTCCTCAGCAAAAGGGCCATGAAGATGATTAAGGGACTGAAGCACTTCTCATATGAGGAAAGGATGTAACAGTTTTCCTGGAGAAGAGAAAGCTCAGAATATCTCATCAATATCCATGCATATAAGTACCTGAAGGAAGGGTATGAAGAAGAGGGATCTAGGATCTTTGTGGTGTCCAGTGGCAGGACAAGAGGCAATGGGCATAAACTGAAACACAGGAGGTTTTTGCTTTTGTTTTAAATACAATTAGGGTGACCCACGCACTAGATTAGTTTTCCCAGAGAGGTTGTGGAGGCATGTTTCTTGGAGATACTCACAAGCCACCATGGTCCTGAGCAACCTGTTCTGGGTGGCCCTGCTTGAGCAGGGGGCATTGGACAAGATGACCTCCAGAGGTCCCTTCCAACCTGAGCCATTCTGTGACTCTGTAAAAGTTTTATAGATATAAAAAAACATGTAAAAAAAATCTAAGTGAATTTCATGGATATGGAAGGTGATGAACTGAAAGAAAAAACGTCATCTTTGTTTAGTAACAGTTTTGAATCAATAAGCTGAGTGCAGATAGCAGTGATCTCAAGTTACTTCTCAGGAAGACTGTTATTTTCAACAATATCAGTATACACATATTTATGTGGGCAAAAGGTTGTGTCCAAATCACTTAACAGTTCCTTCTTCCAGAGAGCAATTTTCTAAAACTGTGTTTTTCAGCCTAGCAGTAAATAATTTATTTTCCAATAAAACATTTCAAAGGTATAATTTATGGTGCAATAATACCCAGTATCATGGATTTTTATTTTTTAATGTCTATTACTATCTCTCTGAATGGTAAGTGTAAATTTGGGTTCTCATCATAGAAGAACAAATTCCATTTGTATCAGTGTTCCTGGTATAGGATAGTGCAGCTACTGTCTGTGACAATGCAACAACCCTACTAAAATATGCTGAGCTAAGAATTGGTTTCTTTAATGGAGAAACTTACAGCGCCCCAACCATACTCACCCTGTGTCAATCTGCCATATTTCCTCAGTTATGGAAAGACAGGTTAGTGCAGTAGTTAAAATGCAAACTGAAGGCTAGTTCAGTTTCCAACAAGGAGTTCAGTTTCCAAATCAACAGCTTCCAGTTGATGGCCAAGTCAAGGCCTTGGGGGCCTCAGCTCTCTGCTCTCAGATGCAAGGGCCCTGGCAGAATAACAGGAATTTAGATTTTAAGATGATCAAATTAAGCAGTAATGAAAATAAGATTGTTATACAAGTTATTGGTGCAGATCACATTGCTGCTTAGATAGCATGGTTTATGCAGCAAAATTTAAAAATGTAATGTCAGAAGCTGAGAATAACACTGCAAAAATGAATCAAGTCCATGCCATCAGCAATGAATACACTGCCACCATTTTCTCATGCCGCAGGCCCAGAGGAAGATGACAGCTGCTATTGAAGATAAAGATGATTTTGTGGAAGTGCTTGAGGAATTACCAGCTAGACATGAAAGTGCAAACTTCTCTTGCCTCTCTAAAGGAGAGGGCCGGCACCCATGTAATCAATAACAGCAGACTGAATAAAAGCAAAAGGATCTAAAGGAAATACCTTAATGATCTAGCGAAAAGCCCACAGAGGTAAGAGACACCTCTGGAAGACATAACCTACCTATTTTAGTAGTGTGCTTGTAATTTACTCACAGAACAGCACAGAGAGCATCAAGAACTGAATCTGGAATCAAGGGGTCTTAGTGCTCATTCAGATTCAAGGGGTATAACACCTTAATCTAGGAGACAGATCTAGGGACTAATCTAAGTGTTTCAGCAAGAAATCAGGTTACCAGACTCAAGCAAGAAAGACTGTATCCAATCCCTTTCAAGATGCAAGCACGGGGCGGGGGGGGAGGGGGGGGGGGGGCAGGGGGGAAGGAAAGAAGAAATAAAAGAAAAAGCAGCCTAATCACACGAGTACTTGACACTGGAAACCACTGAGGCAAGCAGCTTTTCCCCCAGGAGGCACAGAAGCGAGGCGGGCAGCGCAGCGAGCCAGACCCACATTTCCACCAACACTAGCCCAGCTCATGCTGATGCCTTGTGCCTGCACCTGCTGAAGGGGCCGACCGGCCCTCCCCAAATTTGTGCTTTGACACAGCTGCCTCTCTCGCACTGACACCGGGGCTTGAGCAGCCATGCAGCCAGCTGGATCAGGTGATTGATCTGCCTGAAAGCTAACCCTACCAGGGAAAGAAAAGACAGATTAGTTTTCAGTTGGTCAGAGAGCTTCAGAAGTCATTTCTGCAACAAAGAGGAGGGAGGACCGGCACTTTTAGTGGTACTGCTGGCCCAGGTCAGCTGAGCTGCTTCAAAAACTCTCGATCCTCCAGGCACGCAGCCACCAGGCAGCCAAGCAAGCAGCCCAGCGCCAGGTGATCCCAGGAGCCACCTGCGTGCACACCCTTCGGAAAGGCACTGGGCTTAGCGGAGGGCGGCTCAGCCTGCAATTCAAGTGGAGTCAAATTATCCAGCAGCCGCCCCAAGAGGTCTCCAGCAGAAAAGATCGCGACAGCTTCATCCTTGGGTATTGCAGAGAGACCTACGCGTCACTCAGTGTTTGGGGCTTGCAAACATTTGACATTATTGGTCAATAGCATCATCAGGATGATTGAAGATGATGAAATTGGTGCACAGGGACAAAGAACGCTGCTCTCACTCAGCCGGGTTCTGGCAGAATCTATTGATTTAATGCAAACAAAACAATACGGGTAACAATATTCAAGACAACCTTGAGAGTTTATTCTGATTGCCACATTAATTCAACAAAATGGATGTTATACAAAGCTGTAATTCTCACAAAATGTACACTGACCACACACTTTACACATATATATATAAATACAGATACTAATCTTGAAGATTATGATAGAGAGTGCAAAGTTAAACAGCAAACAGGAGAGGTACCAAAATTAAGGCTGATCATGAATTCAGAAACAGATCTTATGATAATGGGTTTAGTTACAAACTATTTTTTTTTTTTTTGGGGGGGGGGGGGGGTATATCTTATTAAGTGTAAAGGAAGACTGTTACCGAGTAATGGATTATTTCATCCAAATGACTCTGTTCTCAGGCATCTTCTGCCTGTGAAGTGATATACAGACAAAATCAAAGACAGGAAAGATGTCCAGTGGGGAGGAGGGATGGCATGCTGATGATACCAGGGCCAAGAACCATCAGATGTTAAAACGATTCGAGCTTTTGCCATTCAGCATCCAACTTAAAAGCCCTCTTCTGCAGGTGAAATAAAAAACATGCAAGTCACCCAGACCATGTTTCCAGCTTCCATGAGACTTTAGTCAATGCGATGTCTCAAGAGAGACAAGGACATGAACACCAGTGGACAGTCAGACACTGAGGTATGGAAAATCCCATCAGGAAATTACGAAAAAATTATTAGCCTTATACCAGTTATGTAAAAGCAAATTCATATCTGACCAAAACAGTGACAGTGATAGAGACAAATATAGGGTCTTCGCTAGGGAGAGAGTGCTGTCCCTAGCCTAAGCAGGTGGGTGACTCAGTTGTCCCAGGAAAAGAAAATAGGAGCAAAGGACTTGCTCCCCATGAGTCACTGATGTCTCTCTGGCCACTTGTGGCCAGCGGCAACAGCAGGCTGGCTAAACCAGACCTCACCTAGGAGCTCACTCAGTTGGTTTCCCAATGCACACTCTGTGCCAAAGCTGCCAGAAAATTCAAAGGTGGGGAAAAAAAATAAAAATCCTTAGTTTATAATTCCTCTGCACTGTTTGAGCTACATATGATCTACTGTAACCACCTGTGGTGTAAAAACAAACAAAAATTATTAAAAACTATATATCTTCTTCAAGAAATTAATTCATACACAGTTTTGGCTTCATCCAAAATTCAAACAAGGGGGACTGGTGTTACATGTCAAGGTTTTTTACTCCAGAAACATGCATATATCTCATGAAAAACATCAAGGAGAGAAAAACAACAACAACAAAAATACAATTTATGAGTATGCATCAATTTATGGTTATATTATGATTTATTCTTTGGTATTCTGTTCTTCCAAAATATAAGAAATATTACTTAATATTGTTAAAGGAGGCCACACTGAATATATCCAAACTATCTACATGTTATCTGCAAAATTACATGCAAAATCATGCATTTTAAAGGCAAAAATACAAGTTTCTCCAATGTTATACCTTTATTTCAAAAGCTGGACTATATGATAGCTGATAAGGTAGCTGTTGACAAGAAAGAATAATGATTAACTTTATTAGGAGGGGATAACTGAGTAGAAGAAGCCTAAAATTGTTTCCACTTTCCTGCAACAATGTGCAATTTGATGCATCTTTCTTACACAATGTTTCATAAATGGAAAGTCTGCTACAAAAAATTAAATTGTAATACCAGTAAAGGAAACTTGTTTCATAATCTGAAGGACATCCCAAAAAATGCAGTGATGAGTTTCTCTCTCATTTTTGTACTCCAGTGATGTGGTGGCGATATTTTTGCTGGCTAATCAACACTGTTTATTATGTGTGACTGAAATAAGAAGATATAATTTCTGTATTCTCCTTTTCTTAAGTTGAATTCTGGAGCTCTGAAGCAACTATTTCAGTTATTATACTTGTATTTAGACAACCAAAATGTAAGAAAAACATGGACATAGACTGTGTCCTGATCGTACAATCCCTTATTCCAAAAGCAATTTCTGCTTGTGTATGCTGAAACCAGTTAACTTAAATATAGGTGTGAAAAAGACAAAAGATATATAAATCATTCAGCACAACTTCTTTAATCATTGTGCTATCAAATTAAAAATTTTCGTAAAATTCAAGAATTAACTTTTTTTTATACTTTGAAAAAACAAGTACTGCGCATTGAAGTACTGTCATGGACAAAATAAGTAATGCCAGATCAGTATTTTTAAGTGTTTCTCTAAGACATTTCTATTTCAAAAACCTTTTAAAAAACATCCAGTACTCTTTAGGTCTTTCTGCCTGGTAACATCTACTTTAAAGTGAGAAGTACTGGTTTAGCAGTTTTTTATTATACAAAACAATCAGTATATGAACATCAGACAATTCTAAAGAACGTCTTCAAGAGGAACATCCAGGTTAGTTTTGTCACCTTTATCCTAAAACCTTTTTAGTAATAGCTACTAATAACTGCTACTCCTTGAGGACCTGAAGCAACAGCACTATTGTGAACATACACCAAGGAAATACCTCTGCAAACTCAGTTATCAATCTAAAACTGAAAGGCATCTCGGTAGTCCCAAATTCCATTTGCAAATTCCATTTCTTGGAGAATTTATTCTGGTAGCAATTATTATCTACAGATAAATCTGTCACCACTGTAGATTCAAATTTTCAAAATCACCTCAGAAAGACTAAAAATTGGCACAGTGGGCTCAATTAAAATCCTAAGACTCACTCTAGCCTATTATTGAAAATAAGCTATGAAAAAATTAGGTTTCAGAAATATTACTTTTACTTCAACTACACTAGTTTAAATGTGAGCACAATTGAATTATTTTTGCTCCACATCTGCTTAGCTGTACTTAACAGTATATTACAGCAAGCTATTCTTTACATTTTTAAGGAGCAAAGAGAGGTTTTTTTTCTTTTTTTACTCACTTTTCTTTTTTCAAGGCAATACATTTATAAAACTGTCAAGTACTAAGATAAACAATTGATATGACTTTCCCCTCTACAGAATACTGATAGCCAATTTAGTAGAAACCATATTAACATACAGCTTAATGTAACCTTATTTATTTATTAATACTCCACCTAAAAAAGATTTTGCTTCTGTTACTGGGCATTCATTATCACAACTGTTTGGTGTATGTACACCCTGAATGGTTATGAGAAATTTTGATGCAACAAAATTATTACTGCTCAGAGTATCAAAAAAGCACTCTACATTCTTAATGACCTGTTAGAACAGCTCATACAGAAAGAAATTCTAATGTATGTGAAAGACTAAGTGCCATTAAGAACCACACAAGTAGCACATATCTGATACTACTTGAATACAAGGAACTTGTCTAAGAAACTGGGAATTTCCTACAGCCAAGCCACAGTTTATTTGACTGCAAATACTTTTACAGTTAGTAATAACGAAGCAGCAGACAAACAGCATGAGAAATCGTATTCCTGACTTTTTAATATCTGTACAGAATAAATAAATTCCTAATTGATCAATTATATATTCAAGCGGGGAAACAGAACGCTGGCCTTTCATTGTCAATTGACACCCAGTCTCATCACCAGAGAGCACAAATGAAATGCTAATGGAAGAGAAGATGAATGCCAATTTCCTTCACTTTGCTCCAAGTTTCAGAGGCTCTCTACAATAAAAGATAGCTGTTTGTGGAGACTGGCTTGTTCCATACCATTAACTCAGAACAAAACATATTTTTAGTGGGACAGCAGTGTTTACTTGTAAGAACTGATGAATTGTACACCGCCATTTATCACTTGTAGACAAAGACATTCAGGCACAATTTTGGACATAAATCAAGGTACATGCTCCTAAATAAAAAAGGGATTGCTTAAGTCCCTAAAACTGCATAGATTGAGGTCAGATTGGCCATAGCAACCAAGAATGGTACTTAGGCCTCCAGTAAGACTTAGCAACCAATAAATGAGCTCAGATCTCTTTTCATCTCCACTGGTGTGAAAGCCAAAATTAAAAAGATTAGATCACGCTGCACCCACCACAATAGACTTCACAGTGAAAAAGTCATTTCTAGCCTTTGATTCACATCAAATAAATAACATTCATCCCTTCCATAATGAACAACTTTCAAAGTAAATTGAATCTCCATAGTGCTGCTTTCCCTTGCTGCACCGTATTTACATAACAATATATCACAGGAAGCTCAGAGTGGGTCTTACAAATGGAAGACCGAGTGCAAGGCAGCTTTAGTGCTGATTACAGTATATTCAGCTTTAAAATGCTTCCCTTTTAAACATAATGCAATGTAGATTATAATAAACATAAACAATGCTTTAAATCTTGCAGGATGAAACTTTGTCATTATTTCAATATGGAAATCACATAGTAAACAGCTCCCTCCCCCTTTCCTTTCAGTCCTTCCATTTGAGGATATTCAGCAAATTCTACTTTCCAGGAGCGCCGATGATACTATCTGTCTAGCGTTTCCAGGAAAAGGCATGGTACATTATTTTGTTTTGACTGCCTCTTTTCACACGATTGCTGTTCACTTTTATATATATTTTGAAGTACTTCAACAACACATTTGGACATAGCAAACACATAGGTAATCTACTATGTCCTTCTCAGACAAAGCAGCAGGTATTATTGTTCTTCCTCTCCCTAGAGCGGTAGTTACTTGTAAATAGGTAAAAGCTGATCACAGCTGCAGGAATCTAACACGGGTTTGACATAAGATCAGAAAACATATTGCAAATGTTTGCATTGTATTGTCACTGTATGCCCTGTTTTCCCCTGCACAAAATTTATCATTACTAAAACTGGATCATCATTCCCCTCTTATTGCAGGTTGCATAAACTAACATTTAAAGGAAAGCATTCAGAAGCAATACATTAAAATAAGAATTCTAAACCTACAATAAAAATATGCAGCAATAATTTCAGTCCTCTGCAGCAACAACTCACGTAGATCATACTATTTGAACTCAGCAGGGAACCTCATTAATTTTTAAAACTCTCTGACCCCAGTGCAGTTAAGGGTGTAAAAATAATTACAAATTAGGGTTGAGGGAGCACTGTTTTAATATTGCATGTGTACTATCAGCTACACAGCATTTTACTGTGGATGGATATGCATTATTGCTAAGCATAATTTTAACTCAGTCAAAATGCAGCTTCACAGTTAATTTTAAAAATGCAAATGTTAGAAATGTTATATTTTTAAGAACGTAACTATAGTAGCCACCACTTCTATGCAAAAGCCCTGCCTGCTTTCTGCAAACAGTCTCGTAACACAAAGCACTGCAACCACAGTTTTAAAAGCTAGTAACAGCCTGGATACCACAGTAAACAGAAATATTTCTATAACAAGACACGTTTGAAAGCTAACAATTTCTAACTTATTTAGAAGGCTATAAAATATTTGGCTGCGGGTATAAATAGTCTCTCTTACCTAAAACTTGTCAGCAGAAAGATCCTTCGCCATTGTTGTCACCTCCAGTGCCCCCTCTTGCCACCATGGAGATTGGTTCTGCTATGTTTATTGCTCTGTGCCTCAGTTACAGCTGTGACACGAATCTGCCGGCAAAGGGGTGTGTGCGAGTGTGTGCGTGTGTGTGCGAGGCGAGAGCCCACTGACTTCGAGACTGGGAACCTAAACCTCAGGCCAAGCCAAGGCTGGATGAAAATGATCAAAGCTCTGTCCCTCATCAGCAGAGCAGACAAGGTTTTGTTCCCCCCCTCCCCAGAGCGAAGCAGGGCTACCAGTAGGGATTCCCACTAGCAAGCCTCTAGCAGAGGCAGACCGTCTCCTGATTGCTAGTGCCTGCCCAGCAGCCTGTGCAGAATACAGGTAGCTATTGTTCCTCAGACAGATATGTAGCCAGCCACTCAGACTCTGACAGATCTCAACAAACCAGTGAGCCTGCCTTCATTTTAACTCTTTATTTACTAGTGCTTTACTTTTTAGTAAGGTCTCCTTTTGCTCTGGAGAAGGAGGGGAAGGGAAGGCAAAAAATACGTAAGACCATCGGTACATTGTTCTGGTTTTGTTACGAAAAGTGTTTCTGAATTTCATGTATATGGGAAGAAATCCTATGTAAATTTAGAAGCATCGATTTTAATTTTGAAATCTGATCTAGCCTACTGTTGGGCAACACAGCAATAGTACACTTCAGCAGTCAAACAGGATTCCAGCTCTGTAAGGTAAAAAACTCCTGTTCTGCCGCCTTCTGAATTCTCATAATTCATGAGGAAATAAAACAGTTTGAATAGACACTGTGCATCTTTGCACAAATATTCTAGTTATTAAAAAAAAATAGTGTAATTTAACGCAAGTGCTTCGTCATGGGCAGTGTGTTTTTCCACCAGAAATCAGTTTTCAGCATTGGATGAAAATGAAGTTAGGGTCTCCAGCACAAAACTGTTACAGCAAGGACGTAACTAGCCAGTTAGTTGCAGTAAGAGGAAGCAGATACTCATGTCAGTCTTGCAGCGGTCTTATTTTTTGATAAGCAGATTTTACTTACACAGAAAGGATTTTTATTTTGTATGACATGGAGCTTAAGAATATATTCACAATGACATGATCAATGAAGCTGTTAGATAAGAAAGATATCCTGATTTATATTCTGTGCTTGACTATTAGCAAACAACTTGTTGTCATATGAAAAACTAAAGATTCTTCATTCTGTTTAAGTATTGTATAAGTTCAGCCCAGGTACACACTCCAGTTTTAAACATACTTTTCTCCTTCTTCAGTTTAAGCCAGTCTTAACTTTATTTCAAGCAGGTTGCAGTAGGATATGCATACTTGCTTTTGAGTGGGTTGGTTGAATTGTTTAAGGCAATTTTAAGGTGTGAAGGTTGAAGATTACACCTTCCCCACAACAATAAAATCTGATTTATAAAATACAGTTTTGTGGTTTTGTTTTGAATATTCAGACGGCTAACACAAGTGCAAATTAGTGACACCATGTCAAAAACAATATTTTAACCTGGCAGAAACTATCAATTCAGACAAGCCTCGACACCAATTACATAAATAATCATTTTATCAGCAACTTCATAAAAATCTGCATGCAATTTGTTTGAAAAGTCACCATTGGTCATTTTATTGTGTTTCAAAGTAATCTTTTCTTCATGTTTGAGAATTTTCTTCTATACTTCTACAAAAATGCCAAGTGTCCAGTGCCTTTCAGGATTCTTGCAGTGCAGCAAAGAAACAAGCAGACAAGCAAGAAAGCAAATCAGTGTTACACAGGGCAATGCACCCTGTGCGGCAGAATACCCCTAGAATACCAGATGTGTTTTAAAGCAGGATTCAGCATTCACAAACCCTACTGCTATTTTATCAGTCAGTATCTGACTTAAGTCAAGGGGAATATCAGTCTTTAAGGACAGAGACATCTATTGAACTGTACTTTTTTTTTTTCCTCAGCAACTTACAGAAGTACCCAGCAATATGTAGAAAGAAAGCTTTCAATTAAAAATATATTTACAAATTAATGGTGTTCTTCTATAAAATATGATTTTATTACAAATTCTGAAGCATTCTGCACCCATTTCCCTTCTCTTTTGAGCAAACCAGTAACAGTGGCCCCAAAAGCCTTAAAACATAACTAAAAATTGTTGGGGGAGTATCTGCCAGGCAGCCTCTCTGCTGCTAGGTGCTGGTGTAACCCCCCAAAGACTGGAGGAGCTGTGCCAGCTGACAAGCTGGCCACAAAGCTGCAACACCAGTGGGTAGCAGAGAACAGCCCGGTCCTTTCTACCCTACCCAGCACTGCAAAATGGGGGCCACCAATACCACACTGTGAAAAGAGCAGTCTTAAGCACAGGTGTTGATCATGTGAGAAGTTTCTGAGCATGGTCATATCTGCTGCCCAGTCTTTGGCTAGGCCTTTCTCCTGGGGTATTTCACACTGAATGGAGTCTCCCATACATCTTCCAGCGCTGTTGTGATCGACTCCTGGCTGGGTAGCTACACAAATGCACACACGGTTCAAAAACAACACAATATTAAAAAGCAGAAGGTTGTGGGAGAATGAAAAGGAAAACTTTCCACAGTGAGATAATGACAGAGCTGGGCACCTCACGGGAGGATGGAGAAATCTGTGCTTACTGTGAACACATGACTTCCTCCCCAGAAACCTTTTGCTGTTTTTACTGGAACAATCTCTGGGCTGCGTTCGTGAGGAAAACAGCTTTCTTTGGGTTTTCAGACAATACTGGAGAAAAAATACTTTCCAAAAGACCTTCTGCACCTCTGATGGTTGCCTTTGGGCAGGAAGATGGCCCTTCCAGTCAAGTCTACCACAAGTTACTGATAGCAACTACCTTGCTATAAAGTACAAATTGATTTCTGTAAAGGGCAACATTTGTTTATACTGATTAGCGTTTAAAAAAAAAAAAAAAAGAAAAAAAGTTTTTTCTTTTAACAACAAAAAAAAGCGCAGAGTGCTGCTTAAGAAGCAGGCATTGTGTGCAAAATGTTGATATCTCATCTCATGTAAAATAGAATATTTTAACAGTTTGAAATGATTTCCCAGAAGGAAAGCATAAAGAAAACCATGTCTGCCCTGCATAATAACCTTCTGCCTGAGAATGTTGCTTGTGACCACACGGCTGTGATTTCTTTCAGCTAACCCACAGCCATACTTGCATGAACAAAGCCACATGCCAGCACCACGTATCCATCTTCCTTTAGAG
This sequence comes from Cygnus olor, assembly GCF_009769625.2. Lineage (NCBI taxonomy): Eukaryota > Metazoa > Chordata > Aves > Anseriformes > Anatidae > Cygnus > Cygnus olor. The sequence goes on from NC_049169.1 coordinate 46,871,445, forward strand.
ATCCCATTTTAATGATTCTTTAGTAAACAGCTTTGTATTAAGAGATTATCATACCAGATATAAAAAAAGCCCAGTGTTTCAGTAACTGTTATAGAGGTGAAATAAACATCACGTATCCCAGCACATAACCTCAATTAAACTTTTGCCTCAGTTTGTAGGCAAATTATATATAAAAAGTGAGCTCTCCCTCTGATCAAAAATCAGGTTTAATACTTCATGTGGTTTGTGGCTAGTTCTCTATACAGAAGAATATAACACAAGGAGAATTTTATGAGCTGCAATTTAAATTTAACTGACTTTGTCAGTTCTTCTTTTACTTAACATAAAAGGTATTGTAAAACATGATATGAGAAAGCACTGATATTTAAAAAAAATTTACTTAAAATGTGGTAACTAGACTTTATCACAGAAAATACTTTAAAAGATAAGATGGGAAATAGATTTCTATATCAAGATATAGAAATATTTAGACTGGAGCAAGTGCCTAGTTTGCTTAGGATGTAGGCAAGTGCAGCACGTAGTTTAGAAAAGAACTTATGGTTAACATATGCTCAACTATATTTGTACACTGTAATATAAAACAACCAGGTATTACAGTTGATAAAGTGCTCTTAGGCTTCCCGAAATTTTACATATATATAACTAATGAAATAGCTTCTCTTTAAAATGCAGTGATGAAGAGCACAACTTTTTTTCCCCTCCACTCTTTCTCAGAAATATAATTAAGGTATTCCATTCTCCACTAGATGCTTTGTGAAAGCAAATGTCAGGGATTAGGACTCAGCAAGATAATTACGAACATTCTACATAATAACATAGGAAACCAGCATCAGAGAATCATTTCACCAGTTCATGTGCCTCTTAGAGATTACACTTTTGATACATGATCTGTTGGGAAAAATGGGTAGAAGTTGACAGTATCTTCTCCCTTCCCTGCCGACCCCACTCTCCCCTCAGCATTCTATTACTTTAGAGTTAGTTTCAGGATACTGAACCACGGTTCAAAATAAGGCTTTTCTTTTGTAAAGCTTCAGATTCCGAATCCCAAATGCATACTTCACAAAACCTCCCTCCATTCAACACTAAGCCCCAACCTAGCTGTTAGTACATGAATTACAACAGGGCATGTTTGTATATTATAGGGTAAATTAAACTATTTATAAAAAGTTTATTTTTAAAATCAATGCTGGACCCTGTTCCACACTGACACAAGAAATAAACAGAATGAGACGTTTCCTAAAAACAAAGCACAACAAAACACAATACAAATGTAATGAACATGAATAGAGTTCCTCTGGTTTAAGTAGCCACACTACATTACAGATACTCCAGTTTGACAATTCACTTCTTATCAGGAATTTGTATTTAGCAGTTGTTCTCATCAACTCAGAACCAGTGTGGACCTACCGCTTTAAGTGCTGATCCACGGGAATTGCTGGTTTCAAAGGGCCTGAAGTAAAGTAGCTGGTTGGAGGAAAAACAGGCAGGACTGCCCCTGTAGCTTCAAGCTGCCGTGTATAGTTTTCTTCCTTGGAATCTTTTGATAAAAGTCAGAATACAACATGATTTATTGATGTAGCAAAGTCATTACAATTCAGAGCAAAAAATGTTATTGGACTTCCCTCCAGCTAGTGCTGTTTAAGGAAGCCTTTAAAAAGCAATTTAATTCCATTCCACAAAGTCAAATTTTCTCCACAGATAATTGGTTTTCATTATATGTATAAAAAGATACAATGAAGCCAATATGTCAAACTATATCTTTTTTAAGATTTATATTTATTACTGAAACACTGACCTGCTTTTGCAAGAATTGTATTGTCTCTGTTTTTCTACCGTTAACCTGAAAAGCCTTACTGTTAATAACATAAGCACACATTATAGTAACATCCACCAATGTACCATAAAGTCTGAATATAATCAAGAATTCCTCTGCCCTCTCACATTTACAGCCAAATAATTCCATGCTGTCATCTGTCATAGATTAAATCTTCATATGTAAACTTGCTCAATATGAGTTAAAACATTCACACAGTTTTCAGAGCTTGAGACACTTAGTTGGAAAGTATTTACCTGGCTTTGGTCATTATAAATATATTTCAAAACTGCTATACCAAAACAATATTAATGCCTGTTTTTCTGTTTATATATGTAATATATAATAGTGCATATTGCCACTGGACATGTTTATATTCAAAAAGACTAGGAACAGCAGTGCTGTTCTGAGCATCTTGAAACATTAAACTTCCAAAGCTAATACACTAATTACAGCAGAACAACAAAACAAAGAAATTCAAAAGTTATCAAAGTTTGAAAAACAAAAACGGGCATTAAATTTTTCCATAATTACAAAACTTTATCAAAAAATAAACTCTTTCAAAGCCCTAATCCTACTTATGAGTTACATATTACTAAAAATAATCTCCAAGCTAAAGCAACCAAATGCAATAAAAATACTCACCAAGTCCCTCATTTTCCTTAGAATTCATGTATTTTTCTTTTCCTTTTCCTTATTTCTCTTCTTTCTTTCTTTCTTTCTTTTTTTTAATTATTATTTTTTTCCTAATAAGTCCAGAAGATTGAAATTTAAAAGCTGTATTAGTTACTGTCCTTCTGTTCCTGCAGCTCTTCAGTTGTACAGAGGAAACTTGGCTGGTATTGTTTAGAGAGAAAGACAGTGGCCTGTGTAAGCCAAGAGACTCTGCACTGTCTGAGGATCTCTGCAGTGCTCTTAAACTCCTCCACTGAGACAGGTATTTGTGCTGTCTGTTGTCCAAACAGGTTCATCACAGCTCTCACAGTCACCTTCATTTTTCAGTCTTGCAGGCCCTATCTGCTGAGAGGAGAGAGGTTTCTTCCTTTCAGTATTTATTTGCTTTTGGATTGGAGGAAGAGGCTCAGAGATCTTCAATTTGAGATCAAAGACAGGCACGTAATGGGACGCAACAGAGTTTTCTGAATTGTGCTCAGAATAGTAGTCCCTGAGTTCCCACATTCACTGCTCCCAACTCCAGAAGCTTCATGGGGAAAGAAAGAAAGAAAGAAAGATAGATAGACAGACAGATAGATAGATGGATAGATATATGCACACAGACACACACACACATTTTAAATATATTAGTTTTCCCCCCTGCAGCACTGCAGTCTCTCTATTGTCAAATAATAACTGTATCTGAAAAGAAAGCACTTAATAAGGCTAAGGTCAGACTGCTTAGACTTGGCATTTGCTGCGATAACAAATCAGAAATGATAGCATCGTACAGATTTATGAATTTTTTGCCCCCGCAGTCACAAACATCAGACGTTTACTTTATAAAGAAAGCTTTTAGATTCTTCCTGCAGTTTCCATAGTGATTTCATTTTTCCCCTTTTATCACAGATTGGCTGAAGTACTGCTACCCTTTGTGCTTTAAAAGGCTTGTGCTACCAACTGTCGATAGAAAGGCTCTGTAGCAAAAGCACACATGCAACACATACTGTCAAAAATAATTGAAATAGATAAATGCTAGCTAAAAAAGGTTTCCGTATTTTCTCTGCTTGTCCTGAACACTACCGGAGAACAGTATTTTATCTAAGTAAATGTAATTAACTTGAGCCAACCATACTACTGTTCTGTTTCCCCTAACCTATGAAACTTCTATTAGAGCACTTGTATGACACAAAATAATCGCTTCACAAAAAGCTTTAATAGAGCTTACATCGTGTAAAATGCCTGCTTGTTAGATATAAATTAATTTCATTCATTTTTTTTGAATCTTTCAAAGACAATGCTTATGCCAATGATATTTTTCTTCTTTTTCATAAGTTTACTCTTTTAGAGAACATGCTGGTTTAAGAAACAATTACACTGTTTCTGGCAAAGCAAACAATGCTCTCTGTTGCTGGAAAGATAACCACCTTTCAAAGTAAGCCTAGAGGATTAGTTTCTATTTAACCCCTTGCTAAACAAATGAGACAGTCATCTCCTCAACAAAACAGAACTCAGCTAAGTAAACATTATTTTTTATTTAGTTATCATGCCTTTAAAAATGGAGTCTTTAGATTACAGAATGCGTGCACAGTATTTCCCTACCACTTTTTCAACCAGCTTAATAGAAAGTGGGTGCACTGCTAATCCTAACCAGTTGCTCCAGCCTCATGAGAGTTTCTATTCTTATAAGTCAGAGATGGCCTATTAAAAATACTGAAATCATATCATGTAGTGATAAACATATTACAAAAACTCTTTGAGCTGGAAATTTTCCAGGTGACTATGAAAATACAGAGAATGAGATATTTGTCCCTGTGAATTTTGCATTAACTTCCTCACTTTCATACAAAATTGGGAAAAAAAATCCACAGGATACAGTACAGTTAAACAGATATTTTAATTTAGGATAAAAAAGAAAATATCAGGCAACTTTCTTTTGGATATACTTATGAAAGTGATTTATTTCCAAAGAGATTATCTATGCCAAACCATCAAACTCCCTATTTTCATGTCATCTTTTCATGAGGGGAGTTATGCAACTGACTTTTGTTGTTGGGGTATTAAAATCTAACGTTAGGCATTCACATCCATTAAATAGGCAGTAACTGCAAACATGAAGTATGTTAATACTTACTGTCAATAAAGTTTATTGGACAAAAGAGTTTGCAGCATGGTGTAAGTGAAGAACTAAATGTAAATCGATTACCAATAGAGATTTGAAATAAAAAGCAGACGGTTATTAAGACTGTGTTGATTACTGACATGCTCCACAAGTGGTCCTGGCAAAAATCAATACAGACAGATGTAGCAGTTTTGGGATCTGATCTGATCTGATCTGATCTGCCCTGGGATATGAGGGCAGGCTAGTGGAGCTCCTGAAGTTTCTCTTGCCCCTCTGTAAGCAACCAGTGAACAGTCACTTTTAGCAAACCTGACAGAATCTGGACCTGTTCTTCATACCTATTTTTCCACCATCTCAAGGGTCATTTAATGAGCCAATTAAACAATGTATTCAAGTAATCAACTCAATCTGGCTTACAATAATTAATATAGTCTTTGTGAAGATTTTTCATTCACAAAACAAACAAAAAAATAAATAAAACATGCTAAACAGTAATTAGAGTCCAAAATTTCTGAGAGGATGACAATTTTTCACAATCCTTTTTTTTTGTTGGTTGTTTGTTTTTTTAACATTATATGTAACACAAAGATGATTAATTCTAGGAGAATTTCTATTCAAGGAGGGAAAATTGCTGTAGTTTAAAAATAACTCATCAATAAATAAATAAAAAATATGTAACGGTTTTATCCCAGAAGAGCAAGGATGAGAAATCTGACTTATACAATATAAGAAACATTGAAATCAGTTTCATTGTACCTTGAAACACTAAATTATGTTCTTGCAGAACTTTCTTTCCAGACTTTACATAAGTCAGATATTCAAACAGTTCCTGCAATTTTCACAAGGCAACTGATTTCCTGGGACTTGTATAAGATTTCTGAGTTTATCCACTGATTTTCTCTAAGCCAGGGAACCCTCAGGAAAATATTTTCATAGAAGGAAAACACAGACCAAGTATTTTTTAAGCATCAGGGACTAAACAAGGCATTTGAAGTGAAGAGTCAACTAACATTTTAAGTTAAAAAAAAAAATGCTCCTTTATACATGGATCTGCATTTTTTCCTTGGAGAAAACTTTATATACAGCTGAGCTAACTAAAGCAAGTAAGGATTTATTGCTATATACTTTTAGTAAAATCTCTTTTAGCATAAATAATTCTTCAGCCATGCAGCTGATGGGTGTCCAGAACATTAATTCATTTTCTTCATCAAATAAGTAAAATAGGTAAAGTTCAGAGTATGACATCCTTCCCCCCTCCACATGTAGACCTCACAAAGATGCTATTTACCTTGTAGCTTAGGCAGAAGAAGCAAATAGTTTTAGATCAAGGACATTCATTAAAATATTTGGCAATAAAATTAAATAAATTAAGAGAATTCTCCTTCAACAGCTCCCTAGTGATGAAGAACCTTCTTCACATCCTCCAAATTGGAAGAGTGATGGGAGGAGGGGGACAGACTACATAACCAAAGAAACAGATTACATAATGATTGGTTCCCCCTTATCAACCAGCAAACCACCCCACAACAGAAATGAAAAACACTCTTCTGCTATCATTCCTGGACACGTAGTGAGGAACAATAATTTCCTTAAGAAGAGAAAAGCATCCGTTTTTTCACTCATCTAGTACCTCCCTAATTTTTCAGTTTTGGAGGAAAAAAAATGCTCCTAAGGAGCAGATTTCCTAAAATCCTCTTTCCCACATGAAAGAAGAATATGTGGAATTCTAAACTTCAAACAGTGGGTGCATTTATTCAAAGACAAAAAATCTGCAACCTACCATAAGACATGAACTACAAGACAAAATATTTTAATATTTTCAGCCTCAGTACAATCAACCCCAAACTGCAGTGTTAAATGAAATACTGCCTAATTTACCCACCAGCACTTGGGTAAAGCGCTACCCAAAAAGAAAATGGTCTAGCCACTTGGTAGTCCATTTTCTACCAGCTAGCATCAAAGCCAGTGACTTACGTAGCACCAAGAATTCCCTACCTAGCACTGTCAGTCTTTTCCTGAGATAGAACAACCGAAGCTCTCCACTGAGATCTTGAAAAATATATTTGAAAAAAAAAAAAAAGAAAAAAGACAAATTTTTGCAATGATGTTTCTCTTGTTCTCTTGTGCAGTAAGTGGAATCTAAGATGTCATTTGCTTCCTAACAAGAAAATAAATTACTGAAGTACAGAAAAAGCAGCCTGAAGTGTCAGACTAGTCTTTGTGAGCTAACCTAAGCTCTTAAAGGGTGGTTAAACATGCACTTTATTTGGGCCAGTGTTAAAGCATACAAAAGTTCTTTGCTGCTTTGTTTTCAGTGACTTTTCAACTTGCTAAAATATGTGAATATAAAACTGTTGATGTTTGCTGGAAATCTTCCTTAATGATCGAAAGCATCAGATGCATCTAGAAGAGTGCCAGCTCTGAATCAAGGACATAACTTACAGCCTATACCAGTTCAATTTGAAAATCTGCACACATTTTTTCCCTTCAAATAGATGGAGACCCATAACTGTGCTATACAGAAAATCATCATATATTTTTTATCTATTCATTGTAAAACAAATGTTCTCAGACATTGCAAATTTTTGCTAGAAGAGAACTAACCTGAATTCCATTACTGGAGCACCTAACAACCACACCATTGCAGAAAGGCATCCTCTCCTCTTTGGAAATCAACAGCTCAACACCAAGAGAAATCCTTTTTAAGCTATGTCTATTTGCACATTACATGGGGGTGTGCTTGTGCATGACTGCTTTTGTAAATGCATCTAGCACAGCTGTGAATGCAACTATCTGTAGTTTCCCCAGTGCACAGATTAAATATGAGAACTACTGATTCTGGCACGCTGGCAAGTACACACACATTAAAACCTTAACTTAATAACATCTGAGCATCTTCTAAAAGGGCATCCAGCAATATGATTCATACCAACCACGTTATTTGTTCCTCTTCCTTTTTCATGGGTGAGAATAATGTCTGAGGGATTAAGATGAAGCAATCTGGGATTTTTGTTTTCTACACATTGCTATGTATCTGCACAGGTAAGGTCAGCAATGTTCCTACCAACGAATGTACATATTAAAATGAAATTTATGATGATACTTAGCTCCTGGGGGAATCGCAAAGTCTTGAAGTGATCCCCAATAATATTCTGTGTCATGCAGAGACTATGTTTTAAATCAACCAAAGAAACATAGCAGAATAATGACACTTTCAGCCAAATTTTCATCTTGGAGCTTTAGACAACCTTTAGACTGGAAGAATCCATGACAGGAATTATCTGGGAATCTCTGATTAACATAAGGTTAATTTTCATCGCATAGCAAAATAGCATGAAATAGCCTCAAGAAGGACACAGAATCTAGAGGAAAAGGAAAATCACATTCAACACACAGAAGGAGACGTGGCTAACTTTACAACAGATAGATAAGGCACCTGTAATTTCTGGTGTCAGGAAAGCTCCTCCTAAAATTATCTAAACTCTTAAACTCCAAGGAGCACACATTTTTTCTTGTTTCTATGCTCCATCTTTTAATTCTACTGATTTCTACTGATGGAATTTCCAGTAATAATTTTGATTTAAAAAAAAAAAAATCTGTCTTTGTAGAGCAGGTCTAAAACAAGACAAAACAAACGACAATACTGATCTTCCAAGGACTGGTGAGAGAGGGATCTCAGACCTACAGCCATGCATTATTGATACAAATCTGATTAAACATGATGAGGCATAAAACTGAAATCAAACACCCCAAAAAAACAACAATTTCCTCTTTGTCCTCCAACCCCAGTAAAATGGAATCCAGTCTTATTCTATAATTTGGTTTTACTTATGATATGTTGAAAGAAGTCCAAACGAGTACGATTTTAAATTATGCTATTCCTTTATACTGGAGCATGAAGAAAACCAGTTAAGAAAATATCATAAGAAAAACATATGTTAATACAATAATAAGCATATTTTCTTCAGAAAGGGAAGACCTGTGCAACATTTACATTTCAAAGCCTATGTCATTCAAGAAAACTCAGAATATGAACAGAGCTCCACTAGTTTAATGCAAGTACGTTAGCTCTTTATTAACAAGAATCACAAGCGTTTTCAAGAGTTATTTTTGTTAAATCCCTTATTAAATTCAGGACAGGCTTTGTGAAAACCCAAGGTAATCAATAGTGAACCATATCCCATAAAGCTGTGAATTAAGATCCAACCCTGATCATTTTAGAATGCAATAGATATTTAAAAAAAAATACTTAGCATTTATTACCTACACTAATTAAGCTTCAACATGCCTGTAAGGCAGGCAAGTAAAACCTCATTTTACAGACAGGAACATTTAGAGCAGACAGAGAGGTTATATACATTGTCACCGATTAGGAAGAAAAATCTCTGACCCATAGTTGGAATTCTTAGAGCAAATTGTCAGCACACATTCACACTGTCAAGTTCTTCCTTCAGCAATTTACAGTTTGCATTAAATATAGAACAAAGAAAAGTTAGGCAAATATGTAAATGTGAACATATTCTCAAGCCAAAACACATTCCAGGCAAATAATAGTTGAAGTGGTCAGCAGCTTGCCCTGGCTTGCTTCCACTTTCTCAGAATTCAAGGAAATACAAAGGTGGCAGGGAAATGGGGAGAGAGACACAGGTAAGTATAGATAATTATGAAAATGCTGAATCCTGCCTAGATCTATCATAGGACTTCAGGACAACTTTCTTATTAGAGTTCTGTGATTACCCGTGGGTCAGGCACTGCAGAGAAGTGCCTGTAGAGGTGATGCTGAATTCTACTGAGTAGAAAAATATCCCTCAGGGAGCTAGCTTGTTCTTTTCTGAAGCAAAGCTGAAAGCACTTGGTGTTCTCTTGGATAGAAAGCGAAATCTATTTGTGGTGTTAGCTCCTGTCTGAAGGAGTGACTTGATCACTAAGCCTTACCAAACCGAGCTGTATGAAGTGCTGCTCTGGTTGCTAACTTCACCTGGATGTGCCCTGTCCAGAGCGCACAGTGCTGCAGAAGTGATGAGCAGGATAATGTGCCACTTTCAATGACAGATGGCCTCTGAGCTAAAGAATCTGAAATATATGCCATTGTGGCAATTTATGTAACACACCCACAGTGACACTGTGTTGGAAAGAAAAGATTTAAATGTTAGTATGACAACTCTTTAAGTTCTTTTATACATAACCTGATCTCCACTTGCATGCAAAGATGAAATTATTAAGCCTGTCTTGGAGGCATCAGTACTAAAAAAAAATGCAAGAACTGGTGTGTAAGAAAATATGAACAATCATCGCTGACCAACTTCAGCCAGAAGAGCTGTTCTTTGTCAGAGCTCTGATAAATGCAGTGACTTACTGTAACATCCAATTCCACACTCTTCTGTGGCATACACGTTATTCCCCCAAGACCCAAAGTAGTCTTATTCTCAGCTGGGCAAAACAGTGCTACAAGAATTGAAAACACACCAACCAACCTACAAACCCCTAAGTATCTCAGGTCTTACATACCCAAGTTACACAATGTGTATTTAAGTATCTCAAAACAATACTTGGAAATTTTAGATTGCATAACCTGAGAAGTGCAATTACCAGACAAAGTGTTGGGGTCTTCTTGAAATGAAAGATCTGCAAAGAATCTATAGACTTTATATTGGTCTTCTGAGCTATGTAAAGTGGAATTTCTTCTAATTTACTCACACACATTTAGGATTTAGAATAAAGTAGTAGCAGTGTGGGGTGTTTTTGGTTTTGTTTTCCTTGACAAAACTGAACCTTTTGGTAATCTACTCTTGTTTCTTCTAAAGATATGCAACTACTCATTAATTATGCCTTCTCCATTGAACTGCTGTTACATTTATTAAATACATCAGAGGGAGCAAAAAATTAAATTGAAGATTTTGCATAGGCTAATAAAGCTCGAAGCAGAAACATAGCATACTGATTTTGACTACACCAAATCACAGAAAGTGAGCATCATTCTAAAATTTTCTTTGCCACCTCTTTAAGGCTGCTGTCACTGTCTCTTTTACCTCTCTCTTGCAGTTGTCAAGAGAGCAAAATAACCACAGATGATCTTCTTTAAAGGCAAATTAACATAATTTAAAACAAAGATAATTCTACCTTTCTCATATCCTTTTTTTTTTTTTGGACACCTGCTCTGTTTCCTCATTTGGTGAAGGCCTATCAAAGATGACAGAAGTGTACTGAGAAAGTAATCAAAACCTTGAAACCTTCCTTGAGGAAATCTAAAGTAACTGGCCTGCTCAGGGAAAGCCCATGGACTTTGTGAAATAAACGAGTGGTTTCTTGATATCAGGAGGTAGAGAGTTCTTCCACAGAGGATGCCCCCTAATTTCAATCAAAGCTAGTACAGAATAAGAAAGCAAATCTGATGCTCTAGAAGGTGTGAAGGAATAGCATGATGCAGAGTCCAGTATCTGTCTGGGTCACGCTAAGACAATATTGCCTTGAAACAAGGAAGATTCCCTTAGATTCCCTTTTATCTAGACTTTACAGTATTTCCAGGTTGGGAGTTGAAATGTGGTTGAAGGGTAGTTTGGATCTGATAGAACCTAACTCTTCAAACTGTTGCACATGCTTCTAAACCAGTAATGATTCAAAATCTTCTCTCAGCATTATTCAAAGAAAGCCTAAATGAGATTACTGCATTTCTATGTTGATACTTGTGTATTCTGAAGAAGATTAATGCCTCAGCTTTATATTACATTTGCATTCTATGTATTCATTCCATTGAAATAATACATTAAATAGCATATAATTTGGGTGCATATCAGCAAAGCGTGCATCCTACCCTCAACATCAGCTTCCCACATTAACATTGTTGCTAGACACTGAAAAGATTAACTACGTAAGTGAAATATACTCATTAGCCTTAAAATGATCATAACAGACCTATACCGTATCTTCAAATTGCTTTTCAAAGCCTGGTTTCTATTTTTATAATCAATTTCCTAACTAAACTACATTTGTCATTATGAAAACAAATCATGTAAGTCATATGCACTTTTTTGTCTCCTTGTGACAGACATTGATTGAGAAAGGAACAACTAGTTTCAACCTCCAGTAAACAGCTGGTATCCTTAGATAAGAAAATCTCTGCACATAGCCAAGCTTCCAATATTGTGAAAAAATGATGCAGTAGGAAGAAAAAGAAAACAGAAGCCCCAAGTGCTTACATGAGACAACGTAATTTATAGCCAATATTCATAACATAACTTAATTATCACATTCCTTTTTGTATTCTGTCATTAAAGTGCAACCACAGCTTCCTTTGGCATCATTGGATTTGTTCCTGGCAAAATAAACCACATCACAACAGGAAATATTTGAGTTTTGGTATGAGATGATCAGGGGAGAATGGTTGAAAGATAAATCTATATAATAATTAAGCTTTGATATATGACAGTCCACCTTCATGACTCATTCATAAGATCTGCACGTTCTGAAAAGTCAGAGCCACAACCATATTAGAAAGTATTTCAGGGTACAGCTGGAGTGTCTGAGTGTCATTTTAGCATGAATACTATAAAAGCAGTTCAAATGCATTTTGCCTCTTAGAAATCTTATTACTGTATTTAACAATTTTAAAGATATTCCTTTTATAAAACAGTGACTGACTCAGATGTCAAATTGGGCAAATACATTAGACAAGGGCAAACACAGACTAGAATTTGAATGGAGGTATTTATTGTCTAAAGTCTTTCTGACTGATTCATAAGGACAGCATATAACCAGCTTGCAGTGACCACACATATGTCTCTAGTAAAATAAATTAATGAGAAAAATGTTAATTAGCAATGAAAAGGTAAGTATGGGGAGGGGCCAGTGAACAAAAACACTTTTCTTTTTTGCAAGGAAAAGAGACAAAGGGGGTGTTAAATGCCCTCTTAAAAAAAAAAAAAAAAAAAAAAAAAAAAAAAAAAAAAAAAACACTTTCCATATCTTTTGCCAATGTAAAAGCAAAACTGAAAATTGTTCCACATATGCTAAATTTAGTTTGTGCCATCATAGCCCTTCCTAAACCAGGGAGAAAGTACTACAATCTCCTTATTGGCTCCCCCCTTGCTCCAGGATGCCAATTAAAATGAAATCACTACAAAAGGTGTTGTCCTGCCTATGCAGAGCACCATACTCTTGGCAAGCTAGACAGGAACATAAAAGCAAGCAGGGTCCTCCTTCAATTAAGCACTCAGGGCAAACTACATGGCCTTCAACTTCCATAATTTAAAAAAAAAAAAAAAAAAAAAAAAAAAAGACAATTGGCTTTCAGGCCATAAACTCTCGCTGAAAGAGCAGCTAAGATATGAAAGAAATGGGAAGAACTAAAGATCCAGGTAACAAAGCTTCTAAACAAAAAGAACAAAAAAATAAAAAATAAAAAAGAGGAACAAAGGAAGATCATGCATGCAGAGATAACCATCAGGAAGGGCATTTTTTAACCCTTCTTTTGTTTTTCTTTAACTTCTTGTTCCTTTCTATCAAATGCAATTAATTTTAATTTTTAAGTAGGCACAATCAGTTTTCAGAGTCCGTAGACTATTTGTTGCTTTAAAACAAAAAATTAAGCTATTGACTACACACATCTAGAATAATAAATCACACCTCTAATATTTTCAATCAACAATACTCAGCCCTCATTCCAGACATGTTTTTGGTTATATCATAGTTCTTGGAAGTCTGTTTATTGATATATATTGAAGTAAGATAGATGCCAGGTTCAGAACATCTGGTTGAAAGGTATTGAAAGGTATGTTTTCCATAACCTTGAGGAAAAGATCATTTAAGTCAGGTTCTGCTTGTGGGATTGGAATAGGGATCTCAGCCTTTAATGAGTTTAGCTATTGATGAACAGCTACTAGAACTGGACAAGAACACCCACACATATAAGGCAGCAGGTGGCAAAAGTAAGTTATTATTTCTTCTTGTACTGAAGAAAAAATATAAATGCAATCTCCTTTACTTTGGTTTACTATTTAATAAGGTGTTGATTTCACATACTGTAAATCCAAAAAGGAACAGGTGTTGTATTGTCTGGGTCAAAAAAAATGGCAAGAATTTTCTAAACTTTTTTTTTAAGGGGCCAAGAGAAGATGGAAAGAAGGAAAAAGATTAAATTCATATGGAGTCATAATTGTTCTTTACATGTGCAGTAAGCAGAGATCTTTAAACAGAAGCTGCCTTTACAGATTCCCTGGGGTGATCCACCAGTAGACTCATGTGGTCCAATACCTCATCTGGAAAACACCTAAAGCTTGCTGCTGCTGTTGTCCTGCACAAAGATTCAAAGGATGATTTCAGACTGAAAAGCCAGCACAAAGAACCTTACCCTTCATCTTCTATCACTGATCCAACTAGAAGCATCTGCTCATACTGTCTGCCAGTCTGTTCTGCAGACCTGCTAAAAATGTACAGCTGAAGAGACAGACTTAATTTCAAATGCCTTAAATCACAGCCAGACTGCTAGCTGGCATAGTACGAAAGAGTTTGCCCACTCTCTTTCTGTTTACATATAAAAAAGCAATTGTATTGCCTGTCATTAATTGGACAGACTGACCTTGAGTGTTTGTGATTTTGTTTCTGTTCCCTTTTAATGTATGTACCAGATAAAACAATGGTGCACATTGTGGTGCAGGGTAAGCCTTGGCCAGGATGAGTTCTCTAGATTGTTAAAATACTACATCACAGTTGCATAGTCCATGGTAGTCTGAATCACTCTTTAACCCTGCACCTTTCCAGCATGTGTAAAAAGAACTGTTTAATTGCTATCAGCAAATGAAATTTATGCCATTCCTACAAGCATTTTAACACATCTTCCAGTCCTTGGAAGTATTGCATGAGTGCTGTAGCACTGCAGCTGGAAGGCTGAGCAAGGCTCCTTCCAGAATATTAGCTTTCTGAAGAATAGCAGCACATCACTTGTGAAGGTCAGGTACCTGTCTAATAACCTGACACCAGCCACTGGTACAGAGTCCTTTTCCAGATGTGAACACAAGGTATGAAACAGGTTGTTGAAACCATAATGCTCTTAAATGCCTATAGGGACATTGGCCTTTGTATCCCTTAACTTTTAATGAACTTTATGAATGACTACGGTTTCAGAATTCTCTTGTGTGGGAGAAAATTACATCTCATGAACTAAGAAGGTCCCCACAAAGGTAGTGATTGTGTGTGTAAGCCATAAACAGGACTATACACATATATCTACATTATACTGAAATATAAATATATACACACATACAGCCCTAGTGTTACAGCTTCTCAGAGAGCATTCACAACTAACAAAATAGTCATGCGGAGTCTATTCGAGATGTCTTCTCTGTGCTTTCACTGAGACCTTCTCTTCTCAAACGGAAACACACTTCACAAATTCTAAAGCACACCAGCCAAATCAAAGGAAAGAAAGTTGTAGCTGAAGTGTTTACCACAAAACCAAAACAGCTATGAGCAACTTGATGTGAGAGAAAGATGGAAATGAGCACCAGTTGCCAAATATGTGCCAGCTGATGTGGGGTGAAAAAGAAGGATTAATGCAAGGCAATGTCATCACAAGAAACTAACTTTCTGTCTGGAGTACTGGGATTTCTTCTTTCTCCTTCTCCTCCCTCCTTCTTCCCCCCCGCACTTCTTCCCCCTCTTCCTCTTCCCCTTCCCCCTTCCTCCCCCCCATACATGAGTGTGTGTGTGTGCGTGCATTTGTGCACAAATGTGTGTAAGAGAGATTGGGCAAGGTTGACTGTGAATTTCCAAATTATATTGTATTAACCATAGAATCTGTTGGGTAAAAGGGAGAACAATTTTTTTGAGTTTATAATCTCTGAAGACGTGCATTTAAATTCGAGTCAAAGGTTATTTCTTGGCTTTAAAGTTTTCCATTGCTACATCTGAAAGGAGAAAGTTTTGACAACTGATATTTAGAGCTTTGAGCAAAGAATAAAAAGACAGTGAATAAATGTCTCTGAATATAACACTGCAGGGGTCCTCCTCACAGACAGAAAGATACCCAAATAACAGCTCTAGGCCACAAGTTCTTTTCTAATATTTTGTCTGATTTTTTGTTGTTGTTGTTGTTGTTGTTTTTTCTGAAATGTGTCCTCTCTAAAAAAGGAAATTCACCATCTTCAACTTAGTTTTAGGAAATACAATGAACCACATTAATAATATTGAAAAGCACCAAAAGCAACCATCCCATCTGATGAATCTGGAGGACCAAAAGAAATCCTGAGGGCAAAGTTTGGAATGGTTTGACCTTCAATTAGCCAATCTCTAATCTTCTGCATCAAAAAAAAAAAATCTTCTGGAATTATTTTGTTGAAATACATCTTCTTCCATGAAGAATATTAGTAATGTCACATCAAAATCTATTTTTTCCAGTGGAAACAAGGAAAAACAAAACTTCTCCCTCCTTTCTTTCATTCCTTAAAAATCAACAAGTGTAGCTCTCCTCATTGATCAGCTACTGTTGCCATTCACACTGATGAGGGAAGGAAGCAAGGTCTCTCAATTATTCACTCATCATGTTAAACAACATAGCTTCCCAACTCCCACAGAAAACAGATGACAAATGAAAGGCAAACTAGTTTGGCTGTTTATTCCAGTTCATGAAAATTAAGACAGGAAGAGAAAAGCTACTATTTTGGGTAACAGCAAAAGTGTCAAATACTGGATGGGAGGTTTTCTTCTGAGATTCAAACAGAAGTTTTAGAGTTATTATAAGTCTATTACAAGACTTCTGAATCTTAAGGCATTCTCAGAAGCTGATTTTTTTTTCAGCTTCTGTATCCGCCTCTAGTTGCAAGTATCCTACATAAGACATCAGTTCTTCCCTTTCCTCTGGCAGTGTTAGTCACTAAGACCAGAATTGCCATCAGATCTGCAATGCTCAGATCCAAGCTTGCTTTGCTCATGATAGGATTTTTCATTGTACTGTTTTCAAAGGTGCCTGGGTAGTGCCAAATACTACTGGGGAGAATTTCCCACTTGTGCCAATTCCACATATCCTGTTCCCACTCTCATACCATTTCACAGCAGGGAAGGCAGAGGGAGCCATTAATTCTATCTATAAAATCTAATTCTATAGAGACAGAGTACATAAGAGACCTGAGTGGCACCCCACAGCCTTTCCCCCCACCCCTCCCAGGATTTAACTACCTGTGCTCAAGGCTAGCCTTAGCAATGGTGCTACTGGGCAACAATGGATCTGCTGCTGGAAAAAGAGCTGTCAGAAAGGGCCATGAAAAACCTGTCTCTGCCCATCAGCTTGGGAGCTATGTTTAAGTTCCAGCCTATGGTCCTTGCCTGAACTAGGCTATGTAGCCTGCGCCTTGCTGATCCTCACCCACCTGTCCTGGTGTGACCTCACTGCCACCAGCCCAGGTTTTGCAAAGTCCCTCACCCGAGTGAGGGATGTTCACTGTGAGCAGTGGCTACAAGAAGGAGATGGAGCAGCAGAGGGCAGCACACTCAATGCTGAGAATACCTCTTCAGTCCTCAAAAGTGCAGAAAAAGAGAAGTGCTTTTAAAAACCCTGCTACAAGACCTTGCTGTCTAGCTTGCTCTAACCAGCATGAGCAGAAATATGCAGAGCATACTCGAAGTATGTGACAGTTTTAATTTAGAAACTTCAGCTCTATAATTTCTATCAAGTATGTTGTTGAATCATAATTGTGGATGATAAGGACTGTTACACAGGGGGCTAAGCATAGGTCAGCTGTGTGTGGTGGAAGGGAGGAATAACAGCTGAGATGTAGACCCGAGTGAAGCACAGGGTAACAAATGGCTTAGCTGCTGATTTCCTTGCTTTTTGTGCTTTGCATTGGTGGGATATACAGTCCAGTGCATTTTAATCACAGTTGATGACATTTTTGGATGAGCTGTTTTATATTTACATTTCAAAGCTTATAGACAGTTAAAATTAAGGTTGCATCAATATCATCAACAATCAAGACTCAGGAAATGAAAACCTACTTCTACTAATTGAACTTAGCCAAGCTATCCCATCCTTTAATCATTGTTATTAGTAGTATTTAACTATAGACAGTGTACAGAAGACAATGTACCTTACAAGAAAGTCAATTTCTTCCAAGCAGAGCAAAACAAGTGGTAATACAATGTGTTAGCATCATACAAGGAAAAAAAAAATAGCAAGTGTTTCCATGAGAACCTTCACTTTTTCATTTCCTGACTTTAGCATCAAAAAAATTTACTTTTGTTAGGTAGACTAATCCAAAAGTTATGAGCTCTCCCAATTTTATTTGTTACTCTTCCATGATGCAGACAAACATCACCACAGGCAAGACTGCTAACCCCCAGCTTTTGGCTCAAACATCGTATAAATCCACAACTTCCCCCAGTTCCTGCAAACAATGAAGAAGGGGCTTGCAACCACACAAAAATACCTACCACCTCACACCTTCATAAAAGGAGCATCAAATCTTGTATTCTTTCCAAAAGAACTTGAAGGAGAAAGGGAGGAGACTTCTACACTTGCTTTAGTTCCAGCTTCTAGTGCATCTCTAAAAGAGGAGTGATTTAAGAACAAGCTATCATGTCCATTTCTAAGTACAACCAGAATTTTGCTGATTCAATACAAGAAATTATCTGTGAATGACTACAGCACAGGCAACCTAGGTCTGTACAATGATTTAGTCATAGGGAGCAGTGAAAGCCAGCCTACCTAACAATATTTATATCACCCTTATTATAATGGTACATGATTGCCTTAGAACTATAACTTACTGTGAGTAATTCCCACTTCCTATACCACATGATAAGGTAACATTAAAAGTTACTCTTTTTTTTATTTATTTTAAAAAGGTATTTTAACCCAATTTCCTAGCTGAACAGGTTTATGCAGTCAATACTATCTGCTCTGTCATCCTGCTTGCTGCTCTCATTAATCACTTCCCAAATTGTTAGTTTTGGTGAAAATTAACTTAGAGGTCAAGGGGTTAAACACAGTGTTCCCACAGGTATTGTCAAAAGTGATTTCTGGCGAAGGGGAGAGCCCTCCAATAAACAAACTTAGAGACAGACATGCTATAGCATGAACATAAAACCAGAGAAGCCAACATGGGAAACAGTTCAGGCACAAAACCTATCACTGTTTCAATCAGAGTTTGCATCTTTCTAAGGCTCCAAAGTAAAATTAAGCCCAAGATCAAATCATCAGAAGAGATTTCATTAGTACAAGTGCTGGAGGACCTACTTGCTTTTATTATTTCTGTGGGATGTATGAAGAGGAGAAATAGTCTTCTTACGTATAAAATATTGTGTTTATCAAGTAGTTTAAAAGGGATGTAAATAGTAAAATGGTGGTATTCTAAACAATTTTGTATTTCTTTTGTATGTGCTGAAAGGATATAAATTTTGCCATACCATTGACTTTGTAATGGTATTTCATTAAACAGCAAGGAAGGATATTGCTAGTCTGTTTCCTCTTTCTTGCCAGTTCCTGTGTGCCAAAAAAAAGCAGAATGAAATATGTGAAGGCACTATTCATATTCATAAAAATTAATAATAGACTTCTATGCACTGAATGTAGACTGACGTTTGCATTAGTAAAGACCATTAAGGAGAATCCAAATCTTTAACAACAAAAAAAAAAAAAGCGTAAGAACCACATGTTCTAAAAAATATTTTCCTTTTTGTTATTTTAGTCACTTATCTTTCTTAACAGTTTTGTTAATTGTTATGAGGAATGCTATTGCCCTGGCCTCCATGTGGTAGCATAAGGATCACACTTTTTAAGGTTATCACAGAGGTAATTAAACATTCAAAGACATTAACATTTCTACACCTGAATTTTGCAGACATTGAAAAATGGCCCATTGCAAGGAAGATTTTAATGAACCCATCTAATTTGAAGCTTCTTTCTTAATTTTTTCACCAACATGCTAGTGAAAAGCTAGAAAAAAAAACAGTATACATAGGAATATTCTCATGATTTATGGTATCTTCACTTACATCCACTTGGAGGGTGGGATTTTTCAAGCTTAAGTTATAACTGCACTTGTACTATATATCAAGAAAACTCATAGGAAGCAAATCAAACTTCCAAATGAAGAACAATATTGCCTGTCAACAAAACCAGACTTGACAGATTTTATAGATGCACACAAATTTGCAGAAAACAGAGGATAGATTTGAACTAGAAAACAACTTTCAAAAAAATAATATATATATTGTTAATTCCATTTAGTTAAACAGTTTTAAATGGTGCTATGAAAAACTATTTTTCTCTCTTTAGCAATTAACATTATTTCATTTTCAGTCATTGAAAGAAATTTGCTTAGCATATTATCATAACAGAATATACACACAGCATTGTTTTGTCTTCAGAAAGCAAGAGAATAAATGGAATAGGCAGGCTGCAGTGCAGACACTATGCCTCCTTCAAGCTTATTAAACTTCCACAGTGAAGAACAACCCTAAAGCACAGAGCAGACTAATTGTACCAAGCATAACTTCCAAGGCTGTGATGTTTCTTTACAAGGCTGTGGCCATGCTCGAGGAAGCTCCACACCAGGCTGCTGCTGCTCACGTCTGACTCTTGTGCATGTTTCACATCAGCAGCTCCTCAGTTAGGGTCCATGTGCTGTAAGACAGGATGCATTTAGAAACAGGGTCACAAACCCACTGGATATTCAACTGCCGCAGGTGAATCACAACCCAGATGTGTGTCATGAGCCCCTGAGAGGGAAACTTTGGGTACTGTTGTTCTGGTCATAAAAATTAGAGTAGTAGTCAGGAGGGATGTGGGCCTAATGGGACAGCAGCAGGTGGTACACAATTCCTTCATTACAAAAGGCAAAAAAGATGGAGGGAAAAAGCAACTGTAGAACTTGGTTCATTTTCTCAGAAACTTCCCCTTTTTTTTGTTTAACTGTGTGCCCAAAAGTACAATATTTCTTTTTGTAGCATTCCTGCTGTAACACACCACAAGAAAAATTCAGTTTCTTCTGTCTGCTTTTCCTTCATTGGCTTGATTTGGACAGACTGAACTGCCTTACTCAGATGGCACTACCATGGTACAAACTTTGTCTTCACTATGAAGGGAGAACCAAATCCATCAACAGTGATATGTTTCAGAAGGTGATTCAAGGTACTGAGTAAAACCACATCTAGCCTCTAAAAGTCCCAGATCATCATTTAGATATCAAAGCATTTCAGAAGGAACAAACAAGGCATGTATATCTGGAGGGGGTGCAGTGGTCTCCAGGTTGCTGCCCATTATCAGCAAGGAGGCTGCATGATCTGTCCCTCCCAGTGCCAGGCACAATCCATATCATGAGTGATGGAGGGCATTGGCAGATGCTTGGGAACAGCCGTAACTTTACCACAAAGGCTGCTGTCATCCAAGGGAGAGCGGCTTAGATGAGAGTGGCAGGGACTGAGATTTACCTATCTGACTTTGGAAACAAAACTGAGAGACTTCAGAGTGTTTTGAGACTGACTCACCCAAAACAGAAGGATGTGGTAGGCGTAAAATATGCTAATGGAGCATCCCTTTTATTTGTATGTAGATGCACAAAATTAAAGGCATAAAGGCATTGGAAAGCACCTGAAATATTTCTCCCTATAAAATATTTATGACTGATCTAATCTTACATTAAATGTTTCTTAATAATGGCAAACATTTGAGGCATTACACTCGGTGAATTGCTAGGGAGTGCTATGAAACTAAATGCTTAAAATGTAGAAATTACCTTTAAGTCATCTCATTTGAAGAAATAATGAAATAGAAGATGTTCTATTCATTATTTTATGTAGGTTTTATTATATTAAACAATGTGGTTTGGTTTATATAACAAAAGCATCCTAATTAGACTCCTTCTTAAATAGATACAAGTTTATTAGTTAATGTATCCTGGGTAAACCATTCCAGCTAATGCAGCTATCACAGATAATGCCATGTTTTAATTCTTGCTAGTTGCTAGTGGAGTTATTTATACGCACAGCATGGAAGCTTATACTCACGCTTCTTTGACTGCACATGAAAATAAAGGACATTCAAGTAAAGGGAGAGAGGAGAAAATTAACAATTTTAAATCTCAAACCAACCTACATTTTCAATGAGAGAGAAGACAAATAGATGGACATGGCATGATAAATAAAAGATGTACTTTAGCATTTCCCAGTTTTAGTTGACAATTTTATTTATCTCTCTCAAGGAGATAACAAGGAATGCTTTGCTTTCAGAAACTGGCACAATACTTAGAAGCCAGAATTTATTATTTAATTGTGATAATTGACTATTAATATTCTAATGCATGCTAAAACATTATAAGATCTTCCCTGCCTTTTCTCGTTCCCAAGTGTGACTTTCTTTATGACAGAGATAAATTGTCCAAACAGAGATAAATTTGTCCAAACTCCCTTCCTTCCAACTCCTTTCTGTCAACACAGTTTAAGTTAAACAAAATCAGTGAGAAAAAGAAGAGGAGGAGAATCATTTTGTTTCCAACTGTCATTGCATATACTGCAAGCTCACAGGTATCAAAATAAAAAAGTGAAGACTAAGGAAGTATATGAGAGATCAGTCAGTAATCAGTCCCCACTCTTATCCCAAGGAAAAGTCTTAGTTCTCTGTGAAAAAACTGATCTAAATTCTCAACATATTTATACATTTCCTCATATAAGCATTCTGATTTTTGTCATCTTTTAACACTGCTTTGGCCTGATTTCTGAAGAAATTATGCTTAATGAGATTGTGCTTTTTCTATGTACAGTGATTTTTCAATTCGTTGGCCACATTCCACCAAATCTGAGAGTGGGAGAGTGATCTCATGATCAAACAACATATATCACAAGTACCTAATGTTTTTGGTACCCTACTGTAGTAAGCACACCTCAGAATACAAACCAACCTCTGAAAAGCAATACCTGCTGAAATTCAACAGTAAGCCTGCCAAAACACTCCAACGAGCAGGTTTTGTGTTGAGTTACTTTCATTTCCCTTTTTTCTTTCTTTTAATGAAAAATAGCATTAGTGAAATTGCAACAATTAAGAAAATAGTAAGATGCTAGCTTTTCAGCTAGAATTTCAAAGACAAAAAATTACTTGGGCATTCTGAAATAACTGTTCAAGTTTCAGCATATATGTGTTATTACTTATTCATGAAATAAGTATTACATATCATTTATATATTATATATAATTAAAGATGTACCTTTTAATATGTACATGTCTATAGATGGATAGCTACACACACACACACACAAATAAATATATATGCCAGCTGAAACATTTCATCCTTTCTTGACCAAAGGACATCTCTTCTCCCAAGCACCAAGTGATAAGAGAAGAGGAAATGGCCTGAAGGTGCACCAGGGGAGGTTTAGGTTGGATATTAGGAAAAAAAATCATTACTGAAAGGGTTGTGAAGTATTGTAACAGGCTCCCCAGAGAAGCAGTTGAGTCACTAACCCTGGAGGTCTTCAAAAAATGTGTAGATGTAGAGCTCAGGGACATGGTTTAATGGCAGACTTGTCAGTGCTAGGTTATAGGTTGGAACAGATGATCTTAGAGGTCTTTTCCAACCTAAATGATTCTTTTTTGTACTTATATGTATTGTATGTTTGTACTATAATGTAGCAGTTCAGCATTTGTAGAAACAATCACATTTTTGAAAACACTGCAAGAGGAAGCTTAAATTCAACAACAACAAAATAGAGAACTGTGATGGGTTCCTGGCAAAAATAAAAATAAAAACCCATACCCCTCAGCAATGAATTCTCCTCATGAAATTAAACATGCATAGTTCTGATACATACAAAAATCCAGGAATTTGAATAGTTTACAATATAAAATGGTCACAGGGAAATGTAATACACAAGTGCATACAAGCCACAGAAACAAGTGAATAAGAGAAAGCAAAATCAGTCCTACTCCACAGCAACAGCATGTCTTTAAATTATCACACCAGTTTCAGAAGCAAGCATTTTATTGTCGGTTCAAGGATCAATTACTTTTCTACATTGCCGTTAGATATAACATAATACTGGCCAGCTCTCTGAAGCTATTCAGTGGCCTCAGGTAGGCAACTCCCTTCTTTGCCCTCTTGACATACTGTAATCACACTCTGTATCCTCTCTATTTAATTGTAGTATATATAAACGATAGACTTTCTCAGTTATTACAGCACAGGAAAATGTTCTTACATTTTACACCAATTTGAAGGAAAAAAAATAATAATGTGTACCATATTTTATTTAGATATAAAATATAGATGAATACAATGATATACAGACTTCAAAAATCCAGGCTACAATATCTGAAGCAGGTATACAATGACAGTCACCTAACAAAATTTTTCTACTCCCCCAACCCCCTCTTTTTTAAAAAACTTATTGTCCCCCAAAGACTTTAAATTCCTATTCAAGGAAGTGTCAACTTCATATGTGTAGAATACATAGATTTCATTCCTTAAGACTTAGTATACACCTTATGCATCTCTTTATCAGCAAAACGATATATTTTACAAAATTTCTTGAGAGTATTTAATGACTTCTTGAAAGATTTGATGTAGGCATGCATAAGGAGATTTTGTTTGTTTGTTGGAGTTTATTCAAATATTCCAGCTCTGAAATTTTCTGAGAGTTTAGGACAAGAATAGGATGCTTCAGGTGAGGAAAAGAAAGAAAGAAAAATAAAATCTACCCTGTTTAAGTTTGGTTTATGGAGCTCTGAGAACATAAAGTAAAATATATTTTTAAATAGTAAAGCATCTCTGTGTATAACCTGTTTTTAAAATAAATAAATAAATACATACATACATACATACATAAATTAGAAAGCAACAACAAAAAACACACCATAAAAGTACTGCAACCAACCAAAATACTGTGGAATAGATCTCCCAATCTATCTCTCCTGAGCATTGCAACCACTTTTCCAGCTCTAACCTGAAAGGTTATTAGAGTCTTTTTATGAAGTAGCTCTTGAAGCAAGATTCCTTGACAATATAACATATAAGGGCTTCAAAAGTTAAATTTTGGGACTGCCTATGGTAACAGCTAAAGATAGGCCAAATGGTCTAGAACAAATAAGCTAACTTTAGTCCAGTTCCTGAACCATACCTGCATGCCCATCGTTGTTTAAAACTGCTGAATCACTGCTTTCCACCTGTTTGCATTCCCCTTTTTTCATACTAAGTAATGTCTTTTCACACTTTCATACTTGGTAGCTTCAGACTGGAACTAGATGAAAGCTCCTCCAAAAAGCTATTACATTTCTGGCATATATGAAACCATAAAAAAATAATGGCCTCACAATCAGAACCAAATGTTGCTATTCCAGCTTAATTTCTAGAGTAGGGACATTCATCAGAATGTGTATGAGAGAGTTCACTGAAGAAAACACCATGGGGAGAATTGTCCCTATTTATTTTCCTGACAGATCACTGCAAGCTATGTCAAGCCATAGTGTTTATGTCTATCAGTACATACTTTTTAGAAAATATTTCTGGCTCTTTCAATCGCAAATTGTAATTCAAATCTATGGAAAAGTATATCCTAGGAAGATCAGATCATCTTTCTGCCACTTAGTTCATATGATAACTTGCTAACCACCAAGATTTTGTTATTCCAAGCAGCAGGTTAATTTTAAAGACTGAGATCATGAAAGCTTTACATGAGTAATATAAAACGTGCATTTCTTTAGAATTAGACAAACAACATGACTAACTCTTTCAATTCAAAGCCCACTTATAAGGAAATATGGTTTGCTGTAAAACGGATAAGTAATAATAAAGAACAAAAAATGCTAAAACTGAAACATTTGCTCAGTGTCTCATCTCCTCTTCAGTTTCCTCCTCGTCCTTATAATTGCATAGTACAACAGACTTAAATAATGATAAGGGGTATTATCACTTTTAGTATACGAGGTTATAATTTAGCTACAGTACCACTCTGTTGAAATTCAAGATATTTAGTCAATAAATAAATTCAGCTAAATGAAACATCTTCTCTTATGAAAATAGTATTAACAGGCACACTAGCCAATTATGAACCATGGGTTACCCATTTTAAATAGATTTCCAAGGGTAGCAATGTTGGTACAGAAAAAGTGTCACCGTGATCTTTTATTCATCACTAAAAAAAATAAAATCAGGAACATATAATAAAAAGTTTATAATAAAGAAAAATAAATATACATTATGAGCACCCTTACCCTTCCTTGGCCAACGCATTTCTACTTGTTTTTTCTTATATGGACAAGTCTAAAGCAATGTTCCCCCTTGAACCCTCTGTCTCTTTTGATCACTTTTTCCTAGACAGAAAAATAGCAAAAGTAATGAACCAAAAATGAGATAAAATAAAAAGCATAAATTAAATATCAAAGACTTATTTAAAATAAATTTATTAATTTATCACTACAAATTTGGCATTACTGTTTCAATATGGACTAGAATTTTAAACCTTGTGGTCAATGAATCACAAAATAGATTGTCAGAAATACTGTCTGAAATATGAATCCACTGAAAAAAAATGCTTGAAAATACCTGACATAATTTAAGAGAATCAAAATTGGCTGGATATACCTCTGAAAAGTCTCTGCTTCTCTTTCTCAATTCGTAACTGGCTTTCTCCTATATGACCATTTCATAGAAATAGTTTCAGACTTCTACATTTGAAAAAACTGTACATTTTTAGGTAATACGAACTAATAACAAAACAGTAAGCTTTCCCTCACACTGAAGCCATCTCTTCAGAAAATTCAGGACGCCCATTGGCATGAAATCCATGATGTGCCAAACATGATGCTGTATGAAGGAAGACATTACTGTTGAAGACAGAAATTCTTGTCATGAAGACCCACGCTAAAATTAAAATTTTTGTGGTTGAAGTTCAAAATAGAATTAATAAAGGACTTAAAAATCAAATTCTGCATGTACTCCAGTTGAAAATAATGATCTCTAGACACACATCTGAACTTTGATCAGCCTGAATTCTTTTGTTCCACAGAAAAGCTCATTAAAGCTAAAGCTGGATATACCAATTTGCAATGATTCTCCTACCAGCTTGGCTGACTTCGCTAGACCATTTCCTTAGACCTACTTCTAGGGTAACTGGACAAAAACAGGCTAATAGAGTGCTGTGTATCCCTCTTTGATGGCATTTTTGACCAATATGGTTTTTGCTCTGCCAACAGTTGTCCATGGCTGGGCTATTCTTTTATTTAAATCTTCCTTTTGTTATGAAATGATGATGTTACAGAGCCAAAAATAATCCAACCCCAAAATCAGAGCAGTTATGTCAAGACTGAAAAGGGTAAAAACTATCCATCTGGCATGATATATTTCCTACTACCAACAATGATTAAAACCTTGAATATTTAGCAACTTTTGAGTTCCTTCTTATCCTTATAGTTCATTAAAAGTTATCACAAGCTAAGTTGCTTGTGATAATCTAATATACTAAATGAGAAAAGAAATAATCTATGTAGACTCTTTTCCCCTCTAAGAATAAGTAAAATAGATAGAAACGTGTCTGGAATTCTTTTTTATTAAGCCAAAATTCAGAAGGAATGAAACAGCAGCTACATTCGTATTGAAAAATAACAGAATCCAGACTCAAAGCATCCAACTGTGGCTTCTTTAAAAAAACTGACAGTCTCCAACACAGAATTCATGAGTTTTGTAAACAATCTCTCACCTTTATTTCAGCCAGTGAAGAAGAGAAGCTGGTGAGGGGAGAGTATGAACTGACTGCAAAAAAAAAAAAAAATTGCAGTCACTGTACCAGAAAGATGGCAATACTCCAGGATTGAACCAACTCTGTCTCTAGATGCCAACACATGGAGGGATGTGTTATTTGCAACTTGAAATGGGTGATGCGTGACTACTGTCAGAAAAAGAGCTGATGGCTAGGTAGAAGGAAAGGGAAATAAACAACTGCACAGCTAGTACAAGGGACACCAACGCTTCAAGCTTGCTTTGCCACATTTCTTCCTTTCTCTCCCACTGCATTCAGACCCTGTATTCATATAGAAACCCAGCACACGGTAGTCCAAAACATTTGCCAGACAGGGAATCAGGAAAGGTTGGGATGGGGTTTTGTTTCCTCAGTGAACCCAATGGGCAGCAATCTGGTAGCTTTTTGCATTATTTCCAGTAATTCAGACGTAGGGTTGAAGGAAATAAGATTAATGTTAATTTGAAAGTCTAAGAGGCAAGCTAGGAATGAGTATCCCACTGCAGCTTTCAGCCCATTTTCAGAGGCAAAGACATCCAATAAGTCTCTACAGTGAGCCCTGGGACTGTAAATATCACAGCAATTTGAAATCGTCATGGGTTTCCATTTAGTATTCCTACATCGTGAGTAGAACATGATATTTACCAGTGATTGATATCTGAGGAACGTAATCTGTTTTACATCAGATTATTTATTTATACATGAGGAGTCCTGCAGCTCTGCCTGGAGACAGTGGGTATGCCTTGTGAATGGAACGGATGCATATGCCCTGTACTCAGTGTCAAACTGTGACCTCATCTCTAAAATTCATTAGACAGTTAATCTTCACTCAATCTTACAGCCAAAACAATGGCTTACTGATGTTAGGAAAAGAATGTTGCCAGGAACTCCTAGTGCAGGTTCCTTCATGGCTCAGATTCTTCCAATTCCTTCTTCAGTTGTCTTGCTCATAAAAAGAACTGGCAATATTTTTAACAAATCTTCTCAATGCCCACTGCCATATTTGCAAACAAACCAGATGGCGAACCCAGAAAAAAACAGAAACGTATAAGTATGCTGAAAATCAATCCTTACTCTTTTGCTTGAACAAAAGACTAAAGCATATTTGCAGCTTAGTGTGACATTCATTATTTAGAAGAAAGGGAAGTGAGAGAATGTAATTTATTGGTATCTACGGCCAATAGTATTTCAAAATTATTAGCTGTTTAGAGGGCATCTGCATCCATTCTGAATATTAATAGTTTGTTCTTCAAAATACTATGACTTTCAAATTAAGGGATGATTCCTCAGTACTAAGGAAAAAGTAAATTGCACTAGTGGAAAGGAGTCGCCCTCAATTTTCCATTCCTTTGGTGAAAGTCTCTAACAAGGAATTCCTATACATCCCTTCTCAGCATATAAAAGAGCAATATCCACATAGATTTTGTCGAGGATTATGTTCTTAATGATTATAAAAATTCTTCAACAATTAAAATTATTGTATACATTGATATTCATATATCCCACGTTATTCTTCCATTCAGAGTTCAACAGCTTGCAGATCTGAAAGGCAGGCAAGTCTTTTGTTTCTGCATCATAGTTACTGTGATAGACTAGGAGAATCTCACTGGAATAAATAAAGAAGTTAACTAATTAATAAAAGTTTTTATCTTAAAATACCTCAGACTTCAGAAACACACCAGTCTACCTGAACTCACATTAATATATTTGGCACCCATGAAATTACCATCAAGCTCCTTCAGGGCATGCTGCTGTATGGGGTATCTTTATATGCACATCCTCAGGCAAGGACATGATCTCCCTGTGATTGATAGAGGCACTTACCACAACGGAATCACAATCAAGACCAGGGTCCTCTGGAGAAATAAGAACAAATAATAATGACAGTAATGCTTTAATATCCTACTAAGCAAGAATTATCTCTGCTTTCTTGTAATTTAACATTTTTTTTTCCCCTGTTACTTATATCCATAAGATGCTAAGGCTAACTAGTATCCAGACCACACTGGTCTGCTGCAGAACACCAGCCATAATTAAACAGCAGCATAATGGAACAGCATTCAACAAGTCTGGGTTTTGTGTGGTGTTTGTTGTGGGTGTTTTTTTTGGTGTTTTTTTTTTTTTTTTCAAATACATGAAATTTTTTGAAGTTGAAGAGCTCACCAATGAAACAGAAAGCAGAAGCTTGAAAGAGCAAAAGAAGATTTTATCATTCCAAGAAAGCAACAATCCCAGCATTTCAGGGCACTGCTTCCTGAAAATTGATGCATTTGTGAATTCTGGGGGCAAATAAAGACTATAAAAACCTGCAGAAGATTTTTGTGTTTGGAGGCATATGAAATGTGTTGCTGTGGGTCAGTGGGGAATGTCAGATGAAAAGACAGTGGAGAAAGGCTGGGCAAGGGAGATGGATTTAGAACAACAGCAGGTGAATTGCTGGGGGAGGGGGAGAAGCAGTTAATACTGATGCAAAGGGATTTGCACTTCTCTCAGCCCTGTGTTCATTCTGCAGTTTATGGACATGAGAGGCTGGAAAAAAATGAAGCTTATTACACCTTCTGGTGCTAAACACTTGGAACAGAAGGGAAAAGGGGAGAAAAAAGAAAAAAAAGGCAATATAAATGGACAGTGTAGTCTCTTACATGCATTAATAAATAGAGGGAATGCAAGAACAGTGTATCCTACCAGATACATAATAAGACATCATTTGCTGCCCCCCTCCTACTCTGAGGTCCATAAGGCACACGCCATTCCCCTAACCCTTGCAAAATGCAAATAAGATATAATATTTCAACAAGACAAGCTCTCCTGATCTTCCAAAATAAAAGCATACCAACTAAACAGATAAATATTATATTGCAAGGAATATAACTATGGTAAACAATTATGTTGATGTAATACAATTTGTAATCTTATTTGTTGCTTTCCAAACATATTTGTTCAGAACCCGTAATAAACAACCTAATGTTCTTTCATCAGAAAGTGCAAATCAACCAAGTTAGTTAAGAACTATTCTAAGAACACTTAATAGCATCCGGGTTCAGTAACTGATTTTCTATTTTAAGCAGGAAGAGAGGTACTGCACAAACAGTCTGCATGATAAAAGCCTGACAGCAAAAACTCCACACATACCAAAGAAAACAACGTGTCTATGACAGCTACAACAGGAGCAATTTTCAGCTTCTTACACTACTCATGCAAAGCACTTTGCAGTCATCCCTCTTGCATAAATCTGTAAGTTGTAATTTTGCGTTCCAATGGATCAGTTTGTATGCTCTGTATCTGCAAATGAGCCAGATAATACAGAATGTGAGAAGTGATTTGTGCTATCAGTGACATCAGGAGTTTTGCAGCTGTAGTTATTAACAGATATTTTTTCATCCAGCAGCATCGACTAAAATCAATCATTCTGATAACTAGGCATGGCATGAGCTGTCCGCCCTGTCATTTCAATCTGATTAATCACACATACACAGACCTTTACCTTAAAGGAGCAATTGTTCACATTTAATCACAAAGATACATTCAAGCATACCATCGCAGATTACTAAATTTAAGTGCAATTTATGTCTTATATTTTGGCAAATGCAGTTATGATAATATGGCTTTGGCGTATAGATATACTGTTTCATTCATTTTACAAACATTAAAATCCAAGCTAATGTATTGTACTTTGAATCATTTATCACATGAGATTTGCAGCTTTTGAAGCTTCCATTATACACATATCTTTATCTGCAGATTTATCCTAATAATCCAGGTACAGATAAATTATTAGTTATTTTGTCTTCTTCAGACAGTGCTTGCCAGGCAGTATCATCTTCATCATAGTTGAAACTCGACTTCATTTTACCTGAACATTCTACATTCTATTCTGTTATGCTATTAACTGGTCCTTCTTTTGTTTCATTTTTCCTTTTTAACCTTGGAACAAAGTACAGCTCTTCCCTTTAGAGTTATGCCAGAGTTCTTCTCTTTTAAGAAAACAAAAAAAAAATCATACAACAGAGTCCTTATATAAGCATAAAACTCTGCAAGTCAAAGCAGACTGCTCTAGTGAA
This sequence comes from Cygnus olor, assembly GCF_009769625.2. Taxonomy (NCBI): domain Eukaryota; kingdom Metazoa; phylum Chordata; class Aves; order Anseriformes; family Anatidae; genus Cygnus; species Cygnus olor. Next base: position 46,902,807 of record NC_049169.1, read on the forward strand.
AACAGTGCTGTGTGAAAAAACAGTTGAATATAAGAACTATCAAATTGGTAACAATTTGACTCTGCTACATCCTACATACACTTCTTGATTAGACCTGAGTGCACAAAAGCATTCAAGTGTCCTAAAGTCCATCACTGTTCAGCAAACCACACATGCATATGCTTCACTTTCCCTGCAGAAGCCAATGAAATACAAGACTGTGTTAAAAATTGAGTATAACCTAAATGTTCTGCAGATACGAGTGGACAAAACCATAACCTTTTGCTCTGCTGCTAAAGTGAAGTAATAAGTAGTAGACAACTGCATTTGTGTTTTGTTTAAACAGCAGGTGACTCCTTATGCTTTCAGTTTATCTGAAGGTATAAATTCACCAATATTTTCCAATTGGATCTGTTTTTCTGAGGGGTCAGACCCATATGCTAGGAATTCTTCTTTATTTGGTGTTTCTACGCTATACAATACTTATGCTTTATAATATGTAGTTTTTCAAAGACTGTTGTACCTGAATATGAATTGCCTGATTAATAGGCCTGTAGATTGAAATAAATAAATTTTAAAATGTTTTAAATATTTTATTCAAATAAGGCAAAAGATTATAAGTTAAAACAAATAAAACAAAATGGATATAAACTGGATCTTTTTTCAATTGTAGACCAATGAGCAGGAAGACCCCAAAAGACAGGGTTCAGTTCTGACTGCTGCCCAACTGGGCTCCCACAAAATGGTGGGTTGGATAGGCTGATGAGCAACTAAACACTTGCAGGAGAGGAGAAAACATTCTTCTGCCAAAGAATTCAGAAAAGAAAAGGCAAAGTGTTGGAGGCAATCAGGGAGTTGTTTATGTATAAATAAATTGCAGAGACAGATTCATGAACAGAGTGCAAGTAATTACTCAACTGCACAGTGCATTTATTTTCTCGGTCCTAAAGTGGGATATTGAAAAATATCGCTTTCTTCCACATGTCATGCACCAACGTTATAATACTTCCAAAGGTTCAATCACCACTCAGTAATATAAGCGTTCCTTAAAATACTGACTTTCCAAAACAAAGCTGACTTTCCAGAACATGCCTCTTCGTCACATCCTGAAGAATTTTTTAGAGCAAGAAGAATTGTTAATTTATCGTACCCACACAATGTAACAGCAGAACATCATCACCTTTGGTCATGATGTTGCAGTGCATCTTTACTGAGTAGAAAACAGCTATAGAAAACAGCTACAAAGCAGCCTATGTTTTATATAGAGTATCTTATGGTGATACACTACAGCAAAGATTGAAGTGAGGATTTTTGTACATACAACCATATATGAATTAGGAATCTAGAAAATACAACTACAGATCAGAACATTAGTCCATCTAGTATGTAGCCCATCTCCGTAGTTGCTAACATCTAGGGAAAGTGCACAATACCTGTCATTAAGTGAATGAGGATAATACCTTCCAAATCACAGGTTTCATCCACACCATTGTCTTCAATAACTGTTCATTAGCCAGTTCTCTGTTGATTTTCAGAGCTCTTTTTAAACCATATTGTATTTTTGACCTTCCCTAAACAGTAGAGGTGAGTTTCACAGTTTAAATTCTGTAGTTTGGAAAAGCCAAACCAGAAACAATGTCTTCTTTATTTATTTTTTCTCTTCTCTAAGCGTACTAGCTAAAGATAACATTGGATTCCCCTGGTTCTTACAGAGGATGATGAACAAGTAGTCCCTACTTATAACCCCTGAGGCAACCATCTTTGTATTCATCTCAACCACAATACTTCCCAGGTACATACTTCTTCTACACTTAAAAATTCTAATCTGACTAGCCTGCCTTCATCTAGAAAATCATCTAGGTATACTTTGTAGTTGTTGTGTTGTTTTTTTCCCTCAAGAGAATTTGATAAATAAATTGTTTTTTAAAAGAAGTCCGAAAGTCCAAATGAATTAGAATTATGTTTCTTCTCTCTTAAAAAGCTGTGTTAACTATTCTCCAATGTATCATATTTATTTGTTAGCTTATTTTCAGTACTATACCACAACAGATCTCTGAAAGAATGGCTAACCACAAGCTCTCTACCAAAATCACCTTTTTGAAAACAAGAAATTTCAGTCTTCGTGATTTACCCTTTTAAATATGAGAGCTTTTGAGCTCTGATTTTTTCTGTACTCCAACATTTTTGTGTGAAATAGGCTGATACAATATTGCAGTAATCATTTCAAATGGGATCCCTATGTCTGATTTAGAAAGGCTTGCTAATAGGCCTTCTGTATTCTCATCCCTTGTGTCTTATGTATCTACGACTTTTCACCCTGTAACTAGAAAACTGCCCTGCCCTGAGTGATGGCTAAAAGCACAGTACAGAATACAGACTGTCACCTTTCCCTTTCTCTACTTGAGACCACAGTGCTGTCCAGGAGCCTCCTGAGTTAGGATTTCCTCATATAAAAATTTATAAACAGTGAAATGGTTAATTCTTCTCATCACACAGAAAAAAAAAAAAAAAAAAAAAAAAAAAAAAGATTTTTAATGAAGTAATGCATTGTTAGCCTCTTGGAAAAAAAAATGCCTTTATTATACAAATTCTGTTTAGAGTTGAATGCCACATGGCATCAGAGAAGCCAGGAACTTCAGCGAGCTTTTTAATGTTTTCCTCCAGATTATCAAGAGTATACTTCAACAGAAGTGCCAAGGAGGTATTAATTAACTAAATAGGAAGATTTTCTTTCTCAACAGACAGATTATCAATTCCCATCCAATAATTTTTTTCATGTATTTTCCTATGAATAACATAGAACATGGACAAAACAGGACACCAAAGACAGAGCAGTGGCTTGATGGATTATGAAATATGTTACTTAAACTGCAAAGGCTCAAGGGGGATTGAGGCAATTTAGATGGTAATGATTACTTTGCTGATTAATTGAATTATACTATGAGAGGTTTTGTTCATTTGTTTTAATATGCTTTAACTGGCCACTGTATGCACAAGATCAGTTTCTATTGTTTGTTTGTTTAAAACTTAATAATAAAAACAAACACTGCATTACATCTTCTCAGCTGTGCTAACCCCTGTACAACTTCTAACATATGAATAGAATTCCTGCAGAAAGTACTTTTTTTTTTTTTTTCCTGTTCAGAGAAAATAAATTTACCAATGAGGAAACAATATTTTCATCAACTACAATTTGATATGATTCAGTTTGTAGAAGGAAGATATAAATTTGGAAAGGATTTCTGTGTGTGGGAAATGTATCAAAAGAATTTTTCAGAAAGCCTAATAAACAATCTCCTAAATTTCTTTAAAGTTCTCTCCGAGAAACTGTGAATGTTATCAACATTGTGTTCAAAATGCTCATGTAAGTAAGACCTTGCAAGACTATAATGTTTTTTTCCAACATACTTTTCTGAATGTGTTCTGTGTCAGATTTTGCCATAACATTGTAAAAATTATATTTATTTTTAACTTATTTCAGAAATGGTAGTACATTCAGGAAACCAGAACTGAATCTGATACACTATGTTTTAAGTAATTAACTGCAGAACATTAGCTATAATCTATTGCTACTGTCCTACTCCAATCTAGTGCAGATCACATAGATACCACACAGTTCTTAGAACTTACACTTTTTTTTTTTTTCCTATTTAGTGTATTTCAGGAAGTCAACACAGTAACCATTTTGGAAAGAGAAAGGGGAAGGGGAAAAACCTTCAGGAGAAAAAAATAGTCTCTTCTACTCTTCTCCCTCCACACTATTCTGATTTTCTCTAGATTTGGTTAAAGACTTATCACAAGAAAAGCAACAAAAGATAATGGTCTGAAGTCTGTCATCATGGTCTCTTATGCCAAGCCCCTACATGCAAAGATTTCAGAAGGAAAGAAGGTACTCTTATTAATCTAATATAACTATGATTTAATTTAACTACTAGGTAGAGACTATATTAAAAACAGAACAGAGAAATATTCACAGACTCTATAATTAATATTATCAAATAAAGGACCAAATCCAAAACTACATTTTAAAATAAGGTAATTAATTTTGTGCTTATTGTATCATTACCTGTATGTATATACACAAAGACACCCTACTAAGAATGGAGTATTAAAAAAAAAACTCTTAAAAATATGTGGAATGTTCTAACTGATTTCCACCATCAAATGAGATGTGGATAGCCTGATAGGTCTGAAAGCAAACTTTCTTTTTCTTTCTTCCTTTCTAATACGTTTGCAATTATGACATTGCCTAAATTCAACCCGGAGAACATAACCGAAATCAAAATACTATACATGCAATATATTGCAATATATCAAGAAACATCAAGCTGAGTAGGCCTTTCCTTTTAGGTAAGTAGCAGTGATATGGTCATAATTGTCATTTTTGTCACGTTGCTGCATAAGTCCCAGTTTGTACTGCATAAATGCACATAAATTCAACTGCATTACACTGCTCTCTTCCTCTATCTGACATTTCATTTCTGCTCTTTTCCTCTCTGTTTCTTCCTTCTGCTGTTTCATCACATGTGAGAATCCAATGTTTTTTTTCTTCTGCTTGTTGACAGGAAAAAGAGGTTATGGTGTTTGCAGACTACATGGTCCTAAACAAATATATAAATAAACACATAAATAATCAACAAAACTGCAATCAACATCCATATAAGGTCCTCTAATTTTATTCTGAATGTGAAGTATAACTTAAAACACATCATTGCTAATGTTGAAGTAAAAAAAAAAGAAAGAGAAAAAGAAAAATCAGAACATGTTATGAATTAACAGAATCAGATGTGATTTATGCTGTACCTGTGGTTTTAATTTTTATAGAGAAGGTGTAACATAGGCCCCATCATCCATAATAAAATTCAAGTCTATCCCTTTAAACATCACACAGTCACTAATCAGAGCTGAAGGGGACTGAGTTTTTCTCACAGTATTCATTCTCAATTTAAAATGACTTAATTTTGAACTATTTTATATTCAAAACACTTTTCTATATCTGTCATGTAACCCATACAGTTCAAGTAGTTAAACAAACAACATCTAATCTAATATTCTCTAAAATTAATTTCAGTAGAGTGGCTGATGAAAAATGGAAAATTTTCAGTATTTTATAGGTATATCTGAATCTTTTCCTTCTAGAATTAAATCTGCACAACAACCACTTTGTTTACAAGATTATTTTTTAATGAGGTGTTACTTATGTATGCAGTAGAACACATTTCACAATATACGTGGTTGTGCTGTTAATATTGAGGCACATCTTAAAAAAAATAATAATAAGCAAAGATTGCATCAGAGAATTAGAAAAATCTTGGTACCCTAAACCAAATGATGCTCCTGGCACCACAGCACTCATATACAGTCACAAGTTCCGTTTAACAGCAACACTTGCTTCACAGAATTATCATCTCTCACCCATCTGAAACTCTCAGCTAAGTTTTTCCTTTTATAACAGAAGCTTCACTGAAGCTGTATCAACTGGATTTTCACCATTTGATGAATCCCTTGTATTTTAGTGTGTGTTTTTTTTTTTCTTTTCTTTTCCATTTTTTTTTCACCTCCTGGTAATAAGATTCAGTTCATCTTGTCACAGTTGAATTGCCCAAGATAATCCATGCTTTCCCAGGCCTACTGTGGTTACACAAATGGAATTATCTGAATGCCAGGAGAGATTTTTTCAAAGTCTTATTCAAACATCTGGACTAATCAGATATTACATTTTGAACGTCATATAGAAATTTAAAGCATCTAAGAAGAGAGACAAAACTTATTAGGGCAACATGGAAAGAGACAATACAAATATTTTAGCTATTTTTAGCATTCCAAAAACAATCATTTCATCATTCATTTCTTCTGGTTGAACCACAGCAGCACTCTGAAAACATGGCTGCACATGACAAGCACAAGAGAGCTTATTCATCAGTGTTTGTTCTGTTTCTGTTTCATTCTGGTTAATTAGAATGACCATTTGTTCAGCAATGTTATGCTATATTTAAAATGGTATGAGGGCACAGAACAACAAGAGACTCAGCTGATGCTACCAGAGAACAGAACTTCTGAGGACAGAGACAGCCATGAAAAGAGTTAGGCCCAAACCTCATCCTGCTCCATGAGCCCCTAAGCAAAATCCATCTGTTCAGAAAAAGGAGAAGAAACTCACAATGCTGAGCTAGAAGGAAACCAAAGGGACACGTTTACAGGCAATGAATGCATACACCACTTACACAGAGCACTAATGCACATTCAGAGCAGGTACCAATGCACACAGAAGTAGAAGGGCCAGCTTGTCTCTGAATTACCCTTTCAGATGCATTAAAATCTAATTGAATACATCACTCTTCCACTTTTCCCCATATTTATTTCTGGTTCCACTTATACAAAAAGCCGAGGTCCTGAGACAGAGTCTCTCCCTCCTTACTTTTCAACATTACTTATCAAATGATGCAGCTATGACAGGAAGGGAATGGGCAGTAAGATCCTTCTAATTCTGAACTGGGGGCTTCTATGACTTTCTAATTTCTCACTGTGTCCTATAGCATTACCATTTTTGACAAGAGTCTCTGAAGTCTTTTCTCTTGAAATTCACATATTTTATCCACCTTTCCTCCTTTATGCTAAGTCTGCTTGGCCACAAAGTACAGTGCTTCCTGAAGCCTGCTACACTGTAGGAGGACAGCAGCAACCACAGAACATATTGCATAAGTTAAATGAAACTTGAAGAAAATAAATCTTTTTCTCTATGAGCTTTTAAGGGGAAAAAAAGTAAGAATTCAAAAGGGAGGAAAACAGTGACATGAATAACAGCACTTGCTGCTTTTTGAACATGCCTTTTTTCACGTTTCCACCTTTGAGCAATCCAGTCATTATGCTTCTACTGTTCACTGCAGCTACAAAAGCCTCACATTCCTATTGCCCAGCCAAAGGCACAGACTTGCACGTACACATTGGCTGTACTCACTTTGTCCCATGAATTTGGACACTGGCAATTCTCCCTTCAAAAGCCTACAATCAGTGCTATGCACAGCCTTTCTCACACCAATGGAAATAAATGATCTTAGGGGGTACAAAGCATTTGCAGGAAAGAGTCTTTCATAACAGCCCACACTGCTGCCATCTTATGTACATTTCTTTAATTCCACCCACAAAAACAGTATGTAGAGGCCAAGTTTTCAGCAACATCACATTTCTTCCATACTGAAGGCACTTTTCCTGTTGAGGAAACCTTGCTTTGTTGAGAAACAGCTTCTTTAACCTTCAGTTTCTCACACCTTTGCTATACTGACATTGTCTCTTAACAAGTGAGAAATATCTCCCTTTGCGTCACCCTTCCCTTGTTATTTTGTCTTATAGGATGTTGATTAAATTACCAGCTCAGTCATGGAAAAGCAACTTTGTGAACAGTTGTAATAACAAAAATAGCTTGCATGCCAGTGTTCCCTCCATATGCATACCAGTGGGGTTTATGTTAGGCTCATAAAAATTGTTGGACTTTTCTCGTATATTTTCCACAGAAACTGGGAAAAGATACACATCATCTAGTCCAATAAGAGATGAAAAAAAAAAACATGAACCTCCACAAGCTGCCTGTTAACCAATCACATTGTTGATGGCCTTGTTATTTATGCTGCTTTATACTTATCATCAAAGTGGTCTAACCCTGCCGGTGCCATGGGTCTGGTGCCAGGTACCTCTACCAGCCACACAGGGGGGCACATCACATTAACATCCCCTAACCTGCATGAGGCACTGATTAACAGGGACCAGAGCCCAAACATGCATAAGAGTATCAAGACCTGACAGTTGTTAGATTTCACCACATTTAGGTAACAATGCTTCTCACTCACCTTCCTTACCTGTGCAAGACCACAGCAGAGAAGTGATGCAGGCTTGTTAAGCCACATTGACAAGATATATGCATGCCCTTGAAAAAGCCACAGTGCTATTGACGTCAAAAAGCAATGGATTGGGTCCCCTGTCAGAGACAGAAAGCAGACATCTGCTTCACTGCAAATGCGAAGAGGAATTCATTATGTGAAGAATAGTCTTATTTCAAAACAAACATTAACATTTGAAGTGCTTAAAAATTTTAACTAATGTATATTTTCTTCAAAGTCTCTTGATTTCCTGTGTTAAATAACAATGAATGTTCAAATAATTAATTTTATGATTTCTTATTATTTTATTGTTTGATTTTATTAAGGTTGCTTGATACTTTCCCTGTGCTTCTCTCCCCTTCTATGCATTTCTCTCTCCTGCTGTGTGCATCTGTCGTGTCTCTCTCTCACTTGCTCTCTCCCTGCTGTGTACATCCACTATTTCTCCCCACTACTCCTATATACGTTTGCCATCTATCTCTCTCCCCCTCCTGTGTGTATTCACTGCTGCTCCCCTCCCCCAGTACAGGCATCCATCGTGCATCTTTCTCTGCTTCTGCTGTGCACGAGTCTTTTCTCAGCAACTCCTACACGCATTCATGAACACCCTCCTCTGTCTACCTGTCTTTCCGCATGCCCTCTTCTCCTTTTACAGTTCCCCTTTGTGCATCCCTTAGCCTTGCTTATCTTTATCCTTTTCTTCTTTCCATCTTTTGATGTTCCAGTTTCTTCTCTCTCCTTATCTGCACCACCCTTCTCTCAGTCTCCTTTGTACCATTTCTCCTCCAATTCTCTCTGATCTGTTCTCATAAATTGATTCTGCAGGAAAAATGTTCTGCTCTCGTTTGCAGGGGTGTGCAAGTCCGTGTTGCAAACCATTCAGCACTGTGTCAAATCTAACGGTAGTCAGTTTAATTTGCAGAAGAATCCTTGGTCCTACAACAGACACACAAGCTAAAGTCTCCCAAACACTTTACCTGTCCTTTTTTTTTTCTCATATTACTGCATTATTAGGCTCATTTCCATGTAAAGCATAGTAGTTAAGGTATCCCTGTGTATACCTGTCAGTTTCTTATCTGCAAAAGAAAAAGATCTGTTGCAATTCTGAGCTTGATTACTGTTGTGGTTTGGGTCAGGACAAACTTAACATATGCATTAATTTTTATAAAAAAATGGACACATATTTTTGGTTGTTCATTGCCTCCATGAAAGAATGCTCACTAATGCAGAGGACAGTACAAAACTGTAGAAATATGGTTTTCTCTGTTTCCCTTGTCCTTGCTGGGAGGAGGAAACCTTGTCACAAGTCAAAGAGGAACAGGGTATTATTAGCACTGCCTTTGGACAAGCAAACTTAGTCCCAGGCACCCCTGGAGACCTTGCATTGTCAGATTGTCCCCAGGACAGCCAGTCTGAGGTGGGTGAGTTTGATGAGGCAGTAAGCATTTCCCAGGTTGGTTGATCTACTCTGGCTGGTGACTACCCTGTACTGCTGCTCATGATTGGTGTAGTGAGTCACCAGACAAATATTCTTGGGTAATTTTAGTTCTGCTATTTCTTCCAGTAACAGGGTTGTTTGGTTTTGGTTGATTTTTTTTTCCATAACTGTCTAATTGTGCTTCATCTAACAGAAGTTACACCCCTAACAACTGCATAGCAACAAACAAAGCCAAATTGTGGGCCTCTAACATCAGTCCCACTACTCTAGCTACATCAGCTCAGGAGGCCAAAACTGCAGCTGCACAGATTTACATTTTCAGCTCTCAGTATAACCAGGGTCAACATGTGTGTTAGTTGTTGCATGTACATGATTTATTGGCCATTTAACAGACCACGTCTTCCAGATAATTCTCAAATTAGTTACCACAACTGCCCTGACCAAAAAAAAGGATGAAAGTAGTCTTCCCTTTCTTTTTCTCCTCCCTTTCAAATAACCCTGGTAGAACAGGGAAGCAGAAACTACCAGCTTTCCTGAAAGACAAGAGTTCAACTCATGTAACCACATCCATGCAACCATTCTCAAACAGGATGATGAACCCTGGTGGTGCAGCACCTCTCAGGCTTACCTGGTCCAGTTCTCTGCTACTATATAACATCTTGCATATTTTTTTCTATAAAGTTTTCTTGCAACACCATTTTCAAACTATTTCACTTTTTTCTACTCATGAGCCTGATCAAAACTTCCTTGCTCTGCTTTTAGAAAGCTTCTAACTTCTGGCTTTATTACAAATTTGTCATGTCCACTTTATACCACCTTGTTTGTATGTTAGTCTTGTCTTTTAAAATAAATGAGTCATCATTTCCCCTTGAATGAAATGAGCATTCCATCTCAGAGTTTGCTAAAACGGTTATAACTTTTCTTTCCTGACAAGTAAACAAAATCGTCAATTAGCACTTCCAAAAGACACCTCTTCGTTGTGTTGAATAAAGACAACTTCCCTCTCTCCATACAGAATCAACTTCAGATTCATCCCATCATTTGTTTTCCATCTGACGTACAATAATAGTGTCTTAATCATTTAATGGCCAACTAATTGACCTAATTCCTTCTTCCTCCATGCTCATATAGCAGAAATTATTTTTATTGGTCCATAAACACAGAGCCTTTCATTTTATACTATGGAATTTCCCCTCATTGCATTATTCCCACCTTCAGGACTATCCAGACCTTTCTATATTCTAATTCTAATAAGCAATTCTAATTACTCTTATATTTATGTTGTTAATTCATTTTGTGTGACCAGCAAATTTCAACAGCTTGCTCTCGCTCTTGGTGCCAAAGTCACCTGGGAAAAAATTAAGACTGATCACAAGACTCATCCTTCAGCAACTCCACTAGTGACACCTGTACAACCCAGTCCTTTGTCATTCAACACTAACCACTGCTGTCTCTCCCTTAGCTAATTACACACCTTATTGATAGTTATCCCCACTTTTCTAGTTTTGACTATTAATATGCAGATATTAATTTCCAGATTCCTGGTACAGATAGATTACATCAACCACACCTCCTTGGTCTAGAAATTCATTAATTTCAGCAAAGACAGATATCAAAAATGCCTGACATAATCCGCCATAATCCACCCTGCAGTATTTATCCCACTTTCCATTATATTCAAGCCTTAAATAAGTATTTCATGTAAAATTTGTTCTATTGGCTTGCTGAGGTTTTGTTTAGATTTTCCGTTTAAGAAAATATATGACAGATTTGCTCTATGCCCACATCTACTGGACCAGGCTCCCCAGGGACGTAGTAATGGCACCAAGCCTGTCGGAGTTCAAGAAGCATTTGGACTGTGCACTTAGTCATATAGTCTGAATTTTTGGGTAGACCTGTGTGGTGCCAGGAGTTGGACTCGATGATCCTTATGGGTCCTTTCCAACTCAGGATATTCTATGATTCTATGCTTTTTTTCATGATCCTACAATAACACATACTAGTTCCTTTCCAAAGTCTAGGATGGAAATTATGCAATCTTGGAAAAAAAAAAAAAAAAAAAAAAAGTTGATTTTCACTGTGGCTTTTCTGACTTCCACTTATATGCCTAATCCAAGCACATCTCCTTTGTGACTTTTATTCACCATGGTCACCTCTGCAGTTACCCATTTTGCATGGGATTAAAAAGTCCTGAGCAGCTTCCTAACTCTGCTAGACCTTCTCTAGTCCATCTTTCTTTTCCACTCCCTGCAAGTGGATACATCTGGCTGGGAATCTGAGTGGCACCATGGCACAAGCAGAGCTAGGGAAGCTCCTGAATGCTCTGCTCTTCCAAACCCCTGGAATAGGAAAGATCATTTCACAGGCAAGGCAGGTGCTTTTGGTTGTTACTCCTACATGTGCAGTATGTCAAATCTAGAAGCACTAATAAAACACTATCAGAGACTGCAATTTAAGAAGACATATATTCAATGACAGACATGCAGATGCAAACCCACATCTGAGCCTTACTCAGCTTCTCTAGATCATCGTCTCCTTAAAAACAGATCAGAACTACAAGGCTCCCATCTGTTAATTCTGACTCTAAACTTGGCTAAATAGTTCCTGCTCTGAAGCCTGTAGCTAGATCTATATTTTTTATCAAAGTCTCCTATTATTGTAGTGCTTTACTGGACAGATTGGAAATACTTCTGCAGCTCCTGAGAAATTTTATTGAACCATATGTGAGTTGGTAATACAGTCAGTAAAATATTCACTGACATTAAATTCAATTTACTTTTTCTCCATCACAGAGAGCACTAATTTTGGTTTTTAATGAGGCAGAAATTTATATTAAAATGCATAATCACACCTGCTTTACATTTTGTATTAAATAAGTAAATTTTGTTTTAAGAGTGCATGATCAATGTCATTGAAACAGGAGGAAAATTTGGCAGCTGCACAGAAAAGAGGGATGAAGGATTTAGTGCTTCAAAAAATGACCTAGGATTGAGAAACAGGCTCAGTCCCTGAATACCTCTGTGAAAGTGATCAACACAAAAATGGATAACATTGCCACTGACATTTTTATCACACAGTTTGAGTGTTGACACTCCAAAGAGATAATAAGAATAGTTCAAAAGATCAAAGTTCCTGTCTCAGGCTTTCTGCACTCTCAAGGAGATGTTGGTACATCAATTTATACTTGGTTCAATATTTGGAAATGTTCTTTTCTTTCTTTATTCAAAGAACTCTAAGACTCATCTAGATGACTTTGTGCTAATGAATGGATTCTACAAAGAATCACAAAACAGACAGGTCCGTATCTATATGTAAACTCTTAAAAAGTGAATTGGGATATTTCTAATGAAAACCACTTTATAAACATGACAGAACAGTGTGAAATTAAGAGATATTCTTTTCATTAAAAGGGCAATATTTTTGTTACCTTCCCAAAGTTTAAAACTCCATTTGCATTTCAAATAAGTCACCACAATTTCCCAACTAGACTAAAAGTAGTTTTATCTTGGTCATCTAGAAATAGGTAAAAACAGTTCTGAATTTCCTGCCTCCTTTGCCAAACAAACGTTCTTCATCTGAGAATAAATTTCTATGCCCTGATGGAATAAGCTGCTCACAGGAGAGTGATCTAACAAAAATGACGGAGACTCAGGAAATGAATGTAAAACTGATTGCTTGACCTGCTGTGTAACACAGCTCATATCATGCATATGCACCTGAGAAGCTATTATGATTTGCACATCTTCTGTCTGAATGACTGCCATCCTATCTATAATAACTTTACCAGTTAAATCACCATCTGTTTCACAGGCTTTCTAATGTTTATATCTCCCTTTTCTGTCCTAGGAAAAGAACAAAATTGTTTTCCTGTATTGTATGAGAAGTAGTATCCCTGCACTCAGCTGGAGAGCTAAGCTAAAGTACCGTAACTGTCTCTACCAAACCAAACTACATAGGCACAGATTTTAGCATATGGATGTAAAATGAAATCCATGATACTGCTTCCCCTATATAAACCAAGATAGACCAAGAAACACATTACATATTTCCCTTCCTCCTTCCACCCTATTTGGAAAAGTTTCTTAAACACTAAGGTAACAGGTGATGATGACTGCATGAGAAACTGATCCCTGGCATGTGCCAGTGGAAATGACACAGCATTTACAAGGCCCATGTAGGTCCTAGTTCAATATCCGCAAAGGAATCCCGGCTAAGTTATACACTTCAGAAACTATAGGCTCTGTCATCCATAGTCATCAAGAGAGATGACTTAATTGGAGATTAAGTAGCTTCCATAGTGCACTTCAATTACTCATTATTAAATAGTAAATAAATACAATGATAATTAATATAAAGCCACATTGACCTAACCTTGTCTACAAAACTCAAGGATACAGGACACATGTCCTCCACCATCACGGGGGAGGTCCATAATCTCACTCCTTACTTTTGAGTTTACAATTATACGGGCAGACAATGGAGATATTACAAGGGTCAGAGGTTTACAGGGGTCTGGCAGGAGGGGGTTCAAAGGGAACCTTTTCAAAAGATGTCTCAATCTGGATTTGCAGAAGCATTCTGGCAAAGTCAGGGTTGCTATTCAGCTCCCAGGACCCTGGATTAAAAAGTCAGAGCAGAGACCATAGTGACTATATATAAAATCTTTCACACTGCACAAGATTAAGATTAATCAGTTTGTCTCTCTGTATGCCTCTCCTGGACTTAGTCAGAATTCTGTTTTTGTTTAATGCTGAAAAATGCCTTACTCAATTAAAATGACAAATACGCATTAGAAACTGACCGCTTACAAAAGGAGCTTCTGCTATGCTTCTGTACGCTTCTCTATTATTCAATTTTACTGACATGAAGAAAAATTACTTTCCACTAGTTGTTTGTCATAGTCTGCTCTCCTCCCTCTCCATGACAAGCAGTTCACAGAGTTGGCAATATGGTGCCATCTATCAGAAAGCACAGAGGCAAAACAGTTGTGAAATCATTTTCCTAATGTGCAAACAGCCACAATGTGCATGTCTCTCTCTCTCACACACACACCCCTCTTTTGTCAGAGAGATTCAAAATCTGCTGGGAACTGGGCCCACACCTGGGCTGGATGCAACTGTTGAACAAAACAACGTTAATGCTAAGTGACAAGCCCTTCCTGGCCACACCACAGTTCAACTCTCTTCAAACTCATAAGCGGTCTTCAGAGCGTGCAGTTGAGGCAATTGCGAGAAGGGGTCCCAGGAACACAGCCGGTCCTTCCCTTGCCTCAAAGCAGCGTTATCCATACTGCTCCAACTCCCAGCCGAAGGCTGTCTAGCCTTTTATTAATGGACCCCTGGTAGCAACATCTATAGCACCTCTTTTTTGCACATGCATCTAGGAATAGTAACCTCTAATTTGAGTCAACTATGCTGTAGCCATTAATCAAAAATGTTTTCTATGCAGCCAAGCAGGAGTTAAAGCTTTCAAAAGAAATCTTATTGACAGCAATTGCAAAAGTTACTGGCACAGAAGGGAGATAACAAGATCAGTAGTAGTTTAGGTCTAATATTGGGCAAAAGTTATTCAATAAATTTAAGAGGAAAAAAAGGAAAAGAAAAATTATGTAAGAAACAAATAAAATTCCTATGGCACTGAAGTTTCTCAATCTGTTGCTAGACAAAAATTAAAGCTGTTATGCTACTTAAAGAAGTTGCAAAGCATTCCCGATGGAGCCTTCCATGGGAATTTGAAACCAAAGCAACGCTCCCACACTGGCATCCCAGGATGAAAAGCAGGGTCCTGAAAGCTTTGAGATGTTAACCTCTTTTTTTATTATTTTCTAATTCTTTTTTAATTACAAGACTACTAGCAGGGAGAATACCTCAGGCTTACTGGCTTTTATCAGCTCCTAATAAAAGTAGCTCCAAATGTTCAAGAGGAAACTAGAGGCTGGCAATGCTACACTGTCTTCTCACCTGCAAAAGGAAAAAATTCGTGTACACAGTGTCTTCTTGCTATTAAAGCAAGCAACAGCTAAAAAACTCGGCTGCATAAAGCATCACTGCTCATCTTCCTTGTAGTCACCTTCAAAAGTCACACAGGATTTTGAAGTACAGGGCACTGAAACAAATGTTCAGTGTCTTTTAAAGTGTCCAGAAATGAATGAGCTGCCAGACTCATCAATTTCTAGAAACCAAGGTGACAGAACTATCAAAGACCCAGAGAAGTAACCACTGCGTTGTCTTGCCTGACCTTCTGTGATGATGTGCAGAGGAATGCAGGAGCCACAGGCCTTATTACAGAGAAAGAGAGCTTTGTTCTTGTAGCTTTCGAAACGAAGTAGAATGATCTTTTCCAATGCAGCTGAAGCAATACCATCACTGGTGTCATTTTTTCTGATGTTGAGCTGCCTCCTTCAGAACCAGTTCTCTCTCTAAACACAAAGAGCTGGGGAAAAGACACAACATGGGTAGCTGGGCTTTCATCCACAAACCCAGTAGCACTCCTTGTTAAAGGAAAGATGTACACTAAAAATAATAGTGATGGTCTGCATATGGTCATTACTGTGTATTTGCTGCCAGATCAAAGTCCGGATAGGGAGACAGCTAAGCACAAAGCCCAACTCTCTTGCAGGGATAAGAAGTATTGTGAATGGAAGGGAACACCATGATGAACAGACACTTGGAAAATCAGACTCCCTGAAATCTGGATAACACCTTTTTTTGGCAGTCAAATCCCTCTCACAGATTATTGTCCCTCATCTTCATACTTGTATGGGACAAACCTTGTCAGAAACCCACTCTGCCATTTCCACTGCCATTCCACGGGCTCCCTCACTTTTTACTTCCCTTTTGTTCATTCCCCCACACACATACACACACACCCCCAACACCTTTCTTTTGTTTCTCAGACAGAAAAAGAGAGGAAGAAAGATGATAGGTGGCTTGAGGACAGGATCAATCTAGACACAGAGAAAAGAGGCCTGACACAGCCATCACAAGCAGGATGATCTACTGCGCTAAATGCCCCAGCCACCTGTTCCCTGACAAAAGAACAAGTCAGAAAAAAAAAAAAAAAAAGAAAAAAAAAGATTACTCTTAGAGGCAGAAACCCAAAAAAAAACCTTCTACTTTATATGAATCTTTTTTTAATAAGCTGGTAAATTCTTACATCATTCATGTCCAGTTCTGTTATCAAGATAACTTAATGCTTAATCTCTAATCAAAGTGTCTGGTGATGGACTTTTGCTTTAAACCTATGCTAATTTAAGCTAGTTTAAATTTCAAACAAGAAACAGGTAGTCAGGGAATTAGTATTGCCATGTTTTTCTTCTGGAGATCAGTAAACTAAATATAACCTCCAGAAGGAAATTTTAAAAAATATATTTTTAATGGGAAAAAATAGCTTCCTAAAATAGATATCTAATATAAAAATAAGAATACATTAATGGTTAAGACAGCAACCTAACCTAATAAAAAATCTGATAAAGCAAGGACAATTGGAGCTAAGATTTCAGCTATCTTCTTAATTAAAGTATTTTACCTCAAAAAATTTCAGTAGTACAGAAGAAATAAAACCACATTCCTTTCTCAACTGCCTGACATAACTTGCCAATTCACAGTGAGATAAAATGAAACGGTATATGTAACACTAAAACCCTGGACCATTTCTAAATCAGTCAGCTTTCAGAACTGAGATCCCTATTTATGTTATGAAATCTAGATTTGTTTTACATAGAGAAGCATATATAAAATCTATAACAAATACACTGTAATTATAAAAGCATTAACAGTGTTTTTGCTAACAGTCTAAACTACGGTAGAAATTAAAGCAGCAGATGTACAAAGTAACAGCAGTGAAACAGCCTAACACACTAAGAATCCTAAGGGAAAAAAAGAATTTTGTAGATACACAAATACCCCAAATACCAAACACAAATCTTATCCCTTTTATATACCTGAACATCATTGACCCTTTAACAAAAATCACAACTTCCCATATACTGCACTGACCCAATGCCCACTCCTCTTTGCCTTCACCCAGATTTGATTGACAATTATAGCTGATATTCATTTTTCTACTCTTTTTGCATGCTTATAGGAATTCTACAACGACGGTTCATTTTTCTTTATTTACAAAGGCTCAAAAGCTTTAAAGAAGCATTGAAAGTGCAATCGCTATTGTGCTGAATAAAATGGCACTTCATTGCGCACATGCCGTCCCCATCTCCTATTTCTGACCCCACTTTCTTCTCCCTTACAGCTACTTCAAGAGACAATTCCAATTCTGTGTACAACACCTGGTAAAATGCAAAACAATCTGTTTTACATGCTTACTTGCTTAGTTTCTTAAAGATCAGTAACCTTTTAAGGGTGTTGGGCTATTTTTTGCTTTCCAAATGAGAAGTTAAGCATGACAGTAGACAATGCTGAAGCCAAGGATCTTACTGAATTTAGAGCTAGCCTGGAGCCTCCACAAATCTCTTTCCTGAAATATCTTGGCTCCCAGGTCTTGGCTCTGAACTGACCCTACTGTCAAAACTTCCCCATATGCCACCTTTAACTGGAGTGCTGCAGGCTGTTTCTTCCAGCCCAAAGCACCATACTTGTAAGGTATCCAGGCAGCCACTTCAATTAATTTTAATTTCAGCAGAAAAGACCTCTCAAGGGTAACAGAGGAGATATTACAATACCTACACTTAATCCTTTTTACCAGACTGCCCTACATCGCTTTGTGCCTATGACTTGGAGCAAAAAGTGACTGCATGCAGTTTACAGAGGATGCAAAATGACTGACAACAGCACATAAAACCTTAAGTAAAAAGTGATGGACACAGTCCACCATCACACTGAGACAAACAGCAATACTCTTTCTTTAAAAGGAAAGGAATCCCTTTGCTAAACAATCTTCTCTCTTCACTATGCCCCCACCCCAGTGAGGATCTTTATTCCCCCCCTTTCCCTCTGGGACAGCATATTCCTCAAGAGCAAGTACCTCCTCCTACCGCCTTCCCACCAAACACGGGGAGATGGGGCCTTTTTCAGCTGAGCCGCAGCAGATGGCACCCTGAGAGCTGGGATGCCCCAGGATCCTCTCTTCTTGGTTGCCATGGCTCGTTAAAACAGGCAACAGCAATGCCAGTGTGCGAGGACTGCATGCCTCTCCGTCTTTCTTCCTGCAGCAGCAGCAGCAGCAGCAGCAGAGGCATTTGAAAGGAAGAGACAATAATCACGGGTTTCTTGATTTACCCTGACTGGCTATTAGGAGCCCTGAAGAATTGATACCACAGCCATGGAGACAGATCCACTGAGCATCACATGTCCCCAGTCACTGACAGTCCAGGACTTTGCCAGAGATGTCAGTGTTCACAAAATCTGAGAAGCAGGAAAAAAACGTAGAAGCTCCTAGCATATAAAGAAAGGGAAGGATATTTTCTTTCCTCTCTTTACACTAGGTAAATACCTAAGCATGTAATATAGGGATCACGTAGAAAATGACACTGTTATACCATACATTCCAAACTTACTTGATGCTTTAAAACAAAACAAAAATAAACAAACAATCATTTTTTTTTAAATATAGCAATAAATACTCAAAGTCAAGTGTATGTAAATATCTGTATCTCAACTTACCAGAAGAAGATAAACTACAAAACTATATTTAAAAGGAACTACAATTAACATGCTAATTCACATTAGCTCTATAACGGCAAGATTTACAGCTCCAAACACCCGTCATTATGGGGGGGGGGGGGGGGGGGAGAGAGAGAGACCTAAAAGTAGAAACAAAATCTAAAACTTTCCAAAAGTATTTTTCTTTGGATTCTCAAAAATATAAATAACCCTTGCCATTGTACTGCCCTTAGGCTTGGATGGTCAATACTGATTCAGAGTTTTATATTCTCTCATTGTATCACAGATAAACATTCAATCTCTCATTCCTTCCTCTGTACTTCCTATTATTAGATCTAACAGATCACGAAATCCCAGACCTTAAACGCTTCAACACCACATAATTTTGCTCTGCCTCTTAAGCCAGCCAGCCTTTGGTTATGTGGCTTTTTCACAGTCCTTATTTTTATCAAGGGACAAGAAACCAAAATAATTCTGTTGACCTCGGAGATCAATTTGGGGATTAGATGCATTTCTGGATTCTGGATGAAGGCTGGGGTGAGGGGGAGAGGGGCTACAAGGAGATCCCCAGATCTCCATACTGCAATATCACATTAGAAAGCATTGTAAGCAGGAATTTGCTTTTATTTTTATTTATTTATTTATTGCACATGTACAAGGAACGTGCTTTAAATAAAAGAAAAGCTGAATGGCAAAAATGCCTACAGGGTCAGACAGACTCTTTGCGAGTGGCCAGACAGAACCAAGACACGGGAAAAACAGTCCAGTGCCACTGTGGATCTTGCTGCCAGTTTTTAGGCAAAGAAATAATGCGACCTGTACAGCAGAAAAGGCCTTGCTTCAAAATGGATATAGTAACTCAGTATATATCGGTATCCTTAGACAAACCATCTCTCAGCTTGTTAACAGAGGGTTATATGTCCTGGCAGGTCTCTGGAGACCGCGTTGCACAGACCGAAAACATCTTTGTAGCAGTTTCAACTAACAGGCCTTTCTGCTTTCTAATGGCTCTAAATATATCTTTTGTGATACAAGCCTCTTGAATTGAGCTAGCTGAAGTTTGGTGAGAGACTTATCCCCAAAACATCAGCACACGTTATTTGTACGTGCTCAGTTCAGGAATGCAGTCAATATGGGATTTCTTAAATCAGAATAGATCTGGGAAGAAGTTACATCAAACTACAGAAGGTCAATAACAAGCTTCAGAACAAGCTTCAACACCCCAGCTCCCAGTGGCATTTACAGAGGCTGTTTCAGAGTACTTAACATACTTCATATCCCGTCCACAACTGGTGAAAGAAGTTAGCATTACTCTAAGCAACATTATTTCACAGTCTCTCTGTGAGCAAAAGGAGAAGGCTCAATTTAGCCATAATTTATAATTTAAATAAATAAATAAGCAAGATGCTTACTTATATATATATACGTATGTATGTATGTATGTATGGTAAAGGACTGAAAATAATCTGTATTTTAACTAATTTTGTAATAAATAATGGAAGCATAGGTATGTGTCTTTGTCCCCAGTTAAAAAGCCCCAAGAAATTCATCTCTGCTGGCATTTTGGATAAAATTTTAGCAGAGTCTCCAGTCTGCCTAATTGCTATGATACTGTTCACAGCCTGCCTCAAAGCACAGAACATATGGCATCCTCAAAGGATTTGATATCATTTTTTCTTTAAAACATGCGAGTCAGTTGGTCATTGTTACCTCTCTGTGGAATTACTCAAACAGCTGCTACCTCCCAACTAAGGGGTAAGAAAATCTTTGTCTTTTTTGTTGGTGTTAATTTCACTGACACACTTCTGTCACATAATGAGAGTCAGTAATATGCCTATAATGCATTTTAAATGTTGTACATTTGATCCGTGGTGTAAACAACACTTTGCTGAAGACTGACATGTACAAAGAAATGCTTTTCATGTTGTTTGCAAAGTCGGCTGCATCATGAGGCACACATGTTAAATTGCAAAAACTTCATTTAATATCTAAACCTATATGAATAATGACATTGTTGGTGTTCACTTCTACAGAATCGTGAATGTGACCTTTTAGCCCATTCATAGTGCATAAAATGTATCATATTTAGAAATATTTTAAATTCTTTATCATCAAATAGATTATTTATTTTAAAATTATCTTTTACTTGCCAAATAATAATTTGCCAAAATATTTTTTTTAGTATATGGCTGGGAAGTAGATGTGTCTAACGATACCTTATTCATTCTACATACAGCAAGGTTATGAATTTCATAGTTTTCTGAGTTCTTATCACGGTTCACAGACCCCATCTCTCCTTGATCATCTGGGTATCTCCCCAAATTGAACCTTTTTTTCCCCCCTTTCTATTCTTTCAAACTGACAAATTTTTCATTCTCAACCAGAAGATTAATGAAATAATAACTAAAGTGAGAAAAGAATACACCACCAAAAATACAATGATGAATGGCTGAAAAAAAAATAAAACCAAATCTCACAAAGTAGATAAAAATAAATAAACGGAAATGAGAAAGAGAGATTATCAAATCACTTTTTAAATGAAGTGGTAGGGACATTATTATAGGGATCATCCTAGATTTGGCAAGACAGTTGCCCAAACTGTTTTCCCTATTTTTTCTTTCCTTTTAGTTTTAATTGTATTTCACATTGTTCATGATATATACAATCTTCTCTCACTGTGGAAGAAAACTAGTAAAATATAGTTAAGTTTTAAAGTTTCCAGAACTAACAGATGACAAGGATTATTTTTATAGCCTAAAGACCACAGTTTTATTGCAGCTTACTAATACATAATTTATATTATTATAGAAAAATTGCAATAAGTCCCTCCTGATAATTCAAAGGTTCATATTAAACCAGATTTTCAAAATCTTTATCAAATCCAAAACACCTATATTGAAGAACAGCCTGTTCTGGAAGGAAAAAAAAAAAAAAAAAGACTATAATTTTGCTACATGCTAAGTGCCAACAGCACATTCTTGGCCCTATAACAGATGTGAGTAAGCAGGTAATAAATTACTGAAGAATACTAACTATGTAAAAGATACAAAATGACACAATAAAGGAAAAATTCATAAAGCATATTATCCACAGTACACTATGGCCAGTGGGAATCTTTCCATTAGCTTCAAAGTCTTTTAGATACCTCCTAACAGGCATAGATCAGCAAAGGTTTTGGTTTAATACAAATCCACCCCCACATATACCCCACTTCAGATGTAATGGAAGAGGCAGAGAATACACAAGGTAAATGTGAAACATATTAGAATCCCAGCAAGCATAGCTTTCAACAGTTTCAGAAGTACCAATGATTCAAAGAATTTATTAGAATTTATAATACCCTGGGATATGTCCTTTCATCTTTAGGTCCTGCCCAAAGCTCAAAAATATGAAACACCAAAAAAAAAAAAAAAAATCATCGTGCTGCAATGTGCCATTCTTCCTAGATTTTGATAGTTTCTCCCATTCCCATGCTCTCATAGAAAGACATCCATCATTTTTTTTCATCAAAACTATCTTCTTTGTGTCATGGCTCCCTCCCACAAAAATATTTCTACTAAGTTTTTCTTTTACTTCTATGAAACTAGGTGATTGTTAAGAATATCAAAATCTTTTCATTGGAATCTGAGACAGACACGCATTTTTGCCAAGACATGAAGCAGACATTTCTCAATTATTTCAAATTTCAGGAGTTATAAAAGATAGTTGGATACACGCACATGCACATTTACATTAAATGCATTGGATGGTAAGGATATACTCTTGTCTATAAAGACCATCATCAGCTTGAAAATAAAATTACTAGTGAGGTGACACTATCATTCTCTTATGGTACAGCCAAAAAGTTCCAGATAATTATAATCATTTTACAATTTTCACTGATGGAAGTTAAGAGTTTCCATGGTGCAGAGAGAGAGATTTCCTTGTCAAATTTGTAAGACCTATTTGAAAGAAGCTTTACTACACACTTTTTCAATCATTATTTGCACTGAAGACTAGTAGCGCAGGGAAACCAAAGACATTTAAACAGTAATTCTAGAGGCAGTTTGCCTGCTTATTAGATTGTGCATGTTTAGTGAACATCTTAAAAAAAAAAGAAAAAAAGAAAAAAGACAGAAAGAAAAAGTAACCACAGTGAGTGCATCTATGCAGCACCTGGAGTTAAAAGCTGTATAACAAAGATTATCAATCATTGACTTTAATGCCTTGGCAAGTTGTGAGAGCTCTAAAGGGAGAAACACCTGACATGTACATTTGGTTATACCTCAAAGCTTGCACAAAAAAATAAAGGAAAAAATAAACATACATGCACATGAAGGACAGCCCCATCCCCAAAATGTTCTCTTCTGCCCTACAAGTTCTGGTATCCCCATACAGAAGCCATGCTTTTCCTTTTCCACCTGCTTTTAAGCACAAGAAGGAACTCTCATTCAGATAATGTATCTTCTTCTTAATTTTTATTTATTTATATATACATATATACTAAAATCTGAAGTATTTTTTCCAATAGTCAACTAAAAAGTCAAAAACAAAAAGCCCCACTCTCCTCCAAGTGTGGCATCAGGCTGGGATGGGGCGAAAACAATTTCAAGACTTCAAAAGCCAGTTCAAAAGCCAAATCTCTGTTCCCACAGTAAGTGATAGCTTTTTATTGCCGATGACACTGTAATGGCCCTTTCACACCTTTGTGAACTTTGTTCATTAAGTGCCAGCAACATGCTAAGCAAATGGATGATCTGCTCCAGTGATTCTCAGAGCAGGGGACAGACATTTCTTTCAGCCATTCCAGATGAAGTGGCTTCATCCCCTCCACCATCCTTCTCCCACTCCAGTCCCCAGAACTCACTGTCTCTTCTGCACTGCTGTCCCAGTTACATACAAGTGTCCTATATGACCCAAGACGATATTTTATAAGAAAAGGAACACTGAAGGATGTCACTTTTGAACTGCTACAGATTGATTTCTCAATATCATGCGGTTAACATAAGACTGTAGTTAAAACTCAGTCCGTTTAATGAACTTTAAAAAACAAACAAAAAACAATCTCGAACGTGACTGATTTTAAAATACAACATTCAGCAAGGAAGAATACGGCAGGATAGGAATCTGATACAGTCTGAACTGGCCATCTATACAGCTACGAGACTGCAGCACAGAACTTCAGCCTGCTGTGATCACACATGAATTACAGTCAGTACTCCTTACGCATATGTAAGGCATAACCCACAGCTTCCCAGGTTACACAGAGAGAAGGGAAAAGCTAACACCTCCCTTTCTCACATATGGTGCTAGCATATGCTGAACAGACACCAGAATTGCAGATCTGCAGGCAGGGAAGTAAAACCTCTGCTTCAGTCTGTGGAGTGAAGAGGGTCAATTCCAGCAGCTTAATACTAGCAGTACATTAAAATACAGTAGACTGAGCTCCTATGATAAAATGACATAAAGATTTAAGTGATGATCATGTGATCAGCCAACAGGTCACACTGTTAGAGCTGGTTAGAACTGGTAGGATTATAGAGGTGACAAAATAACTGGGTTTTGGCCTCTTTCTTGAGAAGAAAAAAAAAATTACACACATGATAGGGGAATTATGATGCCCATAAGATAGAATGCTTATTTGCTTATGCCCAGATCATTATCTTGTAGTATTAGAAAATAAAGAAGTGTTTCTAATCTGTATTTCTGAGATGCTAGATAACAAAGCAGAGAGAGTTTTCTAGACTAGACTATGACATAGGTATTGCCTAAAGATTTCAATATTTGGCTTATTTTTTTCCCAGTAGGAAAAAGTATTTGCACTGGTCTTCTGTGGCAAGGTTTTGATAGCCAAAGGTTTTGATAGGTTGTCCTGTGCAAGAAGAGCCCAGCAGCTGCCCCATGTCAGATCAGAAACAGCTCTAAAAGGGATCTGCTGCTGGCCAGAGCCAAGCCAGTGATCAACATTTGTTGTGCCTCTGTAAGAGTGCGTTGAAGATAGGGAAAAAAACTGCTGCACAACAGCAGCTGGGATTAGAGGACTGAGAAAATGTGAGAGAAACATCTCTGTAGCCACCAAGATCAGTGCAGAAGGAGGGCAGGAGGTGCTCCAGGCATGGAGCAGCAGTTCCCCTGCAGCCTGTGGAGAGGCCCCTGGTGGAGCAGGCTGTCCCCCTGCAGCCCAGGGGTCCCACATGGAGCAGATCTCCATGCTGCAGCCCCCCCGTGGAGGAGCCCCCGGTGGAGCAGGTGGATGTGGCCCGGAGGAGGCTGCGGCCCATGGAGAGCCCCCGCAGGAGCAGGCCCTGGGCCAGAGCTGCAGCCCATGGAGAGGAGCCCACGCAGGAGCAGGGGTCTGGGGGGAGCTGCTGCCTGTGGGGGACCCATGCTGGAGCAATTTTCTCCTGATGGATGGACCCTGTGGTACTGAGCCATGTGAGAGCAGTTCTTGAAGAGCTGCTGCCTGTGGGCAGCTCCCGCAGGATCAGTCAGGAAGGACGGCATCCCGTGGGAGGGACCCCATGTGGAGCAGGGGCAGAGAGTGACCGTGAAGGAGCAGCGGAGACGAAGTATTAGGGACTGACTGCAGCCCCCATTCCCTGTTCCCCTGCACTGCGGTGGTGGTTTTACAACTCTTCAGGAACTGCTCCAAATATGGGTCCGTACCACAGGGTCCATCATGGGCTGCAGCATGGAGATCTGCTCCATGTGGGACCCATGGGCTGCAGGAGGACAGCCTGCTCCACGAGGGGCCTCTTCACAGGCCGCAGGGGAACTGCTGCTCCATGCCTGGAGCACCCCTTGACCTCCTGCACTGACCTTGGTGTCTGCAAGGCTGTTTCTCATTTCTCACTCCTCTCTCTCCTAGCTGCTCTTCTGCAGCAGTTTTGGTTTTTTGGGTTTTTTTTTGGTTGGTTGGTTGGTTGATTTGGATTGGTTTTGTTTGTTTGTTTGTTTGTTTTCGTTTTTTCCTTCCTTAAATATGCTCTCACAGAGGCACAAACAACATCACTTATTGGCTCGGCTCTGGCCAGCAGCAGGCCCCTTATCTAACATGGGACAGCTTCTGGATTCTTCTCACAGAAGCCACCCTTATGGTCCCCCACTACCAAAACCTTGCCACATAAACCCACTACAGCTGCTCAGGGGCAGGAGGTAGAAGAGGGTGGATGGGAGAAAGGTGTTTTCAGTTTGCTTGAAGTTTCTCACTGTTCTAGTTTGTTACCATGAGGCAATAAATTACTTTATACTCCCGGATGCTGAGTCTGTGTTTTGCCCATGACAGGGCAAAGGAAGTAACAGGGAGTGATCTCCCTGTCCTTACCTCACAACCTTTTTTTTCCAGTGTATTTTCTCTCGCATTATGTTGAGCACAGTGTGGTGGTGCCAAGCAGCTCATCGTTGTTAAACCACCCCAGTATCCCACAATTCATTTAGTGAAATGGCAAAAGATATTTTCCTGTCATGTTACTGAACTCCAGATTTTTACTATGGGGGGTGAAAACTACTAAAAAGTTCCCTGATGGGGTTTAGACTACTGCCTGTTCTTATTGGTTATTCAAAAGAGATGGCATGCTTGCACCCAAAAATATATATTCTCGCTGTATAGGCGTAACACAGAGTTCTGGGCTCCAACCCACTGTCTTAGGAGATACTGATTTTATGTGCCCAAATCACATCTGTAATTACAGAAAATCAGGTAGGAAGAAAAGCTACTATAAATGTTGTGGCAAACCTAAGTACCTGATAAATGTAGTTAGCATCACTTTGGCCCATCTTGACATATCAGCCACATTCAGCATCTGCTGAGAAAGAGTGAAACTTTATTAATGCTGATCAAATAGCTTATAGTCAGCTTCACAGAAGCATTACAGGGGTGATGCTTCCTTGGTGTTTCTCATCTCCCAGAAATGCAAGTAGAATCTCTCCTTAGCCCAGACTTCTAAAGTGATTCCAGACTGTTAAATCAGGAAAAAGCAATTCACTGTTTTTAATTCTTTCCATAGGTTAATTTTCTAAGAGTGCAGTGACCTGAATTGATTCATCAAGGAACAGATGAGCACCAGTGCCAGCAAGGACAAAATTCCTGGTAAGAAACCCAGGATGCCTGATAGCTACTTTCCGCAGCAGCAAGCCATTAGATCACTCCAGAAACTTGGTGTAATCTCAGCCCGCGTTGCTAGCTATGGCCAGAGAAGAGAAGAAACGGCAAGGAAGACAACTAATAGAAGCTTTTTATCCAGCCTTTCACAGCAATTGGTGAACTATTAATTCAGCCCATCTTTTGCATAGGCAGGCACAGAAGTGCTTCTTTATAGCTATAGACTAACACTTAAATTTAAAAGCACTACAGAGACACTTTAGAACAGAGCACTAATTTGACAACTTTAGAAGCAGCAAGTGAGTTCAGATATGGAAAATTTTTTCTGGCTATATTATTATCTTGGCTGGAAAGCTAAAAAAAATGAAAGCAAAAGCAGCCTGCAATATGCCAGGAAAGCAATTGATCTAAGCTAAACTTGGAAGTCCATTCTAGTTGTACAGAAATCTAAGAACAGCTTTATCCCAATCTACTGACAGCCTACTCACTCAGAAGAAAATTTTGAAGCCCTATGTCAGGGAAACCAGGCATCCAACCACAAAGCAGCTTAAAAAACAAAAGAATTAAACAAATTGGCTGTACACTTTGCTCCAAAAATATTTCACAGAGTTTAATAATCCTGCCAAATATTAACTTTTTGTTTTCAAACAATAGTTCAGGGAACATATGCCTCTACAGATCTCTACAGCATACACAGTTGTTTGTGATATCATGTCTTGAAGTGAACTTCCCATATGACTTTAAAAAAAAAAAAAAAAATCAAGGAGAGGACTTGGCAATTATTGCCTCCATAGGATCCATCATTTTATAAATGAAAATACAGTGTTTCTTAAAAATTAAATACCAAACATTATAACTTATTTCAGAATCTTAGGCAGAATGTCAGTCCCTTCCTTAGCATTAGCAACAAAAGGAAACATTTCCAAAGCTGGTTCTCTGGTGCCGCTGTCCAGTAATTTCATCATCTTCAAATTGTATTCTCTTTTACACCAGCACAGTGAAAGAGCCTTAAAAGATTTTGTAAAGGGATACATTGCAGTTATCCATATAATGTCAATAAATGATGTACCAAAAATTAACAACACCCAGCTTGCTTTCTTTCAGTTACCCATCATTCATCTTAGCTTTAAACATCCAAAGATGGGACTAACTTTGCTTTGTTAGAATTTTTTTGAGGTATTTGTTGTTGTTCTTCGTATGTTTTAACTAAAACACATGGACACCATCATGATTTCACAAAATGAACACATTTAGTGAAGAATAAAGTACTTTCTGGGATCACATATTAGAGTAGAATTGCTTTTTAGATAAGAGTTATGTAATGATCATTCTCTGTAGCTATATATGACCATGGGGATGCCATGCTTCTATTCAGTAGAAATGCAAAGCAACTCTCTTTGCTGTACTCAAGTGATGCCAGACAGCAGAGATTTAATTTTGTTTTTTTTTTAATTGCTTAAAGGAAATACTGAGAACACTCTGGCAGAAAAGGAAGAGACAGCTGGTGGGGTCAGGGAGAAAAGGAAAATGTACCAACTTAATTTTCCCCTTCAAGCCAAAATCTATAGTAGTTGTAATAATTGAAAACAGACACAACTGTGTCAGATACCTTAAATAATAACACACTACCAATAAAATGATTAAACAAATTTCTGATGTCGGAGAGATTCTGCCTGCATTTCTGGGAGATGAGAAACACCAAGGAAGCATCGTCCCTGTCAATGATGATAAGCTATTTGATCAGCATTAATAAAGCCATAGACTGAACTGGAACTGTGATAAACTGAAACTGGAAAAGTGATAAATTCAGCATAAGCAGTCCACAGGAAATCATTTTATATACATTGTGCATACACCTCTTCTCTAAACAAATTCTTGCCCAGTTATAGGTAGCAACTAGTCCCAATTGCTGCTGAAAATCCACAAAAATCCACAAAAATTAGAAGATCAGTTTAATACTGGACATCCAAGGTGATGTTGATGAGAGTAAGATTATCGAGTTTGACATTTTTACACTAACTCAGTTGTGAGTTATGTGGGGATTAAAAAAATATCCACACCATTTTTTCCCAAGTGATACACTATTGCAGCTTCAGTCAACAAAACAGCTGCCCCAGCTGTCCTCAGACTTTCCACAAAGAATCTGTAGCCTTCCACAGGCTGTAGCCAATTCTACACAGAAAGGAATGTCCCAGACCCCAAAGTGGAATAACTCAACCTCATGTTTAAACTGATAACAATTACATCTACTAAGCACTCATCACCACGTCAATTAGAGTCATTACTACCATCCCATAGCACAAAAAAACAGTAATACTACTGTAAGATTTTTTTAAATATAAAGCCACTAAAATCTACATAAATATTAGCT
The DNA here is from genome assembly GCF_009769625.2 of Cygnus olor. Lineage (NCBI taxonomy): Eukaryota > Metazoa > Chordata > Aves > Anseriformes > Anatidae > Cygnus > Cygnus olor. The sequence continues at coordinate 46,932,166 of NC_049169.1, forward strand.
ATTTATTAGTCAAACTAAAAAGCTACAAAAAAAAACATGAAGATCTCTCTGTAGAACTACACAGATAGATACTTTACCTCAGCCTTCTCCATGGCAAACTGCTATTGCAATCTGATGTTCACACTTAACCTGCTATTGTGTACTATGGGTCCATACCACCTCTCAGCTGGAAGGCCAGGAAACAGCTGAGAAATGATAAAAAACATTTCTTTGAACCACCTCCTAGCACAAACGAACTACCATTTTTACACTGCTTCTTTACATTGACAAATATCCTAACAGCTTAACTGCACTTTCTTGTGGACAGACCACAGAAAATTTGCAATCAGATGCTACATCACAGCTAGGATGCCACAGCTAACTAACGAGCACTAGACATTATGGCTGCATGATGCTCAGCCATGACGTCAGGGCTCTGGTCCATTACCTCCATCCTATTATTCAGGTCCAGAATAAGCATGTTCTGGGTGACCACCAGTTCACTACATGGCATGACAAGGCCTGAGATCTCCATACATGCACAGCCAAGGACTATTCATATCCTTCCTTCTATGTGCAGTTTCCAAGATCAATATGAATATACACTAAATTAGAGAGAGAAGGATGGAAGGAAGGAATCATGTTGAGCTAACGCACTTTTTTAATATACCACATGCAAAAGATTTTCTCTGTCAAACTGCAGTCTGTCAAATCTGGTTGCGGTTATTTATTTACAATTTTTTGAGCCTACTAATATTTCCATAAATGAAACAATCCCCAGATAAAATACGTTAGCTAGAGGAATATTATAGAAACCTATAAATGATCTTCCAAGAGGAAAAAATAAAAATTTACTAAGAATATATAGTGTATTGAGACTAAGGCATGTCAATATATTTTAAAGAAAAGGAAGGATTCCAGTGATGACCTGAAAGGACTATAATTTACAGGAAGAAGAAAGCAGATTTCTTAGATGTACTCTTAAAGAACTGATCTTCATATGGCATCGTCAGGAGAGAGTGCTAAAACCAACCAAACATACAACACGTCTAAACCAGACAGACGCCTCAAGCGAAACCATTAAAAAAGAGCCTATCTAAACATGGAGTTTCTGTTACCAAAAGTCAAATATTTTGAAAAACAAATGCCCTGTATAGTGAGTTGAATTCTTTAAACCTCCAATTCAAGGATAAATTTACCCTGACTGCCAGTAGAACTATACTGTCTCGACTCCCACTGATATAACTAGTTCTCCCTAATGGAAATGTGGAATGGCACTGAATTTCTGAAAGCCTCTTGGTAAAACTGGAATTCCCAGAGTTCTCAGGCTGCTTGCTACATGGCAGGGAGATGCGAAAATTTAGAAAAACTGTATTTAAGACCAAATGCTGATGATTTTCAGGGCATTGGGAAAAGTCAAGGAAGACCACAGTCTTCATGCAGCCCACCAGACACTGCAGCAAAGCGTACACTCTGGGCAGCAGTCTGTTAAAACATTTGCATTTCTCTGAGCTAGCATCTTCCAATGAAAAATTATTTATTCCAAATTTCAACAGATTTTCAAAAGAGTTACAAACAGCAAGAAAATGATAAATTCAAAGTCACTCAAGTATTCAGTGGAAGACTAGGAATAAAACTCTGCAGACCCTCCATCTGTAGTTGTGGTCTGTTACCACAAAATATTCCTCCTAAATTCTCCACCTGCTGCACCATCCTGACTCATAATGTCTCAACTTCCTGTGAGGACACACAAGACTGGGGATCTGGTCTTGTTGGGTGTGAGAAATCATAAAAGATGAGGAACATTTTGATTTCACTGGGTTATTTTTCAGCTCAATCAGCCCATTAATTCAGTCACTGTACATGACGGTAAAAGCACTTGCGCCAATAAAACTGAATGCGTGACAGTGGAAATGTGCAGCAGGGAGCAGCAACATCAATCTGAAACTGCCAGAACATTTTACAACATCAAACCACAGTCTTTTCATTAAATTAATTAACATTCATTTAATTAACAAGTGAATTAAATAACTCCGCTTTTAGAGATGTAAATCCATGATGTCAGTACAATCCTAGACTCAAAACAAGCTCAGATCCTAATGTGCTACATCTGCTCTTGAGCAGATACTGCATGCAAACGCTAGAAATACTTAACAAGGTCAGAATCTCTCAGTATCACGTGGGATTAGAAACACGTTACATCTCTTCATCAGAAGCCTTCAGAAAGTCTAATCTGGAAAAATAAGTCGTGCTACATCTTCCTGCTGTAGTGTAGCAACACTGCTTTTCAGGTCCAGAGCTAAGCGGTTACCATTAGCTCCGGAGGGATCCACATCGCCTTCTCTTGTGCAGCATAAACATGCCACTGCAGTCCCGAACAGCTTCGAGTCTGCTTTCCATTGTTAGCCAAGAGGTGGAAATATGTTTTTGAAATTTAGGATAATAATCAATATAAGCGCTTCTGGGAATACAAATGCTACAGTTTCCCAGTGTTACATTTCTTAGATTGCCTCAGGTGAGATGAAATGTATATCCATGCATCAATTCTGTGGATTCTCTTTACCATCTTTTAGATTTATCTTTTATGTTATGATTCTCTTTTACTTCTTGGTAATGCTTTGCTTGCAGAACATTATAACACATCAAGTACCTTTTACACTCATGCAAGTATTCATATCACCAGTCTTAATTTTTCTTTAACAAAGACCGTCGGCTGGTGTTTTGGGGGATAGAATTTTTAATCCGGAAAAAAAAAATATATATATATATATGTGCATCAAGACTATGTCACATTTTAAAACTATAAGAGTAGTGTAGGTAATCAGTTCAGTATTCTGCATTCAAACCTAAACAAAAGCAATAGTTAGAAATTTCACTAGACAAAAGGATACAATGCTGATAGATTATATGTTGATTTACATGAACTTCAACATATTGAGAAGCATTACAAACCGTTTAATCTACCATCAGAGTAGAAAACATTTAGGAATGAAAAAAAGACCAATAGTGCTTCATACACAATTTGGCTTTAGGGACCAGATGTATTATAGCTTCCATATGTCTCAGACTACTAAATGCATTTTTAATGGCAAGCTCTTGCAGAGAAGAATCTGCACAATAGCTTTAGTACTTTGTCAAAAGGCAAAAATCATTTCTTCTAGATTTGCCCTGAACTTTATCTCAATGATGTTTCTGCATATTCTGGAAGCCCCACAGGAGTCATAGCAGGGACTGAAGTGTCAAAGTGCTCTTGTGGACTTTTCTGTTTCCTTACAAATCATAATAAGCCTTTCTGAATATTCTACCAATGTCAGGGGCATTAAATATAAATCACTGTTCTTAAGACTCAGCATCTCAGGCCATACTGACTGATAAGGCCCTGTGTATTGAGTCTTTCCACAGATACTGATAGATCATTAGCACTGGAACACTACCAAATCAATTACCCATTTGCATATCAGAACAAAACTGTTCCAACAAAAACAATTGCCCCTCAAACAGTGTTCTGGGTGCTGCAGTTCCTCAGCCCTTCAAATTAAGAATATTTTTTTCTTGTTCAGTATTGACACTAACGGCCCCAGAGATCCTCAGTGGAATCAAAACCAGCAGAGTCCTAAATTTCATTGTGCAAGCACAAACTCCAGATAAAAAACACACAGAATATTCATACCTGAAAATTATTTTTGTCAATAGGAATAGAGGGCTAAGCAACTGTTCAACCCGACTTGCCATATGGCACACACTTGTACTCTTGCATTGTGCATCGCTTGTTTTAATATTCTTTTTTATTATTATTATTCCTTCCTTTTCTCTCCTATTAAACTGTCTTTATCTCAAACCATGAGTTTTACCTTTTTTTTTTTTTTTTCCTGATTCTCTTCCCCATCCCACTGTGGTGGGGGGAGTGATTGAACAGCTGTGTGGTGATTAGCTGTCTGCTAGGTTAAACTACAACATGTAGGATGAATAGCATTCCTTTAATAAAAATTGCAATGCTCCCATGATTTAACAGACAAAATTCTATTTTTTATAAAAGTGATCTAGATACACAGGACCTCCACTCTTATTGAGTGTTTCTTAACTCTGAGTTTCTTAATTAAGTAGATTACCTGAATGGGTTATCATGGACAATTGAGCCACTACAAGCTTCTACATGCACTTACCATGTTTCTAGTGCAAAAGAAACATACTCCATACTCAGACAAATTAACCTGGATTTGCTGCATGTTAGCAGCACATGCACAGACTGTTTACTGCAGTGATTTTGAACCAGCCATAACCTGATAGCATACTTGATACCATAGAGTAATATTTGCACATCTAAAAACATGGGCTCAAGATACAAGTTAATGCTAAGTAATATAACAATATTTTTTAAAATAAGATAAGTCTCAGTGAGTTACTTTTGCTAGCAGAAAAAAAAAAAAAAGAAATTAGCATACAGGAAGGGGTAGTTCTGTTACAACCCATGAGAATAATGAGATCCCTAAACTTGTATACTCATGGCTCCTAATGGTTTAATTGCATGAAGAAGTTCCAGAACTTCTGAGGCAAGCTGGAAATTCCCAAAGCGAAGATCTGGAAAGGTAGTTTCAGGGAGGGAAAAGATTTTTACCTTAGTTGTCATGGCTTATCAAAAGAGATCAAATTCAATTGCAAGCTAAAGAAAAATTTCCTTACGTTTTGAATACCAAATATGTTTTATTTCTATCTATCATCTGCAATAAAACTCCATCTGAAGTACCTTAAAAAACATTCTGCCTCTAATCATTATTTTTCTGCTCTTAGAATCCTGTAGAGAGCAATCATTGTATTATTGTCAACAATGGTAGAAGTTAACAAACAAATATCCTCTTAGAAAATTCTGTATGCATATTTTATACTTGGGAAAAACAAGCTTCTTCTAACTCATTAACAGGAAAAATATGATGTTTAAATCAACTACTAGATTTACAAGACAATTCACAGAGACTTGCACTGTTAACTATCAGATTTATTGCAAATGATTTATTGTTATTAGAATGGCTCTTGATTCTGTAATTTGCTCTTTGCTAAAGCAGATTCCACCATTTTTGACATTCAAAGTTCTGTGTTCGTGCAAACATGTGCTTGCATGGATCGGACTGAGTGATGAGGATGTCAGTTAACTAACAATAGGACAAATATATATATATATATATATATATATATATATATATATACACACTTTAGTATACTTTAGTTACCAGTCAGTTATTCTGAAATCAAAATGCAACATCCAAACACTCTTAATCTGAACAAAGGAACAAGGAAACAGAGATGAGGATTTATTCATTTATTTTAGTTGTGCTTGTTTTCTTAGGTGTGATCAACTTAGCTATGATCCTCTTTTTGTGTTGGTTTGAAAAAATAAAACCATTTGATACTGGAGAAAAAGAATATGAAAAACTCCCATCACACCTGCTTCAGAACAAATGGGTGAAGGTCGTTTGTAAACCAAATAATACAAGCTCAGAATTTCATGGTAAAGTCTAGTTGTTCTTCATGGCTTCGAATGGCTTTAAACTAAACGAGGGGAGATTTAAATTAGAGGTTATGAGGAAATTCTTCACTCAGAGGGTGGAGAGGCACTGGAATAGTTTGCCAAGAGAAGCTGCAGATGCCCCATCCCTGGAGACATTCATGACCAGGCTGGACAAGACCCTGGGCAACCTGATCTAGTCGGTGGCATCCCCGCCCATGGCAGGGGGTTTGGAACTAGATGATCTTTAAGGTCCCTTCCAACCTGAGCCATTCTATGATTCTATAATCCATTTCTCCTCCCAGTAAACCTGAATTTCTTTTTCCTCTGATAAGCATTCATAGAATCATAGAATATCTCAAGTTTGAAGGGACCTACAAGGATCACCAAGCCCAACTCCTGGGTCTGCACAGGAGTGTCTGCACCATATGTCTGAGAGCATTGTCTAAACGCTTCTTGAACTCTGGCAGGCCCAGTGCTGTGACAACTTCCCTGCGGAGTCTGTTCCAGCGCCCAATCACCCTCGGTGAAGAATCTTTTCCTAATATCCAGCCTGAACCTCCCCTGCCCCCTCCATGCCCTTCCCTTGGGTCCCATCGCAGTCACCAGAGAGCAGAGCTCAGCACCTCCCCTCTGCTGCCCTCATGAGGAAGCTGCAGGCCGCCATGAGGCCTCCCCTGAGTCTCGTCTTTCTTAAGCTGAACAATCCAAGTGACTTCAACCACTCCTCGTACATCTTGCCCTCTAGACTCTTCACCATCCTTGTAACCCTCCTTTAGATGCTCTCTAATCGCTTTATATCCTTCTTATATTGTGGTGTCTAAAACTGCACACACTACTCAAGGTGAGGGAGCACCAGAGCAGAGCAGGACAGTCACTCCCCTTGTGACCAGCTAGCAATGTTGTGCTTGATGCACCCCAGGGTATGGTTGGTCCTCTTGGCTGCCTGGGCACACTGTTGAGTTGTATTCAACTTGCTGTCAATGAAAACTGTCCCCCTGCCTGTACATATATCCAGGGCTGCCCCTTCCCAGGCACATAATCCAGCACTTGCTCTTGTTAAACTTCATACTGTTGCTGGTTGCCCAGCTCTCTAATTTGCCCAGATCTCTCTGCAAGGCCCCTCTACCTTCAACAGAGTCAACAGCACCTCCCATAGTATCATCTGCAAACTTACTCAAAACACCTTCTAGTCCAAGTTATTTATGAAAACACTGAAGAGATATATATCCTCTGTCCACCTATATCCAAGTCATTTATGAAAACATTGAAGAGAACAGGCCCTAAAATGGAGCCCTGGGGAACCCCACTAGTGACTGCTTGCCAGCCTGATGTAACCCCATGTACTATAACCCTTTGAGTCTGAGTCATTAGCCAATTATTCACCCATCACATTATGTTTTTATCTAGCTGTATGGTGGACATTTTGTCCAGAAGGGTACTGTGAGAAACAATATTGAAATCTTTACTGAAATCCAGAAAGATTACATCAGCTGGCTTCCCTTGGTCAATTAGATGGGTGACCTTGTCACAAAAGGAAATTAAGTTTGTTAAGCAGAACCTTCCCTTCACGAACCCATGCTGCCTATGACTGATGACTACATTGGTCTTCAGGTGTTTTTCAATATCTCACAGAATAATTTTCTCCATAATTTTACCAGGCTCTGAGTGAGACTGACAGGTCTGTAATTACCAGGGTCTCCTTTGGAAATTGGAACAATGTTTGCCAGCTTCCAGTCAACCAGGACCTCTCCAGGTTCCTAAGACCATTGAAAAATAGTTGAAAGAGGTCTTGTGATGACATCAGCCAGCTCTCTGGGTACCCTGGGATGAATCCCATTGGGCTCTATAGACCTATATACATCTAGCTGGAGCACCAAATCCCACACAAGTTCAGGGTAGGCCGGGAATTTATCATGACCGTAGTCACAATCCTCCAACTCAGTGCACCTGGCATCACAGCCCATCATTGGTGTTGAAGACAGAGGTGAAGAAGGAATTAAATGTCTCTGCTTTGACTATGCCCCTGTTTGTGAGGTGACCATCCTCATCAAGGAACAGACCAATGTTTTCCCTGATCCTCCTTTTCCTATTAACATTATTAAAAATAAAAATAAATAAATAAATAAATAAATAAATAAATAAATAAAACAAAACACTTTATTGTCCCCCACAGTACTGGTTAGCTTCAATTCTAATTGAGCTTTGGCCACATTAATTTTCTCCTTACAGGTGTCCCAGTAGTCCTCCCATGTCACCCAAGCTTACTTGCAGTGGCCATACACTTTATTTTTTCACCTAAGCTCTAGAAGATCATCCCTGCTCAACCAAGCCAACCTTCTGGCCCACCTACTTTATGTCCAACATTTTGGAATTGCCTGTTCCCGCGCTCTTAGGAGGTGGTACTTAAAAATTGACAAACACTGATTGATCCCAATGTTTTCAAAAGCAGTTTCCCAGTGGACCTTACTAACTTGTTCCCTGTACAGTCTGAATTCTGCTCTCCTCATATCCAGGGTTGAAGTTTTGGTGGCAGTTTTCCTGCTATCACCAAAGTTTTTAAACTCAACTACTTCATGGTCATTATGGCCAAGATAGCCACCAATTGCCTAGTCACCCAGAAGACCCTCTCTGTTCACAAGCAACAGATCTGGGAGGGCACCTTTCCTAGCCGGCTCCCTTAGTACCTGTACCAAGAAGTTATCATCAAGTTGTTTGAGGAATCTCCTGGACCTCTTTGTATCAGGTATGTGATATTCACCAGTTAACGTCTGCAAAATTGAAGTCCCCCATAACAACAAGGGCAGCTGATCTAGAGGTATCTCTTAGTTCCTTAAAAAATAATTAATTGGTGTCATCATCCTGGGTCGGTGGTCTATGGTAAACTCTAACAATGACATCACCTTTACTTGCTTGACCAGAGGCTCTCAGCCATGTCACTGCCAACTACAAGCTCCATACAGTCCAGCCCCTCTGGCACCATCACCCCGCCTGCCCATTCTGAAGAACCTATAACTGTCCATCGTAACCTAACAGTTACAGGACTCTTCCCACCAGGTTTCACTTATGCTAATTATGTCATAGCTCTGGGACTGAGCCAAGGCTTCTAGCTCCTCTTGCTTGTTCGTCACGCTGCGTGCATTGGTGTAGAAACATTTCAAATGTGCTTCATTGTACCCATCACCTCATGGAACAGACTGATGGACCTCACTAGCATACAGCCCCTCAGATTTTGGCATTCCATCCCATAACTTATCACCCTTGGGGATTGCTTATTGGCAATTAGAAAAAGTAAAAATTTTATGAAAGAAAGAATTTGCGCATGGTACACTCTCTTAAAGCATCCCAGCTGTCAGAAACAGTTTACTTATAATAGTGTTACATCAAAGCTCTTATCCGAGTAACTGTTTATTACCTTTCTCCCTTCCTCTGTCAACCCTAGCAGATTAGTTCATTCATTATTAAAACCTTCACAAACACAAGATCTTAAACATTTAAATACCTCAAAGACTACTCTTCAGAATGCCTTTGTTCCTTAAAGAAACTACAAACAGTGAATAATTTTGCAGTAGCTTGGGTTTGCTACAAGCATGGAAACAGATCTTAGTTGCTCTAGTGTAATCACAAAGCAAAGATTCTGTAACAGTGCCTTTAATACTGGATGTAAGAGATTATTTTCATTTAAGTAGCATGACAGCCACAGCACCTTAACGGATAAAGGCCAAGGTCAGATGCAAATACATGGCATATGTATAATACGTTACTCTCTGAAACCAAGTATATGGGTCTGCACCATCTACAGAAAAACTTCTAAAACTAGATAAGGCTTCTATATAAATAATTAATACTCTCAATTGGCAAGAGTTCTGTAGAGACATTGAACATTTTTTGTGTAGTTGCAAATTACTGAATTTCCAGTGAAATTGGTACAGTCAACATCATGTATCACCTTAGAAGACAGGAGGCAAAATACAAGGGAAAGATTAAGATAGTCAGAAGTTTTCTACCCTTATGTGGGTTTACATAAAATGCTCTGCAGTCAGAGTCCTACAGTGCTAAAATCATCACTTGGTGTTGCCAGGCTTCCTGACCATGCAGAAGCAAGAAAGCTGAAAGAACTACATGAAGTCTGGGTTTGGAGAGATTTAGAACTTTAGAAATCCCTCTTTTGCAACTCCTACCAAGGAAAGATTCAGGAATTTGGTGTTCCTCCACCATGGCAGCAAAGGCACAGTCAGAATATGTTAAGTCATAAACCAAATAGATCCTAGTATTTCTAGTATTTTAAAAGCTGCAGTTGTAATGTTATCACTGTATCATAGTAATATTCCAGTAGTCTTTTTGGAAGAACCTTAACTTTCCAGACTTTGATACGTACAAGGAACATTATTTAGTAGTTTAAGATATATATATATATATATATGTATATTCAATTTTCCTTTTTAAGCCAGAAACAGAAACAGCATTTAAAACTTCATTAAATATATATATGTATCTTTATTTCAACTAGTTTGTTAATTGAATCCTCATCTTAAAAAGGCATACCATATATCTTGTATCCTAACCAAACTATATACCTAGCTTCTAAAAAAATACCTAACTTCTATCTCAGAGACAGAGTTGAAGTGGCTGAGGCACAATTAGTTATCGATGGCCCATGATGCTCTGACATAAGGTCAATCAATTATAAAACCAAGGTAACTCTACATCATGTCATTTAGTGGCTATTTGATGAAGTAGGAGTAATGTTCATATTTCATCAGTGTAATGACATAGTGTACTACATACTAGGAAAATATATACCCTGCAGAACACTCAGCCTATTAGACTGCCAATAGGAAAAGGAAAGTAGGCAATGGGACACTGACTTTTACCTCAGTTCAATAATTTCCAAAAGTATTACTCAAGATTCTCAAGGACAACCAAATTAGATCTCCTTCATCCTAAATAAAATATTCATAACACAGTTTCTTCCCATTTAGAATCTGTACAACATATCAACTCCCCTGACTTTATAGTGAAAGAATATATTTTTTCTATATTCCATATATTTTCTATATTCTTTTTCTATATTCAGAATGAAACTCTTTATGTCTATATATACTAAAGGACTCCAACAAACTCAAACATCAAGCAAATTATACATAACAGAGTTTCTTTCATCCCCTCCCACCCAGTAATAGAAGAATACTTGAGGTTAAAAAACAAGATGCAGGAGAATAAAGGACAGCTAATAAGCTGACTATTTACAACATCAGATAGATAGGTTATTTATCTATTTACTTAAGGTAATCTATTGTAATCAAAGAAGAACACCTTTTTTATAGGAAAATCCTATCGTCATTCCTATCCTTCATGGTTCCTGAAAAGTTCACCAAAACACCAGAGAAAGAAGAATTAGATTGATTTTAATCCAAGTTTCCAAACAACCTGTGACAAAGTTCCCTGTTGAAGACTTAAGGAAACTAAATCAACATTCAGTGTAAAAATAAGATCACACTCTATCAGAGAAAAGAAACTAGACAAGAACTGAAACCCCTAAGCTGTTAATTCTCTTCTTCATTCTTTTTTTTTCTTTGTTTTAAGATATCATTGAAAACTAGCACCTGAGATAAAACTTACGAAACAAAAATACTGGCAGTGACATATTCATGAAAATTGCTTTAGAGAATTTTGCTTAAAGAGCTTTAAAGAAATAAAGACTTCAAGACACTTTGAAAAACACTTTGAAAAAGTGTCTTGAAGAGTGAAAAATAAAGTTTTAGTCTAAAAGTTAGGATATTAGTGTTTTATTAATAGAAGAATCCCAAGGCAAAGCAGCGTGTATATATATATGTGTGTGTGTGTGTATATGTATATAAAAATAAAAATAATAAAAAACTTATCTTGAAAAAGTAAACAACATATAATTTGAAAAAAACATTTTGTCCTTCTTAGAGTAATATTAAGTAATGTATTAAATAGTCTAATCATATTGATCATCTTTGTACCATAAATCATAGATCTGAAAATTGATCACCAAAAACAATCAGGAAATTATCCTCTAGGATAATTCTAACCACACAGCCTCTGTGAAAAGAAACTTCCTTTTCAAAGCCTTGGTTAAAGGTCAAGACAATCTGCATTATTTATCTTCCACTGCTATAAGGTGCATAAGTTTTAACTTCCATAAAACCACATCTGATAATCAGGCAGTTTTCTTTTTCCTCACTGCCTTTAGAGTCTTTGGAAGAAGAGAGAAACTTCCTTACTGAATTTAAAGTATATGACGTCTTCACATCTGAGGGTAAATATCCAGCATCCTTTTTTTTTTTCTCTTGAAATTTTTCCCCTTCCCTCATCAAAGTAAGTGGGAAATTTTCAAAATAATTGAATGCAATACACAGGAGTGCAGAAGTAAGTAGTAACAACGTGACAAAATCTCTTGATAGTTATCTATGTTAGCAAAAGTAGAAGATGCAGAAGTAGAAGAGCTGAGAAGCTCTGCAAGGCATTTCAGAAAAAAATGCTAGTTGACAACAGCTGCAGAAAAGAACATTTCAATCATTGCTACATGTTGATGGGCTCTTAAGCTGCAACATTGTTAAAGGAAAAAAATGTTAGTATGAGTGAAAAAAGGGTTTGACAGCAATATTCAATAAAAATACTGCCCAGCTTCATTATGAATATGTTATAAAATTAAGGTATATCATTTAGACTATATTCACACCACAGTACATGTTCTGTATGGGTCCTCATTTCAGCTTCTTCTGAGAAGTGTAATTGTTAATAAATATTAAAAACTTTAAAAGTCCAAAGAAAATCAAATTCGAAGAAAATTAAAAAAAAAAAAATACTTTTCAGGTTATAAGTGGAAAAGCAATGTGATACAAATAAACTAATACAAATGAGAATATTTTCAGTGCTGTTAGGCTGTATAAACATTTACAGGGCGTACAGACCCCCAGTAAATTGCAACAGAAGCAAATAGAAGGATATGGTCCTCTATGGAAGTATCATTAGCTACTCTTCCATTATGGAAACCTTATACTTCCCTCTGAAGGTAAAAAGCAAGACATGGAATGAAGACTACTGGTCTAATCCACTCAAGAAGTTTCCATTTCAGTTCATTTTTCACCAAATTTATTGTAACTATAACACACGTTATGACATAATATACCACACCATCTTACAATGGCAACATGTTCAGTTTAGTGTGCTGAAAAAATGGAGAGTGAAGATACAAGTGAACTGATGACAGGGAAGAATTTGGTAACAAATTGAATAGATATTATACAGATAGTAGATGATATTTGTAACCATGCTGTGAATAGTTAGAAAACATATAGTTGTATCTATAAGCCTGTATTATTCTTCCAAGATTTCGTAACGTAACATTTATTTGATATCAAACAAAAAGCGAAAAAAAAACTAGTTCATAAATGCTGACACAACCTAAAGTGTAGAAGAAAATGAATTAAAATAACCGTTCAGTATACAGGTCATATGTCTAGTGATGTGCATCATGCAAAATAGAAGAATATGTTGGGTCTTGCTCTGGAGTAGGCATTTCTTGTTCATCAAAGAATGCACGAACAACCTCATTTAGAATAAAGATTTATTTTAAGAATAAAGATTCATATGGGTCAGAGTCAATTCAAATATGTCCTCTTATTCAAGAGGCTCTGCAAATTTAAGAGACTGCCAGCAGTTAGTCTGAACATTTTGAAAACTGTCTATTCATTCCATCTTTTCTATTTCAGTCTGGATAAGGGACACAAGACTTAGTGACCCAGCTTGTCAGACCCCTCACTGATTGAAGATGATATATGTGGTGTTAGTTTCGGAACTCCAGATTCCTACAAAAATTGGTGGTTTTTTTCCTCTCTCTAAATGGAAGTGATAAGATTTACTTGCTTACTCAGAAGGTAAGTTCCCTATGAACAAATTTACTGGAGTGCAGGAGAATTGCTTTCCTGTTGACTTCTACAGGGAACTCTTACAAATTTTATTGAACATAACACTTTCTGAATTTATATAAATAATTCTATTAAATTGCTTTTCTACAATTTATTTTATAGAGCAGTTTGCACAATTTTACTTACATAAACTGTAAGTGGACTAGTCTCGCCCTCAGCATTTACCTACAAACCATTTCTGTGAATGTAAAAAGGAAATGCAGAGAGAAGAAACAATATAAAATAGCTTTTTTTCATGACAGGAAATCCTACTTTCTTCTACCATTTTAAAAATTCTATCTCTAAAGATAAGTTCTTCAAAGTACGCATCAAAACAGGGACATTTAGCAGAACTTCCCCAATAAACTCATAATGTCTCTGCTGTTAAAGCAGCCAAATGGGTTTATAGAGTTTCTGAAAATGCTTAAGCAAGAGGGATTAATTACTACTCAAGTGACTCCCAAACCATTAAATTTTATCAAGTGCAATTTCTTAGATCAGATCAGTTCTTGACAGCTGACAAAATGTTAAGCTTTAAAAATATCACCAAGCCTAGAAGTACCTCCAGAGGATTTTGAGTTTCTTACTAACATCTTTGTAAGAGGCCTCTCCATACCGATCATTTTCTCATTTTCAGAAAAAAAATTATTAGTGAATAAAGGCATAGTTATAACATTATAATGAAAGAAAACTTGAATTAGAGTTTCAGAGTTAACAAAATAATCTGGCAAACATTAAAATGCAATTTATCAGATTATTGCAACTCTCACACAGTCCCCACAGTTTGCTCCTGCTGAGTAATGACAACTGTCTGAAAGGTAACAGGAGTACAACAGCTTGATAATATTACAGAATGATCGCTGTGACAATGCTCCTACAATTGCATTTTGCTTAGCTATTCATTCATTCAGGTAGGGTGCTTATGTAGACTGCTGACATGTAAAAACACTGCTTCTTTGAATATTTTAAGTGAAGCATTCATCTTGCAAATGTTGTTGTTATTTTGATCGTAGTGTTCATAAAAATGGTGAAGGGCTAATGGAAGCTCCAACTGAACACTGTGCAATCCAAAACAAACAAAAATAAAGTCTCTGAAAGATTATCAGCCTTTTCCTGCACTATATTACAGAGCTGCAGCACAGTACAATATCCTGTGCCTTACCCAAAGCATCACTTTATTGAATGAATACCACTGCTAAAATAACAAATTATTCTTTCTTTCGGTTTTACTCAGCACACAATATATTTTCCCTAATATACAGAACACTGCCTCCTTACAGAATTATTTATTTATTTTTAAACCAAGAGTCTGCTCCCATTCGAAGGAGAAATCAGTTTTAAAACGCATTCCACAAGGGAGAAATTTAGAAGTAACATTTACCATGAAAACCTTTACAGACTTATGTCTAACACTTTAAAGTTTTATTCTGCATAATAGTATTTTTCACTGATGCATATACACAGTGGTAAAGATGGTGCATCCTTAACTGCCTCATCCATAACTTCATTTTCTACTTTATTGTTTTGAGGGCTTACAGTGAAGATTCTCCTGCCCTAAAGCCTGACAAAGACAGATTTATTTGTATTGCCTAATCTCTACAAAATCTTTGGCCTGAGATGCTGGACAAGTAGTAGCCAGATTTAATATACCAAAGCCACTATGTAATAGAAAGGAAAGCTACATACCACTGGAAAAAAAAAACAATTATTCATCACTGAAAAGGTAGGAGTTAAAGCCCACTGCTGAACTTGCTGACTGCAGCACAAAGAATATTTGAAAATTATGTTCTTCAACTATGAAGAAAATGTGATTTTTTAATTATTATTTACAGTGAGAACTATGAATGTCTCACTAGGCCCCAGTAGTAAAATCAGTAGATCAAACTGAAAGAGGGATCATTTTTAGAAAGACATTCTCAGGGACTGGCCAAAAATTCAGAATTACTCAGCTGAAAACTAAGACATTGCAACAGTCACTTGCAAGAACTGTACTATGCTTGTCTTGTGATCACACGCTGCAGGATGCTAACCCAGGATCAATGTGTGCCCCACAGAGATACCAGGCAGCCCCCCATTGCCCCATGCCCACCCAGCCCTGCAGGCACAGGCTGGTCAGATCCCCAAGCGCTGCCTTCCCCAGGGACCCATTTCACAACAAGCAGTTTATTGCTCCCCTTATGTGTTGGGAGAGAGCAAAACCACACACAGGAAGGGTTGAAAACAACAAATCATCAGCCAGTGTTGCTCACTAATCTAGGAGGCTCAAACCTCCAGTGATAGAGATTTCATCGATCGCTGACTATCTATTGAAATAAAATACAACTTAATTTGGTGAAGTGACAAAAATAAGTGTTACAGATCTTTTTTACTTGTTTTGCCTGAAAGACTTCTACTGAATCCCTGTACAAAGTTATTTGTCAGGCAACACCCATGCCCTTCACTGCCCTAAAGCTGTCCCCCAAGAGATGGTTACTGACAGAAACCATCACTTTCAGGGACTGGATTACTAGAACTTGCCATAAATGCCCATTAGGTAACTGACTCTGAATAAGGAGAATAATACTCTCATACAACAAAATCTGACTCAACCTCCAATTTCTTTGATAGTGCAATATAAAGCATTCATTTTAATGCCTTTTTTTTTTTTTTTCCAAATCTGGCTTGAGTTGAATTCCTAAAAGCCATAACCAAACAAATAACTCAAGTGATTAACCCCTCTCTGATTTAAGTGAACTGGAAGCAGTCCTTGGATATTTACCACCAGAAGCCCTGCATGACATACCAACATACATGGAAAAGTAAGACATCTTTCTGTCCTCTGGAAAGTTAATAAAGCTTTTTTTTTTTTTTTGGGGGGGGGGGGAGGTTGAGGTGGGGAGAGAGGGGAGGGATAAAAATGCAGTGCCAAGACAAAATTGGTGTTTTGTCAATCAGAAATCTGTTGCAGTCCTGAGTGGAGTAAAAAAGAAAAAATTGCATAGTACACTTCAGCCAGAGATTCAAAAAGAATGAAATGACCAGTTATGAATTCTGGTTGTAAAATAGGAGAAGAGTGTCAGTAAAAGCAGGGTAGTGGAGACTGAAACACAGATTAAGACACTACTGGATATGAAAGTAAGCAGAAGTGAAAGTAGAAGCAGCAATATAGGAACTGATCATAAAAAGGCAATTAGTATCCTACAGATCGGAAGCCAAGTAGTGCAGCAACAGAGTGATAATTATAAACCGCTAAGAAAAACATAAGGATAGAAAGATCGTAATGTTGGATGACGAAAAAGAAAACTATTAAAAAAATGGAAATTTGACAACAAAAGGTAGAGAAAAACAAGGTGAACTAAAAAGAAAATACCTGCAACATATTTTCTGCCTCTAAATGATTTAACGTTCCAAACTTTCTTCATTCTTTTATAGTTTTGTACTTTCACAAGTTCATAGTGTCACACACACATAATCCTTTGCTCTAAGATGATTGCACCACGTATAATAATCATTACAGATGAATGTTGCTTTTAAGAAAAAGGAAAAAGAAACAAGGAAGAGGGGAAGGGGAAGGGGAAGGGGAAGGGGAAGGGGAAGGGGAAGGGGAAGGGGAAGGGGAAGGGGAAGGGGAAGGGGAAGGGGAAGGGGAAGGGGAAGGGGAAGGGGAAGGGGAAGGGGAAGGGGAAGGGGAAGGGGAAGGGGAAGGGGAAGGGGAAGGGGAAGGGAAAAGTCAACCACATACCTAACTGCCTTCTCTGGCAAAAAAAGCAGCTATGCACGAAGTTTGACTATTGAGCTAAGCTGGTCTAATGACTGCATGCTGCCATTGCTAACTGCATTAAGCACTGACATCCATCTATTCATGGTATGATGAATTAAGAAGGTTAAAAAAAAATTCTAAAAAACTAACACTACTATCATCACTGCAATCTCTCAGAAGATTAGCTCCATCAAACATCTAACTGTAAATGACAAGGAAAAATGTTCACCTAGATTGTGAGACCAGACAACAGGATAGGAACAGGACTAGCATCCTGCCTCAGCAGTAGATGAGGTAGCTGTTGGATCAACTTAGCAGTGTCATGAAAACATATTTGAAAAGCCTGAGAATTTTCCTTGACAGCTGAAGAGCTGTCAACGAAACAGTCACGAATGGGAAAACAATTAGTAGTAAAGCATCTTCCTTATTGAAGTTAACATGTTATTTGATATTAACAGTTGAGTAGGTCTCTGTATGCAAGAAATCTTTGTCAAAATACTCTTCTGACAGACTCTGAAACAGCATCGATTTATATGTAATGAAATGAAAGCCACTGGACTAAGCCCTACCCGTATTCCTGATGAGTTTGTCACAAATGAAGTTAAAATGAGCTATGTCTCATCTTCAACGCTAACCACTCTTCCCACGCTAAACCTGACCGTTGCCCTGCTACATCCTCACCGTGCCCAAGCCCACCAACACTCACCTGGAGCTCTCAGTGGCTGACAGCTCTGGAAACGTTGGCCCCTCAAAGGTGCTGAAGTCAGTAGCTCTGCTTTTTAAACAGTCATCCAAGAAGTTAATATCAGTATACAGGAGGTCACACTTGAAATCTGGCCAACCTTACAGCCTCCACAGGAAGAGGATGAAGTAACTACATTTAAAGTGGCCAACAGACTTCCCCTTCGTTGCTTTCTCCCCCAGCCAGGGGCCGCTCACAACAAAATCTCTTCCAAGCTTTGAAAGGAAGTTGATCCTCAGGCTTCTTTAACGTTATCACGTACAGTCATTAAGGGATTGAGTTTTTGACAGACTCTTGCAACAAGCAGTCACTGTTTGCTTCCTTCACAGCTGTGAGCTTTGGGATTTAAATATTCACTAAGAACCCAAATAATTCCATGAGTGTTGCCTGCAGTGGGCGATGAGTTTCCACTTGGGTAACAAACACGATGTGAAGATTCGTACTCTCACACTGTAGCCCATTTAATACCAAAACTCTCCTGCACTTTGTATCTGCATTGGGCTGAGCAGGCAGTGAACATGAAAGAACCCAGGATCCTAAAGAGGCTTTTTGATAATGCATTTCTGGTAAATGAGTATCTGAAGAACAGTACAAACATTTTGATACTACCCAAAATAGTTTAAAGCCTGTCTTCAGAAGTATCAATAACTAAGAGGAAAACACCCTGAACCTAAAAGCTGCTGACAGAACTGTCAGTGCAGTGCAGGCGTTGACGAGAAGCACATCGCCAGCCTGGAGCTCAGGGGGCAGAGAATGAAACCCAGTACCCATCTTCCAGTCACCCAGGGCTCACCTCCTCACCTGTAACCAAGCCTGCTCCTCCCATCTAGTCTGCTCCATGCACATGCACAGACAGTGGAAAACAGAAGACACATACATAGCCAAAATTGTCATCAGCACTACAGTTGGATATAAAATCTTCATGAGAGATTCAGCATTCACTTTATACTGACATTAATAGATGGGAAAACAAAAACCTAGTATCCTTTAAGGACAAAGAATGTTTTCTTCTCAGATTTGAGACTGAAAGCCATGTAGAAAAGAACATTATTGCACAAGCCTTACACTTCTTTGAAAACCATTCCTGGTTTGAATACACATTCATTTCAAAAAACACTAAAGGAAAAGATCATTTCATCTTTCTGGTCAATAAGAAAACAGACAGCAGTCTCACTGAAAACTTACCTGCGTTACAAATGTTAAAAACAGAAGTTATTTTTACCCCCCAGTGTTAATAATGAAGTAGTGCCAATTCTTTCTTTGTAGGTCTTTTTTAGAAATTTGGGTACAAAACAAAAATAGGAATAATAATAAAAGCAAAATGGTAATTTTCTGCTATTATAAAAATAGTAAAAAATAGTTTCAAGCAAATCTTTGCTGTTAAAGACCACTAGGAAATAAAATATTGCAACCAATTGTATAATATCAACTAATCTCTTAAGATTCATAAATTAATTCAATATGTTCATCCTCTCAGTATGAATCTATTCTTTTGCTGCTTCTTAATAACTGCTATAATAAACATAATAAATTTAAGTAAGTTTCAGCTACAAAACATGCTCTACTCTATCTCACTTTTAATTTTAATGTTTCTAGAATATCCAAAATATTTCTTAACATTTCTATAGAACCCATTTATTTCCCATACAAGTTCAGCAAAAATAAAGGGGGGTGAGGAGGAGGCCTTCACATTTGCCTCACAGAAAGTAAAATTCAGAAACTCAGTTGCTACTTTTGTGGCTGCGGGTGGGTGTGTTTTGGGTTGGGTTGGGGTTTTTTGTTTGTTTGCTTTTAGTTTTGTTGTTGTTGTTTTAAGATCTAGAGATCTCCTACTAACGATAAAGCTCATATTTGCTCTGTATAGAAATGAAATATATTGAAAAGCAATTTGGAAATCATTTCAGTGCTGTGGAATGTGCTAATATTTTAGACTTAATGGTTCATTAACATTTCTGCTTACATTTATGAAGTTATGTTTTATTTTGGTTTGTCATTAAAATGAAGCACAGATCTTGCTTCTGTAGCCTAATAATATACAGTCGTGTTACAAGATGAGCTTCTGTTAAACATACTAGCTGTAAGAATCTTCAGGAATTAAACATTTCCTTGTTTTGAGGGAGAAGAGGAAGAGAAGAGGTTACTTTTTGTTCATCATCATTCCTATGATAGACCTACACCCTCAAATCATTTCACCTGTGTGTGTGCCTCCAATATAAATTTGAAGTATTATAGTTCACAGTTTTATTGTGGTCATTCTCACTATACTAAATGACCAGAAATTGAGAGAAACACAACTTTTCTGAAAACAAAACCTTTGATCTATCAATATTCATCAAAGCTTAAATATAAAGGGCCAGAATGACTTTATCCAAACATTAATAGCATCCTCTCTTTAAAAATAAATAAATAAATAAATAAAATAAAAACCAAGAAATTAAATTTAAACCAAGTCTCTCCTGCCACAGTTCTGAGAAACTGAGAAGAAAGCACCACATGAACAATTTGCCACAAATCTTGGAACAGGAATTAAAGTCTCTAAATTACAGGTAGGGAAATCATGCACAGATGTTATACCCAAACAGGAACATGTACTTAACTGAGAATAAACATCTAGAATTAGCATGCTCACCTATGAATAGATATATTGCAGAGCTGCACTCAACCCACATCTGTGTAATTGCATCAAACCGATATCTCAGGTAACTGGGTTGTTGCTAGGATTCCTAGGGATCGCTCTCTGAATTAGCTCCTCACTAATTCAAGCCAACGATTTGATTTACAATGTTTTCAAAGAGGACTTGTTTGTCCTATTTGAGCAGAAGTGTTTTTAGCTCACAAATATGTTTCAAGTGCGCATTTCTGGCTACAGATATTTCTTATTTCTGTTTGTGCTGGTCCCATATTAAGACTCCAGTGGATAAATAACCCCCTGTTTGAGTTACTGCAGCTGGGGAGGATGCTGATGGAAGGCAGCAGAGATGTCTCACAGCATTTAATCCAGGCAGATTATGATTCTCTGACACTAGCAGTAGTGACATTACAAATGTTGACAAGGCAAAGCAAGCACCTACTGCATGATTCAGTCACTCGAGGCTCTTTGTTTTCAAAAACTTGCAAGCCTGGTGCAAGACAACAGCTAGTGTGCTGGAATCATATCATTGCCCAGAAACAACAGCATCTCATAAGAAAGATTCCCATTCATGGAGATGCGTGAAAAGCCTGCCTTGACTCATGTCAGCAGAGGCATATAGCACAAGTCGCTGTTAATTCGTCAGGTGAAGAGATCTGTAATTTATTCTACAGCTACCCCAAAGATACTGCTTATGCGAATGAAATAATATTGGCTGCCAAATGGCCTTCTGCATCTCTCTGAAGCCATCAATTGCACATCAAAGCCTACTGTTTGCCAAAGACAAAAAATAACAACACCCAAACATTATGCATGCTTTGGCAGACCAGAAAGGAAGGGACACAATGTGAGCTGCAGAAAGTTGGCAATACCAACTTACTGGGGAAATGTAGTGTTTACCTGCTTTGATATTTTTGTTGATTTAAGTGGTAGTGTTTTCCCACACATTACAGGGGACCCTGCCTTGACATATAAACTTGTACTCCAACATTCAAGCACAAGTGCTATTTTCCTTTTTCTTTTCTGCATGAACAATAGAGCACCTACCATTCTGCACAGTGCCTGAGGTCTGTGAGAGCTACTCCGCACACTAAATCCCTATTTATTACTTTCCCAATAATTCCAATAGGTAAAGAGATGTTTCTATCTTTATACATGTTCCTTCTTATTGCATGTGAGTTCTTTCAGATTACAGATCATCTAACATTTTGAGACTTAAGCAAGGATTTTCATAATCTCTATGCTCTCACCTTCCTTGATATTAAACAAAGCCTGCTGTCTTTTATACACTTTTCTTTCAACATTAGTAATATCCAGAGACCTTCACATACCATGTTAACAATAATTTCTCATATTTCCAGAAATACAGTTAACTCTATTATTATTTGGCAGAAGTACCCTTTCATACATACTCAGAAAACTTCTACTAAGAAGACAAACACATCTGCAAAGCGTTTAAGAGTGATGATGCTCCAATTTATTGTATACTATTTGATTTCAAATGTCTTAATCTTTAATTAATAATTATGTAAAAGATTCTAAGAGCTAGGTAAAAAATTTGTTACTGTATGTTTCCACCTTGCCCTGGATTAACAAGAGACTTTCCAGATTCTTCCATTTTCTCCTTTTCTTCTACCTGATTTTCTTCCCTTCCATTCTATCTGATATTAGTTCTCCCTTTTTCAAGCTGGATCTAGTTTCTATTTTAATATGCTTTTTATCTGCAGTAAGTATAATGCCATAATTTCTGATCACATTTTCTCCTTTGATCTCTTTGATTTCCTGACCTGCAATACCCTTTAAGAAAAGGATTTTACAAGTGCGAGTCCTTTTTCCCTCCATTAGCTAGGTACTCTTGGTGAATTCTGTAATTCATCTGTTGTTTATGAATGGTGTAAATAATAAATACTAAACAATTGTGTTACCATTTTAAAATCCAAACTGCATGTGGAAATTACATCATAAGGAGGCAGTAAAAGACAGTATATACTAACTGATCTTTTTCTCCTTAGCACCATATTCTGTCACCTGGACACTAATTACAACAACATAATCACATATTTCCTGTCTAGTAAAGACAAGTTTCATAAAAGAAAATAATTTATATTATAAATTGCTAGCCCCTGCTTATTTGTAATTTTTATATAGATGAAATGCTTTAAGTTGACCTCTGATTCCCTAGTTCTTGTCTGAGGCAGTAAAATCACACAAGTTGTGCAAAACCTTGAGGCAATTTTAATTACTCATCTAGGTCCTGGGATTTTGTTTTTGGTTTTTTGATTTTTTTTTTTGTACACATTTTTAAGCATATCATTGCAAATGATAATTTCAAAGAACTTTTTTCCAGCAACACATCCAAACAGTTATAAAAACAAACTCGTGTATTGATTAGTTACTACATTCCAAATTCAATGCATAACACCAACTTAATACTTAAGCAAAAAGTATTTCAGACAAATCAACACACCTGTTTTTCATGCTGACACATTGCTTATATATTTATGAAAACACGATGTTTACAAGCAACATTAATTTAGACAGGCCATGAGACCTTGACTCCAAAACTAGTTTTTAAACAGAGGTTAATTAATTGGCTATCACCGAATGCTGAGATTCTGTGCAAAAAAAAAAAAAAAAAATTAGAAAAAACACTGCAAAAGTTGACAACAAAGCTTACAGTAAGGTAGCCTGGGAATACAAACTGCTATTCCTCTTCACAGTTCCTTGCTAATAAAAGCATTAACTTTAGAGCACATATGAAAGGCAGCGAGGACCTCCTGCTGCCTCTCTGATATAGTATTGGTGGCAAATGGGCAATTTCCATATATGTGGCAATTTGCTAGTGTTACAACCCATATCCAAATGCCTTGAGGCGCTGAAGTGCCAGTCAGGAGAGCAGGACCAACATTAACATATGATTATGAAAGAAACAGCAAAAGGGAAAAGGAAAAACACTGAATGAATACTTCGGTGAAGGATTCTTTATAGAAATGTTTTGAGAGGCATGATCTGAAACTTCATGTTCTCAGAGGCATAATGCAATTCACTCTTCTATGAAATATTAAGCCAAGGCAGTAACCCTTCAATTTCCCATGACCATTCCCCTCAGTTCGTAAATAGCTAGTTCCATCCAGAATTAAAAGCAAGCTGTAGCAAAACTAAATAATCTCATTATCAAAGGAAAATAATGTGGTAACAGAAACCAAAAAATTTAGCAAGACTGGGGGTTGGGCTCAGCCACTAACATGTAAGAGTTCATGAATAATTCAAAATATCCTGTGCTTGCCTTACTGAGGAAAATACCACAGAAGAGAGAGATCAGTTGTCCTCCTCTGTTCATTAGTTATCATACTCTTATGTCTGGAAACTGTTTACCTTTCTCTTTAAATGCACAACTTCAAGACACCACATGATCTATTCCACTTAAATACACACTATAGAATTTCAAGAAATGCTGTCAAGTTCAAAATTCCTTTGTTTAGGAGGCCAGACTTTCTACATTGCCAACCAACAGTATTAAAAGCAGCATCTAATATTACCAAAGGTGAGAGGAGGAGCACTGCTAAGACTTTTCAGATGAGTATCTAGACTTTTCAGTTTCTGTACTTCATATAATTCTTAATTTGACTACAAATAAGTTGATTCCTTAATGAGAAAAAAAAAAAAAAAAAAAAAAAAAAAACCTTCATATTCCAAAGCTCAGAACTTTAAATTATTCAAAATAATTAGGAAAAAAAAATAGAAAAATGAAATAAACATTAAAAGGGTTGCTAAAAATAGATGCAGTAATAACAACTACTTTGAAATTGTTGTCAGGTCTTGGATTTGGTTTTCTTCTTTGTTTGTTTTTGCCTTTAAGTTTACAGATTTCAAATTCATGAAACATTTCTTCTATTCAGGAGCCAAGCAGATCACAACTGACTACATACTACTTTAAGAAATGTAGGTTTATTGGCTTAAATATATTAATTTTAGCCTGTGGGTAGAAAAGAAAGAAAAAAAAGAGAGAGGGAGAGAGAGAACTGTTACGTAATTCCCACCAGATATCACGCACATAGAGGCATGCCTAATTCATTGCCTAAGGAGTAGACAGAGGCATCTCTAGAGCTAGTCATGTGGCCTTTTTTAACTAGAAGTCTTGACAGCTTACAGCCTCTACACCATCAGGCAGGATTTTGCAAGCATATAAAGAAACAGAACTCAACTGAGTCTTCCAGCAAAATGCCCTTCAATTTAAATGAATAAAATGATCTGCTATGCAATCAGTAGCACTGTACCTGCCACCCTGATAGAGAGCCAGCCCGGAGGTCCACAAGACAAAGCAAGCTAGCAAAAGTGCAGCACTCAGTACAGGACTAAGTTTCATGGCTGCTCAGTTCTGGGTAATGACTTCTGAACTGCTCGAGTAGTCAGCACTGGTCTCTTACCAGATGTAAAAGGATATATTGAACAGTTTTACGGTATACTGGTCTTTAAAAATCAATTACGTTCTCTTCTATGAGCAGGTGACATGCCTGGTGGATGAAGGAAAGGCTGTAGACATAATCTAACTAGACTTCAGCAAAGCCTTTGACACGGTCTCCCACAGTATTCTCCTGGAGAAGCTAGCAGCCCATGGCTTGGGCAGGTACAATCTTTGCTGTGTTAAAAATTGGCTGGACGGCCAGGCCCGGGGAGTGGTGGTGAATGGAGTGAAATCCAGCTGGCGACCGGTCACCAGTGGTGTTCCCCAGGGGTCACTGTTGGGGCCCATCCTCTTTAATACCTTTATTGATGACTTGGATGAAGGAATTGAGTGCACCCTCAGTAAGTTTGCAGATGACACCAAGCTGAGGGGAAGTGTTGCGAAGGGTAGGAATGTCCTGCAGAGGGACCTGGACAGGCTGGGTCGATGGGCAGAGGCCAGTGGAATGAGGTTCAACATAACCAAGTGCTGGGTCCTGCACTTTGGTCACAACAACTCCACGCAACGTTACAGGCCTGGGGGAGGGTGGCTGGACAGCTGTGCAGAGGACCAACACCCCCAGATCCTTTTCAACACACCTGAACATGAGCACATGAGCCAGCAGTGTGCCCGGGTGGCCAAGAAGACCAACGGCATCCTGGCTTGTATCATGAATAGTGCAGCCAGCAGGACCAGAGAGGTAATCGTTCCCCTGTACTCTGCTCTGGTGAGGCCACACCTCCAGTACCGTGTTCAGCTTTGGGCCCCTCAGTATAAGAAGGACACTGAGGCCTTGGAACACATCCAGAGAAGGGACCTGGTGAAGGCCCTGGAACACAAGTCCTGTGGGGAGCAGCTGAGGGAACTGGGGTTGTTTAGTCTGGAGAAGAGGAGGCTCACGGGAGACCTTATTGCTCTCTACAACTACTCAAAAGGAAGGTGTGGGGAGCTGGGGGTAGGCCTCTTCTCACAGATAACTAGTGACAGGACTAGAGGGGATGGCCTCAAGTTGTGCCACGGGAGGTTTAGGTTGGAAATGAGGAGACATTTCTTCTCAGAAAGAGCTGTCAGGCATTGGAACAGGTTGCCAGGGAGGTGGTGGCGTCACAGTCCCTGGGAGTGTTCAAGGAAAGGTTGGGCCTGGCGATTAGGGACATGGTTTAGTGGGTGATATTGGTGGTAGGAAGATGGTTGAACGAGATGGTCTTGGAGGTCTTTTCCAACCTTAATGAGTCTATGATTCTGTGATTCTAAAATTGTTAAGTCTAGGCCACATACCTCTCAGAAAAACTTATTCTTCATGGGACATGCGTATCTGGATTTGTTTTGCACAACAGTCCAAAGCATATTCCTTGTCACTTTCTGAGCAGCTAATACATTTTATGGGTTGATAATGCTCCATCATTCACTAGAACAGATACATCCACATACCCAGCGATTGATGTATGATTCAGAAAGTAAATGTCTTTCCTCTGCACTTCCTAAAGCAAATGTCAGGTGGCTTACTGTAGTCTGAAGCCTACTGCTTCAGTACACAAATCCAACTTGCACATCGCTTCTAATATTCCTATTCATTCTTAAACACAAAGCCATTTTGATGAATCCGTGCTAAACAAAGCTATAAGAAACAGGGGCACAGGTATACTCCATCAAGAACACCAATAATAGCAGCCTGTTAGCTCAAGTCTTGGTGCATTTTCAAGGCAGACGTGTTTAATGATCAACATACACAGCTCCTAGCTCTTGAACGTTCCCAACATTTCTGCATATATTTTTCATATGCAAAATGAGTACATAAAATGTCTTTGCTTCCCCCATCCCCTCTACTTCCTAAAGTGGGATTTTTGAGACATCAGTTCTCCATTAAATATTAGCACACAGGAAAAAAAGCAAAAATTTGTGCTCTGAGGAGTTTGGCAAATGAACAGTAAATATTTACCAGCTGCTAAGATCAGCTGGCTGTTTTGAATTTAATCTAAGTATAATTAAACAAACAAACAGACAAGATATCAGGATTTCATTTCACAGTGTGGAGTAATACCATTCAAGCATTCTTTTATTTTAAATTTATACGAGCATTAATGACCATCAATGCAAATTTTTTTCTTTCACTGCTACAGAAGTATTAGTTTTCGGTTAGCTAACAACTACCATGAAAATAACTTAAGTCATTGCGAGATATTTTAAGAATACCATTTGAGAAACATTTTGTTTTTAAGAAATTCACTGTCATAACAGAAAAACAGTTTGCCAAAGCAAACTTGCCTCCAAAGAAATCATGGTTTTGCTTAAATGAATATCAATTCATCATCTAGCAAACATTTTCTAAATAAAAATTGTAGCTTTCTGGCTTGCTTGATTTAATCAGAACTTTGCTCAACACGATTTCTTTGAGAAAGAAATCATTAAAGTCTTTCTTGAGTTTTGAGGGATTTTTTAAACATTTGAAATAACAATGTCATTTCTCAGTTTCAAGGTTTTCAGAATCTAAGTCATACATTAATGAAAGCAACGAGTGGGTTTGAGCTTTTAACAAAGCACAATCTTTTCCTAATTTGTTCAGGCACTGGACTTAAATAGATGCTAGTAAAATTAAAGTAAAGCAAGGTACGCTAATCCTTCCTTCTCACAGTTCCTAGGCTTCTGCTATCTTGTCATGTCACTATTCCCTGTCTTGAAGGGGAAAAAAAAAATTATACCAGGCTTCATCTGAACATCAACAGCTGGTGAAACCAAACAAAATATCACTACTCATTCACCTTAGGTTAGCTTTATAAAAGATATAATTCATATTTTTACTGAAAACTGAGACCGCTAAAATGGTAAAAATTAAAATATCTTTTCACAGATGTAGAGGATCTGGACTTAACTAGAATATTTGTAACGTAGAACTGGTACATATATTACTTGTAACTGCAGTACAGGATGAGGAAAGCCACTTAAATTCCATGACGACTAAATTCCCAGCCCAATACCCCATCACCCTTACAATCTTACAGCACAAAATTATTAATGCTTCTCCTCTACAAAGTTCAGGAAAATCATTTATATTTTGACATGGAAAATTCTGAACCAAACTGATTTTCTAGCACTTCTTTCAAGTTTGTTTGTTGTGGATTTCTTTTGGTGATTTACAGACTTCCTCATTAAAAAATAACAAGATGCAAAGAAAAGCTAAGTATATTTAAAAATTGCTTCCAAAAACATATGCACACAGTCAGACAAACATGATGAAGATCAAACAGGATCTTTTCTAGCAGACAAGTAATGAAATATTTCTTTTCAGCTTCCAGAGAACAAAACTGAAAACACCAGAAACATGCAGCTGAATATGTGATAACACTAGTCTCCTAAGAAGTAAGAAAACTCTTATTCAACACACAAGGTTAGTGGCATACTATGAAGTTGACTTTTGATATTTTTCTTGATCACATGGTCTTCTAGCTCAGCTAAGAAGAAATGAGAAGCTCAAATACCACCTCATCATTGCACATAACTATACGTTAGTGTTGCGTAAGAGAGGATGGGAGATGGAAGTCACTCAGATAATACCTGCTTGAACCTCAATGCTAAGAGTGAGCAAGGAAAACAAATAAAGAATTAGGCCAAGAGAGAAAGAAAATAATGTTGTCCACTGCTTTTCTTTTTTTCTCAGCATTTCCAGCTGTGTCTAGGAGAGGCTGGGGCTATTGGCCTATACTGAATGTAGATAACAATCAGTAATCTGCAAGTGGCTAATTAGCTCTTGGGTGCCAAAGCTTCAGGATCCAATCCAACTTTTAATTTTATCTCATCTCCCTCCTTGGAGATATTCAGAAGCCATCTGGACAGTCCTGGGCAGCCTGCTCTTGATGATCTTGCTCAAGCAGGGGTCAGGAATAGACGATCTCCAGAGGTCTCCTCCAATATCAACCATTCTGAGACACTGTGATTTGATAACTAGGAAGTCTCACTATTGAGAAGGAATTAAACACATGAGATCAGGCCTCTGATCACATCTCCCTGGTGGAGTTTAATCTGGCTAAATTTGGTTTAGCTGTCTGAGCCCACATCCAGTTGTTGCTGTTAAGAGCTGTGAAGAAAGTGAGAAAGGAGGGGCTAGCCCAGGTTTCCAGCTGTGGCTGCTCTGCTGGCTCCCCTCTCTACCACACTACTGATGGGCTCTCTCCCACCCCCGTAATTTTCACCTGGGCCCAGACCCCCTGGCTTGGCTTCAGAGCTGCCCCGACTCACTGTGGACTTGCTGGGCAATCACTGGGCAGTCTCTGACCCCAGGCCTAATCCCAGGAATATAAAAAGGATAATACAATTCTAACCTATGATATAATAAAAACTAAATGCATAAAGGACAAAAGCATATTAGATTTATCTGGTAATAATATAGGGAATGCAAAATAATAATGAATGTTATATTTTTAAGATTTTTTTTTGTCTTGGAAGAGGCTAAAATACTCTAAAGACTATAAACATATTAGAGCAAAAGTATAAAACAGACATTTTGTAGCTAGAGGGACATAGTTAAGGAAGGTGCAGTCAGCCAACGACACAGTAAGTAGCAAGCGAAAAGAAAAATTTGGTTAAAAACGTCAGAACAACCTCCCATTTTAACAAAAGACTGCCTTAGATCCTTAGTTCCTTAAAAAAAAAAAAAAGGCAAGTATTTTTTCATTAGAGAAAGAAAAGGGGGGGGGGGAATGTTCTGAAGTTCTTCCAGAGTAAACTCCACAGTTCTCAGTGAATTTAATTCCTTGGGAATATATATCAGGTTCACTCTGCTGGAACTGGTAGAGAAAAAAGGAAAATGAGATATTCCCACAAGCTTCAAAAAAGAAAGTATTTCTTTTTACCTACATTGTACTGAGACATGCTCAAAATGAAGCAACCATGAGGAAAATGAAGGTACTATTGAGCTTCAGAACGGCCTTTTTTTTTTTTTTTTAATGTACTGTAAATTTAACTGAAAGCCAATTATTAAGAATGATTGGCTCATCCTTTTATTAGAGATAGCTTTTCTTCTATTTTTATAAATGTCTAGAAAAGGGGTGGGGGGAAGGGATTGTTCTAAGAGCAGCCTGCAATGCCCTGTCTGAGTTTTCTACCCTCATAACCTGCTCCAGGCATGCACACTTCATGTCTTCCAGAATTAACTAGGAAAGGATTACTGTGGTTCTCTCCCAAACATCCCTCATGGCTCTCACCTGAATTTATTTTAAATGCAGCATTTTAAAGGTAGATGTTTAAGATCAGGTATTTAAAAACACAGTCAAGCACCTGAGCCAACAGAGAAGCAGTTTTCAGAGCTACTTACCTATTGCAGTGCCAATGCAGAGCCAAGCTGGGGAAGACAGGGCTCTTAAGAACTGACATTTCAGGCAAGAACAAAGAGAAAAGTGGAAGGTGACTCAGCCTGTCGCTATAACCACAAGTTTGCCTGATGACCTGATCTCTGGGTTGACCCAACCTGCTCACAAGTTCAAATTCTTTTCACATTAGGAGCATATTTTGGTGAAGGGGGTACAAGTACTTCTCACAGCTTGTATGCCATTTCTGTTTCTTGACAGAATTTCTCCAAAATCCCTGAAGATTCAAATCAGATTTCTGTGAGTCAAAAAAAAAAAAAAGCAGTGAGAATGAGACAAAACTGCTTTTTCTCCCCTGCAGCTCCTCCAGCTATTTTTCAATAGACCTTCAGTAAAAGATCTCCCCTCACATTTTCACTGTGAAATGCAACCTCTCCTGGCATTCGACTAGAGGCACCATGAAATCCTTTTCTGGTGAAAGAAGGAGGAATGCATGATGGGGGGTGCAGGACAAATTAGGATGCCAAGGTACAGAAAACAGAAGCACTTAGACATTCAAAAATATCTTTAAATTTAAAAGCTATTTTCAGAATTCAAACATTTTCCAAAACCCAAAATATTCCATTGCTGGAGTGCAGGAGACACAAATAATGCATACACAATGTGTTCAACACATACATTCCTATTTATTAAACAGACTTGTTTCTCCCTTTGTGGAGAAGCTTCATTTCTAACTCCATTCAAGCAAGACTGAAATGTGGAAAACAACACAGCAGTGCTTCATGTAGTTGCACTCAAGCTAAATACAACCTGTAAGACAAAGTAAGGAGCCTCACAAAATTTGAGGTTCTCACCTGACATGGAATTTCCATCAAGAATCAAACCATTTAAAAAAAAAAAAAAAGTCATCACTAGCACACAGTGAAAGTACCCCTCTCAGGCTGTGATGTCTGAATGCCAGCTAAGCTTAGCCGTTAGTTAAGGAAGTCTGAAAATGGGAACTGCTGCTACAGTTCCATCTTTGCATATGCAGCCAGCCTTACAATTTATTTATTTTTCCATACTAGTGGTGAACACTACTGTCAGAGAGGAAGTGGGATTGTGCTTTCCAGCCCTTTGGAGTTGGAAAAGCTTGGGTATTATTTTCATTCTATTTTATTTTTTATCACTAAGGCATTATCCTGTGTGCTCCTGAAAGGTAGTGAGTCAGTCTTCCTAAGGATTTAAGTGTGTATCTTTGCATTTCCTACTCATGGATCCAACTTCTATGGTCTTATTTGTATTCACAGAAGGTTCTGATCTGCAAATATCCCAGACAGAAATAGCCTCACTGGGACAAACGGCAGGTCCAGTCAATCCAGTGCAGGCAATGTGCAATAGTGCTGCAATAAAAAAATTTTGCTATTCTCAGCTTTTCTAAACATGCATGTCTCAGCTACTAACTCTCGTGTCTTCTGATCTCTGGCTGCAGATGTTATCTTTATATCAATTAAAAAAAAAAAAAAAAAAGAGAGATTTTAATTTCCCAGCTGAATTTTTAAAAGGCCAAACTATTGCACTTCTTATGAGCCATTTAAATTCATTACAAAAGTAACTAACATACATATAAGATCCCATTGCATCATTTGGAATAAATTTGATAATTCCCACACAGCACCTTTAAGCAATGCAATTCCCCTAAATTCACGACAATAGAAAATTTTCAAATCACAAATAAACTTGCATATTCCGTGTCATATACATTATTTGAGATTCAATTATTTAAGGTCTGATCACACTAGATCTGATCTCAATAAAGGCAAAATATGGTCCCTAGTTTTTAAAATAATTATGGCCAGAAATTGTATTAAAGCAAAAAAACTTGAGCAGGAAGTTTCCTGCAAAGACACCTGCCTGAAAAAGTTAACATAAAAGTACAAAGCAAGCACTATTGCTCAGTGCAAAACTTCAAATACACATAAGTACTATCTCTAAACGCAAATCACACATGGGCAGTTAAGAATAATCCCAACAAATTGGTGAAGGAGTTTTATTCTGAAATAATCCTAAGCATTTTTCTTTTGTTGCTTTTATGGATATGTCCTGTTTTTCCACAGATACGGATGCCCATTAAAGAAAAGCTTACATGGTTTATTTGATAAAGGAGCAGCAAGCTACTGAGTGCCTGACTCAACTAAGTGTCAAACATATTTTTTCATGTACGTCTATGGTGATAACAGGAGTAGAATGTACATACCCTACAGCAGTGAAAACTGGGCTTATCCACCACTTTTCATTGCCATCCATGAATTACAGCATATGAAAATAAGTATTGTTGTTAATTTTCTCCTCCACAGTTTGTTCTCTCCATCTCACCCATGGGAAAGAAAACAAATCAAAACAAAACAAAGCAAAGCAAAACAACAAAGAGCAATGTAGCCAAGAGAAATGGGCTGTTTGGGAAGAAATATTTTTACTACATACCAATTTCTGAAGAGAGAAAAATCAAGAGGTCACTATAAAGTGATCTCCCAAAATGTTACCTGTTGAAGAATTTTTTCTGCACCTCCCTTGGTTATACTCCTAAAGAGAAATGACCTCCTGTAGACTTACTGTTTCAATTTACACAGTCATCTCAGCTTCCCCAAGGTAATGCTGCTTGATGCTGGAAAAGAAAAGCTGTGCTGAATTAAAAATTTTAGTAGTTGAGATTTCTCAGGCTTCTTAGCAAAATGATACTTAAGAGTTTAATAATAAAGAATGTCTCTTCTGAAGTCTCATAACACTTACATCTAATTTATAAATTAGATGTAGAACATACGCTGCCTGCGTATGTTCTACATCTAATTTATAAATTAGATGTAAGTAATAATAAATAATACTCGACATGTTTGCATTTACATTAACTATTAAGTTGTTGAAGATTAAGAAAGTATTATTCTTTAACGTAGCAGCTCTCAGAGAAAGCGTTTATTCAAGGCTAAGCAGTAATAATAAGCAATAATTGCTGCTATTTGCTAACAAAAAGTGCTACCAACTGTCACCTGGACAGTGTAAATACACACATGCAACTTACAGATATGGAGACAGAAAAGGAAAGGAATGCTTTTTAAAAAAATAATAAGAAGAAGAAAATAAAATAAATAAACGAACCATAAATAAATTCTGTTCTTTGCCTTCTACTTCACATTTGTTAAAAATCTATTAAGGAACAGCCCAGAGAACATATTTCACAGTGACAAAGAAAAAACTACGAGTTTTGACAAAAAACACTCAGTTGAAGAATGATTTCTCACCACTGCCTTCTCAGCTCATAGACCTTTCTGTCTGGAACATTTTTCCCTTTTTATAATTTTACAAAAAACAGGTAAATAAAAATTCCTTTTTGGAATAATTAGACTTCAAAATTATAAAACTGATACATTTCCTATACATTATTACTCCACATATACAAAGAGATCAGTGGTGACCTCCAGGGTTGAATGCAGGGGGATTGCGCAAACTCAGGAGAGAGAAGAAAAAAACAGAGTATCTTACAAAGATATGTATAATGAATGCATACACAGATTGCTACTAGAAGGAAAAATCTTCTATCAAGATTCCATAGCGAAAAAATTGAAAGTACTTTATATTGCCTGATCCTCTAACATACAAGTTGTCTGTAGAAGAACACATCAGATAATTCCTATTAGATAAATAAAGCAATGAGCCACCAAATGCTTTTATATCAAAGCTGTTTCATTACTCTGATATCACTCAGAACTAAAAAGAGAGAAATTTTACATGATCACTTGATAAACCTACAACTTTGTATCAGCTTTCCTGCTCTTTGATCATAACAATACACCTACCTGCAGAAAGTATAAAAATACTGTAAAACGATCTGATGTCCCACAGTATCATCCAGTGCTTAAAAGTTTTTGCTTCCAAAAGCATTTCCTGTGCATAAAATAAAAATGCATTTAATCTACATTTTAATACAGTATGTGCAGAATATGATCACATTTTTCTACAATTATATGAAATAATATTCAGAAAAAATATTCAGAAAATTTTTGCCACTTTTAGCAAAAACATGTAACATTAAAATAAAGCAGTTCATTACTAAACTGAGCATCAACAATGCTGCTGTGGTTTCCAAATAATTACTCATTTTTTAACAATGTGATCTGTAGAAGCATTTTAAACTCCATTTGACAACATAAATTAATGCACATTACTATATTAATAATTATTTATAATATAAAAATAAAGATAACCTATTAAAGGCCTCTTTGCCAAGAAACTGACCTGTTCAAGCTTATTCCAGTGCTTTATTTGCTCCTAATTACTGTTCAATATTCCTTTCCCAAGAGCACATTAATAATAATAAAAGGAGGCTAACAGCTATGATGGCTGATGTAGAGGTTCAAATTCTTCACTGTAGCAATGGGATGGTTTTTAAAAAGGCAAAACACCAGTCATGAGATCCTACCAGACTATTGGTAAAATACTGACAGCAGCACTACAGTAAATCAATCAACAATGCAAAAAGCTGACAAGGAAAGAAAGGAGAAATAAAGGCTTGCACAACTTTGCAGTTTACATGCTTTTGTGAATAAATTGTGCTGCCTAACAACATTTTATCTTTCATTACAGGAGAATTCCAGATTTTGGTGCTAGGACAAGTCAACAAAATACAAATAAATTTCAAATTTCGGAATACACACAAAAAATAGTATTCTCTTCAGTCACTCAGGAAGAAGGAATAAAGACAGTCACATTTCAAAACAGTAACAGCTATTAAAAATGGCTGTCCAAACCAGAAGAACTCCAATATGTATATATTTTTTTTTTGGTCAACATTTACAGGTTGCTATTTTTAACTAAATTATTTGTATTAAACTTGAAATCTAGTTGGGAATTAGAACTCTCTGAGTTAGGGCTAATTGCCTTTGCCTCACATGCATAAAAACTCACTAGATTAAATTACAAGCAATCAGTGGTATTTTTCATTTGAAACAGCCCTTGGTGAGCCTCATTTATAAACAAACAAGACACAGCATTATTAATTTATTAATGGACTCAGTGTACTATATAATAGCATCATTAATACCAAAGTCACTTCTGTTCATGTAACTAATCAGAGTTCTGGGAGGAGAAATATTTACATGACAAATGTTTGGGAAAAAATATGGAAACGGTAAGTAGGCAAAACAATTTTTTAAAAGGCCTAGCGGGACCAGTGGCTGACAAACTTCAGTAGAGAAAAAAGCTAGGCACAGCGGCCAAAAAGGGGAAAAGCAGCATCGGCATGTTCATCTGAAGTACCCCTACAGCACATGAATACAAACTGACTGTTGAAAACACTGACGCTAACAAGCTTTAGAAAGCAAACACCGGGACTGAGAATTTTTGCTTATTTTTTTCAGGCACTGTGAGCACTACTAAACAGTTCTTGCCATCCCTGACCAGACTGCCCTTCGCACTGCCGATGGCCCAGGACCCCTTTTCAGGGCCATTGGTCCCCCGTGACACCACAGAAGCACCAGCCTCCAGCCCTGCCTCTGGTTCTGCCTCCTGGATGGCCCTTGGACCTATCTCCCGAATAGGCCACCTCAGTCTGTTCCTGTCTCCGTTCATGTCCCTGGTCCTGGCTCCTTTTGCTCCACGCTGGGTCCTTTGGATGTACCCCAGACCTTGTTCATCAATCACCTTGTCTGGAGCTGTGGATGGAGCCTGCTTTGCCCACCAAGTGCAGACCACATAGGATTGTCCCTTGGGTGAGGGCACAGACTGTGCTGGGGTCACCACCAGCTCCCTGTCCCCTAGGGACCAGCCAGCCCTTGCTGCTCCCTGACAATTTTAACAGAAACAGAAGCAGACAAGCATGTCAAAGGCAGTTGGTGGGGTACCGGAACAAAGGCTTTATGTTCACATAATAGACAAAATTTCCATTGCATCTGCCTATGCACAGATTTCAGTTGTTTAGCTTAGGATGCAGTTTTTTGTTTTGACTATATTGCTAAATTTTGCTGCGTATTTACAATACAGCCATTTTAGAAGATTCTACAGAAATTGCATACACTTTCTAAGCCTGCAGTAAACACTGACCTTAGCGGCTCCATTTCAATTCTTTTTTTTTTTAATGATTATTATTCATGTCAACTATATTAAAGATGTAACAAATTCCATTACATGTTGCTATTTTGTTTTGTTTTGTTTCTTTTTGTTTTCAGCCTGCATATTCCTCTCCTTCTGTCTCCTACCATCTGCCTGAGGATGCCTGCAGGGGCAGCAGAAGACACCACAGCTACGCACCTCGTGCAGGTGCCTCTCACTCTCCATGTGGCTCCTCAGTAAGTCTCAGAATTACCCAAATGCCTCCTGGGTGGCTGCTTGTTTGGGAGCAGCCATCCTGCAAGAGCCTCGCTTGGCTTTTTGTGAGACTGGCTGATGGTAATGTATGCATCCAGAAAATGCTCTATGCTTGATAATGAGCCCTGTGTAGTAGGGGTGGAGAACAGCCTGCCCCAGACCTCTTTGATGTGCTGCTCCTGATTCACCACCAGCATAAGGAGAGCACTTGGCAGCCCAAGCCATATCTCTCTTGGGCAGACATAAAACAGAAACACAGAGTTTGTTTTAAGACCTTGCAGCCTTTTTCTGGGGCCAAAAGGAACAGGTGAAAGAAACAGAGTTGGGCAAAGGAAAGTAATAGTTTATAAAATTAAACCCTGTTCACTGAACAGCTTTCCAAGTCACATTTTGTCATTTTGTCTCCTGGCTTCATGTGGCCCAACTGGCAGGTCTTCACAGGCGTCATGTCAGAGATGACCGGCAGAGGGATGCAGAGGAGGGGGAGAGAGGATATCACAGGAGTTAGAAGAGGCTTCCTCACAAATTAGACAGTGAGAGAAAATGTAAAAGACATGAAGAGGAGAAACAGAGTACTGAAGGGCTAACAGCACAAGCAAAGTAGAAGCAGCTGTCAATATTGCAACAGCTTGATAAATTAGGCTTTTTCAGCTTTTAAAAGTCAATTGACAGCTCAGCTACATCCTCTGTCTCTGGTGAGTTTACAAAGGAAAATTCTACCTCCTCCTCTTTCCAGGTACACTCCCACTTTTACAGGCAATTTCAAACTCCAGAAGCCGTTAATCTTTCCATCACAGAAACCCTGGCCCCACCAGGCCCCAGCTCAGCACCAGCCGACCCCTCTCCCTCATGCTCAGTTTTCTCAACAGCCATCAGCTCAAACATCACAGACCTTTGCACCACCACCAAGGGAATGGCATAGGTAACAGCCTAACTCCTGTTAGTCATGGCAGGCAAGGGAACCAGGCAGCTTTGCTTCACAGAAATACTGTTCATTTAATCATTTATGAATCTCACCCGATATGAAGGGAATAGCTTCACGAGTCACTTCCACGCAAACTCTGGCACATCCCTAACAGGGTCCATTTGCTGGGTGCATTCATGCCACAGGACTCACACCTGACTTGTTGGAGGAACCAACCACTTGTACTAGATGCTTCACAGGTTGGGGCTTCAGTTCAGGCTAATTCTCTTTTATCCCACCAACACAAAGATCTCTGCCTTTAAGAGCACCAACATTAGGGGAACAAAGATCACACCCACAGACTACCTTCACTCTTCTCTAGGACAAGCATTAACTCTTTCTTCTCCTTTCTCTTTCACCCAATACTGTCAAGAAAAAGGGCTTAGGTGATTGTCCAAGTATATTCCCACTTCTCCACACTACAGCTTGGGTGCCCACTCATCAATTTCCAGCAAAACTGAAAGAAGTTACAGATCCTAAGATACCAAAGTTTCTGAATGGTGGAGACAATCAGATGCTCCTTTGCTGAGAAAAAGCAGCTGGAGTTCAACATTATGCACAACACAAAGTCTGTAAAGAACAAGGCTTCATCAGTTCTGCTCCTCAAAGGCATAAAGAAAAATATTTTTAGTGTATCAAAAGCCACACACATTGGGACAGAGATAAAAACAGTCTAAAATCCCTAAATGAATATGGAATGCAGAATTCAAGCTCTTCAAAAACAAATTCTTCACATTTATAGCCAATATTTCAAACTCCTCATGATTCTCTGTAAAGAGCATGGATAAGGCAGAAAAAAAAGTGAGGACTTACATGAAGACAGCAAATGTCAGATGCCACATTTTGGATTCTTAATTTTCCATAGAACTGTGAAGAGTTCTGCACGCATTAACTGATGAGATGCACTAGGTCTTTCCTGATAAGCATAGGTTGTTTCCCTCCATTATACCAGTTTTGCAAATTCTGTATCAATCTATAGATATTCTCAATCATTGCTCTCAGCTTTTCCAGAGAAAAAAAAATGCTGAACAAGGAAAAATAACCAAGACAGTATGATATATACTTTTTTTTTTCCCCCATACCCTCCTCTGAAATGACAGGAGCTGGGGAAGGGAAGGAGAAATACCACATCAGGAACTTTGTTTATTTTTAAAAAGTCATCCTAAATTGATTTAGCCTAGAAAGTTCAAACATACTTTGCTATACTGGATTTTAGTGAGGGCTTGTTTCTCTGATTAGCTTTGGGATACTAAAAGAATTGATTAACATTTATTCCTGCATAAATTATGATGGTAATTGATTCTTCATTCCCACCTGCAATTGATCTGAAAGCATGTGACAGACGCAGTCCAGAAAAGTAGGATAAAGTAGTGTCCTGACAAAGAAAAGGAGTCTGAACTAAGCTAGGAGGTAACTATCAACCAACCAACCAACAAATGTTTTCTGTGCATATCCATATACCCTTCTCTTGTCATATTTTGAAAGAAGACAAAAAGAAACACAAAAAGTAAGAGCATGATTTATTCTTGATGAGCAAAAACAAGGGTTTCACATGGTGAGAAAGAAGCTCTGTTCACTCCTATGTCATTGAAAATTGAACAGCACTTAGCATACAACATTCTATAAATAAAATTGTATAGAAATTATTCCATTGACAAATTTATCTGCCTATGATTAAATATCATAAAACCATTAAATATGAATAAGTCTGAAAATTGTATACATTTAATAAGGGAGAAAGACCATTGAATCATGACAAGAATTGTCTTCTTTGGTCATTCATGTAGTAAGAATGTGCAGGAACAGAAACTCAAACTATTTTGTGCCTATGAAGAGAAAAAGGACACATAGTTGCATGAGCACAGAAAACTATAAACTGTTTGGATGAGGGTAGTTTTGGTAATAGCAGGAAGTTGCAGCAGAATGCTTTTTCCTCCATTCCATTCCCAAATTTTGATTTGCTCCACAAAATATCATAGGCTCTGCTCTTTCTTACTCTAGAAGTCCTCTTCATGTACTCTGACTCAAACTTCCACTAGAATATATCTTTGCATGCCATTGTGTTATGCATCTTGGAAGAACAGGTACTGTAAAGAATAACCAGAAAAACAGGTGATTGTTTGGCAACCCATCTGTTGATACCACAAAAAAAAAAAAAAAATTGCCCCATCTGGGATAGGGCGATGTTTGCTGGGTAATTCCAAAAGAGCATGCCCTGCTTTTGTTGGCCACACCACTGATAGAATAGCAGAATAATTTAGGTTGGAAGGTAGTTTCTAGAAGTCATTTACCCCAAAGTCTTCTTCAAACCTATTGCTGAATTCAACCTCAAAGTTAGATCACATTGCTTACGGAGCAGCAATGCTGAGTCAGATTTTGAGCATCCCCAGTGGCTGGTCTTCATGCCACAAAGGTCTACTACCGACTTGTGTTCAGCTTGTCAAAGACAACACTCAGGCCCTTTCTGCAGAACTGTTTTCTGTACATTTCAGTACACAGCCTGTACTATTGCATGAGGTAACTGTCAGGAATAGTAAAACCACCACAGCCTCTCCGATTGCTTCACCTATGCCAGAACCCTGAAAGAGGCTATCTACTTACTGCAAGATAAACTACTGTATGAAGGTTGAGGGCCCTGTCATGGCAAGATGGATGGATGTTCTACCTCACCAGATGGAGTCTTTCCTTCCACCTCTCTATCCCTGTCCCCTAAAAAAAACACATTAAATCCAATCCAAGTTTATCCAATCTTCTTGTTACAATGCTGCAGCAAGGCATTCCATTTCAAAGCAAAACTGAACTGCCAACAGAACAAGATTTATCAGCTTTTGTCATGAGACAATATTTTGTTCTGTTGTTTGAGAGAAATGCACAGAAAGTATTCAGCATTTCAGATTTTAGACTCATAAAAGAACTAAACACAGACTTTTACCTAACATACAAAGAAAGTGTGAAAGACCCAAAGCAAAATCTTTATAATACGTATATGACATGGAACAAGTTATCAGGATGGGACTTTGGGGACGCAATAACAGCCATACCATTTTCCAGCTGTAAAAATGAAATGGATGTGTTGATTAGGCTAAAGACAGAAACTTCACAGGCCTCATCCAAACCTCCCTTCAAAGTGCCTCTCTCTCTTTTATATATATGTACTGCAAAAGAAATACAAAGCAGAAAGAGTGCAAACACAGGGTGCAGGCAGCACCTGTGGTGCTCATGTATATTCAGTAAATTTTATTTCTCTCCCTCAAATAACAGATAATACAATTGTTAGTTAAGTTCTGTGATGTATTTTACCTAGCAAGCTATCATCATTTTGAAGTCTTCCCAACTTCTTGAGGCTTCACTAAGATCATAATACATTCTATTTCAAATCTTTCCAGATGACACAGCATTGTCCAGGGGAATACACCAAGCCTTTGCAATAGATACAAATGGATCCTACTGTTTAAACAGCTCTTTCTATCTGCACAATATTTAACATCAATTGCATCCATTTGTTACAGCATATTATTCTAGCAGTAATGAGCCTCTCATTCCCCATGTTAAAAATTAGACAGACATTCAAACACGCATTGCCTTCCTTTTTTGATAATGGATTAAACAGCAAAGTTGCACTTCCCTTAAGGATGGCTAAAATAGAGACTATCTAGAAAGAAGTGTAGACTGTCAACATGAATCTATTCTTCAGCTGAATGAATAGAACTGACTTTCTAAAATTCTTCTGCTGGCTCATAGATCAAAAACAATCCAGCAAACCCTTAAAAGAGAAAAAAATTTGATCTGCAGAAAATATTAACAGGAAAGTTTAACCATGCTTGCAGCATAAAATATGAAATGGACAGCTAAATGGTTAGTTATGACTCCCAAGCTTCCAAAAATTATAGTTAATTCCCAATGCTGCTATACTATATTTCTCAATGAATAACAACTTTTAACTATTCTATATCAAAGCAGCAATGCTAGTTCTCTTAACAGTGCAGCTTCTCAGAGATTTCTGTTGAGTCTGTCTGAAAAGACAGTGTTGAAATATGTGAGTCAGAGAACACAGCTAACATCTTTTTCAAAGTAAAATAACAGGAGAATTACACAAAGAATAGCTGACATTGGAAGGGATGCCTGAAGGTCACCAAGTCCGACCCCCCTGCTCAAAGCAAAGCCAGCTACAGCATGCTCAGGGCATGTCCAGCTGGGCTTTAAATGTCTCCAAGGATGGAGAAGCTATAAGGTACCTGGGCAGCCTGGTTTAATCTTTGATCGTTCTTAAGGTCATAACCTTTCTTCTTATGTTTAACTGGAATTTCCTGTATTTGATTTTGTACCTATTACTTCCTGTCCTGTCACTGAGAACAACTGAGAAGATCCTGGCTTTACTTCTTTACTCCACCCAATCTGGTATTTATACACTTCGGGGGTGGAGCAAAGCATTGGGAATAAGTGGATCTGGAAATAAAAGCTGCTGTTTATGCACTATAGCTTACCTACCTACCTGCATTAGAATTGTATGAAGTACAGACAACACGCAGGCAAGACCCTCCTCCACATACTTCAGTTTAGATACTACTTTTGAATTTCCAGGAAAGAGCATATATATTTATACACAAATATTTTTAAAGAGTATGACCTAGAAACACTTCAAAAAACACAGAATTCATAGTAGGTTTTTTCCAATTTCATATTATACCTGAAACTTAATCTTCTGCATAGGAGACAGAAGAACTCTGTTCACCCTTTTCTACCAAAGAGAAGTGGCACTGAACTTCGGTGAGGGTACTTGAGGGCTTCCTAAGTAAGGTAAAATGTGCTGTATGAGGTACCTACAAAGTACTCTTTTGGAGAGTTTCAGTCTTTTCAGAAACTAAAAAGGAGGTTTCAATAATTTAAAAGATAACTTAACTAAAACTAATGTTCATATTTTATTGAAAGTTTCTTTTGATTCTGCTCCAAAAAGCATTTCTTATTCCTTTCCACTCATAGTGTGTGTCTTTCCAGTAACTTTTAGTATTTGTATTTTTCAGTTTAAAAGAAAACTGTCTTGAGTATTTATAACTACTGATTGCTGCATAACACACGCTGTTTGTCAACCCTACAAAAAGCCAAATATAATGTTGAAATGAGGATTTACTTACCTTTTTAAAAGTGTTTTAGATTTTAGCGTTGGGGTGTTGTTTCTTTGTTTTAAAGATAAGAACCTTATTCCTATCCTAATGCTATTCCTGTATCCTGTTACAGAAATATACACTGACAAAAAAGCTTGGCAAAAGTACCATACTGTACAAATTCCTGTACTTTAAAATACTTTAGGATATTCTGGGGGGAAATTTAAAAAAAAAAAAAAAAAAAAAGATTTTATACAAAATGTGGAAAAGCAAAGCATATTTTTCCTTAAAAAAAGTTCTCTACTCCCGAAAGGTGCCTCTTTCCTTGTGCCAGGTCATGACATTGGTTTCCCAACCTGTAAAGACACAACAAACTGTACACTTTACCAGACAAGTCCTAAGTAGCACCATGTAAGAAAGAAAACTGTATCCATAAACCAAAAGAGAAAAAGTTGTCATAATTCACACTACATTCAGTACAAAGGCAACAGTATTCAGTACTCTCAAATAACATTGCACAGAAACCTAAATGACGGTGGTTTCTTGTAGAAGTTCCTGAAGTTTTGCAGAAAAGTGGTTAACAGCACAATGAGTTGGCTCTGTCTCATGAGAGATTTTTTTTTCAGCTCAGCTCTAAAAAAAAAAAAAAAAAAGAAAGAAAGAAAAAAAAAAGATATCATTCCTCTAATAAAATCCTCCAGAGGCCAGCTTTGCTAACAGTAAAACTATCAGCCTTCCCATTCTGCCTGTGTAAATGTGCACTTGCAGCAATACAAACATTTTACAATTGCTTCAAGCTGTTCTTTTCAGTGAAGTAAAAGAGAAAATTTTCCAACTTCTTGAAAGCTATAGATCATTAAAAATGATCCCATACACACAGCCACCAGCAGCACCTACAGTTAGTGTTTTCCTGATTCCTTTCTGCAAGCTTCAATTACCCCTTTTAATTTATAGAACAAAGACATTCTACAGATAAATTTTAGATTACATTATACTGATTTGGAAGAGCCTGCACACATTTCTTTAAAGTTGGCTGATCCTTCAAAATGACACTAGCACAATGTTAATCCAAAAAGTATCAAGAAATATGTGTCCATTTCCTCGTAAACTCTGACTTCACACACGAAATTTTCCATAAAGTTACTATATCCTCTACAGGCTCAAGCACTTTCCAAAATGTTAAAAAAAATAAAAATTAGAGACCCACTTGATGTTGTAAAAGATGTAGGGAATCAATAAAAAGTAAGGGCTTCAGACAGTTTTCAGATGGCAGAAAATGCAAACTCTAAGACACTGAAGTATAGTCCTATGCTTCATAATAAAATACAACTACAAAGCTCTAACGTACAATTAAAAGTAGAAATATCTGTTTGCTGTCAGACAAACCCTGTGCTCACAAACATCACAGGCCCCAAATATCAGTCAGACCTACAAGACTTCTGTAAGAGCAGAAACAGGTAAAATAGCCCAGCTTCTAAAAGGGCTAAAAAATATTTTGAAGTTGAGCAATGTCATCAAATCCTAAGGGAATGGAGAAGAGTCGCAATAAGCCAAGTGAGGTTCTAGTTAGATAAAAGTCTTCTGGATAATCTTCCAACCTTCTTGCCAAATCTTGGGGGGTGGGAGGAGGGAGATAATGTGGGAAGTTTTCCCCACATTTTGTCATTATGTCCTACTCCTTGCTCAAAATAAAACTAGTTGATGACAGTTCATGTGACCAAGGATTTCTCTGCTTCCTTGTGCTCTGCAGAATATATGTTCTCCTTGCTACCTGAGGACTACTCAGAAACCTTCTTCCTCCGAGCCACACATACCACTGCTTTTACCTCACTGTACTGGGAAGGCCCCCAAATCCCTCCCTCCATTTACT
Organism: Cygnus olor; assembly: GCF_009769625.2. Taxonomy (NCBI): domain Eukaryota; kingdom Metazoa; phylum Chordata; class Aves; order Anseriformes; family Anatidae; genus Cygnus; species Cygnus olor. Next base: position 46,976,708 of record NC_049169.1, read on the forward strand.
CCTCCACATTGTCCAGACTGTCATTACCCACCAGAAGCCTGGCTCCCTTTTTCATCCTCTATGAGGAGGAATGTACACCTGAATCATCTCCTCACAGTGCCAAATCATTCTTTACTTGCAGACTGAGAAGCAAATCTTTACATGAGTTAACATTTTAAAAATGGAAAGGAGATGGTAATGCTTTTAATCCAAAAGGTAACCATTCTTTCAAGGTAACCACTGACCAGTTTAGGTTCTACAGATGTAAACAGAGAGTGAAGCTGATGGTGCAACTGCTCCTTCAGTCATCGCCAAAATGAACAAAATTCTACCCAGAAATGCCTGAAACGGTCCTTAAATATTTCAGATTGACCAGTGCTTCCAGAGTTACCATACCAGAGACTCAGACAAAAATGCCATTCTAAGTAAAATACCTTTTCAATCAGCCAAAGGAAGAAAAAATAATATATATATATATATATTTCCAGGTTTACATTGCTGTTAATTCAAGCTGAAATGTAAAATAATGATAAAATGCAAAACTTCCACACTCCTTCTATCGTTGTTCTATAATTCTCCATAATTTTAAATTATATGTTTAATAATTGTATGTGAAAATTGATAGTATCATACAAAAGACATCAAATAAATGTGAGTTAAAATTACACAACTGAACAATCAGTAATAACGTCTTATTTAAATCTAATCAAGCAGTGCAAAAAAAAATGAAAGGGGAAAAAATAATGGAATGGGAAATTTAACCAATGCAACATATGCATTCAAAGTTTCTTATTGTCTCCTTTATTATTAGTAGTAGATTGATCAAACTACAAATGAGCTTAACGTGAAAAACTCTGCCTCAAAGAACCAATGACATAAAAGACTGTCAGAAGACTCAAGCATCAGGGCAGCATTTAAGGGAGCTACATAACTAAAATACCTCAATCTCTCTCTTCCTTTTCTTTTTATGGCAGCACAATTATGAAGGTATCCACCTATCTGAAATCACTGTAAATTTGTTTTGCTAATTTCTTCTTTCTAAACATCTACTTTGGCCTCTCCTGGAGATGGAGATGTCATATTCAAGTGGAGAATTTGCTTCCTCTGATAAATTTCTATTTAAAAAAGAAAGAAAGAAAGAAAGAAAGAAAGAAAGAAAGAAAGAAAGAAAGAAAGAAAGAAAGAAAGAAAGAAAAGAAGGCAAAGTTAACAAATAAGCAGTAGAACAGGGCACAGAAAGAAAGCTTATTTGTAGCTCTTTTGCTGCAGAGATCACAGCCAGCATGAGGCCGCATTCAGAAGCTTCTAGCAGAAGCTGCCACCTGCACTGTCAGGGCTGTCTTCCTCTCTGGTCACAACTCAACTTACCAAAAAAAAGACAGTCGCTGCATGGAGGTGTGAGACCTTGGTCAACACATTGTCCTATAGCAACTTGTGCACCTGCAACACCCCTGAGGTTGTGCAGAGCTCCACACCATGCTGACTCCCCATGCATGGCGGGTACAACTTTGACATGACTCCCCCTCCATCTTCCTCCTCCTTCCCTGAGACCCTGACATTGACATGAATAATAAATTTAACCTTCATCAGCACCACGGGACATGCTAGGATGGGTCACCCTGTCCTTCTAGGCTTCCCAAAACAAAGCGTGTCCTGCTCTCCTGAAAGTCTATGCACTAAGTAATAATGAAAGTCAGGTTTTTTTCCTAATTTCTCCTTTGATTATATATTAATTTAACTATGGCTCTGTTAAAAAATAATAATAATAATAGATTTTTCATGGATATTAGTTAAAAATAAATCCTGAGAAAGTGAGGAAAACATGTAAGATTACAAATTTGTATCTGCACGTATTTGGGAGAAAAATAATAGCAATCGTCATAGCAGTGTTTTAATGCTGTCTGTTTAATTAATGAGGCAAATCTATCAACATCAATATAAAAACCAGGCATTGATTTATAGTATACTCCCACTTCCCTGTATTTCTAAATATAGGAATAGCACAAATTTTTCATTTTTAAACTTGGTAGACCAAGAGATACAGACCAGAAATCCATCATAAGCTCAGAACAAAATACTAGCCTGGATTTGACAACAGGTGGGAGTAAAAGTGTATTCATGTTTGTGTAGCTGTCCATACTCAACAGCACTATAAAAGCCAAAAAGTAACAGAAAATCATCACTGGATATATATATTAAAAAATATATATATTTCTATGAAAAGATTGCTTTGATAGATAAAATGTTAGTTGTTTAGGTTGTTTGGAAATACACATTTGAAGTGTTAAAGTCCAAAACAGATTAATGAGCAACATACAGGTAGGACAGCTGTGATTTTACAGTAAATGGAGTATGTAATACATCTGACAATTTTTCTGTTGCATGTAGCTCATGTATACATATGTATACATTTACAAAGCTCTAGAGGTTGAATTAAATTAAACCATTTCTAACTCCTAAATTGGCCAACTGTAAGAAACTAGGCTGTCTGATCTATTTTAAAGAAAGACTCATTAAGCAGTAGCCTCCACTTCTTTCTTATCAAGACACTGTGAGACACAGTTAATGATTTGAAAAAGAATCTGTAGGCTGCAACTAATGATCCGTTTGGGTCAAAGCTTCTGCTGAACTTGTTTACTTCCATTTACAGGAGACTTCAATGTCTTGTATGAAAGATGGTTACATTTGCCGGTCAGTGTCCTTTCACTGATAGGAAATTGGATCTGCTGAGACCTCAAATAAGAAATTTGTAAACATTAAGGTGTTCTAATCAAAGTCTACTATAGTAAAATTGATTTAACTTGATATATTTCAGTATTTTTTGATGTTGCCATCAGATGTCAGTATATATACATACACGCAAAAAAAAATGTTAAAATAAGCTGTTAAAATAAGAGAGGTATGTCTTGAAGACATTTCTCAAAAGGCAGCATTTGTTTTGATAACCTACCAAAAGGTTTTCAGATTCCTATAAAAACTTTTTGCAAAGAGATTTTTCAGAGGACAGGGCTCTGTTATTCTCATTTACTTTCTTTTACTAAAATCTATCCTTCAAATTTTCAAAGCTTCCTTTGGTTGGTAACTCTTTGACCTCAAACAGCAACTTGTGTAGCTCTAGAAAAAACATTCTATGATTTTGTGAAGAGTAGTTATCTACCATATCAGATGCACATATGCATAGTAAGGAATCTGTCCTGAATAGATGGTTTTCTTTCTTGAAGATGAATTAACTGATACAGGCGAAACAGTGGCACTGATGAAACCTCATTTACTGTGTAGATAGAGTTGGGTTAAAGGATGACAACTGTATTATACCACAAGAGGATTTCCTAATTAGGAGGAAAAGGAAGATGGAGCTTAAATGTTTACTCTGCATTTTTCTTCATTTTGTTTTATGCCATGTGGAAAAGAAATTCTGGCTGGAACACATTGCTTCATTACCAGTTAGAATTATTATCTTTTCTCCAGCTCTTTTTTCTATATTACTTCTCTTTCAGTTTCTGATAACTACCAAATATAGAGTTCTTCTAGAAAATAGCCAGATCACACCACTATCTTTCAAGAAATTGAAGGATTATGGACTGCGCTCCTGACAAAATTGTTGATTGTCCCTCCTATTAAGATTCTCATCTGATATAAATGATCCTGAACTTTATATCTTGCCTTTCATTGGATTTCGGCATGCTTACTGTCTGCTTCCTCTTGTGGGATGCTATTAACCATCATTACAAACAACTTTTCAAAAGGAACATAACATATCCTAATACTCAGGAGCATTGTATCTGCATGTTGCAGGTACCTCTATTCTAAATTATCCTCCCACTCCACTATTACCTCACCTCCCACTCTCTGCAATAAAAACAAGATTTGCTTGATTTATAAAGGAAGTAAACACAGTGTTTCAGTACTTTATAATAGCATAAAACGGACTGAGCACAGTTCAAGGATACAACTGCACAACTGCTTGATCTATAATTTAACCACATTGTATTATTTCAGCTTTACACTTTAATTGGCTTCTAAAGAAACCTAAAGAAACTGCATTTTTTATATAGTTTATCCAAGATGGAGTCTTGATGTTTTCTAACACATAAAATGACATTTGACATAGTGAACAAAAGTAAGTCTCAGAGGACACTGAATGACTGAAAACTGCCATTATTCAGGCTCAACAGGAAAGCCATTTTATTCTTTAGATTTGTATGAATAAATAGAAATCTCCCATTCTACTATCTCCTCATATTACTTGTTTTACTGTAAAATCAAAATATTACAAATTTCCCAATTCAGTTTGTTCCCAAGACATACATGCCCTCATATATTTTGCAGTTCAGATAAGTTTTGTCTCAGAAGTTCAGAAAAAAAAAAAAAAAGGGCAATCCAACTAAAACTCAGCCCATTAAAAATACATTTTTCAGCTGGATAAATCTCCTGATCTGTTCACAGTGAGGCTACAGAATAACTGGTGCCTTAACCTGAAAAGGATATGGAAAGTCTGCAGAGAAAAGCAGAAGAAAAGGGAAAGAGAGAGAGAAGAGGAGAAGGAATAGAATACTGATGTGCTTTAGGTGGCAGTGCCAGTTCAGGACCATGAGGAATCTGCAATTTCAGGCCACTGCTTATTTGTGGTCCTGCTTCTCCAATCTGCCTGATGCAAGTTTTAGCAAAGAATTATACTCCGTGTCTGTTATACTCACCACTGGAACTGGATGCCCAGCATCTGCTAGCCCTTCTCTGCTAAGGCTTTGAATCATAGCACAATTAGGATTGGAAGGGGCCTGTGGAGGTAACAAGTCCTTACTCAACGTCACGCCAACTTCAATGCTGCATCAGGTCACTCAGGGCCATGTTTTGAATATCTCCAAAGAAACACCAAAGAGAGATTCAGACTGTGCATCTGGAAAATTGTAATTTAAAGGAATACTTGGTGTGTGCTAACTGCAGACTAACCATTTGCACCAATCCTCAATTTTAATATTTTTATTTATGCTCACTTATTTAGAGTCAGTGGAAGGACTAGCTTCCACTTCATATCACATTACAAAAGAGCCAAAAATAGAGGAAAATGATGAAATCACCACCTCAGCTCTCAATAGTCTATGGATTTCGGGCTTCAGGGAAAAGACCACCTTTGAGGAAATGAAATACAGTTTTTAAGGAAATAGAGCATCCTCACAGCCTTTTGCATCACTTAATTTTTTGTTTGTTTGTTTAACTAAGATGAAGTTAAAGATAGCATGTGTTCTGACTATGGAAAATGCCACAGCTTTACTGAAAAAGCAAGCTACAGAAGAAACAAATGATTATGGCTGCTAAACACCACTTTTGAAGCTAGCTAGACAGATACAACTTCTCTGAAAAATGACTCAGCTAGTTAAGCTGTATGCAGACACATTTCACCAGTCTAAATAAATCTTAAGACAGGGAATTTGAGGAAGCTGATGGGATCATTCCAGTGACAGCAGAGGAAAGATGAAGTACCAGTGGAATGAGGTTGTCTCTGTCTCATTTACTTTTATTTTCTTCCAGTCCCTGCCTACAAAGGCAAAAAAAAAATAAAATATGGAACAGTAGCGACAGTGCCAGCACTGGCAGCAAGAAAGAAGAATTTGGCACCCGAGACCAGAAAAGTCTCAGATGCCACACTGATACTGATTACCTTTCTCCTACTGCTGCCCCTAAGAGACATAAGAAAAGAGTTGGTTTATTTATAATGCTGCGTATGTCGAAAACACCTTTGTTGACTTGAGCTCAACATATTTATAGGTTATTAAGCAAACGGGATCGTTCTAACAAAGAACAAGCCACTGGGGCATATTCCAAGGGAGAAAAATATATAAAAGCAGATGCTTACAATCAGTGTAGTTTGCTTTCAGAACTATACAGTAACTGCACAGTTATGGCAACCTCCTTTTATTGATTTATTTCACCTTTAAGAAATGTTTCACAGGGACTAAAATGTTTCACATATACTTAATGGGCTAAACAGCCTTTTCACCTGTACTTCAAGACATCTAATCCCTAGCCTACATTAACAGGGACTAAGAGAAATTACCATCTGACAGCTCTTCATTGACTTATGTGGAAGCGTACAACGGAGGGTCCTGTATGGACTAAAAACTCTTCCAGATACCTCTATATTCCAAAGGGTACATTTCATTACCACACTGAGTCTGGGAAAAAAATAATGATAATGTGAATACACAAGTTTGAGAGCCTGATTTGGAAAAAAAAGGAAATAGGTGATGGAGCCTCTCTACATGTAAGCCTGCATTCCTTCCAAGTTGGATACCTAATTGAGACTATTTAATTAAGATATATTTATCATGATTTTCATGAAGGCTCACATTACTTTGATCAAAATGTGCTTAGACAATATGGCACAGCTCACGCATGCAATAAGCTTTCACATTAGCCTCCCTCCACACCTCCCTGCTGGGGTGTTTGGCAATATCACTTGACCAGCTCTACACAAATATGCTGAGAATATTTGTATCCTCGTGATACATGCATGCATATATCTTCCTCTCCCAACTAACTACCCTTCCCATAGTTTTCACAAAAGCTAAAAATTTTGTTCACACACTCATCCTGCTCAAAATCACATAACTCCTCCTATCCTCACCACTCTTGCCTCACACCTCTGTTTGTTTTATGTAAGGCATGTCCCAATTTGTGAAAAACTACAATAAAGCAATTCTAGTTAGAGTATCTGATCTCAGATTTGTTGACTTTTTTTTATGTTGATTGTGTCCAGTAAAGCATTACAAAGAATATTATAATTGCAGATTTAGTTCTTTTCTTCCCATGGGGAAGACTCAAAAACAGTAGTTAAAAAAAAAATATGAGAAATCTAGAACCCAGCCTTTCACCTAACTTTTCTCCTATATTTCCTACATTATGACATGCCAAATTATTTACATAACACTCTGTAGCAAATTTGCACAATTTCCCTTTTTGATTATTCATTTTATGGTGTGTTGGCAGTTATTTTTGAATGTGGACTGACAAAAATATAGTCTCTACTTCCTCATCAGTAAATATTTGTAGACAATCTAGATGTTCTCAGCATTTCTATTTCACTTTTCTTTATACAACACATTATGGGAAAGTAGTAAAATTTGGCTTACCAAATAAATTTATAAAGCAACATCATAAAATACTAATCTTGAATCTGCACCACTGTCTCAAAACAAAAGATAAATTAAGGACAGTTTTTGTTTTATGTTGTTTTTTGTTTTTTTAACCTGTCCTCTTCCTCTCTTCACATTTCAGAGAAGCAGAAACAGTCTCTTGAGATACACACAGAAGATACATCCATACCTGTTTTAAAATTCTTGGTAAGATTTTCCTACACATCCTTGAACCAAGATCCTTACCTCACTAATACATTTCTAGGAAAGTATTACTCCACTTTTTGTCATTTGTATTGAACCATGAAAGATTTTAACATTCATATGAAAGAAATTATATTTTAGCATATCACAAACAAACACATTTCTCAAGTACCCATTGGATTTACAGGGGCATCAGAACAGCAAACAGTAGCCAATGCTTTGTTGTCCAATGAAGGAAAGTGACCTACCATGGAGCACAGAAATGTAGTTATATTAATAATAAATAACCAGCAAATCAAGTGGCGTATTTCTTCATGAAACAGTCTCTGTGAATACTTTTCAAAACAAATTTTTACCGAGATTAAGAAAAAGCCTGCACACTAGGGCAGCTGATATACTTGTAGAATTTATTAAGTTCAGCATAAATGCTAAGACTAAATGAGCTTCTTTAATTTCCATAATGAAATTGTTTTTGTAAAGTTAAAAATACTGTAATGAGGCCAAAACGGTGTGCTTTCAGAGACTCCCATGGTGAAACAAATGAGATTTTAGCTTCTCTAATTGGGCATACTGCAAGCTGGGCTTGATGCTGTCCTCAGCACAGGATGTTTTTTTATCCCCAACAAAAAGAGGTCTACAGCTGTCAGCATAATGCTGTATAGCTTTTCTGAAGCCAAGCCATCAGGAGGCAGGCTGCTGCTCCCTGACTGGGACCACCCAAAGGGAGAGATCAAGTAGAGAACAGCTCTACTCTTCCCTGATTAAGAAGTTATTCGAAAGGTAATTTGTTTACAGCTATCACAGAGAAGCTTTTGAAGCAAGGATTGAGAATTCCCAGAATCCTCCAAGAGAATTTTATTTGATTAAATAATGAATATGGATATTCCCTTATTCTTTTATTCCCACCCACCCCTTCCCCCCGCACTTATTAGGTCTCATTACCTGTCAGCACAGGCCTTTGGAACCTTACTGTTCCAGCAGGAGAAAGACAAAAAAATATTAGAGGCACCATGTTTTGTCTTTATTGCTAAAATCTGCTGGTTTGCTGCCATGGACATCACCACAGTACCAAGCTCCAAACTTTCCAGAACTTAGGAGTCATTTTGAATAAATATTATTTTCATTTTTCCCCTTACACTTGTTTTCAGGTATAAGCAACAGAAAAAAAATTAATCCTCCTGCAACAGTAAAAACCAGCCAGTTCATTCTTTCACAATTACAACATGATTTCATATTTGAAGCAAGAACAGCAATTCTACAGAGACAGAGAGCTGACTTCCTTTAGGGCTCAACAAGTAAATGTGCCTGTACGTATTTTAAGAAGCTAAACATGGGGATATTTAATTCTAACTAGTTGCATGAAGACTTTCCTATAAATGCAGACTGATGGGCATTATTAATCCTTTGCTTTAGACCTTTGCAGTTATGGCAAAATCAAACTGTTTAACCCCTGCCAGAATATTTTACTGCATTAAAAGTGTCAAGGTATAGTTTTCAAGCAACTTCTTTACTATTTTAATTTTACAATAATGATATTATTCATTACTTCATTGTCATATTCAAAATGCCTGTACGTTTTTACACCTAGTTTCTAATTCCTTCCCCAGTTTTCTGCTTTGCTTTCACTCATCAAGCATTCAATTGTCAATCTGCTATGAAAAAAACTGCTTTCTACAGAAAGGTTTTCAGAAGCCTAAGAGTTACTACATTCCACAATTCTACCCTTTATCTCATAAACATATAATGAAAATAGTATTCATGAATGACAAAGCACAAAATTATGAACAACAATAAATAAAATTAAATAAAAAGTTCAATGGAGGTTAAAAAAAAAGTAACACTGAAGATAAAGGCACAGAAAAATACAAATATGGTAGGCAAAATTTTAAGCCATCAAAATTCTTTTTTTTGCAAATGAATTTTGACTTCTGCTTAGGTTTTGGAAAGTGCTACAGAGTGCAACAAAACTGGACAAAAGAATGAGAAAAGGTTCTCTATGAGCAGTCAGAATGTTGCCAAAATTGCATAAAGTATCTCTTCAGAAATATTTAAAACTTTTATTTTTAACAGGTAAACGTTTAAAAACTTTAGTTAAATTATGCTCTTCAACCTATTTCCAAGACCGTTGTGTACTATGCTTAATATTTTGTAAGGGAACGGAGGGAAATATTACCAGGAGATAAATGAATCATTAAGATTTTTTTCTTTTCAATTCCATCTTTATTCATTAAAGACTCCCAAACAACCTCTACAGTACATGAATTAGATTTAAATAATGAGATATTTTAATTAATTTGAACTCAGAACTTCACTTTGGATCACAGAAACCTTCTTAGAGGATGCTCAGAACAGCAGCATGGGGTAGAAGAAAAATATCAGATTACTAGAAGTTCAAAGAAAATATATCTTGAGCGCCTCCTACAAAGACAAGGATGACTCCAAGGAAAAATAAAGAACTGAAAGTTTATGACAAGCTTTTCTGCAACTGATTTGAAGAGTATCCAGGAGTACATATTTTTGTATCGGCCGTGATATAGTAGGCTAGACAAAAATTATATACTTATTACATACAGTTTATTAGTATGTGTAATGAATTATTCAAAGTATATCCTGTAACATTTTTAGATTTTATAAGATCATAGAAAGACTGAGAAACTCACCACTGTATACCTCCATAACATTGTAAATGATATTGTTACGCTGTGTAGGCTGAAGCAAACGTTTAGATTATACAGCCTAAGGGACAAATGTATACATCAAAAAACTAACTGTCTCCTGAAACAGGCAAAAGATGAATTGCAACTGGCAACTGGCTGTCAGTTTTCTGAAACAACAATACCAAGTGATGATGTATTGAAAAAAATAAAAAACAAAACATTAACATATAGAAAATTGGTCCAAATAGACCTACTCCATATATACATCATCTCAGGGTTAACAAATATTCTAAAACTGTTTGCTACAAGCCCATTTTTAACTGATCTACTGATTTATTTCAGTTTGCCCTTAAAAACAATAGGATATCTTCTAAAATCTTTCAATTATGCTTGCATTATGGAAGTGGCAAATATTCAAGCGCAAAATACCTTTGTCCCACTGTTTTCCTTTCATTTATTGTTACCACCATGAGCAATTACATTGTTCCATCAATGGGCACATCTGAACAAGACCTATTCTAACATGACGCAAATAATAAATCTCTTCCTATAATGAGTTCTGCTTTCTAATAAATTCACCCATTATTTTAGTCTAGTAGATTAAATGCTATAAAATCTGTAATACAAAGCACACACAGAGTGTGCATGCATATATACAAACAAACTTTGGTGTTAAAACACATTTTGGTATTCACATTATTTCACAAGTAGCATGTCACCTTTGTTTAAGCTGATTGGACCAGCATTTCTTTTCTGTCAACTGAAGCAACTAATTTACTTTCATTGACCATCCAGGAGTGTAATGTACCACCTGCTTATTGTTACTCTCTCTGGCTATACATTAAAAATAATATTTAAAAAAGAAAACCTTTTTTCTCACTCATACTGTGATTTAACTTTGTACAAATGTAATCTTAAATTCCTAAGTTCTCTTAGGCATTCTGTGAGTGGAAATGCTGGGATTTTTACAGCACCACGTGTGTACGCACATTGTGATTAATATAACACAAATCCTTCAGGCATATTGCAACGGATGCAGTAAAGCTGAACTTATCTGAAGCACAGCAAAATTATCTGTTTTTCAGCTGCTGGCTAATTTATTTGTTCACAGCCAGACAGGTATACAAGATTAAGCACTTTTTTCCCCATTGCTTTATGGAAGTAGAAGATGCACATGTGGTGGTAAAAGGGCAGAAAACAACGTTATAATAGACTCTAAGTTTTAGGAAATAATTTGCTTTTTTAGTCTAGTTCAGTATTTTAAACAACTTGGTATTCCTTAGCAAGACTAAGCCATAATGTGATGAGGAAACCTAACTAGTGAATTTTTTTTTTTTTTTTTTTTTGCTATTTTTGTCCCCGTGTAAGAATATTTCTATTGCTCTGTAAACATTCATAACCCCACCAAATGCTAGCTCACACTTACTGCTGAAAAGCAGAAAAAGGAGCCAGAAACACGTTATGTTCAGTCTGCTACTTCATTTTGGGTTAAGAGACTACAGTTTTGACAGTAGGGCCATCTGCTGTTAACTTTCCTTCCCATCATAATACCAGTCCAGTCAAAAGCAATTAAGTGTGTTTTGCCATTATAATATGTAGATAATTATGATAAATTACAGTTTTTAAATCAGCCTCAAATTATGCATATGGTGGGTATTTTCTTTGCAGTTACTGATGTAAAAAATATTCCTGCATTTGCAAAATATTTCAGCTATTTTATTAATGATGTTAGTTCTGTAATGAGATATCTACAAGGAAATTTCTTAGGCACAGAGCCTGACAGTCATTAGAAATCTATTTATATCTCAGCAAGACATTTTGCCAAGCAGACAGACTTGTAACATTCTGCACTGCCGTTGTACAACATGCTCAGAAAATGGCCTATTTTATTGTGTCACAACAACAACATAAAAAACACATAGATAAGTTACCAGAAGAATATTCTAGCTTTCAATACAACATGGAATTATTCAAAAGAGTCAAACATAGGCTAGAACACCTGATAAAAACATTACTATAAGAACTATACACTAATGCTGTATTCTGTCAAGTTCCCTTGAACATTGCTCAAGTGATCCCCAGGATTAGCCAGGCATAAATGAGCAAGAATTTGAACTCAAATATTCAGAGGCAATAAAATTTTTTCTATTGTTACATTGGGTTTATTTTTAGGGTACTTTTTGGATGTGGGTGGGTCATACAATAATACTGTCATTCTCTGAAGTTTGTCTGAAAAATCACCATTGTTAGTATTTTTCTTTTTTCTAGTATTTCCTCAGTATTTCCTTCCCAGTGAATGGACTTTTTTTAGAAATAATCAGTCCCTACAAATGCAACCACATGCTTTTCATGACCACACCAGCACTGAGTGATAATCCAGGACCCTTTGTACATCTAATTCTTGCCAAGAACATTCTACCCACTAAGCAAGCTGGCTCATAAATCCTGAGTGTTAACAGCACCTGAGTCATGTCAGGCCACAGATGAACAACGAGGAAAAGAGGAAGGCAAAAAATAATAATAATAATAATTAAAAAAAACCACTCAATAATACCAGCAGCAGCAGCAAATTTTATCTCTGTTAAAATTTGCTGAGATGGTGTCTGCCTGGCAATGGCCTTATCACCTTCTCCTCATTATGACCACACAGTGTTCAAACACAAGTCAGAGAGATAAAAGTTAGCAAGAGATAACTATCAATTCAATTGACTTCAAAAACCTGCAGTCAAAGACATGACTGGTATGAACTGATATTTAAATCTTTTCCCTCAGACAATGTAGCAGAGCAATATTTCAGTGGAGCAGCGATAAAGAAGGAAAACCAGTGGTCAATATATGCTCTGCTTAAATGTCAGCTAGCTTGCTCTTCGTCTGTGCTTGCAATACCTACTTAGATTCAGGAACGGGAAACACTAGCAAAACAACAGCAAAATATCCCTATCTGTGTCTGCTGATTCTGAGCACTTCAACACAAGAGAGAATAAGATCTCTAAGTAAAAGGAACAGAGCTTTTATTTAATTCTGAAAGTAGAATAGATGTGTTTTCTTTCCATATTTCTTCGCAAGCTGAGTCACTGCTGTTAACAGCTGCCAGTGCGTTACCATACTTTTTTCTCCTTGGCAGGACAGGCAAATTGCTCCCCACAGAGCAGATGCCAGTCAACATGGCAAAAGGAACTGTGCTGAGCATAATTTCTCTTCCCATAACATTAAGTTGTTTTCAAAATGTTTGGTTTACATCAGACCGTTGCTTGGGGTTAGCTGTTGCTCTCAGATTTGTTTTCTTTCAAGCATTACATCACATTGTACTCAATTTCCATAACTAATTAAGAAAATGCAGTGGATATTTTATTTCAGAACTGCTACAAAATGTAACAAACCAGTCATCTGAAAAAAGCTCTTAGTATAAAAACTATTGAAAAACCAATGTTTAGCTAATTTATGTTGACAAGATTAGTTCTGCAAGACACCACAAAAATAAGTTTTACGACTCAATATAGTTCCGTACCAAAGACTTCAGAAGAGGATATTTGGTTTCATGTCTAATGCAAAATGACATTACATTTTTGAGTGAGAAAAGCTGCAGGTAGCCTATATACTGCAGTGCATAAATATATACATGACAGAAAGTCTATCCACACCTTGGCTGTTGCTTTAAAACGTTTTCTTTTCTCTTTGTCAAAAAACAATGTTTTCTGAATAAAAGCAAAGAACTGCAGTCTCTGCTCAACTAATTACCTTACATTCATGCAGTAGCCAGCTCACCCTCAATCGCTAATGCAGTGTCTGTTCAGAAGCATGTAGAATGACCAAAAAAAAAATCACTGAAACGTTTTGGAATCAGCAATGACATATGCTAAGGAGGTAGAAGTTAGCAAGATCCTGAACAGCTAAACAGAATTGTAAATAAATTCCAGTAAGAAAAGTCTCCCTTATAATGCCAAGCACTTCTGTGCCTATATTTGCTATATATCTGCTCTTGAAATAGAAATCTTAAAGCAAAATATAATTAGCACTATAGTTAGAACTACTAATAAAACGGAAGTTAATTTAATCAACTCAAACTCTTCAAACAGAAGTGGGGAGACCATCTCAATAGGGATCAAAGAATCATGGAAAGGTTTGAATTGGAAGGGACCTTTAGGATCATCTGGTTCCAACCCCCTCTGCCATGGGCAGGGACACCTCCCACCAGACCAGGTTGCCCAAAGCCCCATCCAGCCTGGCCTTGAACACCTCCAGGGATGGGGCATCCACAGCTTCTCTGGGATGTTCCAGACCAGGATACGGTTATGCTAATTATTATTTATGCAATGCCAAAAACGCACATAATACTTGTAACCAACTAAGAAACACTCCAAACTACAACTCTGGTACCTTCAACTTGTAGGTGAATTTTTCATTTTCAAACATTCAGTATTCCAGTCACGGGCCAAAAGGATTTCAAGGTAGGAAGTACATATATACAAGCACTTACAAAAAGGAATACTACTTGAGCAGACCATGGCACTTGAGTAGTTCCCACTACAGTTACAGGCACCAGCATGTACAAAAAAAACCAAAAACTTTATTTTTTACTGCTGTCCTCTAAAGTATTTGTATTTAAGAAGTGAATATGTTTAATAAACCAGAAAAGAGACATAGGACAACACCTGCAAAATGTTATCCACCATTAGCTGCCACAACTGATCACTTGGGCATTAAGGCAGAGCAATGCCTTAGTGGTCTGCATCAAAGGAACATGAGCCAACATCTTTGTGAAAACATCAAGCTTATATCTGGTCTTCAGCTAACAATTTGGGAAGTGATTTTTTTGGTAAGAAGGAAAGCAGGTAGATTGTCTGAGTGGAGCCCTGTTTGGCACTAATGTCTTTTTAAACAAAAATAGTGAGATGCAAAAAGAGTGGGAAGCCTGAAATCTTTGAGACTGAACTTAAAAGACTTCACTGCCTTCATTTACATCAACTGTGTTCTCAAATTTTGCCACAGTGCCTATCAATCTCACTTTCATGGCATTTCAAACATCTTCCATAAAGATCTACTGCAAGTTGTAGTGTTTAGGAATGACTGAAACACCTTGATATTTCTTATTTTAATTCACAATTTTATTCAACATTGAGGTCTACAGTATTAAATAAGCTGTCATGCAGCTCTCAACAAGCACTCAAGTAGTTGCTGAATGCTATTTGTTCTAGATTTAACTCTGTTCTGTAACTTCTGCCTCACTTTTTGTCTATCATCCCTCAACAGTTGGCTTCATCTGCCTGAAAGCACTCATCCTGTGATCAGCCTGGCAGCCCAAACCCCTGCAGCACCACAAGAGAAGGATGAAGTGGGCTGGAAAAACCTCTGGTACACCCTTTCAAAAATATATTGAATCAATTTTCCAGCACTGTCAAAGACACCAACTAATGTGGGAGAGTGATGGCCAAGTGCACAGAACAATGGTTAAAAAAAATTCACTATTTGGTGTACATAAAAATTACATAAACTCAGCATCACTTAAATGCCACTGGACTTGTACAGGTCTCATCGGTTCTCACCCTCATCTGAACCAGTCACCTGCATTCCCAGCCAAGCACAAAGACCTTGAAGCCCTCAGGAATGTTAACACTGTAGCTCATAGTCAGCAGTCTCCCCCCTTTACGGATGTGCATCTGTGATCACAGGAGTTAAAACACACAAAGCATGCTCACTGAGTTGCATGTTTTGGCATGAGACCTGTCATTTTTGCCTTTGAGCACAATGTATGCCTGAAGTGCTTTGAGATGGAGCCGGGATCACTACACCCCTAGGAAAAATACTGAGCCTGTGTTATTGTCCCCACTGTATCAACTAATGGGATTTACAAAAATCTATGTAAAAGCACAACTCATTCAATAAGTCTTAGCACAGGTACAGTGAAAGTAAAAGCTCTATCTTTATTCTTTTAAAACTAACCCAAGAAACACAAAAAGGAACAAGATAACAGCACATGAACAGTTTTGAGGAGTGCAGAATTATTTTACTCATACTACCAATATTATTTTGACTAAAAGAAGAGAACAAAAAGACAAGTGGGTTTCTCTGCAGAACCCCTCTTGCAGTGTGCTGCTTATTTAATGATTGTCTTTGGACATACAGGTATACAATCCAGCAGCAAAAATACCTTCAAAATGAAGTCTGCCTGTGAACCCTTCTTCTGAAGCAGAAAGTTTTCTGGAAGAGGATGTCATCAGTGCTTTTAGATGCCTTTTATCCAATGTCAGAAAAACAGAAGTCTTTAAGCAATACAGGAATGAGCAAGAAACTGATAGACAATGCTGTCCTCTAACTCTGATTCTACACTAGCCCTGACAGTGCCCACTTTCAATACATGTCAGTATGCCAGCACAAGAGAAATGGAAATCCTCTGTTCCTTTTCCAGTTTTACAACCTTGATTCAGATCCTTGGCAAAAGAAGCAGTAAGAGCAGACATATTCACCCAGAATATCTGAAAAGTAAAGATAAATTTCAAAAAGACTTATTCGTGGTTTAAAATAAAAATCTGATGACATCTGGTATGGATCAGCTGGTTGAATTGCTTTGATTACTCATCCACAGCCAAGTTCTCTTTCATTTATTCATTTACTCATTTATTTCATGGTTATAAAAAAGTGTTTCATAATAAATATGGAGAGTGACAACACAATGCTGATTAACAAATATGATGTTCTCAATTTCTGTAACAGATTTCAGTTTTTAAAATGAACTGTGTGTCTGCAAAAATGTCAGTCCTAAATTTTTATCCATGCGTTTGCTGTCACAACTTGTTTTTGCCTTTCTTTGGATATGCTAAATTTATAGGTGTTGACAATGTACTAAGAACAACAAGAAAAAGTCTGCATAGAGCATTTCTGTGAAGCTGTATTACAAAGGCTCATTCTCCTCATACCCATTCTCATAAGAACCCTAAGCCACAAATTACAGAAGGCTAAGAGACTGACCTGGGGAAATACAAATACAGGGCATACGTCTAGTCACTCTGCTCCAGACACCTACAATAGGCCACCGATAATACTGAGCTTAAAAGAACTCCGGTTTGACCTAATGTAGTCTGTCTACATAAAACAATTTCCAAAAGAAGCAGGGAGAATCAAAACAAAACAAAACCAGCCCCAAGACAAAATCCCAAATAACTCGTTCTTAGAGAAGACCAAGTAAAAGAGCTGAAAATAACATCAGAATTATACAATTCTAATATTTGGGTTGAAAGGGACTTCAAGAAGTTATAACTCTTCTTTCAAAACAGAGCCAACACTGATACTAGATCAACTTGATGGTAGCCTTGGTATCTTTTTAGCATCTCCAGAGTGGAGGTACCATAACCTAACAGCCTCTTCCAGTATTGATCACCATTTTTTTTTCCGTGATCAAAATTCCCTTGTGGCAGCTTGCGGCCTCATCTTTTAAGGAGTGCTTCTAAGAAGAGTCTTGCTTCACCTTCTCTATAGCCATCCGTTAGACAGCTAAAGGCAGCAACTAGAGTTGTCCCTCAGATTTCCCCTTCAGTCTTCTCTTCTTTAGACTGAGCAAAATACAGGTCTCAGCTTCTTGTGCTTCCACTCTCTTTTCAGCTTGTTGGACTTCCACAGGACTTAGTCCAGTTTCTCAGTATCTTTCTTGAAACTGGGAATTCAAAACTTGACACACTACTCCAGGTATGGTCTCAAGTGCCAATAAGAGGGGAATAATCATTTTCCTCAAACTATTAAGGGAATGTCCTTGCTAATGCAATCCTGCATATAGTTAGCTTTCATTCCAGAAGAGTACACTGCTGACTTGTATTCAGCTTGTCCACCAGGACTCCCCATAGGTCTTGTTTTGCAAAGCTGCTCTCTGTCTAGGAAGTCCTGTGTGTAGTTTTTGCACAGGGCTATTCCAGCCTAAATGCAGGAACTTACATTTGCCTATCCTGAATTTCAGAAAGTTCTACTGAGCCAATGTTTACAGCCTGTTGAGAGCACTCCGAATGGAAAACCTGTGCTTCAGAAAAATCAATGATTTCCCTCCAAATGAGTAACATTGGGCAAAATTACTGATATTGCACACCATCTTATCATACAGCATATTATGAAGATGTTAAGCATCTAGTATGGAGCACTAAGGAGCTACCAGTAACTGGCGAACAGATGGGCTACAAACCACTGACCCCAAGCCTCTGAGTCCAGTGGTCAAGCCAGTTTTCCACCTATCTTACAGTCTACCTAACCAAATATTATCTCACCAGTTTAGCTACCAGGTTATTAGGGAATGCCATGTCTCCTCTCCCAATGTCCAGGGTTCTAATTTTGCTATTCACTTTCCTCACCTCCCTCATGATCTTAAACTCTATCATCTCATGGTTGTGTAGCCAGGGCTACCACAGACCATCATATTCTTCACCAGGTCCTCCTTACTCATGAGCAGGAGATCCAGCAGACCACATCCTTTGATTTGCAGGGCCAGTAGGCAAATCAAAAAAAAAAAAAAAAATCCTCAAAACATTCCAAGATCATCTTGATTGCTTGTGCCATGTCACATTAATCTTCAAGAAGATGCTAGCAGGTGAAAGTAACTCACAAGAAACTGTGTTTTCAGTCATGAAGCTTCTTTCAGTTGTGTGAAGAGGGCTTCGTATAATTCCTTCTCTTGATCAAGCCGTCTGCGGTAGATGCTCACTGAGATGCATTCATATTGGCCTCTCCTTTGATCTTGACCAGTTTGTTACTCCTTCCAAAGCAAATTTGGTTTTTTGAATTCAAGTCACTATTTGGTGTGGAGTATAAGTCTTTCTTCCGTCTTACTTCAGAAAAAGCCTGTATTCATGCACAGCAGCACACCAGCTGTGTGAACCATCCCACCACATCTCCATAACGCCAACAAGGTAACAGAGACGTGACTGTACATGGACTTATTCCCCTTTTGGCTTCCCGCTGTTTGTTTCTGTACAGGCAGTTGAGATGGGCCAGCAGGGACACAGTTGAAAGGCTCACTTAAAAAGCTGCCAGTCAAGTATTATCACTCTGCCCCTTGTCCCTCTACTTCTCTTTGGGCTTTGGTCTCCATTTCCTGGTGAACCAAGGTTAAAGCCTTTCTTCCCTATATTAGGAAAAATAGTTGTAATCTGCTAGAGAGCAACAACCCTCAAGACAGGCAGTGCTCACTTCCCCTCACTCTTACAGTCATAAAGGGTACCCTGGAAAATATGGGTCTTTCATTTCAGCAAATGACCTGAAAGGACAATTCTAAAAGATACTGACACCCCTACAGCTTAATCAAAGCTTTTCAAACAGCTGTTCAAAGTTAAGACTGTATATAAAGAACTCTTCTCTGAGGATGATGCTCACATTAGGAGATTAGTTTTATAATTATACTACTGAACTATTGAAAATTAAAAAAAAAAAAACAGCTAAAAGGTGTACAAAATTAATGGCTGCTTTTACAATGAATTGTTGAAACCAGGTGATTTGACTACAAAATGAGATAAGGATGTACATGACACTTTCTTCATGTGTTCTAGCAATGGTTTTTTGCCTGACTCTTCATAACCAAATGAAGCAGAATTTTCAGGAAAAACTGTCATTAAAAACAAGTACAGTAACCTGCTGAGTATTGAGAATGAGCTACTTTTATGTCTGAAACTTCCCACTGCTCCTAAACAGATTTGTGACTCCAAGCAGACTCATCTATCTCATTAACAAGAAGTACAATTAGAGAAAAGACAGAAATCTTTGACTTTAATTAAAATTCAAGTACATTTTGTCTGAATATACATTTTTATATATGCAGTTATGAACAGGATGAATAATATTATAAAGACTTATCTACCAAATTGTTTGCAGAGGAAGGATAATCATAATCAGCTAATAAATACTTTAAAGGAGTGCCTTGAAAACATTCAAAGTCAAAAAAAAAAAAAAAGTACAAACTCTGGAAAAATTGCCAAGTCCAGTTCATATCTTATCTCTTTGTGCCATGACCTCTCCAAAACTTACTCAGTGAAAAAGATGTATCTTGATACCATAACTTTAAATTAGTCTTTAAATATGTTAGGCTAGAAATACACATAGCTGAGGTACCATGGAAATCCACTGATCAGTTCTGACTCCTGTTTCTATTATCATTTGTGACTAAGAGGCTGCACTGATTTGAAATTCTCAATCATACAAGCATTTTTAAGTAAACTTTTAATCTCTTTGAGGAATACTTCACAGCTACTTTAGCTAGCTGGTGATCTTTGTAGACTGTATGGATGATGTTAACCACAAAGCCTAGCCACTGTAGGCTTTTTAATTATGTGCTCAGTCAGTTTTGTCAAACCTGTGATCACATTTCAAAAGCAAAACTAAAACACGCATTACTGAAAAAACACCCAGAGGCAGAGACAGGGGGGTTCATCAAGGTGTTGGGGAAAAGGGGGTGGGGATATAGGACTTAAAGATTTGTTTTGGTACAGAAGACAAAGCAGAAAACCAAATTTCTGGAAGAAATTAGCACAGAATTATGCCAGAATGAATTTCAATTGCTCTTCATCTAAACTCTTATTTATTTCTACTGACTGCTGAAAGAACACTTATTTTCTTTTTCTTCCTCACAAAACCAGGATGGAGAAGGATTATCTGGGGAGGTTCAATGGACAGTTAATGAAAAGATCTTCCCTCATGCTCAGCTCCTTACATTCTGTTTTGCACGGTAACTGACAAGCACAACAAGATTCAAATAAATAACCACTGAGCTATAGATTGCAGATTGTTGTACCCCTATGAAAAGCAAGCTGAAAGCTAGTATTAAAGTTTTTGTTTTTCTTTAAAAAAAAAAAAAAAAGAGAAAAAGAAAATAAAAATACAACAGTCAAACCAAACCCAGCAACAATTTTGATGTTGTGAGTAACCCCCTTCTTCAGAAGGAAAATCCATCCAGGATAATTTAAGCTATCGACCAATCAACCATGCAGGTGATGGGTCTCTCCTAGCGTCTAAGTATTACATACTACATTTGAAGATGGAAGTTTTGAACCATTTTCCCAAGGTAAAGTCCCACTGACGTTCACTAAGCCTGCTCCTTAGGTTAGACAGTATTAAAGAGATGTCTACTTTGCTCACATTTGAATTTAATTTCTTCAAATAATTTTTGTGCTATCCAGTCTCCAATACGAGATGTTACTGAGGAGACCCTCTGGTTATTGTTGCACATCTGGTGTACAGGAGTTGCAAATCTCAAGAGGCACAGCTAACAGGAATGCCCCAGGTATGCACAGCTTCTGCAGCCTGAACAAAACCACTGGTCTGCAGCAAACAAAACTCTACCTGAGCTAGGTAGAACATCTCTGACTCAGAGCTTCACCCTTAGTAAGTGGAGTGGTAACACTAGTTTCACTTAACAATGTTTGAGCAGGTAGCTACTGTGGCAGAACAGGAAAGAGTGATAACAACCAGCCCCATACTTAACGACAGTGCTACTGGAATGCATGAAGAAGCACACTGAAGCCACATAATAGACCAGCCCGGCCTAAGTCTGGAAGTGTGCGCTGCCCAGTTGGGGTGGTTCAGCAGCTGGGCAGCTGAACTCCACCACAACCACCCTCTCAATTCCCATCTTCAAAAGGAAAGGGAGAGAAAATAAAATGAAAAGGACTCAAGGGTTGAGATAAGGACAGGGAGATCAGTCACCAAGTACCAACATGGGCAAAAGAGGCTCAGCACTGGGAAATTAAAATAATTTATTGCTTATTACTAATAGACTAGAGCAGTGAGAAACTAAAAGCAAACTAAAAACACCTTCTTCCCCATCCACCCTCTTCCACCTCCTCCCCCTGAGCAGCACAGGGGAGTGGGGGCTATGGTCAGTCCCTAACACTTCGCTTCATCTCCAACGCTCCTTCACAGTCACTCTGCCCCTGCTCCACGTGGGGTCCCTCCCAAGGAATGCCATCCTTCCCAAACTGATCCTGCTTGGTTTGCCCACAGGCAGCAGCTCTTCAACAACTGCTTGACTTCTGTTTGCAAACTTCAGAATTCTGAAAATTTGGAAGTTTTTCACCAAAGTGAAAGGTAGAGGGTTTTTTTTTTTTTTTTTTTTAAAAAAAAAAAAAAAAAAGACTTTAATTGGACATTAAGTAAGATATTTTTCCAGGCCCGTTCTCCTAAGGTATGTTCAAAAGGACCTTGATTTCACACACTTGAAAGCATAAACCTTTTGCAGCGCTTGTCAACAGCGATCTGGGTAAAAAAAGGGAAAAAAGCATTAACTTTCAAGACTGCTTCTGCAGTCTGAAACAATCAGGAAAGCTGGAGAACACTACCAACCTATCTTTAAAATACACCACAACATTTTAATTAAAACAGTTTTGTGCTTGTATCTGGGATCAAAATGATCACCCCATATAAAGCTGAGTCGAGTATTCAAGTATTTCAAATGCTGAACGACAGGTCAACCGAGCCCTAAAGGTTAGGCCAATATCCTGAAGTGTAGTAAGTGCTCTTCAGCATTGCCTGCTTTTAAATTTTCACAAAACACAGATAGCCCTCAGGCTTGCTATAAGTTTAATCAAAGTGAGACATCATGATCTATTCAAGGTGCTCTCTAGGCTGGATACCATAAGACAGGGTTGTGCTCATGGCTCTGGTATCAGTTTGACACAATCTATTCTTTCAGATTCACCTATATTTCCCTACTGATAGGGCAGACCTATTCTGTAACTTTTTCTGCAGTTTTACATGGCTATCATAGGTCCAGTTCCCTGTGAGTATCATTTTACTTGGCATTTCCTGTTGTCTGTCCAAAATGCTTTTGCTTGCTAGTTTTTCATACAGCTGGAAATGAAGCTGAGGTCTCCTTAACAATCATGGTTCCTCAGGGACTATATATGAAATTGTTATTGCTCACATAATAAACTCCAAGTACAGCATATTGATGAAGCCAAGGATGCTCTTTCCAACGATTTATTTAGTTGTTGACTTTAAGTTCCCCTTCCATGTAAGAGCTTTCTGTTTGCTTGTTTTTAAATCAGAGAGTCTCTGAGAAGTTCTTCTAGTTTAACACAGGCCTTCAACTAGTCAAATAGTTCATTAAGGACCACTCATGATTTTAATTAATACCAGGTTTTGATTGAAATTGCAACCACCACCACAGCATTCATCATAGATCTGTTGGAGCAACTAAACGTGAACCTCTCTTCTACCAAAGCTTTTTGCATTATCTCTTGCCTGAAATTTGCATTATCTGTCTGCACCAGTCTCCATGAGCTGCATGCAATTACGCCTATTTCTCAATATGATATCACAGTAAATATTTAACAATATTTCTACTCCTTGCATCAAGCTGATACCAGGATACTAAAAATCTGAGGATATTAACAACTACACAACAAAACAAACAAAAAACCCTTAAGATTCAGATGAGTTGCAGAGCATGTAACAAATCATAATCATGGCTATAGCAGTTGGTATTTCCATATCTGTTCCGCCATCTGGTAAATGGGTAGAACCATACTGATTTTGGAGAAAAGTGAGGAAACTTTACTATGGTAACTGTTAAGTTATATATGAAATGAAGTTTAGACACTTCACCTACAAATGTATAAAATAATTTGGGTTCTCATTCAAATGTGGATCACTTGTTACTACTTTTAGGATATCTCAGATAATATTTAAGACATAGAATGGAAACCACATACAAATGAGGCATATCTTAGATCTCCTCTTTCACCCAAGACCTCTTCCCTCTTCCAAGTAATTTTTGTAAAAATAGTTCATTTCACCTAGAATATTCTTAGGAATATAAATTCACATAATATAAGGGTTGCTAGCCAGTGAGATCAGATATGCAATCTGCCTAATACCACGTACTGGATATAGATAATAATGTGTTATGTCTTATTTCTAGCCTTAATTTTTTCTGTGGGTTTGTAATTATGAGTGATGTGACTGCAAACATGTCTTTTTTTTTTCCCCAGGTATTCTTCAATGTTTTTTATGGAAGACTGAATGAGTGATTATTAACGGTTCACAGAAGAAACGAGAATTGCAACTGCGGAAGTGCCATAGCATCCTAGAATAATTTCAGAAGTGAAGTGGAATGTAGGGCTCAAAATTATCCATACTGTATTATGGAAATCTCCTTAGTACAATGAAAGCATAATCAGAGGCTCATAAATATTATCTTAGGCTTTTCTGGATTGACTTCTAGTTGACGTCTGGTCATCCATGACTGAATCATGGTCATTTGTCAAAAGAAGGAACAAATTCAGAAAGAAAAAAAAAGTAAAAGTTATTAAACTCTCAGTCCTTTTAGCAGCTGAACTGATAAGCCTGCTGCTGCATGTGCCTTGCAATCTTCAGTTTCTCTTCATATTCCTAACAGTTGCATATATCATCTCAACATCTCTAGAGCCATACCACTATTTATCCAAGGTTCTTCCTAGACTTGCCACCACAGTACTCTTATCTCACTCCCTTTTCTCCCCAACAATGATAAATAGCTACTTCTAACAATACATACAAAACCAAAGGTAATAAGAGCTGAGCTCTCCCTCCCTTCTTCGCAGTGGGAGCATTAACATGGGTCTCTACTCCATGCCATCAGTTTGCGTACATCTAAGATCTCAATAACTTAAAGATCTTGCTTGGAATTGGCCAACAGATCCATAAGCTATTAGAGTCCAGATAGAGATGAAGTAATTGCATATGCCTCATTTCCTTAAGCAGGCAGGCAAAAAATTAGATAAAAGGATGCATTTTGCAGAAAAAAATGCTCCTGTCACTGCTGTGTGCCATCTAACATTGTAAAATTTACCACCTTCTTCCCCTAATGCACTTCCTTTTGAAAAAACACAGACAAAGGAAGAACGTAATAAAAAAAAAAAAAATCTTTTTTAAGCATACTGCACACCCCAAGAGTATGATGCTATTTTTATATATATATATTTAACTAGATAACAAAAATAAAGTGACCAGTGAGACCTTAAAAAAAAAAAAAAGTTCCCGTCATGTACCTGAACTAAAATACTGATTCCTTAAAAAAAAAAAAAAAAAAAAAAAAACACTAACATTGTATACACTTCGTTATTTTATAATGTTTTCTGCAATACTAGAGTGAAATGCTATATGACATACTGCAGGGAAAGACCAAGAAAAGGACTCAGCAATTAAATTTCCCAAATGAATGACATTTTTGACATTTCTTAGCCATTAAGAAGTCTTCTTGATTTAGGGTGTTTTTTCTGTTGTGTTTTTCCCTGGTGAGGGGGGGAAAGACATCAAGATATTGATAGAACTTGGTAAAAAGATGAGTGAGAAATCCCAGCAACAATCTCTCATTAAAAGGCAACACTGGGTATTACTAAGGAATACTGCTCTATAACATTTTTGGTGACTCATTTTTATTTTGCCTTTTAAAACAACAATAACAACATAAAAGATTCTATAAAACAAGCACATCAAGGTGATCTCAAAAGGTCATTTAATACACCCCTGTCCGAAGGTAGGATCCATCTCTCCGGCTGCACACAGTGTAACTTCTGCTACTAAGATTTCCTGCAGCAGAGGTCCTAGAGACGTCTCAGGTTTTGGATGATGTTATTTCACTTGCTCACTATCACAAGAGTCCTTTCAAAACATCTGACCTCAATCCCTCTTACTGCAGTTAAACCCACTACTTCTCCCAGTCTTCTAGATGGAGCAATTTTAATGCCAATTACATTTTGCCTCGGCAATACCTTCTTACAGATTTAGCAGGTTCCCTGTCATTTCCCTTTTTATCTCGGCTGAAAAACACAAAAACAAAACTAAGAGCTGTCTCCTATTTGAATCTCTTCCATTATGTCATGTTTTCTAGCACTAACATTCTTAACTTCCTGATTCTGCTGTTTATACCATCTTTCTTGAATTCCAGTGCCCCAAGCTTGATACATCAATCCAGCCAACATCCTTTTACACGTAATGTAATGCTGTTGATACAATTCTTTCGTATTTTATTTTTTACAGCAGAGTAGCATAGATTCACATTTAGTGTGTTATCCAATACAGCTATCAAGCTTTTCTTCAGTTCTGTCTAAGCAGGTGTTCCTCCATCTTGTATTTGTGCAGTTAATTATTCCAAAGTGTAGCACACTGCAATAGTTCTTACTAAATTTAATCCAACTTTTTATAGACTATTTCTCCAGCATGTTCATCCTAATCCTGTCCTCCAAACACCTTTTGCTGATAATGCCTTGTTATCACCTGCAAAGGAAGCAAGTACTCTCAGCAGACCCAAACTAAACCCTCCAGAAATACCCTTATTCAACTGCAGATGCTTCACACAATTACCGTTCAAAGTTTCCTAACTACCAGTTGATTCACCTTGCAGCTGTTTCATCTGCCATGTATTTCTTTCGCTTGTTAATTAATGCAACATCATCTACAGCTTCTCTGCCATCTACAAGGCCTTCAACTTTCAAAAAAAAAAATAAATTAGAAAGCTTTGAGAAGAGTTTCTCTCAAACAAGATGCTCAGATGCCCTAGATGTTATTTCTCACTTTTTTTTTTTTATGGAATTACTTGTGAAAGATTGCCAGATCCAGCACTTTTCTTTAAGTTGTCTATAATTCACCAATTCTCCTCTTTCACGTCCATACTTTTATCTTTTTCCATCTTCCTGAAAATTTACCCTCCCTCAATGTTTTCTCAAAAACGAATGTTTCACCCATTTCCCTATATGCTTAAGGGTGGCATTCATCAGTATCAGCCAATACAGCAACATTCGTTCTTTTCCTCTTTCTACCTGTTATTTACAGTAATTGTGCTCACAAAGTGCACCATTTGAAGGAAGATAACCATTAAATCCATTTTTTCCTCCTTTTAATCATTACTCATGGGGTTCCACACTTGTCTTCTACTGCAATCTAGACCTCAGAGCAAGCTTGTACAACTTTGATAAACCAGTGTCATTCCTATCAATAAGGCAATAAAAATATTCAAGCCTCTGAATCACCTCACCACATTTGTTATAGCATACAATTTTGACTACCTATTAAGGAATTCAGTTCTTCCTCTTTATTTCTTGCACATCTTTTAGAGTACTTTGGAACTTTAAGATGAGCTGCAGACTGCTGCTTTTTCCTTCTCTCTCTCCCACAAGCCTATCAATCATGAACTACACCTCCACGATATCCTGAGGTTACCAATGATATATACTTCTCTAACATCATTATGCCTTTTTTACAACACTTCATTGCCTCTCAGATCAAGTTTTCCAGATGAGATAAAAGATAAATTTACAACCTAACAACCACTAATTCAAGGCAATCCATAATCAGTGTCATTCTTGCTCACCTATCAAACTAAATTTTAATGACAGCAACCCAAGAAACAAAAGGCAGCTGGACAATTCAAGTATGAACCTAGCTATTAAAAGAAGAGTCCATCCACAGTATGACCTACCTCTGATAACTACAGGAGGTTATCTCCCAGAAAGGTCACAGGCACACCATAGCTAGTGACACTTTTATTCGGCTTCAGCTCACCCACACAGAAGAACCCCTGTTTTCCTTTAAGGCTCCCAGTCAAACAAACTACATTTGGTGCACTCTCTCAAACATAAATGGACAGAAATATTTTTCCCTTAAAGTATATATTGCCAATAGTCATTTTGCAAAGCATTCAGAGATCTCCTAAACTCCAAATAAAATTCTAAAGTAAATCACTCTCAAATCAAGAAAGAAAATATAGATTTGATTTGATTATATTATATATAAGTCCTACAATATTATATTATCTTGGAAAACCTAAAACATCTGTCTTCTATTCTTGCTGTTAGAAGAGATACAAGGAAAGAAAAGTAGAGCTTTGGGTTTTTAACCTTGCCACTTCAAAGAGTTAGATTCCAAGGAACCTTGCTCAAATTGCTTTAAATCTGACTGAAAAAATATATATAAATTTGCCAGCTCTAGACTTTACTACTGACTTCTAGAGACATGTAGACCTTATTATAGCTGTAGTTAATTATGACTTGGCATTATTTCCCTACACTACTTCGCAAACTATATTTGCAGAATAAACTACTAGCACTAGTAGCAGCCAATTCTTCTAAGATCTAAAACCAATGTATACACAGTGACAACAGCCATTTCTAATAGGAAAAAAAAACATATGTTCTAGAATTATCCACAAAAACTACTGTTTTATGTTAACTCCACCAAATACACAAAACACCATGAGAACTAAAAATGGAAAATAAGGTGCAATTCACAGCAAGCTGCGTAACTTCACTGTTGATACACTTTTCCATTCCCCAAATCCCACAGCAAGGTAAAAGGTGACCTTGTTCTGGATTTCTTTCATTTTTATTTTTTTTTTCTTTTGTCACAGCCTTAGTACTACCTCAGCATAGTTATTATGCTGGGGTGATTGGAGGGAGGTCTGTTTATTTTTTTTATAAAAGATATTTGGCAAAGTCCAATATAAAAAAAAAATTACAAATAAAAAGCTAAATTATACAAAATATTCTCTACTTTCAGCAAGCCTCTTCCTTCTTGCTGTGTAGACTTTTATTAAAATCTAATAGTAGTACTGGGTTAATGTGACAGTCAGGAGATACAAACCAAGTTATAAAAGAAATAAGCTTTTATTACTTTTCCAAAGATACAGCTAGCTTAAAAGTAACAGAGGGATGATGAAAATTGCTGGGGGAAGGGGGGTTGGGGGGGGGGGGGGGGGGTATTAAGAGTATTTCTGGGAAGAAAAAAAAAATATATTCAAACTGTTGAATAGTTAATTGGATTGCCAGGGTTACAGTTAATAAAACAATCCTTACAGAGAAAGTCTTTATGTCAGCTGTGTATTTCCCCCTATTTAAACCAAGTTCACGAGCATTTAAATAAAACTTTTCTTTAGCATTCAATATGTTTCTGTTCTCACGCTGGAGCTATGCACTAGCGCACAGCACTAACACAGACACACACCAGTAATAAGAAATTGAACTGGATTAGTCAGAAGCCAAAAATATGCATAACAAACTGCCCCAAAATAGGTTTTGTCCTGCTGGAATTCTCCGGGAGTGTTATGACTTCAAATGCAACAGTTGCAGAGCTCCAGCTGGAGGATAACTTCTTAAAAAGTCGTTAGACATCAGAGAGTGAGTCATTCTTTAGTGAACATTAATGATAAAAAGTTTCAGTGCCATTAGTGAAGTCGAACGTTAAACTTCTTCTAAACCATTAAACAGCTGTTCCAGCCTTTATGTTGGCATGACTTTTTTTCCTAATTGCCTCAATTATGTCCTACCAGGAGCCTGTTGTTCCTGCAACTCTGCACAGGACTCAACCTTTAGCCAAACTTCAGCCTAAACTTTTCTTAGCCCCTTCCACCTCGGCAGTTCCTTTTGTCAATTCCCTACTTCTGTTGCCCTCTAACAGCTACACTGTTAATGAAGGCACATGGCTGGAGGCAGCAGGGTCTCACAAGAAGACGAGGAGGCAAGGCTACAGAGGCCACGGCCGCAGGGGAAGGAGGAATGGGTTGCTCTGGAGGGTCTGAGCACCAGAGCACAAAGTGGTGGGATGGGAAGAAACACATTGTAGAAGGGACCTGATAGAACTCCATTTACCCTGCTTATACACCTAGCCAACAAATATATATATATATATATAGAGAGAGAGAGAGAGATATTATATAATATATTTTTATATATAATATATATTATATTACATATATAAAATATATTGTATATATAATATATAAAATATATATTATATCATATAATATATAATATTATATATATATAAAATGCTCTGGGAAGGAATTATTCATCAGTATAGGTTAATGGCCTGTCAGTTACAGAACAGGTCTTAGGAATGAACTGCAATCAAGTCTTTTCTTCCCTTTACCCTTAAAGACCATTTGCTGTGCATCTTCCTGCCCCTTAAGAGGCCCACGAGGCCGCAGGTGAAACTAGCAGAGCTCTTTATTTTTAGCAGACATGACTGCAAATGGCTTCCAGCTGAAATGTTAGAAATGTTTCCAAGTAAAGTGACTTGATATGACTCATTTGCTAATGTCATAAGCCTGTGGCACAGAACATTTTAAAAAAGATAGTTTTGTCTAACTGCTTATTAAACAGAGTCAATTTTTATATTACAATGTTTTTGTTTTCCTTCTACATCTCAAATTATCTAATTTCTCAACAATTAAGCAGTTTGTTTTAATATGCTCCTGCTGATTTAAACAGGAAACAATACAAGTAAAAGGGTATAATCTTTATTAGGTCAATGATAGTTTCAGTAGGTTGCAGTAAATTAAAAATTTCATTATACACAATTAAGCAACTTCATTAATATAATTGCAATTTTCCTCACTCTTCTGGCTTAGTATATTTAGCATATGCAAATAATTACATTGAGATATACAAGCATGCATGCACACACATAGACTTTCCACTTACTATCCCTACATTGCTTGTAGGTAGAAATTAGTAAATGGCTTCTGAAAGCCAACTAAGAAACTAGAGGTAAAAACCAGCTTCCCACCAATAAAAGCTGCCCATCATGGGCAATAGCTAACAACTACCCTTACAGCTGTGTTAAGTACAACATAAGGGCACATAAGAGCACCATACTGGTTCGTTACCTGTTCACTCCCTTAAGGCAGAGCATATTTGTTTTCTAGCTACAGAGCCTGGACAAGGGTCATAACCTGGACTGAAAGCTTCAATACCACACAACAGTACAACATTGCTCAAGTAGTTGATAGAATGTTCCTCTCTTCTTTGAGCCATGGAGTTTTACTTTGCAAAATGCAGAGTGATGTTAGGAAACTAGTAAAAAAAAATAAATAATGTTCCAAAATGTTATGATTGTCTATCTTGCAGAAGGGAAGCAATTTTCAGCCAAGTAATTGGTACATTTTCTTAGTGCATTATGTTTCTCAAAACATGTTACCGTAGGTGGAGATTAGCATCCCTTTTCTTCAAGAGGAAAATTACTTGTCTTCCATAGTGACTGGAGCTGTCATTCCAAGAGCTGACAAATGTTAACAGTCTCTGAAGATGTTCTTTACAAACATCTCAAAAATAAATAATATATTCAAATCAAGGATTCAGTGACCAAAGAAAGGTTATAAATAGAAGGAAAACACCACAGTTTGAATATTAATATGCATCATATATCAATCCATTCCAACATACTAAAAACTATTATCACATTAACAACTGACAGTGAACTTTGGCAGAGGAAGGACATAAAAATATTCCTTATCAACAAGAATTTTGCTGTACTTCCCATTTTGCAGATAATATCAAAGTAGAAATGAAACTAGACAATTCCTTTCCAACCATTCAATCTATTAGCCTCTGCAGACAGATTAACAAAACTCTTACATCTGTATTTAGAAAACTGTACAGATCTTTTTCTGTACATTATGTTTTTGCTGTTCTTTATCATGTTCTCACAGTTTCTTGAAAGTATTTCCAATTCTTGCAACAACAAAGAATAAAGCTGAACTGCATTATCCCACAGGCTGAAAGCAGATCCAAAAAGGCCAAACAAATCAGTTTGCTCAGATTAATTTTGCAAACCACAGTAACTGCAGTAACCTGTTTGAACTACAATGACAACAGCCCAAGACACCATCAATATGTGTAACACAACGTCTAGAATTTCAACAATAAAATTATCTTTATTCAAAAAAGTTACAGTGCTACATCAATGCACAGAATATGAAAATATACACAAACAGTTTCCATTCTTCCTTTGAAAAAAAAAAAAAAAAAAAGTAATTCACAAAACAAGGTGCTTTACTGCAATTTTGACTGAGAAAGTCTTTCTTTTACCCTTTCCATAATACTTCAGAATATCAGCTATTAAAATCATAACTAATGCAAATGGTAAAGGTTCTCTTCTCAAGATGAGACTTTTGCTAAAACACAACTACCAACATGTCACAAAACCTTAGTTAAAATTAGTAATGCATTATGTAGGATCATCTTCAGAAAACAATAGTCTGTCAGCACCACCAAAATAATATAAAAAAAAAAAAATCAGTCAATATAACTCTGCAATGTAAATCCCAAGAAAAAGCAGGAAAGAAGGGGACAGACTAGGAGATTCTCACTACACTTCCAAAAATTTTCATTTCTCACTCTCTCTTGAAAGTAAATGCCAACATAAACAAAGAACATAATTTTAATATTAAATAGACAAGTAAAAGAAACATTCAACCATTTTAACCAAAGGACTATAATTAGCTCTTTCAAATGAACTGAGAAGCATACCACAGACCCATCAATGCAATTAAAGAATCTCCTTAGAAGAGATGAACCTTCTTTGTCCTGCTCAGAGTTTGAACCATACGTTATGTTCATCGTTTGATGGGCTCTGCCCAACGCTTCACATATGTCCATAAACTCTAAACAAGCGGATTTAGGAGCAATTGACAGAAAAACAGACTGTGGGAAAGAGGGGATGGAGGACTTAAAATATGATGACTTCAGTCTTGTTACCAAGTTAGTATCTCAACAAAAAAAAAAGGATAAAGTAAGAGTACTGAGGGTGAACAGACAGGCAATGCTTTCCAGGGTCGAAGTATACCTGTTTTGTGTAAGTTAAAAAACAAGATAACAGTTTCAAATCAAGAGCTGCAGAATACCCCCATTGGACATAAAACACAAATTCATGTTTCCTTTGCTCTTGCTTATCTTCTCCACTAGGAGACTTGAATTTCCCCCACCCTATTCAGTGCCTTATTTCAGAATTTTCTTTCAGTTACTGTGGAGACAGATGCAAATCAGAGCCCCTCATACCACAGGTGGAAGAGACTTAAGGCAGCCTGTTATGAGTGAGCTGCACCTGCACCACCTTGGAAGCACATCTCATGTTTTACTTAGCTAAAGAATAATTCAATGGGATCAGACTCCTAGCAGAAAAGTAAGACATCAAAATTTTCTTCAGTTGATTGGGTGAAACTAGGAGAACAACCTAGGCCATTTAAGACTCTGAAAGGTTTAAATGAAAGACTAATTATCATTTACTTCAGTTCATTACATAAAAGTTCATGGAATGGAGAAAGGAAGGAAGCATAGATACCTTCTCAATCAATGAAAGGTCGTTATTTTCAGAGGGAAAAGTAATTCATGAAAAGATTAATACATATTGTAGAGAGTAATTACTTAACAAAATATTCAATATTATATATAGAATATATTCTGACATTATACAGGTACCGAAACCAGGAAAAATTCTGACCGATTCTCTTAGAGACAGAATGTCACCTCCATACAGCCAAAAGTATTTGATAATTTATTTTTCATTATTTCTTTAACCAGGACTGGGATTATTTGTTAGCTGAATGTGGTAGTGTTACCCTGCTGGGCAGCTGAATTCCCCCATAACCATGCTCTCACTCCCCCTCCTGAAAGGAAAGGGGGAGAAAATATAATGGAAAGGGCTCAAGGGTTGAGTTAAGGACAGGGAGATCACTCAACAGCTAACATCATGGGCAAAACAGACACAGCATAGGGAGGTTAATATATATTTTTTGCCTATGACTAGCAGGCTATAACAGTGAGAAACTAAAAGCAAACTAAAACCACCTTCCCCTCCACCCACCCTCGCCCCCTCTTCTAACCACCACCCCCCCCCCAGCATTGCAGGGGAATGGGGGCTGCTACCTAGGCCCCTGCTACCGAGCCCTTACCACATAAAAACAATACGCTGACTGAAGCCTGCATGATCGCATGCACTGATTTGGTGCAATGCTGGTTATTAATGACTCTTTTTTTGAGCATACAACTTGTTTGCAAATTGGAACAGCTTTTTGCCGTTACTGATGGTGAGGTGCCAATTTAATTTATATTGGAACAAGGAAGATGTGGGAGTAAGCCAAAGTTAAAACTTTCTGCTACTAAACAGCAGGTTGCCTGATGTCTTTAGCATTAGCATTTAAGTTCACTGCAGCTTAACTCATTTTGTATCAGCTGGGATTTATGTCAAGCAGTAGGAAGGCAGGTCATCGTCTGGTTCTGTCTTAAAGAATTACCATCAAAAACACATATTATTATAAGCAACTAATAAAAGCATAGTTAGGGGAATATTTCAAGAGCTATCAAAACCTGTTATGGTCACTGTGATGCTAGGAATATTTTCTAAACACTTCTACCATCAAGGTATACCTTCTTGAAAATAAGTATTTTCTTTTTCTCTCTTCTAATTGAACTGTACAATGCAGCACAATTTTATAAACGTGCAAGCAGTATCAAGCCATGTGATTTGCTTTCTATTAATACTGTTCTGAAGTAAAATTTACTGTCCACTTGTCTTTTTGTTCCAACCTTAAGCCAAGATGCCAGGAGGTATAAGAGGGCACCAACTGAAAATATTCACAAGGCCATTTTGTTAATTTAAGCAGAAGCTTTGTATGTACCATGTCCTCAAATGGTGGTATTCAGAAGAAGGCACCATTTTTTGTTCACGATTTACCTCCCTGAAAACAGGCAATTCTGCTTTACGGAAACTGTAATTTATGTTTGAAAGACCAAGCTTGCTTCTTTCTTTGATATTATAAGCAACACAAAATACTATCTTACAACAAACTTTCACCACCATTTGATCAACTTGAGCAGTTCCTAGGATTTCCGGCCAGATCTCCTTTTCCATTTCATCTTCATTTCAGGGTGACTGGAAAGTCTCTTAAATACTAAGTACAGGCAATAAATTTGAGATCAATTTCACAATAACCCGTCTATGCCTCTATCCAAGGAACTTATGCCACACTTCAGATGTTTCTACCTCACACAGAGTCCTAGAAACTAAAACCACATTCCTACTTCCTATCAAGGAATACAGGTTGGAACAAAGGTGGCAGAAAACATGCAGCCATTTCCTTGATAACCACTTAAAGTCTGGCTTCATGTGTGAGAAAGTCTGAGCACTAAGAATGTTCTCTGACATTTTAGACGAGACAGTCTAGCTTGCTGACAAATAAAACCTTCGTACTAAGGTATATAAAAAGTTTTTCAAACAACATCTTAAGTGTTTAAATGACAGAAGCATGAGATGAAAGATGACAACTCCCCAGAAAACAACAACAAATATTTTTCTTTCTAACAGGATTAGGTTAAAAAAATGCCTCAGCATGACAGAAGCAAGGATTTCATTCTTTACAAAATGGCAAAGTCCTATATGGAATTTCAATATATATAATCAGTATTTCAATAGTGCATGCTCTGACAGCTTACATTACTGTAGCAACTCAGGAAATAATTAGGGTTCCTTCACTTAGCCAATTAAAAAACAATGCAAGATTTAAAAAACTAGCTAGCAAGTCAGGGGAGAAAGGCTGGAAACTTACTTGTTGCATGTAAGACCTATATAAGCTTTCTTTAGAAACTACCATAGGTCCTAGTCTTGCTTAGCAATTTTTGTATTATGGTATTTACATCCCTTACTTTTATTCAAAATGATCCCTGTTATGAGCTTTTTCTGGTTTTGAAAATGATAGCATTAGACTATTTCAAATGAGAAAAAAAGCACCTTGAGACTGAAACCTGGGTAATTTAAATCCTGAAAAAGAATATAACATTTTCTGACTGTGAAACAAGAAAAAATAAAGCTATTTCCTTTCAGAATACATACTTTTTTAATACGAACTCTTATGAAACACTGATTCATATGCAAAATAAATAAATAAATACATTTTAAAGTTAAAAATTCAACAGCTTTGAAATATTTGAATATCTGATACAAAAACCTAAGGACAATATCTCCAAATTTCTTCTTTGTTCAAATATACAGCAGTGAGCATACAAAAAGTATGCAAAACACAATTACTTAAAGGCAAGGAATTTTCACTGTGTTTAGACAGAACTTCTTTATTGGTAAATGTTTGGCGTCACCAAGTCAAACAGAGCCTACGTCCAAAAAAAATCCCTCCCTATTGTTCTTCTGCATTCTATTCCTGTTACATCGACCTAATATTTGTGACAAATTAACTCTGCCCTGCAGGCCAGTGAATTTCTATTAATGACTTCCTATGGAAGAAAGCAAAAATCGCAGTCAAGAACTCTACCCATCAGACAAAGCAAGCTGTCATTCTGCTTAACTTCTACAACAGATGTCCTCAGACCCACACGAGAGAAAAGAAACACCATTTGGCATTTAAACTTTAGGTGCCAGTGTGCATTAAAGCAGAGAACAAGCCTGGATTGATTACTCCGATTTTAAAAGGTCAAGAATTGCTAAGTTTTTTTTTGTTTGTTTTAATGCATATTTAGTTGATTTACAAGGCAATTGTTTTAAATTGTAAATTATAACCCTGTATAATGGGTACTGCCTTAATTAGATTTTAACTATATGCTAATCTGAAAGTGGGTTATTTTTTTTCATGCTTTTTCAAAGTCTGCTAATAAAGACTGCATATCCCATAAAATACTAAATTATATCAATATAACTAACATTATAATTGAGTATATCCTTGTACTGTTAAATGCAGGGCTTCAACAAGCTATGTACATTTTGAAACATTTAAATTTAATTTGAAAACGCTATTCCTGTTTCCTTCATATGACCTTATACCAACTGTTTTCCAAATGGACATAGAGAAGGGAGAAATAGACATAGAGAAAAACATAACTACAGTAAAATAAGCAGACAAACACAGAAAGACTTTATCTGTGGTGTCTATTTTCAAGATGATTTTTTTTTAATCTAAAATCTAAGTCTAGCTCGGTCTTAAAATCAACCTGAAGATCTTCTAGAATTAACCATGAAGTCTGATTCACCTTCATTTTACTCATGTTTTGCTCAAAGATTCACACCAACCTATCATTGTCTTTATTCTTTTAACAGCCTATTTCATTTTTAATCCTAATAAATTTACCACAGTGATGACCAAAGAACAGATAGCTTACCAGTATAATCATTGGAAAAATAACTGCAGTGTATTTTGTTCTATCAGTTACGATCTCATAGTTTTATTTTTCAAATATGTTTTCAAAAAGCACTTCTCCTCAAAGAAAATAAGCATTCAGCATTCTTCAGGCAGCAATGTCAAATTTAAGTCATTAGCCTTATACATAGACACTGACGATCCTTTAACCAGGACATTACTAA
Organism: Cygnus olor; assembly: GCF_009769625.2. Taxonomy (NCBI): domain Eukaryota; kingdom Metazoa; phylum Chordata; class Aves; order Anseriformes; family Anatidae; genus Cygnus; species Cygnus olor. The sequence continues at coordinate 47,013,762 of NC_049169.1, forward strand.
CATCATCAGCAGGTCAAGAGAAGTGATTCTTCCTTCCCCTCTACCCAGCATTGTTGAGGCTGTACCTGGAGCACTGTGTCCAGTTCTAGACCCATTACAAGAGAGTCATGAACGTACTGGAGAGAGTCCACGAGAGGACAACCAAGGGACTGGAGCACCTCTCCTGTGAGGAGAGGCTGATAGATGGGGCTGTTCAGCCTCAGAGGAGGCTCAGGGAGATCTCATCAATGTCTATAAATACCTGAAGGGAGGGTGAAAAGAAGATGGAGCCAGGCTCTTGTCAGTGGCGCCTAGTGCCAGGACAAGAGGCAATGGGCACAAACTGGAATACAAGAGGTTCTGTCTGAACATCAGGAAAACCTTCTTTACTGTGCTGGTCTTGGAACACTGAAAAAGGTTGTCCAGAGGGGCTGTTGAGTCTCCCTCCTTGAAGATCTTCAAAAGCCACCTGGACGTGGTCCTTGGCAACCTGCTCTAGGGTACCCTGCTTGAGGTGGACGGGTTGAATCAGATGACTGCCAGAGGTCCTTTCCAACTGCAGCCATTCTGTGGTTCTGTGACTTTGTGATCCAAACCACCTTCACCCTCACTTACCTGGATTTGGGGTGGGAGTTCCAAGGCCAGAAGAGCATTCAGTCACAAGGGAGAAGACCACAGCTGCACACCTAGGGAACATGTTGTTCCAGCACCCAAACCCAGTGCAGGAATCAACTGATGTGCAGCCACCACAGAGAAGCTGTTTTGATTTCCTAGTTACCACCAACCTTTCCAATGTATTGGTAATGGAAAGAAACCTAAATATGTGATTAAATACATTGTTGAGAATACTTACTTCACATGAATTACTCCAATGTAAAAAAGGCATGGAGGCAAATCTGAGAGAACTGCCTTCAAAGCTGCCTCACTGTTTGCATCCACTGACCAAAATTATTACATACAGACTGTGCCTCCCCTTCCTGTATCTCAGTTTTCCATGCACAACCATCAAATTTCATCTTCAGAGTTTTAATAGAAATATTATCACATGGATTAAGATAAATTTAAGGCACTAGTTTAGCCTTACTTAACTGATTCAGGAAGTCTTTATGTTAGAGCATGATTAGAAATTTCTTTACATGTAAAGCTTTCAGTACAAAGATACAGGAAACCTACCAGAAATTTCCAACACATCCAACACACTACTAACTCAGATACAACCACAGAACAAAGATGTAATCAGAAGCAGAAGTAATGCTGATACATTTGCCCTCATTATACATCACTTCAGAAGTTCTCTTCTGGGCCAACATGCATCTGAAGTTACTTCTAGATCAGAAGTCCAGAAACGGATCAAGTAAAATGCTCAAATAATCACAACATGCTCTAAAATCCAAGCAAAACCACACAGGAGGTCATCCTCAGCAATGCAATGAGATGTGTGAAACAAGTTAATCTTGATTTGCCAAAAGTGACCACTTGGAGCTGTTAGTCATCTCTACGTTTAACCTGGTACTTCAAAAACTACTGTAGTGAATGTAACGTTTTCTCTTAAAGTTGGACATCTGACTTCCATCTCACCACACAATTACTTAATCTTTGTCATAAGCAGCATTCTAGACAATGTAATTCTGACTTTTCTTAAGACTTGGGTTTTGTTGTTGATTTTTGTTTTTTCTTTTTTTGCGTTTGCTTTTTTTTTTTTTTTTTTTTAACTTGAAGGCACTTTATTCTACCGTTACACAAGAAAATTGCTCCTTTTCATAGTGCACTGTCAACAATAATCCTTCATAATAAACTGGTGCTAACACTTCACAATGAGATTTTCTGCTTGTGCCCAGAAACACATCTGCAAGAAAGTGTTTATTCAGAACTAAGTTTGTACACTAAAATAATAATGTTCATATCCCCTCTTCCTCACAGCTGCTGATGATTACAGGTTCAAGATGAAACACAGAGGTTGGTTCTGAAAATACAGCTCTTAAATACTTCCTTTATTTCACTTTATCTTTTCATCTGACTTTTGGCATCAGCAGTTTATAACACTCCCAGCCTTTCCATGCATGTCAGATGTTGCAAAGCCCTTCACCATCTTTGTAGCCCTTCCCAGGACTCAGTCCTGTATGTCCATGCCTCTGGTGCACTGGGGAGCCCCAGCACTGCAGCTGCACCTCAGCAGGGCTGAGCAGAGGGGAACCTGCCTCCAGGCCCTGCTCTCACCTTGGCAGTGCTCCCATTGGCTGCTCCTCCTGGTTTATGCCTTAAACAATCCAAAATAATTCTTCTTATTTTAGAATCCACAGCTTTAATAATTTTAAAGTCATAAGAAACAGAATTAAATTTCTCAAGACTCATAGATATTTTATTTAGCATTTGACACACTAACTCCATTATTCCAGCATTCCCAACGGAATAAGAGAGGTAAGGTGACAGAGCACAATGAGTAAGCATGTCGCATTAACTAGATTCACTGTCCACGTACCTTCCCCACATGGCTGAGATGGTATAGCCAGTCTAAAAGCAAGAGCAATGCTTTCTCATACTTATGAACTACAGGGTTTGAGTTTATACGTCAAAATATTGTCATTTTATTAAGTTCACATTCCTGTGAAAGCAAGAAGCACTTCAATCCGATTATCCTGAGGTATAAAACCTGATATTTAACAGAATCCTTGTGCTTGTTACCACAAAACCCATAAAGCACAACACAATCAAAACTGTCCTTTCAATTGTCTGAACCTATCAGACTAATGCCAAAAGCAGAGTATCTTAACAAGTACATTTCTACAGTGTCAGAGAATTACAAAAGGAAAGAAAATCACAATTCACATACAACTGTTATAACCCCCAGCCTTCAGACCTGCCATTATAGCATTAGATTCACCCTTTGAGACTTGCGTTAATAGCGAGTCTTTGTAATGTCAAATCTACAGGACTCAGCTTTTGTATTTGTTTATAAATTACAATCCTAAAAAAAAGATCCAGCTCATCCTAGATCACAGATCCTGTAAAAACTTCTGAGCAGGCACAGGAGTAAATATAAAGTTTGAAACTCTTTTTTGGTGATTCATTTGCACAAGATACATGGCAAAAACAATGGGATCTATACATTAGTGCAATGGAACTGTCTTCCTCTGCGTGGGCAGTATCTAGCATGCTGTCAAGGCTACTGAAATATGAACAGAAACAATAATACCAAAACCAGCTTTGAATGCAAGATGTTTGCACATAATTTAGAAAATAAATATCCTGCCTTTTTTTGGAAGCTGAATTCCATTTTACAGATCACACAGTTCAATTCTTTGTACCAGAAACTTACGCAAGACTCTGCATTACAAAAGCAAATGACGTAAAGGGCATTTTTCAAGCCACCTGCAGACCTGCGCCTTAACATAAATACAAGTTTAGTCTGCCTTTCAAAAAAAGCTGGTCTTCTAACTGCATGTAATTTTTCATTTCATAATGATTAATATTTTAGATCAAAATTGAAACAAACACAGGCATGAATGCATCCCATTTTTGTACCATTAGGCAAAATTGTTCTAAAGTAATGCGATGCTGTGCATCAAAATCTTTCCCAGGTGTCCCGTATAGCTCCAGAACTATATATAACAAATACCATAGCAATGGATGTCTAGAGTATCCTCAGCTTAGGAAATACTGGAGTGTCATGCATTGCCATAGCCAGTTGATGGTACATAATCTAAATAAGCATTCTCGTTAACTTCAAGTGGTTGCCCTTTTAAGCATTTTGATAATGTTTAATTTGTCATCTGTAGCTACAGACATGTACATACATAGGTTTACAGCCACAACAGTCAGTAAGTGCAAGTTCGCTCTGTCTGTGTACTAGGAAGAAATTTCCTATAATGGTATAGTCAGCTTGCAGACAGCATCATACATACCACAATCCCATAGCTTCTCTGGCTTACTTCTGGCTGCTATTATGCACCAGGTCCTTCTGTGCTGAAAGACTGCTGGAATATCTATTCTCACCTGTTTAGGTATTCTACTCACCTTTTTGCTTTCTTTAGATTTTTCTAGATCTAATTATGAAATACTGGTCAGTCAAAAGTCACATTTTTCCAGTAATTATTCCTGAAGTTTAGATTTAAAGAACAAGCCACCTCCTTTACCACCTCCTGAAGTCCCAGTGTTCTTGGGATTTAGGTGAGTGTAGTATTTGCACCAGGAGAAATTATTTCAAGTTAAGGGAAAGATCTGTCAGTGAAGTTCAGCCAAAGCAGAAGGCATTTCCTGGGCCAGACCTACCAGAGTTTTTCCTTCTTCCCCCAAACCCAGTCCTCCCATTTCCAATTCTCAGGTCAATACCTTTATGGAACTGACCTATAACTTAGTTCAGCAACAAACAGGAATTGTTTTGAAAAGGGACCAATTCCACAACAGTTATTAATTGATCCAACATATTCACTCAGCAGCCTGCCACTAGCATAGCACACTACTGCTATTCTTTCTTTGTGTTATAGGATCTTCAGATGGGAATTTGAATTTGACTTCTCCCTGCTTTGCAGAAAGAAGTAACACGAATGATGTCAAAACTCCTTTTGTTCAAATATAAAACTTGCTGCTAGAGACTAAACACTAAAGTTAGAAGGCACAGCCTTATTAAATATTAATACTGCACTAGATTTTTATATTCCATTTCAATATATTTGTGGCCAATAACCATCCATTTTCTCTTACTTGCAGAAGCTGAGCAGGTGTGCAGGTAACTGGTTACCAAGACAACATGCTGGCGAGGGATTAGAGCAGACACTTGTATGTGTACAACTCTGAATAATGCAAACACTGTTAAGTGATACATTTTTCATTATCTGAACATCACATGATGTTTTATGCCATTTAATATTTTTTGCCTGTTGAACATGCTTCTGTTAAGAACCCAATTCAAACCTCACAAGCAAATGTAATGATAGTTTCATTATAACAATGAAAATACCACTTTATGCATTTCTTCCCTGAGATAGGTAAGTAGTTCTCCAAACATCTGTTCAATTTCCTACATCTTACATTTAGAAAACCTAACCAGCAAGGAACAGACATTTATAAAAAACAAAAGTAAGGTGAAGAAATGTATAATTTTATCAAATATATCCTCACTTCAGTAAGAAGGCTGGGTATTTGGAAGAGATACATCTATGCAGCAATTCTCACCTACTTGCTCTAGAGTCAGATACCGGTCCTTTAGCAATATCTTTTCTTCTGTTAAACTGTGCAAAGCACTGCAGAACATTTGACAGTGTTGTATAAATGAAGTATGAATTATGGTGTTAAGCAACAACCTGTTAATAAAAATCAACACAGGTGAATAGAAACCGCATATTAAAAGCTTTTCTATTCTTAGAGATGATTTGAACTGCACCTATTCAAAACAAAACCTTTACATCAATTAGAATATATACCACTGCAGGCTAATTTTAACGGTTTGTTTTTATTTAACACATACTGCAAGAGGAAGGAAAACCCATGGTTTTCCTCATACTTTTCAGAGCAATGGCACACAAACTATATCACAATACCTTTTCTACAAAAGCAAACAACAATGAAAAACGGCCCTTTGTTGATCCACTACAAATCAGACCAACAAACTCATGCAAGCTCTCTTTTATAATTCAGCAAACTTCAACCTCCACTTCATTCATTACGATCATCCATAATACGAGGGACAGAAATGCTGGTTTCCTCATATAGATGGAAAATGTTAAGTGTTACTGTCATTCTGTCCTTCTCAGAAACATGAAGGAGAAAGAGGTACAAGTACGTGGTCCTTCAAACAAGTATTTCTAGAACTGAAACTAGGAGCAAAAGGTTTAAGTGCCACTACTTTAAATTCATAGGTTTCAAAACGAGGAAGATAAAACCTGAGGTATTTTAATAGCTACACCTACACTTTTCAAAGGCAAAGGAGAACAGAAAACACAAGTTCATGTTGTTTCATTCTTCTTCTGTACTGTAACTGCTTCCTTCTATGAACAAAACACCTTCTCCCGCCCAAAACTGAAGCAACGCATCTGACTCAACAAACATTTTCAGGGTTGTTTCAAAATCTTTGTCAGACATCCTAAAATGCTGAAAGTTACCTAGGCTTTTTTCTCATTTCAAACTTTCAGCTGAACTCACAAGATGCAGAGGCACCTTGTGGATATTATGAGCATTTTTAGTAATTGAAATGCCTATCCTCTTTTCAAACAGCTGGTGGTTAAATAACTGACGTGTCCTGGTGCCTCTGGAAGTCCTGCTAGAAGCAGAAATACTTTTGAAAAACCTGTATATGCAGTCAGGACAGAACCACAGGAGCTGCCTACTGACCACCGTCTGTGGTGCAGTCTAGATAGACACTATCATCAAAGTGGGCTTGGGCTGACAAAGCCTGGGGGGGGGGTGCGGTTAAGAAAGCATCTATATCTCTCCGAGGACCAGTTTTGACATGCCTGAGCTTCAAATACCTTACACAAGATCTTTACAGATTACAGATGCAAAACCTGGAAACACTTCAGCACAAGTGAATGCTTACTGGAGAAATCCCATTTGGTTCAATGAAGCAATCTGCACGGCCAAAATGATGCTTATAATTAACTATTTCCAGGATTAAGGTTTTAAATTTTGCTGCAGACTGCTCAGAAAAGATGAGAGACTCAACCTGTCAACTGCTTAATTAGACTGAGTTGCAGTTCTCTGACTAGCTTCCTCCAAAGCAACAGCCATCTGTTTCGTGTTGCAAACATCCCTAATGTCTCATCCTGTTTTATACTGAAACTATGAGAAACAGCACTTAAATTCAAAGTCCAAATCATGCAAACAGACACTTGTACATTTAATGCCATCCATAAGCTCACTGAAGGCAGTGCAATGTTAGAAAAGACATTTTTAACTACTAGAGGTCCTCTGTCACAAACCAACAAAATCTACCACTTACAAGCAAGACAGGCTCGACTCAGGGAAAAATTCATTCAATTTATTGCTAAGAGAAGCAAACATTGAAGTAACACCTTCCCTGCCTCCTTCCCCAGTCCCCGCTTCACTGCAGGCTCCTCTGCCCCACCAGGCCAGAGCAGTGCAGGGGGAGCAGCAGGGTACTGCAGGCAGCACAGTGCAGTTCTCCCTGTGGCTCCTTCCCTCTCGCACCTTCTCTGCTCTGTCATGGGCTCTCCCCATAGGCTGCAGTCCTTCAGGAACCATTTTGGCTCCAGCATGGGCTCCTCCATCGGCTGCAGGGAGTGTCAGCTAGGCACCATTAAGCAGCTCCTCCTCCTCCTTCACCAACCTCGGTTCTCTCTGCTGTTTCTCACTCTTTCTCCTTCCCTCAATCTGTCTGGCATTTTCTGTTCTTTTTAAATACGCTTTTACAGAAGCAGTACACCTGTAGCTGAGGGCCCAGCCGTGCCCTGCAGTGGGACCACCGGAGCTGGCTGGATCCAGCTGTGCCCAACAAGACCCAGCCTCTTCTCAAAGGCCACCGCTGCAGCCCCCCCACAACCAAACCCTTGCTGTGGACACTCATTGCAATGCTGAGCAGCACTGAGGTGCAAAAACAAAGACTTTTGAAAAAAAAAAAAAAAAAACAGGCTGAAAAGTATCCAGCCCAAATCTTGGGCAGAAGTTAAATGGTGTGGGCATCACCCATGAGGAATTAGAGCAGGAAAAGAAAGAAAAATGGCTCAGACAACAGCAACACAGACCTTTGGGCATGTTAAGGAGCAGCAGAACAGAATCGGCTCTCTTAAATTAGTGCCAGAAATAAAACCCTTGGTTTTAGCTCTTAGGGATGGGCAGGGGGTGAACTTGCACTTGATGAACTTATAATCTGGTCAGCTTTGCAATGTAACCGTAAATTTCTCAAGTGTTTGCAGCACTGAGACTGTAAAAGGCTACGCAATGTTAACCTCAGTGGCAGCACAGACCAAAGTTTGTGCTGGAGAGATCACAAATGTCTGAATAATGATCCACTCTGCTCCACACAATATCCCTTTTCCCTCCAACCATTTCAGAACATTTGGTTGATGAGATTTTGCAATTCTTTACCTTTATTTTATTGTGCTCATGTCATTAACAATTATACAGATTTTAGGTTAGTGCATTTGCCTAGAAATTGTAATTTTAGTTCTCTCTGCTGTTGTCAAACTTTGGTCTATAAGTTTTCTTCATTAAAAAACATGTTCTTGTATCATTATATGCTATATCTGCCTACAGCATATCCCTTGCTGAAGGGGGCTCTCTTGCATGCTTTCAAAGACAGGCTTTCAAAGACGTAACATAAACATGACCCTATCCAATTTTAATTACAACAGAAAAAGATATTCCCCATGGTCTCTGGCAATCTAAACATTACAGAGCAGAGACTTAACTAAGAGCAAATCAGATTTAAAAAAAAAAAGTTTGCAAGTTTCAGTCTAAGCATACAAAAGATACTACCACATTGTAAAAAATGTTATTTCCTTAAGGTTATGTTTATCTATTTAAGCAAAAGTGTGATTCTACATCTTTAATAATAAACCTAAATCATTCAAACTAAGAGATTCCATACACATATACCAATAACGGTCACCCTATTAGTCACTATCCCACACACATGGAACTGCTTGTACAAACTGTGATGGCCTCCAGTAAACATAACTGGAAGCAAAATGAAATTCTCACACTAACATAAATACAACTCGGCAACTTTTCATTCATAAATTATACCATTTATATATCAAAGTGATATTTTCAGACAAACAACATTATAATATCCTACATTACCATCTTTTCTTAGTTGGTTTATGGTGTTTTTTGTTTTGTTTTGTTTTAATCAAAGTACTCCTGTAATTTAATCTTCTAATTTGTTAACATAGCCTAAAACTTCTAAATTGCAAAACACTAAGTTCTGCATCCTGCTGTTGATTCTTTTTTAATGAAAGAGAATAAACATTGCTGCCCATCCTTTACAGCCTGTTAAATATCTTTTACATAATCAGCTTCTCAGTACTATTGAATCCTGCAGATAACTGTGGGATTTCTCAAGGGTTTTATCAAATCCAGTGCCACTCCAGAAACTGAGCCTTAGTAGTGTTCACAGAACTGCTCCACCATTTCCCCCAACCAAAAAGGGGAGGAAAAAGAAAAAAAAGGCACCTATACAGACTTCAAAATCAAGTAGTTGTCATCCATTTCTATATTTTAAGTCTCTAGAATTGACAGCATTGCAGATGCCTCATATCCCTTTATTCACAGCAAGTTACAGGCACCTGTAAAAGAAACATTTTCAGCTGAGAGCTCCTACAGGGAGATTCCTTCCTGGACATCCATTTCTGTCAATGCATACATGAAGATGTGTGCTACAACACTCTTGGTGGCAATTTCTCATCATGCTCTCCCTTACACGTCTGACTGAATAATCCAGGGGAACAGCTAATTGCTAAGCTGGGTGGCTGAGATTCAGTCCACATGAAGCTGAGTAAATATTGATAGAATAAAAGAAAAAAAAATACAAAAATTTAGCAATGACTTCAACTCATGTTTTGAGGGGTATGCCTCAAGTGTGTATTACATGCTGAGATCATGTTTTAATGATCAAATAGAAAACAAGTAGCTGTATTCTTTTTGCAATCACAAATCACCCATTCTTCATGCTCACATTTACCATAGATGCAAACCTTCCTGCCATCCCACAACAATCTTCAGATGTAGAGCAGAACAATGTAAGACATAAATCTAGTGTGAAACAGGAAGAGTCAGAGATCAAGGGTACTGTCAATGGGTACGGGGTACCTGCAACAGCAGGGAGCTGGCTAGATTTGCTTTCTCAGACAATCCTGAAAATAAGAAGAAAGTAGATTCCATCTTACAGTGAAAAAAGGAGAAATTCCATTAAGTTCTGTTGAATCCCCATAAGTATGCAGCGGAATGCTTGAAGATTACCTTGCATTTGTATAACATGATCATGGTACAGACACACATAATCAAACTATTCCTTTCCTGAATCCTAAGAAAACAGACAGCTAAAAACATGCATCTTTAAGCTCTTGCTATAGGCTCACCTCTACCTGTCAGAAACTTCTTCCATAAATATACTGAATGTCATCTCAAAAAAAAAAAAAAAAAAAAATCTCACATACACTGAATCTTGGTAAGACAAAACAGCCATCTACTACAGAAGCAGCTCCAGCTAATTCAACTTGCCTTTATGTTACAGCATGTGTTGTTTGGTCTGGGAACACTGCTTTTCCCAGCCAGTTACTTTTGGAACTAAACTCCATTTTCTGCAATAAAACTGAGGTTAAGATACATGAACCTTCATAAGGTATTATGGAAAATGGTGTAACTTGTGCGAAATTGTAATACATTTGCAGCTCAGTTCACAGGGACTAGCCTCCTGCCCTGATTTGGTGTTATCAGACCTGTACTGACACTTGCAAAGACACGGGTGGATCTGCATTGAATTCTCCAGCACTCCACTCCAGGAAGAGTGGTTAACTCAGCATTAGCAGAGCATGAAAATCTGGATTTGTTTCAGGTGCTCCAACCTGAGAAGCTCCCCACAAAGTCAAGCATCACTTCATAGACCCAACTTGGCACCTCCAGGGCTCACGAGGTCAGGCCACGTCTGGAAACAGCAGCACTGCTGAGGTGAGTTGGGAACAGCACAGCTGAGTCTGAAGCACAGAGCCGTGGAGCTACCAAACCCCACCAGAACAGAGCAGTTCACAAAGCCAGCCCTCCCATCCTGCTTTGTAGTCTGGACAGATCACACACCGATAGTTGAAACCTAAGTTGTATTCCAATGCCAGGACATGAGACACAGTCACCTTCCTCCGTGGCTCAGCACTGCCTCCTATTCTCCCAACCTCCTCTCGCAACAAGCAGTAGCTGCTCACCTCCATAAGAAAGGCCAGCTGGCAGACCCTGCAGGATGCTAGCAACACCAAACCAGGCCAGAGAGATGACCCATGACCAGGCAGGTACCATAAAGCCCTCATCCTCTTCCTCGAGGCACAAGTTTGTTGTATGGATGGCTCACAGTGAATGCATCCTACAGACAGCGGCAGACACAGACCTACAGTAAAGCTAACAAATGCAGCATCCCACTTGCAATTGTTTCCGTGTCCTTTTAAGCAAGGTACCCTTTCTTAATTTCTGTGTTTCCACAAAAACACCACATGGAAACTAAAAACATCTCCCTGCTGCTTTGTGGCTTTAATCTGCTTGCGGAAGGTAACAAAAGGTCCGTGAGTTGTCCACAAAGAATTAGATGGTTGCAGTTAAGAGTAATTCAGCTCTCGCTGTACAGCTAGGGCCTTGGCACAGAGCAATTAGAGCTGGCTAACATTTTTGAAAAGGCATGCTTCTTCTGCACCCACTCCAAGATCAGATCATTCTTTACATATGAAGTTTCCTCAGAAAGAAAAAGCTGACATTAAAAGTCTGCAAAGCCTCTAATTGCTGGTCTTCCAAAAAAATAGTCCGGAAAAGTAGATCAATGCATTCACATTCTTCCACAGAAACACTCTAAAATTCTGGTTTTACTTTGTGATCTGCTCCATGACAAGCCACTCTGGAATATTTCTGAAACTTTGGGCCTCTACCTCCATAGGTCACAAAAGGGCCAACGCTAACAGAAGTACATAGCTTCAGGATAATGAAAAACTCTGTCCATGGTCCACAGTACTTTTATAGAGTACTTTTTTTTATAGAGTACTTTTACAGAGTACACTTTCTCTCATCATCTTTTTTATTTGCAAGACAATCCACATCATCAGTCTGTTGTCCCACAATCACTTCCTTTACTGCCACAATTTCATTAAAAAAGTGGAGATAATCCATGAAGTATGTGAAGTCAAGTTGAACTTCTTGAAAGAAGCAGTGCTAAAGCTGCTGAATATAAAGGAAGAAGTCTTAGAAGAGAAGGCTCCAGAAGAGAACTTATCCATGGAAAAAGGTAACTGCTGATTTCATTCTGATGTCAAGATGAAACCTCACAAGTACCTATGCCCTCAGAGTTCAAGAGACATAGAGATGAAGGTAGCATTGCTGAAAATGAACCAGAAAGACTGAAGAAAGAATATAGAGCATGAGACAGTCCTTTAGCCCTGTTAAAAAAAAATAAAAAAAGAATAAAAAGAAGAATCATGAAGTTTTTAACCACAGTAGGGTAGAATTCATATGAAATGTAGCTACAGCTCCCAGAATAACTTAGTATTTACATTAATTAAAAAAATAAGGAAACTGATACTGAACAGTGGACCAGACATGACAGTTAATGAGTTCTCAGAGACAGAAATTACTGAGATGGAAGTAAAATCCAAAAAGCTTATTGCTGTCAAGTCTAGGTAGCAGAATAATCTTAATCGCAGAACACCGAAAGAACTGGTACATGAAATTGCAAGTCTGATAGCATGGATATTAAATAAATCCATCAAATGAGGGAGTACCACATGACTGAAGAAAACCAAATATGGTGCCTACGCTTGAGAAGAAAGACGGAGGGAAGAAACTCATTTTGGTAGTATTGACCCATCAGTCATCTACAGATAACACAAAAAACTTTCATACAAATCTTGAAGAAAACTGAAAAACAAAAGGAGATCAAATGAATTACAGAAGACAGATCATGTCACAAGAGTCCAAAATCTTTCTTATCTATTTTATTCCCATGAAAAATGCTGTAAGTATAATCCATCTCGATTTTAATAAACCATTTGCCAAAGCACTACATATGCTACTCTGGAAAAAGCGGAAAAAGTCAGCAAAAGTATAAAAAGTATAAATCAGACAAACTAGCTAAAGGGAAAACAAGAGTAAGTAGAAATTAACAGGCAGAAGGCTACCTACTGAAGATGTTCCTTCAGACTGGGCTTCAAGAACATGGAGTTGAGCATCACAGAGGACAAAGAGCATGACAATGTACACGAGACAAGGTTTAACAGCAGGAGATGCAGTTCCTGTAACAGCTGTTACAGTGCTGGGTGTTTCCAAACTATCAGCATGGTATGGTCACAAGACAAGGAAAGTGCAGTCATGAGAATAAGCAAATGCAATGATGATGTTTTCAGAACTGTTTTGGAGAAGGGCCTGAGGTTGGCCAAAGCTTTGAGCTGGGTCATGTGAAAACGAGCCTTCTAAAGAGCCACAAGTTTTCTTTAGAAGACAGTCTTCAAGGTCAAGAAGTCTAGGTTCTATCAGAAAACAAACAAATAAACAAACAAAAAAACTAGAAGAGTCGGAGTAGGGAAAACAATCGAAAAGGCTCATACCCTAGGCCCCCCTTGCCCACTGAACCACTCACTCCAAGGGCAGGTCTCTTCTTCTGGACTTGATTCTTCAGTGACTTTCTGGACTGCAACAAATCCTAGAGTCCTTTTCAGGGACAGTCTTCATGCCTCCACTAGGGTCTCCTCCTTCTTCAGCTCCGGACTGCCCGCTCACAGAGCAGCTTCTCTGCCTGGCCACGGCCACAGCTCCCCGTCTTCAGCAGGCACAGCCTGCCCCCTGTCTTCAGCAGGCTGGGATCCCTGGCCCAGCTTCTCAAAGCCATTTGATGGAGGCAAGCAGGTGAAAACCAAACACTGTACGTCACAGGCAGCAACAGGATGGCATCAGCAACATCATCCAGGCACATGGAGTGCTTTAATTTGGACAGTGTGAATCACGATGGTCAGCCCACTCAGACAAGTGCAGGGAAACACTAAGATACTCACATGACCGTGGGGGCTGTTTGGAAGGAAAAAGCTAAAATAGGGATTCTTCAGCCTCGTCTACACCCTGGGTACAGCTGGCAGCGCAGCTAGGCAAGCACAGCACAAACAGCAAATCCCACCCAAAAAACTACTTGGGCATTACACTGGTTGCCTTGCACTGACCTTTACACTGTGGTTACTGTGCTGCTAAAATCCTGCCAGCTAGCAAGCTCAAAGGTATGTCAGGTATGTCTACAGAGGCACTTTTGCAACAACTCCACTGTAAAACGCGCTCAAGAGGTAAATGCTTTGTTTATTCATGTAAAAACACCAGGAGCTGTCTAAGCCAAAATGAGGGGAAAAAAAGAGTCCTTTAAACTGGAGAACAAAGAGGAATACTTGAGCATTTGTTAATCATAGAATCACTGAGTGGTTTGGGTTGGAAGAGACTTTAAAGACCATCTAATTCCAATCCCCCTGCCATGGGCAGGGACACCTCCCACCAGACCAGGCTGCCCAAAGCCCATCCAGCCTGGCCTTGAACACTTCCAGGGATGGGGCATTCACAGCTTCTCTGGGCAGCCTGTGCCAGTGCCTCACCACCCTCTGAGTGAAGAATTTCTTCCTTATATATAATTTCAATCCACCTTCCTTCCATTTAAAACCATTGACCCTTGTCCTGTCACTAATATGGGCATGAATACATATAAACTCAAAATTACAAGGGTTTAACTGCTAACGATTTTGGGTTTTGAGCAACTTTTCAATGAAAGTTACCAGAGCAAATCATCTAACTGATGCTGGGGTGAAGCTAGGTTGCTTTTGCAAGAAGCTTTCACCTGCAGAGGAATATGTGGCACACCCGTTGGTGTTAGCAGAAGACTGAACAGGGCAGCCCTGCCCAAAAAATTCAAGACAAAACCATGACACCCTGTTCTCTTCTTTTCTCCCTCACTCACCTGTGTTAAGTCACCTGCTGTGCCTATTTCAGTTCAGATGGCAAACCCTTCCGGACCTTGAATTTTTAGGTGTACCTATGGTTCCTAACAAAAGCCCCGACAAAACCTTGAGGCTTTACCAAAGTTAGTTTGAAATGATGCTGCAGTGGATAAAGCAGTGGAGGTTAAGAGGTCAGCAGGATTCACACATGAGATCAGTGAAACTGTTGTTTTATGCGGTAGCTCAACTGAAATTTCAACTGGCTGAGCTTTTGCATCACGCAATTTGTATTTGTTGCCTTCTATATGGAACAAGGGAAACCCACACTATAAAATCCATAAAATAAAATTTTAATCAAAACCCTTTGAAGAAATTAAAAAAAAAAAAAACTCAAGACTAATCTGTACCTTAAACATTCTTGTTTTGGATAACTTTGATCCCAATTAAATTGTGTCTCAGGTGTACGTCGGCTAATAATAACATGTTTTCCCAAAACTGCAAGAAGAGAGCAAGAAAATACATATAATCAGAGCTCAAATAAGGTACACATGAACATTTTACCAGACAAAAAGTATAAACACTCTCTCCACTTCAGTGCCAACAGACACTTATCTCTGCGTGAAGGAACTCAGAAGTGCAAATGCAGTAGCAGCGCTCCTGTTACGCAGACAAGTAGAAATCAAAGTGCAAAACCTGGTACTCAGCCCCTGCTCCGAAGGCAGAATTTAGGGTCTCCCAGGGATCCCTCTGTCACATTGTGTAGCTCCTTGTGGAAACCAGAGAGGGATGAGGGTTGTGGATCTAAAAAAAGGAGATTCAGAAACCTCCCATGGCCAAAGCAAATGCTAAGAAGCAGGGGCTCTCAACCTCGAACCTTAGACAGTGAGAACAGAAAGGTGCCTGCATCTGCTCAGGGGTCTTGGCTCTGGCCTCTCGCCAGGGGAAATGATGAGAGAGGGAGACAAGCACCCACACAACACTACCCCAGTCCCAGCCACCTTGTCCCTCTCTCTCCCCAACTCCTGAGGCAGCCTGGCTGCATTTCACCAGCATTTAGGCAACGCTCCTTCCGCCACACTACAGGAGCAGCAGTGGTCACTTGGTGCTTCGGAAGGAGAAGCTCCTGCTTGCGTTTCAAGGTGCAACTCAAAAGCAGCCTGCAGCAGGCAGGGAACTGCTCAGGAAAGTCTGTCTGAGGTCTCAATAGCCCTGGGATGCAACTTTCTTGCTTGTTCAGCAAGGTTGGGACATCAGCTGTCTAATTGCACAGAGATGACAGGTAAGCTTTCAGAATTTCATTACTGGCACATACTTTTCAAAGACTTCCAAACTTGGCAAGAATTAAATAGACGCAGAAAAAAAAATCCTTTAAAAATGTGGACTCCTGCCAAATCTGCTCTGCAAAGCCCATGATGCTGTAGTTGAAGGGGTTTATGCAAGTGACAAAACAATACATTTTTTCCACCATTTTTTTTCTTAAAAAAGAACCCTAAGCATTTTGATGAGACAACAAACAAAAAAAGGCAGCTGGCATGAAAAAATTCAATCCCAATGCTTACAGGTTTACTGGAGTTTAACAGGAAGGAGCTTACAGGCCTGATAGAAAACAAGCATTCTCATCTTACAGTTCAGTAAGCCAACTGTTTTCAATGCTTTGAGTTCCATATTGAACACTCACTTCAAAAAGTAGAGCAAAAAACTATTTAATGTAGCAGAAATATCAGAGAGCATTTAGAATTCAGAAAACTTCCCAGATAGGGCTTTCTTTTTAGTTTTGGAAACAACTAGGTAAACTCTAGAAGGGTTGTCTGGTACAGATTAAGTTGGGATGAAATTTAAGGCTAGAAAAAAAAAAAACACAATCGGCACCAAAAACTACTTGCAACTTTACAGAAACCAGAAACAGGAGGCTTACAGAACAGAAATGCTAGCTCAATCAGCACCAATGGGACCTGCAGTCAGCAGAACCGCTAGATCTTTTGTATTAAAAAGAAAAAAGAAAAAGGCATAGACTAAGATGTAAACGTACAGCTTAACATAAAATTGTGTTCAGAAAACTCACAGTATGTGCCAGGCTTGGTTCTCTCTGTGTGCTGCAGACCACAGGAACAGGCTGAACGTACCGCCCTAACCAAACCGTGGCACTGCAAAGCCAGCACATATTGGACGGACAAAGGCAAGATGATTCCTGCTTCTACTGAAATTCAGTTTATGAGGAGACATATTTCTCGCATTTGACCATGGCCAGGCAGTGTAACAGTAAAAGTGATGGCAAGCCAGCCTATGCTGGTGCTTCCATTCTTGAGAGCAAGGCAGCACTAGAGGGAACATCTTAAGGAGCCCTAACGATGATAGCGACGTCTGCAGCTCACAGAAGAGGGAGTCCAGGTAGCCTGTTGTGCTGATGGTGCCTGCACAGCATGAAGAGCCTACCCATGACCTACCAAGTTAGCCAAAAAACTGGCATCCCCCTGTACTAACGTGACTGTAACCAGGCCGCACAGCCTGGCAGTTTGTGCTTCTTTAACAAGTTCTTAGCCTGGCAAGAGTTTCAACCATCCATGGCACCGGGCTCAAAGCACACGTGGGGGAAGAGCCAGGCATACTGTGGAGAGGCCTCAAAGCTGTGTGGGGAAACTGCAAATAGTGCTGAGGAACTTGAGGAAAATGGGAGGTACTGAGGCACAAGGATGCAGACAGGTGGGCAGTGGGGGATGATGGATATCAACTCAATTTGACAGCTAAAGAGAGAGCAATACTATAGGAAACCAGGCTTTGTTGGCTCGGGTATTCACAATTTATGTGGTTTTTGTTTTTGTTTATTGTGGTTATGCCCCATACAATCCTAAGTCACTACGGTGAGGGGCACAGAAAGAGGGAAGGAAGAGGCATAACACAACATCACATCCCACTCTGAAATCCTCCGCTTACAGCCCCTGCTGCTCATGCACACAGCCTTTCCCACCTTCGCTCCTCTCCAGGATGCAGTTTTATATGGCTGTGAGAAAAACAAAGCTTCTAGAGCACACAGGTGGGACTCTTACATCCAATAACTTCTCCAATATTACTGTAAATCCCTTGCTATTCTCTCTAGAGGCATCTTACCCTACTTATTATTTCATTTCATGTTTGTTCCATTGTAATAGTTTCCTTTTATTTAATTTCATGCGGTTTGGAAGAACAGCATCAAGCAATTAATATGAGGCACATATAACACTCAGAAAAATGCTACAGAAGGCTCCCATGTTCTCTACATTGTTAGAATTAATTCATGTTTCACAGATACAGGCCTACAACGGCTCTTTCCCTCTGCACTCCACTCCCATTTGCAGACATTATAGCTAAGTTATATAATTGAATCAATATTCATCAGTAAAACATCTAATTACCCACCAGTTTTACACTCCTGATGCCTCTCACGATAGAGTCAGCCCAGTGATGACTTGAGTCCTGACGCAGGAGACTTTGAGCAGCAGGAATGCAACAACTGATCCTGGCAGGTTTCAGAGCACATGCAATCGTGCACTAGGTTTTTGTTCACTGTAGAAATTGCTAGAGAAATTGCTCCTGGAGTGCACAACCTCACCAAAACATAAGCTCTAATTTGAAAACAGAACACACTTCCTGGTCTCACAGTTGAGAAATCACTGATACGAACCAAATGAAATCCAGTGCAATATCATCCTCCTTACTCTGGAGACAGTCTGAACAAATCTGAAAAGTGAAGAACTGAGCAGTTCATCTAATCAAGTTGATTCAGAGACCTAAACAAGGAGGCGGGGAGGTCTTAATCAATTTTGTGTCCCTGATGATGTTCTTAGGAACATCCAGTTTAAATTTTCAATTTAAATTCCAACCTGCTGAAGTGCTGACTGTCCTTTACTAAGCTATAAAAAGTCCAGATTCTTTCCAGCTCCTCGTACAAAATTCAGCTACGTCGTTAAGCAGTGTCAATATAAAAGCAAAGCATCTTGGATACAGGATATGCAGAAAGACTATATGAAATGCAACGCAGTTCATAAAATAAGTTTCAGGCATCTGTTTACATCCTGCACTCCGCTAATTATATATCTTGTCTTTCAATTAGAAGCTGCTACATGGCTTCTAGTTTGTTGCAAAATGAGACCAGGATATATCTCGTACCTTCTACTGCATCTTCGCAACCCACTCTTAGTGCTCCAAAAACCTTACTGTGAGAGTCTGCAAGGAAAGCTCTACTGCAAGTCTAAGATGTCCAGCAACCTTACTGCAGAGTAAAATCTCAACTCCGTGCTCCGAAGTGTGATGTGTTTATTCACTCAGCCCTTACAGAAGCACAGACAAACCATACATGAGAGGTTTAATTTCTGGAGCGTCTAATAAATACAGTCATCCATAACTCCAAATCACAAGGGGCACCACATGCACCACACTATTTCAGTACCAATTAGCACACTGTTTAAGAATGAACTCCCAAAACCACCAGCACGCTCTATGATGGATGTAAGTTTCCCTATTGTTCTAATGCATACAGAACAGGAAATCTAGAGAACAAATCCTGCACTGGTATAGCTCCATCTACTACAGGTGATCTCGCAGCCTTGGTAGTTTTCATTGTTTCCATTGTTGTTGCAGCACGCGAGTCTTTACTTCTTTGTAAAAGCACTGTCTAGAAGTCAAAGCAGTGTCCTGAATATTTTCATTATCACACTCATTCCCAGAGTATAAAACTCTTAAGCTTTGTACCGGTTAGTTACATCTCTCCCCTAATTTCAGGGTAACCAGCTCTTCACATAATGCAGCTTTAAATTTTTCTAATTTATTTACAAGTTGCTTATTTTGTGCAGCTAAAGGAAGCTGCAGGTTCGTTATTCTGCCCTGCCTCAGCAACATTTATTTTCAGTTGTAACCACAGATTCATCTCTGCTTGCTTTCATAATACATATCAAACCAAATAACCATCAACCTTCACATATGGTCTTAAGCATACATTTGACTTTGTTTTTGTTTTCCTCTACTTCAACACCTCCTCAGATTACTCAGCTTAATTCCCTCATACCAAACACCCATTAGCATTCACTCTTGTTTTATTTACTACCTCCTCCTGGGTTTCACCCACTTCAGATCTCCCTTATGGTTCTTCAGACCTGAAGCTTTATAGCACCAAGCACATGCTGCTTATTTTCTTGTATTACAAATTCATGCTACAAGCATCAGAATGACTCACAACTCCAAAGAAGCATTAAAATGGTACCTGCATTAATTGTAAGTTATTTCTGACAGCCCTGGAGAGCCTTAGCATTAAGAAATGGTCTCTTGAAACCATTTTAAGCTTGTTCCCCCATTGCATGACAACAAAAGGCCAAAATGAGAGTAAACAAGTAAAAGGGCACCCACCAGAAATATATGTTAATAAAAGCTGCACAGAAATTAAAGAAGATGGCATTCTTTATTCTGTTTTAACAAAAATGGATAGTCAGTGAAACTACCATAAACTGAGAAGATGCTGTTTTGTTTAAAAAATAAAATAAAATCACTGAACTCCAAATTCACTGTCACAAAACACTGTATTCCTACAGATCACTGTTGAGTAAAAACAAACTCATTTACACTGAATGTGAAACACTCCCCATTACAGTGTTGTTAAGTAGAAGATATATTAAAAAAAAATATAAAAAGCACATATTTGTCTAACAGGGACAAGGAAAACCTTCCTTTGGGGCTGGTTATCCAGTAATTACTCACAACTGCATGTCTCATGCCTTCCTGAGGCACCAGCATCTAGCTAACATCAGAAACTGCGTATTAATCCAAACCACAGTGCTGAAGCCAGGCGTCAACCCTAACAATTCGGAAACACTGAGTAAAGCAGCAGTACCTCTTTCCCCAGCTGAAAAACCTTACTTTTATGAACATTTGTGATACTGGTTCTTTACTGCTTTATTTCAGCCTATTAGTCAGAAATGTACTGCTTTCCTCCAAGTAAACAGAAGAGCACTCTGCTAGATTTTCTACGAATAAACGTGGAAGCTCAACATCAGTGCAGTGATAGATGAAGAATAAATAAAAGCCATCACAAAGTAGCTAGGATGAAGAAAAATGGTTTTAAAAATATTCACAATAGCTTATAAACAAATATCTGCATTTACTGCTTTAAACAACAATATTAGAAATATATGAACACTGAAACATTGCTTTTGCTTCATATCATATCAAATGTGAGCGTTTCTTCTTTCTGTTTTAAGTGGCAATGGCCATCACCACTAATAAACAAATGAAAGATTAAAACATTCCATACCATGTAGGGGAGAATCCTAAAAAGGGAGAACAAGGTCCTTCAGCCATGTGACAGTGACTCCCTCATGACTTCACAGGCACCCTGCTCCTTCCTTGTCCTCACCCCTTTAAGCATATTGTTAAACAGCAGTGCCAGGGACAGGCTGCAAACCTGCAACCAACCACAACATGACTGCAAGGAGAGGATGAATACATACTACCCAACTTCGAGCACCTGAATTATCTACCTGAACTTCCAGCAATGCTCCCGGTGGAAAGAAACATTCCCCCAGGGCATTACGGTCCCATATGTCCCCACAGAAGCGATGGCTCTTCACTGGCTAGAGAGGGGGCCCAGCAAGGCTAGCAAGGCAAGAGCAGTATCTAGTGCTGGATGATACAAGTATCCACTTCCCCAAGCATCAAGGACACTGCTCAAGCTAGCTGCTCCAGGAAGGTAGCCAAATAAAGCCTCAAATGCTACACTCATTTGTCAGTGTCTGTGATCCTCCCTTGGCCAGGGCATGTTAGAAAATGTGCATCACCATATCTCTGACCAGCAAACCCTTGTGTACGCACATGGAGGACATACACCCACATGTTTCTTCTGGACTCTTCCGCAGCATATTACAAGTACCAATCCTTACACTTTTCCTCATCTCACACCTATGATGCAACCACAGTCACAACTTCTCAAAACATCTCCTGCCCAAACAGCTGTTATAGGACAACAACCCAAGGCTCATCTGTGAAGATCATCTTGAACGTGTTACCCAGGTAGGCTGCTCCCTCCTCCACATCTTGGCTCTTCACTGAGCACAACTTTAGGTATCCACACTGCCAACTTAGTTATTTTTCCCTCTATGACCACAGCTCCCATCAGATTTGAACACTACCAAAACTAAGAGACTGCTTGGGGGAAAATCAGTCCTCTTGCAGCACCCACAAAGCCATGCAACGCACTTCTGCTAGCGCTACGAATGACCACACCATCCACTGCCTGCAGAACCCAACACCAACCTCCTCACCTTTCCTGTGCTAAAACTATCTCACGCATAAACACAGCCTCAGAAGAAAACTCTTGCCGAGCTGAAACTGTTACAAAACAAGAAAAAGGTGCGGCAGCTCTGTGAATGTGCTCAGCTGTGCTCTAATAAGCACTGAAGCCTAACAGATTTGAAAACAGCAAGAGAGAAGATTTAAAAATCCACTGCTCCCTTCACTTCTGTCTCCTCTGCTAGTGACCACAGGCAAATAGGAAATTTTGTTATTGTTGAAAGATATAAACAAGGTAAAAATAGCTCAGAATCCAATAGATATCTCAAACTGTGGCCACACATAACAATTCAGATTTCAATTTCTCACCCTGAATAATTAGCTTTAAGGTCATCCAGTCCTATTCTGGGTATCACCTCCATAGGAATCTTTTTCCTACCACACTGGCAACTCCTTTAACCCACAGAGAACAGCCCAAACTGAATTCCCAATAAGTGAAAGCAACTGTAAGAATCTATGCTAAAGCTCCAAGCCCGTGAGGTACTCACTCAAATGCCCCACAGCACCTAACTGCTGAAGCTGCCACCCCACCAGCCCCATAAGCACCCAAAGGACTCCAGATCTCTGCTGCAAGGTGCATGAAGAACTACAGAAATCCTGTCGGCACAGACCAGCAATATGTCTGCCTTCTGCCCAAGCTCTGGGAGGCACAAAATAGACCCCCTGTGTCCGTGCTCAAGCACAGGACCAGGTCCAGCAGTGAGCAGCGTGCGTGTTTGCCCTACAAGGGTGGCAACTGAGAGAGCACGGGCACTGTGAGCCAGACCTCTCCTGGCGGTGGGAAATGCTGTTTCCAAACCCCGTCAAAACCCAAATCATAGGGAACGAGGAGATGAAACTCCTCCAGGACCTTCCAGGCCTGTAAGCGAAAGGACTAACCACCCAGAGACCTTCTTCCCCAAGAGAGCGGGCTCCTACATGCGCCGATGCCGCCCAGAGGCACGTCCAGCACGCCCCCCAGTCAATTCACACAGCCACGGCACTCGCACAGGCAGCTGCAGGGAACGGCTCTCCCACCCTGTGACTGCTTCTTAGGGCAGAAGGGCGGGTTCTCTGTCCCAGACATTAAAAATTCTCACTGAACAGTTTAAGTTACTTCAGCTCTTCACTGCTCCTCTGGTCAGCTTTAGAAACCTTACTATTTTCACTTAGGAAAGAAAGGAGACAAGGCAAAAGAGATCACCCGGTAACATCTTATTTATTCTTTAACTTCTATTTTCCACCCCTAGAAAATAACATACGTCCTGGTGAATATGTCACGTTAATTATCAAAAATACACATCAATTATCAGTAACAACAACAAAAAAAAAAAACGTTAATAAAGCACTTGGAAACACGATTGGAAACACATTTAATGCCACGAGAATGCTTCCACGTATCTTCAGGATGAATTATTGCACATCTCTTGAGCGTTAAGCGCTGGAACGAAGAAAGGCTTCGCGCAGCAGGCCCGCACTCCGCGTGGACACTGCGGGAGCGCACGGCGGGGCCCACGCGGGGCAGCCCTGCCCCCTGCTGCCGCCAGCGGGGATCGCCCGCCGCGGGCCTGAGGCGGGCGGGGACACGGGGGGCTTTTACCCGCGTGGGAGTGCGACAGCGCGCAAAAGCGTGGCGCTGGGTACCCAGGGGGTCGCCTGGGCTCGCCGCACGCACCGTCCCCTTCTGGGGGGTGGGGGGGGGGAGTCCCTTATAGGGCCGCCAAGGGGCCGCAAAGCCCCTGCGGGCGAGGTCGCAGCCGGAGGCGGCCGCCGGGAGCCGCCATTTCGCGGCGCCCCCAGCGGTCCCCGGCCCCGCATGGCGGAAGGGGCGAGGCCGGGGACCGCCCGGGCTCAACCCCCCTGACCTGTTCAAGGTCTGAGACCCCGTTCGTGTTCACCGTGCAGTCCCACAGATATTCGTTTATTTATTCTCAAAGCCCTTAGAGCAGCCCTCTGAAGTTTGATGACATAAAGTATCGCGCCCTCGGGGAATTAATTTGATCCCTGATGCTGAAATAGTAGCAGGAGAAGCTGGCTGTACTGCCTGCTCCTCCGTAGCTTACCGTGGCGTTATCAGGGAAACCCAGTAGGTGGCTGAGATAAGTGTATGGACAGAAAAGTTTGTTGATGCTTAGCCTTGGTGTGATGGAGTGGATGCTCATTGAAAGAAGCATTTCAAGGACCTGGAGGGCTCCTGTTACCGATGCCTCGGTGCTGTGACGCAGTGTGTGGCAAGCGCTGTAAATCCTTTAAGAGTTGTTTTTGTTCCTAGATGCACTTAACACACAGCAACAGTGGCAAGAAACGTCTCCGTCTTTTCTTCTGCAGCTGGAGCGAGCTACTATTAGCCAAGCCTTGTGGTCCCTAGGATAGGTTGCTACCCAGCGATTTACTAGGAAGAGAGGAGGTCAGAAAAGCAGCTTCAATGTAGAAAAATATGAAACAGCTGATCTGCTGTGTAACAGAGACATTAGATGAATCTATTTTTAAGCATGTTGGTTGAAAAAAGCTGTTGCACTAGTAGTTAGGGTTTTCTGCTCAATTGCAGATCAACTTCGAGGTCCTCATCTTCAAAGCAGATTAGCAGGTGAAACAGGTGAATTGTTCAGTCATCGCCAGGTCTCTCCCTCCTTCCCTTCCCTTGCTGAGGACACTACCTATGGCCAGCAAGGACAGTCAGGTTTCTGGAGGCTGGCTTTGGCTCCTGGGAAAGGAGGGTGAGGAAGCACAAGGCAGTAATCTGGAAGGTGGGCTCTCCCCTGTAGTATAGCTTTCCATCCAGAGAGGATGCTGATAAACCAGCTGTCAACGTCATATCAGCACTTAGGCGTTCAGAAAGGCAAACTTCCATGGTCCCATTCAATACTCTGCCTAGTAATTCTGGTACTGTGAACGGAGAGACTAAACCAATGGGAACAGACAAAAGTCATCAGCAGAGAAAATCATCAGTGCAGTCTAAGGACTATACTCAAAATATTTTGTTTTCTTTATCTTGCACTGAGCGCGAGCTTTTGACAAAGATGATTATTAGGTGGTGAAGAGATTTTTGTCATTTCTGCAAGGATAAAAGCCTTGGTCATCGTTGGGAGTGAAATAACGAGGAGCTACCAATTCCCTTGCTCAGTGTGAGGCAACTATTCCCGCGAAATTTGCCACACAACTGACACTTTCTTAAATAAGGCAGGAACACGAGTCAACTGCCTTAAGCGGTGAAATAATGCATATACTACATGTGTGAACTTGGCATAAAACACCCAAGAGATCAGCATCGGTTCTGTACTTTTAGTTAACTACATGAAATGTAAGTACATTTCAACTTCACAAAGATAAGGATGAAAAGAAAAGGTAGAACAATGCTTATCTTGCTTGGTCCTGCTGGTACTCTCTTGTGTTTTTTATACTTAAATTCCAGTATTTCTGAAACGCGTGCCGTAGCTTTCAAAGCATCGGTACCACTGCCCCCTGCATTACGCTTACAGGTGGAGATACCTGACAGCCACACCAGTGCCATCAAAGCTGTTTGCCTAATAACACAGCTAGAAAGGAACCTTTAAAAAGACCAAAACTGAGCGAAATAAATAGCAAAATAAAAATGGCATTGGCAATTACAAAAATCGCAGTAGTTGTAGTATCACTGTAGGAGAACACTTGTCTATCACATTCGGATTCTCTGTCACTTCAGAATAACACAGGGCAATTCAAATACATGTCACTGAAGTGCTGATAGCTCCCTGTATCATCTCCTGTTGTTCTTGTCTTTTTTGTCTTTTCCCTTCCGAAGCATCAAAGTTACTATGGAAACAAGCAGAGTTGCTTCTGTGCGAACCCCACCCTTGTGTGCCCTGTGAAGTGAGCTTCGATTGCTGGTGTGAGCTGCATCCACCCGAGGAGCATCCACCACAGGAGGCAGGCAGCCAGCGGGGACAGGCAGCTGGAGGCTTTGCCACGCACCATCCCGGAGCGTGGGTCCAGGAGTGGGGCCAAGTGGCTTTGAGGAGAAGGAGGCCTGCGGTTGTTTGTCATGGCTGGGAGGCACAGGGCCAACTGCTTTCCTGCAGCCTGAGACACTGATAAGACCTTAGACTAGGGACAAACACTTTGGGCTTGGCCCAGTGACGTTCCTTCCCCGTTCTGTGGGGAAGAGGGGGAGCATGAGCTCCAGCACCACATGACTCCATTAAGGCCAACATGGCATGGGAATAATTTGTATGTTTTGGTATGAGGTTGCAGGGTCTATTTTATTTATATTTGCCCTAATTTTTAAGGCTCACTGATTTTCTTGTCAAGAGGATAGTCTTCAGTAATAAAATTACTATAGGACAAACCCTGCAGACTTGTGCAATATTGGGAATTTAAAACTTGAGTGGGTGTCAGTAAGTAGCAGACAAAACTGACACGTACTCTGACACATAGGTCAAACATTCAGGTGGACTTGCATAAAAATTCTGCCTGCACTTTGACTAATAAGGTTCAGAGATGAGGACTGGAAAAGCATAAACCCAAAACTGCTACTGAGTATAGAAGCTATGAAATTAGGGGGACAATTCAGCGTATTTTGGGGCTTGGCTTCTTTCTGCTTCTATGGTTTTGCTCCAGTAAAACAATAGTAGGACAGATAGGATCCATGAAAAACATCAGTAGTAAGTTAATGTACTTAGCCCAAATTTTTCAAAGAATGATTGTTTTTGCTTGCCTTATTTTTGACTGGCCAGTCTCAGACCTTATGAAAACATGAAGAACTTCTCAGAAAACACAGCTCATCCTCTGTCTTCATAGTTACAAAAAATACAAAAAAATCTCTCCAGCTGGAAAGTCATTCTGCTAAAAAGTGCCATGGTAATGCAGCTGTTGTCTACACAGAACACATTTATTTATAGTGCTAATTTTTAAAAAATGAATACTGAAACATTTCTGCCCTGTATTAGCTAATATACATTTTTATTACCTGTAAAGGCACTCATATGTAAATAACTTGTATAGGAAATTGTGTTCTTTTCTAACATGTCCTTTTCTCTGAGTAATTTCTTTCCTCATCCATTACTCAAAGGAGAAGTAGGGATGAAAAAAAATCAGAATTATCATTCTTGCAAAATAATAGGCTTTATTAAAAAAAAAAAAAAAGTCTCCCAGTAATTTCTATACAGAAAATATTGTAGTATAAGAAAAGGGGTGGGAAGCATCGTAACTTTCCATTAAACCAGCCTCAGTATTTTTAAGAATGGGAGAACAAACGATGTAGAATGAGAGGACAAATGATGAATGAATTCAACAGAGATGCAGAGCCCAAAGCCCAACCATTTGTGCTGCAATTCCAACCTATTAGAACTAAGAGAGAGCAAAGAACAATATTCTGCTGATATAATTTGTCCACATGAAGGGATGACACATCCTACTTAATTTAAATGCGAGTATTTAAAGTACCAACAAGGCTAACAAATAAGTAGCATCAGTCCATACTTCTCTTCCCTCTGATTTAGTCAGCAGTTGACAAAATTCAGGTGAAGAGAGAATAACCTGGAAATCTCTGCAGGTTGAGTGGAAGTTTCTAAGCTTACTCTGACATCTGAAGTGCCTTCTGGATCAAAAAAAAATTTGTATTGTTGTTCCCTCCCCTTCATCTCATACAAAATGCTCTTGAAAATCAGCGCTTCCTTCAGCCCACTTTGTTATATGCGTTGCCCCAGAAAAGCTCCTGACAGTTTATTTTGAAAATGCTAGGTACAAATCCTAATCATAGGCTTGGTTTCCACAAGAAATGAAAACATCTCATACGAGCCTGTAACTTCAGTAAAAGTGACGACTTCACAGGAAGTGTTATTGGCAACTGATACAGGCACAATACTATAACCGATCATTGTCTCCATCCTGATTGATTCTCATGGGTCTTAGTCCCACAGCTGTTTGGCCTGCCAAAACGAACTAAACACGATGTGTTTACAATGACTTCTGAAATCTTTACTGAGTACAGTTCCACTGTTACATTTCTTTGTAACTGTGCTAACATGAAGCGTCAGAGTACAGTTGCTATCTGTACTTTCTTGTCTACAGAGAGACATTCAGACTGATAGCTAATTTTACAGTTTATCTTAAACAGCTCCGAATCTTACTTCTTGTCATTCCAGCCTGGTATCTTTGCCAATGCTTAGCACAGGATGCTTAAGGAAGAGCGTAAGAACAAACTGTGAAAAGAATCTCAGGTAACTTATTAATCAGCATATCCCAGATGCACTGCAACAGGTAATATGAAAACAGCCATACTGAGTCAGACCAGAGGTGCAGCAGCTCGACGCTCACCTGTAATGATCACACAGGCAGGAGTACAGTGGCAGAGCAAGCAAATAGTACCGCACCCGGCAGTCTTAGACACCCCACAGTGTGAAAGCTGTTGTCTTATGTCCAAATCATCCTTTACAGCTTTTCCTCTTAAGTTTTAGTATCCATGGTATCGGTTTGGGGATACAGCCTGTAAAGCATTTTCTTCCTCTTCATACGTCTTGGTCCTCGTGTAGAAGGGGTATTGAGCAACTTGCACAATCATTATTGTGGTGGTGGTTGTGAAGAGCTCAGTTTGTGCATCAGGCAGTGTGGGGCAGTTGCCAGGAATTAAGTGATACTCTGGCATTTTGATTCATTCTCATAAAACTGTCACAGTGGGTTTTCAGAGCCTAAATACCTTGAAACTACAAATACAATTTGCAACAGCAACAAAAAAAAAAACCAAACTGATAAGCACATGAGAGAGAAGGAAATTTTAAAAAAAAAAGATCCATACGCTAAACATTATGATGATGCAGGATCTAAGATCAGCAACTCACCAGTAGTTTAGGTGATGAGATTATTCCTCTACCCTAAACATCTGCTTGAACATTAGTTTTAGCTGTGAACATGATCCCTCTGTCACGACTGTAATAGTTTCCAAGTTGGAGGGAGGAATAGTACATCTGTTCTTTACTCCATGAGGTAATTTGAACACTTCTGTGAAAAGGATTTGATGGTCTAGCTGAAGCCAGAGGCAGCAGAGGTTACAGAAGAATTTTAGGTAGATCTTTACACGTTCTTTGGGGCAGGTTTTTGCCTGCTATGAAGTAGCATTATTACAGCATAAGTTTATTATCCTTAAAAAGCAGGTTGCCACACTATTTTGTTCAAAAAGGTTAAAACAAGCTTTATTTTAACATACAAATCTGATTCGTTTACACGGCAAAACATTCCCCTACAGTGGTAGCATACTGCCTCTCATCACAGCATGTGCGGCCAGTAATCCTGAGATATGAAGGGGGAAAAAAAAAAAAAAAGGAAAAAGCCCTAAAATATTTTTAAAGGCCAAAATGTATCTTTTCAGCCACTGTTGCTATAATTGACTCTGTTTGAGAGCTAAGAAAAACATAATGCAGTTCTGAATCAAGAAAACAAGTTATCTACAAGCCAAATACTCAAGATACTTTTCTAATTCCCTGCTGTCATCCAGGTATACGAACAAGCAAGTGCACTTGGGGAACAAATGAAGAGATTCAACTGCGCAAGGTTAGTTTGTTAACACTGCAAAACATGTTGAAGAGTTGGAAGATTTTTGATAATTTTAACTACTATTATCTTCATGAACTGTGGTTAATGTCAGTTAAAATTATGTCCTATAATTTTATTAATTCTCTACATTGTGTTAAATTACAACATAAAACTTACTCTGCTTTCTTTCACCATGAAGTTATGATATAGAAATACTGCTACTGCTTTTCATAAGCTTTTAAAACTGCAGACATTTAAAGTCCTGTCCACAATATTGAAGACTACTTGAACAGCCTCATTTTGATACAAGATTATATTTGTCAATAACATTAAAACGTAACTTAAAATAAAAGGTAAAGACAGTGAAAGGGTATAGATAGTTTCTCAGTTTTACAACATTTAAAAATAAGTTACACTATATATTATGGCTTTCTTATTTCAAGGAAGAGTGCCATCTCAAGTTTAAGCACTTGATGTTTTAACTAGTTAACTCACCACATACTCAGACTTTCCTTGTTTGAGTTTTAATGATTGCAGGAAAGGAAACCACCAAATATCAGTGAGAAGATTAAGATGCCTCCAGAACAATTTTAATATCAAGAAGCATTTGTAGAAGAGATCTTTCAGAGAAATTTATAATTTAAATTAAAACTGAAAAATTTCATTTTAAAATGAAATTAAGTTGAAGTTTTAATTGAATTTAATCTCTCAGCATAAATAAAGAGCAAGACAAATCTCCCATGAACTTCAGCAGTCAAGACTTCATACTGAGCTTCATTTCAAAACATTTACACACAAGTATGATAGCATTATACTACTGAGGTAATGATTTCTCTTCAATACTATTTGTTATGTTAATCGTACAGCTAAGACACTAGTTTCATTTGGTATGCAGCTTATCTCAAAAAGGCTGCAATAATGCTAAAAAAAAAGTATCAGGCCAAACAGCAACACAATTGCTCAATATTAAGTTTGGGCCACAATTAATAGAACAGAAGTGGGAGGGGGAAGAGTAGGATGGTGCTTTAACCGTAGTCTGAAAGGCTGCATTTACTCAATGCTATGTTGTTAATGGCTGTGTATGTACTTTTTGAAATCTAAAGTTGCACTCAAACTGGACAAGCTATGACAATATTCAAATGTGTAAGTAAAATAGAATTCTATCTTCATAGCTGAAGTTGTAACAAAAAGTGTCATTATGCAGTTGAAGTAGTGTTTGCAACAAGTTCATGGCAGACAAGCACAGATTTCAGAGTTATAAATGTAATAAACAATGTGATGGACAGTGAATTTGGAAATATTTTCAAACTTAGTTTTTACTCAGGATAGAAGAGTTGCCAGTTGAATAAGATTAACTAAATACTGTAGGCTCCATGTCATGCAGAAGATGAGCTTTCTCTCCCCTTCTCTCCAAAAAAAGTATCTGAAAGGCAAGCTAAAGTGATTGTTTTTGACAGTAGTAAAATAAAGAAGGAAATAGAAAAGTAGGTATTATCAAAAAATCTTATACAAAATGCATCTGTCCTGTTTTGGTTTTGATTATAAAAAGGCACTTCGCATATTGCTAGAACTCTGATAATGTAGTTATCCTTTCAGCTTTTCTGTTAGAAGGATGTATTTCAAGATGGTTAGCATGACTATGCAAACATTCTTTATATGGTGTTTATCTGTTACAAGTTATAATTACTTATAGTATCTTACACCTTTTATTTAGAAAAGATTCATGTTCAAGATAATAGCAGGTCTTCATACAAGACTTCAGTGATGATGGATGATCTGTCATAAGCAACACACCACATGTAGTGAGTTCACGCTAACAAAATTAGCGGTGTGAATCTTTCAGAAGTGAGTCCTCAGTCTTTTGTTTTCCTCTCGTAGTCTCTCAATTTCAGCTACTAAGCTTTCATTTACAGAATATCGTTCAAGTAAGGCATGCATTTCATTCTAGAGAAAAGAAAAAAAAGACCCAATAAGCAGCTATAAAGTTGTGGGGTTTTTCGTTGTTGTTGTTGTTTGTTTTTTGTTTTGTTTTTCCCTCCAGCTTTATCCTATCCATTTTCATATCTCTTTTGAAAATTAAACAACCGAGATAATATTGTTTTTAAATTTCTGGTAAGAAAAGTAGTATTTTTTTGACATACACAGTATTTTGATCATTAATACATTAGTGAATATTTAATCAAAGGATATTTTGCACTTCTTCAGGATGAAATATCTACTAATGCAGGTTCCATTAAAATGTTCAGTACCAAGACAAGGTCTTTTTTTTAATGCAGATCAAAAGAACAGTTTCATAAAATGGTGAAGTCAAAGAACACAGAACACAGTGCAGCATGTATGTGATACCCTTAAGTGAAGCTGTCTTAACTTCCTCTATTCCATCCTTACCCCATCTCTTGGTTCTTTCTAAAGGACAGCTAAATTTGTTTCCCTTTTGTCATTTTATAACCCCTGAAATATGAAATTCATGATACCTACCCAACATGTACGTTTACTTCTTAAGCACAAAATAAACAGATTCCAATTCACATTTTCCCACTCCTTCACATCCCATCCTCCCTTTCTTGTTCTTAATAAGCAAAATTGATTTCCAGTTTTGACAGAATAGTTTACATGCTTTGACATTATTAAAAATGTCAACTGTTCATATACTCTTTATACATACCAACTGCACATGGAACTGTTTGATCATCTCCACTTGCAAATTCACAATATCTCGGTGGCATGCTTCTCTGGGGGAAGAATTGCAAAAGGACAATGCTTAGCTTTACTTAGCAAGCAGAAATTATCTCGTCCTGAGTACCCCAAACTCTATACTTCTTCACCCTCATGACATCATGAAATATCACACTAAAAACTGTTAAACCATGAAACACCAGTTAAAGTCCTAACAAAAGTCTTACAGAAAATAAGTTTTAAATGTTTTTTTCTACATACAAAACAATTTAGTTTTTTTTCTATTTAGAAACATCCCTTTTTGAGCCCAAGTATCCATTTCCTGTTTCTCTCTCTGAAATACCATGAAAACCTATGTTATTTACTTCATAAAACGTAGAGTTTCTTATCTAGGTCTTCTGCCAGCTACAGCTTTACAAGTGCTGAGTGCTATAACAAGTATTCTTTGTTAACAGGATGCAGCAATTTTGTATATCACAAGGAAACTACTGTAAAATAACAAAAATGTTTTGAGTAATGAGAATTAGAAAGCTATTACAAAAATAGTGTGATAGAAGAGAAAAACACTTATAGTGCAGGAGAAAGAAAGATTTATATCATATGCTGACCTGGATCAGCCATGCTACCATGAATTACTTATTCTGTTTATTATGGCTGGTCTGTCATTTCCCCCCGAAAAAGGCAGTACTAAGAGCTGTATCACTCACCTGTTCACAATTAACATTCTACCATAACTGCAAATTTGTAACAGCTTTGAGAAAAGAAAGTCTAGATCTTCACATTCCACCACCCCTGGAACCCTGAAGTATTCACAAACAACCACACACACACACACACACAACTCAAAATGAATGAAAATAAACAGAGAAGTAGGAATACTAGACAAGTCAGCCCAGATTTATAACAGATGGCAGCCAACAGGCAGTGGTTTGTTAACAGCCCTCTTTATAAAAAGCTGGCGCAAATCCACCTAGTCCAAGAGACCAATCTGACTGTTACCAGAAACACAAGAAGCTGGTTTTTGACAAAGGAATTAACGAAGCCTCATGTTCTAGGGATCTGTGCCCTTTGCAGACTAATCTGCGTTACATTCCCTATGATACTCTCCTAGGCAAGAAGGCAGCCTATTGCACTAATTCTGAGCTACGTGATTATCCATCAGCCAGGCTTCTACTAGACTGAATTTGAGTTCTGCTGCCTTATCCCTCAGAGACTAATTCAAATCTTTCTGCTCTGTCTAGTCCTCAGTTTCAAGGAAAACACAGACCTCAAAAATTATAAAACTTTTGCTCCTGTCAGATTCGGTTGAATTTGGCTAGTAGATTCAAAAACTGAGGGGAGACTGACAAAACATGGAATTCCCAGAACAGAGTGAAGTCTGATCTCCGGGCATGCTTAGAACTGCAAATACAAGGAAACATTTTCACAAGCAGGCAGTGAGAAAATAACAGGTTTACCCTTTTGACAAAGTCCTAGATTTTTTGTACTCAGGGGAATCAGCAAAAGACTTTAAAGTAACACTACACCATACTAAATCTGTAACTTCTGCTAATTTGACTTCTCTTTATGAAGTGAATGGAACTTTAGTTAACTAAGTATCCACAAATAACAGTTATCTGACACCAAGCATCACTGACAGCACAAATGTTATTTTATGCAAAGCTTTGCCAACAGAAATATAAAGCGTTTTGCTTTATACATGCAAAGCAAACAACAGTCAAAGCCAACACAAGTCAATTGTCCAGATCAAACTTGCCACAGTGGTAACTTTAAGAGAAGAAGTTTCTCTGGGATAAGGGGGGAGGGAAAGAAATCAGCACGAGGTTGCATGAAAGCAGTAAGGACCTCATTATGCACACAAATTTACTGTCTGAAAAGTACTCAAACGCTCACTCTGGAAATATGTTAGCGAAGTCATGCACATAAAAAACCCTCAGAGACATCAATCTAATTAGCCACTAGAGCTGTTCAAAATAAAGTCTCATACCTAGATTTCCAAGATTAAGGTTGTTAATGGTGTCATTTCCTAATGCGAGTAGGAAATAAGCTAAAGCAGATGTTAAAACATCTTACTAAGAAAACATGTCATTGAAAACAAAATGTTCTGCATAAATATCAGTACCTGAAGTCATCCATTGTTTCTTGTATCATATTCTGAATGAAGTTTATTTGGATTGATGTCAGAGGTGCATTTAGTCTGCTACTCCCAATTGTTTCTACTATTTTTTCTGACAATGAGCTAGCAACTCCAGCAGTGACAGGTGATGTTATCTTTGGACCTTTAAAATTAACAATAAATAAAATTTTAAAAAGTCATTACAGTGGAGTACAAGAATGTTTCATCTTGAGGCTTGTTGATGCTTTGTCTCTAATACTACCACGGGGTGGGGGGAGGGGGAAAGTTTAGTACAAGTCTTTGTGGGCAAACAGAAATGTTCTACAAGAGCTAACTGAATTTACAAGCAAATCCAGCCTGGTATATTCTGTTTTAACGTGTGGTCCGTTTTACCAGGTTTTGCATCAGTTCACAGTCAACCACATCTAAAACTGGGCCAAAATGATCAACTTACTTGTTGAGGTAGTACCATTTAAGGGTAGATCATAGGCAAGATGGGCCTGAGTATTCTTCACGAGTCGCTCATTTGTTTCAGCAGTCTTGGAAGCAGTGGATGGAGGCGGAGGACTTAAAGTTCCAGATTCTGCACTTGCTGAGTTCAGCTTGGAAAGCTGACAATCAAAATCAAAACCACAACCTTACTTACTATAATTATCTAATTACACTCAAAAACTAGGTTTTCAGTATTTCTTTCAAATACTTTTGGTTTTAGGAACCTACTGATAAATATATGCTTTCCTCCTCTAGCAAGACTTCTTAAAAATTGATGGCTTAAATACCCCAAAATTGCCTCAAGCGCACATACATAGGAAGGAGTGCAAAAAAAGACTAGGCCTCTTAATTTTCACATCAAACATCTTGTGCTAAATTTATAAATATCATTCCTAGCAAACTCAGACTTCTCAAAGGCCATACAGAAGGAACCAGGGTCTCAACAGAAGCATATCAAAAGTATCTCAAAAAGCAAGAATTTAGACGTGGAATAAATAGGGAAAGAAGCAGCTAGAATTGACCTAATAAATGACAAAGAATCATACTGGTGCAACCAGGCTCTTCTTACGAGCACCAAGTGATGAGGGGAAATGGCCTCAAGTTTCATCAGGTGAGGTTTAGTTCAGATATTTGGAGAAGTTTCTTCACTGAAAGGGTTCTGCGGCATTGGAATAGGCTGCCCAGGGAAGTGTTTGAGTCACTATCTCTGGAGGTCTTCAAAAACGTGTAGATGTAGAACTTAGTGGTGGACTTAGTACTAGGTTAAAGGTTGGACTAGATGATCTCAGAGGTCTTTTCCAGCCTGAATAATTCTATGATTCTTTGAAACCAACTAATGATCATTCTTGATTTTCTAGAACAATCAACATATTCCTCAAGCTAGCCCAGTTTTGTTTCACATGAACTTTTGTAGTATGAGCTTATTTAATCATAGAATCATATAATGGTTTGGGTTGGAAGAGACTTTAAAGACCATCTAATTCCAATCCCCCTGCCATGGGCAGGGACACCTCCCACCAGACCAGGCTGCCCAAAGCCCCATCCAGCCTGGCCTTGAACACTTCCAGGGATGGGGCATCCACAGCTTCTCTGGGCAAGCTGTGCCAAGGCCTCACCACCCTCTGAGTGAAGAATTTCTACCTTACACCTAACCTTTTAGTTGAAAGCCATTACTCCTTGTCCTATCACTACACTCCCTGACAAAGAGTCCCTCCCCAGCTTTCCTGTAGGCCCCCTTTAGGTACTGAAAGGCTGCAATGAGCTCTCCCCAGAGCCTGCTCTTCTCCAGGCTGAACAACCCCAACTCCCTCAGCCTGTCCCAGCATGAGAGGTGTTCCAGCTCCTTGATCATCTTTGTGATCATCAGACTTGTTCTGGACTCGTTCTAATAAATCCATGTCTTTCTTGTGCTGGGAGCCCCAGAGCTGAACACAGCACTTCAAGTGGGGCCTCACAAGAGCAGAATAGAGGGGGACAATCACCTCCCTTGCCCTGCTGGCCACGCTTATTTTGATGCGGCCCAGGATACGGTTGGCTTCCTGGGCTGCAAGACCACACTGCCAGCTCATGTTGAGCTCCTCATCAACCAACACCCCCTGGTCCTTCCCAGAGCTGTTTTCAACCCATTCTCCACCCAGCCTGTATTTGTGCTTGGGATTGCCCCTGCCCAGACGCAGATGCACTTGGCCTTGTTGAACCTCATGATGTTCGCACAGGCCCACCTCTCAAGCCTGTCCAGGTCCCTCTGTCCCTCTGGATGGCATCCCTTCCCTCCAGAGTGTCGACTGCACCACACAGCTTTGGGTCATTGGCAAATCTGCTGAGGGTGCACTCAATCCCACTGTGCGTGTTGTCAACAAACATGTTAAGCAGTGCCAATCCCATGACCCCTGAGGAACACCACTCATTACTGATCTCTACTTGGACACTGAGCCACTGACCACAACTCTGAGTGCGACCATCCAGCCAATTCCTTACCCATCAAGTGGTCCATCCATCAAATCCATGTCTCTCCAATTTAGAGACAAGGATATCATGGGGAACAGCATCAAGAAATATGTACCAGCTTTGCACTGCTGTAGACCAACACACTGCAGACTGAACATTTTACAGATTGTGCCAACAGTATGAAGAGAGCTGCAAAATAAGTTTAGCTGGGACACTATTAAAAATTTTTTCCTTCGGGTAGTTCTATTGTCAGATTCTAAAAGAGTACTCATAACAAGTATTAATTAATAAAGTATACCTGTTTTAAGGATTCTTTAGATTCTTGTTTTCCAAGATTTGTTTTCTTGGAGTCAGTCTCTGGATGTTCTTCTTCTTCCTTAATTGGAGATCCCACAAGTGCATGTAGTGGGCTAGACCGTATCCCTTGTGCATTACTGCCTACAGGGTTTCTTTTGACTGGAAAGGCAGTGGTGAGCTGCGGGAGAAAATCCAAACCTGAAAGGTAGGACTGAAAATCCAGACCTAAAATTAAAAGGAAAGGATAAAACACGTAGGTTAAAAAAAAAAAAAAGACCAAATAAGCCACAATCACACAAAAAATAACAAAAAAAACACACATCCACACAAAACAAATAAAATAGTCACCCAAAAACACATCGCAAAAAAACTGAATCCCCAAATCCAACTTATGCTGTCACTCTCCTTATGAAAGTAATAAAACATGAAAAGCCTATATACATCACTCTAAGTTTCCTGAAGGGAAAACAAAATCACTTTAAGACCATACTCTTGGATTTCCTGTTACCACATATTGTCTTAGCTCCTCAGCAAGTTAGACAATTTCCAGATAAGTTCATGAAGTTCATTTGTTCCAGCATCTGCTTGCATCATTTCTTTGCCTTCAACAGTATGACAAAATTAGCATGGAAGAACTAGTGTAGACTTCCAGTGCCTACTGACAAAGAAAAATATACTAAAAGTATGTTTACCATCTCCTTTTCCTGAAGGATCTTCATTTGCTTTACACGCGATAATATCTACAAAATAGCAGAATATAGACAAATTGTTTATTAAATGAATATTGATGTAGTTTTGATATCGTTGCATCCAGTTAATAATTAAAGACAAATTGAAAAACCAAATAGGCACAAACAAACGACAAAATGTAATGCTATGCAGATGAATTATGTTTTACAAATTTCAGTATTAGCAACTTACCATCTCTGACAGGAGAAAACACATCTCCTAAACTATTTCGACCCAAGTCATCAAAATTATTTAAGTCTGCACTTTTCCCATGATCTGTTTCTTTAGATGGAATCACATCCAAGCTGCAGCTACGGGGAAAGCCTTTAAAAGGACAATAACATTGTTAACCATTTACACTTTCCAAAAATAATGTATGTTATTTCTAAATAAACTCATAGCAAGCCTGATGCCTGGTAAGTCTAGCAAGTACTTTAGAACTATCTCATCTACCAACAGATTCTAATTAGAGGGTCAACTTGAACTTGATGAGCTGTCAACACAGGTGAACGTAACTAAAAGTTAAGATATTTATTAACAAAAATACAGCTGGATTTTTTTTTCCTCTTTTTGAAAAGGAAGGAGAAGTTGTGAAACTCTTGCACTCATTTTTAGATAAATTTGCTGCATTAATCACGTAGATTTACAAAGTAACAGATGATATAACTAGCAAATACACCGTTTGCTAAGAAGCTGACCACATTCAGATTAAAAACATTTAAACTGATTCTGGAAGAAAATAAATCTGCTTCAGTCCAGCCATTAAGCATTCAAAGAGAAATTCTAAGAAACCCCTATTTTGAAGTTTACCTAATGTCAGGATATTCTCTGCTTATTTCTAATATTAAGAAATCAGCAGAATTGCAGTTGCAGACAAAAGAATTTGTCCCTACATCTTCCGTACTCCATGCCCAAGACTTATCCTTGTCCCAGTCCAGAAGGAAAAAAAAACAGTCATCTTTCAGATGCATGGTAGCATGCACAGTTGTCTGCCAAACAGAAGCATATCTTCAAACACACACATAGAGTGATTATTCAAACTACAGTTTTTAGATTGGGAATACATGGAGAAGTGAACTGAACTGCTAACAACCACCTAAATAACTTTCAAAGTTTATTATGCTTTGAAAACTGGATCAGGAATATAAGCAAGGTGCTACTCTGCCCTCGCTGAACTCCTTCCTCTAGAAATACCCAAATTTTGCTCATATAAGTTGAAATGTATGTGAAAAGCATCAGTGCCACTCAATACAGAAATAAGCTTTCTAGAAATAAATCACCTACTAAATAAAGCTTTTGTATGTGTACCTACTTTATTAAAAAAAAAAAAAACTTAAAACCTATAACCACTGATCTATATGGGTTCAAGTAAAAGAGATCTAAATATAACTTTGTAGATCACTACACTTAATCATGTCCAAGTATTTACATAAACTGGGACTTGAGTCAGGTTTAAAATATCACTTTAATATATTATTATACCATGTTTTCCACTCTGTATGTGCCAGTTGTGAGGCATGCATAGGATTGTGCTTGCTAGTTAAGTAAATTAGTCAGTTCTGAGTCAGACTAAAAATGCAGTATCAACCTGTGCCAGAACCTTCAGAAGGCCTACACAGAAAAAGCACAATATAAAAACAGGACAAAACATCTTTTGCTTTTTTTTTTTTTTTAACCAATTTACTGTAATCTAAATGCAGGAGTTATCTAAACCACAGGATGACTATTAAATAGAAGTTTATGGGAAGCCAGTTGGAAGTACATACAAACGTCTCATCACATTTTGAATTTATTTATAGTTTTGGACTCTAAAATATCTGTGACAAAAATCTCCAGTCCATTTACAAGATGTATGAACAGGTGCTTTTTTGACTTAAATATGCTATTAGATGACTTTACTCAACACTCCTTATTTCTCCAAGGCTAAAACCAATCTTCAGGGCTTAGAAAATTTTCCACAGAAAAAATGCAGTTTGTGGTCTCTCATCTACTCCCATTTTTTAAGTTTAAAGACTGTATCTTCTTTGGTATACTGGACCCTTTACTTCCAAACTGAACATTCCGCTTCACAAAAAATATTTATTTCATAAACCTTTATTTTCTTAAAACATTTACTTATTATGAATGGTCCTACTTAAGGGTTAACAACCATTACATTTTCAAATAAATATAGTAAGTCATACAGCTTTTTTGACTTAAATACAATTTCCACACTATGCAGTAATGTTGATTAGTAACACTTGGAGCACATAGGAAGCATCTACTTCACCTCACACTTCATTGCATACCCAAGGGAGGTCATTAATTCGTGTCCCTGTGGACTGCAGCGGCTTATTGCCTAATTAGTGTTGCTACATGTATTTCTCTTTCTTTAAAAAGGGAGGGAAAAGTGCTGTTGCTTTAAAATGACTTGGGGAGTTCAAGAATCAGACTAACAGTTACTGATTTGACTGTATTTTCAGAATTCTTGAATTAACAAAAATTTTTACAGCACATTTCATGCAGTGGCAGAATTTCAGAACCATGCTTAGAATTCTTACAAAAAATTGTTAATTTCAGAAGCATAAATACAAAGTACAGTTATA
Organism: Cygnus olor; assembly: GCF_009769625.2. Taxonomy (NCBI): domain Eukaryota; kingdom Metazoa; phylum Chordata; class Aves; order Anseriformes; family Anatidae; genus Cygnus; species Cygnus olor. The sequence continues at coordinate 47,053,988 of NC_049169.1, forward strand.
CAACTAATCACGCTTGCAACTATATTTAACATCTTTCCTACCATGTGACATAATGCCTCATACAAAAAAAAAAAAAATACAATGCAGCTCTCAGGTTTTTGGTTTCGTTTGTTTTGTCTTTTCCTGTTCATGTGCCTAGGTAGTTGTCAGGTCTGTTACTCCTGTTTATTGATAGAATTCCAAACCATTAGCTCTGATTCCATACAGACATTACTTCAGGAAGTACACTACACACATAAGGATACTATACAAGAAATTAAAGACAGAGAGCCCCACAACGTTACCATGAAGCTTTTTCTTTAACATTTAAATATGTATACGAAGTCTAAAACTATGGACTTGAAGCAAGAGTTTCTAAAGCTTGTAGTCTGACCAAATTCACTTCCCACAATTTCACAGTGTCTCATGTTGTGGGGGAGGCAAAAGAGGGTGCAGATGTGCATGCATGCGCATACTTCTTTGAAACAAATGCCTTTCCCTCAGAGTAGTTTTTATGTTGTAATGGTCAAATCATTAAATTTTCCTTACATCTTTAAAATTATGCCAAATAGTAATTTATAGGAGTAGGAAGAAGGCACTACCTGTTTTCTCCTGAAGAAACTCTCCTCCCTTATTCTCATTTGGTGCTGTCAGAGGGGATGAAACTGTTGCTGATGTCTGAGAAGCCAGATTTTTGATGCCAATATTTTGATTTGCTCCAAGATTACTACCAGCTTTGACTTCTATTCTTTTGGATACAGGCTTATTTGAAGAACCCTTAAGGTTAGACTAAAGAAAAAAAAAAAAATGAGAAATTATTATATTTTTACTTTCAATTGAAAGAATAAGTTCAATTCTCTTTGTTTTGAAACACTAAAATAAGTTCAAATTGCAAAGTCTGCCTAGAAGATATGCCTTTACAAATCTTAAAAAAAAAAAAAAGAACTATATCAATGTAATTTCAAAGAACATGGGAAAATTCTGTATTATTATATGAATATTGTATGACCCTGCAAGAGAATAGAACTGAAGGTAACGACAGAATGAACTGACACTAGCCAATTTTGAACCTAGGCTTACACAGAGGAAAAATAAGAGATTACATTATTAGGGAGTACAAGTTTTAACAGAATAGCCAACCACCAGCAGCAACTGTGCTGGAAGAACAAAGTCTTGGAGCAGTAAAGAATCCACTTCAAAAGGTTTTCTCCCATCTCCACTAGGTATTGGTATGTGGGTTTTTTGGACCAAGTAGAGCCTAATTAGGTCTTCAAAGATCCTTGTAAGCCTTCTATACTGTTTAATCAAATCCTCCACAGATAAAATACCTCAAGATGGGCTGCTGTGCATCTTCCCCATAAGTGAAAGGGCCACTACAAATCTTTCTGCTGCTGCCTGGAAATGAATTTAAGATGCCACAAACTGGTCTCCTGTGGCAACATTCACACCAGGAAGTTTAGGATTAAAGTTTCACTCATTTCTACATTGAAGCTAAGGAGGAAGAAAAAAAAAAAAAAAAAGGAAAACTTCACATAAACACCCCCTCGCTCACTTGAGACTGAGCAGTTAATAAAGTTTATATCTCTGTGTTCATATGAGTCAGCTTTGCTGGCATCTATAATGCTTGGAAATTTATTAATTTTTCCTCAGATCTTAAACTTACATTTGCTTTTATTAATCTAAATGTTGAGCAATAAAATGGAAACGTTTTGTATGTTTTGTTTTACCTTGGAAAAAGTGCTACTGAACTGAAGACGTATGCATTTCACACAGCCTTTGTGAGCAGCAACTGTTTTCACTGGTGATGTCAATTTTCTCAAGTCATACTGGCAGATTTTTCCCCGGGAGCATCCTATAGCCAAAGTAGTACCATCAGGCATGAAGTCCACTGTTGTCAGAGGAAAATCTGCTACTATAGTTGTCAGTAATCTTCAAACAGGAGAAAGAATAGGAGAAAGAAACTTTTAGAAGCTCATCAAGATATTAATTTTTATGGTTAGACTTATCAAAACAAAATAATTGTAGAAATAGCTTTACTATTTCAGCTACAGGTCAGTAGTTCCGCTTCTCCAGTGCCAAGTAAATTCCAGTAAAATACCTTAAGGAACAGTGGATTAGACATACTAAGTACTGATGTTTAATAAATTAAAATTGCATCCGCTCCAGAAGATTTCATCAGGACAGGATCAAATTGCCTTCATAAACAGCTGTTCTGACACCTAGATTAGTTGCTGCTGGAAATGATAATTGCAGTGAATATATGGCTTATATCCTCTAGTTTCCCAAGCCTATCACTTCTAGCCTTCCCACAGATCTAGAAAGAATTCAGGTCCCAGTTTGCATCCTTCTACTAAACCCTCCAAACTAGAGTAAGACTCCTGCTTTATTCAGCTAGAGTAAAAGCACACTAAAGCACTTCACGCTAAAACCAAGGTCCCATGAAAACACTTGCCATCCCACCCTCTTACTACACAGCCCATCACCTGCTTTTTCATCCCGTACCCTGTCTATATTTAAGGCTAACCATCTCATCAATTTTGTGCACTTTACCACAGCTATGGCTTATATCTTGAACTAGAAAAGCAGGCAAGCTAAGCTCAGATTGCTGCAGGTCCTCACAGGCCATACTGGCCATCACAGAAGCTATACCATCAACAAGAAAGCCAGTAAGTAAGCACTTGCGAGCAATCACTTGTGCAGTACCTGAATTAGTTTCCATTTTAAGTTTAAAAAAAGCAAAGAGGACTTTGGAACAAGTTCTCCAGCAGCAATATGCCAACTACTTCAACCTCTCTGAACATGGTCTGAATTAAATATTTCATGTCATAGTTGGATGTGCTTTTTCGGCTCATAAAGCCAAGTGAAGCCCCTATAAAATCAAAAGGTCTTTAACATACTCACTTTTTACTTGAAGTATCATAGAGAATAATTCTTTTATCCAAACCTACAGTTACAAGCAGCAACTCATTGACTGGAGAAAAGCAGATTTCTGAAGCTGGTGCTTTATGAGTATTTTCAAAATTATGATACGGGTTCTGACTATTTACATCCCACAGAGTTACATTTCCACTGTCAGAAACACTGCCCAACAAGGATTTCTTAAAGGATGAGTACTTCAAGTGTCGAACAGGCTGTAAATAAACAAATAGACAGACTCAAATTTTAACACCACTATTAGACATCATTGAAGTATTTTATACACACACTAGGAACACAGATGTTAAGTTAAACTATTTTACAAAGGCTGGCCACTCTACACATACGCACAAAGTTCACTTCACATTTCAATGCAATTTTTACTGTCTGGGGGCAGCATGTGCCCTGATCAACAACAACAACAACAACAACAAAAACACAACACAACACTCACACGCTGCATCTAAAAATTAAAGAAGCAAAAAGCTACATTATTTCACTTATTCATCTGAGACCAGGAGTAATAAGCTTAATTACCCTCCACTGATTTTTTCAAGTCCTTGGGTACAAGCCAATTTGGTAAAACACAGACTATGGCTACTCAGGTATGAAGGTCCTACAGAAGAGACTTTACCCTGTGAGCTAGGACCATGGAACAGGGTAACACACCTGACTTAATCACATGCTGCCTTGCTACCACAGGACTACATAATATAGGAACTGAAACTGCATTTCAGAAGCAGGAAAATATTTTATTTTCCACCATATTCCTTCAGAGGATGCCTCAGAACCTCATTGCTCTAATACTAAATTACAATACTCAATCTCCAGATTAGTTTTATTTATGGCCTATTTGTGCTAATTCACTCCTGTAACAGTAATACCCTTACACTTCAAATTGTTTCCTTAACTCCCCAGTCACCATCACAGCCTCCTTGGAAGGAGGCCTATTTCAATCTCTCTTGAACATGGACAATCAAAGTCTTGTATGATTGTCAAAATATTTTGCTACTGCCTTTAAAAATGTGGTAAAACTTTCCCTCTGTACTGTAAATACTCTTCGTGATATATCCTAGATGGCATTTTCTTTTTTGTGATACAATCTGTTTTGGTTGCTCATTGCCATTTTATGATGAAGAAGCCCAAGCCCTTCCTTCCTTTGGGAACTTTCAGATCACGGTGTAATGCCAAAAGCCTGTGTTGTGACCTAAGTCTGGTACCTTGATTTCTGCACTGGCGTATTGTTCTCTTGTCTGTTACTGAATCCTTTTTGGAGTTTGTTGCAATCCTCTCTCTTACAGGCAATACCTTCCAATTTTGTCCCATCACAGTTCTACATCTCATATTATAACCATTACTGAAAGCATTTAACAAGGTTAGCTACTGATAACCAAATCAAACGTTGTTCTTTCAATATTACTGGTTTTTTCCCCGACAGAAAATTTCTGACCCATCCTTAATTCTTCTTTTAGCCTCCATCCTCTCTAATATTTTCTCACAAGGCACTGACTCAAGCGCTTCACTCAAGCCCAGACATATTTTTTCTGAAAATGTTCTATAAAACCCCTAGTATACTGTTCTGGCATAATCCATGCCACAACGTACAGTACTAGACTTTATCCTCTTTAACTTCATTTTACTGGAGTTATTTCTTGGCTCATTTGCCTCAAACGTAGTTTCTAGCACTTGTATTGCATGTCTCACTGGAAGCCCAGCTGCTCCACAGAGAAGTGGTACCCTCAACTGCATATTCAAATAAAACAGAAGATGTCTATATATAGTTAATATGGACCACCACCCGGCATGGTGGTGACATTTTTATTGGCATATTTCTTTTACTCTGTGGAGATAAACTGAAATATGAACAGATTCAGGAATAACACCTTCAATTACATACATGATCTACGTGGAAAACATTCCCATCCCTCACAGCTCTCCAATTTATTCACCCTTCCTTACTGCCCTAGCATCTGCTCACATTCCATTTTCTCCTTCTCCTGCCCTCCCACCCACCAGTATTACTCTCAGCCCTCCTCAAATCTGCCTCGTTATCCTTTCAAGTCTCCCATCTTCTTTTCTCATTTTCCCTTCTCATCTCATAGGCCCAAGGAGAATTCTCTTTCCTTTCATACACAGGCCTTCCCCATACGAGCTCTGCTCCACACTTCTCACTGAAGTCACAGCATTTCCTCAGAGCAGCTTCAGTTTAACTTTAGTTTGTTGATGAAGGACGTGTGAGGTGTGGGGAGAGCTCCGATTCACTCCTCACTGCCACTGAATCAGATGAGCAAACTTCTCTTGCAACAATGCGATTGCTAGATCAGACTTGAGGAACTGAGAGGATTAAATTTGTGCACATTTTTATGTGACAAGGATATTTAAGATATTTGCTTTATTTTAAGTCAGCGTAGCTGAAACTCAAATATGCTTCAGTACATCTCCAAATAGAAATGGGTGTCCATTTTCTAAATTAGGAACAAAAATAATTTCAAGCTTATTTAGAATGCAGCAATTATTTGTGAAGAGCCATGTTTTGAAACTTATCTGTGAAAACTACAAGAAAAGGAGCAAATATGAAGAAAGTTTCCCCACATCTCTGTAAGTGCAACTCCTGGTGATTTCTGGGAATTCTGCACACACAAAACTTGCGAAAACATTTTTAGCACAAGGTACTGAACTGGCAAAGAAAACATGACTCCCTCTTCAAAACATTTTACTGGTCAATGTAGCAAAACAAACCACATGCGTCTTTGTGCCTTAGCTGTGACCGAAGTAGATTTCTGTAGAAAATAAAAAGTACATTTGATCTTTAAGCTTCATAGTAAAGCAGCCAAACTAGGAACAGTGCAGTTCAGAAAATGGTTAGCCCATTGCTGAGAAGGACTGATTGCACTCAGGGCTTTCCCCTGTTGGAAAACAAATGAATAGCCCAAAACTAAACCAAAAGTAGTCTAGTGTTACCAACTGTCTCATTTAAAGATAATATAGATTCTTTATCTCCTTTACCATAGTGAGCCTTCTAAGAGAGAAAGCAGACGTAAACCCAACTGATAGCTTTAAAAGCCGAAGACTATTTCACTATATGGGGTGACCAGAACTCATCACACATCTTTACAAATCAGCCAGCTGTTCAAACAACTAAAATAAATCCTGTTGCTAGGAGAACAGCACCAGGCAGTAAAGACTTGAACAATCATTATGTTTCAAAACAAACTTCAATTCAACCTCACAACAGCACGCAGATAAGAATCTGGTAGTCTTAATGAATACCAACAGCAAAGACAAATTATGGGATCGGCAAACAGCTCCCTGCAAGGACTCGACTCTAATAAAGCACAAAGATGTTTCTAAATCAAAATCAATTAAGAGAATGTAGGCCAATACTCGTATGAAAAGAAAATTGTTTAAAGTCACAGAAAGCACTGCAACCTTGGGCTATTCGACTACTTGTAGAGTCTATACAATTACAGAAATTAACTGGCAAGGAAACTACATTCCATCACGTGGAATCAAACAGAGACAAGCTAGATTTTATAAGGTTAGCTTGACCTCACATTCCCCGATTGTAGAAAAGTTACTAAGGAGTGGTGACGCTCACTGAGCCAGACAGCCAGTGCCAAGATCAAGCAGAACAATACACCGTGTATCTATTCAAGCTTACTCTTAGAAAACTGGGCCCCTGAACTATAAATCAAGTAAAGGCTTGTTCAATCTCTTTAACAGAATTACACACGTCTTCATATATTTGCTTCATTGCACAATTAATCCAGCAGTTCTCTACAAGTACCAATTAACCCCCCCCCAACAAAAATAAAGCTATTTTTGCACAAAAGAACAAAGATCATTCTTAGAACATACGCTAGGCTAATAAACTGGAGCATCCAAGTAGTCATCACGTTAAAATGGAATTGAGTTCTAATTTTGTAAGTGAAGACTGCAATCAAATAACTGCACCCCTTTAGAAAGTGTTAGAGGCCCCTTTAGAAAGTGAATAGTAGCTCTGCACTTGCAATTACTTTGATTTAACACTTCAAAGATCTTTAGCCATCTTAAAGGTCACCCAGCTTTGCAGTAGGCCTCTTGATTTCATCTGCCAAAACAGCTATTCACTGCATCACTTATTCCTAATCACTTTTTGGTGGAAAGAGTTGAATATATCAAACAGGTTGATGGAAATCGTCTTCACAAGAATTTTCTTTTTAATTTTCCAACTAACTAGCAGAAGAGTCCCCCCTCTGGATATTCACCCCAACCTTTTAAACCATCCATGGATATTCCTGTAGCTCATCTCACATCCATGTTTTTCACAACATCATAACAATCAAATCAGAAAAATGGACTGACTATATAGACACATTTTTAAGATCAAACCAAGCACGAAGTACAATTTTCCTTCAATATAAGTATGAGACTATGGTGATGGATCAAAGATGCTGCAGCACCTGAAAGCAGAGACAGTTTGAATTTAATGGATTTTCTCCAACAGAAATCCCTGTGATGCTATAAAGTCATAAGACATTCTTCATCAAGCTATATTGGTCATGCTATACAGCAGAAAAATTTAACTTCCCACTCCATCATCAATCTAGGACTGACAAGACTGTTGCAGTAACAGAAAACTATGGCTTAACTTCAGCATTCCCTGCAATGCTAAAGGTCAGCTTTAGTACCAAGGCAATGATTCTCCATCCCTTAGGCAGCTCCTACTTCTATGCAAATGACTCAAAAAATTTAAAAAAGTGCCCAAAGCGCAAACTCTACTTTTCCTAAGACAACATTCACACTAAGAACTCACTCTGGGACTTCCAGTGGGACAATACATCTCCTTTACTACTGCAGAAGCCCTTATATCAAGGGAATTCCCCTAACGATACCTACTAATTCTGCAATATTTTTTGAGTCTGCAAAAAGGACTTGGATTTGAAACCCCTACCAAAGCCCTTAAGTAGTACACCTGTTTGTGTTTCTCTTTTGAGCATTTTCCTTCACACTAGTTATCCAAAACTCTTACCTAAATACCTAACTAGGTTATATAAAAGTCTCATTGCTTTTACTCTTTGAGCAGCTGTACAATTTTAATCTCTAAATTAAATAAATTTATTATTTCTAAACATAGGCTGAGATTCTCCCCTACTGTACAGATAGCTCTGCTCAGTTGTAAATCTGATTAACCTGGATAAATCAGAACCCAGGCTATGTAGTCTTTGCTGTTTGCAACAACGAACTAACGCACTGAAATCCTACTTTGGTTTGTAAAGCTGACTATTTTTCGTTCAGGGCTCAGATGCACAGAAGTTTGTTCTTGAGGCAGCAGAGCCTACAAAATAAAGTTTGCTGTAAACTGTATAGAAGTAAAGGTACATCATACAATTGTATTTCCATGTTATCTATTATTTAAGACTAGAATACACACAGATGTCTGCTCTTTAGACACTTTAGGGCACTCTTAAAAAAAGTTAAAAGGAAACAGATAACTGAAGTTGAAAAAAACCACACACATTCTGGCAAATTATTGCAAAAGCAGAAGGCTCCTGATACATACTTTCAATTTCTAAACACTAAATGTGAATTAAAGCTTCCTACTCAAAAGTAAGTTAATACAGAGCCTACCTGACGGCTGCCATAACCAAAGGGAGTACTTGATAAATTGGTGGTAACACTGTGTAGAATAATTTCACCACTCAAAGACCCAGAAGCAATGTAACAGTCATTCCAATTATATGTAACACATGTAACTTCATCTTTATGATCCTGTGGAGGAGGGTTGGAGAGAAAGGGTTAAAGACATACAGGAAAACCATATCCATCCTATTCATGCTGTTGGAATTGATGGCTTTTTTCCTGACCACCTGTAACATTAAAAAAATATGTATATTTAAGAGTTACTGCGGAATATCCCAGAAAACAGTAGCAGAACGTACTGAAGATCAACCATGATATCTTAACCACTGTTTGGAAGTTTTCAGAAGACTGCTTTAATAAATTCGCAAAGATAATATTGTAATTACATACAGTATTTCAATGAGACAACCAGAGAACTACCACAGGCGTCAATGTTATTTTAAAAGTAAGGTCTTTCAGAAACCAGAGATGATTTTAAGAGACCTTCTGTTAATCTGAGGTACTAGTGCCAACTTCCCCTTCTGTTACCTGTAGTATTAACACACAAACTTAACCTGATAGCTTTTCATTATAGTCTTTTGCAATGAGGATACTGTGTTTACTGAAAATGCAGGGGAAGACAAAAAAAGCATTTCTAGCCCAAAAAGTATAAAAAGATATATAAAGTATTATATTAGCTACTCAGTAATTTTGTTTGAAACCATAACTTGAAGAATCAGACCTATCTGTAGCATCTTTCTTCAAGAGATATCCTAAATAAGGACAAAATTCTTATTTAAGAACTCACACATAACATTAGTTCTACTAAAAAAGCACCTTCTTGGTAGAAATATCAGAAACAGCAATTATCTGAAATACAGCCTTGGAAAAACGCCAGAGAATATCAAAGCAAATTCTCAAAATACAAAACCTATTCTGAAAATTTAAACATTCATTATTACAGACTTGTAGCCCTGGAGTCATCAAGTTTAGCATGATTATTAAATTCAATTTGCTATTCACAGTCCATGAAGAACACAAAGTTAAGTGAGACACACACGTGTGCCAGCTCCTACCTGTGAACTTGATCCTATAGATATCTGACTTAGAGAAAGCGTGTTATTATTACAATTGGCAACAAAATCTGGAAGTCAAGAAGGGTACAGTTCTTCCCCAGCCACGCTTACCTTAAGGCTACGGTGAACCCTTCTGGATTTGAGATCCCAGATATTAACAGTGTTATCGAGGCCTCCACTTGCAATATACAGAGAACTGGAATTTAAGCTCACACACGTCTGTTTTGCCTGATAAGAAAGAAAAATAAAAATCAGAAGGTATGTTAAAGACAATTAAGAGATTCATTCAAGTCTACCTAAAAGCACACTGATAGTGTCTTCACCTTCATTAGTACAAACAGTCCCACAGACTGATGAATCTATTGGTACACTAGTCATTTCTCACGAAGACACATTTAATATCCAGTTCAGTCTGGACATACATTTAATATACTTTAATGTTTAAATATACTAATTAATAAACGCTCAAATGCTCACATCCTCCTATCCCAATTTTACATTCTTTGAGCATCCTTTTCCTCAGTATGCATTTTCCCTTTAAATTTTAGCTCTCTCAAGTGCAATCATTGACTTCTATTTGGGAACAGACTTGTAAAAAAGAAAACGCCACGTTTAGGAAAAAAATCCTTAGAAGAATACTAAAAAGTTGTCTAAGTCACGTACTTCACATTCCCTAAACATTACAAAGAATATTAAAGCAGCAAACCTCATAATTCCACAGAGTGCTTCTTTTTAAAATAATCACTGAAGTACCAGCTTTTGAAAAAAAATGTCAATCTTAATGATAGACCTACATCGAGGACAAATTATTCAGTTCCATCACGTTGAAAATTCACTTTTAAGTTCCTGAGATTTGAAGTAAGAGAAAAAACAAGTCCATCTAATTATTGACATGGTAAAATTGGGAACGATTGCATTAGGTTTACATCAGATTTGGTAGAATCTCTGTGACAAACTCTCCACCTCTGGAAGTGTTTACTTCTGCAAACCTCAAAGCCCAGTTTGAACACCTTTTCAGAACATTTCCAGACAAAATTAGCATTAAAATAGCTATCCAAGGAGAATAATTAGAACTGTTTTGAACACGAACAAGTCATTCAAATAGCCATGTCAAGAAACTCTTCTAAAACTATGTCCAGCTTTCTCAAGAGTTTATAGTGCCACATTTCTGTTCAACAGGAAAAAAAATGCCTAGAACTGAAGTTCGCCTATTTCACAGAACTAGTTCCAGAACCTAGGGCACATTTACTCTAAGAACAACCTTTATATATACACTCATGTTTTTCAATGTACAATTCACAGACACGCATAATGCTGACAAATCAAGTTTGAAAATGAAGATCAAACTTTCGGCTCTGTACTGCTGACCACTTTTATTGGATCAAGGTTGAACCCCTGACTGCCTGGTGCTGTCACACGGGGGTTCAGCAGGCAAATTCCCTTAGCAGAAAGCCACCAGTATCAGATGCTGATGTATACATACTGTATGCATTAGTATTTTTTCACTGGTACAACTATTTTAGAAGCACTGTCTTCCCCCACTCCTTACGTGCATTATAAATATATTCAAGGACATGGTTTTCATATGTCAGAACCTTTAACTATACAGAAATAAAATTGATACCCAACATGCAGAAGAGATAAGATACAAATAGTACACAAGATGGAGTCTGGCAAAAAATATAAGAAAAAAAAAGAACACGATTAGTCATACTTACTCCTTCAGCTATTTCAAAAAGTGGAACAGGTTTACTTTTACAGCTTGAAACAACTATTTTATCACCAACAGCAGAAGCAGTGACCAGGAAGCTATCTTAGTCACAAGTTATGGACCATAACTGTATTGTACTTGTGATTAATACAAGCAACAGTAAGTTTCCCTCAATGAACAGAAAACATGTTGGTTAAACAGTCCACAGTACTGTACCTTGAAGGGACCTAGAAATAGAAACATAAGCTATTTTACAAGCTTTCCTTAAGAAGCTCTTGCAGCAAATACAGCCCTTACTTTCCAGTACAAGGCAGTGCAATTTCTTTCCGAGGAGAAGTATCTCCAGTTTATAGAGGGAGGAAAAGGGAGGAAACGGACTACGCAAGTTAGTATTTGCTGTTTCTTTCATCATTTCAAGACATTTTAGCTTAGGCAGAGCCAAACTCAATACTTCACACCTAAAACTGGGTTAGGCACTCCGAAGTATATAAAGTAAGATACTTTGTTGTTTTAGTTTGGAGGGTTGAAGTAATGAGGGGACTCTGAAGAACAAAGCATGACAATGCAGGCTGTCTATAGCTCAAGTTTACTAATAACAGATGTGTGTATATATTTATATATGTCATGTATATATACACATCTAGATATATACACATACGTGTGTATACACACACACGTATACATTAAAAAAAATAAGACCCTGTCATTCTCTTCCTTGCTATGCTTCAGTTTCTTTGCAAGTAAAAAAAACATAGCTAAAAAAAACATTAATTTGTCCTCTGATTGTTTTATTGGTTTTTCCTGACATATCCACATATTCTCACTTAAAGGACAGATGAATTCAGAACTTTCAGGACATCATGTTTATGTGCTAACACACTGTCCTTCTTTCACATCAAGATGAGACATTGCTGCCCTTTCCTGTGACAGGCATACAGCTGTTTGCTCAATAATGCACTACTTTCAATAAATTTCTCCCACACTCACATCCCAGCTGGCTATTCATATCATCATCCTATTCTAGGCCTCCAAGACAGGCGTAAGGTCTACATGGGACAGTTAGATTTTCATGTGTAAACCATAATGATCCAACACATTCATATTTCCTCTATAAATGCTACAAACAGCATGCAGAAAACCACTGCCTACAGAGCAAGAGGTAAGAATACTTTAGCAATGACTACTTCTACTATTAGAATCAATGGGAAGCTGTTCAAAAAGAAGAAAAAAAACAAAGCCAAACAAACAAAAGCCCTCTCAATCTACTACAATTACAACATTACATTTTTCCTCTCTACACTATGCATAGAATTTTATTAAATCAGCAATTGGGTGGGGTTTTTCATCCCTGTCAGTAAATTAAGCACTGCCTTGAAAGTGAAAATTGTAATCAACTGCTAAAGAAACAATAAGTTTTACAGTTGGTAGGCAATTCGAGCGTATCATAATCATTAAAAATGTGTTAACCCCCTAAAGGAAGAAAAACTTCTTCAGAAGCATTTACCAGCATGAGTTTATTTTGTAAATCACTTCAACACAGAGAACCACAAAATTTTCTTCACAGGATATACCAATCTTTTTATACAAGAGTTCACATCAGGGCTGTCATTTACAGATACTTTTACAAAAAAAAAAAAATGCAGTGTAATTTTGCAGAACACCCACTTAGCTATGGCTGAAACGGTAAAGGATACTATTGCTGGCCCAACAGAGTGAGCTGACTAGATGCGGGGCTGTATGCGGGTTGAACTGCTCCACCACAGTTAGAGACGAGGAATCCCATATTTTAACATCGTCTCCGGCTGAAGCAAAACGTACGCCTTCTTGCATGGCTGCACCTATTTTCGGAAAAATAAGTCGGTTAATGAAAACATGTATAAGTAAAGACATAAAACAGGTCACTTTACAAGTCAAGAAGAATCTCGTATATATCATTTAGTGCTGCTTTCTTGGTAACAAGGACATTTATTTGGAGAGTTACACTGTTAACACCATTCAACTGATTATACTGATGGAAGCAGCAGACGCCCCACGTTTTGTTACTGAAATTGCTGCAGGGAACACGTTTTCCTTTTCACAAAGGAAACGTCAGCATCTCAGGGCTATGAATACTGACAGAATCCATGCAGATTAGCAGAGAGCCCGCTAGCCTGCAACCTGAGCCTCCGCTAGAGACGAAGACGCCCACCGCGAGCACCTGGCGACCCCGCGTCCCGCCAGCAGATGGGGGTAGATCAGCTGGAATCGGCCCGCGAGGGGCCGGGCAGCGCTCCCCTCGCCCTCCCACGGGAGACGGCCGAGAGCGCTTTAACCCAGAGCCCGGGCAGCGGGGCAGCGACCAGGGCCAGCCCCTCCTCAGCGCCGCCGCTGCCGAGCCCGGCCCGTGAAGCGGCCCTTCCGCGCGCCCCGCGCCTGCCCAGCCGTTACCCCGAGCCTTCCCGGGGCGCGCAGCCGGGGGGAGCCGCCGGGAAGCCGCCGCCCCGCAGCCGCTCCCCTCACGGGTCCCGCTCCCGGCCCCGCAGAGCCCCGGCCCCCCGCACCTGGCCCCGGGCCCTCCCCGCCCAGCGCCTGCCCGGGGATCGGGCCCGGCCCGCCCCGCGATTGGCCGAGGCGCTCCTGCTGCCAGTTCCCTACAGGGTCCGGCGCTCGCTGCCGGCCAATGAGCGGCGCCCCGCCGCGCCGCGCCGCGCGATCTCCCCGGCGGGGCCCCGACTTTCCGCGCCGCGGCCAACTTCGCGGCCCGTCCCAACGGCCCCCGCGGCGCCTACGGTGGCCCGGATGGAGCAAGGGGCTGAGGGGCGGGGCGGGCGCGTCCTGGTGCCGCCGTCGCTGGGGCTGCGGGCGGGGGGTTGGAGAAGAAGTATAAGCTTTGAGTAAACTCTATAGTATAGTATATATATATACTATACTATAGAGTAAACTACACTATAAGTATAAGCTTTGAATAAACGATATACTATAGTATATATATACTATACTACAAACTGTGTACTATAAGAAGTATAAACTTTGAGTAAAGTAGAGAATGAGTTAGCAAAAGGTTGCCGTTGAAGGACCGTTAGTCATGAAAGCTGGCAGGACTGAGTGGTTCTGTGGAGACGGGGTTTCAGATGGATCCTTACCTTGTACGTGGTGCTCGGGATTGGTAGAGCAGAAACAGCCCGTTCATTTTCCTTTGGTGACAGAGCTGTGATTCACCAAGCTCTCCTCACTTCCAATCTGCGTAAATGAACTCAGGATCAGTGGAGAAAACATGTCACTGTTAAACAAAATACCCCTATTACTTCTCTACAGCAATTATATCGTTATTGCATCTATTTGTCCTCGTTAACCAATAGTGAATCATAGTTTATATCATCTGTCCTCTGCTCAAATATCTGAATGTTAGGGATCTATAGCATTCCTGTGTGGCTTCTACCCCCACCATCCTTTATTGTCTTAACTTGTTTTTAAGCCAACCATGTTTCAGTTCTAAAGGCATTACTCGTTATTCTCTTCTGTGTATCTCCAGTACTTGGAAGTGATGAGCTGCAGAGAGGGGGATAAGACCAGCTGCTGCAAAGCTGGGGAAAAAACAACCTGGATTTCTTCACGGATATCGTTCTTTAGAGGAGTTTTGAAATAGTTGGTATTGTTCCACTTGGTAGTGGAATTAAAGGATGTTAGGATAGTGTACATTGTATGATAATAAAATGTATACATTAATTCCACAGGATAAACAGAATCTTTGAGGTTTAACAAGAGCAAGTGCAGAGTCCTACACCTGGGAAGGAACAACCGCATGTATCAGTACAGGCTGGGGGATGACCTGCTGGAGAGGAGCTCTGTGGAGAAGGACCTGGGGGTCCTGGTGGACGACAGGTTGGCCATGAGCCAGCAGTGTGCCCTGGTGGCCAAGAGGGCCAATGGGATCCTGGCGTGCATTAAAAGGAGCGTGGCCAGCAGGTCAAGGGGGGTGATCCTCCCCCTCTACTCTGCCCTGGTCAGGCCTCACCTGGAGTACTGCGTCCAGTTCTGGGCTCCCCGGTACAAAAAAGACAGGGATCTCCTGGAAAGAGTCCAGCAGAGGGCCACAAAGATGATACGGGGCCTGGAGCATCTTCCCTATGAAGAAAGGCTGAGAGACCTGGGTCTGTTCAGCCTGGAGAAAAGAAGACTGAGAGGGGATCTCATCAATGTGTATAAATACCTGAGGTGTGGGAGACAGAGGGATTTGGCCAACCTCTTTTCAGTGGCTTGTGGGGACAGGACAAGGGGCAATGGCCACAAAATGGATCACAGGAAGTTCCTCACCAACGTGCGAAAGAACTTCTTCACAGTGAGGGTGATGGAGCACTGGAACAGGCCGCCCAGGGAGGTTGTGGAGTCTCCTTCTCTGGAGATACTCAAGGCCCGTCTGGACGCCTACCTGAGCAACCTGCTCTAGGGAACCTGCTTTGGCAGGGGGCTTGGACCCAATGATCTCCTGAGGTCCCTTCCAACCCCTACAATTCTGTGATTCTGTGATCTTGATTTTCAACTCTGTACCTGAGCCACAGTCTAGCTGTAAGATGCCAGTCACCAGGGAGCATGAAAGCAAGGCGCCATATACAAAGCACAGACCTCATTCTGCTCCAGTGCTGAAGAGCAGCTTTTAGAGCTGCCAGGCGCTTGCAGTTCTCCCATTTGGAAAACCCACAGTAAAAGCTCCTGTGCTGACTCCCTCTGGGCCTCTGTGAGGTGAACACATGACTGCCAAGAAGCAGAGGGTTTCGTCTATGAAATTTTGATTTTTTTAGTGGCTGCTGAAATGCCCTATTCAGTTCTGGAAGTCTGTCCAGGAGCTAAACCAGCCCTGACAGTTCGCTGACTTTTAGAGCTTCGCCTTCCGCACAGCTGTACTGAGAACAGCCCAGTCAGACTGTAGAACCCGATTCATCATCTGATGATGATTTCTTATGTAGCATATTCTGTTTTCCACTATGTGACAGTGAGATTTTTGCTGTAATTCACTTCAACATATACTTTTTTTTTTCTTTGCACAGTAAGTAGAATCCTAAATCATGCTGGCATGGGAGACAAATGAGAATAATTCTAATTATCTCTGGTGTTTCAAAGTGGAAAATTAAATTGCACTGGTAAATATTTCACTTCAGCGCTTGCCTCTGGACCCTTTCGCCCCCTCTATTTTAAAGATTAACCCATGCTTCATATTTTTATTTCTCTCATTTGATGATATACTCAGTATATTTAACACAATGAGAATCTTTGGCAAACATAAATGGAAGCCTTTGCTGGCTTAATTAGTTCAGCTTATTAGCCTGTAATTCCAACAATTAATTCTGGTTCCATCATTATTCTTTTATAAAATCTTTCTTCTTGGATTTAACTGAAAATGGATTTGGAAACAAATGATTATCCCTTTTACATTGTGTCTCAATTTAATAATTCCTTAAATTCACTGCCTCTTTCATTCAAGGATCTGAAAATATTTTCAAGATGTCAATGCTAAAAAACTTCAAAATACACACTGATGAGGGGATTACTGTTATTTTCTTATAAAGAAACTGAGGCATAGTGAGGCTAATTACTAGGATTATTTTGTTAGATTGATGTCTTCCAAAAATTGGATAAATACTTAACGCCAAACAAAAAAATGAGAGCGAGTTGGAGCTGTAGCGGAATTTAAAAATCAGCCACACGCAATTGAATAAATCTGTGTGAAATTATTAATTTCCACACCATAAAATTAATTTAACCAGAAATAATTCCAAGTTGCTAAATATTTGTAGATGTGAAATAAATCCCATGAATGCCTCGAATATACAGACAGTAATATAACTTAAAACTATATCGAAACAGTATTTGAAAAACGAGATGGTCTGAAAAAAGGTCTTTAAAAAAAAAACAACAATTTTCAGCAATTTTCAGAATTGTCAGTGTTAGGCTCACTGTTCAGTTTCAATTTGAGGCCCAACACAGTCTTGGTGATGCAGTTAATAACTGCAGAAGCTGTTTTTGTTCTCTGGTTGCTTACTTCATTCACTTCACAGAACAGAAAATACCAAAAGAATGGGGGAAAAAAAAAAAACTGCTCCTTTTATTTTTCTGTATTTCTTTGCAGGATCCTTCTTGTACATCAATCGTCCAGGGGATGTGCTGAAGATAAAATACCTTTCATTTTGGAATCCTTTCAACTTGTTTCCATAGTACTTTCCCTCTCCCCTTCCCTTGCCCCACAACTTACCAGATAGGGAAATACTATCAATTCCTTCTACAGAGTGGAATGGAGAAATATTTCAATTACAACGTGAAAAGAACTCATGAACAGGCCAGCCGTTCAAAGCTGTCAAGGCGGTTGGTGGCCCTTCAGCTGTGCTGCATGGGGCAGATCACGGAGCAGACCTCCAGAGGGCTCTCCCTGGCACTTCAGGCTGTGAAAACAGAGTGCCTTTCCCCTCCTCCTTTATACTTTTGGAGACAATGAAGCAGAGGAGTATTCTGTAGAAATTTAATTGAGCGTGATGGTGACATAAATTTATCCTAGTCTTATATATCAAAAAATTCAGTCTGCATTCAATGGTAATGACAAACCAACCCAAACTACTATGATACATAAAAACCAAAGCATTTTACTTTGCAATGAGCTTTATACTTCTGTGTAATTACTGGAGACATGTTTAAATATGAACTTTCTTCCTTACAAGCAGATTTTAACTAAAGAGTTTAATTTTCTGCTAAAATAAAAATGTTTTGTCTGATATTTCATTTTGAAACCTGCACTGAATGCTTAATCCTGTGTTTCTGAGAGTAGACTCTGCTGCTATGGATACAGTGAGGTCAACTTTTCAGCCCTATTATTTTACCGTGCAGTGTTAAAGCAGATGGCAGGAAAACTTTTTTTTTTTCCAACAAAAATATCTTAGAAAGTGTAATGTATTTTAAATGCGTACGTAAAGCATTTCATCAATATTAACATAAGAATTATAACAAGGTCCGGACTGGCAGCACTGAATATACACCTTGCCTGTACTAGAACTTTGCTTCCATTTTCACTTGATGCTTTAAGAATGTCTTACGAATATTCATGAAGCTGCACAAAAGTCCTGTGATAATCCTCAAGGTGATTCCAAAAGAAAAAGAAAGGTTTTATGCTTTTTACACAGCACAAGAAGAGACTGAATAGCTTTTCTGTAAGAGCTGCAAATTTCTACTTCTTTCTTTAGAAAGAAAAATGAGTAATGTCAATTTTTATCTTTCCTGTTTTTTGAAGACCTCCATAACTATAAATTCTTTTAATTGAAAGCCTAATGCTACGGAATATCTCCTCCAAATTGGCTGTTAGGCAGCTGAGTTAAATAACCATTGTAGCTCAGTTTTAAAATTGTCTCACAAAAATGCCTTCCCTATCAATTACTCAGTTTCTACTTTCTTTTTATCGTGGTATCATAGTCCTTCTAATTTTTCTACTATCTACAGCATTACAGAAGAGGCTGGACAAAATAAAAAATAGCACAACTTTTTAAAAGGCACACAGCACAAATATATCCACTCTTCTCTCTTTTATAAGAAAAAAGAAAAACAGTAGAAAACATAACTCCATTTTTTTCTTGTTACTGATCCCATTTAAGATATCCATTGTGCTGAATCTTTTACCACCACCCCACAAGAAACTTCACTGGTAGAACAGGTAACCACATTTCTCTGAAAAGCGCAAGTGAAGGAGAATCCGTAATTTCCAAACAGCTTGAAATATTTTCTCTTTTTATCATGGGACTACAACAGAGACAGCCTGACTGACATGAAAGGTGCTGTGTTTTCAACCCAATTGTTTATTTTATGCAGAAACTGAACTCAGGAATCCTAACTGTTAGTCCTAATTTTTCACTGTTAACATAGATGGTGACAGGACAAGTCTCTCAGTGCACCTGCCCAAACATCCCTTACTTTTACTGTTTGTTGCAAACACAAGAATTATGGCTATTACAAAATTCTTCTAACTAGTGAAGAAGAGCCTTGCCTTGCGATGTGAGCAGAACCAAAAGGCCATGCATCTTGAACACTTTCTTGTTCAGCCTTGTTCAACTAAACTACTTTTTTGTATCAAATTCCCTTTATGGGACAAGCATATTTCCTCAGGTAGCTGTTGATAACCCTAGGGTTTCTTCAGCACTTTAAAATAGTATTTACATCACTGACAACATAAATAGAGGTTGTGTTAACATTTTAGAATAATGTCCAAAAATTGTTCTGTATAGTACCATTATTCTGATTTTTTAAACTGGCTTTTTTTGAACCAATGCTTTGAAATTCTGGAGACATCTGAATGACCATTTTCACTCTCAACAATCTGTAATGTGTTTGGCAAAAGATAGAGAAGTGTGAAATGCTAGTTTCCAAACAGAAGTGTAAAAGAACAAATCCAGTGATGATTTTACAGATAATATCTTCTCAATAAGAAAGCACTTTTAATACAATTAATTCCTAAAAACATTTTTTAATTTTAAAATAATTGAAAATTACCTAAAAATGAAAATGATAAAACACATTAGAAGCCAACTCATGGTGTGATTAATGAGTTTTTTTCAGTAACAGCAGAACTGAAGTCTAAATCTATAATACTCAGCAAGTGATTAAGTTATTGCAAAATTGGAATTTAGTGAAAAAGAGAAATGATCCAACGGAAAAGGCTTTCTTCAGTTATTGTACATCCATTGGCAGCACTGGCAGGATCAAACATATCTTCCAAAGTTGATATTGATTGCAAAGTAACGTCAAATGGGATCTGACAAGTAAGGGGAAGGAAAAAAAAAAAAAAAAAAAAAACTTTGTTAAGTGTATAAGTTCCCAAAACTACATATATACAATATTCAAATATCTCATATTGAAGCCAGATTTCTGACCAACAACGAAAGTGTAAATTAGAAATGGTAATTGCCTCAATATAAATTTGTGGTTAATGACATCTATTCCTTGAAACTAGAAGAATGAGACTAAGGGGAAGAAATTTCTGTGAACAGTCTTGCTCACAAAGTTCCTCCTAATCATCTGTAGATAAAATGAAGATATCAGAAAAGAGCAGCAAGAATGATTAGCAATTTGGAAAGTTTTTCCTAGGATGAGAAGTTGAAAGACTTGAGCTAGTCGTAGAAGGTGAAATAGTGGGCTAAATAGTGGGATAAATTGTTTTGTATGTCCATTGGACACGGAGGAGAGCTATTTAGCTGATTTTGCAACTAATATGCTTTAGATATTAAGAAAAACCAACTGTAGGAAGAGAAGCGCTGGAAGAGGCTATCTAGGGAGGATAATTTTTAATGCAATTATTTTATTGAGAAATTTGCTTTTAACATTTAAAATTGGAACTCCCAAGCGTAACACTTTATTATCTCTCTCAAGAACAGAGCTGTTCATGAAATAGCTTTAAAAATAAGCTGGTGAAACAATTTTTATTCTTAAAACATGAACAGTCAAATAATTTTAGATGAATAATTCAATGAAAAGGCACATTTTCGCCTTAGAAATATAACTCCATGCTGAAGCAAAAGCGCCAGAAGACACATGAACAGAAAAAAGAGAATCAAAGAAGAGAAACTGGAAACATGACAGGGGTTAAAGTGTGACAGCTGAGAGAATGAGAAAACAAATACCACAAATTAGAACTGACTTTGCCCAATTAATTCACAAGAAGACCAGCAACAGAGAAGTGTATGGTGGGGGAAAAAATTATGTGAAACTACATATAAGCAATGTATTTGCCTTCTTTTCCTGTGTGTTTGAAAACAAAGGGAATGTACTGTTCTCCACAACACATAATCCCATGCTGAGGTTTCCAGCTCACCCAGAGAAGACTGGGTAATGCACACATGCAACTTATTTGAAAGTTTGGAAATACTACATAGAAATATTCTGTAAACAATAAAATGCTAAGATGGCTTTAGAGAAGAATGAAGATTCTCATCATCTTGAAGGATTAGGCTTCACTCACTCAGACAACTCTGCCATACCTAATAGGATGCAGTTTGAAGCCTCTGCCTGAAACTTTGTGGTGAAAAGCCCATTGGTTCACCTGTTGAAACATTTAAGTTTCTTGTGGCAGTATGGCAGAATCAAACAGGGCAGATAACATCATATTCTTACTGGAAAGACACTGTTAAATCTTGCTCTCTCACTTTCATTGTAGACCCACAAAAAGAAGCAGACCAAGTGAAGAGGGATTCATGAGAATTTAAAACAGGTCCAGGAGGCCCATGGGATTCTAAGGAAGCTCGGCCATACCTTTCCCTAGGTATTTGTCACTACTCTACCGTGGAAGATATTCCACTGGAACCATGGAAAGTATAGCTTTGCAGAATAAATATGTATGTATGCATTGATAGAGCTGGACTGGGTGATAGGAAGGTCTGGGAGTCACTTGGGAGAGACCTTCAGGATGGATAAAAGGAGTGGCAAGAATGGTGCAATGTATATAAAAGGGAAACAGAAAATTTGTAGGTAACAGCCTGCAGGATGCACAGAACGGCATTACAGATTCTCTCTTCAATAACAGGCCATTAGCCAAACTGTTACCGGATAAAACTAGGGATTCTCTTTCATTAAAGAGCTACCTGACTAGAAAAGAGTACAGCTGATGCTTTGGCCATTATCATTTTATTGTGAACAATTATAGGCAAGATAGTTGTGAGGGTGTCATATGTTATGGATTCAAAAATCTTCCTTGGAGTTTCTTAAGCCCTGGCAGCTCTGCTCCTGATTCTCCTAGGATGCCTGAGAACACTGAGCAGTATTGCTGCCTGCTATGGGCCAGTTCCCATAGTCTCCTCTGGGATACTGACTACAAATAAATACCAATAGGAATACAACAGCATGGACAAAAAAATGGCATACTCTCTTTGAGGCAGAGAAAGCTACAGAAAATAGAAGGTAAGCCTGAATAACTGCAAAAATAAAGGGCATGGAAGAAAATTGCATTTGGCAACTGCATCATGGAAATACAATGGAACAATAAATTCCATCTAAACAATGACCAGAGAATGGTGGATAAACCAGATAAATCCATTGTGAGTGAGATTTATTTTTAATACATATTTATTTGTATAAAAAGGTGATTCTAACAATGAAGATATCCACAGCTGGTAATCATGAACATTTGTATTTAAAAAAAAAAAAAAAGCCCAGAAATGTAGGAGAAAAAAATTGAAAGGTACAAGATACTTAGTAGTAAAACCCATGTTTCAGCCTAACTGAACAATTGTTTTATTTTAGAAAACACATTTTTACTATTGATGAGAATAGCATACCTCAGTCAATGGCGAGGACAGGTCTGGAACAGAGAGCAGAGCTTTGACTTCAGATAAACACCTTTTAGCCATTTCCTAATGATATAAAACAAGAGAAAACCAATGCTGTACTATCAGTCTCATCTGATAAGCTAACAGATGGTTTAGGTTTACAAAATTGTTCAGAACCACCAGGTTTTAACTTATTCTAGTTAAATTCAGAGGAAAATACATTTTTTCTGCAACAAAAATAGTTGTGTTTGCTGTACAATACAAGTGCCCAAACCTTGCAGTTTTTACTGAGGAAAAATTGTCCCTGGCTCAGGTATTAAATCCAGTGAGCATACTTTTGCTACATGTTTACTGAAGATGTTATAAACAAACACTCTGACAAGATGGTATTTATACATATCTAATGCATGGCATGTTAATCTTGTTACTATTCTAAACATTGGTTTTCCAATTACTGACATACAGTAATGAAAGTTTGAGCAAAAACCCTCAGGTAATCAGAGATGCCCAGTAAAGGACAGCTCTGTCTAGCCTCCTGAAAACACTATATGCCGTGATTGGCCAAAACATCATTTGTTCTCCAAGCTGGTCAAAATACAGCTTTGTAAAAATGGCACAGTGCACAATTGTCACTGTTTCACAGCATCCATCAGACCAAATGACAGCCTCTACATCATTAATCATTTCATATAATAGATATAAAGAGAATCCTGTCACATGATAAATGTCTCCCACTTTGAAAATAAACGTCTATTTTGCCTTGGCATTTATCAAGTAGCAGTTATGCTGTGGCAACATTCTATTCCATTGACATTATCTCAAAGAAACCACATGGAAAATTCTGAAATTACCTCTTTTGTGTATGTATGTCGGGGGAGTTATTTGGTTGTGGACCATATTCAGCCTTGCTAATAACAAAAAAAAAAAAAGACGAAGGTGGCACAGAGAAAATGAAAATAAATTCACTGCCAGTTTTACTCAGCTCTCAATAGTGTTATTAGAAGGTTTTTATTTCAGAAACCATCACTGCCCATTTTGCATTGAAGATGTGTAACTGATTTTTAAAAAGCACTTTTGGGTTGATCTCTCTGCTAATTTAACACTGTGCCAAGCATTTTCAGATGTAGATTGCTATAAATCAGGCATCAAATTTCAGATTTATGTACCTGAAGATGTGGCCTTTATTTTCAAGGGGGAGGTTGAACATGCCTGGTATTTTTTGTAAACCATCAAGCAATATATAAGGAAAAGTTAAATATTAAATGAAAAGTGAAAATATCTCAACGTTTCTTGAAAGGGGTTAGGCAAGTTTAATCTTCTATGTCTGCCTTCCAAGTTACCTGTCATTTATTTCCCCAAAATAGGCATCTTAAATAAAACTGTCAGACATATTTAAGAGCAAAATTGTTCTCACTTACTTCTGTTTTTTCATCAAGATGCACTTTTGCAATATTAATTTCAGCTTTCTCTGAAAGAATTATTTTCAGGGTTTCATTTTGTTCAAGAAAACTTGTAGGTTCTGAAGCTGAATATAAGCTTTCTGAACTTTGCATCAACATTTCAACTTGATCTTTCAGATTAGATAATTTCTCCCTTAAAGAAGTAACTCTGAAAGACAAGATTTTATTACATATTGATTAGGTTCTAGATTTTCTTTCATTTCAAGATTGATCTCATAATTTTACCAAAAAAAATCCATTAAAAAAGTGGAAATATGGAATGTTTAACCTTTTTGCATTAAATAATAAGAAGCAAGATTTTAAGCCTCTCTAAGAAAAAAAACTCATCCAACCAGCACAAGGTGGGCTGACAAGCTGGGTGGCAGAGGCTGCAGTTATTCTTGACCTTTAGTCCTTCCCCTCCACCTGCTCAGCCATTCAAAAAATTTTGGTCTGGATGAATGACAAGGAAGAGGTCATGAAAAATGCCATCAGATGTAAAAAGAAGGGCTGAGTCTGGAGCTACAATTGAGAAAAATTCTTGCAGGCTCAGAGTTATATGGGAAGGAAGGAGTACCTAATCCAGTGAGAGAATGGGAATAAGTAAGAGTGCTAGCATTTTCTTGTGTTGCTGTGCCAGAGTCATGTAATTAGCATATGTTATTCATTTCTTTAAGAAACCAAACTAAAAGACTGGTGTACTGAAAAGACATAATTTTGGATGAGTTTAATACCATGTGCAACGTCTCACAGATTTTATAGTGAAAAGTGTCTGAAAAGCTAAAAAGAATGCATTTAAAGACTTTCATATGGCATGAAATAACAGGACAAAGTCAGTGATTACTTACCTAGCCAATGGAACCCATAAGTGACCTGAAAACACAGACATTGAACTGAAAATCTTGATGTTGCTAATCTTGATAGGCTTTGTGTTATAAGCATAAAGCAGCAAAACCTGTAAAAGAGATGGAATAGATAAACTATAATGTGAAAGGGTACAGAAGGCCTAAGGTATTTCAGTGATACTGGATTATAATTACTATCAAATTCAGTGTACTGGTAAAGACTAAGATAATTAACTTTCAGAAAAAAAAAAAGTAGAGTGTGGTCTCTTACGAATTTTTACTATACTCAGTTTTTATAGCTGTTAAAACAATTAAGTTTTTTTTTTCAAAGTATATGAATTATTTCAGTGATATCATTTATATGGGTTTGAAAATGAGTTGTACCCTATAGAGTCACCATCAAAATCCCAATCTAGCTCTGATCCCAGTCAATCAATCCCACTTAGGTTCAAGTTGAAAGTTCCTACTTCAAGTAGGCCGAACCTTTTACTGAATTTCCAAAAGGCAATTATTTACATTTCCAATATGATCTTGTGCATGGCTGTCATCATACTATATTTAAAACCACGAACTGCACATAACTCACCATTCTAACGCAGTGGTATCAATATCTGAGCACAAGACGATGAACTAGAATGTTCTCATCTTTTACTGTATTAATTTTCTTGTATGACTGAAAATATGCTTCCCAGTAGTAGCTGATTATTTTGATTATATGGAGAATGCCAAGAATATGGCATACATATGTCAGTTGTTTTCCAGAGTTGTCTCCAGATCTCTACTGGTCTGTAACTTTTAAAACTATATTGAGAAGTGCATTCTTTGCACTAACTTCATGTTGCTTCTATTAGCTTGCTAATAGAGATGAGAAGGATCTAGCAGAAACTTTGATCTGCTAAGCCAAAATGTTTGGAGACCATGGGTTTCTATTGCAGTATCAGAAATTGTATCTACATTCAGTTCCCTTGTTTAAAAACAACACAACTTCCATCACCCAGTCTCTCACTTCCACACAACCCTCCAGTCCATCTCACCTTTCATTTTTAATCTGATTTCTTAGGGAAATGAGGTTCAAGAAATCCCATTTTCTTTGTATATGAGTGCCTCTCCTTTCTGACAGCCTCCCACCAAATGGTGCTGTTTGAATATCTGTAACCTTCAACCAAATTTAAGAGTAGAGGTCTTAAAGACTTCACGGTCTTGCAAAAGACAAGAAAACATTATGGCCTGGAGGCTCTACATGATCTCCAAAGTCTTTCTTTAACCTGCTACCAGATGACTGTCAGGGCATTATGTTTGTCCTGTGTAGCAGTTTTGTGTTGTAATAAATGCATAGCTCCGGGCTGTCCAGCTTGCCAGCTGGTATAATTCAGTTAAAAAGTTGTTCTGTCATGACCAAATATTCATTAGAAATGAGACTTAATTTGTTCCAATACTTAATGAACTGCTTTGCTGTAGCTATACCTTAGTCTCTGTATTGTTTGATGGCTTTGCCAGAGAAGGAATGTACCACTGGATGTTAATTTCCTTATTTGAAGCATTTGCTGCCCTACTCTCTGTCTGATGGCCTGCTTCTGTGGTGACAGAAACCGGAGAAGCTATTCTCACTCTTGGCATCTTTGGTAAAATTCCAGAAGTTTCAAGAGACATCTGAAACACACACACAAAAATTAAATTGTATTTTACTAGTGTAACATGTATTTGTTTATAATAACCTAATGTCTATTAATATCAGTGTAACTTTCAGTCCTGCACAAATATATGCTTATTTAGATAAATGGGTAATTATTTAAAGGTGTCCATCTTACCAAGTCAAGGCTTTTCAAAATTCACATGAAGAGATGTTTCTAAAGGTAATACAAAGAACCTCTGGGCTGACTTAGAGACATCTACAATAACAGTGATTATTATATTTGACTTGTATTCCTCATGGCATTATCTTTTTTGCTAGAAGATGTTATTCGACATGCTGACCATACAAAAATTATTGATGAAAAAGTCATTTGGCTGCTATACGTACTGATAACTAAAATAGAAATCTGAATGCCAGACTAATGTTTTATTTATGTTTAAATATTCATTTTTTCATTTTCAGCGTGTCTCTGTGGCGCAATTGGTGAGCGCGTTCGGCTGTTAACTGAAAGGTTGGTGGTTCGAGCCCACCCAGGGACGGGGTGTCACATTTTGAAAGGAAGTTGTGGGGAGCTGGGGATTGGCCTCTTCTTGCAGATAACTAGCAATAGGACAAAAGGGAATGCCCTCAAGTTGTGCCAGGGGAGGTTCAGGTTGTAAATTAGAAGGAATTTCTTCTCAGAAAGAGCAGTCAGGCATTGGGACGGGTTGCCCAGGGAGGTGGTGGAGTCACCGTCCCTGGGGGTGTTCAAGGAAAGGCTGGACGTGGTGCTTAGGGACATGGTTTAGTGGGTGACACTGGTGGTAGCGGGATGGTTGGACCAGATGGTCTTGGGGGTCTTTTCCAACCTTAATGATTCTGTGATTAGCTGTACAACTAACATACAGTGATATCTACTGAAAATCTAGTCATTTAATTTGTGAGGATTTGTCACATGTCATACCTACTAAAATATATATGGAACATTAGCAGACTATTCATCAAATAGTTACTGTTTAGTTATCATTTACCAGGGAAGCAACTGGAGCAGTACTGTCAACCAACATTCATTCATGAATAAAAGCCTTTAAAAATTGTAAAAGATTTGATTTAAAGGCTGAACAGTGCCACACCATTTCTAGTTTTTATTTTAAAGTGTTTTGCAGTTTGTAAAGAATGGAGGAGGCTAAACAGTGACATTTTGGTGGAATATGGATGCTGGTTAGAGCTATAGTGTCTCCATCATTGATTCCAGATTATGGACACTGGAAATAACTACCTGGAGAGTTAGTTCTGTTTTAATATTGAATGTTCATTGCTGAAAAAGCCTGGAGAATTTTACCCACTTAATTTTTAGACAATGCAGCTCAAAAGGCAATAAATACGAGTGAACGGAAGACAGATTTTTCACACTGATCCAATCTTACTTCATAAAGCCAGCTCCCAACCCACATCAAAATACAGAAGTGAAGATAAACATGGAGTCATGCATGCTATAGTTATGCATTTTAGTACATGGATTACCTTCAGTATGGCATGGTACAACGAACTGGGGATGGTCCATGACACATAGGTTCTGAATAAGAAGTGATAAAAGTGGCCATACCTCTTAGCATGCTATGAGGTTTTGCATGGCTAACCCACCTAGTACAAGAATATTCTACATTCAAGATCTTAGACTTTACTTTTGGCAATGAATCACCCACAATCCTGCTAAAATGGAAAGTGAACAAAATTATAAGAAAATGCACATATGGAGATGGGAACGACCTATTTTATGCCAAGCCCCTCAGTTAAACCTCTCAAAAGTCTATTTTATGATACGCATTTCTTTCTAAAACGTGCGGTATATTTTCTTTTTCACTGAGCTGCTTCTTTTGTTATTTACATCATATTGAATATTTTTGAGGATGGATATTACAACTGCTCTTGTCAAACTGGAGGGCTGCTGAATTGCATCTATTCAACTTTGGTGAAAGCCTGAGAACAACAAACTGTTTTATTTTAAGTGTTTCTAGCCCTACATACTACCATGCAGTGGAATAAAAAAAAAAAAAAAAAAAGCATGAAAAATGCAACAGGCCACACAATTTTAATTTTAACCTTCTTAATATAACTTGGATTCTTTGTTCTGCAGAGCTGAAAAAAATTCATAAATCAAAACCAGAAAGACATATATAAGTGAAACAATCCTGTACATAAAAATCTTTCTTTCAAAAAAATCTATTTTTATTGTTAAAAAAGTATCAAATTACAGTAACATTTAAAAAAATAACTTATACAGCCTTCTGAATAGTTAAAGCTTCTAAAAATGTTGTAACAAAAATCAATGAAGCTTAGAATTTAAACAAGTAAGAGCTTTATGCTTGTTAGCTGTCTACAACAGTGAAGCTAACACATGATTATGAGCTTGCACCTGTCACGAACATGACAGTGAGCTCTGAAGCTTATTATTCTAGGACAGTGTAATACTAATTATGTCGAAAGAAGAGCAGACAGAGTAAAATAATTTTTGATATACGATGGCTGTTATAAATGTCACATACCATATATTTACAATTTATTCAGTGGCACAGTCAGCTCTTTGTTGGGAAATGAGTAATGATATGCTGTCCAACACTGCAGAAAGTTCACCAACTCTAGAAGAGCTACTTTCACAGAAGTATTTTAATTCATTTTGATAAGATAAAAAGCCTTCACTCCTCAAGGTTCCCCTGTCTCCATCTAACCCCGAACATAGTAAGTAAAAAATAAACCATGGAGAGTAACCCATCATTTTAATTTTTTAGTATTAGGATAATTATTAATGTGAGAAGTGTGATGGGGAAACTTGGAAGAAAATTATTTTTACATTGAATCTTCAAAGACTTTTGCCATACAATATTCAATACATATGCCATGGTCAGCATAGACTCCAGAATTCCAATTTGAGATTTCTCTGAGTAGTATAGTCTGAGCTGCTTATATTTGAAAGCTCAAATAGTCTGTTTGCAAGCCAGAGAAAATACTAATTTTCTAGGCAGCTGATAGTGAAAAATTTTGGCAATCTTCAGACATTAATTGAATTTGAAACACGGGGTTTCAACAGATTTTGAGAAAATACATATGTATATATATGTATATATATATGTTCACATAAATGTATAATTACATTTATGTGAAAATCAGTCTTTTACTACAGACCAAATTAACAATATTGTTATTGCTTGTACAAACAAATTGCAAATCAAACCTTAGGACATTTTTGGTGTGAAACATGGAGCTCTCAAAGATTAAAAGCTTCAGCCTTGCCTAATAACAAATCCACCTTCTAAACTAAAAATGAACTTTTCTTAAATATCATTTTGCTTAACTTCCTAAAGCCTAAACAGAGTGGGCACAAGATAGTGATCATTTCTGCAGGAATGAATAACACAAAGATGTTTGCATTTGTTAATGAAGTCCTTCACTGCTTGCGCAGGATTTTGGTTTTGCAGTGATCCTCTGGATAATTAATTTCTTTCTTCAATAGTGCTCCCAGAAATATCACCATTGGAATTAGCAAGAATCTGAACATTTACAAAATGCAACTATAATATATATATTTTTGAAAAATCCATATGAACAATAAGTACCTTTGAAGAATCAGCTAGACTACCATGTGGTAGTTCTACATCATATAGCTCTTCTGGGAAGTTCTCAGGACAACACACGGAATATTCGAACAAATGTTTTTTAAGAAAGAAATGCATTTTTGCAATGCGTAGAACAATCCATGAGTCAAAAACAGATTTAAGGCGTCCATCTCTTCCAGAAAATGATTCAGGTCCTGATTTAGGGGCAGGTTTGGAAAGAGATTAATTTTATTCATTATCATTTGCATTTAAAAGTAAAGTTTTATACTGCTACTCGATATTCATACATTTAAAAATATAGTACAATATCTAAATCAGTTCTGTAGGAAATTAAATGCATTTCCAACAATTATACTGATTGTCCTTGAATGTTAATAGGGTATGTTTTTTGGACTCCAGTTTTTCACTGGAAACCTGATACTGAACAAGGCTCTGTCTAGTAGTGTAAAGTGAGAGGTGCAGATTTGAGGTTTAGGGACTTAAATTTAGATGTGTATGCATCAGTATGTTCACTAGACTTCTAAGCACCAGCTAGAATAAAGGTATATTTAGTCAATACAGTCAAAAGAAGTTCTAAGTGCAACTTTGCTCACCCTAATTTAGACAGCTAGTGGCTGATGATCAGGGTCACTCCTTAGGCTCCATCAACAGTAACTGCAGTGGTATATGCACATTTTGACACCTACACGTAAATACTTTACTGTCCTTACAGTTCTGCAGTGAGGTAGAATATTTTCCTTTCGTATGATGTCACAAGGAAAAAATACCAACCTCCTCTGAAATTATTTTCAGAGTTGCTTAGTTTCTCTCTAGAGAAAGTCTACAAACTAGTTTGATTCTTGACTATCAGTGTCACTTGTCTATCCAGCAGTTTGCCATCACATGCAGATGCCCAGAAATTAATAGATTCCTACTCTGTTTAAAAGGTTCTATCTAAGTTTGCAGTGAAATAAACCAAGTATGTACGTAACATCTGAGCATTTAATCCAAATGCTCAACAGTGCTCAGCCTTCGCATTTAAACTACAGTCAACTCCTATTTTCATATAATCATAGAATTTTCAAAAACAGGCCCCCCAAACTGAACAGATTTGTTTCAGATGACATTGAAGTCTGATGTACATAGAATTTAAAAAATATGTAGTTTATGAATTTAAAAAGTGCTCCAGAAATAGTAATAGAAATTCTGTTTTCTGGGATGCATTCTGTTGGTATTATTAAGGCCTATAAAAAAAACAATGAAAAAAAGGTAGTATCTTCACTTACAACACATGTAAACTGACATAAATTATTACTTCAGTAAAGATTTCTCACCTTTACATAATTTAAACTGAACTGAAAATGAGGAGATCTCAGATTATGGACTTAAAAACTGACACTTTTGGCCTACAAGAACAGTATGTCACCTACAGCAGTTTTCGAGAAGGAATAAAAAAATCATACCAGATAGAAGGTTTGTGTTATAAAGTCTTTGTAAATAACTGTGATAGTGAATTAAGTGAACCCATGTTATCATCTCTTTCTTCCGGCTGGCCTTGGTGGCAAGACATTCCATTCTTTCTTTTTGGTTCTGCTCATTTTGTATGATTTGTTTGTTTTCAGTGGAAGATGCTGTGGGACTTTCATAGACGGCATTGTATCCATCTGCAAATCCAGTAACAATACAAATATAGACATTAAGTCAATGGTTGCAATTCAAAAGCTGTTTCTAAGCTGTATTGGAAATGACTATCTCTAACTAAAATGTGACCTGTGAACCTGGTTATGTTTTTCATAAGAGCAAAATTCTTCATATTCTGCTTCAGTACTAGCTGAACACTGTGAAGAAAATATTTCTCAGATCACAGCCAAGAATCTGAGTGGTCCTTGTAAGAAGGTAAGAGGGGTAGAGAGAAAGGGTTTCTCTCTCTCTCTCTCTCTCTCTCTCTCCACATAAAAGCTAAGCAAATGCAGAAATGAGTCTCAGTGCTTTGTCCTCAGTGTGTGTGGGACACAATCATCCATCTGCATCACCACTTTCTGACTCCTTTGCAATACAGCTATACATCACGTTTAGTTCTATTTACAAAACTTTTACAAAATAAACCATTTAATTTAAACTGAGCTCTATATGTAGTCTCTGCTATCTAACACTTGCCCTGAATCCTCAAAATCCACAGCAAAATGCAATTTTACTTCTCTCTTTTAGTGGATCATGAAAGGCCAAATTAATTCCACTGTCTGTGGAAGGTCTCTGTGCTTCCCTGTACAACTGGAGCCTGACTCTGCAGGTGTTCTTCAGACAGAAACCTAAACAAACATCTGTGAAGTTTTGCCAGCATAAAGTTGCAAAGACCTGATTCCTCATTGCTTGTTTCAAGCCTCAACCAAGATAAGGTTCCTAAGGGGCATGATATTTTAGTTTATCTTTGCTCTCTTTTCCCCTCCAAACACATTAGAAACCAACTGACAGTAAAGTTTAGCAGATATCATTCTTACTCACTGAGGAACAAATCAAAATGATCAGAATAAGTGGGAAGATTTTCTGTTGTTATGCAGATGATAAAGGTCTTGAAGGAGTTAAGGAAAGCTCACTAGTGTATAACTAGGAATCCAAGCAAAGGTAACTCCACTCCACTCAAAAGGAACATCTTATATTATACTTGTAACAACAAGTGAACTAGAGCAGTGAATACATAATCAGCACTGAGCGAGTAATAGGTATCCTTGCAGATGTCATCAATCCTAGCTACTGCAGTTGAACTTTGTTACGCTGACCTGAACTCAGAATGTTTATTATCAGCTTCAGTCCAATCCCTTTTAGATATTAAGTGTATTATCAATAAAATGTCTTCTTGATTCTGGACAAAGAAAATATCTTTTTTTAGGGCTGCCTAAAAATTATACTTATGTAAAAAGAGTGGGGAAAAAAAAACAGTTCAATTATCACTATATCACAAATTATGTTCTATACGTGTTTTCACTGTTTTAGTACATTACTCTCTCAAAAACCTTCACAGTTCTTCTGGTTTCTGTCTCATTCCAAATAAAATAAACATTATATTATAGTAATTCCTAATAGTAAACTTCCAGCATACTTCTACAAAAGCTGAATGCCTCTATTATTCCTGATATATCACAGGAAATTGTAAAAAAAGAATTTAGTTTAAAATGTCCACATTGTTTATAAATGAAACTTAAACAATGTGTTTCACTGATGGCTTTAAAGAAAATATTTAGCAAGCTGTGCTGATCATTTCCATTTCAGTTTACCTTTATATATTTTGGCCTACTATTGCTTTTCTACGTTTCCTATTTTTTTATTTTTTTTTATTTTTTGTGCTGCCTAACAGAACTATCAGGAGAAACACCTGCTGCATTTGATAAAAGGAAAAAAAAAATGATCTCTAATTATAAGCAAATGGTGCTAGTACAAGACAATCAGATTGATGGAAGGTCTTAGCATACAACACTTGTTTTCATAAACCAATCAAAACACGTGTTTAAACACTGTACAGTAAGCGGACATTGCTCAGCTTTGCCAGCAACTGTTGAGTAATTCAATCATTGTCAGTCACTTGAGATGACTGAAATTAAGCCATGGAAACAAAATTTTATCACCAAATGTTTCCCAGTTTAAAAATAAACACAGATATTTTGCCTTAGTGCTTATATAACATTTTGAAACCATTATCCCACAACTCCTAATTTCACTGAATTTAGTTTTTATTAAAAACTTCCATTTCATCAGCTCCAGTAGTTGTAAAATAAATGCAGAAGTTGGAATTAAATGAGGCAAAGTTCTACTGAAAAGCTAGGGGAAGCATTTCTAAAAGACAATACATTGGACTGGAAAGACAGTGACATTTTTTATTATACTGACATTGACTTTTAGAATATGTTACCTAGGCAGATAACTTTGCAAGTGATTTTTTTGTTTGGTTACTTTGTTTTTGGTTTGGTTTTGGTTTTTGGTTGGTTGGTTGTTTTTTTTTTTTTTTTTTTTTTTGGGGGGGGGGTTGGTTGTTTATTTTTTTGTGTGTAGGTGGTGGTTTTATTGGTGGGGAGCTATTCAACATCAACAATTGATTGTGAAATCAGAAGAAAAAGTGAAAATCTCCAAAGAAAAGCTGGTATAACTACGGAAAAATTATGTTCTAAATGAGCGTTTGGAAAAAAAGCAGGGATGCCTTATCTGGGGGCCAAGAGCTATTCTGGAAGTCTGGGGAAGCCTTGTGACAAAGGCACGTCTGTTTCTCTCAAAGATGGCAGTATGTGCACTATTCCCATCACTCTCTCCAAACCACAGTATGCAAACTCCACAATTTTTCTTAACCTATTAAGCACAGGCTGATTATAGACCTGTTTGCCAGGTTACCTGAACTGCTCACATTTTGTACTGCCATGCAAGACAAGAAGGTTTGGCTTTTGCTTTCCAAATTTGACTTACAGTTTTTCATAAACGAAAATTAGATACCAAATGTATTACTAGATTATATGGCATATATAGTTCATTTTTATTTAATGTTCTAATATTACTAAGTATAAAGGAATACCAGACAAGAAGTCTCTGTATGAAGCAAGAAGATCCATGGAAGCAAATTCTGGAATTTTCTGCTGTACTTCATCCTTCTCTTTAACACTCTTCATTCCAATTAATAGCTGAGAAGCAACCACTGCCTCACTAACCTAAAAATAATATTTATTTTATTCAGGGCTTGTTCACTGCAATATTTACATAGATTTTAAAATCTGAGACTAGCAAGCTAATAATGAAAAATTAATTACTCAATATACTATACTACTTTAAAAGTCAGGAAAATATTCTACTCCTCTCTGACATACGGTACATATCATATTTAAATAAATCATTACTGCTGACAGCTTAATTACTACACAAGTGATTTCAAATCAGATATCCTCACCTGGATGCCACTGATGTCTGCCCACATGTCAAATACATATGCACATATCAGGCAGTGTGCTGTTATATTTGCACTGAACCAAAGTAGAGGCAAACAGAGTCAGATCTGTCCATGAGAGATTAAATGCACCACTCAGACAGCGTCCACTTTAATTTCCTCAAATTAAGGCCCATGCCAGAAATTTCAGGGAACCTTAATTCTTGGCTTGTTTTGTGTTGTCTTGTCTTGTTTTGTTTTGTTAGGTAAATTGCATGAGATAAAACCAAAGACAAAAAAAATTACCTCTTCAGAATATTGCACCAACCTGTCTGGCTGCTCTTACTGCAATCCAGGCTTGTACTTTGTAGCCTTCTGATTTCAGAGCCTACTCAGGAAAAGAAGAGAGTTCTCTAGAAGAGGTCTAAAATTATACACCCACTCATAATTAGGATTCTAAATGCATTATGGTAAAATATACTTTGATGATAGCAAAAAATCCTTAGACTTAGATAATTATTGTTTCATTTAAAAGTAAAAGACAACATTGGTTTTATAAATCCATAATTTAATTGGTAAAAGCTTTACCGAGATTACCCAGAGCATACTAATTGTCTGCTCCTCTAAAATTTTCTCAGTGCAGCTTATACGACCCTCACTATTCCATAGAGTTCAGGTGCATTTTCTAGAATCTCAGTTACTCTTTCCTCTTATGTTAGACTTTACACTCAGAAAACATTTTGTAGCCTCTTTAATGTGCTTGACGCCTTTTACGTTTCTCATGCCTCACTCATAACTGTACTGAAAAATTGAAATATGGTAAAGTATAAATATTACCACATAAAAATCACGTTAGAATGTTATGTTTTCTTTGCAAAGAACAAATTAATGAAAACATTTGGTTCTGTTTCTTCCTATTTTATAATAGAAAAATGTTTTAAATGTTATCATTCCACACAATAAACATGAAGAATCACATCAAACAAGATATAATTCTACTGCTGTACTATGTGATTTCTTTGTGTGATTTTTCTAGTAGGATTTTCAATACCAGTATGATTTATAGGTCACAGTAAGTAATAGCTTGGCAAGATGAACAGTGTTCTAACAGAAATACATTTCCTGCTTTGAAGAGGCCACTGCCCAAAAGATAGAAAACATACCCTTGATTTGGAAGGCACCATCTTATCTGTCTGTGACACATTCTCACTGTGTGCAACAAAATGCATATACAATAGTGCTATTTCAAGGTATGATCTTCTTATTAACCTGTGAGAAACAAAACACAGACCAATCAGTGTTAATACCAAAGTAAGCATTATGATGATACAGTCTGACTCCTACATAAGACTAGACAGACAGCCCCACCAAATAAATCATTCATCCAACCCACATCATCTCCTTAAAATATATCTTCTTTCAGAAAGCCATGTAATCCTGTTTTCAAGTTTCAGTGGGTCTAAAACATCCCTATGGTTTGCTTAACAAGTAACACTGAGATTTAAGAGTATGTCAAATATAATTTGTGCCACATGCAACAAATACTCAATGAATATTCAGTAAATATTTACTTTATTCAATAAATAAATGGGAAATGTTTAGTAAGAAAACTGTAATTCTACAAGGAAAGTGATCTTTCTGTACAGAATCTGTATAGAATCTCTTCCTCAAGTTCAGGCGTATATCTATTGTCCCGGTTTCCTTGAAATATGGATGGCTGAATTTGCATACGAGTATTCAGTCAAGCGTAGAAAAGTCCTTCTCTCTTCCAGGAACTAGGAAAAACACCAAAGGTGACCAAAATGATCTTTCATTTCCTCACTGGGTTCAGCTGAAGAACCTTCTTAGTTATGAGTTCTGTACCAGAACACTCTACTTCTTCAGACAGACTGTCCTCACCAGCTCCTGTTCTCCTATACTTTTTTCCTTCAGTCATTTTTTCAGTAGTATTATAAACAAGGCCAAAATCACTGTATCTGCAGAACTTCTCCAACATTTCTATTCCCTTTAGGTTTCTAAGTCTTTTTACACAGATTCCTCCCATCTTTGCTGAACTCTCCAGATTTCCCCTAAGAATTAGCTTCCTTAATCTTAGCAACAAACTCCTGCTCATGCAGTTACTCTTTCGGACAGAGTCGTATTGCACAGAGCTGGCTGCTTAGATAGTACCATAAATTCCAGCTTTAGTATGATTTGTGTGAAGCAAAATATGAAAGTCACACAATGCTGTTCAGTTCAGGAGAGGACAAACTAAGTCTGAAGATGAGAAGTTCTGCACTTGGTTGGCCACAATTTAGTTAACTTTCTAATCTTGCTAATAAAACAGGATTTCAGACATCAAGAAACAACTTTAATTAAACAATTCCATAGGTATCTGAGGGCTCATATAAAGGTGATCTGGATGTTTAGTTTTCCAAAAATAAGAAAGTAGAGGTCCATTGATGTTGCCCTACAGAGTTTAGAAAGACTGTAGCAAATTAAATAAGAGTGTAGCAAATTAAACTTGCAGAACATCACCACAGTTGATTTCTGTACTATCTTCCATCATGCTGACTTGCTTGTAGAGTTTTATTACTATGCTACTGCTTCAGTGTTCAGAGTTCTGGTTCATTAACTTAAGTACCAGAATACCCACACAATCAAGGTAAATTGCTGCCTTTACACTGTAACCATACATGGCACATTATTCATTAAGACTGGTCAAGAATCTAAAAAAAATAATGTCCAATATATCAGAGTTGCTTGACAGAATTTATTGGCTGGCTTAGCTCAGCTCTTCAGGCATCTTCTATGCAGATAACTAATGCCAAAGTCACTGTCCTGATATCTGTTACAAACACATTTCCTGTGCTCCTTCTGCCTCTGTTCTTCTGCCTTTTTCTGGCTGCTAACCTTTTCAAGCTGGATTTCTATTATCTGGAAAGGGGCAGGCCACAGCTCATCTTCTGAAATATGAATAAAACCCCTGTTTAACAGGTAGCTTTGTTGCTGGTTTGACAGAGGGTAAAAATTTGGAAATAAAACTAAAAGCCGTAACTTAGTATACTCAAAAAATGTTTTTAAATCTTCTTAGCGTTAGTTTTAAATAAGAGAATAAATATACATTAGTTCTTCTATACTACAATAGAAGAAAACTGTATAAAACCATAAAAGAAGTCTCACACCAAATCTCAGGAAAAGGTCAAAAATATATTCACGTGTGATTAAAATCATTTTGAAAGTTATATAGCTAGTTTCTTACTCAAAGTTTTGATCATGTTGCTGGCTCAGTTTTATAGCTTCCAGTAGTGTTTCAACAGCTAGATATGCCTTGTTATTGCCTGCTTTGGTTATCTGGCATTCCACCTTACCTAAGAAAGAAATATAGAAAGCAGATTTGCAAGATTTTACCATTTTTTTCCCTAAGACCCTGACCCAGCCTGTTCCACCTGTCCCCACAACCCCGCCCGAGGAAAGTTGAACAATGGACTGCATTATCTGTTTTCTTCCCAACTGTATTGGGTTTACCTGGCAAGGTTTTTGTAGCAGGGGGCTGCAGGGGTGGCCTCTGTGAGAAGAATCCAGAAGCTGCCCCATGTTAAATAAGGGCAACTTTCAGACAGCTCGAAAGGGACCTGCCAATGGCCAAAGCTGAGCCAATAACTGATGTTGTTTGCACATCTATGTGAGCATATTTAAGAAAGGGAAAAAAGCTGCTGAGCAACAGCAACTGGGAGAACGAGGAGTGAGAACCAGCCCTGCCGCCACTGAGGTCAGTGCAGCAGGAGGGCAGGAGGTGCTCCAGGCATGGAGCAGCAGTTCCCCTGCGGCCTGTGGAGAGGCCCTGGTGGAGCAGGCTGTCCCCCTGCAGCCCAGGGGTCCCACATGGAGCAGATCTCCACGCTGCAGCCCCCCCGTGGAGGAGCCCCCGGTGGAGCAGGTGGATGTGGCCTGGAGAAGGCTGCGGCCCATGGAGAGCCCCCGCAGGAGCAGGCCACGGGCCAGAGCTGCAGCCCGTGGAGAGGAGCCCACGCAGGAGCAGGGGTCTAGGGGGAGCTGCCGCCCGTGAGGGACCCGTGCTGGAGCAGTTTGCTCCTGGGGGATGGAGAGGAGCCCCCGCAGGATCAGTTCAGGAAGGACGGCATCCCATGGGAGGGACCCTACGTGCAGCAGGGGCAGAGAGTGACCGTGAAGGAGCAGCAGAGACAAAGCATCAGGGACTGACCACAGCCTCCATTCCCAATTCCCCTGCGTTGCTTGGGGAGAAGAGGGTGGATAGGGGGAAGGTGTTTTTAGTTTCTCACTGCTCTAGCTTGTTAGTAATAGGCAATAAATTTTATTAATCTTCCTATGCTGAGTCTGTTTTGCCCGTGACAATAATTGTTGAGTGATCTCAACCCTTGAGCCCTTTTTTGTTGTATTTTCTTCCCCTTTTCTTTTGAGGATGGGGATTGAGAGGGCGGTTTTCGTGGAGTTCAGCTGCCCTGCTGAGTAAAACCACCACACCAATAAGGAAAATCTTTTCCTTTTTTTTTTTTTTCTTTTTGATGTTGTGCACAATGCCTGTATAACAGGTCATATCATAGACTCGCTAAAATAAACTGTGGAATCATAATGACTCTTAATGTGTAGTGATCCAACTGGAAGACCATTGTACATTGAAGGGATCCACATAACATTCACTGTGTAGGCAGAGGTCTGTGCTGTACATGCAGTATGGCTTGTGGGCCACTGTCATGCTGTGTATGTCCCCTGGCCACAGGATAAACTTAGCCCCCTAACTGTTAACAAGAGAGCCTGTTGGCATCAGCTTCTCAGTACCACTGATTATGCCACCTGCAGATCCTTGCCTTTCTGTAAAGTGTAGCAAGAAGTTAGGTGAACATGCTTTTTGTTTGACAGTAGAAACAATGAATAGAACTATTTTCTTTCAAGAGCTCAAAAGACAAAATGAGACCACATTTTCACTGATGGGAGCTGCATGGTATGCTACACCCTGACTAGAGGCCCATTCAATAATGTGCAACTTGGGTTTGTCAGAATCTGAAGGGTTGTAAGATTGTTTACACTATCTTCTCCTTTATAGTGCTAATCTTGTAAATGACATTTTAAGTGACAATGTACAGAGTATGATTGCCATTTTGGCTGGGATCCTTACAATCCAGCACCTCCTGGTGCAAAACATAATGCCACTGAAGTCCGAACGCAAGCAGACATTGTGTAATTCATTAGCTTTGTTAAATTATTTAGAAAAATGTTATGAAGCTCTCATCTTCTTTACATCAGACTGATGCAAAGGAGCTAATCAGCTTTCTACAGTGTCCTTAACCTCATCAGCTATGCCCTTTGATCCCTGATAACACAGAGATGGGAAAAGTTCTACTGCAGTTTCAAAATTATTTGTTGCCTAATGCACCTTGAGCTATGCTGGTATGATATGAAATGCAGGAGAGAGATCTGCAGTTAGGGTATATGACAAATATCCACACCGCTTCTATTTTTCTAAGAAAATGTCTCCATTTTAAGAGAGGCTACAAGCATAAGATCACCATAGGAAGGAAATTATGGTGAACAAACGGGGTTATATTTACCTATCTGAAAAAGAAGCTCAGCTTCGATATCTAATTCTTTTTTTGCAGATTCTCTGCAAAGCTCCAATGCTGATTCTAAATGTTTGAGAGCACGTAACCATTGCAGTGGATCTACTCTTTCAGGTGTACAAGCTACTTTTTCAGCTAATGTGCGTCCTAAGGAAGAAAAAAATAGACATCTTTTACTAAAGGATTTAATACAACACCAAGTTATGCAAAACCAAGTAAGTTCCTCAGAACAAATGCTGTTACATATTTACCGCTACAATCCAATTCTCATTAATATAATCCATTGATATGTATTAATATTCCATAAATATGGAACTATAGTGATGTTTCATTACTTCACAATGCTAATGAGATTTACTTAGGCCATTCAAAAGAAGCTCAGACTAAACAAATCAATCCTTTGACAAATGATCTGAAGGATTGGCACTAAGCCACTTCCTACCTTTGTTTCACCTGACAGTTATAGGCAGAACCTACACCTCTCTGAGCCTTACCAAATTCCCAAATTCGTTTTCTATTAACCAGTTCTACTACCTTCACTTCTGATGCATCACTTTATCTGCTAGTGCATAAATTATGAATGAAAAAGAATGAAAAATGAAAATAATAATGTATTGCATTTTTCTTACCAATTCTCATTTTGACTTGGGCTAGAAGGTTGATATGGGGCAAGTAGATATTTTTTGCAGGTAGGACTAAGCAAGTCAATGTACTGTCCTCTATCTGCTGTTCAATGGATTCTCCACACAAAAAAATCTATAAAGAGAGTACGTTTTGTAAAATCAAGTTACAGACAATAAATTAAATAGTTTGAAGAAGTAAGTGAGGTACTTGTAAGACGTGGAACTCAATTGTTTCTTATAAAAATAAGTACTAGAAAAGGGCCTGATACTCTTGAATTCCTTTATTTCAGTTTGTGATTGTCTTCTTTGCAGAGAAGTTTGGTAGCAAACAAAGAATTTCAATGAACTCTTGATCAGATTTATTAGTGTCAGGCTTTGGTTTCTAAAAGCAAACTTCCTCAGAAAAGGCAGTCTTTAAGAAATAGAACTCCCAAGTAACCTGATCATTAGAAAGAAACTGTCACGTCTTGAAAGAAATCTGACATCCAACAAAAGCCAGAGGCCAGAAAAGAAAAATAACATTGCACATATGGACCAAACTTCTCATTCATGGAAATAAAGTGATGGGATGCATGCTGTAAACTGTTAAGTCTCTTGAAGGTTAGAAAGTTTCACAAGCAGAAGTCTGAGTCTAATGTGATTCATATGATTATTCATTACTTGGGAACAAACGTTCAAATGATTAGACTTCTATATTAGGAAATATGAGGTTAAAAATTTGATCTAACAGCTTTTCTTCACAATCTATATAAAGAACGGGTGGAGATGTGCATATCTACTTTTAGATCACCAAACAGGTAAATTATTAATTACTTCACATTCCTCTCACATATATCATGTCTTTAGATACATTTTTAATTATGTATTTTTTTACATGGAAATGATTTCTTCATAGTGACTGTAACAATCTGTCAATCTAAATAATATGCCACTTTATATAAATTTTCTAAATTCAAATGATTCTAAGTCAAGGTACAAAGCTAAATTCTTAAACTTGGATGCTCAAAAGTTAGGAATTTTATGAGATATACATCTTCCCTGAGGTGCTGAACACCAATGTGTGGGAAAAGTGAGTGTTCCAGATCTCTGAAAAATCAAACTCCCTATTTCTGTTTTTCACATCCGGACATACATTTGCAAGTATTTAATATTTTTTAAACTGTATGAAAATATCAAACTACTTAGAACTATGAATACCCATTATGACTACACCAAAAAAAAAAAAAAAGTTGGTAAAATGAATTACTTCTTTATACTATGTAATCTAGGGAAAATTAGACTTATCAATTAATAGGAATAGCCTTTTTAATAAATTGTTAAAAGAGCTTCCAGAATAGATGAGTTAAAATTGTTGTAAGGATTTGAAAATGCTATGTAAATCATATACTCACTGCTTTAATGGTAATTTCATGTGCCAAAATTAGTAAGTTTAATGGTTCCATTGCAGAAGAACAATATTCTGCATCCCCTACTGTTTGCAATGCTAGTATGTCTGCCAGCAGAAGCATACTTTTCACAAGAGTCAAAGAAGCTGGAGAGAAAATAAATGTATCCTCTTGGAGTAAACTGATGATATCCTGTTTGGACATAGATAACATAAAACAATGTTGTTACTATGTTTGCCATCTGTTTATGAGGACAAATCACAAAAAGTGAAAAAAAAACTATTGTAGAGGCATTATTTCAAACTTATTTAATGCTGGCATCAGCTGTTCTGACTCCACAAAAAAAAAAATGCATCAAAGAAAAGCCAACAGTTTCTCCTTTGTGCTCAAACCTGCAAAAGTTTAATGCCTGCCATGGGACATCTTTCTTGCAGGTCAAGAATAGCAGCTTGCACCATCATTTCAGCCTGAGTCTCAATATCACCAAAGGCTTCCGCCTCTATTATTACTTCTTTTATCACACTTCTGCGTTCAGCCACATAATTTTCTAAAAGAAGAAATACATGATTAGTAAAACTACAATAGAAAAGACTTTACAGTATCTTATTCCATTCTTAGAAAATTATTCTTCCTACTATTATATTAGAAAACCACTAGAAAGTTACAGGAAATCTGACAATACAGATTCCACATTATCATTTCACCAATTCTGTGCCAAATGTGCTCTCAGAAGAAAGAAAAACTAAAGAATGTTTAAGTTGTACATTCTTTAAATTCATCCAAATGCATTATTTGTATGTTAGCCACCAGCATAATTAATTAGATTTTTCAGAGCAAATGTCACATTCAAAAATCTGATCTTAGCATTGCAAAATAGCAACAGCCTTTACAGGAATTATCCAGAAGAGATTCATAGAAAAGTTTGGCTACTGACCTAGACTGTGATTTTGATACTTGAGTGAGTTTCAGAGTTTATGTTGTTTATAGAACTAAGTAGGAAGAACATTTTTTTCTATCATCAAACTTCAATAAATGTACTTTGTAGTATCTCACTTAAATCCTTAGAAGTAAAATAATCGGGAACATAATGTTTTCATTTATAGGTGATATAAAAAGTGAAAAAAGAAAACTTTTACATTTTTAAAACTAGTGGTATGTTGCAAGTGTGTTTTGTTTTGCTTTGTTTTGTTGTTGTTTTTTTTTAAACAAGCATATCTATTTAATTTAATTACACTGATTACATTTGAAACTTTTTACTGCACAAATGATTGTCAAAAGATTATGACCATTAAACATTAATGTAATGTTTTGTTTTTATATGCTCTAGGGAGAGATTATACTCAGAAATACATCTTCCTTACTGCATTGAATGAATCTAATGCAAATAATTGCACAGTAATCAATGTTAACTTTTTTATTTATGAATAAGAATTTACTCTGCCCGTTATACTCCAAAAGCCTAAACCAAAAAAGGGTAATACCTTCCATATAACCAATGCCATGTATCTGTGTTACTAGTGCAGTCACTAACATTTTACGACACCTTAGCCACAGATGCATATTCATATGATCTTGTGCAATTGTACTGTGAGGCAGTTGACCATCTTCAGCACAAAAATCCTAATAATTTCCAAAAGCAAGAGAAACGTTACTTTGGGAGTCAACTACTTCAATACATACAAAGCAACAGGATAGTATTCAGTCTAAAATAAATGAAGTTAGTACAAATATATTACAAATAATAAGATAATCATAACAACATACTTATTTGAATGGTAGATATGTTGTGGGTTCTTTTTGTTTGTTTGCTTGTTTGTTTGTTTTTATGAGAGGCCCATTTATTATTTAACTTAAAATCTATAGAAAATTTGAAACATGATCAAATTAAACCAGCTTTAATGGGAGAGTCCATTAATATATCTATATATTATATGTACATGAAAAACACAAGATAAGCTGAAGCACCATATGATGAACAGCTCATGGAGAATAATTCTAAGAGTTTGGACTTCATCTCAAACAGGAACATTGCTCAAAACTCTAAGGAACAGAATGGTCCACTGTGGTTGTAGATCAGGGTCAATATCAAGTTCTGTTAACCTAAACAGAGATTAGAAACAAATTTCTAGGTTTTGTTCTCTTGTTCCTGGTTTTTCTAGTAATTAGAAACAAATAGTGATGTAATATAGTACTGGGAGTACTGATATATGACATGAAGCATGTCATACATCATTTTCTCCCCAGTTTAATGGCAACCATGTAATACAGATGA
Source organism: Cygnus olor (assembly GCF_009769625.2). Lineage (NCBI taxonomy): Eukaryota > Metazoa > Chordata > Aves > Anseriformes > Anatidae > Cygnus > Cygnus olor. The sequence continues at coordinate 47,098,789 of NC_049169.1, forward strand.
CTGCTATGTTCTAACTTTCTGAAAGTCTCTTAACAGTACAAGACTTCATATACTAAAACAGTCATGTAATTCGTATTTCCACACATACAAAACACTTCCTTACATTCTTTTTTTCTTGAAAATGCATTGGTTTCATCCTAAAAATGTCTGCGTCTTGAAGAAGTCGAATTGCAGTGAAAGCCAAAGCAACACTGTGATACAGAACAGTATTATTAAAACAGTGATAATTATACTCACTATTATATGCTTCCATTATAACAGATACGTCACATCTGACTATATCAGAGATGTCTATAAGCAGCTATCAATTTTTGCTTCATTATAATAACTTGCACTAAGAGCATATTCTGAATTTGTAGGCATTGCAGTACAAAAGTGAGAAAACAGCAGTAAGAGAAATGGTTTTGCCAGACATAACGTGATACTAATGGGTAAGCCAAGAAATACAATCTTCTGTTGAAGCAATCAAAGCAGAACTCCACTCTAAGTTTCAGTTACATATGTCTTTCTTCAGGAATGGGCTTTTAGAAATTAAAAGATGTAAAAATACTGAAAATGACAAAACACATTGGGAGAGTTCAGTATGTATGGAGAGCTACAAAAACACTTTCCTCCTTAAATCCTTTCCAGACTACATGTTATTCATTCTGTTAAATCCCCATGACCAAATAATCACAGGATTTTAGTAAACACCATCAATCAAAACTTGAACCAGGTGCCATCCTGGCATAACCTTGCCAGTAAGCAATCACATGATATTGAGTCTCCTCCCCCGCCCCAGCCCCATCACAAATCCTTTTCTGGACTTCACTCCAAACAGCATCTAGAATGATACAGACACTATTAGGACTGGTGGAGCAATCAGCTGAACACCACGTTTCCAAAAATTGTGACTTGGGATTCCAAAATATTGTCAGATTTCTTAAAATATTAATTACTATGCTTTTTTTTTTTTTCCTTTTTCTTTTTCATGCTTTCTTTTTAAAGTTTTCAGAAACACTGTTCAATTTCCATGACATCTACAAAAATGGATGGCTATAACAGTAGACTTGGTGAACAAAAGTATTTTCAGACAGTTGCAAAACCAAAAAAATTCTGAGAAGATTTTTTTAACAGGATTTGTTGCCCAAAGAACATGCTGGTCCAAATATTCTGAGAAGTGGAAAAAAATAAAATAAGTGTCTCACGGTATTAGTTTTCCATCTCTAATTGTACATTTTCCCCTACATTCGTAAATATCTACTTTCCCAGCTCTTCACTAAAACATTTTTAGTTTGTTCACTTTGAAGTACTACTTTTTCTTTACCCACTGAAACATATTTGATATAACATATTTGCATAATGATGCAAAAGTACTTGAGAGTATCCCTAGCTCACCTCAGAGATTTTTCAGCAAGTTAATCGTATAACCAAAATTCAAATTATCTTGAAGACTTTTTAAATAGAGAGGTTTTACATACAGAGATTCTCTTTACAGAGAGACTGGCTGCTATGAAGCAAATGAAATAATAATTTATGAATGCCTTAAGGCCTTCTTACACTGCCAGACTAGTGTAAAGAGCTTTTAATGCAAGATGGATTCAGGCTCTGTTTGAACATACCACTTTTGAGAAGTGCTAGATTAATTGTTTTAAAGGCCAAGTTCTTGATTCATTCACAAAGAAGTAAGAACAAGAGTTTCACTACTCTGAAATTATTCACATTATTCTGGCAACTTACATCTGACATCTGATGAATAACCTCCAGAGATAAAAGGGTAGTTAAAGTCCTTCTGCCATTTCTGATTCTATCCTGCTTGTTGTTTTTGTGATGCAGAACTGGATGGATTACATCAATTCAGTACAAATAGACCCCAAAGTAACAGTGAGAACCAAAATTGTTAATATCTTGCCTTTCAGCTCTCAGAATTCAATACTTATGAATCTCCTTCATCATCCGTTTACCTCAGTTTTATTCAACAAAGTGAAACTAGAATAAATCAATGTTGAATTTGATGACAACCTTCTCTCTAACAAAGGAAAAGATGAAACAAAATTTGCTTATAAGAGCAAAACAGACACTAAGGATATTGCAATGAAATATCCCAAATGCTTTTCTTTCTTTTTATTAAGATGAGTTTTCCCCTGAAACTAGGCATCAAAGTTAAAATTACAGCAAAATCTGACATTTTTCAAAATGCTGTTTGAGATGCTGTGGCTAACGTTTCTCAAATAAAATGAAGAAAGTGCAGCACCCAAGAGTATATACAGGTTTTTAAGAAATACTAACCTAACTTTCTGGGCACTGCAACCTCCAGTTAACTGTGTCGTCAACATTTATCAATTCTGAAAATTAGGCCATTTTTATCTACATGCTTATCTATAAATTTCACCATTAAAATGTAGACCACAAGCCCAAGAGTTCATATATGTATTGTTTTAAGCAGTCATTTACACACATAAGCAGATGAGTACATATTTAGGTAATTAGAAACCTCATATACTTAGGGGAGACACTGTGCAGATATTCTCCTCGAAATCAGTGTAATTATTCCTATAAATAAAGTTATTCTGAGGTATTAATTTTTTTTACAAGACAGAGGCTATAATGTAGAAGTTTCCCTTGATGAAATTTTTGTGGCCCTCTTTTGCTGTCAACAAGAGTGATGTGTCTATATATTTCCCTTGACAAAATACACATCGTTTTATCAGCCGAATCAGAAAGTGGCAAGATGATCAAAATAGGAAAGTGCAGCTGACTATAACAATTTCACCACTAAGTCACTTTGCCAAAGGAAAAAAAATGATGAATTTCTGTAATATCATGCAAAGTTTGATTTCTAGGCTGGCAGGCAGGAAACATTCAGCTGTCCGAAGGAATGTTTCATTTGTATCTGAGGTAGATAGATCAGCAGTTTCCATGGAAGGCAGTGCAATAAAATTGTGAAATTGGGGGGGGGGGGATTTGTTTTGTCTGTGGGCTGTTTTTTTTGTTTGTTTGTTTGTTTTTTTCTGTATTCTGAGCACTATCAATATATATGGCCCATTAAACACCCATCAAAATTTGTGAGTCCCAAAAAATGATACTCTAAATTATTCAAATCCATTGGAACTCTTGATAATGTAGAAAAGGTTCTTCAATTTGAGACAAGTTATAAACCTAGAGAGAAACTACACTCTAGAATACAACTACATGTCAAAATGAAGGGTCTTGCACTGAAAATGGTTTGCATACTGGAATGAGTTTAGCAGGGTGAATGAGTTTGGGTTGAGACTCTACTAACACAGATTTTACTAACCCTAGTATCAAGCTAACATGGGCTTATTCACATGATGTTGCATAAAATTCTGTGTACTGGTCCTTAGTTGATAATATGAAAATTGTATAAAATCCACACGGTTCTTAAAACACGATGAGACCACTGTCCAGGGATTTGTTGTTTTCTCTTTTTCAATTTTCTCAAATTTATGGCAAACTAATCTAATTTGAAAAGCACTGAATAGATAAATATTTCATGATAAGAAATGTCTATGAATAGCCTAATAGTTCTTACTTCCCATCTTCACGGATAACCTTACTAGCCTTGATATGAATTATTATAGTCCAGATACATGAACTTTTGGGAAACTTCTAGATTTTAAAATAATATAAGGAAAAACAAGGTGAAGGATCATGGTGCAGTACTCTTTCATTGTTTTCCATGCAGTATTCTATCCAGCATTGTGATGTTCCTGTCCTTATTAATTCTTTTTTTTAATTGCGGTAGCATAGCAGCAAAAAAGGGACTGTGCTATTTAAAGGCTATCTGATTTGGAGCTTTGTTTATTTGCCTAGGATAGTTGGGAGAAGGAAAACAGTTTGCCTTTGATGTAGCAGAAAACATTTATTTTTCAACATCTGTAAATTGTTAATATATGTCTGTGTGCCCCATGTATTCAAAGAACAGCACAACTGTAGTTTCTTGGAGTTCTCCAAAATAAATGAGAACCTCAAAAAAATCGCAGAATTTCAAAATGGTAATTTGGAGAAAATATCTGGTAGACCATGTAAATACCTACCAATACAATTAATACCTGAAGGTTACATCAATGATTTTTAATCAATTTATTATCAAGTATAATGTTAACATTTTAATATTTTAATCTGACAGCAATAACTATATAAAGAGGAAATGTTCTTTTAGGACAGTAATGTAGAGCTTTTCAGAAGGAAGTAGAATTCAGTAATTAAGAGATATCAAGCTCAGTGGCCTGCTAAACACTTTAAAATTATAAAAAATGCATGACCTAACAGATCCAGACTTTAACAAAAACAGTAAACACTGCAAATTTTTATTTGATTTTTTATAAAACTATATCACAAAAACACTGCACAGTGAAATCACAGGCCAATAACTCATGACCTTTTAAAAAGTAAGATAAAGCAATAATAAAAAATGAAACACCAGGATAACTTAACATTTGTGGATACTTTAATGGGCTTATTATGTTTTGTTGCTAAGATTTAGAATATTTATGTAACTTTGTAGACATAAAGGATTCAAAGATATTGCTAGATTTATTTTTTAATTTACCATAGTCAAGGCTGTACAACATAAGGTTGTTCATAATTTTACTTACCTGAATGCTGCTTGATGCCGTTGTTGAGAAATAGCAGCAAGCTGAAGTTTGGCCTCAATAAGAGCCTCTATATCTTCAACAGAACACTGGGATATCTCCTCATCATATTTGTCTTGTATGTTCTGCACAAGATGGTTAAGACTTTCTTCAGCTTCTGTCAGTAAAATTCCCTAGAGAAAAATACAGCATTGAAAATTGAACAGGAGAGAGAAGGAAAGAGAGAGAAAAAAGGTATTCTATTCCATTATAACCTACTACCACTACATCCTGGAACAAACCAACTTTAATACAATGTACCTTTTCTTTAAGTAACTGGGGTTTATAATTTTGATTTTGCACGTTTACAGATTCAGTGTGCTGAAACTAGGAACATCTTAACTGTGCTTGTACTATTTATGTTCAACTACACCGTATATCATAAGAAAATATTTTATGGGCTCGATAATTTTTCATTCCTATCATTATCTTACAGCTATACTTGATAATTTTATACTGTACTTTTATAATTTTATACAATAAAATACAATATTGAAATACAATATTAAAGAGGTTGCAAGAAGTATTACATTCTTTTCTATCTGTACTCTGACAGATCTTTGAGAGTAGTATATATCCTGAAATTTCAACTGTAATTTACACTCGTTCTGACAAACAAATCTGTAAGAAACTGTGAAAGCCAAGTCTAAAACAAAGTTAACTTTATGTAAAAGCTCAGTTATGGAAATTTCAGCAGAATTCAGAAAGAATTCAAAAGTTTGTATCATCCAATATCTTTCTTTTGCCAGTTTGCTCAGTGAGTTCTGAGTTCTATTGTAAAAAAATAAAAAAATAAAAATAAAAACAAATAAATGGAGTGGTTGAACAAAAATCAAAAGTGTAAGAAATATATTATGCCCCTTAGATAAGCGTGATTCAAATTAATTTAACATTTCTATTGTATTTATTCTGAAGATGCTATTTTCAAGCTACATCAAAACTTTTAAGGTTTCTAGTCCATGGTATGTAGCAATTGCCATTCAAAACCATTCACCATTTCACCAGATGTATTTCATACAGTATTCAGTTTGTTACAATGGCCAAAAGTAAATACTTCTGAAGTGGAAGGCCTCTCTGACAGAAGAATATGTCAGCCCTCAGTTTTTGGCTTTTCATTATATGAAACTGACAAGCATGAAGTTTACAATTTATGAACAAACAAACTGACTAACTAAGAACCTGTGGTATTTTTCTCCAAAATAAATTAAAAGAGAGAGCAGGATGAAAAATTTGAGACATTTCACATATGGTAGAGAATTCATTTCCATTTGTTTGTAGAGTATACTGTCCCATCAAAGTGTCTGATGTTCTACAACAGCCACCTCTGAAAGATGATTTTATCCTTGAAATCCCATTCAGTCTCTATTCTTGTTGCTGAAACAGTCATACTAAAATCTGATTGTGACAATATGGACATTTATACAGAATAAACTAGCCTGTAACCACTACACGTATTTGAAAAAGTACACTGAACCACAAAGACTTCATGTGTGGTAATAAGATTAGAATCAAATTAGAAACAGAAAATTCTAGTCCCCTCATTCATGTCATTTTACCGTCATAATTTCTGTTACATTGAAAACATTAGCAAAGTTTTTGGAACAATCTGAAGTTTTTAAAGCTTTTTTTCCTAAAAAAACAAAATTACCTTCAGCATGGCCATATTTAATTTATCTTTACAGTCGACGAGCTGCACCATTGTGCTTCTTTGTTCCTGTTGTCTTGAATTCTTATCAGCATTAACTGTCAAATGCATTTCAAATGAAATTTCAGATAACAGAAGCAGAATCAAAGCATTTTCAGAAATTTGAAGAATATGCCCTTTTTTCTCTATTTCAATATCAAAATAAGTCAGCAAAACTGGAACGCAGATGTAGTAATATTAGCTATATTGGCTAAAATGCCTGTAAAAATCTTAATGTTTAATATTTCAAAAAAAAGACTGATATGTTCAGCAACATCTAATATGAATATTTTTAAAAATATGACAGTTTAATGCATATGCAGTTATTAAAAGTGAAAAAAAACTATGCTTGAAAGGTTGCAGAATACATCCACTTTTCCACCATCCTTATAATTACCTTTTACATTTGAGGCTGTAACTCCACTTGGCTCGTTATCGGCAGAATAGATGTGTTTTTCCACTTTTTCAGGTATAGTATTTATTGTGGCAGATAGGCAAATGATGAAATGCATTTTGGCTAAGGTTAATTTATTCATAATTTGTTGGTTGCACAGTGGCAGCATTGTTAAAGACAGACTCCAATTAAATATGTCTTCCAGTACCTACAAGAAAGTTAATAATTGGGACTATTTGAAATGACATATCTTACACTTTTCTTTGTTCAGGGCACATTCTGCTTCTATGTTTATCAACAGTTAATATGAGTAATATTAGTAATATGATCTTAGTCATTATAGATTAGTTGATGTTTTCCTTCCCAAACTTAATTCACCCCCTAGCAGCACTTGCTACAGCTTCAATGATCCATTTTCCCATAGAAGGTGCATCTATTCTTCTATGTGAGTTCTTGTTTTCTACATTGTTCATAGCGCTCTTTTAGATAGGGTAAAGCAAAAAATATGGAGGTAAATGTGCAGTTCATAAATTGTAACTCAAAGCAAACTCTGTTGCTACAGTTGACCCTAAGTAGAAAGATGAGGCAAGGAAAAAAAAATGTTATTCATTACAACATCCTTCCTTTATCTTGAGTTTACCATTCTCACTTTAGATTAATAAATTTAGAAGCTGAAAGTCTATACAGCTTTGCAAAATCGTGAGGGGACAAATAAGAACTCCATACAGAATGTGAAGTGTTCAAATCAAAAGTTCGAAATAAAGCACAACTTCACAAAATAAATCTGAAACAAGTGAAATCAAAAGCTGTCAAAATAGACATCTCATTTCTGTCTTCTAATATCAACTGTTGTAGGAGATACAACCATACTGTAAATAAAAGGGATGAAAGTGGAAGGGAAAAGTGTTTTGATTTTTTTTCTACTTCAGCAGTTTGTCTTTACGGTACAGCTTCTTTTCCTCATTCTGCTAACATTTACCTCTACGGGCTCAATGGATCTGTGACAAACAAGTGAAAGCAAACAATTAAAATGAAAAACAAAAACAAAATCTGGATGAACATGTAATTTTAATTACAAAGAGAAATGACTATTGATTAACTGGTTTACAGATTCACCTCCTTTCTTTTTTTTTTTCTTTCCTTTTTTTTTTTTTTTTTTTTCAAAAAAGAGAATTAGAACAAACCTACAAAGACAGCTCTGATAGAAATTAAAAGGCCAGATGACTGATGCTCTTGGTATTTTAGCAGGGTGAAAAACAGAACCTACATATCATGATGAAACATCAATAATTCTACCAGTATGCTTTGCAAAGACAAGGCACAGATTTGTACAAATACCATTCCCATCTGAAAAATGGCGATAATGAAAGTTGCCTCTCCCTTAAGAGGTCAGTCATAAAAATTAAAATTTATGAAATGGTAAACTGTTGAGGATAATGTTTTCTATTTACTGCTTTTTGCTAATAAGATTTATTTTTTGAACCAAATAATCTCTAACTGATGCCAGTGAAATAAACCTTTATGTATAGCATACAAATTTTAGTATATTCAGATTATTTTTTTACCTGTAAATTTGTAACAGTCAAGAGAGATTTTGAGGAGTCAAATCTCTGTAAGGCCTGTAAAAATGGACAAAATATATTAAAAAAAAAAAAAGATGTGCTTAATATGAGTATAAAATAAGCAAGTTAGCAGAGCAGTAGAAAAGCATAGTGCATTTCCAACAATACTTTGAGGGCTCTGAAAATACCAACAATTACTTGGCATCTATGGGCTTTACATTTCTGAACAATAACCTGAGACCCAGATCTATCCCTGCAACTCCTATGCCATTCACCAGGACTCTTTAATGTGAATCAAGCTAAGAAAAAGGCAGAGGAGTTAACCAAAAAAAATCCTCTTCCAAATTCTAGGAACTCTACAGCCACCAACCACCAGTTGTGTTTCATGTTCTTTACATTTCTGAGTCCCAAACCTAACGCCAGACTTAGCATGTGCCTCCACTGCTATTCAGCAGCACACAGAACTGTGAATGGAATGAAAGAAAGAACTACAGGTCAAAATGAACTTGACACTTCAATGTTCCCTCGAGGACTATAAAAACAACAGATATTCTTTGGGTTATATGTGCTTCAATTTTCTGAACCCTAACCCTAATTCCAATCCCTGCTCAAAAACCCTTTACCTTTTCACCAGGAGACAAACCTGTCTACTGAGGGGAAAGAAAAGGTAGAGTTAAAGATCATTTCCAGCCTTCATCCTAACTGAGAGCTCTACACATAACTGTCAGTGGTGTTCTATTTTTTATTAATTCTTTTATTAACTCCAATGACAGATGTAACCCTATACCATCCCTGTCATTCCCTGGAAAGTGGGTCCTTCTCATTCTGAGAGCTGTACAAAAGTCCAGCAAGCACTTATCTTCTATTTGTGTCACACCATAGCCAAAGTCCAAATGGTGAACCTTGTCTGCTGTTTACCTAAACACTCATCTGTGAACCCCATTAGGTGGGGTTCATTAAGTCAGGTGACAAAATTGACCAGACCTCACCCTAACTCTATGAGCTCTTCACACAATACTCAAATTAAGAAAAAGACTTAAAGATGTATTTTAACCTCACTAGCATCAGTAAGGATTAAATGTATTCCTTACTGTAGCCATGAAGAGAGAGATTGTAGAATCACAGTGAGGATGCTAACTCATTAAGGCTCAACTTTGTGAAAACGTAATGAAGCTTGTATTATAAGGAAAAGCATTAGACTTCAGGTTTTTATCTTCCCCTGAAGTAAGTAAGAAAGTGACACTGGTGAGTTAAAAACATCAGACTGTTTGCTAAATATTTTCATTTTACTTTTTAATATATTCATTTTTAATATATTTTTTAATATTTTACATTTTAATATTTTACTTTTGTAACATTTAGGATTTTTTTAAGAATGTGTAATGACTTGCAGATTTGGAGTATTTGCAGTTTCATGAAGAGAACTGAGTGTTATGGTTCAGTCAAATTATACTTTATTGGTGTTTACCTTCATTTGTTCAGTTTTTCTGTACCCTGACGGTATTTTCCATGGAATTCTTTCTCCACAGTTAAGCAAAGACAGTTCATGAAAGGCCTCCGTAAAAAATCCTATATCTGTAAGTACTTTGATCTGTGAAAAAATAACAGAGGCTTTGGTTTAAAACAAACAAACAAACAACAAGAACAAAAACAGTTATTCTTTTTGCCCAAAATACAGTATATTTAAAGGTAATTTTCAAGTAGATTTGGCTACTGGAAAAGTACATGGATGGAGAATGTTCTTCAGTGGAAAGAAATTTTTACATCTTTTACTAAGTAAGTGAAATCTCAAAGATGGGTCTTTAAACAAATGAGGAGGGTAAAAGAACAACCCACCACATTCTTCAGAAACATGCTCCTGACAGAGGAAAAGATCTTAATTCATCTGGTTAGAACTTTGAGTGACAGTCCAAGATCAGCCCCTTATCAAAATCAGTTTCACAGATGTTGCTCGTCTTAGTCTCATAGCACTCAGCTGTTCTTCCTAATCCATATCAGCATTTCCTGAAAATATCTAAAACCAGTAACACTTCAACTCTTCCTACAAGTTAGATTCTTTTGGAAAAGAAAACAAAAAGGGATTATAAAAAATAAGAAAAAAAAAGTGAAAACACTAGTGCAATGATAAAAGTCTGTTCCAGAAGTCTGACAACATGGTTTCACCAGGATACTGACAACAGGTCTGGAAGTGAGCATTATGAACGAATAAATTATTTATGTTTTGCACTTAGGTAAACATTTAAAAGAACAGTGGAAGAAGATAAAAAATATCAAGTAATGAGTATGGATCTAAGGTGGAAAAATCTTTAATGATCATATCTTTAATGTTAATATCTGTTAAACGGAAAGTAGAAAAAAATGATGGAAGTATTTAACAGTCACTGTAAAACACCAGCAATAAAACTGTCGAAATAATTCTACATCCTACAAAAATTAAGAATATAAATATTTGCAGTTAGAAAGTTGTCCTATTCTGCAATCTATTTTGCTAAGAAACACTAAGGATCAGCTGAATTTTAAAGCAATGCTTTTCACAATAGTGATATATGAAGAAATATTAAATCAACTGCATTTAACAAAGAAGTGAAACATTTATTTCAAATAAAATGTGCAGTGATAAAAAGAAAGGGTCTTTGATTACCTTGAAGATTCTTCCTTCAATACATTTAGCTGGGTCCTTACAAATCTCAGAAACAAAGTATTGGTGTAATGTGAACAATGGTAAAATCTGTAGGAAAATATTAGGTCATCTACTTATAAATGGCATAAAGCTTACAATTATAGAAACGTACTTTGCAATTATAGATCACAAATACATTGGTAATAAAGGAATACTGCTTTCACTGCCACGTCAGAATTAACACCACTATTTCTCTTACGCTCTATGATGGATGAACCTTTTATGAAGTTCTTCAGCTGACTAAAGCTAACCCCTAATTCTTTAGTACTATCTTACATGAGATACAAAAAGTAGAATGCAAAGTTTCTCCAAAATTATTCTCTTGGTTCAAGTTTGTGTGTTTTTTTGGTTTGGTTGTTTGGCTGTTTTTTTTACTGTACTGTTGGTAAGTAAGAGTGTAAAGATATTGATAACAGGGGTTTCTAAAACTGCCTGCATTTTGATGCCATAACTTTTTCTGTATAAGTAACAAAACAATAGAATGTTGTGAGCTTTAGAAAACAAACACAATGAAGTATAGTAATTGTCTAAGTGAAATGATACCAGTTGTAAAATAAACTCGATGTTGATGAGACTTATTGACAAATTCATTTACTTTCATTTCAAATTGAATACTTTTGTAGGGACAACATGAATGTTAAAAATAAATAAATCAAACTTTCTATCAAACACACACTGTATTTATTATTATTGAAGACTTCAGAAAAAGCAGATTATTTCCTAACAGATATATTTGTTTATTCAAACTGAAAGAGCTTCCAAATTTTAATTATTGTTCAGCTTTTACATTTTTCTTCACTTTATAATGTCCCTGAGCTTGGAAAACGCTAACAGCACTGTTACTTTCTTTGTCAAATGCACTTTCAGTTCTTCATAAAGTAGCTTCAGAATTTGGATTACAAAAGCTTCAGGCAAATATTTTAATTGTACCCAAACAGTTCCAAATGCAATTTGAAGTGCTTCTACAAAATGAGTCTCTGAAATCTTTTTTTTTTTTTTTAATAAAACTTTAATCCTGACGTATTTTGATTTGTGTTGAATCTTCTTAGTGCCCACCATCCAAAACGTTCATACACATTAAACATTCAGTGGAAATGAAACTCTCATTCTGCTGAAACTGTTGTTGCTTTCACCATGATCTATGGCCCAGATCTATATTCTGCTACTGCAAGTGCAAAAGGAATCAAAAATGTGCATGCCATGTGAAGCAAGCAGTCAAATTAAATGTCCCTGCCTCCAGGTAGCTGTCTGCTCCTTGATCTCACTTGATCTCCCATAGTGAGGGCAGTTAGCCAGAACTTAATAACAAAGTGAACTCCGGTAAAGCAGGATGGAAAGAAGCAACAACCAGAGATAAAACAGACATTTAGCCTGAAGTTCCAGAAGAAATCAATCAGACGAATGGCTTACTGACCAAAAAAAAAAAAAAAAGAAAAGAAAAGGAGTAACAACTTGCTGCATCCTCCTCTCTAACCTCTCTCCTATCTTCACCCCCTAATCTTACTCTTTTGCTGCCAGCCACATGATCTTCTCCCCTCCCTTGCACTGTCTCTGCCACTTGCAGGACCTTTGCCTAAGTGATTTCTTCTCATTAAAGCAGCAGAAAACTACCTCTTCTGCTGGGAAATTTTGTGTCGAGCCAGGAGTTGATTTATAGAGGTATCAAATAATTACCTGATATGATGTAAGAAAATTAGTTGGAGCATACAGGTGCAAACAGGAACAGATGTAGAATTGCACCTTTTCAGTACTAGTAAGTATTTCAATCTATTTATTCCAATGTATGCATCTTTGAAAGAAGTTGGATTAAACTGGAAGTGGCCAGTCATTAAATGGAAGCAATGGCCACATGATCAATGTAAGAGGGCAACTGTGAAAACAGTCCATACTGAGTAATAAGAGAATGTGAGCAAGTTGCCACAGAACCTAACCATACAGGTATTTTACTAGAGCTTCCATGGTTTGTCATAAATATATCCAATACAATAATGTAATAATTGCAATATCATAAACTAATACTTACTATTAAATTGTGTTTTGCACAGTGTAGTTCGAACATAAGGAAATTCAGACTTGCAACTACAGTAGAGACATCAGCTCTGTAGCGATCAGAGAACAAATCTATTCCAGGAATGAGCATATTCATTTCATATTGTGCAAAGTCACAATCAGATGTAGGGTGTGGAAGAGAAGCTCTAAACAGGGTCTGAAAATAATAACAATGAATTACATGTAAAAAGAAGTATAGGCATTTAAGAAACACTAAAGACCTCTGACTCTTTAGACTTATAAATGACTTATAAATGAAACTCAGCCAATGCCAAAGTATCCAGCTGTTTCAGGACAACACATGAAAAATACTTTTACTGAAATGATTGCTGCTTTATGTGTGAACTTTATGGTGAAAAAAAAAAAAAGGGCTGTAACTAGTCTATGGACAGCATTTCATGGGACTGCAAAAGTAAGAAACTGATCTAGGTGCAGAAAAATAATCACAAATCAACCAGTACTCCCCAGGTAATGAGAAATCTTCCTAAGAGGCCAATGGCATTTCTCTCAGATTCCAAGTCAAAGCATTCCAAATAAATCTCTGGAAGCACTGGAAAAAAAAACTAATAAATCGCTAGGGGTTCTTACAAAGACTTCTTAGATAATTCTTAGGAAAAGCCTCTGATCAGCACACAGAAGGAATTTAATAATTTAATTAATTATCTCCATAGTCAAGGAAAATGCAGATGAAAAATGCATCGAGATGGCTTTGGGGAAATATTCAAACATCTCTTTACCAGTCCAAGGATGGGTAAAGATATTTCATGGGAAATGTTTTCCATCAGATGAAAAATCTTTTTTTATTATTATTTTTTATTTTATTTTTTATTTTATTTTTTTCCATAAGCTAAGAGCACTAGTTTGATTTTACTAATCCTTAAATACTTGCTGAGTAATCACCTCAACCATCACTTCTGGGAGAGACTTCTGGCCTCTTTAAAGCCAATTAGAGGCTAGTTCAGCCTTTAACAGATTGCATTCAAAGTCATTCTGAGTACAGTGTATTTCAAACTGTACATACAAGGAAATTTCATCTAAAATGCCTAACCTAAGTGAAGCATGTACTGTTATCCTCCTGAATAAATAAATACCCTGTATAATGTAAAAATTGTAGGCAGCAAGCTACACCTTGCCACTACTTCTCTGCCATGTAATCTGACCATAACATACTAACAAAAGCTAGTTCAGCCTTTAACTAGGTCAGCTAGTGCATCTTCAGTGATATAACTTAAAATTGATGTGAACTTTAAGGAAGGAACTTAAATATTCCTCCCTTATAAAGGGAGGAAAACTAACATTGTCTATTGTCTTCCTATTGTCTATATGAAGGATATTCCTTCCCAATTGTGTTTATCATGTCATAATTAGCAATGATATGCTAGACATACTCAGATCTGAGATGTTAACAAGCCTAAAGTCAACAAGAGAGGTGGAATTTAAATAAGGTTATAAAAGAGCTTTCCAAATCAAGGAACAAATTATGGGCTTGAACTTGGCAAGGTTCAGTGACAGTAATTGATTACATTTTTCAAGACTCTCACCCTGCAAGGTGCTCCTATCCCAATTAATATCAGGCCCTCTTCAGTCAAGTCACAATTATTTCTACCATTATACAGCTGCAACAAACTGTTACTACTATTTCTGTCAAAAGGAGGAATCAAAACTGTTCAGGTTTGTACCACCTGCAATTAGAGAGCTAGAAGCTAATCAAAATTCTCCTTTACCTCTGTTTCTTCAACTTGTTCTCCCTTTGCTGAAATTAACAAGGTTTTAAATGCAGCCAAACAGGTCAAACAGTCACAATCATGGCTGGCACAAGATATTAGAAAGTGGCATTGGTTTGTTTTGGAAGTCAACTAGCCTCCTATTGCTGCATTGGGATGAGTTAGCATTGACCCCAGTGGAGTCTAACTGACAGAATACTTGTGGTTCTTTTTCCATTATCACATTTGGTACTGATATCTTAAAACTTCCTTTTAGAAGTAAACTGAAACTCTTCTTTTTCCTCCAGTTTGTTTCTGAAAGTTTTCAAATTTAATTTTAATAAGCTTATTTTCACTGTAAATTAAAATAAATAATTTTGACTACCCTCTATTTTAGAGCAAACTTCCTATGCAATTGATATTTTAGTAATATAATACTTTCAATGCTAAACAAAATACCAAAAAAATCTTTTTCTAAAGAGTCTGTTCTCCTGATTGAAAATTTCTGACAATCTGTGAAGGCTTTGTACAGATCAATGACAGCATCCTTCTATTGTTGATGCCATCCACCTCTTCCTGAGCAGAACACTTCAAGAGAAGAAAAATATATTTGGCTGCCAAATGTTTTAGTCATCTTCACGTTTCGGTATTTCATTATTTC
This sequence comes from Cygnus olor, assembly GCF_009769625.2. Lineage (NCBI taxonomy): Eukaryota > Metazoa > Chordata > Aves > Anseriformes > Anatidae > Cygnus > Cygnus olor. The sequence goes on from NC_049169.1 coordinate 47,114,156, forward strand.
TCAGAGACTCACTTCTCATTGAAGTGATAATTTTTAGGCTTTAGTACAGGAATAATGTTAAAAAACAGAATAAATACATCTAATCTAATGTGCATAAATTGTCAACTACCTCTGATCTCCAGGTTTCCATCAGTCAATCAAAGTGAGAAAAGAAATATTTTAATAGAGGGTTACTGAGATTTAAATATTAGAAGCAATTTGTCATTTGTGAATTCTAACTGAAATTGTACTTACCTTAAAGAGTATAGCAGAAAAATAGCAGTGTTTAGTTCTTAATCTCATATTCGATGTTGTTATATACCTAAAGTACAACAAATTGTAAAAAAATATGAACGTGTCCATCAATATAAATTATTCAAACTTTTTTATCTCATATAATAATGATACTAACACAGTCTAGATGTTTTCCACATTGGAAACCAGCTGCCTGCTTTGTAGACAGGTGTTCTGCCACGTCATTCAAAGAATCATTTGACCTAAGGCATACCTAGACAAAGGGAGTTGTCTAGATTCCCTCTGAAGTTAAGGGAGACAAACAGGCAATTTAAGACCGAAAATAATCTCACCCAAAACTAGAAAGATAAAGCAGGTCTAGCAACTCAAAATGTGTTTCTTTCCATAAAGCCTAATGTATCCAGCACATGGACTTTCACATGGTAGCTGTCTACCTAGATTAAACGAATCTGACAAACTACCTCACCAGAGCTACTACCATCATGGTATTAGGATATTCCTCTGATCTATAATATTCAAAATCTTTAATAAAACTTCAGTCCTTTAATCTGCATCTTACAGTCTGAGAATAAGTTGCTCTAGAAACAACGACTCAAGGGAAGGTTGTCTAACAGCCCAAGTTAGGTCTGAGTAAAAAAGATCTGCTTGAGGGAGGAGCTGAGAGGATTGCTTCCTCCAGATCCCTACCAGGAGTTGGAATGGACATAACAGTAATAAAGGCACAGTGCAGCAAATATGTGCCAGAAGCACGTTTAAAAGTAGCTAAGGATTGGGTCCTGCCTAACTGAACCCTAGGTTGCACCATAGCTCAGAATGAGAAGAGCACAAATGTGGTTTAGAATCAACTTGAACTCACTCCTTTTCCTCTTGAGGGCTAATACTGAGCTGCATAACGCCATTTCATGCTGTAATACCCATGTTAATGCTTTCAAAGGTACCTCAGTTTACAGATATTTTACAGTGTTATTAATAGGCCCTGTTTGCCAGCTAATATAGTTTACTCAGATGAAGCTCTGCCTTTTCATGATATAATGCTTCTAAGGTCATTTAGAGCTGGCATGGATATTTCTAAGTTTTATATTTCGTACATTTTATATAGTGTACGATATATTGAGAAACAGCTTAGAATTACATCCTTAGTGCTTTACCAGCAGTCAAGCAGTACTGTACTGAAATATTTATTGATGGTAGACTTTCATACAGTAATTCAAATTTCATTTAGTTGTAATTCACCAGAAAATGAGTACTTTAGGCAGTAAATCTGTCCTTAGGATACATTAATATTTAATATGTGCAATGACTTGGGAGATGTGATATTTCAATTGAAAATCAATAAGACTGTAAAATCCTTGTGCTTATGACTTTTTATCATTTTGTTTTATTTCAATGATTTCTCCATATGAAATACAGCTGCAATTACAGTCAAAGATGAGCACTCCAGAAAAGGGAACAAACACTGTTCTCCAAAAAAGCAACTTTCTTCCTGAAAGGAAAAATTCCTCTTATATGGCTGAGCCTTTTCTATAGCAACTCTTTAGTGTTTTAAATTAATTTCAAGTTGCCTAATGTTCTGGATAAGCAGTTCTTTTGAAAGAAATACGTATATAAATATATATATATATATAAAATATTTTTTTAAAAGTACTTACTGAGCTATCTTAGCCACTAAAACTGCTGCAAGTAAACATCCCCAAATTCCCGCCTGAGAAATAAATTTCTGACTAATATCAGTAGATCTTCCAATTGCAAAGCAGTCTTTAGCATTTTTTGGAAAACCTAACTCTTGCCAGTTGTTAAGAGCATCAGCAATGTTGAGTGTTTCATCAAGGGCTTGACACCAATATTTAAAAGCAGCTCTGTAACACATAAAAAAACATACTCATCATATTGCTGACATTTTCCAAAGTGAAAGATAAGACTGGCTTCATTTTACCTTCATTGTCTGATATATAAATAATTCTGATTAGGTCAGAAACTGAAATATAGTTTCTAAGCACGCAAAGATACCATTGGTGGTCAACACGTTCATTCAGACTTTTACTAAGATTAAATTGTCAGGAGATAAATATTACTTCCTAAAAACATAGAGATGCTTAATCTTATAATTAGCTAGCCAAGAAAGATGAACTATTTCTAGAGAAAAATCTCTCAAAATATAGCTAAGAGTGAGAGAAAGAAAAGTTATATGGACCTGAAAACAGCACATGAATTTATAAAACTGTTCAAGTGTGTAAGAATTAAATAATGAAACCCTGCTCTTTTAAATTCCAGTAACAGCGTACCTTTTGTTTCCAGCATAAAAGTGAAGATTTCCAAGTTCATGTAGAGCCTGAACTTTGAGGTCATTCTGGTTGTTTTTTTCAAGGATTCCTGTTATTTATTATTTAATCAATGAGAGAGAATATTGTCACATCATTAAGTTAGTTACTGAATCTTGAACAAATTTTGCATGAGAAGTAGACATGCATTGGCATGTTATTCAGTGCATGAATATCATAGAAAGATTTACTAGGCTTGCATGTTTTGCCTTCAAATGTACAATTGCTTATTCCTACTAACTCTAAAGACAAGAGCATTATGTATTTACGAATCTGTTTACCTAAATTTTTGTATTATTGTTTTCTCAGACTGAGAAAACATTCTCAGGCTGAGCTTTAAATATATGAGTAAAGCCATACTAGAAAGGTAAGACGGACACCAAGTAACTGGGTTCTCATACTCAAATGCACAGAACATGAAAGGCCTATTTCCTAGAAAAAAAAAAAATGTCATGGAATTAAAATGATTCCCTTAAGCATTACAGATTTTTAATTTGGAATTAATCAGCATAACACAACTGAAGTAATGCTTGTTCATAAGAAGAGAGAACTGTAGATGTGATGAACCAACTAGTATCTTGTTTAGGATCTAATGCAGATTTTCAGAATTAAGAGAGAAGGTTGTGCATTTCTGGAGACCACTTTTCAGACAGTTATAATTGACAGAGGGAAATAACACTGGAACAAACAGTGAGCACAGATAGGTAGAGTGATGTTACACATTAACTGTAAACAGAAATTTATAAAAAACAATTACCAATTGTTTGTTCATAGGAAGAAACGATTACTGAAAGCTGTGACTGTGGTATTGGTTTACTCTCAACCATACTGGAGAAATTAAATTTTTCTTGAGAAAGATCATGTGGTATTGGTAGAAATATCAGTTCAGCTCCCACATTAAATTCCAGCCTTCTATTTGGAGAGATTTGACCGATTGCTCTTCCAACATTTTCTAGATCAGAAAAACAATTTATATGACCAGGTCAGAAAAGTATTCTACTATTACCAGCACCACAAATATTTCCACACCTTATTATTCAAACGAATATATGATTCTTGTGTGTGCTATTTTAATCTAGTTTCCTATGTTCTTATTCTGTTTGTATGTCTCCTAATCAAACTCATTGGTGAGCACAACCAAATAAAAATACGTAACCAGTTAGAGAAAATAAGTTGGTAAGAGCTGCCAGTCAGTCCACTAATGAAGGTTTGGCTGAAGAAAGAAAAGTGACACAGTTACATGAAAAAAAAATATCATCCAACCAAGAGACAGAAATCAGGCTTAGAGTTTGCACTTAAAGAGTTTCATACATAATTTTATATTCTGTGTTTTTTCTAATTCTCAGTAACAACTAAAACCTGATTAAAAAAAAAAAAAAAGTCTTTTACTATTTACTATTTTAGCTGTATATACACTTCATACATGCTTCATTTTGAGCAACATGATTCACTGGGAGGTGTCCCTGCCCATGGCAGGGGGGTTGGAACTAGATGATCTTTAAGGTCCCTTCCAACACAAACCATTCTATGATTCTATGATTCATTGTTGAGTGAGAAACACTTCAATGAAGTACTCACCTTGTGTGTGTGCAAGAAATAACGAAAGTAGTTTTCTGCTGTGTCTCAGTGCTCTGCTGTGAAATTTAGATTTTTTTAGAGTTTCCCTAAAACATTTCAGCGTATCATTCACATCAAGAGGTACATAAACTAGACGTTTTGCTTGACTGCCGCCTGAAAGAAATTAACAATTATGGAGAACAAATTTGCATTATATAAACACATTTTTAGTTTAAAAAAATGTAAAACATATATTTGAACAATTCCATAACCTAAAAACTAAAATATATTAATGGAATTGTCACTTTTGTTTCCCTGTTCAAACAGGAATTAAAGAAAAACATGAATTAAAGAAAAATCATTAACAATCAGGAACAACACTTCTGAGCAGTTTTATCTTTTTCAGCGTTACATTTTGGTTGTTGTATGACACCTATTTTCTCTGAATTCCATCTGCCCTGACTATGCATCAGCTCAGCTTACTACTTTGATTCTGGTGTCTTAAGTCTGGGAACAAACCTTTTACTACATCTGCTGGTCCTATTTACTACAATTCCTGTAGTTTCTACATACCAAGCCGTCATGCTCTCTCCACTGGAATGCATAATATTATCTACTCTTACATACAGAATTATTTACCATTTAATGACTTTCCTCAGTTGAATTCCACACAAAGTCTTGTGCACAATGCCTTGACATCTCTGTGATAGGAGGAACTATGCTTCCATTAATGACTAAAACGCTTTAATCCCAAATGGAAAGAACAACATCTATGGGTAAAAAAAAGTGTTCTGTCACCTTATACTTCCTTTCAGCTTTTGTATTGATTCTATCATTAATAGTGCAGGTTCACATTAACTTCTGTGTGTGTTGGTGGGTATCCAACAATACACACAGAAAACTGGGCCCACCAAGCTCACTCAACATACTGTAGGTCTGGATGACAACTGTTCTTCTCTGCTTTCAGATACAGTTTGAATATATTTGGAGAGATCTTCACAACATTATTATCTATCCAAAATATCAAGAATAATAATTTGAAAACAAAACTGATCTTACATTTAATTAAACAATAGGAACGGTGGAAGACCTACAATAAGACGGAAAACCAAAACCACAAAATCCTGTAGGAAAAAATAAAAAGGTTTGGGGAAAAAAGAGAACTCATGATACTGAAATGAGCTCTGACCTGTATAATCATTTTTCATCTCAGGGTAGGCAATGCATCCAGGAAAGACCAGTACACTAGCAGCATGGGCAACAGGCAGCTGTAGATTCCACCCTATGTAGTCTCTGCAACTCATCTAAAAAGCAAGTTTTGTTTCATGATCATTGAACAATATTCAGCAAATAAGTAAAATATTTCATGTTTATAGTTAAGTATCTAAACACAGAGTCACATGACAAAATAAAAGAGGACAAATTTACAAAGACACTGATGTCCCGTTACTAGTATCGATACCAGGTCAATAAATGTGAAATATTCACAACACCTAAATATTGGATATATCATATAAATGTTCAGATGTGAAATTATATATCTCAATTTGCGATCGAAGTTGGAAAATGTAAGTAATTTATATTAATGAATTAAACTTGTATCTATTATGGTGTTTCCTGTAATCATGAGCAGCTCACTGATGTTCAGCAAATACTCCTTTCTTTGTCTGGACAAATGCTTGCAAAGAACCTCTACATGTAAGTGTGTAAGTATGCCTAAAGAGCACACTGCCTGTAAAGCACAATGTCATGCAGAATAAGGATATCCAAAATAGTTTTAAGGAAATAACAGAAGCAGTCTAACCCTGTCAGAAAGGAAAACTTCCAGACAGTACTTATCATCTAGTTGTGCTGATGCAGACACATCACTTCATGAGCAAAGAAACAATTCACAGAAAGTTCAAGTCTCTCTGAATGGCATTGCATTGTGAAACATAGTCACACCTTCCTAATTTCTAACTTGATGCTGTCTTTTCTGAACAATCTTTATTTGCTATTAGTTGACATTAGTCTTCATTCTGTAAGTTAAGATGTCTTTCAAAACTATATTGCTCTTCCACGTTACTCAGATCATAGTGGTGTAGAATCAGAGAATATCCCAGGTTGGAAGGGACCTACAAGGATCATCAAGTCCAACACCTGGCTCCACACAGGACCACCCAAAAATCAGACCATATGTCTAAGAGCATTGTCCAAAGACTTCTTGAATTCCAGCAGGCTTTATGCCATGACCCAGTGGCTTCCCTGGGGAGCCTGTTCCAGTACCCATCCACCCTTTCAGTGAAGAACCTTTTCCTAATGTCCAACCTCAACATCCCCTGTCACAGCTTCATGCCATTCCTTCAGGTCCTATTGCTGGTCACCAGAGAGAAGAAATCAGCACCTGCCCCTCCACTCTCCATCCTGAGAAAGCTGTAGGCCACCATGAGGTCTTCCCTCAGTCTTCTCCTCCCTAGGCTGACCAGCTGAGTGATCTCAGCAGCTCCTCATATGTCTTGTCCTCTGGATCCAAAGGGCTACCTTCTTCATAGCACTCCTTCAGACACTCTCTAATAGTTTTACTTCCTTCCTATATTGTGGTGCCTAAAAACACACACATTATTCGAGTCAAGGCTGCACCAGCGCAGAGCAGAACAGAACAAGCACTTCCCCCAACTGGCAAGCAATGCTTGATGCACCCCAGGGTACATCTGGCTCTTTTGGCTTCCAGGACACACTGGTGACTTACATTCAACTTGCCATCAAACCAAACCTCCAGATCCCTTTCTGCAGGGTTGCTCTCCAGCCTTTTGTCCCCCAGTCTGTACATATAGCCAGGGTTGTCCCTTCCCAGATGCAGAACCCAGCACTTGCTCTTGTTAAACTTCACATTGTTGGTGATTGTCCAGCCCTCTAATTTGTCAAGATCTCTCTGCAAGGCCGCTCCACCCTCGACAGCATCAACAGCTCCTCTCAATTTAGTATCATCTGCAAACTTACTTAGTATACCTTCAAGTCCTACATCCTAGTAATTTATGAAAACATTAAAGGGAACTGGCACTCAAATGGAGCCCTGGGGAATTGCACTAGTGACTGTTTGCCAGCCTGATGTAACCCCTTTTACTATAACCCTTTGAGCCCAACCCATCAGCCAGTTGTTCACCCACCATATTATGTACTTTTCTCTAGAAGGATACCATGAGAAACAGTATCAAAAGTTTTGCTGAGACCCAGTAAGATCACATCAACTAGCTTCCTTTGGTCAACTACATTGGCAACCTTGTCATAAAAGGAAATTAGCTAATTAAATAGGTCTTTCCCCTCATGAACCCATGTTGGCTGACCACTGACTACATTGTCTTTCAAGTATTTTTCAATAACTTCCACAAGAACATTGTGGTTTGTTGGTGGTATGTGGTGCCCTTTTTTATACAAAGGACTATGTTCTGAATGGTGAGGCCGGAAAGAAGTCAGTAGGAAACAGCTCACCAAGAGACATGACACAGCCTTGCAAGCATTATGTAGCAGTATGTTGTCTCTAGGCAAGGCAGTGGTTCCTGAACCCCAAACAAGTTCAGAACGATGCCTTCTTGGAGTTCTAAAACCCATTTTCCCCTCCTCCTTCAAGTTCTGTGTATGTTAGCTAACAGAAACATATCAAAAATATCAACCATACGACTGACTAGAAAAACATTTTAGAAATAAACATTAGGCTAAAAAAATCCTAGATTTTAATAGCTAATTCCATGAAAAAAAAAATCCAGTGGGAATAGCAGCTTAATAAAGATATAAAGCCTTAAATTCCAGTGAGCGGCTGTTTTTCTTTGGTGATAATCAAGTTCTTGAAGTTTTTCACTGGTGTTGCTAGTGTTTGGATTAACTCAATTTGATTAATTTTGGTCTTTAAAAACAGTGTTCCAGTGCAGAAACAAAGCAATCTCTTTGTATTTAATTTTAATTAATCACACAGATTATGCAACAAATAAATGTTTTCAGGTTAAAAGAGCAGCATCAAGAACTACCGTGAAATTAGATTTAGGCTTATAATATGGAATGAGTACACAATGTATGGAAGAAATGTTCTCTGGGTCATCAAGTCCAGACCTCTGCTGTTGCTGGAATCATGTCATATAAGCCCTTTCATGCACTTCAAACAAATATTTTCATTAAATTATTCTCACAATGTATGAACATTATGGAAAACCACATTAATCTAATCAGTGAACATACTTCTCTACATTTAGTTCACATTAAGAGTCAGTATCCAAAAAAGAAATTTGAAGTTCACCTTATTTGCATTATCAGATAGATATTTTATGAAATGAGATTCATGGCTGTCTGGGCTACTGAATTGCTGTTTTCTTTCCAGGAGCTGCCTCTGAGCATACACCAGCAGCGGAATCACCTGTTCTGTATATCTCTCACTGAAAAAAAGCAAAGTATCAATTAATTAATTTATTAATCAATCAAAATAACAGTATATTTAACTGTATAATGTTGCTTTTTAGTATTTGTTAAAGTTGTTGTAACTTACTGTGTAAATATGTTAAATTGTACAGCTATGTGTACAAGTGCTTCCCATTTCTTCATTTGATACAACAACTCTATTGTTTTAAGAACCAGATTACATATCCATTTCAAGTCAACTACATTCACATCATCCAGGGGAGACTGTGGATGGAGATTTGAACCACCGTTCTCATCAGTAATACCTCCTAAACAACTGGGAATGCAGAAGTCTCCTTCTGGATCCACAATCTACAGTGAAGAAAGATTATTATGCCTGTTACTGACAAAATTGTTTTTAGGAGAAATCAAATTATATAGAAAATAATGTGCTTGTCTAAAAACTTGTTACAGAAAATAACCTGGAGAAATCAGAATATAACAGAAGAGAAAGAAAATTATCTCTACAGAAGACATGATAATAAAGAGTATATCATCTCAGTATTTTTACCTTAAGAGAATCGTTTGCTTGTAGTTCAGTTATCATATCAATGATCATGTCTGATGCCAAATAAAATGGCAACCAGATGGTGTTCCTAAGAAACTCCTTTGTAATGGGAAATGCATCCATATGGGAATGGGAATGTTTAGCAATTGACTGGGATTCTTGAGTATAGTTCCAAAGTTCTCGGCAAGCATTTTGAAGCAATGTCCAGTGGCCACCACGGTGAGCAAGAACCTATGTATATCATTCAGAATAGAGTTATACTTTGAAAATACAGAAATGAAAAGCTTCATTCTTTTATTGAGAAGGTAGAAGTAAACTTTCAAAATTACAATCAACAAATCATCTTTAATAATAGATTACTTAATATTTCAATTTATATAAGGCATTGTAAAAACTTTATTGGAAATTTTCATAGAAGCACTAATTTATAATTGATTTAAATTGTTGCTTCTGGTGTGAGAATAAGAAAACAAATCCATTCACACCACCTAAAAATAAATTTTTACTTGGTTTTAGGTGGTTTTATGGGAAGAGTAGTCAGACTGCTTTTCCTTTCGGTCCCTGGTCTTTCTGTCTACACTACCAAGGCATCCACCAAAACCTATAAAGGGAAAAGTACATCTGCAAGTATTTTGAGAAATATTTAACAAAAAATGGGAGGGAAAGCTATAAAGACTAAATTAAAAATAAAACACAGTTAAATTATTATATATTTAATTGAGATAAGCATTATGATAGGTAATATGTCTGACATTTGATAAATTGTGCTTGAACATTTTGCAGAAGATAAGAAATCATTGGTTTTTCCAGTGTTTAATAAGAAAATGTATATTACCACTGCTCTTCTTAAATGAAGAAAGATTTTTGTAAAATGGTCCAATAAAATGGTATTTGATGAAAACTGGCTGCATTCTCTGGGGGACTGTAAGATGGATATTTCCATACCATTTGTCATTTGAGTTTGAGGAGTATATGTTCCACTCAATTTACTGGTGTGCTCAGAAGATCTATCTGTATCTGAAGACAAAACATTCACTGGTTAAAAATGAGTTAAAGTTCTCCAAAACGTAAAATAGAAAATATTACCAGTCAGCTAGGATTTTCCTGTGCCAGCTAAATACTTAAATGTTAGGAAATGCCAAAGTTAAGGTTATCATATTTAGAAGGTTATGATATTTAAAATGTAAGATGCTTTTACTTAATATGAGGAAGAAGCAGGAATAGAAAAAAAGTTTAAGCAAAATAATAATATGTACCAAATAGTTTCCAGCCTCACAGCCAAAACACAACCATCCTAGAAGTTATCAAGTTTTAGGAAGAAGTCACCAGGAGGCAAGCTCCCAAGAACCTTTCTGAAACCAAGGCCTCTTTAAAGGAAAAGTTAGGAAAAGAGTTTTGTGACAAATTCTGTGGTATGCTTAGAAGTACTTCATTATTTTATTCAATACCATCTGTCCTCAAAGGGGAAACATGAAGGTTCATGGTGGTGGGATACAGTAATATCTGAACTACAGGTTTCATGGTAGAAACTAATTTCACAATAAACAATATTTGATGTCCAAGGCAAACTGCATACTTCAGTGAAATTCTTTCATTCAAAATTGCTGAAACAGCTAGGATGTAATAAGCAGGATTAATATTAGTTATTAACATGCAGTTCCCAAGACTTGTAAACATAACGAAAGACAAAAGAGTATGACTACAAGTAGGCTGTTGCAAAGAGAACCGGTGAGTTCACTAGCTAGTTTTGTCATAACTCCTTGGAAAAGGCAGAGTCTGGTTGATTCCTAACAAAGGAACAATAGGAGAATTTTGCTCTCTACAGCTCCGACAAGAATGTATTCCTTGAAGTGCTTTTGAAAAGACCAAACTTTTGATTTTATCTTGAACTTACAGTGGTTAGGCAGGCTAATTTGTGTTGACTTGTATATTATCACTGTCTGAAGTAATCAAAGTCCTATATTTCATGATTAGCTGCAAACAGGGGCCGTCTTTCAGATCCTGTCAAAACCTCAAAGGATGTTGTTGGGATAACAGATAGAATGGTAAAACATGAAAGAGAAATTTGAAGAAAAAAGGTTCAAGGTAAAAAAGAACCTTGAGGTAGCTTCTGCCTCGGGAAAACACTGTGGAGCATGCAGTGGAGAAAGACACCTAAACTATTTTACTTTAAATTTCATAGATAATAATAAACTTCCATCTATAATTTTGAGAACGACTTACAGAATGACCCAGGAAATTATTGGACAGTTAGGAAATCTAAATAAAATTACAGAGCAGTTAACAACCACAGAAATTGATAAAAATTCTAATTGCATTTAGAATAATATGGAATATTACCAAATTAATAGGTATAGCAAGTATGGCTTCTGCAAACTAAAAGCCAATATCACTAAATTACTAGAATTTATAAACTTAGGATGAAGAATAATCACTTGATAAAAATATTTATCAACACGGTAAATAATGGTCAGAGTTATTATAAATGTCTCATTATTGACTATGACATGCTATAATAGGTATGTCAAAAAGAGAAAATACAGGAAACACTTTTTAAATCTAGAAACCCAGTCTCCTCTTTAAATGGGCATGAGTGATTTTCCAATGGTAATGTGCAAAAATAATGACGGAAGTCAGGACAAAAATTAAGAGAAAGAAAAAGGTACGTTGAAACTGATTCAATTTGTATACCCATTAAAAGTTCTTACAAGTTTGTTTTTTGGTCAGTCCTGAAGGTGACTTTTTAAGGAGAAAAGGAGTTGGTGTTCTTCTGTTATTCTCTACAGATTCTCTCACCACTACAGTCCCAGAATTATTTAAGGAGAATATTTCAGGATCCAGAATATTGTAACTGCAGAATGAAAGAAAAGGGAAGGAAGTGGGGAAAAAAAAAATGAGAGAATTTTGATATAAGCATATAAAATTCAGTTTCTCAAAAGTGAGTTTTCATTTTTTTTTCAAAACTTCCATTATATTTCAAAACTTTCAAAAGATATAAAATCTGACCAGTCAAGCAAGCAACCAAAAATGTGCATGTCACCTGTCCTATGACTGAAGACAGTAGTAGTACACTGTATATTCATTTGCATGTGGAAACTGAATTGGTCATATGACAAACTGACTGATGATACTGTAATTCAAATCTTCGCATTAATGGCAATAATATAGTGATCTACTTTAACAGCAATCATTTTAGGAGAAATTTCTTCTCAGAAACAGTAGTTAGGCATTGGAACAGATCGCCCAGGGAGGTGGTGGAGTCACCGTCCTTGGGGGTGTTTAAGAAAAGGCTGGATGTGATACTTAGGGACATGGTTTAGTGGGTAATATTGGTGGTAGGGGGATGGTTGGACCAGATGATCATGGAGGTCTTTGCCAACCTTAATGATTCTATGATTTATAATACAGTAAGATATACCTGTCCTGATGCTGTGAACCACAAATTCCAATGTTATATTGCTCTTCCAGTTTCTTTTTAAATAAGTGGTAGTGTGCAATTGCCAGATAAATATTCATCTGAGACCTCCAGGGCATCTCTTCAAGACATATTTGATGAAACTTCTTTCGGTTTAAGTAATTACTCACAATTGGTTTCAGCAGTACCACTAAGGTGCGATGAGCTACTTTTCGCAATTCTTCCTTGTGTTTCCTAAAACAAAATATATGCAGAACAAAAAATTAAACTGTGTTTTCTCAGAGCTCTAGAAAATCAAATCATGATAAAGATACACAAGTATCCCATTACATATTCACAGACTTGTATTAACTTTGGAAGGTTATGTCATATTTCTAGCAAAATGATTTTTGCTTCAGTCAAGAAAAACAATTGTTTTCCATCTTAAGTGCAATTAACACACACTAAATCCTTTCTTATACTTTACAAACTTCAATAAGACATTTTTTTTAGTACTTACAAGAAGTTTAGCCCTATGTTTGAAGTTGCTTGTACCAGAATCATTCAAGCAGATTATTATTCAAAATACGGTGTGTGTTTCTGTCATGGTTTTGGCCAGGATTTAGTTAATTTTCTTCACAGAGACTCAGAGAGCACTGTGTTTTTGATTTTTGATGAAAACAGTGGTGATAACACACAGATGGTTTCAGTTGTTGCAGAGCAGTGCTCACACAGAGCCAAGGCCGGTCCTGCTCCTTGCGCTGCCCTGCCAGCGAGGGGCTGGGGGTGCACCAGGAGCTGGGAGGGGACACAGCCAGGACAGCTGGCCCAGGCTGACCAGAGAGGTGTCCCACACCGTGTGGTATCATGCTCAGCAATAAAGCTGGGGTAAAGAAGGAGGAAGGAAGGATGCTGGGAGTGATGGCGTTTGTCTTCCCAAGGAACTGCTCTGTGTGACGAGCCCTGCTTTCCTGCAAGTGGCTGAGCACCTCCCTGCTGATGGGAAGCAGCGAATGGGTTCCTTGGTTTGCTTTGCTTGTGCACAGCTTCTGCTTTACCCACTAAGCTGTCCTTATCTCAACTTGTGAGTTCTCACACTTTTACCTTGCTGATTCTCTCCCCCATCCCACCTGGGGAGAGTGAGCAAGTGGCTGTGTGGTGCTGAGCTGCCTTCTGGGGCTAACCACAACAGTTTCACACAATCTGTTCAGGAAATGGAGGATCTACTATTTTACTGTAAATTTGGATCATTCTTTTTATTGCTATGTTTTGGTAGCTTCAGATCCTCAATCTGAAGAAAACATTCTATTTCAAATATGGATTCCTGGCTTTAATTTCCAGTCATAGATTTTGTTTGTTTCTCTGCCAGATCAAACACGTCTGTATTACTTGTATTTTCTCTTTTTGAATATACATAACAATATTGTAATCAAACCACATCTCATTTTGATAAACCAATCCCTTTATCATTCCAAAATATTTTTCTTCTTGTTTTCAGCCTTTAAAATGTAGACAGAATTGCATACTGTATACGACACTGATTATTTTATACAGCAATAATATTATGTATGATGCAAATGAGCAGCTGAAAGAGCAAAAAGCCCAGGATAGGTTAGACATCCCCTGCCTTGCACTGAAAGACATGAAAATCATGTTAAGGAACTTTTCTTTTTCTGTGGAGGACAAAAAATGGACAGTTCAGGTACATATTTAGAAGATCATGTACAGAAGACTTTTTCAGAGATCTTTGTTTAAAATACTTCTAGAATCTGTTATGTGATTGCTTATATTCATATATTTTCTAGTTTTCTAGTTGCTAACTGCTGGAAGTGTAAGTGACCAAAGCACCAGTTAATGAATACTATTAATTCCTTTAGTTCAGAATGTACTGTTATTGCTAAGTTAGCTAAATGCATATAATTATCAGCCAAAAGAAGGGGTTTCATTTCTTGCTATCAAGGAATGGTTTTCTGAAAGTTACAGAACAGATAAGCCAAAAAGACTAGCAGAAGGATGATAAAAATTGATACAGGAACAAATAAATATGCTTTATTAGATTTCTAACAACTAAGCTCCCCAAGATAGTTTGAAAAGCATTATAATACGCAGATTAACACAGCTTTTCATCCATAATAAATTAACATACTCAAGCTAACACAACTGAAATACAGTCTTTGATTATTAATACAAAGACCTTAAGATCTCCTACAGTTATTCTCTGAAATAGCGATGAGATAGATTTTGTTCCATAGACTGGAAGCCAATTTTATACCAAGCTTAAGCAGAAAACTGAACTTTGCACAAATTCATCCGTTTCACAGGAAAAAAAGTTAAAATATACACTTAACTGTAAACTAGATTTCAGACAAAATGCTTTGGTTCTGTAAAGCAATCTGACAACTTGCATTCATTTACCTTTGTGCTTCTGGAGATTTCATTATGTCTGGATGTTTCACAAAATACTGTCTAAGAGTCTGTCTTTTTCTAATAGGGCTCAATGTTTCTTGTCTTTGTTTCTTCAAAGCTGATGCCTCTGGTTTCTTTAAAGCTGAGGTCTCCACACTCTTTAAAAACAATCTTTTGTGACAATCTTAAATACACTTCAAATATTTATTTATACCGACATTATCAATTACTTGAGGTATACAACAGTTTGGATTATGCAGGAATGGAACAGAACAGAAAATAAATTCTGGAACTGTTTGTCAAAATATGGCAGGAAAAGAAGTATTTAATATTCCAGAAAACTTTACAGTTTTTCTGGAAGAGATATGTCAAATGGCTGACACTAGGAAGCCAACTATTGTTTCATAAACTATTGGTTTCTATCTCAAAAACAATTACTTTCTTCACTATTGTTATAAATAGTAAAAATCTGCAATGCAAAACCAGAAAGAAAAGTCCTTCCCACATCTATCTCAGATGCTAGAAGTAATACAGCATTACTTAAGGGTTATGAGGGAGAAAACTCTTCCTCAAAAACAATACAAATCCATTAAGATTATTCTTACGTGGGAATAAAAGCACAAATATATTTTAGAAGAATTCTAAACAAATAGCCTTTATTGTGCAATTAGAATGTCTGCAGAGGAAACAATTACTCATGAAAAAGTCTAAGTACAACATATTGCATAAAAAGGCCTAAACTGATCTCCTTTTCTTAATGTGATGGTACCCAAGGCATACATATTTGTTTTTCTAAAGGGAGCATATGAAAGCTCTCATTGATTTTGGAATTCATTACTCTGACTTATCTCAAATACCTCACAACAGTTGGTTTTTCACATAAATCCAATGTGAACTTTTCTTCTTGGTTTTAGGAGTGCAGAGGTTTGCTGAGTGAGAGTTTGTACCCTGGATTTTAGCAATTAAGTATGTCTTTTTTTCATGAAACAGTTTTTTTAAAAATATTTTTGTGCTTATGGCAATGCTGCCAAGTAAAGACAAACATGACTCCTTACAAGTAAAACTCACTTTCTGGAACTCCCCAACTCCTCTGGTGTACTTCCTGGTGCCTTCAGGCAGAGTGGAAGAACTTGTTTCTGGTCTTGAAGTTCCATTGATACAGAGAAGGTGGTCATTCCTCCTGACAAAGAAGTAATAATGATAAACTTATCATGATCATGTTAAACTCCCTTCATAGTTAAAGGGTTTTCTTTGGGAACAGGTAGAACACATGCAATTTGTATTTCACTAGGAGTTGTAAATTTGGCAGTTTTTCTTTCCTATCCCACTGCCTCATAATAATACAGTGAATGGCCGTATTATAAAGTGGTGTCTGTGAAAAGGAAAAGTCTGGAAATTGCTGATGGTAGACAGGATCTTTGAACAGACACAGTAACTTCTCAGCTTCAAGGGAGGAGTCTCCATGTACAACACACTCTCAGTACAACAGTTTCTGAGCTGTATAAACTTTCTGTGTTCAAGGAACTTCTGCAGACTAGGAGCCATGGGAATGGCTACAGATGGGACTACAACCATGTACAATTTACAGTTTCTGCTGTAATTGCGACACCGATGAACCCAAGTATTAACTTTACAGTACAACTATAACAGCAACCTACCTTTTCAAGTAAGCTTGCACATTTCCTGACCATTCCAGGACATTTTGAACCTTCTCTTCATTCAGGATTTTGTTCAAAACTTGAATAAAGAACTCAAGAAAACGTGATTTGTTTTTGAATTTCATCACTGCAAAAAAGCAATAAATATTTTTTTTTCTATTTACTCTGTAACAGGTTTCTGAATTCAGCTTTAATTACAACTGTGCATCTCTCAAAGCACACATTCATGTTATGTTGCATGCTGATAAAATAAAAGAAGGTAGATTTAGATTAGATATAAGGAAGAAATTCTTTAATATGAGGGTAAGTTTGCCCAGAGAAGTTGTGGATGCCCCATCCCTGGAACTGTTCAAGGCCAGGTTGGATGGGGCTTTGAGCAACCTGGTCTAGTGGAAAGCGGCCCTGCCTATACAGGGGGTTGGAATTAGATGATCTTTAAGGTCCCTTCCAATCCAAACCATTGTGTGATTCTATGGTCCTATGATAAAGAAAAGACATACTGATACTAAAATCAGATAGGTCATGATATACAACAGCAGTTGCTAAATACTAATTTTTGTGACTGGGCATCCAGAATCACAGCTTCACTGTATTTACATACACTCCTAGGGCGACAAATATTATACACACTAAGAAAACAGTTTTGGAACTATTTTTGTGTTATTATATAATAATATTCAACATGACTAATTGTACACTTGCCTGAAAATGCAGGGAAAAAAAAAAAAAAAGAAAAAAAAACAGAACAATAAAGATAAACAAAGTAACTGCATCCTATTCACTTAGGCTGTTCTTC
This sequence comes from Cygnus olor, assembly GCF_009769625.2. Classification (NCBI taxonomy): domain Eukaryota; kingdom Metazoa; phylum Chordata; class Aves; order Anseriformes; family Anatidae; genus Cygnus; species Cygnus olor. Next base: position 47,131,452 of record NC_049169.1, read on the forward strand.
TCAGTGACAGCCACATTAGTGTACAAGCATCTCACAGTTCTCACTGCAGCACTGGAGCTGTATTGTAGATTTAGGCAGCTTTTTAATTGTTTGCAAACTGCTTTGACTGTTGAGCTGTCTTGAAAAATTTTTATCAAGAAATAAACGAGCATTTATCCTATCTGAAAGCTATATTAATTTTACAGGCTGGGCTCCACTGTTACTTTGAATACCTGTACTAAAAAAAAAAATAAAAAAAAAAAAGCATTGGCAAAGGCCACATACCAGAAACTTAAATCCTACTTCAAAAACACAAGGGTATTCAGTCTTTTGTGAATTCCTCTTTCAGCAACAAAATTTAATGTGGAAATGGTGTCTCTCAATTTAAAAAGAACATTCCACAGAAATGAAAATTTTGAAGGCTTGGCACAACTGTAAAAATGACCACATTTTCAAGTTCATGAGAAAATAAATGTTATCAAAATTATTTTAACTATTAATATTTTATATATTAAATATATAATCTAAACATGTTTTAAGTATTTCATATACTTCTAAATTTGACTATATTAAAGATTTTTTAAGCTATGTTTTAGTTGATTTTGTATATATAAGAACAAAGTGAAGAAAAAGTTTTTAAGAGCTTATTCCAAGCTATAAGGAGATTGCTTTATATTGGAAAATTTCTAAAGTAAAGAAGCCTTTACAACTAAAATAGATGCCAATCATCCTACCTTCACGATAAGCAGTGTTTGATGTCCAACATGAAATTATAGGGTAGAGGAACAAAGGATCTTCCTGTCCTGTAAGTTCTGATCCATGAACTACATCAATAAACAAATCAAATCCATTATGACAAGTAGTGACGGTGTAAAATAGAAACTCTACATGGAACCATAACCAAAGACTAGAAAAATCCTTCTTTAGTACAGTTGCTTTTAAATCTCTCACTGTCATCCAGAGAGAAATTTAAAAGCTTGCTCTCTTGTAACATGAGTAACTGTGCCACTGTGTAATGAAGAGCTTACAGATATGACTGATGAACTTCCAGATACTAGACTAATGAGCAAAATGTCTGGAGTCCATCAGAGGTATAACATCTCCATACAAATCATCTGTGGAGGAGATGATTTGTGCAGTAAGGAAATGTCCAAAAAAGATATTTCAAGATATACAGTATGAACTGAACACATGATGCTATTAATGACTAGTGCTTATGCACATACTTGGTATACAGACACCATAAGTAGATAAAAGAATATATTTTTTCTTCACCTAAATATTTATGTAAATAAATTTAATTGCATATTATAATATATAAATATTCCTATACATGATGTTTTATATGTGTAAATAGTATATAAAATATATAGGTGAACAATAACTTGGATTCAAGCTTCTGAGAGTTAAAGACAACTGTGTTACCAACTGATGAGCACAAGAACAATGTTACATGCGCTACTTGATATTTTGCCTTGATAAAGATATATAACCTACAAACTTTATGCTGAGGTGACTTCCGTGGTTGAAAAAGATGAATGCAGCTGGTCCCTGAAAAATGTGAGGTTAAAAATGGACTCTATAACAACCAGTTGTGATTGCAGATCAACAGCTGCAACCTCCACTGGCAACAGTCATGCAAACAGCATCCTATTAAATAGGACAGACAGCAGGACAAGCAGATTATTTATTATTATTTTTAGGTCAAGTCACATCCCCTGTTGGTGTTCTCTCCTATTTGAGAAGTTCAACAAGATATTACTTCAAGTGAGGATTTTAGCAAACAATAGTACTTCCCAAAACATTTAAAATGGGAAAACATTTGAAATTTCAAAATTTAATACTGCAGTGTGTGAACTTTTCCTCAGTTTCCTACAGAAGACACAGATTCAGCTCTTTTTCATTTTTCTCTTAGATAATCATCAATGGAATAGTAAGTATTGATTCACTTTTAAGAATTTCCGATGAAAAAGGCTTTTGCCGATACTTTTTTTCAACAGCATGCCCTACAAGCGTGCAAATTGTCCTAAATCATTTATACATATTTGTATGGATGGTTGTAAGCTTTGTTATTTGTTATGCATGGCAACAGCAGAAGACTCCTGTATTGACTAGTATACAATTATCCTATTGGAGCAACAGAGCAGACTTCAGCAGTCAAGTATTTGTCAATTGATGAAAACATGTTCTTCTTTAACTGATCAACTTTAACTTTCTATTAAGAAAGAATGGAACATCATTTTATTAAATAATCAATGTAATTTCCAATTAACTTACAGAACTCATTCATCCTGTAACTTGTCCTTCAGAAATGCAGGCATCAATGTCAGCAGCAGAAACTGAAGGATCAGTGCATAGATAACAGAATTTTTGCATCATGCTTTTTATCCTATTTGTCACAGAAATACTTTCTCTTCTAAAATATATACATATGTGTATACAGAGACAGTAGAAGACAACTAGAACATGAATCAGCAGTGTGCTGTTGCAGCAAAGATGAGCTGCACAGAGCCAGCAGATCAAAGGCAGTGACTATTGCCCTCTATTCAGCACTTGTGAGACCACACCTGGTGTGTTTGGTTTTGAACTCCATAGTCCAGTGAAGGGCCACCAGATAATAAAGAGCTAGGGTGCATGACAATGCAAGGAGAGGCTGAGAGAATTGGATGTATTCAATCTTAAGAAGAGAAGGCTAAGGGGAGTTTACACCTATGTAACAGGAGAAGTACAGAAGGTACAGCTCAGACTGTCCTCAGAGGTGAACACCGACAGCACAAGAGGTGATAGCTGCAAGTTGGAAAACACAAAATTCCAAACAGATATTAAAAAAATAAACAAAAACTTTTAACCATAAAGGTGGTCAAATATTGGAACAGGTTGCCTATAAATATTATGAAATCTCTTTCATCAGAGAGATTTAAAACTTGACTGGAAAAGTACCAGTGCAACCTGATCTCTGGAATAAATTGCTTCCAGAGATGCCTTCCAACCTAAATTATTCTATGATTCTATACAGGTTCCAAGGAGTAGAAAATACCAGGTAAATACAATGGAAAAAAATCTGTGGTGGCTCTGTGTTCTAAATTTTTATGAAATTTTCTTCTTCAGTCCTATTTACTACTTCATCTAAATTTGGCAGAACAACTAGCATGTAAATTCTTGTGCTTAATCCAGACTCTAAGATATTTTAAAGTTGATATAATCATTGCTGAGTTACAAGGTAGTAAAATGCTACTCCACGTGCAACTCCTTCACAAAGAGAACAATTTCTCTTAACCATATCCAGGAATCCTTTCATATACTACAAATTCCTGCAATGGCCATTACTACTAGCAATGGTAGGGTGGTAAAACATGCAATAAATAGGCAATAGTCTTTGCCCTTGCATTTTCTGATTTACAAAGATAAAGCAAGCCTCAAAAACATGGAACAAAATTTACACGGATCAGTAGAATATATTTAACAGCACAACAGGACAATGACCACTCCTTTCTAAGAAGGAATGAATGTTTGTGTGGAAATGATGAAAAAGATTAATAAAAGTCATTATAAACACCACTACAAGGTATAAATAAGCTCACAGAAATTATGATTTTGTTTGATTTATCATCAAAGATATATGAAATAAAAGTTCTTAGGCAAACAATATTTACAGATGAACCATAGTAAACTGTATGGAATATGGTAAAAATGTTTAATAGTACACCCACCTGGTTTTGTCAGTCTCAGGAGATTTGATTCAAGAGCATTTAGATTTTCTGTTGCTTTTTCCATTGCAGCTAAATGGGATGTCTTTGCAGAAATGTTCTGAAATATCAGGTACTTAGTTATAAAAACTTAGCTTTTACCTAACTAAAAAGAGCACATCAACAGTGAAGTTTGGATTAGATCCTAAATCTTATTCCATGTTTGGTAATTTAACCAATATTGTCCTCTTTGTAAATGAGCTAAAAATGATGTTCATAAAAATGTTAATATAGCTTCAAAAACCTGGCCATGATACATTTTTGATTGGTCCCCAAGGGAGCCAGTGAGTTCTCATTGACCCCCCCCCCAAAAAAAAAAAAAATGTAGGAATGTAGGGAAGTCCCACAGGCTACTAGAACAGCATATTTGAAGACATTTTTTGACCAAATATGTTGCTTTCCAGAAAAAAAAAATATATATATATATATATACTCTTTTGTAGATTAGTTACTTCCTAAAGATATGAAAATCTTCCTCTGGAAGCCAAGTTCTTTCTTTCATTTTAATAAAAATGTAATTTTCAGTCAGCGCTATTTACCTCAAGGTATTATATTGTTCCTATGATCTTAGATTACTTTCTCTTTTTTTTTTTTTGGTATGAGCTTGAGAGCAGCCATCACAAACTCAGCAAGAAACAATGGAGAAAATCATTTGTTCTGGATTCTACCAGTGTCCTACAGGTGTTTGTTTTTTTTCCAGAAATCCTTCCCTGTAAGCTGATTGACTGACTTGCTGCTCCTCTCAATTTATGTTTCATGCTCACAGTGCTTGTTTTCTTCCTGTCTCATTATTCCTATTTTCTTATATCTTTTTCAAATCTCCTCTCTAGTAAAATCTCTTCCAAAATTATTTAAAGAAAAACAGACAGAAGAGTATGCAGAATCAACACTTCACTCTAATTCTAAGTTGTCCGAAATCCTCCACAACCTACTGCATCTCTTTGTAATTTAAGAAATGAGGTTTTGAGGTTGAAAGTTCTTCCTCCACTGAGATTTTTTTTCAGTCTACAAAGTTCCCAAGCCACTCTCCTACTATGACTCTGTTTCAAGTAGCTGCTACACAAAATGAGAGGCCAAGTTTCTACACTAGGATATTTTTGAATTTCCTTTCTTATACAATTATTTAACTGATTTTTTTTTTTAATTTATTTTCTTATTTCTGTAAGACATTCCTGCAAACTGTATGTACAGATCAATTAGGGATGCTGGTAATGATATCTGCAGGATCCTAATGGCTCAGAACTGTAGTATTGCTAACCCCTCTCCAGTTCAACTAGAGGAGGCCCTGTACCCACTGCAGTCTGCAACTGGTCCCAACAAAGATGGTTCTAATCAAACAGAAGCTTCTCAGCTGTATTCTTGGGAATTCCTACTCTATTAGGAAACTCTTATTCCATACAATCACTTCTAAAACAGAAGTTAATAAATATGGTCTTTAAAATAATAAAATAGCATATTTAGAGAAATTATAAAGTGAATGTAAGAACAATTACTTCTTTGTTAGTGTGTGTTTCTTCAGTTTCTGCAGCTCCTGAGCGACAGAGTGAGGCTGCTTGCGAGGAATCCAACAAATTTTTCCCATAGTTAATAATAATTACTGCTAGTTCATATTCTTTCCATGAATGTAGAACCTATTAAAGAATCATCTATTATACTTTTTGTTTTGCATAACATATAATGTTTAATTATTATCTACTTACAGTTGTCAAAATGCATTAATATTATAAATAGAAGCTAATTACTCAATACTTAAGTTTCCCTTAATAAAACAATAGGACTATAGACCTTTAAAATACTTGGAATTGCAGATATACTGTCTATGTGTTATGCTTCTGCTTAGCCATAGACTCTGTTCCTCAGAGAATAGAAATACTTAACCAGAAGTATCTATTGCAGCACTTGACATTCTTCCTGTTCTCAGGCAGTACTGCCATCAACGAATATAAGGGGTAAGTAGACGATCCTCATTTACCTCTCTGGTATCAAGTGCACATTTGAAAATCTCAACCATATTAGTGAAATTTCTCTAATAAAATAGAATAGTGAAATTTTGAAAAATATGAAAATTATGATTTAACAGTGTCTCATGTATTTTAGCTGGTTTTATCTTCTTTAGATAGAGCTCTGAAGACTGAAGTGTATATGCAATGTAGTTTCACGTTGAGATGTTTGCCTTTGGAATAGAAAATAAGTATACAGGTTACTTTGATAGTACAGTAAACAGCCCAATTAACTCAGAGAACTTTATAGCATGGATTAATTAGAAGCTTTTGCAATTCACTCATTCTGTTTGCTACTCTGTATACTATTCTGTTGCAATACTACCTCTAAAGAAAAAAATCTGCAATACAAACAGTCATTTAACTGGAGAATCCAACAACAAGCACTATACTAAGGTTAAGATAGAGCAAGTTTTCATACTGGAGGAATCAAAAAAAAAAAAAAAAACACAGAACTTTTCAGGACTGATAAATGATATACAGAAATAGCCACAAGAAAACATCTTAAAGAAAGGAGCTACTTAAGAATGTAAGTATTGTACTTATTGCAAAAAGATCTTACTAAAACAAACTTAGCAAAAGTATCTAAACTGAGTATAACACTTACCAGTAATGGAACGTTGTCTTTAATAAATCAGGATATTAAGGACATTTAAATAATATATTTTTTAAAATATATTAACTAAAGTCTAGGCAAGACTACACGTACACTGAGACAAGATACAATAAGGCTTTGAAGTTCCTGGAAAGTACCAGGAAACACGGAGAAATATTGGATGCCTTTTGGGTCAGATTTTTTTGATCCTGGAACCAGCACTGCCTTGCTCATAATGAAATTACTTGAGTCACTTGAGGTTCACCTATTTGACATTTTTTGACGCATTCAGGATTAAAAATGCAAAAGAGAATCACTGAGATTGGACACGCCATGTCCACACTTGAACAGAAGATAATGAGTTTATCAGTTAACTCCAAATAGATGTTGATAAAGAATGTTACCATATGAAAGTTATTTTGGAAACTGAGATGCAAGATTATTCAGAAATCTCTTTTTAAAAATGTGTTTCTTCAAGCGATTGCTCAGGTCTCAGCCACCTGTTGTGAATGTCTCATGGATAACTCCCCGAAAATCCTCACGTGACATCAAACACACCATTTCCTTGGAATTATTATTTCTCTCTCTTAGTAAATCCAGGCTTACATTTGCAATTGTGCCCTCCCTCATTTGGTAAGCTGATTGCTGACATGGCTTGAGATGAACAACCTTTTAGTACTAAGTTCACAGGTGAGTGAACTGTAAGAAATATTTAATGAGTAACAGCTTCTTTACTGATGATGCAAGAGTAGTGATTCAAGTACAGCAAAAGGTTTAATTTCCTAGTGCCACAAACATCACTTCCAATATTGTGGAATTGAGCAGACAGCTCTGAGGTTGGCGACTACCAGGAGCTGAACTGTAAGAGCCAGAGGCTCTAGCCTGAGGGCCAGAGACTCTACAAAGTTAGAAGCGCTAACAGATATTATTGGCCCTGACAACCCTCAACCGCCCTGACAACCCTTAAGCGGGCCCTCTCTCCATGGGCCCAGGAGCTCTCTTTCAGCTCAGACCTGAGCCTAGAGTCCCTGCCTGAGCTATGTCGTAGGAGTGCTGATCTCCGGCACACTCAAAGCCATGACTGTGCTTGGCCGTGGATCCACTGGTATGGACACCTGACACATTAACTGACTCCTCAGTTTGTCTTAGGAGTGCTCCCATCATGATGGACCCACCTTCTGGGCTGTGTCTGACCCTGGCTACCCTCACCAGACCTGATCCTGACTTGCAGATTGACTTCCCAGCTTGACCCAGCTCATCACCACAAACTTGCCCAATGATCTGGACTCCTGGTTGAACCTGACTGCCACCTCTGGTCTGCCCTGTTCCTCAGCTGGGAACACTGGGACCATCCCTCGCCGGCGAGGCATTGCCCTGGCGGCCATGGGCATTGCCCTCACATCCTGGCTCCACAGCCCTCGCTATGCCCAGACACTGCCCTCACAGCCAGTAGCAAACACATTGATTAATACCAAAACAAGATATCACTCTGAAGGCCAGCTTATTAAATGTTTTTTGCTTTTTTCTTCTGTCAAAAGCAGTGTCTTAAAGAAAGTTGTAAGCACAATAATATACAACATACCTTTGCTGTATAAAATGAAGTACAAGCTATCATATGCTGAATACTCTCATAACATCCAGCCTGTCTCCTTTGCAAAATAGCACTTGGAATTTCTTGAAGGACAGCCAAGCACTTAATGAGGATCTGTAAACACAAGGATTAAAGCAAAGTTTGGAACCTGCAACACACAACTTTGTACCTCTGTTCCATGTATTGCATTTGATGGTAAACTTTAAAATCCAACAGTTATGATGAAATGTTAGCTCTACAAAAAACAGTAGTAACATCTCCATTCAATGTAATGGCTTCAAGATTTCATCCACAACCCTTTGGAATAAATGACAAGTTCACAAAAAAACACTTAGATATTAAATTATAGATACATAATATCTCTGCTGATTTAATTAAAATGAAATCAAAGAATGCTTAATTCAGTGAGATGACATACTCCTAGTAAAACACTGCTTAAAACTATATTGAGCTGGTCAGAATTTTAAAAGAAAGAAAAATGTTTCTGGTATGCTTGAAAAGACAGTACAAAAGTTGCATGTTTCTCCTGTATATTTGCTGAATCAAAAAAAAAATCTGCTGCTTCAGAAATGACAGGAAAGCATTCAGGTACTCTGTTCTCAAAGAAAAGGTGCTTGCTTGCTTCTGGAAAGGTACAGTTGCCTGAAAACCATAGACTGCATTATCAAAACAGGGGAAAAAATATAGGGGGGGGGGGGGGGGGGGGGGGGGGAACACATGGGCAAATGCTGCTTTTCTTTCCTCAGAATTGTTATTTGCAAGTGGCATACAATAGAAGTTACATCACAGATTCCATTATAATTTTAAAATACCAATGAATCGTCCTCCAGCAACAACCAATATTCTGCATTTACCTTAGCATATCTGAGAGCAGAATCTGTGCAACTTACACTGAACGTATATACTGGAAATTCATAAAACCAATAAAGGTTTTTCTTTCAGCAACTCCTTAGAACTTGAAGCCTACATGTTTGGCTTTCCCAAATACATGTATACTCAATTACAAGTTTAATTAGTATCACTATAATCACAGGAACTGGGTGAAAGCTCTCACTTAAAATGCTCTCACCTGAACGACTGGCACTGCAGAAATCTTGTGATAAATAATTGGAGCAAGGAGACCATAACATTGTACAACAGACTGCAGTGTATAACTTGCATCACTCAACCAATTACCAAGATCAATTGCCACAGTCATCCTTTCACATTCTGCTAATCTACCAGCCTGTAAAAGAAAAAAAACATTTTGACTCAAATATAAATACCATTGTTTAAAATCATTTCAGGGAGTGAAAGAAGACAGACATTACTACCATTTAAAAAGCAGTGTGAGCAGCACGTAAGATAAAAGTTTAAAAATGAATTTACAGTGACACCCATTAGAAGTATATAAACAAATGCAACTGTATTCATGATTCTAAAGGAAACCATTTGTCTTAATTTTGCCCTCTGAATTTATCCACTTAGTTTGTAATGCCTGATAGCAATATTTAACCTGTGTGGAGTGGAAGTTTCACATGCAAAGCTCTCAGAGTGGGTAAGGGGGGCGTAACAATTCTGTTTTTTCCCTTTCAGCGGTCTGCCACAGTTGTTGCATATGTGAGCAGATCCACTAAAGTCACTGTGTCATTGAATACTCACATTTGTAAGACGCAAGTACTTCAGCAAAGAAAGAGTGGAATAGTAATGGAATAATAGAGAAGGCAAAGAAAAAAGAAACTTAACATGCCATTGTACTATAAGAAAGCCTAAAATAAGCTAAAAGAAACTTAGCATATTAAAACCATGAAACCTTGTTAGGAGTTCAATATTAATGAAAACATACATATTAAATAGCAGAAATGTTAACAAATAAAGCTGCCAGCTGCCTTGTAGTGGGACAAAAACAATCATGATTAAATCTCTTACTTTAAACACAGTCTAACACCACTGAAGTTAAGGAAAAACCTTCCCCAGCTGGAAGCAGTGGGCTTTGAATTAGGATATTAATGAGAAGTAACTACTTAGAGATCATCTTTCCACCAAGATACAAACTAACCAACATTATTTTAAGCTACACATACTTGTTCCTTGTAAAGTATCTCATCGGAACAGACGGAATCACAAAAGAGTCCTCCTTCCATGACGTTAATGTCACAGATAGCAAATATATTCCTCAGAAAGAGGTACAAGGTGATAGGAGAAGTCTGAGATACAGTCTCAAGACGTAACCTACAAAAGAAAAAAAGCAAAAGAGCAGTAAAAACATGTTTATGATGATTAAGACATCTCATACCTGAAATTGCAGTCTTTAATAGTAACATGATAGACAGGAAGGATTACTACAGGTACTGCTAGAAATGAGATTTACACATAAAACTGAAAAAAAATTGCTTTAAATTCCTAGCTTAAAAAAAAAAAACAAATTAAAGGGGTAAGACTCCTTTTCAAACTGTTGTCCACCTTCTAATATCCTAAGACAACTTTTATGTAATTGTTTCATCTAATCCAGTGAAATTTAGTTTGAATTTTCTTTAAAAACTTGGGATGCTACATCTTGTTTGTTCTAACTGTCTTCTTTTACATGTTATTTTTCTGTACTGACAATAATGCATGCAGTTGGGAAGCACACTAAGTATTAATGACAGACTCCTTTTCATCCATTGACGTCTTTTGTTACAAGTTTCAAAATAGTTTTTTTCTTCTGCCTTTTGTGCATGTGTGTGCTTTCTTCCCTGGGAATAGGGATGCATTTGTCCTGCTTTTTCTTTCTTTTTTTTTTTTTTTTCTTACAGCACCAATCCTATTATTTTGAAGTATAAGAAGTAAATTTCTACTTCTCCTTGATTGTGTTTTGTAAAACAGACTGAAACTCAAGAAGGAATACCAAACAGACAAATTCACATGCTTGACATTACCAAGATATCAACAGGGCTTCCAGTTTGTGGAAACAGTTTTCCTTTCCTTCCAGCTCCCTCTACTGTCTAAATTCTCTGTACGGTCATGCTAGTCCAGTTAATTTCTTAGCTACCAAATAGTAAAACTGAAACTGTCTTATTTCAGGTGTCATAGTACAGCTTCGAGAATCTTCCATATTAATTGTATGAAATATGTTAATAATGGTAATTAATAATAATAATAACAATAATAATAATGCTTTGAGTTAACTTTCAGAAAAGCAAAATCCCTGAACTGCTTTGCACAGCTATTTAAAGTTTGCTGTCTTCATTTGATTTATTTGAAAGTAAGTTCATTCAAATGAACCTACTTTACCTATAGAAATGTACGGTTTTTTTTGTTTGTTTTTTAAAAAAGGTTAGAAAAGAAGATAAATGAAGAACAAGCGGGAAAAAAAAATCACAAAGGCCAGACTTGTATTCCTGCATTGTTCTCAGGCCAGGGAAAGATTAAAGACATCCACATAGTCATAAAATAGGATGCCTAGTGATTATCTGCCTGAATCAAAGCAGTCCATAGGTTGCCTGTAAAACTCAAGTGGCATGTAAAGTCAAGGCCCTCAGTCAGCTTGCATGCCTGGTATCAGGCACACTGGTGACACTTGAAGGACAGATGGGATACACACCGGTGGTCTGGCTGAGCCCCAGATAAGTACACTTACACACATTACCTTCTCCTGTAACATGATTTAAAGCACACACACGACTATACTGTCTGTTTGCATTCAGTGAGAAATTGCTGTTGCATTACGATGAGAAAACTGTGAGCTCTGATGCAAGTTTGACAAAATAATACAAAAAAAAAAAAAAAAACCTCCAGCTGCATTGTATGTCTCAGAATAGCTGATTACTGGTTATTCTGTCCATGAAGTGGAAATGGAATTATGACCAAATTTTAAAAAATCCCCCTAATATCTACTGCTTCAAACTAAGATCTTTTTTACCACAATGTTTCACTGAACCATTAAAAGCACATGCAATAAGGTTGTTTATTGTCATTACGGTTTCAAGACTAAGTCAGCCTGTCAAACTGAAACTCAGAGGCTGCAAAACTATTTCTTATCTCCTTCACAAGGTTGCCAAAACTTTCCTAAAGATAGAATTAGCCTTAAAAGAAATGGACACAAGTGAAGAGGATGAATTGTATTCAGATATTTAAGATGTTAATTTATTCTTAAATCATAAGCAGTAGAACAACATTTAAAAGGATTCTTTTTTATTATATTTCATATCTATTATTTCATACAAATCTCTCTTTTTTTTTTTTAATAAGGAATTCATTTAATTATGTTTTGGTTGAATTACAGTGAATTCAACCCGAAAAATTCTAGCTTGGCTTTGCCATAATGAAAATTACATATATATATATTCTAAAGTACTTTAGTATGTTTAAAAATTATTGTCAGGTTTATATAGTCACTCCAAAACAAAACTAACAATCATTTACCCATTTTGTGTGGTGTTCCAGACAAGATTTTCAGAATTTATGAACATTATTGCTCTCTTAATTGGAACTGAAAGTCAAGAATCCAGTGCATATCACATATTTTGCATATAAAAATGAATCACATGGTATTAATGGACAATTTATAAATGTTTCCCAATTATCTAAAGTAATAAAACAATCATTATAAAGAATTAGTTGAGTAAATGCTAGCAGTTCCACAAATATGAAAAATCCTCTTCTAATTATTCCACACTATATCCTTACAACACATTTCACACCTTTTTTGTAGGATGTTTTTCACATCACTAGTCTGAACAAAAATTCACAGCCTGGTACTCTTCAAAATAAAATCTATAATTAACTAGTATTTTAATTTTGTTTTTGCCAGTAATTTTGTTTTTACCTGTTTTCAGATATAGTCAAATTACTTCTTGCAGAAATAACAGCTGTATTGCCAGGCAGTGGAGAAGAATTTGAAACAAAATAATCCCACGTTGGTGAAAATGCTTCTCTGGCTAATGTATAGTTGCCAGTCTGATAGGCTACCTAAAATAAATAACTAAATTAATTAAATAAATAAATAAAGGTTATTTATGTAACTTTTTACAGAAAAAAAAAAAATAGATTTCATTTTATATACTAGTTGCTAATTGAAACAAAACTAACAAGTTTCCATGGTCTTCAGGTAAGTAAATGCAACTGCAGGAAAAAGAAAGGTTTTATTCTGATGTATTTGAATTAAATATAGATAGTAGCAATTTGATTCTACTAATACTAATTTGCCTTCAGAAGTAGCATCAGGGAAGGCAAAAGAGTTTCTTGACTGTTAATCAAGGATCTAAGGGTCTTTTACGGAATATTTTACATGTTCTGTGCTACAGTTTCTGAAGAGAGATTATTTCATCTAGGTCCATTTTATCTTTGTATTGCTGCAGAACATTCTGATGCAGAAAATTCTGATTTGTGTTAATCAAGCTTTTGCCAAGAAAGTCTTGAGTTCTTGCCAGAAGTTTTAGAGCTACCAGTGAAAACAAATTATTACAACCAAATTAAAACGTTATCTTATTATCAAAGAATCTAATCCTACCTGAGTTAGATAAGCTCGGACAGTAGTAGCAGAAAGAGGTGGATAAGCAAGGATTGGCTTAGTTGTTTCCCCAATGGCATCACCAATAAGTTTTCCATCAGAAGAATATGCTGCAACTGCAAATATGTACTTCTCATTGGGATCTAAGCCTTGTATTTCTAAGACGCTTTTTCCATCAGCTGGTATCTATCAATAAAAATATTTTCTGGTTACATCCACAGAATATATCAAAACCAAACACAAAACACTACACTTTTATTGGTAAACAAATCATTTAATGGTCTGGGATACAATCAAAGTACAACAGGCACATCATGTTTCCACATAATATTGGGTTCTTGAAGACAACGAGAAAACAATGAAATGAAAGGAAAAAAAATAATTTTGCTCTGAAATGCAATTGAGCATACAAAGCACATAATCTAACACAAAAGTTAAGAATGAAGACCTGGAGTTTCTGTAAGACATTTTTGTCCATTTGCACATTCACACTATGAGTATGCATGCTTGCAGGCATCACGCTGGAGACATTCTAGCTCTGAGCTGTGCTTCAAGGAAAAAAGTATGTGGCTCTCCTCCATATATGCCACATGCATGTATTAGATGTGGGCGCAGGATGTCTCAAATCCTCTTAACACCGTTAATACAACTTCAGAATCGAAGATGAGCAGTTTGTGAATACATATATAAAGACAATCTGTTTTGAAGACCCCCCCTTTTCCTTTTTCCTTCAAGTAATTGTCCATCTGCTTTTTACATCATTACTCAACCCTAACAGGGTTTTCCAACTTCTGCTCCATAATAAGGATATCTTACATAAAGGTAGGTTTTATTGAAGCAATACACAATCGACAAAGTGACTGAAGCATAACATGAGAAATTACATCATCTTAATGTAGCATCAATACAGTGCTCTTATTCAAATACTGTCTGGACTTCATAAGGAGCTCTCTAAACAGCAGAAATCCCTTCAAATACTGTAATTGAACACTGAACATGAATGTTCAGTTTTATGTTTTGTTGTTTTAAGGATGAGAGAATGACCAGAATGGGTTTTAGCTCTATCTTACCTCTTCTCCTGCATTTGGAAGTTTATTGTTATTTAACCTTACTTTCGTGTTACTTCCGCCTGCTACACAGCCCAAAATACTGTACCACGAAACCTTCAAAGAAAATGAAAACATAATGAGTTGATATAAAGACAGTTATACAATGCCATGCTGATGAAAGCAGATGATTCTCCATTATCCTATCTCCTAACTTGGTCTATCCTAATGCTCAAACTCAGCCCAAAGCATAAACTCTACAGGTCATCCTACAGATCTAAATTCATCAAGACCCCTTATTTGATCTTTGCAATGTATTCTTCTAACGTTGACATAACATTCTGATTCAGCAAATCACTTGAGAAAAAATCCTTGAAAGCAGGTAACAGAAATGCAGATACAAACCTAGTAATATTTTCTTAACAAGATGTTCTTAGTTCCTATTGAAATCAATGTTTTTCTAATGTCATTGAGCTGCTAATAATCTCATTGGGCATATCAACCACATTTTTCACTGTCTTTAATCAAGGAAGAATGTGAGCATGCATACCTCAATCCATGCTCAGTCATGCTCAGTGAGATCAAACATGAAAACTCATTTTGATTCATCTCTGCAGAACTGGGCAGATGGATTTCAGTAAGTTATGTATCTGATTAAGTTCTCTTGCATTGCACTTCTAGAAAGTTGTACTAAATCAATTTATTTTCAGTAGACCTCAGGTGGGGCAGATGAGGTCATTTATCAACATACAAAAATTCTGAAAGACTGAAATGTTCATTTTTCTTGTATTGCATGTGATTTGTCTTGTAATGAATCCTGACTTTTTTTCAGAAGTCGATATTGAAATAGAGGAGATTATTTTCAGCAAATGAGTAACATTGAGATCAGGAAATTTTACAGTTATTTTGACTTCCAATAAAATATATGTATACATCTAATTATATGCTAAGTATCCATTTCCAATTAATATCTTAGTTTAAAAAATACCTTTTGTGTTTGCTCAACAGCTATACATCAAAAAAACAAATCTCCTAGAATAGCTCAAATTATAATAATAATCACATTGCACCACCTAGTGGCCCAATATGTTATATTCACTGTCGTATATCAAAATCAAATATTAATGCTTACTAAAAACTATGAACCCCTGGACTTTTAGGACTTTTTTTTAATTTTATGTACACTAGGAATACATATGAAAGCCTTTTCCCAAATGAATTTGTTTTAAATTCACTAATCAAGCTGCACTAAAAATGTAAGTTATAAATTAAACAGCTGTTCACAGAAATGCCCTAAGCACTATTCTCATGATTTGTATTTCTACTGTTTTTATACATGTTGTAAACATGTTATTATTTTGAAGTAGTTTGTAAAATCACTACGATGATTTCTCTTTCAGGAAAAACTGCAACTAGTGGATTTTCCATACACATTGTCAGCCTGTTTGAGGCCTATCTGGGCATATGAGGGAGAGTAACATGATTTGGAACAGTCAGCAGGGATTTACCAAGGGCAAATCATGGCAGACCCCCATGATTGGCTTCTGTGACAAAATGACTAGATTTGTGGAGGAAAGGAGAAGAGTAAATACCATTTACCTAGTCCTTATCAAGGCTTTCAACACTGTCTCCTAGTATTCTTATAACCAAGTTAGGATGATACAGTATGGGTGCATGAAGAGATAGATGGGTAACACAACAGTTGGAAGATCAGACTCAGAGAGCAGTTGTTAATGGTTCATACTCTATTTGAAGGGTACTAGCAAGCAGAGCACTGCAGGGGACCTGGCCTGTTGAATATCTTTAGCAATGACCTGAGAAGACTGATCACACACTCACCAGGCTGGCAGATGATGTCAAGCAGAGGGAAACAGTTGATATCCTTGAGGGCAGAGTTGCCATTCACAGAGACCTAGACAGCCCAGAGGAATGGGCCAATATGAACCTCATGAAATTTAATGAGGACAAATACAAGGTCCTGCACCTAGGAAGGAAGAATCTCTTGGAAGAATACAGGCAGGGGACTGATGAGCTGAAGAGCAACTTTCCTGAAAAGGATCTGGGGGTCATGCTAGACACCAAGATGAACATGAGCTAGTGGTGTGCCATGGCAGCAAAGCAGCCTAAAGGCATGTTGACCTGTATTAACAGAAGTACAGTTAGGAGACTGAAGGATCAGTTTCTACTCATGACTCTTTAGACTACATCTAGAGACCATGGCCAGTTTTCCTACTGCTCCCCATCATTCTAACAAGAAAGATGTTGAAAAACTAACTAGAGTGGCTGATTACAGCAGAGGGCCAGCAAGATGTTCAGGAGCTGGAGAACTAGCCCTGCAAGAAGAGGCTGGGAGAGCTGGGCTTATTCAGCCCAGAGAAGAGATGGCTTCAGTGGAACTGCCAGGAGCCTTTGAGTGCTGGCAAGAAGGTTATGAAGGGTGATGGTTGGACCAGATGATCTTGAAGGTCTTGTCCACCCTTAGTGATTCTATGAAGAAGATGTATACAGGCTTTTCACAGTAGTGCACGGTTAGAGGATGAAAAACAACAACAACCTAAATTGAAACAAGAGATTTCAGCTGTATACAAGGAAAGAAGTTTTCCCCACGAACAGGTTAACCTGTTGGAGGAGACTGTCCAGAGAATTTGTGCAGTCTCCATCCTTGGAGGTTTTCAGAACTGACTGGATAAAGCCCTCAGCAACCTGATATAATTTCACAGTTGACCCTGCTTTAAGAAGAAGATTGGCCTAGACACCTCTCCTAAGATCCCTTCTGAACTAAGTTATTCTGTGATTCTAAATGTTCAACAAAAGGTAGATTTTCTACCTGAACTATGGCACTTTAGCACTTCATTAACAGAGTTTTGAGTGTGGTACTTTCTTGCATCACAAGATCCAACAGCCTTGCATGTCTTCAGAGTGATTAGGCATCTGTCGACACCCTAAGAAAGAGAATGAGCTTTTGACAAGTAGAATAAATGAAGGTTATAGAGCTGAAGCACCAAAGAAGATGATACACGAGATGAAGAAAGTTTCATGCAAATGTGAAGATCAAAACAGTGAGTCACAACTGACTCAAAGGATTTAAAAAATGCATAATTAATTAAGTCAGGCTAACATAATCTTCTCAAGACCAACAGAGAAAACTGTGATGGTATAGCACGGCTGAAACAACCTTTTCTCTCTTGTGTGTTGTTTAATATATTTCTTCCACAGTAATTATGACAAATATTACCTGAACATCTGAAGAGAATGGAGCTGGTTTAAATGTCATGGAGCAATGTGATCTACAAAGTAATATAGGTGGAGGAGGAGTTCTGCTTTTTTTCTTGACATTCATAAATTCTTTGAGACTGTGATACAATGCACTTTGTTCAGCTTCAACTTGCTCAATTAAAGTTAGTGCCTCCTATGATTTAAGTTAAAACAAAAGGGAAAAATATTAAAACACAGCAATCAGACAGATATAAGTCTTAATAAATCATTTTCAAAATGATCTTTTAAGAAAAAAATTACTGCTATGTAGAGACATTGTTATAGAGTTTCATATCCTCATACAACCTAAACTAGTATGAAGGGTACTATTTGTAAGCCTTATATATGCAGATTAATTTTGTATTGTACAATAAAGGGAATGCAGGGTTGCATATCAAAGAGGCAGGGCTGAGGTATCTTCAATTTTGAGAGAACCTACAGGAAAAAAAAGAGAGTGGTTATGACTAATGCTGATTAGCAGTGGTGAGCAGTGAGGTGAGCAGTGAGATCTTCCTCCAAGAAGATACAAAAGAGATACTGACTCTTCTTGAGGAGAGAGCTGAAGACCTAACATGTGGAATTTCTGAAGAAGCTATGGAAGTATTAAGACTGTTTTTCTATACTCCAGGAAGAGAGAAAAGAAATAAAGTCCAGAAATAAAAAAAGGGAGGAGAATGCAGACATGAAAAAAGTAGGATTATGCTAGTTCCCTTGTTTAGACAGAGGTAGCTGAAAGATGGTTGATGGCCCTAACTGCCATCTTTATCTGTTAATATTAGCCTCTTCTGAAAATTTGTGGGCCTCCTGCACATAGTGATTATGTGGCCATTTTCTTGGAAATCGAGGTACAATCTTTTCTAACTGGACTGAATGGCAAATTGATAGGTTTCTTCACCTTGCTTGTACCATCAGAGTAAAAGAAACTTAACTTGGAAATTTAATATTAAGAATTTAGTACATTTATGTGTTTCCTTGTAGTAGCTGTCCACTGCAAACCAAAGTCAAAAAGGTCAGCTACCAGAGATGAGGAGATCGGGGATACCTTGAACCAATTCGATTCTACTGCAAGAGACGCAACATCTTCCTGCAATTAGAGTTTTATTTATACCTTTTTAGCACCATACACTGGACAAAAGGTTTAGGCTAAACTGACTGAAAGATAAACTGAAAAAGAAAATCCCATGTTATTGGTTATTCAGGGATAGTCCTATAATCTTGCACCTCGATAGTCCTATAATCTTGCACCTCGACACTTCCTTGTTTCTGTCCTCAAACATTTATAAACCTGTAAAAACAGCCACACTGCCACAGATAAACTTAGCTTTGTCCAAAAATGACCAAAATGACTAGCCAAAGATTTATGGTGAAAAGAGGAGCTAATTTTAATACAGTCTTAATCAAATCACATAGCCATCAGATCCTTAATCAGATCACATGAGCATATGCACAGCCCCTGACACCCCCCCCCCCCAAAAAAAAATTCCCTTTTCTTTCAGATTAGGGCTGTATGCACCCTAGTGGGAAATGTCAAAGGAAGAATGTAAGATGAAGAATAAAGTGACTCTTTCCCTCACACAACCATTCAACTTCTGCAATCACTAATGAGGGACTTCATTGCTTCCTTTAAAAACGATACTTTATGGCAAGATGTACTATGATAAATTTTTTAATTAAAAGAATCATAGACTCATTCTTCCCTGAGGACATACTTCTTATTAGTGCAAGGATGGATCTGCTCCCAGGGTGGATAAAGATAGTGTTGTGACTGCAAGTGGTACTGCATGACCTATACATCATTAATTGTAGAACTTGGAAGATAATAAATGTGGCAGAGTTGCAAGAGGAGAAAGAATAATCTTATGGTTAAGGAAGCCAAATGTCACTATGATAAACAACATTTTATCCATGCCTCTGCCACAGACTTGTCCTGTGGTAGTAGCTTAATCATGTTAATTGAGTTTTACAGCTGGCTAACAAGAACTACCAGTGTACCCAATTCTGTAAAGACTTGGATGTCTAACTAGACATATAGGACAGAAAGGAAGAATGAAATAACAGAGAAATTAAACAAAATGAAGGGTACATAATAGCTTAAATAGTTAAGCAGTGTAATGTGCAGCATGACTATAAATATATGACTCAGAAGCTTCTGTACCTGTTCAGTGGTTTACTACATGAGAAAAGTTATTTGCATGTTTACCCAAAAAAATAAAAACTACAAAAAGAGTACTTTCCTATTTTGCATTGTAATAAGAACAGTTTTATACTATATTGTGCTGAGTAGAGTTGAAAAAAATCAATAGATTCCCCTTAAAAGGGGAAAAAAATGAAGACCTGGGGAAGTACAGGAAGTATAGGACAGTCAGTTTTACCTCTGTGCCCAGCAAGATCGTGGAGCAGATCCTCCTGGAAACTATGCTAAAGCTCATGGAAAATAAGGAGGTGATTGGTGGCAGCCAACATGGATTCACTAAGACCAGATCACGCCTGACAAATCTGGTGGCCTTCTGTGATGGGGATACAGCACTGATGGACAAGGGAAGAGCAACTGGCGTCTTCTACCTGGACTTGTGCAAAGCATTTGATACTGTTCCCCATGATATCCTTGTCTCTAATGGAGACACATGGCTTTAAAGGATGGACCACTTGATGGGTAAGGAATTGGCTGGATGGTCACACTCAGAGTTGTGGTCAATGGCTCAATGTCCAAGTAGAGATCAGTAACGAGTGGTGTTCCTCAGGGGTCAGTACTGGGACCAGGACTGCTTAACAACTTTGTCAGCAAGTCGGACAGTGGGATCAAGTGCACCCTCAGCAAATTTGCCAATGACACCAAGCTGTGTGGTGCAGTCGACACTCTGGAGGGAACAGAAACCATCCAGAGAGACAGAGGGACCTGGACAGGCTTGAGAGGTGGGCCTGTGAAAACATCATGAGGTTCAACAAGGCCAAGTGCAAGGTCCTGTGTCTGGGCAGGGGGAATCCCAAGCACAAATATAGGCTGAGTGGAGAATGGACTGAGAGCAGCTCTGAGGAGAAGGACTTGGGGAGCTAGCTTGATGAGAAGCTCAACACGAGCCGGCAATGTACGCTTGCAGCCCAGAAAGCCAACCGTATCCTGGGCTGCAACAAAAGAAGCATGACCTGCAAGCTGTGGGAAGTGATTGTCCCCCTCTACTCTGCTCCTGTGAGAACCTGCCTGGAGAGCTGCATTCAGCTCTGGGGCTCCCAGCACAAGAAGGACATGGAGCTGTTAGAACAAGTCCAGAGGAGGGCCACAAGGATGATCAAGGGGCTGGAGCACCTCTGCTATGAAGACAGGCTGAGAGAGCTGGGGGTGTTCAGTGTAGATAAGAAAAGGCTCCAGGGAGACCTTATAGCAGCCTTCCAATACCTAAAGGGGGCCTAAAAGAAAGCAGGAGAGGGATTCTTTGTCAG
Source organism: Cygnus olor (assembly GCF_009769625.2). Lineage (NCBI taxonomy): Eukaryota > Metazoa > Chordata > Aves > Anseriformes > Anatidae > Cygnus > Cygnus olor. Next base: position 47,152,572 of record NC_049169.1, read on the forward strand.
GGAGCGTAGTGATAGGACAAGGAGTAATGGTTTTCATCTAAGAGAAGGTAGATTTAAATTAGATATCAGGAAGAAATTCTTCCCTCAGAGGGTGGTGAGGCCCTGGCACAGGCTGCCCAAAGAAGCTGTGAATGCCCCATCCCTGGAAGTGCTCAAGGCCAGGCTGGATGGGGCTTTAAACAACCTGGTCTGGTGGGAGGTGTCCCTGCCCATGGCAGGGGGGTTGCAATTAGAGGATCTTTAAGGTCCCTTTCAACCCAAAATATTTTATGATTCTATGATTCTATGAACTCTATCTAGAGCTCTTGGATGTTTTATGATAAAAAAGGCAAAATCCCCTACACAGAAGAATGAAAATAAAAATATGAATTTTCTGTTCATGAAGTGAATACTGTCCACCTCAAGGAGGAAAATTAATTGAGCATATAATTAAACATTTTATCATAGTACAAATATATAAAATCGCCATGCTAAGTTTGTCCAAGCAAAGTTAATTCTGACATCTTCTGCCAACTGGCTGCAAATATATTCTTTTACCTACTTCTTTCCCTGTGAAAAGTGCACAGAATGAAAATATAATGAAGGTCAACATAAGGCCTTCACAAACACTTGTTTGGGATAGCCACACATTTCTTGGGAATTGCTTGTAAGTCTTCATTGGTGACTACAGTTACAACTTTCATATGATATCATTATATCTCATATTCATATGTGCTGTATATTTTACAAATATAGTAGATTTTTTAGCATGTCCTTTCTGGTTCAGTTTTTGCATTCTTCTGAAATAATAATAATAATAATAAAAGTCATGCTTATCATGCTTCCAAACTTGGAGCACTTCAGAGAAGAACACTTGCTAGTAATTTCTTGTTTAAAATATGTATTTCATATATTATATAGTGTGAATTTCAGATATCTCTTGTATAGACTATAAAGAAATTTTGTGCTCCACTGATGATAAGTCAATTTGAATGGACAGATGTTGGTTACAAAAGTTTCTAATCTCACTTAATGGAAAGCCTCCCAGTGATTTCCTATGACTTTGAAATGAGCCCACGAAGAATATATTTTTAACCTGAATAAATTCCAAAACCTCCAACTTCTGAAATGTTTATTTAATAAGAACCAAATAAAGCCTCTGTCATCATCACCAGTCAAAGTAATCTAAGACAACTTAGAGATTTGGGGAAAAGTAGGATGATGACGGTTGCAATAGGAAAAAAGAAAACCTGCAAGATACTTTGGCAAGGTACAGGTGATTATGTGTTAGAAAACGGCAAAGTCTAGGTGATTAAGTGTAGAAACAAAGTTAATTCCTTTCAGGTTTCCTGTAATATGCACATGTACACAAAATTAGGGGATATCCTCTTTCCTAGTTTTAAGTCCCTTTATTTTTTTCCACCATAAAGGAACTTCTCAAGGAAAAACTGGCAACAGAAGTTAAAAACACTCATTGTCCTTTAAGCTCCTTCCATTTTAATTCTATTTGTAAGAAGGAGTAATCCAAGTATTAATTTTACAGAACATGAAAAACTATGATAACGTTAAATTTTTCCTATCATATGATTTTATTATTACCTCCAGTAGCTGCTTTTGGGAAGAAGTAGTTAACTCTTCAGGGAATATCTGTGCAGCCTTTTGCATCAAAAAGATTGCTCTGGATAGCTTATTCTTTTTTATTTTTCCTATTATATCTGCCTCTGTAAAATAGATATTTCAAGACATTTATAAAACAGCAAGAATCACTTATTATACTTCTAAAATCTTAATTAATAAGCCTTACCTGTTAAATAATGGGAATCTTCAATAATCTTCACATGGTAATTGCTAGAATTAAGACTTCTGCCATCCTTTTGAACACCTATATGGGAAGGAAATCCTGAGTCATTCATTCTGATAGTGTCGTTGGAAAGATTTCAGTGAGAGGCAGATACAGAGTTCTGTAGTAAAGCTCTGCTCCACCTTGCGCTCTTTTCCTTAGTTAAAGGAAAATTTCTTGGACAGATAAAGCCAGTAAAAATGTTCCACCCTCATGCTCTAGCATCTCTAGTAGCTACACTAACATCACAGGAAAAGAAGGAACATGTTTAATCACAGGGAGCAGTTCACATGGGAACCCTATAATGTCAAGCTAACACTAGCTTTTAATTAAAAAAAAAAAAAAAAAGGAATGGAAGAACAGTAGCACTTTTTCAGGATATATTTGGCAAGAGTGGGAATTCTGCTGACTTGGAAGAGGTTAGAACAACTTTATAGGAGTAGAAACTGAGATTACAAAAAACACTGATTATAATATTCAAGCCTCGTTCTTCACAGAAAATTTCCTGCATTACAGACAAAAAAAAAAAATCTACAGCGCATTCCCTAATTCTCTCTTATTGACTGAAACTTCTTAACTGAAAATATATTATAAATGAAACATCATAAAAAAATTGTCTAGGAATCAAAACCAGTGGCTGTTAGCAAAGTTTAACTCCTATAGATCTAGCATAGATTAGAGATAAGTATCATGTGGTAAATCAAAATTCTACAAATTCAGTTATTATTTCTGTCTGTATGCACCAAGCACCAAGTGCCCTACAATTGCTCCTCATCAGAAAATAAATGCTCCTTTATTTCTTAGTATCACAAAATACATTAACAGAGGACTGTAAGCAACCTATGAAGATCATTTAGCATTACTGCAACTTACCTTGTGTCAGTTTAAGAAGTTTCACAGCTATTCGATGTTGGGCCTGAATGAGCTCCAGATGTAAATCCATTAAAAAATTATTACCTGTTCCTGTCTTATCGTTACCCAAACCCAAAACAGAATTCAAATTCTGGCCATTTGAGTCCACCTAATAAATAGAAAGTAGTAGTTAAGCAAGCACAAACTTATTTCAGTAAATTGATAAACACTCTGAAATTTTATCATAACTGCGGTATTTAAACTTAATGGCTGCGGTATGCAGTCATTAAAGAAAGCACAGAAGAACAACATCTAGACACAGAGAAGCATGGAAAATGAACAAAGAATAGACAAAAACTGGCAATCAATAGGAAACAGGATTAATAATAAATATGAAACCGTAGAAAATTTTGGTTTATTTGTTATCAGTCCACAAAACAAAGACCATGTTGGTGTAGAATGGTAACATTAGAAAAACTGGGTTCCATCCAACTGCCAAAATTACTTATAATAATGAATAGTTGCAAACAAATGAACAGGATTTCTGTTTCTGCAATACAGAAGAAAACTACAAATTATATTTACTTCTAAACAAAAAGAAAACCTAAAAGAGTTTATAGTTTCTTACTGAATGAGAAAATGTTGTCTGCTACACAGATTTATTTTTTCTATTCTCTTCTTACATGTGACCAAAAAATGAAGTTCATTTGATAATCCAAAGATTTATAAGAAAGAAGAAAATATGAGTTTCACGTTGTCAAAATCCAATATATTACTTATAGACTTTGTTGCCATGTAGCTTTTTGTAGAATTTACCTTTGTACAGCAGTTGTCAAATATCGACGTTCCATCTGGTAGAAGGGTCATTAAGCGAAATTTGTTGATTTCATTAATTGCTTTTTCAAGACTTTCATAAGCAAATTGTAATTGTTCCGTAGGACTTTTCTAAGATGAAAATGAAATTTTAATAATTTAGGATGAATTTTCCCTAAGTTCTTAAAAAACAATTTACTAAGTCAAAGAGTCTAGTTCATAGCAGAATTAAAATGAACTTGGAGAATTAAGTTTACAAACAGTATTATTCACAAGTAATTTTATAACGTTCCATTAGGTGTTACAAAAACACTGGCATCTCAGAAACCAACACCTGAAAGTAGACTGTCACTGAATTGAAGCTTCTCCATGTGTTAAGGCATTAAGACATTACTGACAAAATTCCTGAATCCTCAAACAGATGCATGTCTTTTCTTCTTGTGTTTTATTAAGTAATTTTGAACTATTTGATTTGACATTACTGCACAGTGCTGAGTAATGAACACATCAAACAAAGCAAGGACTCCCAGGATGTTCCATCGATTCCACATCACCCTTACAAAAACAAACAATCAAAAGCACAATCCAAAATATCTCCCTAAATAAAGCAAAGATAAAGTTTGTGTTATCTTAAAAAGATGTGTTATTAAACCTTTTAAAGCTTGTACTATGCATTGGCATGAAAGACTAGAAATCAGTATGATCATGCTGTAAAAACAATTTCAAATAAAATTTCTTCCATATCACAGATGACTATAAAAGACTACACAAAGATTTTCAGATTTTATTTAATTTGAAAAAATATCTTTTTTTTCCTCTGCACTAGAATGACTACATTAATCATTTCAACTTTATAAAACTAAATACAAGATAGTATGAAAATGCTTCAAGCAGGAATAAGTGTTCTTACGCTATCCAAAAAAGCCGTATTAATGAAAATAAATTAGACATTACCATCAATATTTCAGGAGTATCACAGGTTTCATCTTCTGAGAGAGGTACACTTCTTTTTCCTTTTTTATCTGAAAAAAAATCAGAAAATGAGAATGAAATGTGTTCAATTTTATTACTGTTTGATTAGAGCTACCACTAACTTTAGAGTCTGGCAATAATTTATTTCTTTGGTACTAGACTACAGGAGGTAATTATATTGTTTCTTGAAAAGATTTTCAGGGTTTAAACACTATAGTTACCCATGTACAATTTTAATAATTTAGTATAAGATTATCCAATGAAGTTGTATTTTTAAATGTACCCTATATTTCATAGTAACATTAGATTGAAGCCAATAAAAATTGGACTCATTTCATAGTTCCTTACACTGTTATAGCATTCACATATATTTTGATTGATTTAAAAATGAAAAATCAATTTTTCTGTAATTCACTAGTGTTTTAATGTTAATTTAACCTATAGGGTGGTTTGTAAATATGTAAGGTCACATTTTTTGTTTCATAACATTTCAGTTTAATATTCCTTGAAGGGGTATTATCACCCTTTTAACATTCATTTCGATTGTTTAAATTATTTTCTTTTATAAAGAATTTACCCAGACTTATGTCTTTCTTTCCAAAACAAGAGGAAGCACCTTCTTTGCTCTCAATTACAGCTCTCAACTTTTTGCCAAAATAAATGTTTGCCCTTTCAGAGGGACAACATTTTAGTCACTCCTGAGCTCTGCACCTTGTCTGCCTATTTATTTCTGCTTGTTCACTAGATTTTTCTCATATATAAGAAAATCTGTATTCACTCAGCATTAATTCAGTTAAAAAACTCACACTAAGCATGTGTTTGACTGGCTTTTCAACGGCCTGTTTTGAGCAATGGCTCCTAACTGTTCAGCTTTTTACCTCCAAAAAAAAGCATTTACACTTAGTGAAAAAGAATAATTGTTATGCTGCAATGAGGATTCACCCAATCTCCATCAAAATGGTATGATTTTCATAACTATCAGAAAACAACTCCTACCCTACCTTATAATGGAATAGTAGTGTACCAAGATTTTCTTACTTTCAAAAAAGCAAAACATATTGTCATTCTCTTCTGTTCCTAGATATGCTTTAAAAGGGTCTTTAACATCTACTCTCTAGCTATTGTAAACTAATTATGAAAAATAACATTAATATTACAAGATCCTACATCTGCAAAAGAGAATTTTCAAAATTATGTCTAAATATTCATATTTTACAGCGTTAGTGAGGTTTTTTAAGGAAATGTTTATGTTACTGCTTTATATCCCAATGACATCAGCCAAGTTCATTTTCAAAGACCATTAAATCCCTATACAAAAATCAATACTTGTGTAGACAAGAGATGCAAATCAATGACCTAATAAAAGCAAAAGCTTCAGTATGCACTCAGTATTTGCCTCTTTTGCTTGCACTGTCCCTAGTCAACCAGCATCTGAGCACTCCAAATGAGCCACAGCACATACTGCCTTCTGCCTAGCCAATATTCAGAGAACTTATGGATGATCTGAGGCTACTAAGAAGGGGCTAAGAGACATATAAAAAAAAACTATGCGGAAGATGAGTCATAAAAGATGTGATTCAAAATTGGACTAGTTCAGTAGAACTGGAAATGGAAGGAAATAAGGCATAAATCCTTTGAAAATCAGGTTTCGCTACATCTGATTATGAATGAAATTGTGTTGACAAAAATTTATCATACTACTTTACACAATCTCTTTACAATCATTTTTGAATATGTATATTTATCAAAGCTTTTAATTCTGAAAAATTCCAATCTTTAAAAGTTAAGCTATTCTTGAAAGAATGCTACTTTTTTGTTGAAAGCTTTACCTGTTTTTTTCTTAGATTCACTTGTAGAATCAGCTATATTTTCCAATATTGCAGTTAGATTTAAGGTTACCTCTATTACCATTACAACATCCATGTCTGCTATGTTACTCTTCTGAATTACTTCATTTATTATCCAGAGTACATAAACCCACTAAAAAAAAAGGAGGGGAAGAAATGAAAAGAAACAAAACAGAGTTAAAACATTTTTTGAAGATATTTGTATATTACAGAGGCAGAAATGGTTTTGCACTCAAAATTGTTAAAAAACATTTATAAACCTTACCACAACTCCTTTCTTGTACTTGGCTTTTTTTTTTTGCTTTTGCTTTTTTTTTTTTTTTTTTTGAATGCCACCAGGACAAGATACTCTATTTCTTTAGACAGAACACAATTTTTGTTTTGTTTTGTTTCTTTACTTTCAGAAATCAATTATTTTTTTATTATTCTAGAAAGGTTTAAGAACATCCTACTGGCACAACCTTTATATCTTGTCATAGTGTGGTAAGCGTTACAGTAGATATGATCATGTGCCTCTCTCCTTTGCCCATCTCCTCCCACTTAAACAGTGTAAGAGAGACCTGAATGCTCCTATTGTTCACACAGAGGAAATTAACTGTAAGCTATACTCTGGTGAATCTCATTTTTTTTATAGGGATCAGGGTCACAAAATGCACTCCTCCAGAAACTGTTTGGTCTACATCAACTATTTCACAGGTAGCCCTGTGAAACTACTAACTTATCCTTCACATGACAGCATTTCGCCAATAGCTTTGCAGTCTCAGGAAAAGTTCAAGATAAGGCTGTGGCTCTATCGAGTGGGCCAAAGCCTGCTGACATCCACCTCCCTTCTGTTAAGCTGTAAGATTTCTGCTACTGTTTTCAATTGATCTAGGGAATTTTCTTGAACTATATGCATGCTTTCCACCACAACACACAAAACGCTGCTTCTCACAGTGTGCCCAAATGTTTTCACTATTTTAGCTTCTTTCTATGATGCCCCACTGCCAGACAGTGGGTTATTTTACTGGAAAAAGGTAAGAGATACTCTGATATGGCATATGGGAGCACATTCTGTTCAGAGTGCATGTACAATCCACATTTTCAGTGAATTCAATTTATCTGCATTTTACCATATGAAAATGTACTTAGACTGGAGACCACCAGTATTTTATCTTGGCTTTACTACAACAGACAAAACTCATATTAAGAGAAACACATTATAATAAAGGAGTACTTTGCAAGCTTTGTATTTGTGGATATATTTAAAGTATCCACTTCCACTTGTTTGGATTTGCTGAAGTCCCGTTTTACATTTCTGCCACAAAAACATTATTACATCAAAAAGTATTTCTTTGTCAGGTTGCATATTCTGAAAAAAATAAAAAAATAAAAAAAATAATTGTAGAAACAGGTAAGTATATACAGTACATAAACACTGAAAAGTTTTCAAAGTAAGTAAATAAATCAGTATCATATTTATCTTCATTATAAGGGTGACAACATTTTGAAAGCTTACAAAATACATGTTTTTTTATAGTAGTTTCTGGTAGACCACCCAAGCTTTTCTTTTCCTGACAATATGCATTTAGAAGCTTTTTATTATTATTAATGTTTCCTTTTTTATTGTCAAGCTTTTAAAAGTCATACAGACAAAGAAAGCAGTGAAATGAAAATTATGTGGGAGAGACGAGGAAATTAACTATCTGTGAAATGCTATAATAGTCAACACATTCTGGGAAAACTAGAATGTATTTTAACAGGTATATTAACCTTGGGAATTGTTTTATTTGAGTATTTAAATATTTGCAGTAGATCTAAAATAGAAGGCTTTATTTTGCATTGACATCGAGGACTTCCACAGGTTGTTGGTGCATCTCAGATGAGGGAGCAGTGAAGAACAACTTAACTAAAAAAAAAAAAGGGGTTGCAGTGGAATATCTAACAACTGAAAGAAGTTTTAAAACATATCTACACCTTATGACAAGAATAATTAACAAATTGAAAACTCCATTCAGTTAACCTCCTAATTAACACACCTTAAAAGGCAAGAGAGCCTGTCTACACTGTGTTGACACCTTCTAAGCAGTGATTAAGGATCAGTACGCATGTTCGCTGTCATTTATACCAGAGTTGGACTAGTATCCCAAGTACAATGAAACTCAAGACCACTATATCTGTACTATCGTGCATCTGTATGTACATGAGTATAAGATTTCATATATATTGGGAAGTGCTGAAGAAAAAGACTGTAAAAGAAGTAAATCAAGACACTTTTGGCACTTGCTTGGTGGCAGCAAGCTCTTAGATTGACTCAGCTACATCACATAACTTCGCCACCAGTGAATTCTCCATTACTAAGTGGATAATTTGCCTTCTTTCTGTGGGCAGATGAGGTACAGAGGAGATTTGCGGAAAAGTGTAGATGAACCAGAAGACATTAAATCTGCTAAGAGATTAAAGATGCTACACCTGGGTCGGGGCAATCCCGGACATGAGTACAGACTGGAAGAAGAACTCATTGAGAGCAGCCCTGCAGAGAAGGACTTGGGGGTTCTGGTGGATGAACCAGCAGTGTGTGCTTGCAGCCCAGAAGGCCAACTGCAGCCTGGGCTGCATCAACAGAGGGGTGGCCAGCAGGTGGAGGGAGGTGATTATCCCCCTCTGCTCTGCCCTTGTGAGGCCCCACTTGGAGTGCTGCGTCCAGGTCTGGGGCCCCCAGCACAAGAAGGATGTGGGGCTGTTAGAGCGGGTCCAGAGGAGGGCCACAAAGATGATCAAAGGGCTGGAGCACCTCTCCTACAAAGAAAGGCTGAGAGAGCTGGGGCTGTTCAGCCTACAGAAGAGAAGTCTCCAAGGAGATCTCATTGCAACATTTCAGTACTTAAAGGGGACTTATAAAAAGGATGGGGAGCAACTTTTTGCTCAATCAGATAATGATAGGATGAAAGGGAATGGTTTTAAACTAAAAGAGGGGAAATTTAGATTAGAGGTTAGGAGGAAATTCTTCAGAGGGTGGTGAGGCACTGGCACAGGTTGCCCAGAGAAGCTGTGGATGCCCCATCTCTGGAGGTGTTCAAGGCCAGCTTAGATGAGGCCCTGAGCAACCTATCTAGTGGGTGGCATCCCTGCCTATGGCAGGGGGATTGGAACTAGATGGTCTTTGAGGTTCCTTCCAACCCCAGCCATTCTATGATTCCTTGAAATACAGGAAACCTGACTCCATAATACAGTGGTCATGTAAAAAATGCTGACAAATTACACTATCTGAAGGTATAACCACCTCACAGGCAGGATATTTTGACTGAAAATATGACACTAAAAATAAAAAACGTGTATGCCCTAATTATACTCAAACCGAGGCAATTTTCAAACCATATCTAGAATTAATTTTGCAGTGAAGACCAGCAACATGTTAGCAGAACAGTTTTGTTTTTGTTTCTGTTTTTTTTTTTTTTTCTAAGGATGTTTTTTCTTTAGTCTTTTGAAAAACAAATTATAACTAACTATTTTTTTTTTCTCATGGTAGCAAATTAAGGAAAATCTGACTGAGCAAGTAAACTACAGGTGGTTATTCTGGGAATAAACCATTAGATATAGAAAAGCATTATTTTGTAGTAGAGACTTCAGTACAGGAAAGTCCCACTCTTCTTGGTTTTGTTGTTGATGCTGCTTCTTTGTTTGCTTTCTGTGAGAATTTACCGTTAACTGCAGGCATACAGCTGCTATAAAGGCATTTTCATTCCTTAGGCTCTCATTTGTATAAATATTGCAGAAATGTTTTATATAGCTGAGCATTTTTGCCCACCTAAATCAAATATACTGAAAGAAGTACAATCTCTGATTGGTAGAAACATGCAATTAAGTCTATGGTTTTCCAAATTGATTTAATATCTGTTAAATGCTTGTAGCCTGATTACATATCTCCAATAAAATTATAAAATCTCCAATAAAATTATAAATGAAATAATATAAATTATAAAGATAAATAAAAAATATAATCAAAAATTGATCACATATTAGAGGTATATTTTTTTCTTTTTTGCTATTTTATTTTTTAGTTGTTGTAGTTTGTTAATGCAACTGATTCCTTTGGTCTTAAATTATGCACATTCATTACAGATTAAGTAATTAATTCAGAAATGTCTCTACTTTTGTTATACCTGTTTAGATGTGGAGATACAGGAAAATACTGTTGTTGCCAAAATGGTCAGTTCATGAGAAGGCTCTCCATACTTTAAGGAACCCTCTACATTCAATGCTTATCAAAAAGGGAAAAAAGAAATAGCAAGGCATTATTTCTAGTTACAAACCTAAGTTTGAACACATTTCAGTGAATTCACTTACAAATTTATGCCAGCAGATAATATGGTCTAAGAAATAGTAAATACAAAGGGGACAGATATTCCCATGTTTTCTCACTTTTTGTGAAAAGTGAACATTGCTATTTTTTTAAATAGAAATTTTTCCAGATATTTGAATGTTGTTTGGAATGTCATAGAATTAAATCAGTTACTTCAACAGGTCTTTCTTGCTTTGATGGCAAGAAAATTTAAATAAATGAAGTATAAGAATGGACAAAAGAAAGTCAAACATACCTGTTTCACTTTTTTCTCCTGAAAACCTGTTTGAATACATTCATTCATTTTACATCTTTGTATGTGTCAAGATACATGTCTAATCAGGCTATTTCACATTTGAGAAAAACAGTATGAAGTCAGATTTGGGAAATGAAAATTGGACAAAAATCAGTAGGTTGCAATTTGTCAATTGCTGTTCTTTTTTTCACAGAATACTGTATGCACCATATAATATAGTTTTCAAACAATAAACTGCAAAAATTTTATTGCTGCAAAAATATTTGAAATGCAAACAGCTATAACTGAACAACACTCACTTCTTAATGTTTGCTTCTTATCAGAACCACGAGGCATCCTAGCTTCTCTGGTATTAGCTTCACTAACAGAAAAGCCACATCTAAATTTTCTTGGAAATAGTAAAGGTTGCATCAGTGTCAGAAGTTTGAGTTCTATTTCTGCCTTCTTCCATCTTGGGTCATCTTGAGCCTAATTGATAGAAACAACCAATGGAAATCTGTCTCAAAAATCTATAAATTGAGTACTCCTTACCCACATAGGAAAAGGCTACATAAAGAATGTCTAAATAGCATCAGGATTACCTGAAGAAAATTAGTAACAAATTCAACAGCAGAATCAAACACATCCCACTCCTCATAGCTGAAAGCTAATTTTATAAATTTCACAGCAGCATCTCCAGGCACCCCGTTTTCTCCTGCAATGATGACAAAAAATATTTAGTCTTTAATATTTTACATATATGTGTATTCAGAAGTTTAATTTAAGCGATAATTTGGGTATTATACATGCAAAAATAAAACTCCATGGTTTTGTAGTCAGTATAATCTTGAAGGATTTCTTAACAACTCTACAATACAATAGCTTCATTATTTTGTTGTAATGCCTACACTTATGCACTGCTGTAATGATGTATCTGCAGTGTCCTGTTACATTCTAAAGAGGCTGTACTACTTGGTAATGTTCCTGTGTAGAGGATATCAAGGACATAGTCCTCCCTGCTGCAGAAAGAGCTTAAATCTGGGTATCCTCCCACAGCAATACTTCTTCCCAGCAATTTCCTAAAAAATAATTAATAGAAACATAAACATCTTCTTGCAAGATGGCTGAGCATTTCTCATTACTGTATTAGAAAACATGTAATGTACACCTAGGGAGTCTATTTTCTCACGCTTCAAGTTTATTCAAACCACAGTAAGGAAGAAAAGGGATTTCTTGATCCTTGGATCTCTAAGAAAGTGGCTTAGCTAATATATTCAGCAGTGTTCTACAGTCCTAAGAATGTTCCACAGTTGTCGTATCAGCTGGGCACATGGTCACTCAGCTAAAAGATATATTGACTTAGTAATAACTTATTTTCTGAAGCAGCACAATGATTGGTCCAAGGATCTCCAAGAAGCTTATGGCAATCATTTTATTTTTATTTATTTTTATTTTTATTTATTTTTATTTTTGAACGTATATCTCACTTGAAGAGAACAGCATTTTGCAATCTCTTTATGAATACAACTGCTACTAACATGTAAATGAATTCTGCTCACCAAGCATTTGCACTGCTGGGTCCTTTGAAAACTGAGAGCTAGTTTACCTGTTAGTATCAACTGCAGAAGGGTTGATGATGCATTAATTGTACCAAAATTATCAGTGCAATGGCTTCCTTGAATACCAGTAGTGCTCATTCCACCTTTAAAACAGACAATTCATTACATCAGTCTATTTGACCTGTTATAGTACAATTAGCCAGTAATCATATCATGCAAATAGGATTCTGAAGTGTATTTAGTCTCTATAGATTCTTTTACTAACAGAATATCTTTCTACCTATAGCTATATTTAGCCCATAGTCTAGCAAAAATGTTTTGGAAGGAAACCTCAAGTCCAGTGTTTTTCTCGAGTTTTAAATCTATCTTTTAGTGAATTGAAAAAAAAAAAAAAAAACATTGTAGTGGATTGACCTTGGCTGCCTGCCAGATGGCCACCCAGCCACTCTCTCACTTCCTCTCTTTAACAAGACAGGAGAAAGTAAGATGGAAAAGCTTGTGGACTGAGATCAAGACAGTTTAATACAAAAAGCACAATCTGCGTGTGCAAGCAATGTGAAAAAGGGAATTTTTTTCACTACTTCCCATTGGTAGGCAGATGTCCAGCTACTTCTTGGAAAGGGGCTTCAGTATACGTAGCAGTTCCTTGGGAAAGCAAACACTGTAAGCACTAATGTCTCCCTATCCACTTCCTTTCCCTTGACTTCTTATTGCTGGTTTTATGGTATGAAATACTGTAGATTATTGCTGATATAACAGACAACAGAATTTGGCCCTTTATCTTAAAGTTTATAAAGGTAAAAAAAGAATGTCTGCCTTGACAGGTGCTATTGTTATAAATGAAATATATGCCTTCAGGCAAGTTCTTTCTCTTATAGCAAAGAAAAAAATACCAAAAACGGAGGTCTGGGCTCCTCTCCAACATTCTTTTTGATTCTTTATGCTGTTACCTGAGAGGATTTCCAGGCCTGCAAAAAAAAGCTCTGAAATGACATCACGAATTTCAATTTCATCAGGAACAGGAGGAGCTGGGCGCAGCACATGCCTACTGCTATCAGACAGAGCTTCCAGGATGGCAAGGAACTGAGCTGCAGTACAGTCAAACATTTCTGTCAGCAGACGTTCAGTAGTAGTGCGAGGCCATGACAGCTGAGTAGGAAAAAGTAATGTAAGCCTTGTAATATCTAAACCCAGTTACAACAAAGCAAGATTTCTTTCAAAACAGTTCTCCTTCACAAAGAAAGTACATGTTTAAAACAGAAAATAATATACCGTAACATAAATTGTTATGAATTTCATGCTTCAAAGGCAAGCAAAGCCTCATGCTAAGTGGGTACGGTACTTAAGAAGTTTTGTAATTTCTTAGCAAGCACACACCTGCTGTATGGCTTTTCACTTAGGAAATATTACAGTAGAAATTATGAGTAAAAGAGTAGTAAGGCCACACAGTTTAAAGTCACACAGATCTTTCCTTATAACGATACAAACTTTATCATTAGGAGCTAAGTACTACACAGCAGAAAATCAGAGAAAGATTGGGATGCTCAGCACTGCAGTGAGAGCAAAATGTCATTACCTTTACTGACTTGCACGTTTTCAAATAGCATAACATAAAATGCAATGCACAACACACATGCACACACACACCAAAAAAAAAAAAAGTTAGTCTATATATTTCCACTATTGACAGCTAGGAAATCAGAGATCTACATAAGAAAATATTTCAGCATTATATTTCTGTGTCCTGTTTACCTGATTGTTACTTCACTAACCAAACTGCTACCACACAAAGTAAATCAGAGACACAGCACTTGCAAGCATTGCTTATTACTCCATCAACATTTCGGTTCTATTTATTTAGCACTTTCCCAAATAAAAACACTTCAGAATGGTTTCTAGGTACATTTAACAAGACAAAATTTTGGGAATTTCCTTCTCACTTTGCTGCATTCATATCTTCTATTTTAGCTTCCAAATTAATAGCTAAAGACAAGCTCAGATGTGTACGTGATGGAAAAAAAGACTAATCTCTTCAAGATCTGACACTATTCATAGCATGAAAGCTGGCAGGCTGTTTTTGTTTCCAAATAAAATTATAAAACAAGTGAGCCTCATCAGTACTATCACTGTCTTTTCCAAACAAAAGGAACTATTTCTGATGGTTTAAAAAAAGCAAAACAAACACAAAAAGACAGTTAATATTGGCTATTGATGGAGCTAAACCTGGAAACCATTTCCAGGCATATTAAGGACAAGAAAATCATTAGTAGTAGTTAGCATGGATTCACCAAGGGGAAGTCATGCTTGACCAACTTGATACTTCCATGATAAAATGATACCTGGTAGACAAGGGGAGAGCAGTGGATATTGTCTAGCTGGACTTCAATAAAGCCTTTTACACTGTCCCCCAGAAGATCCTCATTGGCAAACTGTTGATGTGTGGGCTGGGTGAGCAGACAGTGAGGTGGACTGAAAAGTGGCTGAACAGCCAGGCCAGAGGGTGTTGATCAATGGCACAAAGTCTGGCTGGAGACCAGTAACTAGCAGTGTACTCCAGGGGTCCAGTCCTGCTTAACATCTTAATTAATGATCTTGATGACTGGACAGAGTGCAACCCTCAGCAAGTTTGCTGATGACACAAAACGGAGAGGAGTGACTGATACGTAACAGGGTTGTGCTGCCATCCTGGCAGACCTTGACAAGTTGGAGAAATGGGCTGACAGGAACTTCGTGAGGAACACCCCCACACGGAAGCAGAAATATATGTTGGAGGCCACCCAGTTGGAAAGCAGCTTGGCAGTAAATGACCTAGGTGGCCTGACAGACACCAAGTTGAACGTAAGTTAGCAATGTGCCCTTGACACAAAGAAGGCTAATGGTATCCTGGGCTGTACTAGGCAAAGTACTGACAGCAGGTCAACAGAGGTGATCCTTTCCCTCCGTTCAGCACTGGTGAAGCTACACCTGGAGTACTGTGTCCAGTTCTGGGCTACCCTGTACACAAGAGACATTGGCACACTGGAGAGCCCAACAAACAGCCACCAAGATTAGAGGACTGGAGTATCTATGGTATGAGGAAAGACTGAGAGAGCTGGGACTGTTCAGCTTCAGAGGGGATCTTACCAATGTAAATATCTGAAGGGAGGGTGCAAAGGAAACAGAACCAGGCTCTTTTCAGTGGTGCCCAGTGACAGGAAAAGAGGCCATGGGCACAAACTGAAACACAGAAGGTTTCATCTGAGCATCAGGAAATGCTTTACTGTGCAGGTGACTGAGCACTGGCACAGGTTGTGGAGTCTCCTTCCTTGGAGATCTTCAAAAGCCACCTGGGCAAGCTAATACAAAGCTATTTTAATACACTGTGTCATTGTATTCAACATATTTTTCCCCCCACACTGTGAATTTATCAACCCCATCTATGCGAACAGAAAACAACATACTTCACATATATTCCAGGACAGACTAATCTCAAACTGCAGGTCTCATTTAAATACCTTTTTTAAAATAGAGAGCAGAATCGAAGTAATTTACTCCTGGCAGTATTTTTTCATAAGCATTGTCCTTTCATATTCAGAAAACAAACATTGCATTGGTGCAGGAGAACCTCAAAAGTGAAAGCTAGCAAACTAGATTAGATTATTCTGTTTCCATTTTCAAGGTGGTTTAAGAGCAAAAATAAATTAATTACATGCATAATAGAAGAAGAGGAAGAGTTTTAATGATTTGCTAGTTCAAGCATAATATGTTTTATAACATGCTGGACTGAACTCTAAATGTAACCATTCTACCTGTTATACGACCCAATACATATTCTATAATAAAAAAGAAAATTGTTTTTAAAGTCAGAACATTAAGCAAAAATAAATGCCCTATATTTTCACATTAACTTGACACAATAAATCTACAAAATATTCTCAAGTATAAAACAGTGCTTTCAGATTTTAAAACATTCAAAAAATCCTGTAAAACTACAAAGGGCATGCAGAAACAAATACAAAAATTCAATACTATTGCTTTTTAAATAAGGTAGTGAAAACGGTCATAGCACATTTTACATTGTAGGGGATTTACATTTTACATTGGTGGGAATTTTGGTGGGGGAAGTTAGGAACAAAATCAATTACTGAAGATAATTTTCCAGCTTCTGGAGATTGGATACATGAGATTCCTGCTATGTGATGGACCTAGGTTCCTAGTAACACGGTGGATGTCTGATGAGCAAACAATTTGTTAGAAAGTATGCTGAGTTCTTAATATCCCAATTGTTCAGCAAACCTTTTAAATGATAACTATCCGGTAGTACTTAAGTCTTCCACAATCAACCAACCTTGAGAAAGCTGACCAGCAGCTTTTTATGTGCAAACCAGACATGCTTGAACATGTTTAGGTTTGGGCCCTAATTTAGATAACAGGTAATTTCCATTAAGTGAGGTTTGGAACAAAATCATTGTGCCATTCACTATCAATTATGACTCAAGTCAATGATTTGAAACCAAGGTATCAGATAATCTTCTATAAAGCTCTGATGTGTAAATTATGTAAAAGCAGCATTCAATGCAATCAGATTGCATCTGTAACATATTGGTATAACTTCATTATAATTTTATTATTAAATTATCAAATGAGCGATCTCAGTTACTTCTGATAATACAGCCAATTTTCTTTAAATTAAAGAAAGAAAGAAAGAAAGAAAGAAAGAAAGAAAGAAAGAAAGAAAAGAAAGAGGGCCAATACAGTCACACACAAGAGCCTTTTTTTTTTCTTTTTTTTAATAATTCTTAGACCAGTGGATCACTCATCTTTAACAACGGCTGAAATGAACACAATGGAATAGTGATATTTAGGGGAATTCATTACCTCTTTAAAGGTCTACTTTTTATTCTGGATACCTTTCTCTAACTCATGGTATCTTGCAGAAAAAGAAGTGGTCTTCATAAGCAAACAAACACTGTAGCTTTTTTTCAAAGCACCCCCTTTATCTTCACAGTAATTGAACACAGCAAAGCAAACCCACATACACTTGGTATGAATTTGAACAAAATTTCTCTTATTGTTACTGCTAACGTAACTGTTAAAGGAAAAAAAAATGCAATAAAAATGAAGTTTTCCCCATAGAATTAATTGATACATTTTTTTCTCCTTTGAAGTTTATTCTGCATTTTAATGACAGATTATGTTAATTATGGAACTGAAAGATGAGAGCCATCTCTTTGTGAGCAGCACTATGTGTATTAAGCAGAATTATATCATATAATCATCACCTGCAAATAGTAAACAAAGAGAAGGATTATACAAAATGTTAAACTTACATTTTGTGCTTCTTTCAGGCTAACTCTTAACTTAGGTCGAAAGTAGCTTTTTGGTTTTCTTCTGGATTCATATACTGCTCTTTTAAAAATCATTACTGACATCTGGCACAAAGGAAAAAATAAGGGTGTTATGTGCTCTGCTCATAAACATTGTAGCTACGGTAACTGTTAATAATTAATTTCAAAATGATACCTTTAGAGTGGCCTCTCTAAAAATCTTTTTCGTTTCTGAATTTTCCTGAGAAGAACTGATATTTTCTAATTGCTTCAGTTCATCAATTTTAATCAGACCACGGCGAGAAAATACCTGTCCAAAGTATTAAAAAACAAAAACAAAACTGAAACTGATACTATGTTTTTCTATTCTGATTGTTGGGGTGTAATTGCAGAGTCACATCATTCTTGAATTCAGGCAACTGCAAAGGACTGCAATGAAAGCCAGGTCATGAACAATAGTTGAAAAGAAAAAGAAAACCTTTGGAAAATGTCTTTTGTATATCTGCATGGGGATTGACCACTACTTAATGCTAGAAATCTGTGACTATTATTACAATACAAAGTAATAATGTATTTAACTTTGAATTGATTATTCACATACGCATTGAAACAACCCGACACTGCAGTTAAATTTTGGAATACAGGCAGAAATCTAAATGCATATGATCTGAAAACAATCAGGAATATTTAAATAAATATTTATTTCCCACTTATTTGCATCTGAAATTATGGTTATATATGGTAAATCAGGATACCTCTCCATGAATGCCAGCTTGACAATCAAAATAACACTGAGAAACTGCAGCATATAGAGTGGCTCTCCATGTCAAATAATGTACAGATAAGAGCGGAATGGATAATTCCATACATATACTGGCCCAAAGTAAGTATTCCAGCACCTGTAATAAAGAAATCCAGTTTCAAACTGAATGTTTTTTATACTACATAAATACACTTCCTATCACTTAAGGACACATACAAAGACTTATTTTCCTCGTAAGACAAGATATAAAAAATAATAAGAAGAATCTATATTAATTTTTAAAATATTTTGTTGACTACAAAGCACTGTCCCTGCTTATTATTGTTTTTCCATCTGAAACTGTGGGCAAGCATTATATTTTAGCCTCTGAGATACCTTAACAATTCCAGCCCATTGTAGACTTGTCACCAGAAAGCAGTCCTGCCCTTCCCTCTCATCTACTGTTATTATGAGAGTTCTCCGTCTCCTTTGTGTCAGCTATAGTGATTTTTTTCTTAGTTTTCAACTAGATCCACAAGCTGATTTGGGATTCAGTAGAGTCTGCCTCCTTTGGTGACGGCCTGCACTTAGATCAATTTATAACCAAGGAACTACACAATTGGCTCTTAATTTTAGGGCATTTATATCTCTCCCAAGATAGTCATTTCAGCAGTTGCTCTATAGAATTAGCCCTATTATATTGATGGAACAGTATCTTCCCCTTCTATTTGCTTTGTTTCTTAAGGTGCACTAAAATTGCACAACTTCAGTCCTAAATCAATTTACAGATTTTTAATGTAAATTAATAGAATCTGAAATACCTATGATTAGTTCCTCTGTACCCTACATAAGAAAAGCCTGAATGTTAAACAAGGTGCTAAATCACTTCTGTTTTCAGTAAAAGATATTCAAGTAGAAAAATCTCTCTTGTTCAATGAACAACTGATATAAGCGACTAATAAGAAAATAAACTAGATCTAGGCTGATTCAGATTCTGTTCAAGTTTTAATAGGGAAAAAAATAAACTAAGACAAAAATTACAAAGATAATTGAAAAGAAAAAGGGGTGCGTGGAGGAATGCCATGTCATTTTTAAGTATTTGCATCTAAAAACAGCCACCAGGTGTCAGTATATCTCCAGATTTCAAGAAACAAAAGGCCACTTGCAACCGATCTATTGCCCAGAAAAAAAGCATCCAGGGCCCTCTGAAATTGTCTGACATTCCATCTCAAAGACTAGTGAGGCATTGTGCTGGGCTCCATCCCACGCCTGAGGAAGGAGCAGAGGCACCAAGACATGAAGCCTTTAAATTGGCCACTGCCCTCCAGACAATTTTATTAATTTGTGACAGGTGCTATTACTGGCAATGACAATGAAATAGATGTCAGGCTACAGTGTTATGAAAAATATAGGTGCATTTTCTGATCTTCTGTGCATTTTGCAAATATTTCTCTTTATTTTCCATACCTTAGCAGACTGACCTATCATCATCAAATGTCTGCATATGGTATAAATATGAATTGTACCTGTAAAAAATAAAATTAATATAAGTAAAAAATAATGTAACTTTTATATTCCTACGTAAATTTGTCATGTTAACCAACTGAAAATTCTTCTCAATATCTGTGCTGTTATTTCCAGAGGGTGAAAAATAAACTAATAATCTTTCTGTAACTGTTTTTAAATCAGAGAAGATGAACCCACCAAATTCTTGAGCGATATTAACTTCAAAAGTAACTACAAAACAAAGTAGCATCATAAAATAATTAAATATCAAAATACACTATATTGAATTTTTATTAAATGAACTGATAGAGAATTTTTTTTAATCCCCAGATGCCAGCCTCTTTCAAGAAAAAATATTACCTCTCTTCACAGACCTTACCTTGCAGGATTTTTTTAGTCTGTCATGGCACTGTCCTGGCAGACAACACTATCATTTGATATTCAGTATGATAAGTGAATAAAGAAAATTGATTGTGAATAGAATTTTCAAAAGCATCAAAGTGACTTACAAATAAAGTCCTGTCAAAAAAATTATTTAATGTAGGCTATGTCACAAAACTGCTTTTCAAAAAATCAGCCCTAGAAGTATAAAAGACACTGCAGTTCTCATGGAAAAATAATAATAATAATAATAAAATCTATTCTTCTTTCTGTATGACTGTTCAGAAAGGGACATCTGTGGCAGCAGGAGGCATCACAATGTCAACTGTCATAGTTTGAAGGGTATTATTATCCCAATAAGCAAGATATTAGCAAGCATTAGTAAGATTTTTTTTAATCAGTTAAATGTAATGAGACACAAAATCTGTTGCCTGAAATTGAAGAAAAATGCTTGGGAACTGGAAAAAAATATGACTTATTGCTTAACGTCTTCTTCTAATTCGATAAAAAATTTCATTATTGACTAGGCTTGGTACAGAGACCTGTCACACAGGTAGTTGGACATAAGAATGGTAGGTGATTATATTTTAATTACAACTCTTTTCCTACAAAAGCAAACAAACAAAAAACACACCTCAAAAGGAATGAGAGTAATGGCAGTCCCAGGAAAGCAAGGATAAGAATTTCAACTGTTTATAGCTCAGAGAAAGTAAATACCAGTATTTTTTAAAATTAAATTAAAAACAAACTACTTCCTATTCTATTGCAACAATTGACCATAGTGGAATGAAATAATAGTCCAAACATTTGACTAAACAGCGTTGTCTTTCTCTCTCTCTCTTTATATATATATATATATTGGTTTTCTTCTTGAAGTAAAAATCTTGATACACTATTCACTGTATTTAGTTCACAGAAGCTCCATTTTTGCCTCAAATTTTTCCCAGTCCAAGTACTTATTCACACTAAAATCATACACAGAGATTCAAATTATTTAAAAGTAATGTGGTAGTTTTTAGATGAGTTTGGTTATTAACTCCAGCCTAGGAGAACATTTAAAAAAAAAAAAAAAAAAGATTTAATGTCATGGACAGATGATCATTTTCTACTTTAAAACCTGTAATCCCCTTTTCAAAAAAAAAAAAAAAAAAAGAAAGAAAAAGAAAAATACTCATTAACACAAACATTTTATTGATAAAAAGTCGTATCAGCTTTTTTTTTAATTTGGGTTCACATAAAAAATGCCCTTACTCTGTCAGATTTCATTTTATTAGCACACTCAAACCACAGCTATGACGAAAAAAGCTATTACTTTTATAACTGTCCATTTGAAAAAAAAGCATGCTGTAGAAACTTATAATTAAAAATTTGTTATTTTAGAATAAGAAACATTTTTTTAAAATACTACTGCAATTCAAAGCTAACTAGAGATTTATTCATGACCCCTACATTGACCTTAAAGAATACATATAAAATTTCCCTCCACTGGTCTGCTTAGCAAAGAAATGCAAATGGAGAGCCTGAGGTACCATTGTAGATAAGCCAACACAAATTCTCCTGAGGTAGAGCCACTTGCATGGTGAGCCGTAAGGAGGACAGGACATTGAAACAAGTCTGCAGGGATTCTTGGTTCTGGAGATTTCTGTCATTGCTACAAACCATCTGATATATACAAACATTCCTCTCTTGCAAAGCATGGAACTGAAATACATGGAAACATATGTAAAATAATTATATATATATACACACATTTAAAATAGATGGACCTACCATTTTTTCCATCAGTAAAGTACAACAAAACATTGAACATGAAAAGAGCAACCATACCAGAAAAAAAAAAATCAGCATGACATTTAAATGAGATTAAAATATGGAGAAAGTGAACAGCTCTACCATTAACCTTCTTGATTTACCAGTTGTTTTACCATTAACCTGGGTCATTTTCCACTGTATCACAGCATGAAAATTCACCTAGCGCACTAGTTGTGTTGAAACAGTTGTAGAGAGAAATGTTAAGACATTAAACCCATATTTAAAGGATCTGCATGTAATTCTTGGCCCCTCTGTAAACTAAGGCAACTTTTAACTTTACTTCATTTGTATCACCCATACTATATTTCCTGCTCCCACCGATCACCTTTCTCTGCTATTGGATTGCAGACATATAGTCCCTTCTCTTCCTGGCAATACCTAACCTAATGTGATCTCAGTCTTGTCTGGAGTACATCATTGGAAAAGCAAACCTAAACAAAAGGGATGAAATAAGGTAAGTACAAAAAGGCCATTCAGAATTTATCAATCTTTCAGATTTCTAGAAGATGCATTATCGCTACCAGTTCCAGTTTTAAAGATCACTGTCAAACTACATTCCATATTTGAAAATTTACAAATTATCTCAGTGTCCAACAGCCAAATTATAGAACAGGCTTTTCAGTATGTACTGATAATAAGATATGGCACTATCATCAGTTCAGGGTCTAGGCAGACATACAGAAAACAGGAGAAACCATCTCTGGAATTTTGAATTTAATTACAAAGTGTTTTTTTAAAAACTAAATAAAATGGATTATCATAGCTTCGGTCATATTCTCTCTAAGAAGCTGAAATATGTTTGAAAAACAGAAGAAATAATATAAAGAGTAGCTCTTCTAGTAGCAATTTTAATAACATCTGCTTCCAGCTTTCAAGCAAGCTCACTGCTTCTTTTTCCTTACACCTATGTACAAGCTAACTCTGACTAAAAGAATATGAATTTAATTAGCTCAATACGTAGGAATGCCTTTGGTTTCCTTTTGTTGTTCTTGATAACAGAATAACTTAGAATCACAAAACGGTTTGGGTTGGCAGGGACCATAGGGATCACCCGGTTCCATCCCTCCCGCCATGAGCAGGGACACCTCCCACCAGAGCAGGCTGCCCAAAGCCCCATCCAGCCTGGTCTTGAACACCTCCAGTGATGGGGCAGCCACAGCTTCTCTGGGCAACCTGTTCCATTACTTGCATTACTTTATTTCAAAATATCCACCACCTACTGAAAACAGAGCTTCTCAGCAAAGCACTGCTTAAGATAAAATCTAGTGTATTTTTACCATTCCCCTTATACCTACTGATACACTTTCCTCCTTAGATAACAAATGATAAACTGTGAACACCTATCTCTATAACGAATTAACACAAAAGGATGCCAACATACTTTTAAGGTTACTTAGCTCCCACAGAGCTTAGACCACTTAAAACTATTCACCCCTCTTTTTTTTTTCATACTGAATAAATAACCTAATGCTAGCAATGCAATGTGTTTCATTACTATGTCATGAGCTTTTTTTGCATGTAGTATTTTTGCACATTTATGATAAACGCTACAGGACAATGTTTTAATTCCCTTGTACATCATCCAGTTCTTAAATCACACCATATAGAAACTTCCACAACTGCAGGAAAGTTATCAACTTTGGTCCATACCATGATGCTGACAAAGGTTAATAGCAACTATTTCAAAGTAAAAACTGCTGCAGACAGTTATGGAATAACCAATTTGAGAAAACTACCTTTTTAACATTGACAGGGGTTGGCTTAGGCCACAAAAGCATAAGCACTTAAACCCTCTTAGAAATCTACACCCCTCTGGATGTTCATACCATATATATGACTGTTATATCTCCATGTAATCTGTATAGATAAGCTATCAAAGTTTAGTTAATATTAATATTTAATTAATATAGCAATTCTAATCACATTTGTGGATGATAAAGAAGACTATTTATTTTGAAACTGCAAATGTATTCAACGAAAAAAAATAAGCCTACCGTAAATGCCACATTTTTGTCTCCGAAACCATTTGGAAAAAAGGTGGATTTGAATTTATGCACATCATCTGTGACGTCATCAGGATTTACAGAACTGAACTGCTGAAGGTATCTTCCATAGCACTGTCGAAGTGCCAGCTTATATTCCTGAAGAATGAAGAATAAGTTATTTTTACAGTTTGTATATTACATTTCTATTTCTATAAGACGTGTTATGTGTTATTGTATTCATGTAAAAAGTATCAATGTGAGAGAGCAGCTGGAAGTAAAACACTGAAGTTTCATATAAACATTGAGCAATATTATTTCAAATGTCAAATCTCTCAGCAAATGAAGGTTAAAGTGCTTAAAAGAAAAACTTATGGTTAAAGTAAACAAACTCCTAAATCACAAGTATGACATTTCAGAGAACAAGTGTAAAGTCTGATCCTGGGGTAATGGAATAAAATCAAAGGGCTCCTGGGATGTCCTGCAGGGTTTCAACAGTAATGATAATGGTACTACACTTCTGAGAAAGGTATTTTATAAAGCAGAACTTTATAAACAATATACAGACATCATTACTTCCCCATTTCCCTGATGTCAAAGCCCCTCCCTTCTTTTATGCAGAAAGGAAGAGTGTCTTAACATCAGAACTCAAACACTTTGACTAAGATGAAGAAAAAAAAAAGAATGAAACCAGCGACAACTGGAATTAAATAAGGCCAAGAAGTTGGTGTTACTAGACTAGAAATCACCACTGGGTCTTTAAAACTGTTAGCAAACAGGATGCTGAGCTTTATGTGTCATTCAGCACGCACCTCCCCAGCAGCACGTTGGTCCATTCTAACATCAGACTGAGACTATGGCTCAGCTCTGACTCAGCTGCCCAAGTGCCACTTACTTACTGAATCACCTCCACCACTTCCTGCAGCAAAGATTATTTAGAGCTTTCTCTACCAACTTCACTAACACTAGACCACACACACTCCAGCCATGATAAATTCTGGGGCCGAAAATAAAGAAAGAAAGAAAGAATTTCTACTTGTAAAAAATGATCCTTTAATGTTTAATAACAGAAAATCCAAAAGCATTTCCTTGGACCCACTATTTTCAGTATAAATTCCTACCACCACAGTAACACTTTTAATCGAACTTTTAATCATCTGAGGAATCTTACTGACATGACCCTATTATCTTTTTTGCTGTGTGAAAGGAGCTGACATAACCAGAAACTTTTACTTTCTGTGAACAGGTATGGATAGTTGGTCACCTGTGTAAGCTAATGCATAGAGTCAGCCTGTGATAACTCTTAGAATCCTAAACCACGGTTCAGAATGCCACTAAGCTAGTTACTAATACATAAACAAAAGGTGATTCCTCTCCCAAACAGTTTACGGTATATAAGATCAGAGATAAGAGACAGATAGAGGCAAAGAGGGAGGAAAAAGAAATGAGTCAGTACTGATTAGTATGATGACTAACGGGTTAACCAATTTCAAGACACATAACATAATGTATTCAGGCGTGTCCTAAAAGATACACAGCAGATGTATAATAGAAAGAAATTTAAAGTGAGATTGCATGAAAATAAATAGCAGGGGGACAGAAAGCTAAGTTGGTGCTTAATCACTGGTAATGCATTTTAAAAGACTACGCATCGTTAAGTATTACGTAACATAAAGGGGGATTGCAATTTAAAATAATCACCAGCAGTTTCCAACTAAGATTCAAAAGGGACCAAAAGAATGTTGCACTTATGCAAGGGGCTCCACCCTGCCTATCACAGAACTTGCTGTTACACCACATTCATCTTTCCTGTAATGCATTTAAATTTGTAACTAACATCCATCACATTTTTTTCCTCTTTTCTCCAGAGAAAAATATGGATACAATGAAAACTAAATCTGTAAAGTCAAAGAAATGCACTTAAAAATGGGAGTTCCAAGGACAGCTCACTTCAAAATTTTAGGCTAGCCAGCAAGAAAACTTTTTCTACAACATCGGTAACTTTACCTTTACTGTAGAAAACCATATTACACCAGAGGGTGGAAGCTGTAAATTCTCAGACTTCTAGATTATTTTTAGGCAACATATGGCCAGGTCAGGAAGCTCCTTGAATATAAGGACCAAATTACTACACTTGAGTCATGCCATGGGAAGCCAATGTACAGAGGGCAGGGTTTGATTTATTTAAAATAACTTCCTAGTGAGTAAACTATGAGAGCAGCATTTCCAAGCACTAAAAGCTTCGTGTAATATTCAGAGCAATTGCTAGGCCCAGCAGCTGTGAAAACTTAACGAAAATATGAATACGAACAAAACCCAAATGGAACTGCCTAGGCAATGAAGGAGCTATTAACAAATGCAGTCAGTTCTTCAAGAGCTTTCTTAAGAATTTCTGTGAATATTCCTAAACCTATACCATGAACCTGTACCTTCAGTTATAATAGCATCACAGTTGCAAACTCTTCTATATGCCTTCAGCCTACCAGTGAGTGTTGAGTGTTGCTGAAGTTCAGCTTCCGCTTGCTGTTCTTTATGCGGGAGGCAGGCCACTTCTGTGGAATTCTTTAGGGCAGATGCAGTGAAGGATATATAAGACTTTGCAACATTTGCATGATCCTCATACCTTTCTCCAGGTCTGTGGAAAAGCTCAACTACTAGCCACATATAAACACTTTCCACAAATAGCATAAACAGCATTTATTATTGCTAGGCTCCATAAGCAAAGGGTATAATAGTGTAAGAACAGTTTCACTGGATGTATTCCTCCAAAAGACAGGTCCTCAAACTATCTTGCTACATTTCCAATTATGCTTGCTACTTTTCTAGGTGAAAAGGAGGAATCTAACAGTGTCATATGCTGCAGAGAATAATAATAATAATTTAAAAAAAAAAAAGTGACAATAGGCATTTAACTGCTTTCCTAATGGAAAAGTCAATAGAGTGTTCTTAAAAACTGTTTTCAGTTTAAACACAATGCCAGTTATATGTTTTTCTTTTGCTGGTGGGGACAGAACAAGAATATGAAATTTCTTCAACAGAATATAAATCCAAATACATTTTTTCCTCGATATTGTCATAATAGTTCCAAATAACATATGAAAGAGTTTAAAAGAACTATTTAGGAACCCCAAAAGCATACTTATTTAAACAATGAGGTCAGGTTTGTAGCAAGACACAATCTCAGATGCTTATCTCTATAGAATGAAACAATATAAAGACTTGAATATATCAAGATGATATACGGTAATAGTAAGCTTAACACCAAAAACAAAGCAAATGAAATCATGCTTTCACTTCAGTAAAATTGGATATCCCATTCTAAATAATAATAATAGCAACAACAACAATTTGGTTTAATCTATTTTTTATTCCCATTATATTCAAAAATGAAGAAGTTACAGACACTTTCCAAAGCTCTTGTTGGAAGAGTTTTACAAATAAATTATAGACTTTCACTAACTTTTGAGCTATAAATACAATTTTTCTATTACAATCAAATTTTAAAAAGAATAATACTACCAAATTCTGTATCTGAAGTAGGTGGAAAGCACATAATTAAAATATTTACTTGATTGTCTCTTAACACAGACACACTAAATATCTGGAGTTATAACCTAGAAATGTATTATTGATCAAATAAGAGTCTTCCAGTATGTTCCTGGGAAAAAGTAGGAAAATCCAGTGATGGATCATTACAAACACAAAATCACACTAAATAGATGCCATGTATTTAGGAGCTGCACCTTTCTCTAAATTATGCTAATTCTCATCAAACTTTTAAGCATATTCTCTCAAGCAGCTTTTCAAGAACTGAACCGTTATAACAAATCAACCCATGATTGTGTAGTCCCTTAGCATTTCTGCTCCACAACTGTATCACTCAGAACCACACACCATTCCTCAGACCCAAAAGAATGACTTGCAATTAACTTTCAACTGTACTTTGAGCTGCTTCTCAGCCTTGCTTTGTAACTACCCTTGGAAGCCCCAGACTGTATGGCATGATCTTCGACACAAGTATCACTGAGGTAATGAGCTGCACGCCTTTGAAGGTTTTTTTCTCAGCAGACACAAAGGACAAACATGATGTAAGAACATAACATAATAATAGCCCTACTGAGTCAGAGCAATAGCTACCCCAGCTCCAACTGCAGCTAGTAACAGATGGCTAGATAAGAGTTATCATGTCATAAAACATTCCCCAAATACTCTCAATGTCTTCAACAATCTACAACTCCCAGTGTAAACTTGTCATGTTTCATTTTGAATTTACCTAAACTTTTAGCATTCATACCATCCTGTGGCAAGAAATTCCACAGCTTTAGTACACATTCTGTGAAGTCTGCTCTTGTCCAAGCTTGCCACCTACCAACTTCATTTGATGCTGTTGTATCAGAAGTGGAAGTGTACACGATCAGTCCCTATTCAGCCTCTTCTTTCGCTCGTGATTTCACAGACCTGCATTACACTCTGCTCAGTGATCTCTGTTCCTAATCATATAGTCTTAGCCTACTTTTGTTCGTTGTGTGGAAGCTGTTTCATGCTTTTTGTTGCCCTCATTACTCTCTCCAGCATCATACCTTGTTGCAATTTATCCTTTCTGAGGAGACCAGAAGCGCACAGACAATTCAAGATGCAAGAGCACCATCAATACATGCCGCTGTTATAACTGACATCTGTTTTTTGTTCTCTGTTCCCCTCCTAACAATTCTTTACTTTCACTTCTAGTTTACTGAGCACTGAGTTGACATCGCTGTGGAGCAAACCACCATTACAAACAAATGCTGAATAAAGATTTTGGGGTGTTCAACTTTAAAGAGGCAACAGATGCATAGAAAATGTAGATACAGCAAATATATCCAACAAATGGCAATTTTACAATAATAAACAAAAGATACAAAAACCACCAACTCTCAGTGGAACTATTTTGTAAAAGTTTTTGCTACTTTCTAAACAGCTTCTTATAAAATATCATTAAAAATTAAAGCAGAATAGAAACATAATGAAAAAAAAAAAAAAAGACTGTGATTGAGATTTTTCTGTTTTGATATGACTTACTTGGATCTGAACAAGGGAATCACCAACTTTCAGAAGTTTGTCATTGTAATACCAGTCTGGCAGTCGAGGCTTATATTTGTTCCAAATATTAAACAAAGTATTTGCACTAAAAAATACAGGAGAAAAAGGTTCCAGATTAGACTCGCAGAAGACCCGTCATAACAAGTAAACAAATCAAGAAAACTTCAAATTGTGAAAACCCCCTTCTTCCAAATGTATTTGAACCTCTACATACTTCAAAACAAGTGATCATTAAAACTGGATTTAACAAGCAGCCAAGGACATTTCTGGGTTTCCTTTCTGTCAACAGTTTTTATCACACAGATTTTTTAAAAAGGATGAATTGTTTTGTATGTAAATACTTAATAAAATGTCTTAATACAAGTGCCTTTGCATTGTTCAAACATGGTCATAAGTGTCAAATCTGTCCCACTTTTCAGATTGTATGTGAGAGGCTCTGTAGAAACTATTTGGTATTTTAAGGAAATTCAATGGATTACAACTCAGACCAATTGTTGGACCTGAAACTACAAGCACTAAGAGTAGGGAAAAAAAGATCCCCAAATAATAATGCTTGTCTGGTAGCAGGAAACTTAGGACCTAGTAGCCATGAAATAAACTGTAGAATTGTACCATGAATTACAAAAAGAAGAAAGTCATTAGAAAGCCTCTAGCATGAAATGTTTGGGAACTTTAAATTGTAAAGGGTGGGACTCGGAGAGAGCAAGCAAATGGCATGTTTGTAAAAAGAAAAAAAAAATTAAAATAAAGGATTTTATGGCAATAGCTGCCACCTTAGACTTCTTTAAAAAATCTATATTCAAGCTGGAAAACAATAATTGATCAGGCAGACTGCTAATATGCACAGGGATTTTTCTGAAAAGAATCCTATTACAGAACTAACAGTATTTACAGTGTTAACAGTGCCAGGCATCTCTTACATTTATTCTCTTAACAAATCACTTCTACAGAAACCTCAGCAAAGAGTGCCACAGCATCTACATTATTCATAGGTAGCAATTTATAAGGAAGGGAAATAACTGAAGAGAAAGGAATTCATGTTGGAAAATAACCTTCTAGCTGGCTTCTCACGTCTAAACTAACTGTGTGCTTTCTGGTGTATCAGGACCTCCTAAGACAGTGAAAAGATGGTAGATCTCCTAAGATGGTAGACTAGAATGCAAGACACTTTTCTTCAGCTGTTTTCTGACATTGAGGAATTTTGAATCCTTTTTTACAGTCTCCCAGACAGTTCTTCATTGTAGCTTATAAGAAGACTTCCAGTAAAAAAGCACAATAAGAATCATCAATTTTCCCACACAGAAAGCTACAAGCCACCTTCACATTTCAAGGTGAAACAGATGGCTGTATGAGCAACTTGTCAAAATGATCTCTACACCAAAGAATTACAACACTCATAATCTTTTTATTTTTCCCCTAAAAGTATCACCTCGGCACAATTTTTGGTTCTTGAAAGTAGAGAGCAAAGAAAGAAATGGGACATTCTAGAGGTGTATCTTAAAAGAAAAATGCAGTAACAGCACAAACCTGGCCAAAAGCAACAACCTGAATACAATCTTCTCCCACATTACATCTTTGAAGGAAATCATGGCCCGGTCTAATAAAGAGCACCTTCTAGGTGGAGAATGCGTTCCTCCTGGTCCATTGGTAAGCAATTAATAGCCTGGGTGGCTACTGACCTATTACACTGACAGAAGACTACCAGTCTGGCCAGTAAGGGTAAATCTGCAAAGAGGCTCCAAAGGAAGGAATCAGTTGGGCATCCAAGTGGAGTCCCTTTGGACTATCGTGGGAAGAAACTTAGGAAAAGACTTCCCAAGCCCTAAAGGTTTGATAGATACTACTTGAGGGAGAAGAAAAAAGCTAATTATCAGGCTGTAAGGTAACTGATAGTAAGAATGACTGTGGGAAGAGGTCTGGGAGGTAAGACTAGCGAATTTCTTTAGGACTGATCAGCTGGAAAACCCCCAGTGAAGATCATCCTCACTTTTTGTTTTGAATACTCTATTAAGAAGTGAGCAATAAACTAGTGACAAATCTGACTAGACTGCCAACTTCAATGGGGACATTCAGGTGAAATATATCTGCTACAATGCCATGACTAAGTACAAATGAGTGCATGACACAGGAATGTTTCTTTGACACAGACAAAGGCGAGTGAGACACTTCCCAAACAGCTAATATGTCTTTCCTTTATATAGGCTGTAGGCCACCAGAATAACAAGCTAAGCAAGTGAATTCTCAGAAAAATACTGGGCTTCTGGACCTCAGAGGTGAACCTTCTTCATTTCCAACCACTCTATGGACAAAAAAAAATCTTTTCCTGAAAGGTCAATCCTTAATATTTTGCATAGGGTAAGGCCTACAGAGTTATATTTCTGGGTCACAAGTCTTTACTACAAGTCGTACAGGATTTTCTGATACTGATCAGAAGATGTCTTATTGAATGAGGGTGGCTAAACCGCACAACATGAAATAAAATCAATAGTTCGTGGTAATTCCTTGATGTTCCCATTGCCCAGAGAAATGGGTTAAAACAACTTATCATTTAGTTGAGGGAAAAACATTTTTGATTGCTACTTCCACTGCTGGAAAAGATTCATAACTCCAGCACAGGGCATGTAATCGGTATTTTTTGTTACTTACATTAGAACATTATAAGTGCCTAAATTACGGCCTTACTATTGACTTATCGACATCAAAGGCTGACAGCATTGGAAGAATGAAGCCGACAGTCTTCTAAAGTGTACATATGTACCATGTGGAAGCTCATTTTCTTGCTTCTGTAATAACAAGAGCACTTTAATCATCAACCAAAATCATGCCAGAAAAAGTAGCTTGACAAATGACAAGGCAAGAATTCTCTAGAGCATTTAGGAAACCATCTGCAATAGCCATTACCTTCAGAAATTCTTAAAAACAACTAGACTAAGGCTAGTTCTGCAACCAGAAATTTTGAGTTATCAAACAATGAGAAGCAAGGGAAAAACAGCATGGAAATTTCAGTCACAAACAAATACCCATGACTTTGCTAGCTACCTCAGTGTGTGTGCTAATAAGCAGAATTCTAGTCCTCTACCTCCATATTGTCCCTACACATACAAAAAATGTCAGAGGATACAGAGCCATGGGGAGCTTAGTGTTATGCAACATTCTCCATGCCTTGGAGCTCTGGCATGGGTCACTCACTACTGTCACCAACTGCTGGGATCAAGACCCAGGTAGTGTTAGCTCTCATCTTCGTGAGTGCTGCAGAATTCTTTAGATGGGAAAAATTTTTTTGCCAACTGAACCAGCATGGACAGGTGTAACATCTACAAAATACCAGTTCTAAAAAGATAGAGCCTCATCAGGTCAAAATATTCCAGAGGGGAAGGTAAAGAAATGCTTGGAGACACTGTTCACAGAAACTGATTACTTGGCATGACATTTGCGAACGGATCGGTTTCAGCATGCCTAGCTCTCAACCAGAAGATACAATGAATGTGTTCATTATCAGCAGTTTTCTGCTGAATTGGTGTTGTGTGAAGCAGCTGAGTGGCATTCCTTCCTCTGAGGGGCCTACAGGGGATACTTTTGAAGTAAGAATACAGATCAGCTAAAGCAAAAAACAGTCTGAAGCTATAAATGAAAGGCTTAAAAATACCAAAGCACTGAAATCAGCTGCCGAAGCAATATCAAAAGCCAATACACCAAGATTTAAAATACTAGAGGCAAAGGCCTGGAGACCCATACCTGAGTGATAGATCGAGGCCCAGACCTAATGATGAACATGGCACATAAACAAATTAGAAATCCAGAATAGTTAGAAAAGGAGAGATCTCCAGTGCAGACAAATGATAGACTGCAGAATCTGAGTACAACCTAAATTATGTCCAGCTCCTTTAGAGAAGGGCTATTTGTAGACTGCATCTAGGAAAGTACCAAGTGAAATACATAAGGATTGAAGCTGCACAGAAGTGATAAGCTAAGCACCCTGTAGCCTAACTGCTGTGCTCTTTTTGAATGAAATTACGATAACTTGGGAAACTTTCATTTTCATTTTAAAGATCTGTGGATTTAGACTATAACACTGCTCAGATAACAACAGGAGAAAACCAACAATTTAGCTTCAAAGAAGCAGTTGAACATTTACGTTATAATGTACCTAAATACAGCAGGGAGAGCTACATGAGAAATGCACAGTCTGTATAAGACATATGCATGAACTGTGAATCATCCAACGATTTTAGTTGCTCTATATTAACTGCATCAGAAAATGTAGAGCTCTGCATACCCACAGATAGGCATGTATGTGAGCAAACAAATATGCACAATTATACTTGCCATATGTTCTGCCTGCATCGATGTGTATAAAAATATACCTACGTAGACACGGCCATATGCACGAGAAGAGCCGTGTGTCGCTATCCTCGCGTGGCCCTACTGTGAGCACATCTTTCGGGGCAGGCACAGCCCACCCGCGCCCACCCTCAGACCCAGCAGCACAGCCTGGTGGGCTGCCAGCTGCTCCTTCAGTAGGGTTTTCCGACTGATAAGCTCAGGCAGCTCTGGTACAGCGGCAATGCCAGCAGCCACAATACCCTGCGCTTTCTTCCTACGGTATTCACTTGGAGGAGGTGCAGAAAAAGGAGGCGTTCATGCTTGGGAGGCTCGCTCATTTAGAATCATGGAGTCATTAAGGTTGGGAAAGACCTCCAAGACCATCTGGTCCAACCATCACCAATGTCACCCACTAACCCATGTCCCTAAGCAGCACGTCCAACCTTGCCTGAAACATGAGGGGGAGAGCAAAGGAGAAATAAAAGGGGTTGGGTGCCCTGGAGAAACCTAGGCGGGAGCAAAGCCAGCTGGTTCCCCCCCGGGGCAGCGGGAAGGGGGTCTCGGCCCTGGGGTGCGGGCAGGGAAGGGGCGAGGAAAGACCTGGGAGAAGAAGGGGCAGCCGAGGGGAAGAGGCTGGAGGGCAGCAGCGGGGAGCGGGCGAGGGAGGGGAACTTGCGGCAGGGGCGGCCCCTACCCGCGGCGGTGCAGGTCGTGGCGCTGCGGCTCGGCCTCCCCCGCGCCCCTCAGCCGCCGCAGGAAGCCCAGGACGTCCCGCAGCTCGGCCTCCAAGCTGTCCACCACCGGGTTGCCCGGCGCCACGGCCCCGTAGAAAGCAGCCGGCGGGGGCTCCGCCATGCTCCGGCCCGGCCGCGGCGCGGCGGCGTCGCCAAGCAACGGGCGCGGGCAGCGGCTCTGCCCGGGGACATGGCGGCCGCGGCGGGGCCCGGCAGGAGGGAACCCCCATAGCCTGAGGCCGGGCTCTGGCAGCCCAAGGAGCCCCCCTGGGTGTCCCCCCGCTTCCAGCAGAAAGGAGCAGACCCCCTCCTTCAGGGCTGTAGGAGGAGGCCGTGGCACCGAGGTGTTTCGAAGTTCTCTGTTGGCATCACAGGAAAGGGGCTTGGGAGGGATGCTAAGCAAAGCGGCTCGGTTGCTACCTGTGCAGTGCCTTGCCACCTGCGCATCAGCCATGAGTTACTGGCATCCCGCTAATTCATGGCTGATGGTAAGGGAACGACCAGAGAGATGCCGAGTGGTAGGAACTAGAAAACGCTGCATTTGCCAGGCCAGCGAAATGATGCGGGAACCATTTAGGTACGATGGGGGATGTGCACAATTTTAAATTACTCTGTGACTAATGCACCTGACTCATTCTACAGGCTGATTTTGTATTGTTACTGGCTGGGAGTTGTGTGCATCCGTCATCTAACAGGTACCGTGTGAGTCGGGGAAGGTGTTTCCAGCAGGGATTAGAGGCTGTTCGTGTGTGTGAAGTAATTCATAAGGCAATGGCTATGCAAGACGGAGAGGGTTCCTCATATTTCTGTGGAAGAAGTAGAAAACAAAGCCTGCCGTGAAAAGACTGGACACAAAGGTGCTGATGCTGAGATTTAGAAATCAGTGGGTACAGGGACAAATTTTACAAGACAACTGAAATAGGAGAAGTTGGCTTGGAGAGCAATTACTGCTACATGTAAAGATTTTGTCTGAGCTTTGCCACACTAACCAAAGAACTTCCTGTGATGGATTCCAGATGACTAATGTACCCTGGCTTCTTGTGAAAGGCTGCCTGGGCCACTGGAAGCGCTGCTGGTTTTGTCCGTTTCAGGACCCTAAGAGCTGAGCTAGTTTGCCTCACTAGATGGTGCTACATCCCAAAGGGCTGATCTGCAAATTCACCGCTGATGCGAGATGTGCCCTTATAAAGCAGCAGTGCCTAGAAGCTTTAAAGGGTACTACTGGAGAGGCACTAAATGAGACTCTTGAGTAAAACTTTGTGTATCTCTAACATTTGGCTAGCAGATGGTGGACTGAATGTAATATTAGCAGTTTGAGTTAGTGTTTGCAGCCATAGAAACAATTTGAGTCGAAGAAAACAATAAGACAAATGGAGTATAGTCATTTCCCAAAGGGGAAGATTAGAGAGCTAAGTAAAGATAAAGTTTTAACCGCTGGGAAGTTAACCAGGGCGTAGCTGACCAGCCAGCTCGCAAAGAATGTTCAGTCTAAAATTCCTGCGTCAGAGCTCAGCAGGGTCCGAGTCTACACTCCCTTCTAGATGGAGGTTTAGTGCAGGGAAGACACTTCAGTCCCTCTCAGTACCAGGGGCAAAATCCCCTGCAGAGCCATAGCAAGGTACCGCACTGCAGCAAACATCATAACATGTATGTTATTTCAACTTCGGATGCTTGCAATATTGATTCCTATTTTATTGTGTTGGAAAAGACTCAAATTTACACTTAAAATAGTCTGCATCTAACATTTAATCTCTATAATGTTCAGTGGGTCCAAAAGTCAAAAGGGCTTATAGTTAAATGAATAGAGCTTTTTAACTTCAGAAAGCTTATCAGTTCTTCAGAAGCCTTCAGTGTACATAATCTGATGTTTACAGAGAAAAGCCTGGTATATGCAAAACAATAAGAAAGTAATGGCTATTGAAATTGAAACCATGATAGAAGAATTTCCTCAAATAAATGGAATATACATATCAGTACCTGTATGACTTCGAGAGTTTGTAGCAGGTTTTTGAATTATATATGTCCCTACGCCCTAAAAAAAAAAAAAAAAAAAAAAAAAAAAAAAAAAAAAAGTTACTTATTAATTGAAAGACTAATGATTTTGTTGTCATTGATAGGTGAACATTTAGATTGTAATCTGAATTAAGGTAAAATCAGAGAGAAACTAGACAAGACTATGGCCTCGTATGGAGTATTGGCACAGACAGCATCCTAAGAACTGGAATTTAGGTAAATCCATTGCCTCAAGCAGAAATGTCATAGCAACCTATGATTTAATATTACAAGGCCAGATATGAGGAGTCTGCCATAGAAGGACCCAGAAAGAGTTAACTTAATAAAAGTCTGTGTCAGAAATGTCTGCTGGCATGGCTGTAGGACCAAGAGCATGCCTGAGTCTGAAAGGGAAAAGACTGTTGCTAGCTCATCAGGCTCCCGGCTTACTTCTCTTGTGTCACTTCCACCTGTGTGAACTACAGTGAAGTTATCAAGAGCAAACAAAAGGGGGAAAGCACTGTGTGACCACAATAAAGTCAGACAGGAAGAGTGTCCAGTGGTTTCAGGGTGCAGGGGCTGAGGTAACGTCTGTGGAGCCCTATTTACTACAATAATCAAAGTTTGTTCCCTATCAGTAATTCTGAGTTCTGAGGTGCACGTTCAGATCCATTCCTAGGATGCTTGTGAATGTACCCTTTGAATTAGGGCGCCTAGCAGTTCTTCTGTTTGATATGCAGAGACAGAAGCAATGGTGAACGCTGTATTACCAGACTTCAGCAGGGTAACTTGACAGTCTCCAGAGATCAAAGATCTAAATTTATATATCTTTCTTATGCTTCTAGGGGAAAAAAAAAGTCTGAGCTGAGGTGATTCTGGGTCATTGCTTTAGCATCTTCAGGCTGATAGGGTAATGAAGGCATGGGACTTTAAAATAACGCTGGACATATATTGTGAAGTGTATCAGTGTTGTTCGTGTCACTGGGTAGTATACAAAATTTGTTAAACAGTGATATGGTCTCTGTACTCTAGAACATACACTAGCAAAGTGGCTGAAGCTTGTGAATCTTGACAAACAAACAATTGATGGTCTTTTCAGACACTCTGAGAGCAGATCTGAGACAATTTTAATGCAAGCGAACACTCAGAGAAGCAAAACACTCAGTTTTTACTTGAAAAGGGGCCCTGGCGTCCTTTCTGAGCTGGCACGTCAATGTAAGAGGAATGATCAGCAGAAGGAAGGATGGCAGCTACTGAGAACTGTGCAATTGCCAGGATCTTGTAAGGCTGCATTCGTGTTTGTGGTGAGAGTTCTCACTATGTTTCAGTTGTATCACATGAAAGGTTTCAGTGCCGAATTCTGAAGATTAAGTTTATCAAGGTTATGATACAGAAGTCTTCTTTTTTTTTAATTTCTTTTTAGTGTGAGTGTGAATGCTAGCAAAACCTTCTTTTCAGTTTCTTTGTATCTTTAGGGAAATATTCTTAGGCATATAGATGAATTTCAGTTGATTTCCAGAAAATGTGTTATATGGGAGAAGCGATCTTGTTCCACTGATTTATTTTTTTCAAAAGAAAATGTAGGAATGCATAATATTTGTGTGAACAATCTATGAGATTTAACTCAACCCACTCAGGCTGTATTGTTATGCACTGAGTGGGTTAACCGGTCTTTGGGGAGGCAGATGCAGCGGGGTTGTTGTACAGCTGCCTGAGTTTGTAAGAGGTTTAAGTTGAAACACAACAGATTCTCAGATCTGCTTTACGGATTTAAGTACCTAAGACAGCAGTTGGACAGAAAAATGTCTGTTAGGGACTTTCCGAAAAATGCAGCTATTGCTTCGATGAGAGTTTGTCTAAAATTTCTGATGTTTTCTATATTTGACTAAGATATGTTTTATGCCAGTTTACAAGTACATTCTATTGAGGCAAATATCAATTGATAGAGCTTATTTTGGAAAGATTTTGAGGGGTCTGCAAATATTTGTTTTGGGGACGTACTAATTTTGGCTCCCTGGACAGACCATGGAGGTAAACTCTCACTCAAAGGTCGTCTCAAGTCTCGGGAAGCTGTAGGGGTCCCTCTAAGAAACCAAACTTAGCAGTGGTTTAAAGTGATAGTAAGGAAGCCTTGTACAAAAGCCCTGTACGTACTTTGCCAGCAGGAAAAGTTGAACGTATGAACAAGATCTTCAGTGATGTGCATGAAAGCTGCATCTTAAAAGCACACTAAAATGTAGAACACTTAGCTGTATGCATAAAAACCTAGAGAGAGGCCCACAGTAAAGATGACATCTAATTTAGTGAGCAGAGAGATAGGCAAGATGTTTATACTTTTCTATGGCTTGTGAGTAAAGAAAGAGAAGAGGTAGAACAGGGAAATTGATTCTTTTTTAGCTGCATTCAGCTTAAGCTGATTGCTAGGCATCGAATAGTTAAGATTTGAATTTGGGAAAAAGGCAGTGACATGTTTTGTCATGCCTTTTCTTCACTTTATGAAGATTTTCAAGACAAACTTTAAATGAGAGGAAGTATAGTTTTCTCCAATAAACAAATCAGTCCTGAAGCCTTTCCCAAATGTCTCTTGAAGCCAAATGTGACAGTGCATTTTTGTTCATGTTCTCCTGATGCATGTTTGTTGTTATAATTCTGAGCTGCTACACATGCTGTACACAGAAATCATCTCGGGAAAATAACGTTGTTTGTGTATATAACTCCTGAATAGCCAAATGCATCCTTATTAACACTTTCTCTGTTGTGTGTTTGGTCAGGGAGTACTCACAAGATCAAAATAGACTCTTCTAGGAATTAACCATTGGCAACAACCAAAGAGAGAGCTAAAATAACCTGGTGATGACCTCCCATATTTTTAGATCAATGCATTTCAAGTTTGTCCATTTCTTATTGCATTATAGTATGAATTTTGACACTTTTTGGCATAATTACTTCTATTTTCCACTCATATTAGTTTCTTACTCACTCGCCAGAATATTTCAATCCAAGGTCAAAGTATGTGCTGATTGAGGTTTGTTCAAGCAGCTGACAGAAGTTGTTTTGGGTGATAGCCTGACCTTGGACTAGGAGATTTAGCAGCTTGGAAGTCAGCAGTAGAAAATTATGCAATGTGGAAGAGTAGTTTGTTGTTGTTGTTGTTGTTGTTGTTGTTGTTGTTGTTGTTGTTGTTGTTTTGTTTTTTTGTTGTTTTTTTTCTTAACAAGCCTTGCTTATTCAAGGAAGTAGAAAAAATATCCGTATCTTCCCATAATTGTTTGGACATTTCATATTTTTCAATAATACTTATTTATTATTCTACATAATTTTATTTTCTAGGTCATTATTTCTAATAATATATATCATTCTGAGCTTTTGGTATATGTTATTGTATTATCTTGGTATATATTACTCTTAATAAAATATACCATTATGACCAATGATACACATAATATATGTGATTGTAAGCCTTTATCTGATTAGTTTAGAATTTTAGAAAATTAATGTTTAAGAAAAAGTAATTGTTTTTTGTTCTACATATGTGTGGGAAGGATATTTGGCTGGTTTCTAGAACAGTGGAGCTGGCGCATGTTGGCTTTATTTCAGTGTAAGTACAATTTACAATAATTTCTTTTTAGAGCAATTGGTGCTGTTGCCTGATTACATTCTATGAAATAAAAACTGTCCAGGAAGAGGATTATATGTTTATCGTTATCTCTATAGAAGATACTGGATCTATAGCAGATACTCTATCATTAAATCCATAGTAGGATTTAATCTGTAGGAAAAGCTATAATATCCAAAAGTATGATGGCAATAAAGAAGACTAAATAGTTGATACAAGGAAGTTTAAAATCCCAGGCTTGCAATCTGCTGCTAACAGGAGCGGGTAGAAGTACAGGTGTTTCCTGCAGGAATTCTGACTTCTTTTGGTGATTAACCATTGATTGCCACTGATAGATAAGCCTGCAGAAATTGGCTGGACAGCAGAAGTAGACCTGTTATAGCTCATATGGTTAAACTTCCTTTAGCCTTTATCCTTAACACTTTAAAAAGCAGACCATTATTTTCAGTGTTGCTTTCAAAAGGAATAGTAGTATGCAAATGCTTAATGGGAATGGAGTGCCTTAATTAAATTAAAAATACCCTCTTCTTAGTGTTTGGTCCTGCACTTCATAGTCTGTGTGGCAAGCAGTTTCTACTTTCAACTGCAATAGTTTTGAAATAACAGATACTTTTATATATTAACCATTGGCAACAAACAAAGAGAGAGCTAAAATAACTTGGTGATGACCTCCCATATTTTTAGATCAATGCATTTCAGTTTTGGCCATTTCTTATCACATTACATTATGAATTTATATCTGTTTCTGAGCCACTTTATTTTTATTTATTTATTTGCTATGCATTTTTATTTCTATTTTTATTTAACACCTAGAATTCTATTTTTTGTATGTTTTGGTTTTTTTCATATTATCTTTTATTCATATTGTCTTTTTAGTAGAAGTTTTATCTGGAGAAAAAAAATATTTTGTAATTGTAAAGTACTTGAAAACGCTGCTTTTTTAAACAGAATGAGATAATTTAATCCTTTTTCCTCAGACAGAAGGACCCTCCACACTATTGTAAACATACCTCTCTTAATAGGCAGACTAGGTGAAGTTTATTAGCCAGACATTTGAACTTTTCTCTAATACAGAGAGAACTAGGATGGAGTAGTATGTCAGGGTTGAGTGGGACTCCTCTGAAACTTTAAGCTGTGAACTTTCTTTTGAGATGAACAAAAGGGAATGCAAAGAAAGGGAAGCAGTAAAAGGTAACATACCTGTATAAAGTACCAAAACCAACAAAGGAATAAAAGTCTTGCTTATTTATAATACAATAAAGATTCAGTTGTGTGCCTCACATACACTTCCGTCTAGTGTTAAACTGTAACTAAGTAAAAAATGAAGAAAATAGTATCAGCAAACAATCTGTAATATATATAGTCTGTTAGGAATCACTAGTTAAGAAAAAAAATGTGATTTTTGGAAAGTTATGTGAGTGAAGAATCCTTTAGTCATCTCTGAATCAGATTCAGAGATCTCAGACATCTCACTGAGATCTTTATACGTGACATTTTGTTTCTGATATCCCTATTATAGGTTTATAGAGAAAAGGTAATAGATCCTAATTTTATCATTCTGTTAGCCCTAAGCTGCCAAGCCAACAAGTCTTATTACAATACCTATTTTTTAATGAACAAGAGACCTTCCCATTGTCCAAAGATTACTCTGAATCCATGCAACAAATTTCTTATAAATATATCGACAGAACCATTCCTCTGGTATAACTTGTATTGAGATTTTATAGATATGATTATATACATTATACAACTACATACATGTCTGGTCAGCATACTGTCAATCTGTTCTTTACATTTTTTATTTTTATCCAAAATGTACTCTAAATAAAATTGTAATCTTTACCTTTTCACCATTTTCTCCCTCAGAATTTCAGTTTTAAAGATCAAACTATTGCCTTCTGTTTACATCATGGCACTCTGGGAAAAATAGAAATTCCTATCAGCACTTTGACTTGTTTAATTGATGGAATAGTAAAAATCATGTAGACCTTGGCCACAAAAATGTAGATGAAGTGTTGGTAACAAATTTTGAAGATTTTGCTGAAATGCTTTCAAGTGGACATAGCGCTCTTCATCTGTTAGGGGTGGATATATTCAAATGGCTA
Source organism: Cygnus olor (assembly GCF_009769625.2). Taxonomy (NCBI): domain Eukaryota; kingdom Metazoa; phylum Chordata; class Aves; order Anseriformes; family Anatidae; genus Cygnus; species Cygnus olor. The sequence continues at coordinate 47,194,568 of NC_049169.1, forward strand.
TTTTTTACTCAGTGGATCTACTGTGTATACTCTCTTATGTCTATTAAATATAGAGACACCATAGTTTCTACCTTTGTAGAACCAACATAAGTCTATTAGATTTTATTCTTTTTTCTGTGATGTTAGCAACAGAACTGCTTAACAAATTATCTTTACAGGAGCAAATTTTGTTCTGCTGTACCTGTGTAATCCCATTAGAAAAGACTGTCAGAATGATTGCTTAAGTACGTAAGCACAACTTCATTGAAATCAAGCATTATACACCCATCTGAGTTTGCACAAATATAATTAAAATTTAGTAATCAGAAACATAATCACTATTATTATCAGACATGAATAATAATCCAAGCTAATTTGTAGATCTGAGATTATGAGTGCATCTACATTAGCAATTTAGTTCATTTTATGAGTGCACTTTTGAAGCATCCTCAGCTCCTGCATATGTTTCGTGTGATGGAGTGATCTTGAATGCATGGATTATTCCTTTAAATTGAACTATGTTGAAATGTGTACTCCAAGAGCACACCTAACATCCTCCAACCAGTACTGGAGATTCAGTCTATCGGAGCAGACTAGAACTAGTTCAAAGTAAAACCCCCAAAACATGCATTATGTGAACATATGGTCCCTGGGAGTAACTGTTTCACTGTACAGATCTGCTCTGATTGCACTACTTTCTTTGTCAGTATAGCCATGGCCTACTTTGCTAGTTAGTAAACATGTTTTGAAGTAATCTGAAAAACAATTATGCCATTTCTGGAGAAATGCTTTTTTTAATATCTGCACTTGAAGAAAAAAAAACTTTTAAGACATCAAGGCTACCTACATTTGTTTATCTATTTTGCAGAGAGGAGCGAAAGAAATTGCTTACAAACTTTTTGCAATAAGTTAGACACAATTTCTTAGTTGTGACAGAACTGCACCTTCTGTTTGTCTCAAGGAACTAAGTAGAAGATTTTGTGTGTTTCCTCAGTGCCAACAACACTGATGACAAAACTGCTGTTAGAAGGTAAGAAAACATGCCAGCCCATTCCCTGTGGTATTGCATCTGTTTTGAAGTTTACAAGTAGCCTATGCCCCAGGTTTGCAGTTTGTGTCATGATTTAGATAAGAAAAAAAAAAAGGTCCATATCATTAAATTCCACTACAAAAAGTGTTCTACTCTAGGATTACAAAATCCTTTTTTTAATTTAGATCTTTGGTTTATTTTCTTCAGATAACAAACTTAGTGCATCACATGCTTTCCTAGCAGCCTCCATTTTTTCCAGACTACTCTCCATGGGCCATCTACGTGTAAATGCTGTCCCCACCTCAGAGACCACTTGTCCATGCAGCTCGGTAGGCAGCAGGTCAGTCACAGGCTGGACTAGGGCTGTATGCCCATGGGAAGATTCAGCACAATGGCTCTGCTCACACTGGTTTACTACAATCACTTTCAAGGGCTGCGAGAATAGATGGCCTGCCCTTTTCTGTGCTGCAGATATGTGTGGTCCTTCCAGAGAACCCATAACAACGTCCTTAAAACACAAATGAAAGAGTGTGTCTGAGCATAATGCCTGTCCCAGTGTAACACTTCTACTGTTGTTTCAGACACCCCAGCAACACCCACCTGGCCCTCTTTCAGCAACATGCACACCCAGAAGAATGGGGTTCTCTTCTGTGACCCCGCAGCACCTGTATGATCTATAGTGTGCTGCAACCTGGCAGTTCAGGGAGAGCAAAAATTGGGGTGTTTCTAGGGAAGTGTAAGAAGAAGAGGAAATGAATTAACCAGTTCCATAATGCCAAATCCCAACTTCAGTCAGGGGTCAGATGACTCTGTTTCGAGTCCTGATCTGACGTCAGGTGCGGCATCTGAGCCAGCTCTGAACAGGCTTAGCCACTTGGCATGGTGCTGTACTGTGTGGAAATACCAAAACAATGTAATTACAGCAGAAGGATGTACCAGAACAAGCTGTCTCTGAAGTTAATATATCTGGGATCACGCTGTGTATTTCTGATAGGGTGCTACTTTGCATAGTGTGGGTGCATATTTAATGACCAGTGTTCGTAGTAGCACAGGTGCACAAAGCAAAGAAACTGGGGGCACAGAAATATGGAGATGACAAGACGGGAGAGCCTGTTGCTACTGGGATGCAGTGAGAGATTGCAATTTGCCTTTGAAAGTTCAAGGGCTATAAGATGTGGTGTCTGGAATGAAGGGAGGAGAAACTAGTAGATATACAACCGTTGTAGTTGAACATGATGGAAAAGGGCATACAAGTGGCATTTGATTTGGGGGAAGAAGATGAGGGAACAGAGAGGAAGAGAGTATTTCCACAGAAAACATTGGGGGAAGTGGTAAAGAGAGAACAAAGGGATAAGGAGAGGACAAGGAAGAGCCAGAGGGTAACAAAGAAAAATGGACTGCAGTATCTTCAGTGCAGAGAGTTAAGAGTCAGGTCTCTATTTAAGAGTCAGGTCTCAAGAGGAGAGTCTTCTCTTAAGGGAAAAGTAATCCTGCCTTGAACGCTGATGGAAGGAGGTCTCTCCAGTTCAGCCCCAGAGGCTGCTCAGAGCAGACACAGTCTGGACAGAAGAGGGAAACAAGTGAGAAAGCAAAAATAACGCCTTCTTCAGAATTCTCCTGAAAAGAGATACTTTCACTTTAGCGTGTATGTTTGTTGTGGTTTGGGTTTCAGGGCAAGGAACAAGATGCAGCTAGCTGTGGCAGACCCTAGGCCTTGATTTCTCAGATCTAAAATTAGGTAAACTTCCCTTTAATAACAGCAACCCTGACTAGTATCTAGCTCCAGCTCTCTGCGTGTTATTGATGCTGGCTGCCTTCACACATTAAAAGGGTGGTTCCAGGCTCATTTTCTAGGGAAAAAAAAAAGCCTTCATTTGTATTACAAAGAATATGGTATCACGACCATCCTGACCTGTTTCTTTTTTTGTCTTTGGAAACACTTCTGCACCATTTAGAAATAAAAACGAAGGCTCTCAGCAGAGGTGGGGTGGGGGAGAATGTTACTGCTCCTACAATTTCCATTATCTGAAATGTTTTTAGGAAAATCAGTTGGAGTGGAAAAGAGGGGGAGTGCTGCATGAGAAGGTGAGGGGGTCGGGCTGATTCTCCAGGGGACCGCTGGGGCTCCCTCAAGCCTCTGACTTATGTTTTTTGAGTCACAGAATTCAGGGTTGATGGTGGCAATTATATATGCTGCGTCTGAGATAATGGTCTTCCTTAGGAGAAGAGAAAGGCACTAGCTGAGAGCAATAGAAGAAGAGAGCAAGAAGAAAGGAAAAACATGAAGTGGGAGTAGGTCAAGGCAAATGTTTTAGCAATGGTGCTGGAATTTCAGGTCTTCAAACCTCTTCAGCAGGTGATGCTTCCTCTCCAGGGCTCTGCAGCTATTAATATGAACGAGAGACATTAAAATGTAGAGAGACAGTCTGGCGCTTAGTCCCTGCGAAATTTGCAGATGGGAACGTGTGGGAAACTTCCTCAAGGAAAGTGTTTTACCCTGAGGGTGGAAATGGTGGAGCATTACTTCAGTGTTGTTCCTAAGCAAAGCGAGCTAGGGAGGATCAGGCCAAGATGATCTTCTCCTCATTAGTCAGCTACAAGAGGTCCCAGTGAGTTTTGGAAGCCTGGAAGAGATTGATGTTCACAAATAGCATGGGATGACTTTTCAGGTTCATCCTGTTGTATGAATGATTTGATAATGCCGTGTCTACACTACTCTTCTGCTGCAGTCTAGGGATGTCGCTGTTCTTTATTATTTTTTTGTAATAAATTTGTAATTTGTAGCCCAGCTTTAGTCTGGTAACTTCATTTAGTGTCCTTTTCTATTTCATTTATCTTACTTTTTTTTTTTTTTTAATTTTGTCATGTAATGTAAGGTGATTACTGCATTTTAGTAGCTGAAATTACTTCAGGGTTTTGGAATTAAACAATTTATCAATAACTAGGCTGAATCCAGTTCCCTCTAAAAGGCCAGTTATCCAATGACAGGTTGCACATGGGGTTAGAGTATCGACAGTAGCCTGAAACTATGCCACACTGAACTAGTCAATCTGTAGATAAATTTGTTAGATTTCAATACTAACAGCTTTTATTGAGCATCATTAATTATATATATTTTTTGTTTCTGTTTTATGCATTTTTGTAGCATTTCTGTTACCATAAATTAGTACATCTCCATAATTTCCTTCAACTATTTTTTTTCAATACAGAATACCTGAAAAGTGGACACAATTAAGGTACTCAATAATACAAACAACAAAAGAGATTTAAAGAGAAGGAAAAGAAAATATAAAGTCATGGATAGTTCACCCCTCATTAAATACAAAATGTAACATTTATTACAAGGTTTCTGAACTGCTCAAGAACCCTGTATTGCATATGGCCTTTGCTTCAACCCTAGAGCTGTGCAACTCCTCTGTTTAAAGCGTATAGTAACTGTTCAGAGTAAGGGAGATTTTTGCATTTGCAGGTATATGTGTATTCAGTAAAATTGAGTTTCCAGCTACTTGCTGAATAAAATTCCAATTCTCCGGATCACTCTTATCTCAGGGGGGACCTGCAAAGCTTAGAAACACATGGATTTCTCAATCCCTTCTAAAACTCACTCTCATGTCGGAGACAATTTTTTTTTATCTCAGCTCTATTTACCCTGGTCAGCACCTCAGCCCTCTATTTCTGCTTGTTATTTGACATCCACCGTTAGTGTATGCTGTCAGGATGTTCTAGTTCCTATTAGTCCAAAGCTCTAAATTCATTACTGTGGATGCTTGTATCACTCCAGAACACACTGTGATTTTAAAGACTGGACATATTACAAAATTTACATGTTGCTCCCTCATATGCAGAAAGAGAGTTTTATTAGTATGTGCAGAATCAAGCTGTGCAATCAAGCCATCTGCTGATATGTATCTCTTCGTAGTGCATATGACATGAGTATGTTTTAACAGGATAAATTAAAGCAAATAATATTCCCCTTCCACAAATCTCTTAATACTACTTCTCTGTTTTTAAGAGAAGCAGGAAATACAGAAGGAAATTAATACATGCAGCACTCTTGGACAATAATTACCATAGAAGTGTTAAGAACAGTCACACAGAGAAGAATATATGCAGAGTCAGAGACCACAGTGACCTCCCACACTGCATGGTTCTTTAGAATTACTGAAATCATAAACAAAGTAAAAGCTCTTCTTTCCCAAACAGCCGCCTCGATGTCACTTGTTTCCACATTCCGGCTTATGTCGCTGCATCCCACACTCTCTCTGTTGCTAAGTGCTTTAGGCTTCTGCAATATGTTCCAGCAGCTCCCTGTTTCTCTCAGATCTCCAAATGTGCTATCATCTGAGAGCAGAATGTCTAGGTTTATCTGCCCTGGTAAGAAAAAAGATTAAACTGTACAAATTACAGCTTCCTAAAGAACACTCGAATTTTCCATACCAAAAAATGTCTTTGTAATCTTACATGACCTTTCATAACACTTTGTTAGAACATGCTTTCAGTTCACAGTAGGATATGTGAGGGATGGGGGCAGAGTATAGCTCCTGGGAGCAGCTACAACTAAACCTTGACTGTAAGTGACAATAGCAGCACAGAGCTCAGAGTGCTTGCAGAAGCTTAAATCAGTGCTCTCACTGTGCTATGCAAATAAAGGAGCTCACAAATGAATAGAAATCATAGGAAAAGTGAAAAAAGGAAAACAATACATCAGTTAAGAATGTATATCATTTTGTAATTGCATTAGTAAATATTGACTGTTACATCTATTCATCATTCTGTCTTAAACATTGTTTGATTTCTTCTACCCTTGTAGCAAGCATGTAGTAGCTTCTGTTCAGGAAAGAACGATATTATCACAGTTGTTCACCCAGCTATGCCTCTGTCTTTTTTCTTTTTTCTTTTTTCTTTTTTTTTTTTTCCTGGGTGAGTAGGCATCTTACTGAGTGCACTTTTCGGGCTGTGTGCCTTTACCCACCTTGGGGTACAATTCCGTAGCAATCCCTGTATCTTTGGCTACGGTGCCAGCATACCAGCTACTGCAACTGATTTTTACCTGCAGGTTTTACCTTATCTCTTCCACTCAAGTTAAGATAAGCAACATTAGTAGTGATTAAAGAGCTTAAAGCTAACAGATAAATTTTATACACATGAAACATTCTAGGTACATATTCGTCTTGGATTTAACATATCCCAAAGCCAGCTCAAGGTGCAGCCAAAGTAGGCTGTTTACATGAGAAAGTAATTCAGCACATTAGGAATAGATTGTCTACATCAGTAGATTGAAACAGTTGATAGTGAGGCACCTCATTTTTCCATTGTATGTGTTGGGGGGGGTGGGTATTCTGGATTATATTTAGCCTGGCCCCTGGAGCCAAACACATCTGCTACACACGTGGTACAAAGCCTTCTGAAGACAGAAAGTGTTAGGTATGTGCTAGAGGACCTCGCAATGATGCAGCTCACACACTATTTTGGAACCTACTGTCCCCATTAGCACCAGGGTGCATTTGGAGCACATTGGAAGCAGAGCTTCTGTTTTCAATTCCTCCTTAAAGAATTTACTTTGTATGCACCAAAACCCCTCTGAGAACTGAAACAACACATGGTAAATGGAGACAATGGCTGTATTTTCCTCCTAACTGCACCATTGCTTTGAAACAAATTGCTAATGTAGACACAGCCTTTTGACAGCTGCTGAGGGCAACAATCTGCCAGCTCTGCTAGGGCCTAGGAGAGGAGATCAGCTTTGGACTGAAACTCTTCCCTCTGAACAGACCACTTCTCTGTATCACTGCAGACCTTTCTGCCCTCCTGTCCGTGTTCTGTCTTCTTCCTTTTCCCACATCCATTCTCACCACCAGGTAAAGGTCCCTGATCTGCCCCATTCCCATCCATCTGGAAGATAAAGGAAGTGAACCGGGGCCTCTGAAAGGTGGCACATCCTGCAGGGTGAGGAGTGACATGGCATGGTGAGGAGTGACATGCCTGAGGCCTGAGCATGGAGATGGCATAGCCAGAGAGACCTGAAGGAAGAGGAAGGGGTGGACACGGGTTGTGAGAGAGGAGTGGAAAAGCCCCCATGGCTTCTAAAACTCTGCTGCTTCTTCTGTCACCTCAGCTTCCTCTTCCACCGTCCTCGCACACACTTCTGAAGCATCCCTGACAGTTCATAGCACCCTAACATTCCCCTGGAACAAAAAAAGATCCTTCCCAGCAACCCTGTTTCTTATTCTGAAATAGCTTGCCTGCTATTGCTGCAAAATATGATTAACTGCACAAACATAGAATTTTTAAAACCATGTTTCAGCAGATGCTTTCTCTCCACCTCATTTTCCCCACACACAGGGAAAGAGAGTTTCTTTTCTGCCTGGTTTCTCCTGGTTCCTAGGCCTCTTCTTTGCCTCCAGACATGTTCTTCTAATAACTGTGTGCTGAGACAAGACATATCTTGTCTTCATTCCCTCAGTCTGGGCCTGCAACCAAGGCTGATAACCACTCTTCCCCTTAATCAAAATCTGGGATAGGATGTTCCATTGCCTGCCACCCTAAAAGCCTCTGTGGAGGGCCAGAGATAGAGCACAGTCTGCCCTACAATGGTTTTGAATGGCCTGGGTTATTCTGAAGCTGGGGAGGATACCAGCCAAGGCAGACATTAGTCTCAGCCAGGATGCAGCAATGAAAGGGGTTAAGCATCAGCCGGAAAGTGTGCCTCATCTCCTTCTAAGCAGACAAAATAATAGCATGGCTCCTGCCCAAATCAGGGGCCAAGCACACAAGGTGCACACAGCCCCCGAACCACTCCGTACTGCCGGCTTCTTTTCCCCGGCAGCACCAGTTAAACTAAGGAGGTTTTACAGTGTAGGCATATGCTTAACTTACTAACGATCAGCTCAGTGTAAATATCGACACAGAGCTGCAGAGGAGCTCAAATGTCATCATAACCGTGCCCTTGGACCGCTTCGGAGAGAGCACGGCACACGTAAGGAGGAGAGGCAGGTACAGGTACAGGCGCTGTACCGCAGCCCGGGGAGAGCAAAAGGTGCAGAGGGAAGACCACGAGAGAGCCAGCAAAGCCAGGGGCAGCGGGAGCCGTCTGGCCTGGCCGTGACACGGCGGGAAAGCAGTGCCCAGCAGAGCGGCTGGAACGAGGTGACACCGGTGATAACGTCTTCAAGATTTTTCCACGTACAAAGACCGGAAAAAAAATATCAGGGGCAGTATCCAAAACAGTCCTGAATTCAATCGGCAGGGGCCAAGAGTCACCGCCAGCTGACAGCCCTATCTGTCACCTGTACGAAACAGGCAAAACGTGCTCCTGGAGTTCATTGGCTCGTGTCCTATTTCAACAAAACCAAGCGCTGATACGCCCCTGCGAAGGCCAAGGAATAATGCAGGTAGAAGTGACCTGTGTCTCACACGTAAGGAGCCCAAGCTCGGAGGCACTGAGCTGTGTTGCAGCGTCGTGCCAGCTTGCTGTTACGGAAGGAGACCTCCCATATTCTCCCTAGCAGGGCGCCATACACCGATGCAGCGTATACACAGATCCAGCAGCTCTATTCTCGGTATGTTACTAAGAGACAACTGTTTCTATGGAGAGCTCATTGGTGGGCAAAATAAAATGTTTTGATGAATTATAAAAAAGGTAAATTAATTTTTAAAACAAAATATAGCGTGAGAATGCTAATGATATGAAATCCCGCCAATACAGAATTTCAAGAATGTACTTTCTTCCTCTTTTTTATTATTTTTTTTTTAATTCCTAGCGGACATTTATCCTAAATTCTGTATTGTCTACAAACTGATATAAATGGACGTCTGTCCTGCAAAATACTTAACCAACATGACAGCCACCTATGTAGTGGCTACAAAAGCTTCAATTGAACATTTGTTTGTTTTTAAAAGCTAAGTATGATTGTACAGCAGTTTATTGTGGATTATAAGTACCTACATGATCATGAATATGCCATGTTGTGAAGTGAACAAAAGAGCTTTGAAATAAGAATTGTAAAGGCAAAGAAGGAGAGAACAAATAAGTACATTAAATAAAGCCCAGCATTTAATTTTAACATGCTTCTGTGGTAACAGCTAGACTCTCCAGATGACAAGTAATAGATATGTGGGGGTTTGTGGCATTCCTGCTTCATTCTTGTTTATAGCTCTAATTATTTTACACTGTGCTGAAACAGACCTTGAAAAATGCTGTGCTTGACTTGGAGAACAGCTTAGTTGATCAGTCAACAATTTGGCAAAGTAAATAACAAGAAGCTACACAAAAAGGAGTCAGTGAAGAATTCTGCAATTAAACCAATTGGAATTTATGTGAGTGACCTTTTCTTTCTTGGTCTCTATAAATGTAGAAATTATTCATCTCATTTGAAGATGTTCTGTGATGTTTTCTGTGTCAGGCTCAGAGATATTCCGTATGTTACATACAGTTTAATCAATTGTCTTTGCCACCTACAACACATCAAATTACTTCACTTTTTCCCCAGCTGGCTTTTAGCAAGGCTTCAGTCATGCTAACATTGAAAGGGAAGGAATACACGGCTAAGGCTGGATCTTGTGTAACTGAAAGGAGACACAAGGAAGGTAACCCAACAAAAGCATTAGCAGGACTTCTAAAAATCACAGTTAGGTTAAAACTCCTGAGGTTTCTTTTTAATTTACCTTCCGATTTTTGAGTCCTCATAATAAAACCAGTCTAGGATCAAAACTCAACTTTAAACACACATGCAAAAATGTAATGCTTCTCACCGGCACTTAAGAGGAAGCCTTTTTTTTTTTTTTTTTCCCATGAGCAGACAGGAGCTGCCATCTATACCCTTCTTTTTTTATGCCACCTTTTTTCTCTCGTGCTTGCTTGCAGTCTTTCGAGTCCAGCACCAACATATGAATACGAATATACACACGGCTACCTAAGGCAGGAGGATTCACAGGACAGCAAAGGACAGGACAGCAGGAGGATTCACAGGATGAGTTAACAGGAGGCTGATCTGGCTGTGCTGATTTAAGAAATTACTGACTACACCTCTTTGTCCCTCCCATCTGCCAGAGGGTACTGTCCTTGGATGAGGAGTGGCAGAAGAAAATGCAGGCATCTGACTCACCTACCCCGCTGCCCTCACTAGTGGTTAGAGCTAATTGCCACACTACCCACGGAAACAGGCAGGGCTCTCGTCTCCTCTCCCTCAGGCTGTGACAACTTCCAGGAGAAGGGTAGAGCGACTAGCCGGAGCAGTGATGTATTAAACAGTAACGTCTTAATTCTGCCTATCTACCCTGCATAGTTAGTTTTGCAAAGATTATAAGACAGTAAAATACATCAGCCTAGACTGCCAGACAAAGCCCTACATCTACTTAGCTCGTCATTTCCTGCATTCTTGTTCCTCTTACTTTCTCTTCCATCCATCCCCAGCTCTCTCCATCTACCCCTTGTCTTACCTTAGTGCCTGTTCTGAATGGACTATCTGCCACTCACGTCTCAAAAGCTACCATTATAAATCTGAAAACAGTCCTGACAGCCAGCTGCCAGTGGATATATTTATATTCCACTATATCAGGAATTCTCTGCACATCAACAGTACATCTTATACATTTGACTTGCTGTGCACAGAACAGTGTGTGCATTACTCAGTCCTCCCAACAGGAGCCTACATTTCCATCAGCTCGGTTCATTCTGTCCCTAGATTTCCTTTACTTCATTTCATCTCCAACATTCACGGCATATTCTGGCTCCATTTTCATGTGCCCTTTCTCATACTTTTCGTACTCTTTACATTGGATATTAGCTCCAGTCCCACTTCTTTTATTCCCATGTCTCTTCACACCTCCCTGTCCATCCTTATAAATATAAATTTGAAAAATATCTGGTTTAATCTTCATGGGAACTGATACCATCTTTCCTAGAACAAACTTCATTTTTATATAACAGGATTACAAGAAAGTAACCAGCTTGTCATGGCTGAAAGCAATTCCACTTAAGTCGTAAAACTCTCTGGAGATAGCAACCATTAAAATAAGAAAGAAATCAGAAGTTTGACACCTATAATCTTGTAACTGCAGGAGTCTCCGTGTATTTTGTGCTTTATTTTCAAATCCGCTAAGTACTTTGAATTGGCAATGGCACAAATGTTCAGAGACTCACTGATGGCATTTCTAATCAATTCAGTGAGTAATGACTGCAAATTTCTATGAAGCAATTGACTTGCAAAGAAGAAGGGGAAAAAATGCTTGCTATTCTGTCTCAGATACTGAACCTGCATGAAAGAAACGGGAGAAGAATAGGAGCCCCTTCCCCTGCCATTTCACTTTCTGTTTCATAAAGGAGAGAAGTGTATCTCTGAATGTATACTTGAAAAGGAGAAGCAGCAGAGGTGCATATACCCAGGTGACCTGCTTTCATTACCTGCAGATCTTGACTGATTCACTCAAATTCTTTCCGCCAGTTTTAGTCTCCAACACAAAATTTACACAAAATATCAAAAAGATCTTTCTTTCAACAACCTTAGGGTTGAGTTTCATAGCAACCTATCTTCTACTGCAGAAACCTATCATTTTTAGACAATTTACAGAAAATACCTCACCATTTCCTACCTGAGTAGGATAATTGTGTGGGGTTAGGGTAGGCCTAATGTCTTTGGTTTTGAAAAGCAGGATGTCCTGCATTTCAGAGCAGGAGCAGAGAAATAAAGGAGTGTCTAGCCATTTGTTTGCTAAGCAGGGCAGAAATGTGAAGAAAGAGTCTCTCCTTGCTGTTAACTTCCTTGTCAAACTACTAACCTCTTGTTGAGGTCAATGGAAAGGCTTCACTGATATTAGCTGGAGTTGGCTTATACAGGAAAAAACAAGGAATGAAACTAGATTTTGCTCCCTCCGCTACAACTGTGGCCTACATCCCAAAAATATGCATAACCATTACCCACCCTTTATGTCCAAGTCCCAGAAATGCTTGATATAAATAAAAACATCAACTCAGATGTTGTAAAGACATAACTGATTATCAACATGAATGATAAATAATCTTCAAAATTTGATACAAGTTATAAGGAAATTAGAAATAATATTTAAGTAGGATTTTGATAGGATGTTGAAAAATTACATATGGAAACTAAAAGGTTAAGGCAACATAAAGGAATAGGAAGAAGAAAAGAATGGACAATGGTATGCCACACACACATATATATGTCATATATTATATTTATATGCTGTGAAATGTCAAAATAATATAGAAGAGATATGGGTCAAGCACAGAAGACAGACTTTTCAATAATGGAAATTTCTCCAGCCGTCGATCAATTTCTAAACACCACTACAGCTACAAGAATGCAAATCTCAAGTGTAAATAACAAACACACCAATATTTGCACTTTGGGAACTCTCTCCTGCTTGCTGAACAAGTAAGGTTTACAAGAGCAAATAGTAGCTTTCCCTGTTACTGTCCGGAATATACAGTGCAGCTGTGTCAGTGACCGCTCATCAGTTATTCAAATCAAGGTAGAAATGGCTATATTTCTTGTTGACAGAAAGAGTATATAGCTTTTTGTTTCTTGAAAGGGTGACCTTCTTCTTGCTGCTATTTCCTGCTTCCATTCAGTCCAAGAGGAAGGGGTTTGGTCTGCCAGTGACGCTAACGATTTTTTTATTTTTTTTCAGCCTAGAGGTCTGCAAGTAGTACTTTGTACTAAATCCAAGTAACCTGGAAAATACTTTATGTGAATACCAGCTTGGTATAAGAAAGCAAGAAACGATCTTAATTTAATATTTTAAATGGATTGGAGTTTTGTGTAGGTGGAAGAAGATCATTACAGAAAGGAGTGCTACACAGACTAATATATAAATAGCTCTTGCTGAGAGCAGAACAATAGCTCTGTTTCTTCTCTCAGAGCACAGATACAATTAGTTAGAGGATATTGCATTCTTTAGAAATTTTTGGCATCCAATAGAAAAAAACAATTGCATTTCAAAACAAAATATTGTATTTGAAAATCATTTCCCCTTTTAATTACCTGCCAAGACTTTCAGTCTTTCCCCTGCAAATGAACACATCCCTTGTACTTGAGCACAATGCTTTCCCACACTGCTGGGTGGCTGTGAGGTCACCAATTCCTGCTGCTGCAACTCGCGATCCTGAACTGGGGTCTTGGCAGGAAAGTAGCTGCTTTCCACATACATTGTTTTAAAAATACATATGGTTCTGTAATGTTTCCATCTACCAGTATGTGCACTTCACTGATCTAACTCCTATACTTTTACTGTCACAGAATAACTACATCCTTCTGCTCTATAAATGCTGAGACAAAGCCAGCATATTCATGTTCAAGGCAGGAAATCTCAGTCCCCTGACGGCACTGTATACCTATTGCTGTCTCTATAATCTAACGGCTGATGCAGATTTCATCAGGTCATCCAGTGGCGATAATTCATGTCGGGGAACTTGGGCGTACTCCATTCTCACTGTCTTCGAGAACAGACCTATCACACTTGCCAGCCAATCCATTTCAAAACTAGTTTAAAATATTAATAATCATGGTTAGCTAGAAGGAAATATGATTGATTGCTACTTATTCCACTAAAGAGTAATAATAAAAAATAATCAATAGCTATAGTTATAAAAACCAGACTTGTGGGATAAATTAATCAAAATCAGTTCCTACACTTCAGACTTATGTCTGTCACTGTCTTGGTTTTGTACTGTCTTTTGCACAGACATGAAAATCTTTCTCTGAGGGCACCAGATAGTGGTAGCATACAAAGACCAGATCATAGAATGACAGAATGACTTGGGTTGGAAGGGACCTCAAAGATCATCTAGTTCCAGACGGAGATCGGGTATTAATTATATTGTTACAGACTCTTCCCTGTGCACAACTCATTATTCTCCCCAGTACAAGTGGAAAACCTTAAGATATTCCTATTGCATTACAACTACTGTTCATGCCTCATTCTTTGGATGGTTCATCCTAACCACTCACTTCTTAGTTTCATGTCATAATTATTTTTTGTCATAACTGAAGTACCAATGGCAGACATTAATGTGTATAAAGTAATATAAGCACAGCAGAAGTACTGCTATCTTTCTAATATTTTTAGTACTTTAAAACAAAGCACAACTTCATAAAGTTCCAGCCCACCTTGTCCCCTGTACCTAATTTATGGAACATAATTTACTTGGGTGTGCTGCAATGAGTGCACTTGCTGCTATGCTGTCTCAAGAACTTGTTTTATTGTTCATGTATATACTAACAAACTTGCATACAATCATTTATAATGATATTACTTACCCAAAATAGCCTTCAAATTGAATAAGATAAAACAAACACAGATCATCTCGTTAGCATTCAAAGATGAGAAGAACTGGTAGGTCTAGCAAGAACTGGTAGGTCCTGAGCTTTAAAGGAGATCTGTAAGGGATATCTTTGCATTGCCAGGAAGTTCAAAGCTTGAATGTCTGCCTTCTCCATGCTATTAAAAATCCCACAAGTTTTGCAAAGGTAAGGCTGCTATCCTATGTCTTGAACAGAAAGAGCTCAGTAATCATGTTTTGTCTCTGTAAACTTCAAGTGTGTTTCTGAGTCATATTTACTGTTTTTTATCCTCAACTGATTCCACCAAAAGTGTATGTCAACATGAGCAAAGTGAGTTTGTATGCACGTAAGGAGTGGATTGATGCTTGCATTCCTTTTTAGGCCAGAGCGAGTTACTTCTGTTTACTGGGAAACATGTTCGTCAGTGTTCTGGTTCGTTTGTGCTGCTGGAAGGTTGCAACTGAGCTGGAAGCAGAGGAATTTCTAGCTGGCGCCGCTCCGGCAAGCACAGTTCCCACTTGGCCCTGCCGTGGAGAAGGACTGGCTAGAATAAGCTGCACATGTAGCTCCTCAAGATCAGCAGCTTGCTGCTGCAAATTAAGATACACTCCGGTCTCCACCTCGACACAGACCTGCCTGCAAAGCAAAAGAGCTGTAAGCCTCCCTCGGTGTGCACAAGGACATAGAAGTCCTGTCAGGTCTCCTTAAGGAGACCACAATTTGGCCTTGCAATTTCAGTCAGTAGCTGAGGTCTGTGAGAGGACTGGCAGTCTGTTTGGACAGAAGGCCCCATGGTTGTGTCAATGAACTTTGGCCAACAAAATAAGAGCATAACCAAGCAGGCAGCAAGAATCAGAATATGACCAACAGGAAAAAAGAAACAAAGAAACACAGTCGGACAAATTGTGCCCTACGTGTACCCATGACCTGGTACTTGAAGTTCAAACACGCATCACTAAAATCACTGAAGATTTGGACATGCTGTTATGTTTTGTTCTTCGTGTGGTGGAAACATGGCAACAATAGATAGCGTGGAATAAATGCTTCATAGGGCTAGTTTTTCTCTCTTAGGTCTTGTTGGGTAGCACAGAAAGCTTAAGAAATTTAGGGACAGCAAGGGCTGAGAAGTGAGGAAATGCAAGGTGGATCATTTGAAGGGAAAAGGGTTGTAAATGGAAGAGCAAGAGGGAAGCGTGGTTGTCTGGAAGAGTGAGCACAGAGGTTCGTGGTGGTATGGGGACTGCGGATGCAGTAGACAAAGAAAAGAAAATGCCACGGGATAAACACTGAAAGGATGTTTTTGTAGCTCCTGAGTGAGAAATCAATCCGCAAAAGCTACATGGCTTCCCTTAACTTCAGTTATTGACTTGTCGGCCGGGGGGGAGCTGCTACCTCAGAGATGGGCTCAGTCGCCCCGCAAACCCAAGCCGAAACACTGCCAGCAGCCACAACACCTGAGGCGACCAAACGCCTCTCCCGCCCCGACGCCGCTCCGGAGACCCCTCGAGGCAGCCGGGGGAGCCCGTCCGGCGGGGGCGCCGCAGACCCGCTGCCTCCGCAGGCGGCGGCCGGCCGGGAAAGCGGGAGCCCCTCTCGGCCGCCCGGGGCCGTTTCCCGTGTGAGGGGCCCCCGGCCGGCTCCCCGCGCGGCCCGAGCCGCTAGGTGTCGCCGGCGGCCGGGCCTCCCCCCCGGCCCCTCCTGCGCTCCGGCTGCCGGCGGGGCTGGCTCAGCGCGGGCGGGCGGAGGCGGCGGCAGCCCGCAGCGGAGAGGCGCAGCCCGGCTCAGCTCGGCTCGGCTCGGCGCCGCGCAGCTCTGTGCCCGGCCCGGCTCGGCTCGGCCGAGGCCGCCCGCTTCGCTCTCGGAACCGCTCGGCGGCCGGCTCCGGAGCACGGCCCGCGGCCGCTCGGCGGCGGGGAGCCGCGGCGAGGCGACGGCGGCGGGGGAAGCAGCCATGTTGGAGCGGGGAATTCAGTGACTGGCCTCGGGGAGGCGGCGCGGCCGGCGGCGAACGGGGGGGAGGCGGGAGGGGGGCTCGGCTCCCGGCAGCGGCGGCGGCGCCCGGACACCGCTCCAGGGCGGAGGAGGGGAAGGAGAAAGGGGCAGAGGAACCGGCCCCGGCCCCGCGGAGCCCCGGCGCTGCTGGTGAGTTGGGGCCGCGCATTGTCTGCCGTGCCCGGGCTGCCGGAGCGGGGCCTCGGCCTGCGTGTGCGCGGCGGGGACGGGGGGACAGCGGGGAACGGGGACGGGAGCGGGCGGCGGGCGGGGACGGAGCCCCCGGCAGGGCCGAGCGGGTGCTCGGGGAGCCCCCGGGGCCGGGGAGGGCTGCGGGGGATTTCCGCTGCCCGCCGGGGGCTGCGCCGCTCTCCGGGGCCGTCCCGGAAAGCGAGGCCCGGGGGGGCGGTGAGCGTCCCCGGATTTGATTGTATTGTATTTTATTTTATTTTTCTGTGGTCCTGAGCGTGCTCGTAACCCCCCTTTCCCCGCCGCCCCCTCCGCTCCAAGCGAGGCTGCTTTCTCCTGACAGCTCCCCGCCTCGCAGCCTCCGCACGGATGACACACTCGCGGCTTGCAGGGCTCCCCCCCCACACACAGACCCCAAATAACGCAGGTTTCTGCGCGGGGCGTTTTGTGCCCCGAGCTTGGAGTTCTTCAGTGACAGGATCCGTGAACATTTGCTGACCCTGAACTTCGGTGAACTCCTTTTCTCCCTCCCCTTCCTCTCTGAGAAATGTAATGGCATGAGGCCAGGAGGAGCAAAATGGTGCTTCCCTGGCAAGGGAGGTGGAAAGGGGTTGCCATTAGGTGTGTTGGACGTGTCAAGGAAACTTGCGCCGCTCGCTGCTTCTCCTTAGGTCTTCGCAGAAGTGGGTTATCCTTAAGAGAGGGCTGACCCCGATCCCCTTTGTCTCGTTTCTGCGTCAGTTTCGGGAATTGACCAGAGTTGTTTTAAACTCCGGACCTTCTGGGGTACTATTTTTAATGGTGGTTGCCAGTATTGTGGGTACTGTGAGGGAGACAGGGCTGAGGTGTATCATGGCCCCAAACAACTGAATTTCAGAGGCCTCTGTTTCCCTTATTTTATTTCATTTCAGTAAGGAACTTACGCGTCTGCTTTTTTTCCTTTTGTAATTTAGCAGATCGATAGCAACTTTCTTGTACCTATCGTGGCATAGATAGGAGCAGAGGAAGCCTACTTTGACATTATTCCATTCCCTCCCTTCCTTTTTAAATTATATTAATTGAAGTGGAAACTAGGTATCCAAAGGTTAAATCCTTGGAAGATGTGGGACAGAAGAAAACTTCTATGAAATTAGAATTAGTATGAAATTCAGGTTTGTTTTCACGTTATAATTGTGTAAAAGTAATGTAGGTGATCTGGTATTGTTTGTGCTTAAAGAAATTGCCATATTGCGGTGTTGTAGGAATTCTGTACGTTCACTACACTGCTCTTATTACTTACATCTGCAATTCAGTAAGCGACATGAGAAGGACCTGTTTTGAGTAATTAGCGCAGAAGTAACAGATACGAAAACATGAAGTCATGTTTGAAATGCATAGTGAAAAATTTCCTTAAAATTGTTTATACTTGAAAGACCGAACTGAATTTACTCCTCCAACACAGAGAAATCATTATAATGTTAACTTGGCGTTAAGAAGGCCGCTTAAATTTGAAAGATGAAAGCATCCTTTTTTGATGGCGTTATTTGAATGCCGCTTTGACAATAAAGAGCCTGGCTTACAGAACCTTTATTAAGGAGAGCGCAGTGAAGTTCATCCCTTGGTTTTGCATGCTGTTTGGTGCAGCCTTGTGTTTACCCAGGTTGGAATTCTGCACAAATCAGTAGGTGGGGTCTGCCTGCAGCCCTGCTGAAGAGCTTGCAAATTGGAGCCTGTGTTGTCTGAGCAAATTACAGTTTGAGAGCACAGGGTCGTTTGTTTTAAGCTCGACCAAGGATGTAGTGCATTAATTGATCTTCTTAATATATAAAACACCCCTAATGCGTAGCAAAATACTTAATATGTTGTTCCAAATACAATTAGGTTTAGAATAACTGAAAAACAGAACAGGGCTGTGTTTTTTCCCTGAATGGCTCTGGCTTCAATTTCTGCGTAACACTGCAGTATAAAAAAATACGAGATTGCTTATGATATGGATGTTAAGATATCCTGTATGCCTGTGTTATTGTTACAATGCAGGGCTGTTGATACTGTGCAGTATTTTTCAGCTGGATTGTTAATGTATATGTTCTTCTAATTTCTTAGATAACTACCTGCTGCTGGAAGAATAAAAAATGTTTCACTAGTCTTAATAAGTTCTGGTTCAGTACGGTATATTTGAGTAAGCCAACCCTAAAAGTGCAATCAGGAAAGGCTTCGTTGGAGACTGAACGCTGTCTGCATTAAAACCTTTCCTGAAAGTTGCTCCTTCCACATTCAGTGGAAGCAGTGGATAATTTGCTCACTGATCAGCCTTTATTTATTAGCCAAGAAAACTAGTCAGCTGTTTCTTTAAAAGGCGTATACTAGTTTTGTCATTACTGAGTCTGGTAGCCTGGTGTAATCTGGTGTGATGTGAAAATGGACATCATGACTAAAAGTCAAGCTCAGTAATAATAAAGCTTCTCTAGTGTAAATTCAGTGTTTGTAAACTTATTCGATGTTGCTTGTAATCCTTAAGTTACAGGTATCTTAAGTTCTTAGCTCTATGCTTTTTAACGCTCGCTTTGTTTTTTACAGCAAGCTCTTTGTATGTATCTAATGACTCAGCTGGACACTACTGTGATCAGTAACACTTCAGAATTTAATATAAATCACTACTCCACAACTTTAGCATTTAAAATTTTTTTTAAATGCCAAATGTTTGCTCAACAATTCTATGGTCTTCGTTCTGTTTGTGCTGTCGAATGCTGTACTTCACATCTAAAGAGCCAGCTGAAACACTGTGTTGCTAGTGATCGTTGCCTTTTTTTGCAGTGCACCTAATTGTAGCAATGACATCTTCATTCTGAGTGTAAGAACTGGAATTTTTTTGGTGCCAGTTCACATGCTGATAGAGAGAGTATTTTGCTGGGATGTTAGGGTTAAAAACATTTTATATTTAAATATTTTGATCATTGAGCAATAACTATTTTTTTATTAAAAAAACTTGAAGAAATTTAAGACTATGTTTTTATTTTATTTTTAATCTACTTACGAAGAGCTTTATATCCAGCTGTATGTAACTTTTGGGGCCTAGACACATTTTTCTCCATTAAGTGAGGAAGAACAGATACTACTTTTTCCAGAAATACTGTGGAATGCTTGTTTAGTCAAATGGCTAGCTATAATTCTGTATCAAATACAACTCCATCCATGTGCGCTCTTAACTGACGTGGTGGATTGGTAATTCTCACGGGGTTATTGGTTTCCTGGCCTCATTTTCATGGACATACCAACTCCAGAGTTCAGCTGAGCTTGCTAACTTGAATATCGACCAACAGCGGTTTAAACCTCAAGCCTTTAACCACTGATGCTGATAATCACGAGGAAGAAACAAAACTGAAACCTACTCTGTTTTTGCCAACTTGGAGCATAGAAACATGAAAAGAAAAAATTCTACTTCAGTTCTGTGATCCGGTTATGTGGAAACTGGTAACTTTAAAAAGTGCCTCCAATAGGTTGCACCTGGCTAGCTTTTGATTCATCATTTAATTAATTATTATTTTTCCCACAATATAATATCCTCTCTATATTCAAAAAAGTGCTGGGTTTCAGTGGAAGAACCAGTGAATGTTATTTTTGTAATTAAAAATGACAGTTTAGAATAGCACTGAAGTGTAGGCTTAGGCTGTGATTATGACCAGAGTGAAGAAAGAATGTAGTCTTGAGAAGGTGATTTCTTGTGTACAAGTTTTACAGTATTTTTGCATTTATATGTTTTTGGAAAGCATTAGGTGTTACTGAAGCAAGTCTGAAGTCACGCAGGAATACAGATTTATGTTTAGATCTTGGCCGCTTTGTGGGATCGTGCAATTTGTGCTGCTACGTGAAATTAGAAAGAGGTAGAAAGAGAGGTTAATTGGGTCATTTAATTGTTTCCATGGCAATGAAGAATTCTGATTTTATATTTGCTGTTGTATTTTCTGATCCATTGTGAAGTTCTCAGACAATAAAGCTTTTGCCACTTCTGTGGAGATCATTACATGCCAGGAATGACTGTATTATCAAATCCTTTAGACACACCAATACCAGAAATCATCATAACTCTCTGTTTCACTGGCATATTTGGGCTTTTGAGGTCTAGTGCCTGTTTTTAAAAGATTATAAATTTCTTTCATTAGGGAACATCAGGTTCTCAGAGGGTGCTATATACAAGCACAAGTGATAAAAAGAAAGAAAATAATGTGAGTAGCATGGTCAAAAAGAAAAAAAAAAAGAAACTGTCAAATCACACCTTAATTTTTCATGTGGTGGGGCAGAATTAGACATACTGATTTTAAGAAGAAGGAATATGCCAACTTTATGAATATTTAAATAAATAAATGCTATGAGGCTTCTGAATTTAAGGACAAATTTCTGGTTGCTAATTTCTCTAATGCCTTGAAAATACAGTGAGTTGAAAAACACAGTTTTATCCAAGGTTTTGACTGTGACACCACCACCACCCCTTTTCGTTTTAATTTATCTTCTCTGGAACAATTATTTGTGCATATATTATGATGAACAAGGCTGTGTTTTTCTACCACAACAAAGAAAGACGTCTTTTCATTTATACTCCTAGCCACGGTTCTTGCCTGTCTTTGTATTTTAGGTTGGACTTGCTAAGTATCTTGTATAAGCGAATGTTACTATGTGCTCTCTAATCATATTTCATTTAATTATAGTCTATTCCTTATAATTGTACTCCTTTCTCTGCTGCTGTTTTCAAGGCATACTAGAGTTGCATGATGGTCTCTGATTCTTAACAGCTGTACTTTGTCAGCTTCACTAAGAATACTTGCATGCTTTCAGTTTGTGTTAAAGCTGGCAAGATCATGGCTTTTCCTTTGCTCTGTGGATAAGGGCGTTTTGCAGGCCTGTGTCTCTTCTGATATTGTAGTGAACCTTTGTAACGCACATAGCCTTCTTCCAGAAATGTCTCTTTCCAGGTGTTTTTGGCTTCCTACTCTCACAGTACTGATACTGGTATAACCTGCTTTGTTTGCATTTTGTTCAGGTATCTGCAATGTGTTTTTATACAGCAATCATTAAATATCATAGTTAGCGAGGTCTACAGTAACGGTACTAATTGTTACTCCCTAAAATTAAGATCTTTGAGAAATATGAATTACCAAGAAAACCCATTGTCCTATTTGGGTTAAAAAGTTAGTCATCTGCAGAAGTAAAGAAGCCAGCTGACTAAAACGTAAAGAAGTTGTAAGTGGATGTGATCGATAAGGAAAGCCAAAGACCGTGATGAGGAAAAACCACGCTGTCTCAGACTGTGAGAAAAAGGCAGGATG
This sequence comes from Cygnus olor, assembly GCF_009769625.2. Lineage (NCBI taxonomy): Eukaryota > Metazoa > Chordata > Aves > Anseriformes > Anatidae > Cygnus > Cygnus olor. Next base: position 47,216,359 of record NC_049169.1, read on the forward strand.
TGTTTTAGGAAGAAAATAAATTTTAGCAAGTCTGTTAGCCCATTAAAATGCTGAAGAAAATGGTGGCATTTGATGATACTCAGAAGAAGTCGATGATGATCATTAAGTACTGCTATATTCGGAAGTAAAACCAGATGATAGTCATGTATAATGCTTTGCAACACTTCCTTAAAATAGCTTGGGGGTGTTAAACAACAGCCCCTGAAATTGTGTAGTAAGAATTGTAAAATGTCGATGGGGCGCTTTCTGAAGTATTACTGCTGTTGATGTTTTTCAGCGTGTCTCAGAACGCTGGGAAATTCTGTAATTAGCCCAAATGAAGATTTCTTTCAGTGTTTTTTAAAAGGTAGTAATAAGCATAGTACTGGGTACTGACAGAGAGGGAGTTTAAGTAGAGGAAAAGAATATTGTCGTTGAGCACAGATTTATGGAAGGCTGCTCTTGTGAGAATAACTTTTGAGTCTCCTGATAAGATTACAAACTGCGTGTGGTATAATATTGTTGGTACCGCAGACAGGCTTCTGTAAAGCCTTTTAGTTGGTTGTTTCGTGACATTTTGACTGAGGGACTACAATGACAGGTCAAACGTCTGCGTACGAAACGGTGTAAAACCTGGCTGATAATGGGAATCAAGTGGTTCGCTATAAATAGGTGCCGTTGCGTAACTGCGTGCGATGAGGGCTCGGCAGTGTCCAAGTAGGCTTCGGAGGGAGCTCGGTGCGCGCCGTCAGGCGTTTCCATTAATGAAGTAAAAGAAAGTGAAAATTGCTGATGGTTTTTGGAGATTGCAGAGAATGGGGAAAACAATGGGTACTGCAGAACGGGTCATTAGCGCAGGGGGGATGCTTGCAAAAATGGCAGTTTCCTGGTTGTTTGCTTGATGTGACATTTATTTCAGGCTCTAAAAGATTGAATACAGTATGCTAACTATTAAAATAAATGAATGATATTTTATAATTATAACAATTCAAATGTAAGCAGTTATTAATATTAGCCTTTGGTTTGGGGATTAATTTTGTAAAGCTTCAGAGTAGTTTCTCATGCATAATGCAGGGCAGATAATAAGTTCTGATCTGCATTCAGTATGTGGGCTTTAGGGAAAGCTTTTATTTATTTTTTTAAGAGACAGTGTTCATAAATAATGTACGAGAGGACAGAAATCAATTTTAAAATAATAAAATACATTTTATTAGACTTCCACCGATTTTCTGTACATCCTAAAGCTGAATTTCTGAATGTAAAATTCATAAATATTCTGTATAGGCCAAAGAAGTTGTGGCCTTATAAGTTTAACTGCAGAAAACTAAAAGCCTTCTTCTAGGCCGTCCTTAGCTTATTGCAAGAACCACGTTCTCTGTTCTTTCTCTGTTCACAAAGATCTAGTTGTCATAAACATAAGCAGAGTGTTTAAATATGCAGGAGGGCAGTTGCTTTCTTAAGTACTACTCAGTCTTAAAACTTTGCCATAAATATCTTACTAAATTGTTTGTGTCTCTTTGCAAAAGTATTTCATAATTCACCTTATTTATATTTGCTCCAAAATCTAGGTATAAAGCTTAGGTCTCCCAGTATGATCGTGGGAGACTATGCTTGGCCTTGTGCTGCCTGCAAATACCTTCTGTTCTCAACCAAGGGCTTAAACCAGCGTCCATTTGGCACACTTACTTCCAGCCATGGTTGTTCTCCCCTTGGCTGGCTGGCAGCTCTTATCCCCAGCATCCTTTTACCAACAGGTATTTTTGCGACGGTCTGAGGGATATGCTGGGGAGCCAGTGGAGGTTAAAATAGGCATTTGGGTTCAACTTCAGTTTTGTTTTTACCTAAGTAATAGTCACTTTCTGCAGAATCAATGGGAGAACAACAGTCTGTGATTATTTAATTTTATAAATATCCTGAGCAGATGGGAGAGGAAACTTCCTATTGTACAGGGAGGAAAGGAGGTCCTCAACTGCTAAATATATCGAGCATATATTCTGTATAAAAGTCTTTTTTAAATGATGTGTAAAACAGCAGCTCAGAAACTTATTTTGGTACTGAATAAGAAGGGACAGTGGTAAATAGTTACTGGTAATACGTATATATTATTAATTTTAGTTATGGGTCCATCTTTGAGATGGGAGTTAGGAAGGGAAATAGGATTTTTTTTGTTTGAAGTCGTTCGTGTTGCAGGAGAGAAATCTAAGGAAGCTGAAGATAATATTTTTTCGTGAAAGTAATATTTAAAAACTGAACTACGTGAGCTGAAATATGAGATATGATCCTTGTTGCAGATGTCTGCATAGACAGCAACAACAACAAAGTTAATAACTGCAGTGGTCATCTTTTAAAGCGGCCCAGTAGGGCATTTGTGCAGGGTCCATCTCCTTTCTGAAGAACTGGTCGCCTCAGGAGACACAGGAAGAGGTCTCTGGCTTCACTGAAGCTGCAGTTTGGATTTAAACCACTGAATTTTACAGAGCGTTCGTGAAAATAATTTCCTGTATTTCTCATCTGTACAATACTCAGATAAAGCATTTTTAGAGGCAATTGGAAAAGTTTAAGGTACTCCATGGTGTTTCATTACCTGTGTCAAGATGATTCAGTAGGTTATGGCAAAGAAGCAAAATATTCTAAAGCTTATGCTATTTACCTTCAGGATTAAACAAGATAAACAGCTTACAGTGTTCCCGTTTGCACAAGTCACAGTATTTTTAAACCTGCTGCCTGTAATACTGGGTTGTTTATCAGGAAATGCAGTTAACCTAAATGTTTTATTGTGCCTTGTTTCTGCTTCATCTGGATATAATTCTCAAAAGCAAAATGTTTGGTCTGTAAGCCAAAAAATAGCTTCTAAAATGTATTAAGGGAGAGGAAGGCCATTTAATATTACGTATACTACTTTCTTCTGGACAGCGCAGGAAAGACAATGTAATAGTATATCGCAATTTGCTCAGTAGCTGTATGCTTTTCTTTTTGAGTTTTGCAATTTTAAAACATTAGGAACAATACCAAGTAGATTGTGAGTTCTGAAGTTACAGACTTGATATGCTTTTCTTAGTAAGCTTAGTTTCTGCACTTTAAAATGTGTTTGGTTTTAGTTTGTGTATAAAATGTAAAGTGATGTTAACAAAGTATTCAGAGCCCGCTTCCTTTAAAATGGGATTTTGTTTTGGTATTCTTACCTAATAGGCGTTTTGGTTTCCTGCTATTTGTGAATATTTCTGTTAGTGGAAGAGGTGGACGTTAGTTGATGGATTTAAGTCATAAGTTGTTTGTCATTGTTATGTTATTTTGGGGGTGAATAGGTAGCCAGTGATGATTTGCATCTGTGGCTGTATCTGAGCAAAACACCTATATTACTTCTAATTATCTATTTCTAGGAGTGAGAAGAGATCTTGGAAACTATTTTAGCAAATAGTTTTATTTTAACAAATAGTTTCTTCTCATCTAAAATATGAACTGTGCCAGATTGGCTGATTTGGGTGTTTTGTTGTTGTTGTTTGTAAACTTCTATCTGTAAAATACTGGGGGGAAGAGGGAAGAATTACATGACTGATGGCGAAGAAGAGGAGAAGGTGGCTGGGGAGCCAAGAATTTTCTTACGGACAGTGGGAAACTGTTAGTTGACCCTGGAATTGATACAAAACTGTCTAGTAAGTGCCTCAGGTGCCTAAAGATAAATAATGTACACCCCCTGCCGCCCTTGCTGTTTATGAAGTTGGATCTTTAATACGTAAGCAAGAAAACTCACAGTTTCTTTTTTTTTTATTCTTCACATCTACTTGCAGGTGCCTAGTACAAATTAATATTTCATCTGTGTGATTAGTAGTGAAAGTGTATTTTAATATCGAAATAGATACCTGAATGATCTGTTTTCATTTTATGTCTCATGGCAGTTCCAGAAACCAAGGTTGCAGGGACACGTAAAAATGATCTTTTTCTGTATTACGAGAGCCTGGTTGTTAAAATACATGCACTTCAAGGTAAAGTAAGGTTACTGAAGACTTGAGCATATTACTAAGCTTGTATCTGATGCTCATTACTGACTTTTAATGACATTACAATGCATAAAGTCAGTTGTAAAATTGTCGCTTTCCATGATGAGATTGACACAGTTGCTCCTGGTAACTGAACTTGTAGCTTATTTCAGAGCTTCTTTGTTGGTATTGCTTGGAAGATACGACATCATAGCTCTGTCTTACTTGTATATTGAGAATAATTTCCTTGAGTTTCATTATTTGTAAAGTTTTTTTTTCTGTTGTTAATCTTTTTTGTCTATTTTAGGTAACCTGTTGAAGATGTTATTTTAGTATACAACTGCAGCAGGTTTTGCATAGTAATGTTGGTCAGTTTTCATGGGAATTGGTGCCATCAGTAGCTAAAGAAGTATGTAGGGACAGATTATGTTGAATTTTGTGTGCTTGAGGCTCCTTTAAGATACTAATCCTCAAGGTGTGAGCGTGGGGACGTTTGGAAAATCAGCCTTAACAGTGTCTGCTGCAGACAGCTGTTAACAGAAGTAATGTCCCCGCAGGCTTGGAAAATCTTGTCATGTGTGGTAGACGTAGGTAAAGACATAGACTTCTCTAAGAAACTAGTGGAAGAGAAGGAGAGGTGGTGCATCTACAAAATACTGGCAAGCCAGCGTTATGGTGACACGATGGGATATTTCTCCTTGTCTGGGGCTAGTTGGTGTCTTGCTGCCAGATTTTTTATACCTAGGTAAGTGGATCTGTCCTAGACTGATTAACCCACATTGGTGCTTTACATCGCAGCCGGAGTGTCCGCACGGGTGAACACCATCCAGGGCTAATACAGCATTAACTTACTGCTTCATGCGGCTCTGCAGCATGGGCTGCTGGCTGCCTGCTGTAGGAAATACCCTCTCTTCGCCACGTTGGGTAACTGCAGACTGCAAAACACGTCTTTGTCACTTAGGGAGGTTTAAAAAAAAAAAAGAAAGCTCTGATAAAGCACAGGAAGCAAAATTGTTGACGGAGAAAATTCCTTTTCGGTATAGTCACTCTTATGAGAAGAGCCACGCCTCAAAGGTGATATATTTAACTGTTAGTGGATCCCAGTGACAGAATTGTTTGCCCTTGTATTCAGATGTTTAAAAGGGATGAAGAAAATTACATGGCTTAATATTCTTCCAAAATTATGTATGATACTTGCTATATTATTTGTGTTACATTCAAATGTATAAATATGTCTTTTTTATGAGTGTAAGAGACTTGAGAAGAATCTGTCCCCTTTTGTTCAAAAACTGGAGATGTTTCTGATGGTCTTTTTTTCCTTTTTAAGTCCTGACAAAGCTCTTCCCACAGCCTGCACGAGTCTTGCTTTTTCTGCTTGAGTCTCGCTTTTTCTGCTAGACGGCAAGTGTATTCCTGTTGGCTGTAGTTACCGCGACTCGTAAAGCTTAGCGAGCGTTCTCGTTAAACAGAAGTAAAGGGAAGCTGCACCCTGTTGTGGAGCGCAGAGGTGAACTTGTGTTCCCTGCCCACCTGTGGCTGGGCCGCACCGCCGGGCTCCTGAGCCCAGCCCCAGGGGCAGCAGCGGAGGCCGGGGATGCGAGCGTGTCGCTGAGGCGTCTGGGCGTGCCGCTTCGCACCGGGGTTTAGCCAAGTGTGCTCTTGTGAAACGCTGGAGGTCTGGTGGGTCTGTTTTTGTTTCAGTTTGAGCCAGGGGAAGGTCTAGAGGTTGTGTCAGGGCTTTGCTTTCTGGGCCGTCAACAGCGTTTGGATGTAAAGAGTCAGACGCTCGTGTTCGTCCACTGAAACACGGTGTTCGTGAATCAGACCTTGGACCTCCGTACTGGAGGGCTGCTCTGAGAGGTGCTGCCTGCAGTCTTGTTCATGATACAAGCTGGTTATGTGTGCTAGGCATAATTAAATGTTTCGAACTTCGTTATGCCATAGGGATGTATTCATTTTCATTAAATTCCCGTCGTGAAACGCTGTAGATTGATCTACAATGTCATAGAAAAGCTGGAGGTGATTACTGGACGGTGCTGTAGGGTCACCAGTATTAGGATAAAGGAGATTGAACTGAAGCTCAGAAGTGTTCCGTTGTGTTGGAGCCATGCTGGTTTGTTCCATGCCTGGCTCTGAAACAACAACTCTTCGGCCAGCACCCAACACATCTCGGTTCACTTCTGCACCTTCCTGCTCATGAATGGATCGCTGCCTTCAGAATCGTGCCATGAGCGCCTCTTACTCATTCGTTACTTTTACTGATTCTCTTTTCTTTCCTTTTGAATACCTTCAGTCCTTAAGTATGTGAGATGATAGCAGGGAACACCTTCAGTAAGGTTTAAACTTCCAAAAGGCAAAAAAGCAGCTCTTATCCTTCACTTCCAATATAGGTTTGGTTTAGTTTTGTCCATCAATCTTTTGGGAAGTGCTGTATTTCCTTTTTTTTAAAAAAAATATATATGTAGGGAACATCATGAGGTATGCGATGTTGTTCTTGGGCATGTTTGTATGCGTAAATCTTTGGAGGTTTTTTTTTTTTTTTGCTTGTATTTAAGTAATTTGGACACTGCTAGAAATTATTTATATTTGACGTTAGGCTTTTTAATAAACTGAATTTTAGATGTTTTTAAGAATTTAAAATAGAATACTGTTCATAGAATAATTTTAATTTGCCTTGCTCTTCACATGGCAAAGTTACTTCAAAGTTATTTCAAGCATCCAAGTCACTAAGTGACAAAGTCAGTGTTATTTCCAGCCTAGGGTTTCTTACTTACATGTGTGGTGAAGAAATTTATTTAATCAAATAATTCCATTAATCGTTATTTAGGAAGACTTAGGAAAATGATGGGGGTTTCACAGAGAAATGGAGAATAGCTCTAAGATTTTGTATTACTCTAATAGAGATTGAGACTTGTAGCTTCTGATCCGTAATTTTGCTTTTTGTTTTGTTTATATTAATTTTAGATGGATACTGACATTTCAGTATGCAATAATACAATATTTAGGGTTATTCATTTTTCTATAGTATAACATGTTTAATACAGGTTTTTAGTTTTCATAGATAATATTTGCAACTGCTGTTGTATATACTTTTGTAAGTACTGATGAAGTCTGGAGTCTTCATCTGAAAATTATATATTTTAAACTCAGTTTAAAATTGAATATGTGTATTCCTCTCACCTTACATAAATTCCTGGAATGGCAAAGTAATGTTTGAAAACAATAGAAAGTTGTCGTATAGAATGATGTAAATCAGTTTAAGTTTGTGACGCTACTTGAAGACAGCTTATCTATTATATTTTTTGTTTGTTTTTTCTGAATTGTATTTTAAAGGTGATCTGCAATCTAACACTAAATTCAGACTTAAAAATAGAAAGTGCGATCTATTTTAAATGATAGTTAAATTCATAGAAAATAGAAAGGCTGATGGATAGAAGGACATTATGACCTGGTAGAAAACAGAAGGTATTTAGGATTATAATAATCATTGGTGGGTTTTCTGTACTATAGGCCTTCATGTTTTGTTTGAGGTCTTGAAGTAACTTCCGTATTTGTGACCTATTTTTCGATTTAGTTTGTCATTTGAATTATTGAAAATCCTACATATGGTGTATTTGGAATCTTTCTTACTTCAAAGAAAAGTTTCAAGGGTTTCTTAAGATGCACATTCACATACATTGAGAGGAGATTATAATTGCAATTCTGTGGCTGGGTGAAATTCGTATGTAGCAAGTGAGATGTAAAGAAATGTGACCCCATTTGCCTCCCACATGCAAGACCATGTTCTGTAAGCAATATCTGCAGTTCCTTTTGTTGTGCACTACATGATTAGTTAATGTACATTGGGCATGTTTTAAATGGATGTCTGGCATATCAGAATATGATACTGTGTAAATCATAAATACTTTATTCAGTATTTTCACTGCTCATTACACAGAATTTTCTTGCAGCACTTGAGAGGGTAAATGAATTCTCTGAAGACCTCAGTGCTGTCATCAGCAATACCTACTTGTTTATATTCTTGACTGTATGGGCTGTACACAGACTGCTTTTTGAAATAATAGTCCACTATGTGAATAAAGAATATCCACACCTTTGTCAAGCTAAAGTGTAATGTAAATACTAAATCAAGTAAAAATACTGTTCATTTTTTTGATAGTGAAACAGCCTCTGAAATGTAAACGTTGTGTCTCAGATCAGCAGCATTAATAATTTAGTAGGGATAAAAGAGAGTGCTGCTTCTAAACAGTTTGTAATTACTCAAAGTTAATTGTTTAATTCAGTTAAAAGGGGGAAGTGAACATTTTCTTGGTATGCTAAATGGCGTGCTAAAATGAACCTGACCAGCCGTGTAGCTGGTGATGTGCTTGCTGTTTGTCAAAACACTGCACTGCAATGGACTGATAAGCTTGGGACAGTTTAGGGCAGTTTAATGAGATAGTTGTGCCTTCAAGGTGTTTTTATGTATACAATTAGATGAACAGCAAGGGTTTGAGTTAAAAACAAAGGTAGAGGCTGTGTTACAGGAGGTGGCCATGTGTCCAGCGGGCGCCTGTGGGATCAGGCCCTTCCCGTTGTGGCTGTGCCAAGGCGAGCCGGGCCGCCACCATCACTCCCGTTGTGGTGTCTCTAGTGGATGCTTTCTGCAGCAACAACAAAACTAGCTCACAACCTCAAAGCTCAGAAAAGCATCTTAAATTGCTGCATTAATCCTCTTCTTTGTAAGAGCAGTATTTGGTAAATGCCTGTGTTCCCATTCCTGTCTCTACTCTTACTACATTGATCATTTGGTTGGCGGACTTGTGTATAAAACCTTAATGTTGGTACCAAGATATCCATCTGTACGGAAGAGATTAGGCTGAGTGTATTGTGAGCTACAGGGGAATGAATACTATTCATTTGTGGGGTGAATATTTTACCTAATTGTGCTATATCTCTTTTAAGGATAAAAAAATAAGTTGCAGTTTAAGAGTAAAAAAGCTTTGAGATGAATACCTATTTACGGTCTCCTCCAAAAGCCATGCTTACATGAACATAACTGGTAGCGGGCCTTTTATTTTTACCTACTTAAAAGAATAATGTACAGTTATTTCAAGAGAAGAGGAATTATTTTTTATCATAAAGACTTCAGAGTATAGTTCGGAATGTTCTACATGAGATCTATTGTTATTTTATTCTTTTGAATTAGCTGATGAGTTAGCTTGACAATACTGTTGTCGAATGTTAAGAGACTGACGTGAAACTTCTGAAAAGCGTTTGGCAAGATGATAAAATAATGGATAGACAACAAAAATTACAGGAATATTTAGCATTACCAGTTTGGTGGCTATGCCCAAGAAAAGCATTACAGAGTAGATGGTACACAAAAAAGTAGGAATTTCATTATTAATGCTACATATGTAAGGAACACTAAGCCACAACAAACCTTGTAACTGTTGTATGCTTAAGATGCTGTCTAACATTGTTTGTAAACTGCTAGAAAGTCACACTAATCCTAGTCTTTCTGCAGTGTTCTTTAAAGACCAGGCTGATTTTATGCTCCATGAAAAAAAAAGGAAGAGAAATTTCCAACATAGATTATACAGCAATAAGAGTGATATCCTTCTGTGGTAAGACATTTCCTTAACTAAATCTAAATGTTTGTATAAAAGCTAGTACAGTTTTGTGTTCTTGAGATGTTTGGTTTTTTTGCATAAAGTTGTGATGTGAAACACAAACAAAAGCTTTCCTTTGCTACATTATAGAAAGGGTTCTTGAACTGGAGATGTGTGCATGGCATTATCCCCTGCCTTTCTGCAGAAAACTCGATTGTAACCAGCTCTGGTGGCACATGTCAATGTCTTCATATAAAGTCAGGGTAGATTTGTGTGTGTTCAGGACCAGGCTGTTCTGAAGCCGAACAAACTTGAGTAATTTTTTTTCCTATTGCATTATACGTGAGTTTGAATAGAAAGGTGGTAGTTTTTTAAAAAAGTAAACTGGAAATGACTGTGCATAGCAGTGACACCACTTCCTTTAGCCTTGTCCCCGTGCTGTTTTCCACGTGGTCATGAGGCTGGAGTAGAAAGATGGCCTCTTCCACAGCCCAGCTTCACTGAAGGAGCTGTCCTGTGGGAGGGCTGTGGACAGGATGGTGAATGCGTGGGGCTTTTCTCTCTGAGTGATAAATTTTTTAGAGAAGTTCGTGATCAGTTATCTCCTTCTCTTACCTCAGCTGTTCGCTGTGAAGATATCTGCTGTATGTGCTCATGGACCTAAACATTAACGTGTTGTTCACCAAAAACGTGTGTTCCAAAAAATTGTGTGTTTGCAATTTGGCCTCCCAGTTAACCTGCAAAGTGTGCATAGTGTTTACGTGATGACAAGGAGACGATTAGGTCTTTCAGTTGGCTTGGTGACTGAATTAGGTAATTCACAGAGGATACTCAACTGAAAGTAACAACGTTGGTGATAAGTCATTGGAACTCACTCATTAAAAGCCTAATTAATAGGAAGCCTTTATTACACGCTTACACATCATATCTTCATTGTGTTTTACTAAACGTCAGTTAGGACAATACGTGATTGAAACGTTTTGAACAATTTCTCAAGTATCATAGCAAGTTGTGAAACACATGATGTCATTCCTGTACGTTACAACAAAGCCAGTTGCTTTGTGAACTTGTTGGGCGGTCTTAAGCAAATACTTTCAATAAGAGGTTTTGCTGATGAACTGCAGTGGAAATGAATTTCCAGAAATAGTTTGTGGAGTAGTGGATAGAATAATTATTGCCTTCTGTTTGTTTTGATAGTACTGGAGAGACTTTGATCCTTACTCTTGTTTTCACGTTGTTGTGAAGACTGAACATCCTGGTACGAGGAGTTCAGCATGGTGATTATAACTGGATGTGTTTTTGCTGTGCCTGAGAATGGGAAGTTAAGACTTTGCGCTAGTATGAAAGCCACTGCAGGTTATTTCCTTCCTCTTGTGTTTTTTGTTTTTTTTATTTAAATGTTCACATTGCTCTGTGTTACGGTGAGTAAAATATAACTATGTATATTTTGAAAAGATGATAAAAAAAAATGTAGAGTATATTTCAAGTGTTCTGAAATCATCAGATTTGGCTTTGAAAGTGCACTTGGCTTCTGCATGTATCACCAGCATTGGGATCCCGTGTTCATGTAGCTTTTTAAAAAAAAAAAAAATCCAGTCTGGTTTTTCTCCAAAAAAGCTGTGTTCTTTTTAACAAGAGCAACAAAAAATCTGCTAAATTTTTATACTTTATATCATATTGCTGTGTTATACGTGTGCCTTTTAAAAGGTTAATTTTCTTTACATTCAAACCTTTAATCAACTGAAAGTCTCTTCTGCTTGGCTTTCTTACTCATCTCATGTTCTCATGCTTGAATGGTAAGCAAGAGCAAACCTCGTCTGGAAAGAAACAGGATATGTCGTTTATGTAACTCTGTTATAATAGATTTGTGGAACATGCAGAAAGTATGTGTAGCAAGAATAGGCTTTAGAAGTGTTAGTCCCAGCATTTTTTCCTTTTGTAAATCATTTTAATGTTGAAAAATTTAGTAATGGCATATATCTGAACAAGTCAATGTTAGTTTTATTAACGCTATAAATAGTAAATTCCGTAATGGGATGATAATATTTTTACTGTGGATGCACATGGAGTGTTGAAGAGTTTTGGAAGATGCATGTGGGAAGGACAGCTCCCATCAGTCTGTCAGGATGCCTTGGGTCTGAAACTGTAGGCGTGTCGGACATTCAGCACGTGATCTCTGCGTTTTTCTTCCTCTGATGTCTAATTCAGGACAAGTAGTAAATTTCATGCTAATCTTCAAATCTTCCAAATTGAAAAATTAGAGCTTTTCTAGCAGGTTGTCAGGAAGCTGCATGTTTAATTACTTCAGCTGAGAAGTCAAGTTTGCAAATACAGAAATTCGTTCAGAGCCCCGTTGAAGGGAGGTGCTCTTCAGGCATCACTTTATATACCAGATGTGGTGTAAATGTGTCGATGCACAGCAATACATGTTCTCTACATGAAACCAGCTTAAGATTAGTATGTAGGGAGGCAAGCAATCTACCTGTAGTTATGTTCACATGTTCAGTATAATTTTTTTTTGTTTAGTGTCTAACACGTAGAGCTCTCTTCAGCTTATTCCACGTATAAACTGATTCTTGGGAAGGCACTAGATCTATTTGTACAGAATTTATGTTGTATATGAGAGATTGTCCTGGTTTCAGTTAGGACAGAGTTAATTTTCCTCCTAGTAGCTGGCAGGGTGCTATGTTTTGGATTAGAATGAGAAGAGCGCTGATAACATGCTGATGTTTTAATTGTTGTAGAGCAGTGCTTACACCAAGCCAAGGACTTTTCAGCCTCTCTCTGTCCTGCTAGCGAGCAGGCTAGGGATGCAGCAGGAGCTGGGAGGGGACAGACCCAGGACAGCTGACCCAAACTGGCCAAAGGGGTATTCCATACCATCTGACGTCATGCTGAACAATATATAGGGGTGGCTAGCCGGGGTGGAGGGGGGGCCGGCTGCTCGGGGATAGGCTGGGCATCGGTCAACGGGTGGTGAGCAATTGCATTGTGCATCACTTATTTCGTACACATTATTACTATTAATACTATTATTATTATTATTATTGTTATTCTTTTCCCTGTCTTAATAAACTGTCTTTATCTCAACTCACAGACTTCACTTTCCCGTTTCTCTCCCCCATCCCGGAGAGGGAGGGGGGAGGGTGAGCGAACGGCTGTGTGGTGTTTGACTGCCAGCCGGGCTAAACCACAACAGAGGTGTACAAGAGATTCTTGTTGAAGAGTTGATTAGAGTTCATGGAAACATCTTATGGGGAAATTGGGTACTGGGAAAAGAGGTGTCTCCATGCTTGATTTATTTCAGATTTGCCTTGGTAATGTTTGAATGCATTTGCTTTTTTTGCTGTCAAAATGTCATTATTTGGATCTTTCCCAATGTTTTTATTCGACTGATAGGAAACAGAAGGGAAGGGACTAATTGGTATGAGTCTGGAAAACATGCTCTGAATACATGTACAAGCATTTGTGCATTCCCATCCAGATTTCCAGGGTGTGAGATATGTGACGATAGGAGCATCATTCTGGGAATGTAGTTAGAGCTCTTGAGGGGCCAAAATGTGTTGTCTTCCTTGTTGCTACCAAAGGAAAGTGCTGGTACTTCTCTCCTTGTTACAGATTCTCTTAAATTGTTCCTTTATAATGAAAAGCTTGTCTTGCTAGTTCATTAGTAATTGCTACCTCCTACTATCTCCTGTCAGCAGAGGGATAGAATTGCCTCCTACACCCAGGAAGAAAAAAGAAAGATAGTGATAAAAGCTAAATTTAAAAGAAATTTGAGAAGAAATAGACCAGGTTAATCTTTAGTTCTGCAGGACAGCAATTCTTTCTGTAGATTTTAAGTGGAAATAAAATCATTATTTTCATGATGGTGGTATCTTTGGGGGTCCAGGCAGCACCGATGTTATTAGGCAGAAAATATTTCCACAGATGTTGGACTTGCTAACATGCACTGACACTGCATATTTGATGAAGACCTTTCTAAGTGGAAAGGTATCTGCAATTCAGAAACAGTTGCACCTGATACTCTGGTTGCCTCCCAGCAAGAGGGGAAGGCACTTCTAAAACTTAGTAAGAACATAAGCTGCAAAAGCTTGTGGATCTGTTTGTGCTTGGCATATTGCTGGGACAGAATAGGTAGCGACACTTCAAACAAAAACATGAGAGGAAGAATTTTCAAAACTCTAATGTGATGACTTTTTCATCATCTCAGATTCTGTCTGTGCTGCAGTCACAGCAGTAAAGATACTTCACCAAGCTATAAAATACAGGTTTGCATACTGCTACCCACAGCAGCAGTTCCTTGGAATTAGTTGTGAAAAATGTTACAAAACTTTCTATGAAGTCTTCCAGTCTCCTCCTTTCATGACTTGAAGCTTTTTATTCCCTTCAGATTGCAGGAATTTCCTTTTCACTTTTTCACATTCCATTTAACTTCAATGTTCAGTGGCTATGGTAAATATTTTTTCAACAACGAATCTGTTCCTCAGTCTGTGATTGCAAGTGGACAGCGAAGGTTTATTCCACACACACCCCCCAAAAAACACACCAATTTACTGCTTTAACTATAAAATACAATCTACGTATACAGGGGGAAAAAATAGTACATGTAATGCTGAAGCTGGGGTGTTTGACTGGCACGGTGTTTGTTGAGGCTTTGTGAGGCAATGGCTTATTTTGAAACCATGTGTTTTGTTGGATTGTAGTCACCTGTTGCAGGTTTTCAGGACTAATATGAATGTATTCTACTGTCATATTGAAATAAAGAATAACAAAATGTATTATGGGAAATGATATTTGATGATCGTCATAATACTTCTCTTCCATTGTTGTTGTGTGTAGTTTTTTTTTCTTGTGGGGGTAGACAGCTTTTAACTTCCGTGTGTATTCAGGTAAGTATATGAGCTTAAGTGATCACGATGTGTTTGAATCATCAGTGAGACTTATGTTATAAAACAGGTTACGTGGCATTACTGACACTTTATTCCATTGAACTAGAAAATTGCTTGCAACCTCTTGACTTTAGACCAAGCCTTCTTTTTTTCAGCCCCTGGAAAGTCAAGTAGTTAGTTTTCAATGATTCACTTTTGTCTTGTTTTCTTTTCTTTAATAACTTGGTTATTTTGCCTATTCCCTAGATATCAGGTGTTCACAAGCATGTGGACAGTTAGCATTAATTCACTTCCATATTGTCAGCCTGATGGCAATATTGAGATAAAAGTTTTTATGGAAAAAACAAATACGAAAAAGAGAGAGAAGAAAAAACTAGCGCATTGTTATGTATGCAGAGTAGGAATATGATTTGTTTAGATTCCTAAGATTTTTAAGGTTAAGATTTAACTCTAATACGTTTGTGTTAATTCTCTAGTCTATACAATAGGTACTTATTGAGTCATGGGGATAGAGTAACTATTTCGGTGGTTGATAAACAAATTGATTCACTATTTCAGATTTGCCATTGATGTGCAAACTACAAAGTTTAGTTGGAACAGCCAAAGTATAGGTGATCTTTATTTTTCAAAGGACTTGGTTGTGTACATCTCTGATTTGATCACTGTTCATTTCGTCCGCTTTTCGTCAAGATAACTTACTTAATTCATGTTTGGGAACTTCAGAAGTATGATACAGGTTTTTATATATTTTATGTGTATCCTGAAAAGAATAGGGTTTCCTACATAATTCACTCAGCTTCTCTCAACATTAAAAATAGAATAGGGTTTTGTTTTGACAATTTCTCATTGTAAACATGCAAAGCTGGACATTTTCATTTCCAAGAAAAAAATGTAGCTGATGTTTGAACTAACTTTAGCCTATCTTAAAATTGGACATTTTAAAAATGATTGCTAGATGAGGAAAAAGGTCAGTTCTAAAAGTATTTGTCAAGATGTCTGCCATTTATTCTGTAGGTTATTTCTGATGCTTTCAGTAGAAGCCTCACTCACTAAGTGCCATTTAGTTCTTTAGATATCAAAATTCTTCTTAGTGTTGCTTATTTGGCTGTATGTACATCTTTCTTTACATGCAGAAAGATGACCTTGGGCAGAGCTGGGGAACTGATATTTCACATATCTAGTACAATTACGAAGCACCGTGACACACGAGGAAAAATAAACTGAAGAGCAAAAATGCATATGGAAGTACACTTATGTAAGGAGAACGTTGTAAAGCTATGCTGGCATAGTGGTGTGGATTTTAAAGGCACTCATAGGGTCTTATAAACACATGCAGTTAAGAAAACATTGTGGTCTTATCTGGAACACGAGACTTCTGATACTGTAGAGATCATGAACAGCTGAGAGATTAAATCCATTGTCAGTGCTCTTTCTTATTTTGCTTGAAAGGTTTAGTTTTTTTTGTTTGTTTTAACTGCAGAGAGTCAGGTTCAACTTGCATGTGGTTCGCAAGAGCTTAATGGGGTTCTTTTTCGAATGCTGCATTAGGGTTAAAAAAAAAAAAAAAAAAGAGATGAGCACACACACCAAGTCCCCTACCTTTAAGGCATAATCAAGATTCTGAAAGCTTTTCTGAGCAGTGTCCTTCGTAATGGAATCTGGGTCTGAGCAGAAGAAACTGCAAAATGTATTTACATTCTTCCATTGTTAGAATAGCAAGATGTTAACTTCTGAATGGGGTTTTAATATTTAATTATACGGTTATACAAGATAAAGTAATTATGGACGAGGTAGTGGGGAAGAAGATGGAAAAAACAGATTGTAAACCCAAGTTCATGTGTAATGGTTTGATGTCAGGATTTTAGTTGAACTTAAAAATTTGAACTTGAAATTGAAAATTTTGAAGTTGAACTTTTCTCCTGAAAATTGTCAGGAAAAAAATAGTATGTTTCCGTATTATTGACTTACCATGTTGTACAACTCCTTGTGGAATTTTGATGTTTAACTTTTCTGAACATATTTCATGTTTCAACTCATTGTAAACTTCTTATCTGAGCTTTTAATCCAAAGTCGTCTACTGCATTACTTAAAATGATCCCAAGAGAGAGTTGAAGATAAGCTACGTACCTTTGTCCAGAGTAGTCTTCCTTAAAGATGAGTATATAGGTATATTGATTACATTATTTTCTTTCCAGAAGTGCTGTTTCTGGATTATGTACTTTTTAACAGTAGTCATGGAAATACAATGAAGATAATTGCATGCTTTTTCCATATTCATGTTAATATTTATTACGCTTCTTAATAAATGTATCCATTTGGGGCACAGTGGTGGGACTAGCCACTTTCAGGGGTGAAAGCATCAGGTAGCTGGTTAACGTCAGTGTCTGTATCGCTATATTTTTTTTCTATTTGATTAGGTATCTGTTGTTTAGCCATACCTCCTCTTACATACAGTCAAACTGTGCAAATATTTTAAATATCTGTACCCTCAGTAATAATACATTCATTCCTAAGTAGTATCTAAGCAGTCTTTTCTCTTTTGCTGTTCACTCAAGTTAAAATAGTTTAAAAAGAAAACAGTCTTGAGAAAAAGAACAGAAAAATCAGCACTGATCACCATACGGCTTTTAACTGTAGCTTATAGAATTTTCACAGTAAAGAAGAATCTCTTTTGCTCCCAAGAAATCAGTTCTGTCATTAATATTTAGGCTTAAGAATTGCGTTATTGTATGGCTGTTAGTGTATTTCCCTCATTTTAAGGATTTAAAACACTTTGTTGCAGGTTAGTAATTTATAGTATTTGAAATTTTAACTGTAATTACCACAGCCACATATGAATATGCATTGTGCCAACTCGGAATTATGTAAAATATCAAACCTTCCTGTCAAATTGGCTGAGTCATGTATTTTTCTCAACTTTTTCTTATTTAGTCGAAGCTATTTGAAATTGAAGAAACTCCTATGCAGAGTACAAGATAATTAGAAATAATAGCACACTTCAGTATTTTTACTTGAATAGTTTCATCTGCCTGAATTTTAAATTGGCCGTCTAGTTTAAGGGGCTGAACACAGATGGCAGAGTAATGGGTGGCTAGCAATCTACTTCATATTTGAAAGGACTACCTTAATTTCATGTGCAAGGTAATAGAATTTTAAAAACACAGACTAGAGTAATTCATATTTTTTTCTACTGAGGGCTGTTTAAAAACAGTAGAAGATTTATATTTTAAAAAGTTTTGGTCAATGGAACTGAATTCATAGCTTAAAGTGGTTTGCTTTTGCTTTAGAATATATCTGATTTAATAAACAAAACAATATAGTAAATTTTTTTGCAACATATTGAAAATGTTAGCTAGGCTATGCAAGAAAGAAGTTTGTGTAC
Source organism: Cygnus olor (assembly GCF_009769625.2). Classification (NCBI taxonomy): domain Eukaryota; kingdom Metazoa; phylum Chordata; class Aves; order Anseriformes; family Anatidae; genus Cygnus; species Cygnus olor. Next base: position 47,234,183 of record NC_049169.1, read on the forward strand.
TGCTTTGTCTCTCATTCTGTGTAAGAGTTGTCATTTGTTTTTATGCTAGCATTCTCGCATAAATCATGGCATGTCTTTTGCTGTTTCAGTAAAGAAATTGTTATTGATTTACCTACGGGGGATGAATGAAAATGAATTCAGTTAAAAAAAAAAAAAAACTTTGAATATTACCTTATTTCTGAATAAAACAAGATTTCTATTTGGATTTGGATGAATTGGAACAGAATTACAGATGCAAAGTGTTTTGAACAATTTGTACAGGGAAGCCAGAGAGCTCTGCTGCTTTGCATTGCATGAATGTGTGGAGTTTTGATCTAGTAATTAGATAGCCCAATACAGTCTTATGATGGAGACCAAGTCCCTGTTACCATTTTCCCTTTTTATTGGTGAGAGAACTTGTTGCATGTAGCTTACTCTAGTACTTTCTTCCTTTACTTTTCTTTTAAATACCTTGTGACTTTCTTCTCTTCTTCTCTTTCTCCCCTCTTGTCATTTCATAGTTTGCATATGGCTGCCGTTCATTCCTAGTTGCAGTTCAGTGCTGAAACATCCCTCTTCAGTGGCTGTAGTTGCTTTATCATGGAAGCATCGATTTACTTTTAGCCTTGAAAATTCTTTTGTTGTAACCTTTTTCAACTGTATATTCCAAAGTGACTTCCCTAACAAAAGGAAGCTTTTGTGTACTGCTCCTGACAAGTAATTTGCGAAGTCTTTTTTTTTTTTTTTAAGTAGAGGCAGTATTGGTAGTATATTAGAAATGAAAATAGCTGATACTTTTATACTTTTTTTTTTTCCCCCCTAGGGCTGCATGATGATAGAACTGCATTTCTCTTCAGTGGCTCATATGCTTTAGTGTAATTGAATACTGATAAGCTGAACAGACAGTTGAAGTAGCTTTTACGTAAATTATAATGTGGACAGCAAAGTACAAGTTAGAGCTGTTAAACACGAGTCTTTGAAAAGGGGTTAGAGTTGTGGTCTTCATAACCTGTACAGTTTTCGCATGTTCACTTGGCTGCTTGCCCCTTCCATAGATTTCTGTATCAGATTTCTCCATTATCAGTTTTCTTTTATCTTTGTTTGGTTTCAGTAACAGTAACCAAGATAATATATATTTTGACTTGTTCGTTCTCTGGAAATTGAACTAAATTATTAAAATTTTAATAAATTGTTAAACAAGAATATATACTTACATTTATAAATTATGAAATAATCATTTAACAACATCTCTTTATTGCAGCAAATTTAGCCTTGAATTCTTGGAAACTACATTTGCTTTCATTAAATTGAGTATGTTTTATTATTATTTTTTGTGTAAAGCAATAGTGTATGTGCTTCTGAAATCTTAGTCAGACAGAAGGCACTTCATATGTACCATGTTGGCTGCCATCAACAACATTCTCATACAACTCTTTTTCTCAATAATGTTAATGAATTCAGAAGGGAAATCTTTCATAATCGGGTAAAAATTTGTCTCTGTTGTCTGCCTGCATGTTCAATAACTACATTTTTGACCCTGCGTCCAATAGCAGAGGTAGCTAAGTTGTGAAGAACACAGCTCTCCTAATTTATGGAATAATTCTCTAAACATTGATCGTCTTGCTATATTATGACATCTTTATAGTTCTCTGGTGGATTTTATTGCCCCATTTTAGGTTCTCATAATTTAGTATCCTGAGCTCTTCATCTGCATTATGTTGGAGCCTCTCCTCTTAAATAGGAATGCATTCATAAAGGTGGAAAGTATAGTTGTTGGGACAGCCTCAAGAATTAACAGAACTGACTGTAGAAGTATCCATAGTACCTCCTTAGAGCTGTTGAAATTGTTTCACTTCGTGTTTTGAGGGCAGCAGAGAAAATAAGGTAAGGTGGTTCTGAAGTTCCAATAAGGAGTTCTCGAATGTAGTAAAAAGAAAATTTTAAAAGCCCACTGGTGAGTTCATTTATCTCACAAAAGGCAAGTTTATGCATGCCTGACCAAGTAAAGGAAGGAGGAGAGTGTCAGCCCACAGTCCTTCCTTCACAAGGAATCTTAGTCTGAGGTCACCATAGCTTCACAGTGAAAGAGCCGCTGAGGCAGTGGGGATCATACAGAAGAGCTAGGAAATCCCCAGATTATGTCAGAAATTATGTAAATACAATCTTTGTGATACCCTAGTAAAAATCCCTCCAAAAAGTGTTTCTTGTGATCGCTGACAAACCTTGATCAGAGATAGACACTGGAGGGATGGCGACATAACTTGACTACTTTGTGCTTTTATAAATTACTAATGAGGAAGAGATGACTATTCCTTTTGAAGGCCTTCTCTTGGGTTCCCTTTTATTAAACAGAAACGTAGACTGATTTTAATGAAAGTGAAACTGCAGAAGTACAGGCACTGCAAGTGAAAACTGCATTGCTCCATAGCAACTTCTCAGAGTATTTAATTTCAGGCTCAGGGATCCTAGTTATAAAAACAAAATGAACTGCAGTGTAAGGGATTCTTCTTGTTACTCTTCAACAGTAGCATGCTTGGGTGGTAAAATAAATTTTCTGGTACATGCATCTAGCAACCCGGAGACTCCAGACAGCAAATGGCGTTATGGAAACCAAGTTACTGCAAGAATGTCATGGGGAAGGAGGAAGGACTTACAGGAGCTTGGACTGCTTTCTTGGTGTAGAGAAATATTGGTCCTACATGTCCTTGAGCAACTCTGCGGGACTGTTTTGAGTTTTAAGTCATCTGGTGACATCATGATAATGGTTAGCGCTCATTTTTTTTCTCCCCTGGAGTTTTAGAGCAAAACTGCTTCAGCACTTCTCTGAAAAAATTGCTTTCAGGATAGATCTATATTAGACTGTGACATAAAATGTTACTGAAGTTATATTCTCTAGGGAATGTTGAGTATCTCCCTGTATAGGCAGTAATTCAGGTTTACCTATTCATAAAACATTTTCTTTGTGAGACAAATCCTGCCGTTTGGCAGCATTATCCAGGTCACTGACAGCAGTGGCAACATCAGCCTCTGCAATGCGATTGAGATTGAGAATGCGAATTAGTTTGCTGCGGAAGGTATCATCCATGGCAGGATGAGACTGCCTACGTGATAGATTCTAACAGCAGAAGAGTGATCACGACAGTAATTCAGAAGAAATAATTTTGAAGACAAACAAAATTCCACTTCCTCCTTCTGGCAGGAAAACAAAATAGAGCAAATGGGCCTGCCCAGCACGATGATGTGCTCATTAACAGTGCTATGTACGGGCTGTGTGATCCTTTTACTGCTTTCTTCTCGTAATGAAGTACCCAGTTATCTTTACTCTGGCTTAAAGGATCCTAGAGAAATTCTGATTTCCGGTGTGTACACCTGCTTTTGTTGACAGATCAGTGTTGCTTACCTGGTATTAGTCACAATTATTTTACCTGTATGAGTTCTGTTTAAAAAAAAATCTGGAGTGTGATTGTCTTTATGTTTTTGTTTGCTAATTTTTCATGTATGGTTTAATATTATTGATTGACATTAATAGTTGCTACTCTCCCAGTTTCCCCATATATTAATGCTGTGTCACTTACTTATAGATTAGCCCATTGCCATTTTACTGCTTGCCATTTGTCTCCTGGTTCCTGAGTCTAGCTGACCTCTTATTACTGCCAAGGGAGATGTGTTCATTAATCCGGGTCTTTGCTGAAGGCCCGGAAGACTTGCTGCCTTCAGGTAGAGAATTGCCCCTACTGAGAGAAGGTAATGTAAAGTCTGAGTAGTGTCCTTCATGTGCTGTGCTATTTGCCCAGCCTGGAATGGAAGAGGCCTCGCAGCTGGTTAGCCAGACTTGCCCAAATTGCGTATTTGTAATTGAGTTGTTTTGCTTCGTTCCGGAATTTGGGAATTCTTGTCCGGACAGTCTCAGTCACTTGGAGGCAGAGTAATATTTAAGACTGTGTGTAGAAGCCACAGAAAGAAGAATTACCTGTGCAGAGAGGGAAAAGTAACACCCAGTGGTACAGAAAAATCCTCATTCTCCAAATCTCTTGTGGGGTTCTTGTCTGTACACCAACAGTGAAGTTGTGACAGCTTGATGTATGGCAGTTGCCTTATTTTGTATGTTTAGGTGAAGAGGTACTGTTTTTTTTTATCTGCTCCTTGAAAGTACCCTGGAAAGTACCTGTTGTGAGGTTTGATGGGGTGACTTTATTTGGGAGCGGGACGTCACTGCAGCAGAAGCATGAAGAAGAACCGGCGCATGGTCATTACGTGGTGGGAACAGCCTGAGCTATTCGAGGATGAAGGCGCTTGCGCTGAATGCTTGTTCTTCGCTTCATATCCATTTGTTCTTGTTTTCCCATGTCAGCTTTCCTTAACCACGTTTGCAGAGTTGTCCTTTATATTATTCATAGGTTACATTTATGCTATCTCCCAGTTTTTGATAAGCAAGGCTAAATAGGCTAAAGGCAAAGCTCTGCAGTTTTTTTGGGCTACCTTTCTAGTACACAGCAGCAATACCGCATTGCTGGACAGTCTGATGTTGCGTTTGATGTACACTAGTGGTCAGTGCTCTACTTCGAGGAAGGTATTAAGTTGACTTAAGCAGTCTCATGCTTTTTCTCCTCTGCCTTGTACAATATGTTGCCACCACCTTGCTGTTGTCAACACAACTATTTATGGATCCAAACATAGATCAAAACTCTTCTTTCTTTCCCAGGTTCTCAGCTAGATCATGATTTGCATTAGGCGTAGCGTCTTATGTGTTTAGTATCTTTGGCAATGGGTACTGAAATGAGAGCAGGAGCACTCCGAGTCCATGTGCGTGTCCAGTTGACCATTAAATGGCAGCAGGAACATTTCAGACAGATGTAGCAGCATTTGTCTGAATGTTGCAACAGAACAAATTGGTCCCATGCTGGGACATCTTGACTGCTATGTAAAAATTAATACAGCAGAAAAATTTGCAATTGACTTGTTGTTCAGAGCTTGTCTGTTAGCGAGGTATTTCTGGAGTTGTATCAATTATAGGATTGGAGAAGGAAAGAAAATATACGAATTTGTGAGTTTTAAAAATTACTGAATCACAGCAATTTATACATTTATTTAGGTAAAATACATTTATTAATTCTAATGCATTCTTGAACCACAGTTCAGAGATTGTTCATTGCTAGAGTGAATTTATTTACTCCCTATTTAGAACTGTCTTTATAATCTCTCTGTGGAGGTTTTACACATACTGAGCCTGACCATGAAAAACTTGTTTAGGCTATTGTTTCTGTCAGCAGTGACTTTCTTAGTTTTAGCCAAGGTATTCCATCTGTGTATTGTTTCAGAAATACTAATTGTACCACTGTTCATTGTTATCAGAAATCTCTAGAAAAGCAGAATATATTGAGCATACGTCTAATGCATTAAATAAATCTCCAAAGAGCCTGTTCTATCACACCAATTTTATCTTAATATCTTGTTTTATGTCCTAATGTAATGCCTTCAGTGCATCGGCTATTAAATGTGGCCGGTCATTCTTAATAGGGAAAATATCGTGTATGTTGTAGAACATACCGTAGAACACACTGTTTATGTTGTCTCTTTTTAACGAACCGAAAATTCTCCGTGTTGTTATACTGTGCTTTATTCCCCCCCCCAAAAAAAATTAAAAAATCAATTGCTTTATTTCCTTTGCAGTTTTTTTTGATGAGTTGCCTTTTGCGCACCTATAGAAGTATGAGAGGATTGCATCCAAAGATGTCTTCTTAAACCATTCCTGACATCTTTGATATTACTCATATGCACAGAAATGTATACATACAGTAATTGTGAAAGAGCTTGGTTTTCCGTTTTTTTTTTGGTTATGGGTTTTAATGTAAGGCCTTTTCGGCCAATTGTAATTCATTTCCGTTTTAAGAGAAAAAGACCAAAACTTTTTAAAATTTTGCTTAGAAATTTTTGTGACTATTATTTGTTTAGCCAAATCAGTGATGTCTTTAGTTTTTATCTTACTTTACAGTGCTACAGTGGTTTTGTTGTATTTTGTGGTGCTTGATTCATGAATATTGAGATAAGTTGAAGATTTCATTGGCCTAAGTCTTAGGCTGTAAATGTAATTTTTTGTTTGTGTGCACAACAAAAAGCAAGTATTGAAGACGAATCATGAAAGTTGCTTCCAGGACAGGTGTTGCTAGACTGAGAACTACTGGAAGTTAAGCAAAGGTGCTCCTGTGTGAGATTCTTCCCTTTTGTGCCCGAATCCTGGCAATAAAAGAAACCCTTTTGAAAGTCCAGACCTTTTATTGATAAAATAGTTCAGGCCCTCAAAAGAGTGCAGTTCATTTTCAGTTTTAGAGTTAGTATTCTTGAGCCTTGAAGAAGTTTTCTGCTAAGTTTTCTTCCAAAGACCGGCTCGTTTGCAAGGCTAAAGAAAGGTGGTCCCAGAAGTGATGACTGCAACACTGTAAATTGGTTACTAAAGCAATCTCCGTGTTAGGGGGCAGCAAGCTTTCCGTGCACAGTTTTTAGACATATATTTTTCAGAAGTTGTGTTAAGGCACTTTATGTGTATTAATCCAACCCAGTCACATTACAGACATTTTGGTTTCCAGTACTCGTTATATATTTAGAGATGGAAAGTTCCATGGCTCATTGGTAATATATACGTTATATTCATGTAGTCTTCTGGTTTTTGCCTTCCCCTCCAAGAGGGAAAAAAGACTTTCGGTTTACGGGTCTAGCAGCAAATGCAAGAAGCTGTGCCAGTCAGCTCATTGATTTTGTTGGCTTAAATGTCAGCCAATTTAACCAGATGTACTGTGTTTTTTCACTTGGCTGGTGAGAGAACAGAACCTTTGATAATTAACATGAAGCGTTAGTACAACCTATCTAATCTAGGGAGATATGAAATACAATGCCTTTATTGATATTTTTTGTTATTTGATATTGCTAGTGTGTACAGGAGAGAATATGTGTGTACGTTTTAAAATATGTAATCTTGCTGTGATTGCCTAAGTAAAACTTTCTGAGTCCAAGAGAAAAAAGGTAAGTATATGACAGGAAAAAGGACTACCAGATTTGACCCTTCGGCAGGCCAGGGGGAGGTTGTTACTTTCAATTCCTGTACCAGTGGTATAGTTAAATACACCCAGAGTAATGATTCTCACGTTTGCTTTTGTTTGTTTGTTTTTAAACATAAAGGTTTTGTGGTTTTGTTTTGATTTATTTTGATTTCTGTACTTCATTACTATTTAAAGGCAAAAGGAGGGAGAAAAGGAAATGCATTCCTAATCTAAATTAAATTAGGACAGGCCAATTTCCATATATTTCCTCTGTATGCAAAGGTTCTTCCAGTTGATGATCTAGATCAGGAGCTGAATATAGATGCCCTTATTCACGTTGGGAGGAGCCTCTTTGCCTACATTAGGTAGGAAAACCAGCCTGTGATAAGAAGTTAAGCTTTGTGAATACATTTGTGCTTCCAGTTTTCAGTAATTAATTGGCTGCGATCTATAAATACATAAAAAGGGGCCTCACCATAGAAGATTAATTCCATATTGAATATTGTCTTATTCATGAAGAAGAGGCTGTGAGGGTCCTTTTGCCTTTTTTTTTTCCTGTTGCTGGGAGGTCAAACTAGGCGCTGATATTTGACTTCATGCTTTTTTTTTTTTAAATCGATAACAAGGGTCTTGTTTGTTAGATGTTGCTTCTATCTGCGCGATGTCAGTTCTTTGACCAAATGCAGCATAAGAGATAATTTTTGAAGTGGTTCTGTTCCTAACAAGAAGGCAGTCTAGTTGGCCAGTCACATTGTTTCTAAAGGCTGAGCATGGAAAAACTCTGTAGAAATACTTTTTTGGCCTGATGTGAACAAATGCAAGTTGGAACAGATGCAATGAGTAAGATGCCACATGTATAATCTATTCTTTTAGAGTGGATTTGTGATCGTAAGGAAGTGCCTCTTTATTAGATGTGAATTTTACAAGTACTCAAACTGTTGGTTTATGATCCTAGATGAATTAGCCGTATATTTCACAGTGTAATTAATTTTGTTCTGTATTTGATGTGCAAGATGTTTGTGTCATCAGTAGCTTTTTTCTTTTCCTTTTCCAAACTCAAGTAGATTGAGAACAGTTTAATAAAAGCAAACTACAGAAAGCTGTTTTTCTTCTTTAGATTAAGGGGACAATATCCTTGACAGGTGTTTCCTGTTTCTGTTTTTAATTAATGTTGTTTTCATTACTCTGAGTTTTTCAGACTTCTTTCTGACACAAGCTTGGATTATCACCTTCAGAAATACTTATTTCTGAATGATATGCATCTAAAGTTATTAATGCAGCCAAACAAATGAATGACACATAGTTTATTATGTGCTTGAAAATAACAGACATGCAACTGGTGTAATTAAAACGCTGGTGGAAGGTTGAATGATCAACTGCTCAGCTTTGAAAGACACAGTGGATGATGCCAGGGATTTTGAGAATCGCGGAGAACTGCAATACCAAGGACCACGTGAGAGAGAGCGTCACGGTTCTTGCTGTTTTTGTTTCTGGTAGTGCGGACAGTTTTTGTTCTTCAGTCAGTAATAGCATACTTGATTTTTCCATCTTAGATTCTAAAAAATGTAAGTCTCAATGGAATCTTCAGATCTCTACCAAACTGCCATACTTGTACCTTTTTTCACTTTTTAAAAAACGTCTTCACCCAATTTGGCCCACTGCAGTGGAAATGTACCACTTTGTACATTTCACAGAATCAGGCTGGTGCCCCTTGTATGTGTTTGCCTTCTTCCATTCTAGGACCTGATGTTGGGCTACCGGGTGAGCATCCAGCCCTTCAGACTGGCCATACTGCGGTCTGCTTTCTTTTATGTCCCCGGCCGGTGGCTTTAGTCCCTTAGCACTTCTTTAAGACTGTGGCGGGCAGACCCAGTACAAAGACCCGTCCCGTGTCCACACTGTTGCTACAGGCTGCTGGTACTGAAGGTTTCTGGACTTGTCCTTTCCTCCCACTTCAGCTGTTGTCTTCAGATAATGAGTTTTTCTAACTGCCTTTAGATGTTTGGGAAGCACCTCACCCTCTTGTAAAGCAGCTTGTAAAAACAATCAAGTAGCAGCTTCATTGTGTGCCTAAGTGGAAAAGTAAATTTTAAAATGCTTAATCTCTGTGTAGATGCATCTTAATGCAATTTAACATCTGGAAACAGAGGAGTCAGCACTTAGTCTGATCCAAAGCTTATTGAAGTTCAAGGACGGGTTCCCACTGACTTCAAAGGGCTTTGAATCAGCCAGATCTTGGTGAGCCACCAGTATCTTTGACCTTCCTGAAATAAACCAGCTAAAATGTAAGCTGTTAAATATTTTCATTGCTTCTGAAAATTTCAGCTGAATTTGTTTAAGCTTACAAGGATTAAGCACATAGCATACGCTAACTGCATTTAAAGACCTGCATTCCTTTTTTTCACTTCACCGTATCGGGGGCTGGGAGTTGGAGGGGGACAGGATTTTAGCTATCAGCATTATAAGGCCTCTGATTTTTGATGTGTGGAATCCAGATATTAATATAGAATGTAAATGCTTTAATATGTTTCTGCTATATATCCAGGGTACTGTGGACATCTGGTTTGGCCAAATGGAAAGTGCTGTAGTACAGGCGTTGTGGGAAGGATGGGCCTGATACAGAGAAAGGGAGCCAGAACCCACGTGTTTAAATCTGATTTTACCTTGATGATTTTAAAACTGGGGAGTTTGTTTTTAGAAATTTATACTTTTAAATGACATTGAGAGGGAAGTGGGAGTTTGAAGCAAACTGAGCTAATGACAGTGAGCATTGGAAACTTTTTGTCGCGGGTTCTGAGGAGAAAAATGTATGAAAGGTAAATTTTAGTATAGTTTGGAAGGATTTAATAGCGGTGCTTCTTACGATGAAAACGAACTGTTCAGGGTTAGACTGGAAGTCATTTGTAAGAAGGAGCAGTGCCTTTAATACATTATTTCTTCCTTCATATCAGTTTAAGGATTGAACAAATATGTCTCTGCTAGCTTTTCTGGGTTGTAACAGATAGTACCGTGTCAGATTGCCTGTCCTCATTCTGTCTGCAGAAGACTAGAATTTCCATTAGCTGCATTCAAGTGTATGCATCTATCTGCTATGACATCTCAAATAGTTGTTTTGGATACAAATTTGAAATTCAGAGTAGGTAAATCCACAAAACAGAACAGTCAAGTCATAGAATCAGTGGTTTGGGTTGGAAGGGACCTTAAGGATCACCTCATTCTAACCCCTTGCCATGGGCAGGGACACCTCCCAGCAGACCAGGCTGCCCAAGGCCCCATCCAGCCTGGCCTTGAACACCTCCAGGGATGGGGCACCCACAGCTTCTCTGGGCAACCTGTGCCCATGCCTCACCACCCTCATAGTAATGAATTTCCTCCCAGTGTCTAATCTAAACCTCTTCTAGTTTAAAGCCATTACTCCTTGTCCCATCACTACGCTCCCTGACACAGAGTCCCTCCCCAGCTTTCCTGTAAGCCCCCTTTAGGCACTGGCAGGCCGCTGTAAGGTCTGCTCAGAGCTTTCTCTTCTCCAGGCTGAATTACCCCTACTCCCTCAGCCTGTCTTCACAGGAGAGGTGCTCCAGCCCTCTGATCATCCTCGTGGCCCTCCTCTGGACTCATAGTAAAGGAGAGGCCTGCACTTATCATCATCTGTTTTCCGCTGGTGGCTCTGTTCTGGGTTCTGTTCTAAAGCTCCAAAACAAAAATAACAGCACGCATTCATCTCACAATTACTAAGAACTTAGGGGAAAATCATCAGTCTTACTACATCTAATCATAACCACTGGATATATATTACTAATTAAGTAACTCCCTTTTAGATTTGTCAGGTTTCCTGTTAAACAGTGAAAATAAGCATGCATCTATTACAAACTGGTGAAAATGAATGTCAGATTACTTCCCTCTAATTTTGTTTAAGTGAATTAAAATCACCCTTTCTCTGAAGTTGCTGTCATTTTAGAGAACCAGTGCTACCTTTGGGTTGTGTAGATTGTATTTTGGAAGATCCGTTCTCTGAGACCTTGTCTCCAAATACCAAGATTTATCAGGTTCTACAACTTTGGCCACAAGTGAGGATGAAGAAATCAAAAAGTCAGGACATTCTCAAGTGCTAAATGCTGGTCACTCCTTCTAAATTGCTTTCCGTTTTTTTGTTTGTTTGTTTGTTTGTTTTTTAATATATATCCTCTACATGTCTGAATTAGCAAGAACACTGATGCTTTAAGGCAGGAACAGGAAAATTTAGTTTCATATCAGTGAGCAACTTTTTTTCCATTTTAAAAAAACATTAATTACATTTCAGTAGAAGGAAGCACTTACTCACATGTGGATTCCCATTCCTGATTCCTTTTTACTGTTAAATTCTTTCAAAGTCAAGTCCTGAACTTGCTCAGAATCTGGGTAAAATTAGTGCTTCAGCACTCCACGAACCCTTCTGTAACAGGAGGAATTTTGTAAGTATAGTTAACAAAATATGTACTTTTATATTATCTTGAGATTTAGAATCCCTTGGATTTTCTAATCTGTCTCTGTTCATTTGTATGTAATACTGTTCAGCAGTAGATCATCTTTTTGATTAGAAAATTGTGTAGGCTTAAATATTTGCAAGATTAAAAGCCAGGAACAGCCTGTTTCCATATAAAGGCATCTGTTTTTTCAGTTACTGCCCAAGTGGAAAATTGGAAAGAAATTGTTGTGCTTTCAGTTAGCTTTAGGGCATTACATAGCTAAAAATTCCATGTATCCTTTTTGAGAGTAATACATGTAGGGAGATGCAGGCTTCAAAAACACTGTAGGAGAACTGAGTAAAACCACAAATAAAGAATGTGCCCTGATATATTTTTTTAAAGACTAAATTTTTAAGAAGAAACATAGGCCAGCATTTTGGAAAAGTTAAACACAGAAACACAACAGTCTCAAATAACTTCTTTAGAGCAGGTCCTGAACAGGAAAAGTAAATGTTCTCTTGGAACATGCTCTGAGTTCAGTTTCTTAACAATAAGAATATCCTGCTTTTGAGTGAGAGGAGATAGAAATTATTCATGCTAAGGTGTGGCTTTATTGCACGTACAGAAATGCATTAAAAGAAGAGTACAGTTTGGAAACTGATGGCCTAACTGCATCTCCAGAAGGTTATTTTTTTTTTCTACGTGTCTGTACACAATGCCTCTTTCTGCCTACTGCTGTAGTAGCTGTGGCTGTCTAAGGCGTTAACCTTGTTTTGTAATCTACCTCTCTCCCCTTGGACACCATTCCTTCTTTGTCAGTGTTTGTATTGTTCATCTCAGGCTGTTGGGCTCAAATCCCAAAGGTCATCTTTTATCCATCCCTATGTGTTACTTACCGTAGCAAGCAGCATAGTCTTGTGATGTTTTAGGGTGCATAGGCGTTCTCCTACCATCAACAGCGACTTTCAGCTTCTTCCACCAGTTTGTTCTCCTTTTTATTATCTAATATCTAGATAAAGAGTAATCTACGCAGTTGCGAAGTGTATGCTTAGAGGGATGTTGTCAATATAAAAGTAATCATATTCAGAATTTGTTGTTCAGTGTAGATATTTAAAGTACTACTTTTTGCATTTGTCTGGAGGAGGACATCAGGGAAAACTTGATTTTCTAATTTTGTATGCAAATTATGCATTTTGGAGTGTGAAGAGGCTGATAGAAGCAGGAGAAAAGATAAGAGCAGCTCAGAAATACAAGTATGCTGTGCCTGTGTTTGACACTGCCTGTATATGTGTATTTGAGGCTATGAGCAGATGAACAAGTTCCTGTGAAATAACATTTAGGGTGAATTATCCATGGGGGGAAATGAAAGACACAAGTGTGCTTACTGCAGTGCGCCATGTGTTTGCCCTTACATGACAAAGTTCACTTACCAGCTTAGACCTGTGGCAACATGCTTATCTACCTATACCTTTGTTATTATTGCTTCTTTGTTTGCCTACCATTTTCCACAGAGAAGGTGCCTCTGGTTTGTTCCCAGTTTAGTCTTATTGCCTGACTGGAGAGAAGCATCCATCCTAGCTGTCATTGTCAGGTCCTGGCTGTCATCTCCCTAGGTAGGATTGGGTTTGAGAATTGCATTTGTGTTTAAGGCTTTTAGTGTTGTCCACTTCCTCCTTTTGTGAAAAGGGCAAGATACAGAGCAGGTCAGTAACCTGTCATCCTTAAGCAGATGGGCTGAAAGGGAGTGAAGGTTCAGCATCATCATCCTCAGCAGGTTTGGTGACAGGGACTGTAGGGGGAGTGCAGTGACATAGGCAGGGGAAGTGCGGTAAAGGAGGCAGTAGTGTGCGCTTGTCAAGTCTTCCAATGACTGCTAATTTTTATTATTGGATTGTAAAATTAAATAGCGATCAAATTAGCGGTTATGTTTTTTTCTTAAGCAAAGATTTTTGCTTTCTCTAACAGTTACCAAAATTGCAAAAGTGTATGGGCACGTCTCTAGACATTCTTCTTCAGTCCAGTAGAGTTACTTTTGTCTAAGGATATTAATGTTTTATGGATAACTTGCATATTGACTTAAACTTCTTTAAGTCTTCCTTCATTTTTATGTGAGTTAATTGGTTTACTGATTAACTAATTTTTTTTCACTTCTTGTTTTTTAATCTCTCTTTTCAGGCTTCCTTAAGCCAGACTTAATATTGATAGAATGAAAAAGTTTAAGAGAAGACTTTCCTTAACCTTGCGTGGAAGCCAGACCATTGATGAATCATTGTCTGAGCTAGCAGAACAAATGACAATTGAAGAGAACAGCAGCAAAGATAATGGTAAGCATATCTTTTCATTCAAATACGAATTTGATCAGGTCCTGCTTGAGTGAATGGTGTTGGGTTTTTTCATGTTTCATAGCTGCATGGAATTCCTTATCAAGCTTTTAATTTAACTCACATTTGACTAGCCTAGTTCTTTTAACAGTCTGATATGTTGTCGTGTATTGGTTTACTTTAATATCAAACTGTTACACAGCTCTTTATCCAAAGCTTCCTAATTTGCTATTTTAATGTAGTGAGCAGCAAGGATCGTAATGCTCTTTCAATAAACACCTTATTGTATGACTTTAAAGGGTCTTACATCAACTTCATATGGCTTCAAATTCAGTTTATTTCCCAAAATCGTTATTCAGTAATATATTGATAATAATTGCTTAAGTATTTTGAATAAAACTGTTTACATTATCTTTGGTGATGTAGTGCACTAGTCTGAGAACTCTGTCGCCTCTTCATGTCTTTGAATAGAACTTCTCTTCAACAATATGAAGGCATTTAGAAGCATCCGGGACACCTATCTTGTTTGTGTATTCTTATTCAGTTCTTTCGCTGATTCCATAAGCGTACTGGCTGCTGTAATATCCACGGTAATGATAATACTGCATCTGAATCCAAGTTGCAGTAATAGCAACTAGAAGAGACTGTGTTTCTTTGTTCTGTTTCCTTGGCTGCAGCATTGAAGTCATATTTCATCTTCTGTGCTGATTAGTATTATTTCTTGTTCTGCTGACATCTAAGATTTTCTCAAGTATCAAGTGATCTGAATTTTTTTCACCTCACACCAATAAGTGTTTCTGAATATTCAGTGGGAATATTCAGGCAGGACTGGGAAATTTAAACAGAAGTAGAGGCAATGGAATTTGCCCTGCAGACTTTTAAACCCCATCCAAGATCTGTTGCATACCGAGCTGACTTTACCTTTGACAAAACAAAACTATTCGTGTTTTTCATTTTTATCTTTAATCCCTGGCTTGTTCATCGCTATTGTCTTCATCATGGGCTGTGCCTGATAGCTTGGAAAATGATGTCTGTTAGAGCTTTACGCATTTATACAACAGATCTACTCCAAAACAATAATTGTAGCATTTTTGCACTAGTATGTATAAAATACTTTCTGAGACATTCTGAGCAGTTGTCCAACATGGTTTTGCTTGTATTAGCCTTTGTTACTGACTCATATTTTCTTCAGACCTCTATATACTTCTGATAGATTGATTCCATTATGCAAATAAGTGCTAAGAATATTACTTCTATGCTGGGAAATAAGCATCAAAAATTGTCACCAGCATCAGCGAATGTAGTGAACTGGGTTACTGAAATGATTCAGTTGAAAACTGCATTCAGGAAGAATAAAAAGACTTTGATTTAAACTGGATCACGTTCTGTGTTATAGCTCAAGGTAGAAAGAACACAATAATTTGTTTCTGACATGTGAGCTCATGCTATCCTAAACCTTGTATAACTCTATTTGTGGTTTATAATATATGAGAATTATCTCAAGCAGCAATATTTAGATGTCTTCTGCATATTTCTCAACCAACTTTGACAGACTTAACTTCTCTGTAGATACTTAAAATGTTTCTAGTTACAAATTATTTATTTATCTTCCAATACTCATTTTACTTTGCTTTCCACAAAAAAGCAAAAATTTTTTTCTCATTGGCCAAAAGGAAGCTTATATGCCAATATATGCCAATATTTTGTGGTATAATACATACTATGTTTAGAACTGCAAGATATTGTCAATGCCATAATAGAATACCTTTGGATACATTCAAGTGTTGTAGATCTTTTTCAAAGAGGAAGGATAGTAAACACAGATTGTACTGTTGCTACATGTAATCTTTAATTCACTTCTGTCATTTAAAAAAGTTTTACTGCCATTTGCTTCCCTTTTCTGATACTTTTACAGTGCTTGTATTAGTATCAGTTTTAACTTTGATCTTACAGAGATGAATAAGATAGTAGCTTGTTGTTTTGTTTTTTTTTTCCTTCAAAAACTCTTAGTAAGGTTGGAAAAATGCTTGCTACACCATATAGTCCTGCTTTTCTAAAGGAAGCTCTTAACTTTCCCACTATTTAAGATATTTTGGAAGGAGTAGTTCTCAGATGGATCATAGGAGAAAAGATTTGGGCAACAATTGCTGAAAAAAACCACAGGAAATGAGTTCTCTCTTCTGGTGAAAGATAAGTTAGGCTTAGGTCGTGAACACGGCCTGGAAAATGGTCCTTCAGTGGACATAAAAATTACTTACAGAGAAATGCTTAAATGAGAAGGGCTTGCCTCAGTGTCTTTATATGTGTAATTGGAGTGCGAAGAAACCTGTACTAGCTGTAAATATCAAATTGGGACACATGAGAAGATGTAGTCTCTTAAAGAACAGCTTATGAGTTGATAGAATCATTAGGGTTGGAAAAGATAGATACATTAAGGTCTCAGAAGTGCATTTCTTTACTGCGGTAATGCTGATCTGAGAAGGCAGGAGCAACCTTCTCCCCTAGTTTTGCTTTTAAGAGGAAGAAATGGCTTGTCCACCCTGTGGAACAGAGAAACACAAATGTGACCATTTTGCAGACTTTGGGTCTGTTCTTGAACTTAGAAAACACAGTGTAGTAAGTAAAAGCAAGCCAATATCTTCATCTACAGAGAATCAAAGTCCAGGGTACAGACAGTCTTCAGAAAGTGGTTCTTCATATGTAGTTTAGCCAATTCTCTTACCCATGCCAAAGGCAAGGGTAGAATGTAAATACCAGAGGCATTTACAACAGAATTTTCTTCTGCTGTTGTGAGTTTTGTTTTTATTTTTTTCTTCCTAGAGATTAACCTGTCTTGTCTTCTGTCATTCCATCCTGATGGCCATGTTCACTGAAAGATATTTTTTATACAAGCCAGCTTTTTTTCTTCCTGAAAAGTGTGTTCAGCTGCACCTTAGAGACTACATTCATAGAAATCCACTTCTGTGCTGACCTAGGATCCATACTCATCTCTGATTTTTCATGTGTGTCCTGTAAAATCTATATTTGAAAGTTACGGTTCAGCACTGTGATTCCAGATGTAGATCACATGCACGTAATACCAGGGGCCTTTTGTCACAGTTGACCTTCTGGAGTAGCCTGTCTTGTTCAGCACCCTCTCAAACTTTTCCTCTCCCAGAACAATTGCCTCTGATTCCAAGTAGCTGCTGCTCTCATCCATAGACCTACCTTGTCATTAGCTCTAACATTTGAGTGGGTTGTTTGAAGATTGGTTTTAGAGAACATTACTCCTAATGTAGAACAAATTGTCCCATTTGTAGTTCACAGATGTAAAAATAGATGCATAACTTGATTTTTTCGCAATGCATTGATACCACTGAATCAGCTGACCTTTTGTATGCAGTCTCATTTCACACACAGCCTCCTTCATCATGTTATGTCAGTACAGTCTCAGCATGCAGCACTTACCCATCAGCAGCAAAATGGGATTAGCAGGGATCAACCCATATTGTTCGGTGCAATAGCAATGCTGTAGCACAGAGCTATTGCACTGAATGTGGAATAATCAACAGTATTCTTTCTGGAACACCATCAAATTACTTTGTGACCAGAAACCTATGTATGATTAAATCTGCCTTACAAATTACATTCATCATAATTGGCTTTTGGGTGTGAAAGCATCACATAATCAGATGCATAAACTGTAAAAGTAGAGGGACTGATGAAATGCCTAATACACATCTGAAGCCTTATGAACTGTGGGCTGTACAAAGGATACTTTGGGGTATTTTTTCATCTGAAAACAGCAGCTTTGTCATGGTCTCTGATGTTTTAACATACAAAACTAATTAGTTGGATTTGTTGTTTGTTTTTAATTGTCTTGATTTGAGCACAATAACATTTTGCTGGCTTGTTCCTTTAATTTTAGGTTCTACATTAATATATGTATTCAGATTAATATTAAAAATACTAAATGGTAATTTGTAGCACTTGACAACTAAACTTGCTCCTGAAATTTTCGTTGCCAATGACATACTAATGAAATTTGGCTAGAAGAAACATCCAGATCATGCATATTTAAAGCCCAATTAACTGTAAAATTTATGCAAATACTTTAAACACATATGAACATGCTTTCTAATGAAAGTGAAATACCGGGCTGTATTGTCTAATATTATTAAATACATTATCATAAGCTCCAAGCATGCTTTTAAGATTAATTACAAGATATGTTCCTAAATACATACACAGCTCTTGTGTTAATATATAAGTAACAATTTGGTTGGAAAGCCATTATATAATGCCTTTTTTTTTCTTTATATATATTTATATATGTATACATACTTGCTAAAACAAAACAAGTGAGGTTCTGATAGAATTGACTTCATGAACTTCACAGAATCATAGAATAATATTTATCTCCATTTAGTCTGTTGTGGCTCAGTCATATGATCATGGGATCTACTCTCACAAACACTTGCATAATTTTTTTGTAATTTTACAGGTGTGAGTAATAATGGAAGGATCAGCTACAGTAAAGTGCGTAAGTGTTTTTTAGGTTTAAGGCCTTAATGACTAGTTACTACTCTGGTAAGAAGAACAAACGTTTGTAAAATTGACACGTTGCTGTGCTGTCTCAGAACAGCCAAATCTTTATGTAGTTGTAGTCATTTCATATCATCTTCAGTACAGCTGAGAAAGTCCCATCTGCTGTGTGTGATTCCTTGAGTATGTAAGGAAAACGGTGAATTGCAACATATTTTCAAGACAATGTTCTTGGATTGAAAATATGAGCACAGAAATGCTTACAAGTAATAAATCAGTACAATGTCTTTCTTGATACTGGAGGAAAGTATCAATATAAAAATGCTGGGGAGGAAAAAAAAAAGAAATCCCCAGAAGTGATAGAGCTCATTCTAGAACTATAGATTACCACAAATAACTGGCAGTTGTCACAGCTAAATACTGAACCTCGTACTCTTCCTTACACCCTACTGACAATGGTTTTATTATAGTCTGTACGTACCTTCTGTGCTGTGGCATACATCAATTTTTGTTATTACTGTTCAGTACGTTTTTTCCATCCCACGTATCCTGCACAACATAGTGTTCTTTCTTCCCTTCTGTTTTAATTTGCTCCTTCCCACAAAACCTGGAGGCTCTGTTTGTGTGTGGAAGTGCTTATAAAGTGAAATGAGCATGAAAATTCAGGGCCTGAAAGCATGCTTCAGAGACCTGTAGTCTTGAGGAGTTTTTGTCCACTCCTGAGTCTGTTCCTTCAGAAGCAGAGCACAGGTTTGGCAGGAGAACGTGGCGTGTAGCTGCAGAGGTGGACTCTGTATATACAACAAATTTCTACTAGCGTAGGCTCACTGATGAAGATTTAGAAATTTGTTCTCAAGTGCCATTCAGATATACTTGTGAAGTACAGAAAAGTAAAATAAATGTTGGCTGTTTTATTGTTGTTTTTTTGTTGTTGTTTGTTTTTTCTGAAAGTAGGGTAGAAGGGAACTAGGTCCTCTCTTTCCTGATTTGATTGGCAATGTAGCCTCACAGATATTTGTGTTGGGAGCTACAGGGTAGTTGTGTGTGGGAAGGCAAGGGATACTTGGCTGTAATGCTGACGTATTGATTTAAATTGTACCTGTAACAGTGTTCTGAAGGATTTTGTGTAGTGTAATGTCTTCTGGAAGTGGGCGTTTTAGAGGGAAGATTAGTACTGGTGGTATGTCATGCATGATAGAAGATGTAGAACTATCAAACTTGTGTTCAAGTAAGTGTTCTGATGGCCAGAACTACAGTCTTGAGAATTGTCAACAGTATGAAATATATAAATCTCAGAGGCAGACTTTCAGCTTTGACTATTTTTCATTTGTTTGTGATCTTCTTCGTCTTGATACCTAGACAGAAGCCAAAAACTCATCATACATGAATTCAACTTTGAAAGGCTTTTTGTAGTGTATTTTGGATGTCCTGGTCTCATTTTTACCTTGTGTGTTATCTCTTATTTTATAGCTTATACAGAATCCATGGAAAAGCTTATCATCCACCCCACCCAAAAAAAATAAAAAATTACAGGATCATTACAGTGCCATTGTAGTCACTGAGGTACTTCACTTTCATTTCTGGGAGAAACTTGAAGGCTGTGTTTCTTTAGTTTTCTTTCAGCATTTTTCTTCCACTGTTTTACCAATATTTTCTGCCACATCTTCCAAGTGAAGAAGACATGCTCTAGGTATCACTGCTCTGCTCAAATGGATTAATTTTGAGCAATGGGAGGAATCCTTCAAAGGTTCTGCTTAGTTTGTAATGTTATAATAGTCAAGTTTGAAGCTTTCATCATATTTAATGAATATATACAGTGGTTTTGAATGGCTGCTCTATTTTTAGAGCTGTTTAATGTTTTCCTGGGTATCACATAATAATGTTTTGTTTTCCTGGGTATATTCCTGTTTAATGTTTTCCTGGGTATCACATAACGGAGTCCAAGGAAACAATCTCATAAAATAACGTATAAATATACAGTAATTTATGCAGTGCTCTTTATGCAGCTCCATGAGAGTACAGGTAACAGCAAATCTATAGCTGCTTTGGGTTATTCAAATATTTCTTCTATGGGAGCCATCATCTGCAATCAACTAATTTTACTGATTGGGTCTGACAGGCTTCCAGCAGTGTAATTAAATATTGTATAGTGCAGGATATCAGCTCTACAGTGTCAGAAATTCACATACTTACATTCTAGGACTTCTGAAGAAAGAAGGGGCTTCTTGACAACAACTTCTTCAGGAAAGCAGTTTATTCAAAATATTTTGTATTGCAAGTCCAAAAAAAGTCAGTCTATTGCCAACAGACATATAATAACTGAGTAGTCATTAATACAGCATATATTCAGGTTAGTTAAATGAATATGTTCTAGATATTGTTAAAATATGATTAAGCTATATGACAGTAGCACTTAAAACCTTGAAGCAGCTGATATAAATATTTTTAAAGGGTTATGATGAATTGCAAGCTTCATGCAAAGCTGTCTGGAGTATGAAAATTTAGTTTCGTTTGCATAGACTTAACATTTCCCTGTTCTCTATCAAAATGGAGAAAGGAAAAAAAAAAACACACTGGAAGTTTTCTGAAGTAAGGGTGAGGTCAAGGTAGATGGAGAAGAAACTGCATAGAGTTCTGTCCTACAAAAAAACAGTAGCTGATTCTCAGGGCATTTAGTGAGATGTCACCATAGTTGAGCCAATCCAAAGTCAAGCTGCAGCTAAAAGTGATGAGTGAAGTTCTGCCTCCTCCCTCGTGTCTGCACTTAGCACTCTGCGTGTCCTGTGATGGCCTAGTTCAGAAACCTAAATCAAAATTACCCTTCTTTTTGCCAGGGAAGGACCTAGGACAATCTTTCTGGTAGCAGCTGTGAATTGTCAGGCTTGCTGTTACACGTTTACTTAAAATATAGGGCACGCCTGGGTTCATTCCTATTTCAGAGGTCATAGGTGCTTTAGTCTGGGTCTCCAACATCTGTCTTATTTTGATTAGACAAAACTCCTGTTGTGTACATTATTTATATGAAATTCAAAAATATATTTATGTATTAGTATGTTTTCCATCTCCAGAATGGAGGTTACTGAATAATGCGTTTTTGTGCAGACTTACTCAGCTCTATCAGCAATGCCTGATTTAAGGGGAAAATGACATCATGTATGACAGGTGATTTTGATTCTTTATTAAAGCTAGCTGAAGCAAATATCATTCCACAATTTAGACAGTGAAATCTGAAAGCCAGCTTGGTCTTTCTGTCACATAATAGAGATACTCATGGGACCTGAAAAAAATAAAAAGAGGTAGTTGAATATCTGGTATTAGATATTCATAAAATGTGTTTTAAAATGCATTTACATTCCTAATAAAAACACTTTCTTTCCTTAATCCACCGACTGACTGACATGTGACAGTATGTCAGTAGCTGAGGCCTTGCATAGAAATGCCAAGCAATTTGCAGTCTCTCTGGATCTCAGATTAAGTAAATCCAGTTAAGTAAATTCAGCACAGGAACAAAAGAAGTGGTGTGGCCCTTTAAGACAGATGGGTAACAAGAAGAAACATTGGGGATATATTGAAAAATGCTGAACTTGGGAATAATTTCAGGCCAGAGTTTGTGGTTACTTTAAATTACAGTTAAAGGAAGAAAATGAGGCATCTTTATAACCTCGTAAAATAGTTGTTTTTAATTAATCCAGTGGACAAGCTTCTTGGTTATATTGACTATTGTTCTACTCTATACTGGCTGTGCTCCTATTTATGACATAAAAAATTGGTTTCACTTATGCTTAAGCATAAATTTCTGTCACTTTGTAATTGAAAGATTTCAGCGTTTTATTTGAGTTTTCTGTTTCTTACATGTTTGTTAGCAGTGGTGTTGGCATTATTTCAAACACAGCAAGACAGTACCTTACTGGGCACTGTATTTTCTTAAAATACAAGTGTGTTTTCTAAAACAGATCAGCAATGTGGTTTAGGAACTCTTAAAACATCAGTAAGCCAGGCTGCCTGTATTTTGAAGAGTATTTTCTTTCAATGGTGCTGTTGTAGTTATTTTGTATTGTGCCAATAATAACAGAAGTTTGAGTGATAGGATGCAAGCAATACAAGAAAATGATCCAAATAACATAAAACAGCTCAGCATACACCAAACTTGAAAATCAAGTAGTGCAGTAGTGTACAGTCACTATGTGTTGCCCAATTTTAAACTCAGAGATTTGCCAAGATGTACACATAGCAAGGTAGCATGCATCTTGCGTCATAAAAAAGGTGCACGTGTGTGTATGTGTAAATAATTACAACAAAAGGGTACGTTCATGTTTCAAAAAGGGTTCGGGACACTGAGAAGAAAAATGTGTTTTCTGTACACTAGCATAATGTGTCTAAATATTTTCATTTGGAAAATACTAACCTTTTTTACATTTAAAGGAAAGATTTGCGTGATTAGTCTTAATGTACTAGTAATTAGTACATCTTAAGAAATTTAGGAGTTGAACTGAATTTAGTAGTTAATCCTTGAACGATGAGACCAAGATGAAGTGATTTTGTAACCAGAATATGAAGCAAATACTGTATTAACTGACCTGATATGATTCAAAAAGAACTACCACCTCTCTTCCAGCTTGCTTTTCATTTTATAAGCTTTATCAGTTTGGAATTAAAGCTTGTAGAGTGGACTGAGGAAAGAGAGCTGGAGAAAAACAGTTACTGAGGCCTTTGCAGGAATGAATGGTTGTGACAGTGGGAACAAAGCACTTGCAGCTGCACCCCTGCAGCAGGAGTCTTGCAGTGTAAGGACAGCCGGAGTTCTGGAGAGCTGTCCTCCTGTCTCTGGTGGTGACAATTAAGGGAACGTCTAAGATTAGAGCTCAAAATGTAACAGCATTTCCCATGGGTACTCTAACAGTTTCTAGTTCGGAGACTTCCTGAACGTGTTCCTGTGCATTTAGTAACCCTGAGCAGGTCACTTGTTCAGTCTCCCCTTGCATCTTGTAAGCTCTGGGTGCTCGTCACATCCTGTGGTGAGGAGTTTCCACAGACTGCGCATTGTGAAGAACCACTTCCGTCTGTTGTACTTACCCTGCCCCTGCGAGCTTTCGTAGTGACCCTGCCTCTTGGGCTGGAGGAGGTGATCAAGCTGTCTGTCCCCTTACAAGCCTGTGGATTGTGTCACGTCTTCTGCAGTTGCTGCTTTTCGAAGTGGAACAGTCTTAGGCTGTGTAGGCATTCTTTCTGCAGCAGCCCTTTTGTCTTCGGTCACCCTGGTAGTACTTTTGAGAGCCCTTTATGGTTTTCATCTGTTTGAGAGAGGAAGACAAGATCTTGATGCCCAAAATGCAATAGACACATACATTTGCATGGTGATTACTCCCCTATAATTTCTGATCATTGTTTGTTGTTTTAGCTGCAGCTGAACGTTAAATCAATAGCCCCATGAAAATATCTACTGTAGTACCAGAAAAACCTCCTTCTCATCAAGAAATTCGTGTCAGCTAAGCCTTTGGGTGGTTACTGAGTTATATTTACCAAGTACAGTGATGCTAACTTAAGGAATGTTAGTGAGTTTTATATAGTGAAACATTTTTTTTTTTGAAGACAAACCAAACCTATAATCACAGAGATAAAATTATAAGAGGCAGTTTATAGATGTATGTAATAAAGGCATATAACTTTTATAGATAGCTTTGACTCATCTTATTCAAGAAAAATCAGTTGCACTACAATCTCACCATAAAACCTGCCGCACTATCCTTCAAATGTAGTGATTCAAAGTATTACTAATATTGCAAAAAATGAATTCTCAAAGTGGCTGAATTGAAATTGTGACTTAGGGGTCTTGGAGATTGTTGGACAGCGTTAAATACTGTTTTTGAAAGTGCGGCTTTTAAGTGTTTCTATGTTTAAAATGCACAAAAATAATAATAAACAGTCTTGTAAATTCACTTTCAGCAGAGTTTGCTTGATCATTTTCAATATTTGTTCCAATTCTTACATGTTACTGTCACTTGCAGGGAGGAGGCAGCACACATGATGAATTCATGTGACCATTACTTTAAATGTTTATAGCATACCACAGTGCAAATTTAACTGTATAGGCTATAACAAAAAGACTTTTTCAGATCACAAGTCTTTGTTATACCATCATAAAAAGAGAATGCCATATGATCCTTCCTTTAAAAAAAAAAATTAGTATGTACTAGGAGTAAAAAAAAAAAAACACCTTGTAATCAAGTACCATTAATAGTTCTCTTAGTGAAAAGCACAGAAATAATTTGAGAGCTCGTGTAACTTCATTTCATTGTTTGCAGGTAGTTATGCCTGGCCTACTACATGACCTAAATTATTTTTGCTAACTTTTGTAATGGGTTCCATAATTTAGAACAGTACGTATGACTGTGCAGAAAGGTAATAGTTGCCTCTGATTACAAAAGTTATTTTTGTATAATTAGATCTTATTATATTAAACATTAGTATTTCATTTTATATAAATTAGCCATTTGCCATTAATTTTATCTGTGTTTATCCTTACTGACCAGACTTTTTTTATATGTTAAGATATTTTAGTCGTTTTGTTTTAAACTGTAAAATATATGCAAATCTACCAGTGCCACAAGGAAAATAAATTTTTGAAATAATCATCTCTGTTCATCACACTTTTATGTTCATTACTAGCATAAAACCTAATCTTTACTTAAATCATTTGGTGTATTCATAAATTCTGACCTTTTTAATGTGCTACGCAGTTCATAGAGATGAACTTTTGATCAGGAAGACAAAAACCATAACATACAACGGAAACTGTCAACTTCGTACATATGTGAATGCAAATGTAGTCCACATGTGTGGGTACGCTCCACTGTGGTTAATTATACAAGACTCATCAGAAAATGCAAATATCTAGATGTAGGGTACGATTTGACAAGACCAAGATGTTATACTGTCTCACTTGTAAACAGCTTTGCTTCCAGCCATATGGCCCTGCCTTTTCCTTGTCATGTTTTTGGTACTTTCTGACCCTTCTTGAGGTGTATGCTGGCATCTTACTTTTCTCATTGTAATGAGAAACTGAATATTTTTCATGCAGAATTTTCATTTTTGTGAGAGGCACTAAATCTTGTCACATGAGAGGTATTTTCAGTTACACGTCAGTCTGTCTCAGCACTTTGCTCAAGGTTTAAGTTACCCTCCAGTGTGTAAAGATAGTGACAGTAGTGTCTGAGCTGAAAAACATTTGAATGTTTTTTAGCAGTAGACTTCCATACTAAAGAAATTTTCAGAGAATTTTGTTACAAGGTTTACTGTTAGAGTTTGGGGGAATTTGAGGGGCTCTTGCTGTTCTTGGTGTATCAGGGCTTGGTCAAAGGGAGGAGAGTTTTGCTTCCTGTATTTTCCCAGAAAAAAATATCTTTGAGTTGGTTTTCTTTTCTCTTGAAAATCTGTTTTAGAAACAATTGAAATTAAGTGAAATTACATATTTTATATATATTATTTATTACATATATAGGTAATAAAAATGAAGTAATAATTTCAAAATTAGGCAAGCTAGCAACTGGAACCCACCAAGTGCTGTAGTCACACCCAGTGATGACTGTGTCCACAAAACAAACTGTGCACTGAACAGTGGTTTATATTTTAAGAGTTAGCATTCTTTTGTTCAGCATTGTGTACAAATTCATGGTGAGGTTTTTGGTCTAAAAGCTGGGTGAAATTCAACCAAAGATTAGTAAGAAAGTTGGAAAGCAGAAGGCAACTTTTAATATGTAGAAAATGAATGCAGAAGTTGTGCTATATCCGAACCAATGTGTTTTCTGTCGTGGTATTAGTAGCTAGGTTTTGTTCAAAAATTGGCAAGGAAGAAATGTACTGCCTGCTGCCCTAGGATCGATGTAGTATTGAATGCACAGAACAAGGAGGCTGATGGCTCAAATAAAAAGAGATGATTAGAAATAAATACTTAGGCCAGAGAAGCACAGAGTTTTGGAGGTGAAGGCACCAATCACACTTCACGTACGTATACACAGATGCCTGGTGTATTCTTCCTCTTACTCACCCCCCTCTGAAGCTGTGTTTATGAAGGATGCTAATGGAAAGCTGCAGGCAGAATCACGGCAGTGCTGACATGTCCTTTCAAATTCTACCTTCTGCCTGAAGCCTTTTTTTGGCTTTTTATTTTGTTTCCTGCAGCAGCTGGGTTAAAATGATTTTTGTCTTAATATATTATTCATATTATATGCAAAAAATCCTTGCATAATTACTTTTTAAAGTCATTGGCCTATCCTTGGGTATTTCTGTCTGTGTACTTCTGCCTCTTGTTTTAGACTGTCAGGCCCTAATATATCCAGGGTTTTTGTACATGTGTGGGAGTTCTGGGGGAGAGAAGGGGCTCCCTTCAAGACCCTGTTTTGCTTAGGTTACGAGGTGTTTGTTGTTTTCCTTTCTCGCTGAAATTCTGCTTTCTGTGAAATTAGGTCTCCTTGCTGTATTCTTCTTATTTTGGAAGGAAAAGCAAGGTTTTGGGATCCCTGCATGTGCGAATATGAGTCAGGGTGATGAAACAGCATCCCAGATTGCTCCCTGTCACAGCACAGAGGGAAGCTGTGAGCAGATCCCAGCTGTGCCATGCCCTCAGAGCAGCAGCTCCAAAAGCGCCTGGCAGGGCTCCGCTCAGCTGCACTCACCCTGCAGTTGCTCGGTGTAGGGGTGCTGGCTTTTCTGTCCTCCAAGCAACACCAAACCAGCTGTATCTGTAAGGGTAATGAGAATCAGATGATGGAAAAATAAACTGAACTGTCCTTTTGGCACATTTAGTCTGCAGTACTTGGGTTCTGGGCATTTCCCTAGCGTATGGGGGTAGCGCTTGTATGTAGCTTCCTTTCCCCCGTGCACGTTTTCTGTAGTGACAGTATTTCTTTTTTAAGCTCTTGTATGAGTGACTTCATCAGTGGCTCTGATCAGTCCCGCTTTGTGATAAGCAATGCAAGCTGTCTTCTGTTCTGCTTCTCGTTGTGGTTAAAAAGCCTCCCTGCTTTTGGAGAGCCTGCTTCCAGAAGCACAGCTAGTGCACGTGTGCAGTCAGGCTGGCTGGGGGAACACGAACGCTTCATTGATGTATGCAGCTGTGTAGCGGGTTTTAACATTTCTAATGTTGCTCCTCTTTTAGAAAGCGTTTATCAATAATTATAATAATAAAAACAAATCTTACAATCCTGCTGTTGGGTCTAAGTCCTGTGTGAGACATAATCCGATGGAAAGCCAAAATAACTGTTTTAAATACTTAAAGGTTATCAGAATAATAAATCACCTTAATTACGGCATGACCGCTGCAGTGTGTACGGACAGGTACGTTTCCTTCTAAGGACTTCCAGTAGCAGGACCTCACTGCTAGTGACCCTCAAGAATTGTGAGAGCATGAGTATTTCTAAAGGCATGCTGTTGAATTTGCTCATTGTGTGAGTTGATCTAACAGCTGGTTTATTTAAATTATAATAAAGATAAAAGCATTGAGCAATCAGACAAAGCATTAATTCAGAAGAAAAAACTAATATTAAAAGCTACTTTCTGTTATAATTTGCATTTTTAGACTGTATATTCAGACTGTTTTTCTGATCAGTAGTAGAGTGACAGAATTTAATAAAATGAAATTTGGGAAATATTTAATGCTGTGCTTTGTATTAACTTGCTAATGGAGAAATGGCTGTAGTATTGTGGTCTACTGTTACTATAAAAGAGAATCTTACCAGAATGGTGATTTCCTGTATAGTAACTGTTTTTTTTCTTTTTTCTTTTTTCTTTTTTTTTTTCTTCTGGCATGTTCCTGACACTCCTACTTGCTTATGGGAATGAATATTTTGATCCTTGTGAATTGTAGAACCAATTGTGAAGAATGGCAGGCCTCCAACGTCTCACAGCATGCACTCATTTCTCCACCAATACACAGGATCTTTCAAGAAGCCCCCTTTACGGAGACCACATAGCGTCATAGGGGGCAGCCTCGGCTCTTTCATGGCAATGCCCAGAAATGGGAGCAGATTAGGTAATATACTATATTGTTTGTTTAAATTCATTTTCCTATGAAGAATAATGTCTGTATTGGTTCTTAGCAAGAGATATAGTTACTCTAATGCTTTAATAAATCTCTGGAAATGCTTTTTTTTTTTTCTGGGGTTGTTGGAGGAATTTCTTTTTAAGGTACTGAATGTCTCTTAAAGATTTTCAGGAACAGCAATTACAAGAACTCACAGAAGTCATCCATTAATTTTTGACAAGTTACAAAATAACTCTCATAATACCTTATAAGGAACCTGTGTGTCCAGCTCAGTTAAGTATTGGTGAGAACTACAACAACTGAGTATGAGAAAAATAAAAGGTTAATCATCCTATGTGTGGAATTGAAAAATAAATGGTGTATTATTTAGACTTCTCAGTAATATAGGGGGAAAAATTGCTTTTTTCAGTGATAAAATAAGACCACTCAACTATAATTATCTTGTTGTGGTGTCGAGCTATACTTGCAGTTCTGTTGGGCAAATGACTTAGAAATATGTTTTGTCTTCTGCTTCAAGTAATTTGTCATGTTGCTGCCTCCAGTCACCGGTAATGTTTTACCCTGCTTTTATGTTATTTTAAATTATGTTTTATTAATTGATACTAGAAAATGAGAGCAAGCCAGTTTAATTAGAATTTTATGAATTTTTTAGTCTTTTGCCCTCCTTTCGAAGTGTGATATTTAAACTGATCTTGCTCAAGATTAAGCTACAAGTGAAGATACTCATCAAACCAATTACATCCTCCTCTGCCGTAATATCACTTATCACATTAAAAACATTGCCTCTTTACTGTTTACGTTACCATTCAGTCCAGGAAAAAAGAAAAAAAAAAACATTCCGTCCTCTTGAATGGAGTTTAGCAGCTGTTATCACACACACAACAAAACAGGTTTTCATGTGCATGTAGATTTGACTACAGTATGAATTCCTGATTTCACTCAGGTCTTATATATTACTCTCCTCCCACCCTCCCCCGTTTTTTTTCCTAGACAAGCTTTGCTTGAGTAAAAATTGTCAATAATCGAACAGGAAGACAAAGGGGTTTTTTGTTTAGTTCTGTTTTTTAAGTGTACATAAAGATATCTCTGCTTAGGACTATTTAGTCTTTTATGGGTTATTTGCCAAATCAGCTGTATATAAAATACGTACTGGAACAGCAGAGATGTATACTTTTGTATTCCTGTGTGTTGCATTTAAAAACATGCTAAGCATTTTTAAATGCAAGTTTGCCAATAACTCATCAAGCTTCCACTGTAAACTTCAAATGAGCTTTGCTTAAATTTATTTTTTTTTGCTTTTTAATGATTTTCTGATTTTCTCAGTGGTATTTTACACCTGAAAAAAACTAATGCATAAGCCATACAAAATAATGTAATTTGTTTTTCAGGTGATCAAATTTTGTGTGTTTAACTGACACAATTTGAATGTCTTAGTCTGTAGGAAGTGTTATAATACCATATATTAAATAGATACAGATTCCTGTAGAATTTGTAATTTCATTGAAGTAGTGTTCGATAGTGTACACTAAAACACCTCTGCTTCTTTTGGATGCAGCGATACTTATTCTGCAATGCTATGGTGCATTCTTTATTAGGGTTCTCTGAGTCTGAGTTTTTTACATCTTATTCATCATCTGTTTTCCCTCTTTTTCTCTGTAAGGAGTAGTCTTTGAAAGCTCTTTATTTTGTTTATTATCCCCTCCTCATCTGATGAAAATTTAAGCTACTTGTATATGTTATATAGTAGCATTTGTCTGCACAAGCAAAATTACTAATGTTCTCTCCACTGCTTCTTTGCATCTTTCCTCCCTTTGTTTCTACCATATGGGAATGGTTATTACTCAGCAGGATGCTGAAGTTTTTTTCCATTGGGATAATGACATCAGAAATGAAATGGTCAAATATCCCACACTACATGAAGCTTTTTTTTTTTTTTTTTCCCCTTTGGTACCTTCATCCTATTTTCTTTCCATTTTTTTCTTCTAGTCAAGTGGTGGGAACTTGCTATTAGAGACCCTTGAAATAGCATGAAATGGTGGCAGTAAGAGGATGGTTAATTGGTTAAAGCAAACAAACAAGACCTGCCACAGATGCATCTCAGGCTGATTTGCTTTTGAATTAAATAGAAACGTAAGAATTGGTTGTGGTACCTGGGAGAGGTTTTTGTTTGTTTTCATTTGTTTTCTGAGCACTGAATATGAGTTCCCGATGTTGTGGTAATGTGTAAAATGATAAAACATTCTTTTTATAATTTTCTGCCTGAAAAAAAAAACATTTCTGTTAGCTTTAAGTATTGTAAAATGTTCTGTAAAGACAAAAAATTTTGGCTTATCTCTAAGAAGTCTGTGTTGAACATGTTGTAATCCTTTTTTTTTATCTAGTTTCCAGGTGTTGAGTTGTTTAGCTCACGTATATCTGTATAGCTTCTAAATTTCTGCACTTCCAGAGGCATTTAACTGCTGCAATCTATTACGGTGCCAGAATTAATAAACTGTTTTTGGACTTGATCTGGCTGAATGCAGGGCCAACTTAGCTGTACTTGTTCCATATTTATGTTACTGGGAACATTGAAGAGGTGCTTGGAATACCCAAAGCCAGCTCTGGCTGGCATGGATCTGAAGCTAACCATCCTGGTGATCTTCAGTAGGAGCAGCAGCGTATCTATGGTTTTGCTAGCTGTGTTGATACAGTTATGGAGATGTTTTGTTTCTTTGTCATAACTATTAGAATTGAAAGGAATGATGTTTCCATACTGCTTTCTATTTTGCTCATGTTAATGGCAAAGGCAGTTTCTCAGTGTTGCCTTCCTCAATTTGAATTGTTGTTAGTAAAACTGGTAATAAAATCTAGCCACTTAATAGCAAAGTAAGCTTTAGGAAAGTATTCCTTGAAGGAATCCAATATGCAATTCTTGTGATTTTTATTTATTTATTTATTTTGTAATAATTTGAAATAAGATAGAAAGATCATGCAGTCTGACTCACTACTGACTAATTAGTGGGTATTATTTTAGCTCACTTGGAGGAGTTTTCATCTGTTGCACTGAAGGTTCCCTTCACTAACTTCTTTTGTGGTACACTCCTCTCAACTGAAATGAGGACAACCTTTTCTTTTAAATGTACTTCCATAATTTTGTTGCTATATTGCAGTCATCTAGACCTTTTTATTACACAGCCATACTGGGTATTTAATTAGGTATGTAGAGTACATTAAAATAAACATCTGCATAAGAGAATGGCTGTGGTATTCAGTGAAGCAATTCAATAAATTATTGAACCATTAAAACCTCTGAAGACTATGCAGGCTGGCTTTGGTGCAGGTGAACTTGCCTTTAGAAAAACTTGGTGAAATTAAAGAACTATTTGCATGATTTTGATCATTGCTTAATTAAATATTATCATCGTGCACCTGTATAAAATGATCAACATGCCTCATTCCAGTTCTTATGCTATTAAAATAATGAACATAAGGCTCTACTAGTACCTTTTTAATTTAATAAAATAAAAGGACACATTTTAAAAAAGCTTAAAGTATCCCTATTTAGAATATAATTAAAACATTTGCAAACTCGTATAGATAGGA
Organism: Cygnus olor; assembly: GCF_009769625.2. Taxonomy (NCBI): domain Eukaryota; kingdom Metazoa; phylum Chordata; class Aves; order Anseriformes; family Anatidae; genus Cygnus; species Cygnus olor. Next base: position 47,266,107 of record NC_049169.1, read on the forward strand.
GCTGTTGCGTAATCAGCCTATCAGAAATTCAGGCATGTGTTTAATGATAGATTTATTTGGATGGTACAGACAATATCTTGCTTAAAATCTTTAGGTCCGTTATGAGTATGTAGCTTATCAATACATACCAAAACTAATCATATCACTGTAGTATTCGAAATAGACTGACTGTCATCTCATTTAAGTTTGAAATACTACATTTTTGACTTGAATGGGACAGACCCACTTTGTCTTCTCATTCCTGATTTGTAAAGAGCAGTCTCTTCTTACAGCTAAAATATCTGTTCCAAATGTATGATTCTGTGTTACTGGTTCTGGAAATATTCCTTAGTTTTGTATTATTGCATAGGTGCTCTTTTTAGTAGAAGAATTATCTTTGTCAACTAGGGTACTCCTTTGTAGTTGTGGATGTTGCATTTTGAAGTGTATTTTTTACAGCAATTTCATAATACATAGGCTTTTGTGAATTGAACAGTGTGTGTTCCAAGATAACAAGTATGACAGTAACAGTTACGATTACTTTCATGAAAGTGTCAGTCTCTCTCTCTCTCTCTCTCCCTCTCTCTCTCTCTTTTAATGATGTAATTGCTTCATGGCTTAGAATACAATACTTCTTTAGTTTCATGAATCCTACTTTGTGAGTTTGCCTAGATAACTGTCTCTTGTGTAGCTTCTCTAAAGAAAGCAGGCTTTGGGACCGCACTTAGACTAATACAAGGATAGATAGATTGGGTAGCAACAGTTAGGAGCTCTTACACTTAATTTTACAAGGAAAATCTTGAGAATTATAATTGCTAAAACAGATAACATCTCTCAGAAAAGTCTTTTAAAAAGAATTGTTATAAAATAACTCATAGATTCATAGAATATCCTGAGTGGGATGGGACCCACAAGGATCACTGAATCCAACTCCTGGCTCCACACAGGACTGGCTAAATATTAAATCATTTGTGTGAGAGCTTTATCCAAATGCTTCTTAAGCTCAAGCAGGCTGTGGGGCCATGGCCACTTCGTTGGGGAGCCTGTTCCAGATTGTCCACCAGTTTCATGTAACCCCATTTAATGTACTCTTTTGAGCTCCACCCATCAGCCATAGTATTATGTGCTTGTCTAGCTGCATGATATACATTTTGTCCGAAAGGATGCTGTGAGAGTATCAAAAGCTTTGCTGAAATCCAAAAAGATCACATCAGCTGGCTTCCCTTGGTTAACTAGATGGGTAACCTTGTCATAAAAGGAAATTAAGTTCAGTAAACAGGATCTTCCCCTCATGAATCCATGTTGGCTATGACCACTAACTGCAATGTCTTTCGAGTGTTTTTCAATAACTCCCAATATAATCTTCATTATTTTACCAGGCACTGAAGTGAGACTGACATGCCTGTAATTACCAGGGTCATCTTTCTTGCCCTTCTTGAAAATTAGGACATCATTTGCTAGCTTCCAGTCAAATGGGGCCTCTCCAGATTCCCAAGAATGCTCAAAAATAATTGAGAGGTCTCACGGTGATATCAAGCAGCTCTTTGAGTACCCTGGGATGAATCCCATCAGGCCCTATGGATGTATGTGCATCGCTGATGTGGTGAATGTGCTGCGTACCAGATACAATGATGCTGAGATAATAGGTTTGCTGCAAATAATGTTTTCAATAATGGTTTTATATTACTAAAACCAATTTTGTACAGTCTGCTACAGATCTTTAAAAACACAGCTATTGAGTTTCTGTAGAGAATGGGAGAGATCTTGCAGAGATTTGGCAAAAAGAGTAACATTTTGTCTGCTTAGCTTGAGGTTAAAACTGATCTTTCGGAATCACTTTCTGAAAATCTTTTTCCTCTTGTTCACTAACATTTCTCTAGAAGCACTGATGAATATTTACCTTGTTTGAAACCTGAAGATTGCTCCTTATTACACAAGGAATGCAGTTTATTTTTTCCCTTTCATTCCAAATCTGAGCATGACTTGCTGGCAAAATTCTGATGCATTGTGGTCTTTTAATCAAAATTCCGTTTAGATCCACATTGCTGCTGAAAATTGTGCTTTGTGTATGGGATATGCACTTAATTCGTGTATTTAATTACAGTAGTACTTTTGAATTAAAATGCTGCCGGTACCTTACGAGTTAATCTTTTTATATCCATTCTGTTTTCTCTAAAAGGAAATTCTTTGTACTAAGGAAGAATTTGGTCCTTTGAAGTCTACATGGTTCAATGTGAGCTAAACTAGACAAACATTTTAGAAGATGTGTTGATAACCAAATTTTGGCCTGAAGGGTTTTTTTCTTGAAAATCCAGCTTGCTTTCTTGCTGATAGTGATGAAACCTACACATTCTCTTTTTGTTTTTTATTGCTGTAATTCTGTGCAAATGTTAAATATTCTCAGGTATTCTGGTGGTAAGATTGAATTGAGCTCTGCATGTTTTGTTCATGTTAGTGTTTTTTCAGGGTAGAGTTCTGGAATTTTTTAGTTGTTCCTCATGTTCTCTTTTACCTTGTACAAGGTCATGCCTAATACCTGGGAACAGAAAAGGTCAGGGAATTTGTCTTTTGAAGCACCTCCTTTGTAGGTATAATTATCACAGAATCATAGAATATGCTGAGTTGGAAGGGACCCACAAGGATCATCGAGTCCAACTCCTGGCTTCACACAGGACCACCTAAGTATTAAACTGTATGTCTGAGAGCTTTGTTCAGACACCTCCATGAGCTTGAACTCCATGAGGCTTGATGCTGTGAGTACTTGCCTGGGGAGCCTATTCAAGTGCCCGACCACCCTCTTGGTGAAGAACCTTTTCCTAACACCCAGCCTGAACCTCTCCAGACACAGCTTCATGCTGTTCCTTTGGGTCCTGTCGCTGTCCCCAGAGAGCAGAACTCAGCGTCTGCCCCTCCGCTCCCCTCATGAGGAAGCTGCAGGCCACCATGAGGCCTCCCCTCAGTCTCTTCTTTAGGCTGAACAAACCAAGTGACTTCAGCTGCTCCACATATATCTTGTTCTCTAGACCCTTCACCATCTTTGTAGCCCTCCTTTGGATGCTTTCAAATAGTTTTATGTCTTTTTTTATACTGTGGTGCCCAAAACTGCACACAGTATTCAAGGTGAGGAGACTACACCAGCGCAGAGCAGGACAGTCACTTCCCTTGACCAGCTGGCCATGCCATGCCTGATGAGTGCCAGGGTTCAGTTGGCCCTTCTCGCTGCCAGAGCACACTGCTGGCTGATGTTCAACTTGCCATCAACTAAAACCCCAAATCCGTTTTTGTGTAGTTACTATCCAGCATCTCGTCCCTCAGTCTGTACATATGTCCAGGGTTGCCCCTTTCCAGATGCAGAATCTAGCACTTACTCTTGTTAAACTTTGTATTGTTAGTGATTACCCAGCTCTCTAATTTGTCAGGATCTCTCTGCAAGGCCTCTCTACCCTTGAGGGAGTCAATAGTACCTCCCGATTTAGTGTAATCCGCAAACTTACTTAGTATACCTTCAAGTTCTGCATCCAAGTCATTTATGAAAACATTAAAAGTGCCCCAAAAATGGAGTCCTGCAGAACCCCACTAGTAACTGTGGAGTTAAATACTAGCAGTATTTAATCTCTATAGTAATTTGGAGCTCAGGTATTCCACAGGCGAGGATGGAACATTTTTTAGAGTGAATTGCTTATATGACCAATTTCCCATCGTGTATGCTTTTGCAAGTCACTTGCATCTTTATGCTATAAATGACACCACCATGATCTTCTCTTCATTCTTTACAGTACTTGTCTTCCAAAGTCTGGAATATTCTGTGGTGCTAAAAAGTAACGTATATGTACATACATAACATAAGTAAACCGTTTTATGTGGATGAATCTACAGGATTGTGTTAAAAGTTCTAATTTAAATTTTTGTAAAGATCCTGCAGTATCATGTAACTCAAGCTGTCTGTTACCAATATTTCCCCATAAAATAATAAATTTCACTAAATTCTTTCTGAATCCCAGGTCCTCTGCTGAATTGACTTGTGCATTGTAGGCCTCTGTTCAAGCAGTCAGAATATGTCCCGTTCTTCCATGCATACACGCCAGTGGTTTTTACCCCTACAATTTCTGTATTTGGCATTTCTAAAAATAATGCCTATACCTTTCAGTGTTTTTTTTTTTTTTTTTTTAAATTTTCTGAAGATACATTTACGTGTCTAGCATCAGGTAGTCTGAAAGTCTTAAATATTCTCATTAATGTTTTATATATTTTCCAGTGAATCTCAGGTTTCCTTTGCAAACACAAGTTTCTTAATCCAAGAGCAGCAAAACAAGAAGAGTTAATGAGGGAATTCAGGAACTGAAATCCTGAGGGGAAGGTGGCTTGTAGGAATTAAAATTAGGATTTGACTGTCTGTCTTCTGTTTTGGAAAATTCGGTTCTGCTGCAAACCAAGTAAGAAAAATAATAGCGAAGTTTGCATATGAATTTTATGAAGTAATGCTTTTCATTTTGCAATTTGTGAGGCATAAAAAGTGTATCAGGACTACCATTGCTGGGATGAGCTTTTGATATAAAAACCACTGCATGGTATAGATACAATTGTTTTCTGTCTGTACAAGAGAGTTATTTAGTGGAATACTGATTGATTGTTTTCATTATTTCTTTTTGACTATTTTTAAGATATTGTTCATGAAAATCTGAAAATGGGGTCAGATGGTGAAAGTGACCAAGCTTCTGGAACATCATCTGATGAAGTTCAGTCTCCCACAGGTGTTTGTCTCAGAAACCGGATACACAGACGAATCTCAATGGAGGTAATTTACTTTTCACAGAAGGATTGTTTAAATTGACAAGAAAGATGGAATTTGTTTTAGTTGTTGTTTATAATTGGTTGTCTTCTCAATCAACTTTAAATGTTCTGACATCCTTAGTGTAGAGAGCATTATTATAGTAGTGCTTAAATGTCTGTCTCCATTTGTCACAAATCAGACCACTATCTTTCATTGTTGATGATCTGCTTATTTTGAAAAGCTAAATATGTTTTGAAACTTTTTTTTATGAAGAATGTAATAAGTGTAGGTTTAGAATACCTTTCCTTCACGTTTTGTGCAACTCATCAAGTACGTTGAAGAAAATGTGTTTATATATATATATATATATTTTTTTTTTTTTTACATAAAACTGGTTTCTAATCTTTCTAAAACTAATACTACAGAGAAGTGATGGTCCTGACTGCTTCAGCCTTTCTCTCTCTTCCTGTTTTTTAATGAACGGAACTTTACAGGATGGTAAACAAAAGGAGGAAAAGTACCTTATGAATAACTGTGCACATAATTTCCTTTATTTATGAGTCTCATTATGAATACTAGCCACCCTTGTGCTTGCTTTGTTGTCATTTCCCTTGGCAAAGAAAAACAGAACACTTCCCTGTTTCTTGAGTATGTAAAAGTTAACATTATAATGATGTCTTTGTTACATAAGCATGTAAAATTTTGCAGTTGCTCCATTATAGCATATATACCATTATGCATAGTTTGCAAGATTTTAAATCTTCTTTCAAAGCATGATACAAAATACAGGATTGGAAAAGCAGATCTGAAAAAGTTATAGTAGGGTGCGCATGCCAAAAATTTTTGTTTTGTGAGGCGCTCCATTATGCTTGGAATTCCAAGACTCCAAGCATGTAATCCTGGTCCAATTCCAAGAACTTATGAATTATTTGTATTAATTATTTATATCTTTTCCAGCACCTGTTTTTTCTTTGTCTGGGTATTCCTGAGTTCATCTATTAATCTCGAGTTTAATCTAAAGACTATTAAAATTGGACCTTTTACATGGGAGACCTAATTTAAGTCTATTAATTTATGCAGGATGCTTACGTTAAAAAAAAAAAAAGTCATCTTGAATCTTGCACATTACTCTCAGTGGCTTTCATATTTTATTTTTTTTATTTCAGTTTTGTTTATTCAGTGCTGATTTTCTCGTTTCTCTCTAAATTCCAAGTGCTTGTTTCTGATTCTTGAAATTAACATTATTTTTTTCATTGATTTGGCCCAGTCAATGAGATCAGCAATTTTTGGCAGCTATTTGTGTATGTTCTATGAGAATTTTAACATTTCCCCCAAATCACTTCAGTGTTGATTTGGTGACTTTTAAAATAAGGTTTCAAGCATATGTCTGAAAACACTCTTACTTCTGAATATGAATTATGCTGTCATTGATAGTATTTTTTAGTTGACATAAGTTTACTCCTTTGAAGTGGTTTGTAGGATAGTAGGTAGGTTTTTTACCTGTTTGTGCATGCCAGAGAAAAAGAACTGTAACAATCTCTGTAGCCTTTATTAAAATACCTTTCTACTCATAATCTTTTCAGTCTACTTTACCTAGTTTCTTAATCAAAAACACCTTAAGTGATTACGTTGTCTGTCTGTCTTTGCTTCATCCTATTTTTCCCGTGGGTCGTTTTCAGTCAGTTTTGACAGATGGATAGAAATCTCAGATGCTAATTTTCTACTAATTTCTGTGGAAAAAAAGCTCTGAATCAGGAGAGACTACTAATGCATCTGATGCATCTACTACTGGGAAAGATGCAGCCTTTATTAAATACCACAGGATCCACATAGGAGTTGAGCCACAATAAGAACATCCATAGAAAACCAGGTTTTCCTGGCTTTGCTGTTCATCAGATGGGATCACTTGCTTCCTTGCTTGCCTGCCTTGGGTGATTTGTGTTATGTAGCTAGCTGGTTCAATAGTAGTAATGTGATTATAAAAAGAAAAAGAAACGGTCTTTGTTGAGAAGTTTCTGTTATTTCAGTTTTGTTTTGTTGGTGTGTAGGGATCTGTCATCTCTAGACATATTCCCTTTATATTCATTTAGGATGAGTTATAGCTGTATGTTGCCCATACAGGTTGGAGTAAATTAGAGTGTGTCATAGTCTTTATTTGCTGTAGTCTGTTGAAGTCATTAATCACATTTGAAATCCATTTAAAAATATATGGGATTAAAATATCCAAAGTTGGATAAACTCAACAAACCAATATTCCTTGTTCCTCTGCCTTGTACTAAATGTGTCACTAGGACTATATCCTTGTGTTTATTTTGGCTAATATTCAGTGATTTAGTAATACTTTTGTACATCATTTCTTATATATGTTCATTTCTCTCTACTGAATTGACAGAAGTACCGATTTTTATTTTTTAAGGAAACAAATCAGGTAAAACTGAAACCTTGGAATAGTCATTTTTATTTGTAATAACTTTTTGTATATAATCACTTTTTTATGCTCAAATTCCTCTAAATTCTGCAAATTAGCAGCCCATGAAAAAAATAAAAATAAAATGCTTGCTAAAAACAAGCTATAGTCAAAGCTAAATAGTCGAAGTGCTAATTGCTGATACTGTGTATTAGTATTCTTGGGATGTTTTGTATATCAGAATACACATTTTGAATATCAGAATACACATTTTGACCATTAGTGTCCGCCACACTACTACTTTCTCTGTAATGGTAAAATAATCCAGAACTAGAAATAAAATTAAAACATTGTGGGAAAGCAGAAAGAGTCTCTTGTCATAGAATCATAGAATGGTACGATTGACTCTTGTCAATAGTATTTAAAAGATTCTGCTGGGAAAAAGTTTGATCTTTCTGAAAAAAAAAATGCAGATATCCTGCAAGATAGAGAAGTGTAAACTACACAATACAGATGTAACTAGAAAAATGTTTGTTCTAGTGGTATCTTCATAGCAATAGAAACCTGAAATTTCATAGCCATAAAATAACCGTGTTAGGTAGGAAATCATCGTGCTGCAATGTAAGCTAAGTTTGATGCGTTTTAGATATGAAGTGGTAATACTGCAAGTGAGAGAGAATCATGATCAGCAGCTGGGTTGAAAACTTCCTATCCACAGTAGCAGCCATGCAGATAGCAACTTTCAATTCATCATCCCCCTAGCTGACATAAAATTTAGGCCAGTGTGATTTCTATAGACGGGGAGATGATTAAGCTTCTGAGTTTGACAACATTGCAGTTGTGGGACTAGGTAGATTTACCTTTAAAAAAAAAATCCTTGTTAGCATATTCTTAGAAAAGTAAGAGAACATACTAGAATCTCATTGTATTGTCTAGACGAAATTTATTTTGTGTGTAACCCACAGACTACTAACGGTCCATAAAGCAAGCAGTTGCTTCCCCCTTCACCCCATTCAGGAACCGTATTGACACTAGCTGTAAACATGTATTGTGTGCAGAATTTGACTCACACCAGCTGTTGGTTTTTAATTTAAAAATTTACTAACACAGTGCTAATAGTAATGATTACTTAGTAAATCAGTAAAACTGTTTATCAGAGCAGATATATAGAATCCCTTTTTTTTTTTCTAAGTTCCAGAAGCAATGCGGCCTGAGAGTGAATGCCGGTGTGTATTTTAAGCGTCGGTGTTTTTGTCATATGAGAAACACCTCTCCAGATCATGGAGTTACAGCTTAAAGCATTTTCGCTTTGATTTGCTGGAAAAGGAGGCATAGATGGTAATGCATTAATATAAATACACGTTTCAAGCCGTGAGTGTTCATTGGAGGCCTTGTGCCCTGTGTGCTGGGTAGTGAATGCTTCATTAAGAACGGTAGTGGATAAAAAATAGGGAGACCGAGTCTGTGCAAATTGAAACATCTGTTTCCCTTTCCCAGAAGTCCAAGGTCTGTAAGCTGTCTTCGTATGTTAGCTGGCGGAGGGCCATAACCCACTGTTCACCAGCCTGTTTCCCAGATATTTTATCCTGAGAAACAGTTCTTATCCATCTGACTGTCACATTAGTGGCAGGAGCTTGTTCCAGATCAGACTGCTCCTGCCACATTGCTGTAGGGTATAATTTTATTTTCCCCTGGGAGGATTAGCTGCAGGTTTAGTGCTTTTAGCTCAAAAGAGAGAAATACAAAGGCCATGAAGTGAGGCTATAATTAGGTGTGAGTTGTACTGGTTACCTTCAGAAAGAAAAAATGAATATAGATGAAAATAAGGGGTTTTGGTGAGCTCACCCTTTTACCAGGGTTATGGCTGACACAGGAGTCTTGACTGCTACAGCTTGAATAACTAAATCAGCTGTCGGTCCAGCTAGGCAAATGTACCTGATCCAGCGGAAAACCCACAAAATTAATTGAGATTTAAATGAATGTACTGCTAATATTTTCTGGTTTTAGGCTTTAAATGAGAACACTGCTCACAGATCATCATTCCCGTGTGTAAATAGGGCACTGTAGACTGGATAGCAGTACTGATTCAGGCTTTCAGTCAGAGGACATACAGTATTTTCTCCCGTCATTAGTTTTAGCAGCAGGAAAACACTTTGCAGGAAGCACTGCATCAAAGACAAGCCTGAGCATTCAGCCCTACATCTCTTGCCTACTTGACAGGGTGCCTTGGATCACTAGCAGGCATTACTACATAGTGCCTGTTGGGTCAGGCTTCACTAAGCAAAAATTGTTCCTTCCTCCTTACTACTGTGGCTGTCAGCTGTATAACTCTTTCTGCCTTATTTACTGGATTTTGTCTAATTTCCATCTGCAATTCCAGAGAATGTGTAGATCTGCTCACCTCTGCCATGAATCTGTGGTCACCTACCACTAGATACAAAATAGAGAAAGAAAGTAAAGCTGAACACAATCAAGACCTTTTTTAATTTTATTTTATATCGCCTACATGTTCACTGTATTACTTGTTTTCAGTCATGCTTGGAAGCTGTGTCAACCTTTTGTAAGGTTACACAAGAAAATATGCTGTTCTTTTTGTAAATTCCTACTTTCAGATTCACGTGAAGCTTGATGCTTTGGAAATCCCACTTCTAAAAACACAAGTCCACGTTCTAAATTACTAGCATGATCTTGACAAAAGCAGTTGAACTCCTTTTAATCTATTTGATAGGCAGACTTTGATATCTTTTTCTGCAGAAGAAAATTGTCACTGCCACAGGAAAAATAATTTCAGCTTGGATAACGGACAGACTTCTGGAACCCGCATTTATTAGATCTTCTGGGAATAGGGATCACTGTCTGATATTAGTGACGGATGCTTTTTTGCCCTCCTGTTAGGGACCTTTACAATCCTAAAAGTTCTTGCATTCCCTTTGCAAATGCTGTTTCCCTTAGTTACTGCATTTGGTGGTACCTGAGGATGGAGTATCTGCTTTTTTGCTTTTGTTGTTTCATAACTCAGTTCCCCTTTTAAGATCCTTGCTCTAAGTCCTATTTACAAGTAATGTGCTATTATATTGGATAGCCATCTACATCTATAGTGTCCGGCCATCTACAAATCAGATCTCATTCGGGTGATTGGAATGCAGCAGATGAGAAGTTAGCATGTGGATGCAGCTTCATACCCTGCACTCCAGCCTCACTGTGCTGTCCAGTGGGTCAGATTTCCAGTTCCTGAATTCAAGAATTTGATTTGTTCTGAATCAGCCAATTTCCTCATGGGACTTTCCCCCAGTAGTTGCTGCTTTATGTTAATGTGAATGTTTCATTATTAGGAGTTAACGTTAGAGAGAGTTACTCTGTTAGACTGCTTGTGTTGTTGGCATTGTCTTGTTGGCATCGAAACCTTACTGCTTCTGCTGCAACTTCATTCGATTTGCTGGTTCTTCTTTTGTTATCTCTTGAGTCTCTTGCTGTCTAGCAATGAGAATTTTTCAGGAAGAGTATAGTGGAAAGAAAAGATTATCTTACTGCTCAGGATCCTGACTTGTGCCATCAGGGCTCTGAGCTCGCATTTTTTGCAGTGATCTGTTTCTCTTTGGATTTTTTCCAGTTCCATTTCCCTTGTCTTGCAAGCTAACCAGCTTATGTTATCTCTTTCTTCTGGGCAGTTTCTCCTACTGCTCAGTTAGAGAAATTGATCAAAACATACAGAACTCTACGCTTAAAGATCAGGAAGTTATAGTAATAAAGGAGGCAGAGATTTTATTAGCATCTGTTACTCCTCAGCACCTACCACTCAGTCAAACAGCCACCAGACAGTCCGTATCAGCAGGGCTTATGTTAAGAGGCTAAGGCCACAGAGTGATATCTTGTTAGGCGACAAAGCCAGACAAACAAAATCAGAATTTTTGTATTATTATTATTTATTCTTCAGTATACTTGAATAAGTTCACTTCCTTACAAGCTCTCCCAAGTAAAGTAGTAACACCAGCAACAAAAAAAGCTACAAGGAAAGAATTTTGAAGTATTTCTCTTCTGTCACAAATTAATTGTAACATATTTTTGGTGTATTGATACACTTGACAAAAAGAAAGTAATATCTCACATTTAAATTTTACTTATCCTTTCTCAGATTTTTCAAAACTGGTTTTATGTATCACACATATTTGTTTTGTTTTCATTAGTTATGAACAGAAGCTCCTGGAATGCAGTTTCTCTGAATACTGTATTTGTGCTAAACAGTTTCAGCTTTACACCTTAAAACTGCTGATGGAGATGTGAAATAAATGAAAAACTGCCTCTTTTTAAAAACAATAAAAAGAACAGTTTTTATTCAGCTAGTCAGTGGTCTAAACAACGTATCCATGGAATTAAGATTCTTGTTAAAAGTATTTTGATGAAGAAATGGTTCAGAATCCATACTTTTGACTCTTTATGTGAAAAAAATCCTGCCTATTGAACTATAATTCTCATTTCATCATTTCAAGCATACAGATTGTTACAAATACTAATGGAAAATATTTAAAAGATTTCTCTTTATAAGTTTGTCATTGCACTAAAGTAAATAAAAGCAAAGCTAGCTGCTTGTGTTTCTGTTTTCTGACTTTTTACAAATTATAACATATTTTTATTTTAGTGGCCATAACTACTGTAGAGGTTGGTGATAATTTTTTTGAACTGGCAGTAAAGTCCTTGCTTTGTTTATTGATGTAAATAGATGTGCTAGAAAACTGTGACTCCTAGTCCCAAAATAGAGGTTAAACCTTTGAATTCTTAGTAATATCTAATTGATTACATTCGTTTCTGCATCCCAGCATCAAAACTGACAAACTTTGTTATGCTGGGGGCAGGGAATAAGCAATATCTGTGGTCATTGGTATTCCAAGCATGAAGCAGCCTCTGGGCTCAGTCTTATGATAAAATTCCTGAGAATATTTTGCATACTTGATCTGAAAAAAAACAACAACAACAACAAAAAAACCCTCGTGATTTAATTGATTCGTGAATTCCATGTCTTGGATCATTTCTGTCTCAAATATAAAAATGCTTGAAATTGATGCTTTCTTGAATCGTGCTGCATTTCAATAGAGTGACTAGGGAACAGCATGGATTTATGGAGTGAGAAATAGCAGCGATCTTTTGTAGATGTGTCTTAAGATTGTATTTTCACTACTGCTTCTCACAGAAGAAAAGGTACTTTGACACTTTCTGCAGATTTAATGTAATAGAAATCAATTCATTGTGGTTTAATGTTTTCGGGGGGGGGAAATAGTATCAGTAATACTATTCAAGTACAAAGGACAATGTAGTAGTTGCATGTAAACCATGCTGTGGGAGGCATAAAAAATGCACATTCTGCATCACAATGAAATCGGTTACACCTGTTTGTAGAGTGCGTTTCTGCTCTGCGGTGATCATGGCAATATAATCCACGTTTTAGCACCGAGGATTTCCTGAGACTGAGAGTCAGATATATGTTGTCTAGCTACTTGTACATTTTTTGAGTGGTCCTTTTAAAGACTTTTTACAATCTGTTAGAAGAATTTTTGCTCACAGTGTGCCGTGGAACTGCAACAGAAATGATAGCCCCTTTCTGAATGCTTTCAGAAAGTACAGACTGGTTATATCTTCTGTACACGTGCTCACTCTCTCTTAGCTCCATGATAAATGGTGGTATCTTGAGCCTATTATTTGTATTACAGGCATATTTAGGAGATTGCACTCTAATTCTCATAAGCACTAATGGTGTGCAAAGCCATTTTTTACGTGAGGGTATGAATAACTACACAAAGGGATTTTAGTAGGCTGTTTGTCAACTCATGGTACATAAAATTTAAACATAAATAAATAAAGAGGTAATGATGGTTTTATATACCTAATAGGAAAATGGGTATAGATAACTCATCCCAGCTGTTAAAATAGTGGTTTTGGTTACAGTAATTGAGGCTTGTTTATAAAGACATAAAAATAGTGTGCTGCATGGATGGTATAGGTTTCTTTTGGTGGATGTGTATGCTGGTGTTTTGATTCGGGATCTTGGCAGTGTCTAAATCTACAGTGCTGTAACCAAACAAGAAAAATCTGTACGCATATATTCTCTGAATCTGGGTTGTTTTTCTCTATTTGTTTTTGCCTCTAGCAATCTTGTAGTATGTCATAATTCTGTAGAGGATAAAGTTGGCTTGAACTGTGTTAACTGTCATTTGACAAAAATGCACTGAAATTTGATAAAGCAGCCTTCAGAAAAAAAATCTACATGGTATTTGATACTGAAATGGTGCAGTAAGTACATGCATGTAAGGATGTATATTAGTGTGTTTAAATTCTTGTAGGCATAAGCAAATGTTTTTCAGTTCATTTTCTTTGTGTTTCATGAAGTAGTGCATCATACACACTTTTATGTGAAATCTGCAAGAAAAGTATACTACAAAAAGATTAAAAGGGGGATATTTTTTTTTACTTTTTTTTTTTGAGTAAGCATGAAACTGAACTGTGTTGCGTAGAGGGTTATATGATGTAGCATTTCAGATCTCATTAAGCATTCTCCAGTGAACAAAAGCACTATGACTTATTAGTGAACAGCTTGTGCTTGCAGCTGACATGTCTTGCTGGTGCTTGCTGAAACTAGTGAGAAGGCTGATTCAGACTGATGCTTACACAAGAGAGCAAATCGTTCTCATTTGATTTATAGTGGATTGTTTGGGCTGTCAGATTGCTGTCTGTAGACTTAGAAGAACAATTATTTTTTTTTGTGAGGCTGTTAACAAAACTTCAGTGATGTTATTTAGCATTATCAACTCCAAAAAGATAAGCTAAAATCTTAGGGAGAGGTGGGGAGCTTGTTGACTGCTGGCATATAGTAAGTAGTGGTGGTCTGTGAACATAACTATCAAGAGTGAACTGAAGAACCAAAGCAGTAAGGATCGGCATAGAATGATACGGCTTGGCCACATCATTAGGCTAGTCCAGTGACTAGCTGCTCCTAACAGAGACAGCTTCCTTCTTGTCTTGGCTCCTAAACTTGCATCAGCAGGTAATTACTCACATTATTTCAAAGGGGTGGTTTTCTGCCAGTTTTGTTTCTTAAGCCACGTTGCTGAGTCGTTAGCTTAGAACCTCTTCTCCTCCAAGGAAGTGATGGGAACATGTGGCCATAGGCAACGGACTGTTGGTTCTGGAGGTACTCAGCTGTTAAGTTGGCTAAATGAAGCATTTAAGAAATGACATAATGAGGGTGATCAGACAATAAATCACGTTTTTTCCTTCTGGCTTTTCTGACCAATTGCTTGGTAATATAGGACTACCTATTTTTTCACTTCCTTCTACTTCACTGGCAGAAGCCCAAATCTTTTTCCTCTTACTGCAGTTGTGAGTGCAGTATCAGCCTGAAAGAAATCCAGGGAGTTGAAAGATTAGTAGCTTTTGTAGCCCAGTAGATATGGGAAGGGTTTATTATTGCTGCTCCAGCAAGAAAGAAGCAGTTGGCGAACTGGTACATTGTGAATGGTAAAAATAAAAGTAGTCTCAGTTTTTCAGATTTTCCAGTTGAGTTATATATACTACATTACAATTCTTGCTACATTGTATTGTAATGTTGTGAGAATTGGACTCAAGAACACCTCAACAGGACCTTCACTAGGGCAACTCTTTTGGTTTTTTGTTTGGTTTAGATTGTTGGTATTCTATTTTGTGCAAAATATATGTTTATTGTCTAAATGTGCTAAGTCAAAGACATAATGACTCAAGTCATCTGAAGGCAGACAGTGTGAATGTTTCAAATTGCTTCTTTTTACAGCATTTTAACATGTACAGATCAAATATTCTGTATCTGTATTATTCTCTTTATTTCACTTCATTGAAATTTACCAAAATGTATAGTACATCTTGGCAAAAAGTAAATGGTGAATTAAGGAAAAACAGAAGTTGATTTTCATGTCTGATTCAAAGTTCAAAAAGTTAAGTGTTGCTTTCACAAATAAGAATAGGTTCATTGTTATGGGGGAAAAAATGTACTTTTTTGACAGTTTTTGAGAGAGGAGTGAAAATTTAACTACTAACCAGGTATGAGACTCTGAAAAGTCTCACATTATGACACTGAAGGCTGTTTATATGGGCCAAAGCAAGCAACTAGAAAGAAGAATAGTTGGTAAGTTTGTTTAGGGAGAATAGGAGAACAGAATAGGATAGGCAGAAAAGGAATAGGGTTGTTTTAGAGAACCAGATGTGGGAAAAAAAAAAAAAAGTAGTAGCAGAATGCTAGTACTAAACTCTTGTGAATGGTTTACTGTAGATGGCAAGTGAAGAAGCTGACATTTGTAACAGTATTTTGAGACATCCAAAAGGTGACCAGAAGTAAAGAAATCAAAAAAGTTGTGTGTATTTTTCAGTGGTAGTGGTTGGTTGGTTGTTTTTTGTGTTTGTTTTTTTTGTGTGTGCGCGCGTGATTTTTTTCTTACTTCCAAGTATGTGGAAAAAACAGAAGCTGTTTTGTTTTTTGGTTTGGAAGATGCTTATCTACTTAAAATGTTAAATTCCTCAGCTCAGAGAACCTGCAGGATTTAAGTTGAAACACCTACCTCATCTTCCTGTGCCCAAGAGTAAGTAATCTGTGGTAGAGAGAACATACACATCAAGTTATGGCAACGCATTTGGGTACTAGCCAGACAAAAGAAAAGGCTCAACAAAGTGCAGCTCTTCTCAGAGCATTTGCTGTAGCTAGTGTTGGAAATAGTAAAGATAAGCACAAGTTGGGGTAGTTTATCTCCGTAGACAGCAGTGATATTAATGTCACAAGTGCTTACATGTTTATCTCCCATCAGGCACAGTAGAACAAATGTGGTTCTCATTTCAAGCAAGTTATAAAAATAGTATGCATTTCTCTGCCAGTAATAAAGGAAGACTGAGAAATAAGCATTGCACATGAAGATAGAAAATGTGTTTTTAAAATGTAGGAGGGGATGCCACCAGCATTCTGGTTACCCTAGCAAAGCAACTTATGCTTGAATATGTTCTCCAGAATATTTTCTGGAGATGGATCAAAAAATAGCTCATTAAGGAACATACAGCTAACTGTAGGCTTTTGAGCATTTAACAGTAGTTTATTTAATGAATATTGATTTGTTTTGTTGCAAGTTGACCTTAAAGATAACCATAAGAAAGTCAAACTAGAAGATGTTACAAATTAACAGGAGCTTTTTTTGTGAATTAGTCCTTATTTAGGAGAAGTGACATATAGGAAAAGGAAAATTCATATTCATCAGAAGTGACATATAGGAAAAGTATCATTTTAATTTTCTAGGAGATAATTTATTTTACACGAAGCACTTTGCTGTCCCTGAAAACAAAAGTTTTGCATTCTGGTAAAAACGTTACTTGCTGTAGTTACAAAGGAGTGCACCCAGATTCCCCTTGCATAGTTGAGGTTGATGTACATCAGTCGTACACATCTTGCATTCAAATAAAAGGGTACATAAGATAATGTAGGGGAGTTATTTTAGTTTCCTACCTTAAAAATGAAACATTTAAAAGATTCATAGATGGCTACAGGATTAATTAGTGTGTCAAAAAGACATTCGTCTCTGTAGTGTTGACAAATTTAAAAATCTTAAGTAGCAAACATTAAAGAATGTTGGGAAAATAATCCTGCAATTAATTTTACATGCCTTTTACATTCCTTATTATTTCTTTAAACAGCATTATAGCAGGATCTTGTAATAGCCTGCATTTTTAACAGCCTGCTAATAACTTCAATTTTAAAAGGTTTCTCGGTTTTAGTCTTTTTTGTGGTTTAGGGTTGTGGTTTTTTTTTCTTCTTCTTCCTTTTCGAGAACTCCTAACACGTCATTAGATTTGGTTGGCCATTGAAATTAGTCTGGACAAAGTCCTCTGTCCAGAGAGTGTCCTTTCCATTATTTCGCAGAATTCCACAGAGGTTTAAGAGAATTAGGAATTCCTAAATATCACCGTTTCATACTGTTGCTTGCCTTCCACTAGGGCAGCCTGGCGTCGTACCAAAACGACAGCAAGCAGCCTGGCCGGAGAGGGCGGGTTTTGCTGCTGCTAAATTAATAGCCGGACTGTAATGGGCACGTCAGGGCACAGCTGCAGTAGGGGTGTGAAGGAGTGAAGATGGCCATCCCGGCTAATGCACAAGCTTCACATGCCAAGGCTTGTGCTTGGCCTGGCTGCCCCATCCTCACACAGACCTCCGGCAGGGCAATACGAGCGGTCAGCCCGCGCCAGTACCTCTTTTACCTCTTTTACCCCTCTTGGGGTTTCTTTTCCCCACTCAGCCCCTCACAGCAAGCTGGCTGTGGGCAGACGAGAGTCTGGGGGGGGACATGGCCAGGACAGCCAACCGAATGGATTTTCTATCCTGTATGCACTGTTCTTAGTGAAGAAAGCTGGGAGAGGAGGAGGATGGGGGATGTTTGTGGTTGTGGTGTTTGTCTTCCAGTCTCAGGCAACCGTGGGGCGCGCTGAGGCCCAGCTCTCCAGGAAGGGCCTGGACATCTGCCTGCCGGTGGCAAGTAGTGAATGAAATCCTTTCACTTCGCGAGCACGCACAGCTTTTGCTTCCCCTATTAAACCGTCCTTGCCTCGCCCACAAGTCTCCTCACCTTTCTGTTTTCTCTCCATCCCGCGGGAGAGGGCAGCGAGTGTGTGGCGGGCGGGCGTCCGGCTGCGAGCAATGGAGGGCCTCTCGCTGCTGTCAGCCAGCGCAGGCAGCCCCGTCCGGGAGCATTTGAGGCTTCAGTTGGCTCCTGTGGCAGTGTCCTCCTGGATTTCTTCTTAGCATCTCTGTTAAATTAAACGGGTTTTTCAGCCGTAGCAAAGTGATGCAATTTTCATTTCCGGTTTTGCTGCTTAGCTGCTAGGAAACATTGTGCTTATTTCTCTCATACGCACCTGATGAATCCCCTTTCATGTTGCTGTATAGCATTAATTTTGCTTGCATTTCTTTCCCATGAGATGATTGCTTCAATTATTACAAAAGCTGGCAGGAATTAAGGTGACACAGGCAAACAAAATGCCATAATTTCTGTCTTTCAGCTATTTGGGTTTGCAATCTAGATGACTTTCTTTAATTTTGCCTATATTAGGTAGTTAGGTAAATGATAATTATAATGCAAAGAAGACTTCCTATAAGTAACTTTCTATACGATCTTTCAAATATTGGTGTCATAGAAGGCTTCTGACTGTGGTAGGTAATGATTTTAATAAATGGTTTAAAAAAAAATGTGGCTTGGTAGATATTTCAAAACAGCCAAATAAGCATGAGTGTTACAAGTAGAATAGCAGTGGAGATCCTAGGGGGAAAGTATTTGTGAAGTACCTGCTGCAGTTTCCATGAAGTCCTTTTGTTTCCATGTGAAAAAGAGACTTTCTTCAGCTCTATGAAGTTAAGGAAAAATGATTTTTTTTTTCTTTTTTTTTCATTTACAATGTGACAAAATGGTAGGCTTCTAGCACTAAACATTAATTGGGGGGGATTTACTGTTGCGTATTGTACATTGTTACAGATGTAAATACTGAAATTATATTTAAAAACAGATATTACAATCCTGAAGAAATCTTTTCCCTACAGTTTTCATCAGGTTCTGTTAATGGTTTTTGGTTTTTGTTTTTTTAAAGAAACACATGGTGGGGGGCTGCTGTATGCTTAAAGTAGACTGTTGTTGATTAGGGTTTTTTTCCTAACTGAATTGGATTTTGGCCTTTACATCAGTAAGTACATCTATTCAAACAGTGTTTGCATTATGCACTGCAGAGGACAACATGAAAGTTTGCAGCGTAAGCTCTGTTTAGAACTGAGGATGTCACATGGATCTCTGGAGTAAGTCATAGGGAGTTTTGCAATTGCCTATTGCAAAAGTGGCATTGGCGGAGCTTTTGCAAATGATGAAATGGGAGTGCTGTAAGAGAATTATTAGCTCCCATTATAAGATCTTCTAGTACCTAAAATGTTCACTCCAGTTTTTACAGTGGCTTGAGTCGGAACCTTAGATTTGTTTCATTTCGCATCCTCTCCACTTGGAAAGGTATTACATGTTTATTGACAGCAGGCCTCAACAACAGTAGTTTTTCAAGCATAGTTTTTGAGTTGCCATCAGAGCTTGAGGCTGCCTTTACTTTCTTCTTCCCACATACCCATCAAGTTTGTATGCTTGGAAATGCTTCTTCAAGGCTGTGGATCTAGCTGTGAAGCACCATGTCTGTTGCCCCAAGGATGAGTGCTGTGGGAGAAGAGAAGATATAAATTGAGAGCTCCGGGGTACAACCAGTTCAGTATTCCATGAGTTGTGGGCCATGATTTGACTGTACCTGTAAACGGGTGCTATTAAAATACTTATTGTCAAATAAGCTCTACGGAACAGTAATAAGAGAGCACTACAGCAGATTTCTTTGCCATAGTGATAACAGCTAGGAGTAGGAGAGAGCTATTCTGCCGCAGGGAATGTAGGATAATGATGAGTTATCTGCTGTTTTCAGGAAGTTACATTGAAAAACTCGGCCCAGTGCTCTTTTCTTTTGCTGGCTTGGATTTTCTGCTTTAGTTTATGTTCCTGACCAATGGGGAAAAAAAGAAAATTAGGATATTGCCCCCACTCTTTGATCTGGGATCATGATAGGAAGATGGAGTAGAGGCTGATACTGGTCCTCTTCCTGCCCCCCACCCCCTGTCTTGCTGCAGCAATTCCAGGGTTTCCCTCTGCAGTGAGATGATCCAGCTGCTTTCTGTAAGGCAACATGTAGCTCTTCCCTTTGTGCTCATCTCTTTTGAGACAAACACAAAAACTACAAAAATGAAATTAGCAGAGCTTGTAAAAAAGAAGGAAAATTCTTTAGTGGAAAATACCATTTTACTGAAGGATTACAGCTAGCTCTTACTATAATTAATTAGTTCCTCCACTCTCCCCAAAACCACATACGCAGTTTTAATATTGGCAATGTTCTAAAAATTTTGAAATACCAAAGCTGAAAATTAGTAAAGAAAGGGGAAGCTGCCAGTAGTGAGGGATCCTTTTGTTTATTTTTAATTCATCTTCAAAATGCTGGTCAAAGCTGTGATTCTGTGAACAGTACTCCTTTTGTTTAAAGACTGTGATTCCAATTTAAAAATTCTTTACCAAGTATGAAATGCAGGCACTGAATTTTGAAGTTATGCAGAGAAGCTGATATTGGGCAACAAAGCAGAAGCTAACAGAGACTTTGTGCTCTTCACTGACGCAGGTATGAGGAGCGGAAGAAAAACAGGAGGGTTAATGCCAGAAGTTAAGCCTTTCTTAGCAGCTCTTCAGAAATTTGTCTGTATCCATTGGCTGTACTGAATAGCAGACACAGATCAACTATTTTGAGGGTGTGTGTTAGCACTTCTGGCCTACCTGAAATTCAGTTAATTACATTTGTGGTTTTTTAATATATTTTAAATTACATTTTTGTTGACCTCTTGTTCCAGGTACATATACAGATCATACATATACATGGTTCAAATACTTCATCAGCACTGAAAGCTCAGCAAGTTGTCCACCAAGATCTTGTCCTGAAAAGTCTGACGATCCAGTTCTTTGGCAGCCTAAGCCAATTTAGCTGCTGGCTTCCTGGGATTGCCCTGCTGCCTCTCTTGCCCTGTGTTCAGGCTCTGAGCTTCTCTGACCTTACACTGAACCTGTTCAGGGCACAAAGCTGGCAGGAAGCTATGCACTTCGTGTGAGATAGTTTCTCAATGATTTAGCATGCTGAAATAGTTCAAAGCTGCTGCAAAGACACGAGTAGAAACACATGGCCAGGGGGATGTTGCTGTAATTATAAACTGAAAGTTTATAACCTTTAGAAGTCAGTGTAATATAGTTTGAATTGTGGAGATCTCTTGTTATTAATTATTACGTGAAAAGAAATATATTAAGCCTCTGAATTCACAGTTTCCATCATTCTAGGTATTTATGAGTATTTATTCCAGTAAACTCAGCACATTTATCCACAATGCAATTCTGTTTTAGTATTTCATTCCTCTTGTTTTGTTAATGTGTGTAAAGCACTGAATTTTTGAACATGCTAATTCAGCAATTTGAAGTATTATTAGAAGAGAATCGGTTTCTAAAAACAATTTGTGTGATTGCTTATTTTTCATTTATATGAATATTTCAGTTTTAAATAGTAGCACTGTAGTAACAGTAACCCTAACCAGTGTTAAATCAAGTATAATGCAGATGTTCCTAAAACATGAGAATTCTCTTTTTAACTTTACTTACTGCAGGATTTGAACAAGCGTTTGTCCCTGCCTGCTGATATCAGGATACCTGATGGCTATCTTGAAAAGCTGCAGATTAACAGCCCGCCGTTCGATCAGCCCATGAGCCGACGTTCTCGTAGAGCTTCACTAGTAAGTGTAATGCATCTGCGCCTTGCTAAGTCAACCTCTTGGGTCTTAAGGTTCCATTTCATGCAGATGTCTCTGTATTGTAAGCATCATTCAACTTCATTTGTACCTTGGCTTTTATGCCCTGAAAGATGGGGGCACTTCAGCGTGTACTGAGCACCTGTCAAAATCCACTGAAAAAAATCACCCTTTCCTTCCTTTCTCTTCTGCAAACTTTGCCCCTCATTTCTCAGTGAGGGTCTTAACCCACTGAAATCAGTGGCTGAATTCTACTCCCAAAGTGCATACATAAATCCTTTTACTTGTTAGAGCAGTGATGATTTGTGTGAGCAAAGAGCACCTCCAGTCTTAGATCCAGGCTGTGTGTCTCCTGTGATATAGTATGGGGGCCCTAGAGTAGCACGGCATGAAGGCAACTAGTCATCACCTTTCTTTTTGTATTTGTTAACAAATTTTTTTTCTCAAATTTCCTGTTGATATTATACCAAAAAAAAAAAAGAACAATCTATGAATTCCCAAGAGTATTAATAACTAAATTCATATATACCTTTTTAGGTATATATTTTCATTGGGTTATTTTAAAAAATAAGTCTTTCCTTGTGAATGGGAGGATTCTTATGTTCTAATTATAGTATAAATTCCAGAAATCCCAGATACCGATACTAAATATGCACATCCCTGAAATAGTCCAAAACACAGCTTTTTCTTATTTTTACACAAATCATTCAATTTCAACCATAATTTGATATATTACATTTCTTAATATTAATTGATGCCTTAAAGGAATTGCTAGACCACTACTGAATTTCTGAGCAAATTCATTGGTGTAGAGAAAAACTGGCTAGGTTTTTGAAACCCCTGTCGTTCTTTTTCATTGATTTAACTGTTTATTTGCTGGAAAATAAATATGAAAAAATATATATTTATAAGTCACATAAAATATGGAATCATTCTTAACTGTGAAATATCTTTATTCTTTGCTTTGTTACATACATTATTAATTCACAATGTTTGAGATTTTTGATGTATTTTGCCCCTGAAAAAATACAATGTAGTGTGCCGGACCAAGGCTCTGTTCTGCATGTTTCCTTTTATAAGCACAGTATTCAAAGAAGGGAAGATTGGATCAAAGCACTGGAAGTAATAGTAATGTAGCAAGCTTAAATATTTGTGCCAGATTTTTGTAGCTCATTAACCACTTACTTACTGACATAGCATTGAGTTGGGGACTGTATTTCCCAGAACCTTCTCTTTTCAGATGCTGGCGTACTGAAGTACTTTTTCATAAGAGTCTTTTCAGTGTTGGAATATAGTATTTGAGGGCTGGGGGGAGTTTCCTGTGTATGTGATTTCTGTTGCTCATTTAATGTTGAGCCCTGAGTGCAGTTGGAGTTCTCTCCTCTTTACATTCTAGAAAGAAAGAAAAACAGTGCCCTCTAATGAGTATGATGTGTGTATGGTATCAACTTCCTGTCACAAGGTTGTTTGCTTTTGCCTTTCAAAAATGCTTTTCAAGGCTGAAAAGTCCAAAATGAAACCTGCCAGCAGCGCTGTGGTGTGCAGGCATGCATTTGCTGCATTGTTCTTTCATTATTTCAAACTACCTTTAACAAAAAAAAAATGAGAATCATTATTCTGAGGTTGTCATTGAAAGCTTGCTAGCAGATTAGTAATTGTAGTATATGAATACTGTGTGCTGCTGTAAAGGTATGTCTCTCTTCAAGGCGTAGTAGGAATCTAAACAGCTGTAAAAAGTATTAGGTGAGAGCTTGTTATACTTCAGGTCTGGTGCATTTCTTTGAAATACAACAAAAAATTAGATTAAATGCATTGTGCGCATCCTGGTACAGTATTGCATGCACAGCAGCATAGGTGCATCTCTTAAGCACCAACCATTAGAAATAAGAGACCATAAATATCCATGTTCCTGTATAGGTGAAGATGGGTAGATGGATCTTGCCTGAAAAATTTGTTTAGAAATGATTTTGAGGGAAAAATTAAAATGAAATTGATCTTGGTTTGAGTAATCTAAAAAACAGTTTTTCTTCTGAGGTGGTGGTCAACTGAAATGTGGTTATAAATAAGACACACTGCAAGGCAGGTCTTGACGAATATCTGTCCTCTATATGTAGGAAATACTTCATTCTGTTGTCTAAAGATTTTATGTTTATTAATCTTGAACAGTACTGAGGATTCTAAGAAATCAGACTTTCAAGTTGTATTCCAGACTTCCTGGCAGTAACAAGGCTAAATAGGTACATGGTTGCATATAGTTTCTCCTTTCAATTCAGAAGCATATATTTTTATTTCTGATACCATCCATTTATTCACTTCAAGTTGTATCTTTTTAAGTAGATTAAAATGCACTTTGGAAACAATACTTGCTTTACTAACATTGTACTTATGTCAGTGGTATGTTTAAAATCTCACTGGAGTTTTACGGGTTGTCAAGTATCAACTTTTCCTGTATTTTGGGATAAGCAGCTTGGCTTCACCAAGCTCTGAAATATGCTTGATTCTAAAGCATGCGGTTCGAAAACGTTTCAGTCCTAACACTAATTTAATAAAGCAGAATTTCTCTTAGTACCATGTTAACAAAATGATGTGCCCATTTTTTCTGTTACATATGCCAAATATGCTTGTAGACAAGATCTTACACTTCAGTTGTGTTTTCATGCATATGTTCTGAAAATTAACAGAAGCATGAATCCAACATTTCTTAGTATGCCTTCATGTTATATTGCTGTCAAATCTTAATGCAATCAACAGTATTTGTGTTACAAAGTAAAATATTATAAAGTTCTAACATCCGTTGGGTTTTAGGAGTAAATCAATATTTTTTGACCTGAGGAAATAGGTGCTGAAGCCAGTCAGAGGTCAAAGTATCTTTCCTTAGAAAGAAATGTTAAGTGGAAGGAGGAGGTGATGCTAGGAAGAAAACCTGGCCTTTTCATCTTACTGTATGTTGAGTTGTCAGTAACTCAAATCCTCGTGAAGCCAGTGGATTTTGGATTTTGACACGGTACAGGTTATATGCACTTTGTAAATCTTTTTAAAAATTGACTTGTTTGACATGTCAACTTTCAACATTCTTTACACTGTAAGAGCAATATAAAGATTTAGTGTAATTGAGAATTGTCTTATACAGAAATAACTACAAGAGAGATCTACTGAATAGGAGAGTAGCAGTGGATTTGAATAGGGAAAAATAATGATCTTAAAAGCCGTCTTGCAAAAAAGGTGTTACATGGGCAGATAAAATCTGGCTTGCATTGCCAAGGTAAGTTGGTGACCAAAAAAAAAAGGTGAATAGGGCCAAGTGAAATATGTAAAGACTTGAAATTATAGGCCATGAAATGTGAAGTGTTGAGGAAAAAGCTGAAGCTTGTGGAGGCATGATGTTTAAGGATTTTACTGGTGGAGTGTTGTACTGAAAAGCCTTTGAGAAGCCAGAATGGAGGAAGAGACCTGGAGCTGAGGTCTTGAATGTGTTCTATGTATTTACAGAGAGAAAATGAGTAATGGAAGTTATTTTGGAAGAAGCAGCTGCATATGGATATGCTAAGCAAGAGAAAGGATGGAATAGTTTGAGATGGCTTCTGTGCTTTAGACTATAATAACCTCATTAGTAATCAGATCAGAAGAATGGAGAAAAATTATGCAGGAGTTAGGATAAAGTGGGGTTTTGTATGAAATGTAACTAAGTACATAGTTCTTCTAGGATGTGCAGTGGACTGACTAATAGGCTGAGCATTCAGCTTGGATGCTGGGACACATAAATATAATATGCTAAATTGTTTTTAAAATAACAGAATTTAGTGGTGTTTGCTGTAATACTATCAGGTATTTTTCTGAAAGAAAGTTCAGTTTGCTGATTAAATGATGTATAAATTAAGGGTCAATATTATCAACTTTCTGTATTTTTTCATTGTAGTCCGAAATTGGATTTGGAAAAATGGAAACCTATATCAAGTTAGAAAAGCTTGGAGAGGTATGTATAGCTTTCTTTTGAAATTAAATGACTACTGCTTTGATTACATTTCTTTAATTTGCAGCTGACAGAGCACTGGCAGATGTTGCCTGAAGAGGTTATGGAGTCTCCTTCCTTGGAGACTGTCAGAAGCCTCCTGGACATAGTCCTGGGCAACCTCCTCGAGGTGTCCCTGCTTGATAAGGGGAGTTGGACCAG
This sequence comes from Cygnus olor, assembly GCF_009769625.2. Lineage (NCBI taxonomy): Eukaryota > Metazoa > Chordata > Aves > Anseriformes > Anatidae > Cygnus > Cygnus olor. The sequence continues at coordinate 47,291,833 of NC_049169.1, forward strand.
ATGACCTCCAGTGATCCCTTCCAACCTCAGCTGTTCTGTGATTCGATGGCAATGTTTTATGTAAAATCTTTCATAAAAGTTAACTGAAAATCTCTCTGTCCTTCAAAATATCCGTTGGATTTCTCTTTTCAGTAAACCAAGCATTTAACATGCATAACAACCACAAAAAGGTTCTATGCTTCTATAATAAAACAAAAAAAAAGCAGGAAGAACTTAAGTGAGCTGGGGAAGAGCAAGACTTCATTATTGAATGGTCTCTGACCTTATTATGAAGGCTAACATTGTATACAGATAGACAAAATTATTCTGTTGATAATGAAACTACTTAAGTCTGGTTAAGTACCCTACTGTCATGATTTAGGTATTAGGGAGCACTTGTATTGGGCAGGAAAACATCATCTGCAGTAAGCAGGCAAATAACTATCTGTGTTCTGAATATAGACAAGCCAACACACTTGAGCTCAGTGGCCAGCTATGTGCTACCAGTTGAAATACATAACACTGAATTCTGTTCCCCTTCCCTGCTGGGAGGGCAGTAATACAGCTTTCCTCTACTACATCCAGCCACTGATTTTCAGAGAACCTGTAGAGTTCAGGGGAGAGGTCAGGTTTCTGACCTGTTCAGTTTGGCTGAGGGTGACCAGTGGGGACAGAAGAAGGATGAGGAGCACCAGGATGGGACGCGCTGAACATTGCAGAAGTTAGCGGGGCTGATTGGTTTGTCTTCTGTGAATATTGCAGTTAGGCCTCCATTTACAGTGTTTTCATTTCCAAATGCATTTTTTTTCTCTCGAGTACTTGCTAGGTGGCTCGCTAGACATGGCGTGATGTCACACAACTTTGGAAAAATATTAATCAGGCAGCTATCAAGTAATAATTGTGGGTGTATTTTATCCCGCTTGCATTATAAAATGTAATGGACAATATAAGGTGTACCTACAGTAATGCAGGGCATTTTCTGTAACTTTTTTGCTTCCTCTTTGCAATTCCTGGAATTAGTTACACCAACTGACTGTTTTGTCAGGGTTTCTTGTCATTATGTAAGAGTTTTGAGTCTTTCATTGTCTAAGAAAACTAAAAGATAAGTTTCACTATATTCATGTTCACCATGTCAACAAAAATGGAACTTCAATTTTCTCTCCTCGCAGAGCATGCTCATGTAAAATACGTAACAAAGAGAAGAAACAAACAAAAGGAATTGTATGTTTTCCTAAAAATAGTAGTAGAATTTGTCAGCAGCCATTGGTAAAATAACTGCAGCAAAATATAGAGGTAACTGCGCTAGCTTTATTTAAATAGGGCCTTTCTAGACAGTAAATGATCCCAGCAGTGAACTTAGTGAACTTAACACTACCTGATCTAACCTCTTTGGTAGGTGTATGGTGTACAACTTCTTGTGTAATTTTCAGAGCTAGTAAGCATATGCATCCCTTGTGTCTTCTGTGTGTTCAGATGTTTACAGACTATTTTTCTAGTTTAACCTACATCAAAAGAAAAAAAAAATGTAATAACTAGTCATACTCAAAATGAAAGCTATTAAAACCTTGAATAGCAGTTCATATTTTCTTTTTGAACTGATTTTTCAATGAAGGAGCAATTTTTAAGAGTTTTCTTCTTTTTCCATTTTGTAGGGTACTTATGCAACAGTTTATAAGGGGAGAAGTAAGTTGACAGAGAACCTGGTAGCTCTGAAAGAAATTCGCCTGGAACATGAAGAGGGAGCACCGTGTACAGCTATAAGAGAAGGTGATACTTTTTTTATTACTTTTTAGAATTTCAAATATTTCTGGCTTTCTTTTTGACCAAAGTACTTGGAAAATAAATCGGCTATATGGGACATGAGAAAAAAAATATTAGTTTTGATAAAGAAAATTTTAATCTTAGACGTCTTAAGAGTTAGTGTTTCAAATGTATTTATTTTATTGGGGGAAGGTTGTGTTTTCAAATGGTGTTATAAATTGATGGTTTTATACTGAATTAGATTAATACTAGGGAGTAACTTTCAGGGATTCAGAATACATTATATGAAATGACTGCTTCTGCGTGAACTGTACAATTTAGCAAATATTTACAGTTTGCTACCCAAATGTGTTTGGTCTTTTAATTAAATACATTTCTCATATTTAGTGTTCGTATGGCATTAAGTTAATCTATGTTCTTTAAAATAGCTTTTTAATTATAAATAAATAAATAAATAACATATATATGAACTTGCTAGAAATGTGTTTATTGCTTATGTTGCATTTATTTATTTTATATTTACCATTCTCCTTTGCAGTGTCATTATTAAAAGATCTGAAGCATGCGAATATTGTTACGTTACATGATATTGTTCACACAGACAAGTCTTTGACTCTTGTTTTTGAATATCTGGTAAGCATTTAAACCACTAGTGAGCTTTATATTCTGTTTATCTCCTTACAGAATACTGAGTAACACAGACATAACAAAATTCTGTACTGTGTTTTTTAAAATACTCTGTTATATTGTTGTCCTGCATCTAGAATTATTTGGCTGAAAATTATACATCTGTATTAAGTTCTCAAAGTGCAGTAAGTTAGTAAATACTGTTGTCATCATTGTAGTGTTTCGTTAATAGCAGTTAGAGGTGATCTACCTGAGAAAACTCGTCCTGCATTCAGTAACTGTAAAAAGAGATAATTATGCTATTATCCCAGTGATATTTTTCTGTTATGACACAATTTTGCAAGTGATCTTAGAAAAAAAAGTATATTTCATATTTTTGTAATTCTTTTCAAGCAAGTGCCCACAATTGCATCTCTTACTTGCTTGCCTCTTATATTATAGACTTTTCATTTTCTCACTGAAGCTTTAATTATATTTTTGCTGGAATATATGAGCGTAATAAGAGGGTTGAAGAACAAAATCTTCACTTCCAGTGTAATTGGAGAATGTAGTAATTTCATTTTAAAAAAAAATGTGGCACACACAAGGTAGAAGATGAAGGCAATAACAAGTAATGGTGTCTAAGATAATGCAACCTCATGGACAACATGGGTATTTCTGCCCTCTGGAAAGCCAATTTTCTCCATGTTCAGACTTCCGTGGTTTGTTTTGTTTGTTAGTTTTGGGGGAGGGAGAGGTTGTTGTTGTTTTTTTTTTTTCAGAAAAAAAAAATACAACTTTTGCAGAAAACACAGTTTTCTGATGAGTAATTTCTTCACTAGTTCTAATAAAAAATAATAGTCACATAATCTGTTGTCCATAATTTTACTGAACAGTTATGATCTTTTGACAGGACAAGGATCTGAAGCAGTACATGGATGACTGTGGTAACATCATGAGTATGCACAATGTAAAGGTGAGTGTTTTTAGTGACATTTACTGTTCTCCAACTTTCTCTGTTCTGACTGAAGAATTTCAGAGAACTTACTGATCAGGAGCTGTATGGTTTAGGGCTTTAAAAAAAAATAAAACTTAAAAAAAAAGTTTTTGACCCTTTGTATGTGGCTCAACTATATTTGACATCAGACAGAGTCTTTCTTTTTGGTTTTGATAGCGTTCGAATGTTTAAAGCAAAAAAATCAAGAGGTTACGTAACTTTATTTAAGATTTCATTCTCTTTGAAGTTACACTTTTAAAACAAAAATTTCCGAAAAAGTAATAAATTTATAACTGTATTGACCTCTTTTTGTCCTTCCACTATTGTGTACTCATCTATTGAGGTCAGTCCTTAGATTAGTATATCCTCAAATAAAATGTGTGTGTGCACCAAGGAAAGTGCGACCAGAGTCATGATTATGGGATTGGATTCCACTGCCAAGTAAGATATTTTTAATACATATTTAAGAATAAATGATGGCCATGTCTCCATTAGTGATAAAATGGAAATTATTTTCTTTGAGAGTTAGTTGTCTTTTGCTTTTAGCTATAGCTATGGACTAGTCTAGTGGCTCAGTTGCAAATCAGGCCTGGTGAGACTTGCTCAGTTGCAAGTCTCCCTCCTAACAAGCAGTTTTTCATTTGAAAAACTAGAATACCTGTTTGTATTTTGTTAATACTTACAGCTCTATAAACAAGATTCCGAAGAGAAGAGATTACTAACTTGGAATAAGTAGTCAAATGAGGCTGGATTGTAACAGCCATGACAACTATCATGAATATCCACAATTTCTGTAAAATAATCTGCATTGCTTTTTTGACCAATCCTTGTTGTCCCAGGGCACACTAGAGTTGTGCTGTTAACATCTCTTGGGAATGACTACCCCTGCAACAGTGTAGGCCTGAGTTGACAGGAAAAAAAAAACCAGTTGTTTCTCATCCTGCTCTTCCAAAAAGGAAAGGAAGAAAGAAAAAAATGCTCCAAATTCCTTTTTTCTTGAGTAGATAGATCCCATATAAGCAGACTGAGAACAGATGGATGTAAAGTACACCTGCTGTGTTGTTTGTCCAGTTTAGGAAAAAGAATTTGGTGGTGTCACCTGGTACAAAAATAAGCTGCTGTGTTAGGAAATGGTCATATAAAAATGTTCCAGTGTTTCTTCTCAAAAGCACTATTACATGGTGAATTTTTCATATTGGTAAACATCATTGTTTGTAATGCTCTGTATTTTTTTCATTGTACATTTCATCATTGATACTGCCTGAGGGCTTCTGTGTAGGAATTGATACCATCAATGGCTACCCAGAAGGCCCATATTCAAGTTCATATGCTTTATACACACAGAAACTGCAATGTAGCATTTATTAATGCAGTGATAGAGTAAACTGGTTTGGCTGCCCACTGGTAAACCTTTCTTCATCCCTTATTACCTTTATGTCTATGAATATGCAGCATTAATATGTGTGAGTGGAGTTGCTTGGTTGGCTTGCTGTTCCAAAGGACTAAAATAAACCTGTGTGTATTGAGGTCAGGGGATGAATATAAAATGCCAGAGGATGTTGGGTTGTTTGTAATGTTCATTTCCCCACTTCTCCACATTTCATGAGCTTGTGAATCTAGTTGTATTTTTCCAAGAGCCTGCCAAAACATCTTTAAACAGTTTTTGCACAATTGGATGGAAAAGGTGCTGAGCTGTGGCAGAAAGGAACTTGAGTGTAGCCAGAGACAGTTACATTTAAAGACATTAGTGTGGGGAGGAACACTGGTAAATACTTAAAAATAAACAGCCCTGTGGCTCTCTTCAATTATGCAGAACAAATCTCTCTTAAAATCTTTATTGTAAAGTATTGTGTAAAAGCAGTGCATTAGCATAAAAGTATTTTAAATCTGTAAACAATAATGAAGATACTGTAAGTGTGCTTATAGGGAAAACTAATTTACTTTTTGAGAGGTACTTTTGTCTTGCTTACAGTATAGAGCTTTAACTCTGCAGTGCCCAAACAGGCTGTTATAAGTTAGTGTAATCTGAAGATTAACATTTTTGGCCTAATTTATTTAAATGTTCTCTTTTGTAGCTGTTTTTATACCAGATTCTTCGTGGTTTGGCTTACTGTCATAGAAGAAAGGTGTTGCATCGAGATCTGAAGCCACAAAATCTACTAATTAATGAGAAAGGAGAACTGAAGCTAGCAGACTTTGGTACGGACTGAAATTACAACAAATACTTTCTTTACTCACTATTAAGAAAATACTGAAAACAAATTATACTGAACTTTGAAATCCTTTGGAACTGGGAATGTGCATTTGCAAACCACTGTGAACATCAGGAAAATGAACCAAAGATGTGTATTTAATTCATCTTTGTACATCCCTACCAATTCAGAAGGCTAGGATTTAGAACCTTGTCCTTGTTGCTGTTTGTCAATAACTGGAAAAGTAACATCCTCTAGTCAGTAGGCAAGCCATTTGCTGCCTGTGATGTAGCTATCCTGTCTTCCTTGCAATGGCTTCTGAACTGTAACTGCAGGATCAGCATTCAGTCTGTTGGCTATGGTCCCAGCCCAAGTCTGTGTCAGTTTCACAGTTTTCTGTAGAAGCTGGTACTTCTTAGTCAATCTATGACTTCAGTTGTGAACACTAAGGAATATTCCACAAAACGTTGTTTTGGTTTCTGTCTTTCCTTTAAACGAATTCGTGAAAGCAATCATCTGAAGGAGACAAAAGAGAAGTGGGTATGTGCAGTTGCATTTATAAAGGAAAGATAAGAACATCAGGTCTGTGGTAAATTTGTGCATTCTCAGATGGAAAATGAAAGTCGTCCTTTTACAGGATATTAGAAAATAGGTGTGTAGGTCATACTATCACTTGACTTGAGGTTTGAAAGTAGTCTTACAGCTTCCTTTGAAACTGACACTTAGTCAAATCCTTAAGCTGGAGCTCAGGCTGTTTTTTTTACTCACGCTCCACAATCACTCCAAAGCAGAGTTACCAAGGTGAGCAAGAGGAAGGGTCTGTCCCTATACAGAATTGTCAGGTGTTACTGATGCACCAAGTTCCTTTGAGATTTCCAGTGAGCATTTGCAGACGAGTGCAGCATTCACAATTTCCTTTTATTTTCTATGTCAGGAAGGTCCTTCGAGAATTGTGCTAACACTGTTTTTTTCCCTGGTTTGTGAACAGAAGTTGCTCAGAAGATTGTATTTAACACAATAGACCTAAATTGTATTGAGGATGTTACTGACAAACTGACAGTATTATTGTGGAAAACCTCTTTTGAGCAGTCCAATGCTGTTGGTCCATTTCCACTGTTTCATGGTTCATTTGTTGCTTTCTTCCTCTTGCAGTGTAATTGTTAAGTGGTGAATGTGGGATTTCACAGATTGTGGGGAAGATGCTATATTGACATAATGCTTTGTTGTTTCGATGACATGTATAGGCTTACTGCAAGTTTTGATCTGCTTACCTGCCTTCTATGCTTCAAAACACTTACCATGAGATTTCTGTAAATACTAAGACAAATCGCATTGTAGAAATATATTTGTTAGGACTCTTGAATAAATATAATTGGGAAGGTATTTAACAAGTTAGTATATTAAAGTTGACTTCTCCTGTAAAAGTTCTTTGTCAGTTCCATGGAAAATAAGATTTAAGAAAAGCAGCATTGCGTAGAAGCAGCACATTACCCTTTATTTCCCTTTTTATCAAGGATTGGCTAGAGCGAAGTCTGTTCCTACGAAGACTTATTCCAATGAAGTTGTCACGTTATGGTACAGACCACCTGATGTTCTCCTTGGATCTTCAGAATATTCAACTCAAATAGACATGTGGTTTGTATAGCTTTCTCTAGTTTTAATTTTTATTCTCGGTCAAGTTGAAAAAATGCCAATTCTTCATTGCTGTATAGTAGCATTCGAATACTAATCTTTTCAATTTTTGAATGCTATGACTGCTTTAGATTTTATAGAAAGGATCGACAGATGGGGAAGATGCTATTATTTGTCTCTGAAAATGCAGAGTACTTTTTTATTGCTTAAACATGCATCAGGCCCACATTTCTAGGGGAAAAAAATTCCATGTTCTCCTGATGACATAACATGGTATTTTACTATGAACTACAATACAATTGATTAACTTGACATCTGAAGGGAGAGGATATAATATAGCTATGACAAAGATTTTATTTGGTCTTTGACAGTTCTTTTGTTGCTGTATATCTTCTTTCAAAATAATATTTTTAGTAGCAACATGTGGTTAACTAATATAATTGTTTTTATTTAAGAGAAATTACAGAAGTCTATAAGAGCAGAAAGCTTAAATTGCTGTTGTGGTTTTTTTTCTGATTTACCTTTTTCTCTTTTTTTCTATAAAAGGGGTGTTGGATGCATATTTTTTGAAATGGCATCAGGAAGGCCTCTCTTCCCTGGTTCAACTGTTGAAGATGAGCTGCACTTAATTTTCAGGCTTCTAGGTAAGCGTTACTTTTAGCAGCACTGTTACTGGTATGTGTTTATTCTTCTAAACACGTTTTTTCTGGGAGAACTGTAGATCTTTATCTATTAAAAATTACATTTTATGTTCCATTGTCTTTATGGTGAATGAGTGTGCTCTTGATTAAAAGTGATCAACCTGAGTGCACAGATGAGTTTGTACAGCATTGCCTCTTTTTCTTTCCTGTTCAAATTACAGGATTAAGTACTTATTTATGTCAGAGCTGTTTCTTTACAGGTCTGTGGGGGAGAGGGGTTATTTTTGTTGTTGTTGTTTTGTTGGTGGTGATTTTTTTTTAAGTTGAATTTGTTGCTTTTTTTAAATACAGGAACCCCATGTCAAGAAACATGGCCAGGTATTTCTTCCAGTGATGAATTTAGAAACTACAACTTCCCTAAATATAAACCACAACCCCTAATCAACCATGCACCAAGGTATTTTGTGTTTTATTTGAAAGAACATATGTATTCCTATAGCTTTGACTATTTGTAAATGTGAACAAGGTTCCAAGTATGGTGTGCTAGTGAATGCTGGAAAACTGTACATCATTGTGGGCAGATATTAATGCAAAGCATAGTTCCATTACTATGCAATTACTTTGTCTAATATCATTCAAGGCTCCATAATGAGCTATAGAACTGTAAACTCCTTGTTAATAACACCTGCATAGTGGCAGTATTCACACAGCACTTCCAAATTCTCTTGTTATATAATAGGCTTATTGTTAAAATGGCAAGATTTCCTTGAGCGGTCTCTTGAAATCATTCTAAAATCATTATGAGGAATTTGAAGGGTCTGCATCAGTATTGTTAACAGCACAGAGGTTGTAAATAAACTTTATAACAAAGCCTAACACATTTTTATTGACTCTGAAGAAAAAGATCTAATATTGTGTTCGCCTAGTGAATGACCTGGGTCAGCCTACTAAATCACAATACAAAGCTCAAGATTTGTATGTTCCCAGTATTTTCATGTTGTTCTGAGATAGTGCTACTTGTATGTATACACATTCACAAGCAGAAAAGTTGTTTGGGTGAAAACATTCACTTTTTTAAATACAACTTTCATCAGTTACTTTGCAGATCGGCTTTTGGTAAATATAGTTCAATAACTTTTTTTTTTTAATATTTTTATTTTTAGGCTAGACACGGAAGGAATTGAATTGATAGCGAAGTTCCTTCAAGTAAGATATGTTTTGTGGCTTTACTTTATTAAAAGTGCAAGTTTAGAGTTTTGGTGTAGTATGTAAAATTTTAATTACAAGCATAGTACCTGTTAGATCTAACTCAAAGTGGAATATACAGCTCAGTATGTAGTGGATGACAGATTTAGGAAGAATGATTGTTAGGCTAAATACTGTAGGAACATAAAAGCTGGTATTTTGGCTGTGTTTTTTTGTTGGAGTTGTGGTTTTGGGTAGGGTTTTTTTGTTGTTTTTTTTTTCTTTTGCAAGAAGCAATTTTTTCTCTCTGATTACTGTTTGTAAAAAAGTAATTGATTCTGTTAGCAATTCTCTGAAAAACTAAAACGCGTTTGAAATACAGTATTAAAACAGAACTTTTAAATACAAATACTACAGTTCTGTAAAGATGGATTTCACTTACCACTAGAGAAGCATCTACTAATGTAAAGAATACTCTTTGATCTTTCAAACTGTTTGTATTCAAAAGGTAAAGTGTTTTGTGGGTTTAATCTTTTAATCTGCATTAAAAATGAGCCAAGAAACAAGAAGAGGGGAGGCAAGATGGAAGGCCAACTCTTAAGTCTTTGAACAGATGTAGACGCCCTGTAACTTCACTGTGTTAAGAAGCCTTAGTATGTAAGGTGGAGTGCAGTAACACTGCTTTGCAGCCAGCGATTTAAATTCTATACCAAGTCTTCATCTATTTACACAGTGTGAGAACAGTAGTCCTTGCAGTCCTTGTTTAGACTTTGTTCTTCTTTGTGTACGCCTTTTTTAAATGTCTGCATCTTTGTCCAAATGTCCAAATATGCCAAACATGAGATGTGTTAAGCACAGATTGAAGACCATGTTGTCTGAAGTTCCCTTTTATGCAAAATACCGCAGCATAGTCCATTCTAATTAGAAAGCTTTTGTGATCTCATGTAATTGTGATTTAATATTAGAACATAAAGTAGCCAGAAGTCTGACATCTGATCATTGTTACAACTACAAATAAAGATTAAGTATACTTTTATTTGCATCCATTTACAGCAGTTGAGTATTTTAGCAATCTCATATGTTGATAATTCTAATTTAGATAACATATGTTAGGTGTTTCATGTGTGAAATAAAAGTAATGAAATCAAAGATGTCCTAGTGAGTTGGTAGGAAAGATTTGAGCAAGTTGAACTCTTTCTTCCTTTGACGAAATCACTTAGTGCAAAGGATTTTTTAATGAAAACCAATGCACTTACATCCTTTTATTTTAACAGTATGAATCAAAGAAGAGAATTTCAGCAGAAGAGGCCATGAAACATGCATACTTCAGAAGTCTTGGAACAAGAATACATACTTTGCCTGAAAGTAAGAATAGTAGTAAAGCAGCAGAGTATTGTTAAGATAGTTCATGACTGTCCTGGGTCTGGCTGGGATGGATTTAATTTTCGTCATAACACCTTGTATGGTGCCATGTTTTATATTTGTCACCAAAACAGTGCTGATAACACACCAGTGTTCTAGCTATGGCTCAGCAGTGTTTGCAGTGTCAAGGCCTTCTCTTTTCTCACTTTCCCCCACAGTGAATAGACTGGGGGGTGCGCAAGAGGCTGGGAGGGGGCACACCAGGCAGATAACAAAACTAACCAAAGAGATAACCCATGCCATATAATGTCATGCTCAGCAATCAAAAAGGAAAAAGGGGGGCACGGTGGGGGGTGAGGGGACTGTTGGGGAAGTTAGCCATATTTTGCTAAGGAACTGGCAGGGCATCAGTCTACACATGGAAGGTGGTGAGTTACTGCCTTTGTATCTCTTTTGTTTTCTCTCTCTTCTTCACCCTCTCCTTCACTTACTAAAGAGTTTTCGTCTCAGCCCACAGGTTTTCTTGTTTTTACTTTTCCTTTCCTCTTCCCAACGCACTAGGGCTGTGGGGAAGTTAGCAAGCAGCTGCATGATGCTTAGCTATCTATCAGGGTTAACTGACAACAATTGCTTAATGAAAAATTCTTTAGTCTGTTAAAGAAGTCCAATACATACTGACTTAAACATTTGGGAATAGGGAAAGGTTTTTTTTCCTTATCAAATCTGCACAATTAAAAATAGAATTTTGCTCAATAAAGCATGGTTGTGCTCAGATAGATATGAATTAATTTCTCTGCTACATTACAGGTGTTTCTATATTCAGTCTAAAAGAGATTCAGCTGCAAAAAGACCCTGGCTTTCGAAATTCCACTTACCCAGAGACAGGTATGGAAAGATTAATATTTTCTCATACTTACAAGTTGCATGCTAACACAATAACTGCAGGTTAAAAAAAATGTGATACTGGTTGAAGCCCAAAGAAAGGATATTTTCTTGGCATAGAAGGAGAGATATAGATAATGATTGAATACTCTGTTGCACGAATGCTTAAGTTTCTTACCATGGTCCATGTTCTGTTGTAGGACATGGGAAGAACAGAAGGCAGAGCATGCTTTTTTAAAGTGGGCGGTGCAGAGTCAAGCCCAAGCCTATCCTATCAATCAAGGACTTGGATCTGAAGGCAGTGCTCTCTTTTGGTGGACTTGGAATCGCAGTTTGTCTACACTGTCCTCTTCACAGTGGAGTCTTTTTATTTCCAACCTGCAGATTATGTTTTTATATTTGTTGTCACAGTGTGACAATTTTTTGTACAGTTGGTTTTAAGGTCTCCTCTGCCACTAGAGCCAGTAGGTTACAGCTGTTGATGTAACTGTAGCTGCAATTTTTGTGCAGGACTGAGAAACACAGTGCATTATTTATTGCGGAATCATTGCTGCTAAATAACTACTGTCTGTATAGTTAACACAACAGTTCCATGCCTGAAGAAGTTGCAATGGCTTTATAATATGTGAATGCATCTGTTTCTCTTCATAAAACGTTCTACTGCTGCGGGTTTTTTTGTATTTCTTAAACTGCAGTGTTTCCTGGAATGTAAACATAGCTTTGCTTGGCTATAGGTGAACCATCTTTAATGCTCTAAGTTCATGGCACTTAATTCCTTATTTAACATTGGAAGTATGTGTTGAAATAGTTGAAAAATTATAATGCATATTATGTTTTTGAAAAGCACATGGTGTGAAAGTTGATTCAAACAAGTGAAAAGTAATTATTATTTGCTCTCAGATCCTATATTAGTTATTGATAAATTAGAGCATGGAGACTGGATAATAAATTTTGTCAGGCTCACTCCAGCATATTTGCACATTGTTGTGCATATGAGACCTGACAGAAGCAATGACTTTTTTTACCTTGTTTTTAACTTAGAAATACAAATAGTAAAAAAAAAAAAAAAAAAAAGGAAAGAAAAAAAAAAGAAAAGAAAAAAGAAAAAAAAAGATTCATATATGTTGGACCCTGGCTTAATTTTGAAATTTTGGATCTTTTCATTACAGAGAAACAGGACGACTAATTACAAGAACATGGGAATAATGTCACACTTTTCCCACCCTGTTGCTCTCCCATTTGTGCATTATTCACTTGAAATCAACTGGAAAGATGCAAGTTTGTACTTGATAAGAACTCACTATACTACAGAACTTTTAAAATGGGAACTTAGAGAGTTTCTCAGATCTTAGACGTTATCTGTTTACCAGAGATAGTAAACATGTTACTACTATGCTTATGCATCTCAGTGAGTATCATAAGTACACCCTTGGTGATGGTTACAGTATTTTTAAGCATTTGTGTTCACCTTTATGAACCTATTTGTTTAGTGCATCTTAAAGAGACTGTAAATCTTTATTGGTATATTTTGAAATGGTCATGTAAATCTTTGGCTGGTATATCATGGAAATAGTCATAGGTAACTTAATTTTTCCTGACATTCACTGTAAAACATTCAGGGGTCCTACCATTTCTGTTCAGGAAATCTTGTAGTTTATTGTTATTTAACAGTATTAAGTGAATTTTTGTATATTTCATTTTAACTTTATTTGTGAATAGTGATTGTGGCATGTTTGGGGGTGTTTTATTAATATTTCATTGATACTGGTAAATTTGAATTGGGATTTTTTTTTTTTATTTTCTGGAAGAGAGAAGTTAATGTGTAATGGTGACTATTGGACCACTACTGCTTTTCAGCATTTGTAAACCAGTTTTACGTTAAATCTTGTAGACCTAACAAACTGCTGTTATTTCTAACTGACCGACCTGTATTAATATTGTACTTTTGAAAGTATAAATATTATGTGGAATTCTTTGGTTTTGTTTTGAAATTTATAACGACAAAGGCCCTGTGCTGTTAAAAATACAGACTAAGTGAACTTGCAGTTCTTGGGGCATTGTTGAAAACTTAGCTAGATCTGTGTGTTGTGGGAGTCATCAGTTTTAACTCTAGCTGCTTATGAATTCATGCAACCCAGAAGTAGTGGCAGCGAAGGTGGTATCACTCATCTGCAACTGAGGCCGTTCAGGATCTTATCATAAACATGGTCCATAGTCTAATTGTTAGCGGTGAAGTCCTGCATGTCACGTGGAATCAGGAGTTTTGCCTAGCTCTAGGAAGGTAAGGTGTGTCTCAGATGCATGGATTTGAAATCCCACTGATACCAGCGGGAGTGTCGTGTGTGTCAGAGGCAGATTTGGCACTGATTGAAAAACCTTTGTCCTGAAATAGTTGTTATATATATTTTTATAGTTGGATCTGATCTAGATTTTATACTGATTAACTTTGTAGGAAATACATTGTAGATGTAATGGTGTTGAAGAAAGGAGTATCAAAAAAACATCTTTTTTTTTCTACAGAAGTAGTGAAGATATAGAGTAAATGTTCACTGTGGATAAATGTGGGATTTAGCATTTCTAGAACAGTAATATTTTCTAGGTCATAAAAGAACAAGAAATAATGTGACACTAATGAGTAAAGGACTTAAAGGTTTAACTGGTAAAATGAAGTGCATTAACAAATTTAGAAGGGGATCAGCTGCAGCTAACAAAAGGAGATTTCCATTTTGGGTAGGAATTTGGTTTTGTTGTTACAGATGAAAAGATCTTCCATAAAATTGAAGCACTCTGAATATAAAGAGATTTTTCTAAGGATCTACAAATGAATTGGTTTGCTTCACTAGGAGGTAGCTTTAACGAATGTATTTTTTAAGAAATTTGGCATCTGTGGTCAAGCCAGTTTTGTTGGGGTCTCTCTCTTTTTTTTTTTTTTTTGGTCCATAATTGAAATTCCTGCATCAGCAGAGACAATTCTGTGGCAGATGCCTGTTTGGGGCAGTAGTCAGTGAGTATGAAGTCACTGGGCATTTCTCTGACATCATTTTTGTGCGATTCAGTGTTCCCGTCCCCTGTCTGACAGCATCAGGCAGTATAGGCTTGGTTTCACTGTCACCGAGCATGTAGCGAGTGCTGACCGTTCTGGGAGGAGCCCTCAGCCATGGTGAACATCAAGCAGATGCTCACTAAATTTGGATGATTGACAAGATTTGGTTATGACAGCTTCTGCTTGAGGATGGGTGATCAGTTAATGAGAAATGGCCTGCAAGTAGTTGCTGATTTAAAATAGTTATTTGTAGAGGATATGCCCATTGTACCCCATCTACCCAGAGGTGGAAAGGCCAAGGTGTGTGTATAGGTGTGTGTAGGAAAAAAAGTGGATTCGAAGACAGGAAAGAAGCAGGTGGTCATGAGGTGGTGTGCACATGCAGATGAAGGCTGAAGAGGAGAAAGGGTGGGTGGAGGGTTGGGAATTTACAGGCCAGGAAAGAGTGGGAGATTGAAAGGGACAAACCAGCTGCTCAGCAATGCTCTAGTGAAACATGCATCTCAACACAGCTGTGTTATTTTTGTGCAGCTTTACCACAGCATTAAGTAGCCAGAGTGTATCCCTGAATTGGGCAATAAAAGTTAAAATAAACAATTATTAAAGAATGAACATACTTTGTATCTGCAAATCATTTGGAAAACTGCAAGGTAGCATTCTTTGGGCTGCTTGCTTGGTGTTTTCACATGAGTTTTTCAATTTAATAAAAGCACATTGTTTCTGTTTTGCAATGTTAAGATGGAATTAAGGTTAAGAGTACATTCATTTATTGAGGACAAAATATATGAAAGGTATGTTGTAAGTATCCACAAGCTAAGCATTATAAACCCAGGAAATACCCAGAATTAAGGTCAGACTTGAAAGAAATCCAAACAAATTAGGGTATGGAAATGCATGGCTGTAGCCTGTAGTGACACTGAGAAAAATTGGAACGTACCTTAGCTGAACACTGCGTTGCCACAGACGTGATCAGTTTGTCTGGTCACTAAAGAGCAGAGTTTAATAATTCTTGTACCTTGTTAGCACATTTCAATGCTTTTTTTCCCCCCTTAGTAGTGTTTGGCTTTGAAACAAATGCAGTGTATTTATGAAATTTTCTAACTTTTGGCAGGAACATTTACGCTTTGTTTTTACAGTCCATGCCCCCCATTTCAGAGACGGGCCTGTTAAGAGATCGACTACTACTGTTTGGCCCACACATGGGTCAGTACTTGTATCTAACCAACATCCGTGTCAGGCCAATTTCAAAGACTGACAAGAAAACAAGCATAGGGTATGAAACACAATGGAAACACTGCACAAATGTTTAGTTAATTGGCACACTGTAAAGTAAGCTGACTGTACGGGTATGGTGATTTTGCAAAGTACAAAAGCCAGGCAGATTTTTGGGCTTGGTAATTTGTACCCTAAAGTCTTTTGTCCACGGAATTGAGTTGAACAAGAGTTTGATCTCTGCTAGGCCATGGTGGAAGTTGTTGTTGGCAGAACTGGGATTAGAATTTAGCCATTCTAGATTTTTAAAAAAATCTTTTGTGTGTGTTTTTCACTAGACTGTACTGCCTTTCTCTCATTATCTGAGAGAAAAAGATTGATGTCAGTGGAAAAATGTGTACATTAAAATGTTCCATTATTTTCGCGTTCTCTGAAATCCCTTAACTCATTTAAGTCTTGTGATTTCTGAGCCAACTTAAGCTGTGAACACACATCTGCACATACTTACCGATGTAAATAACTGCTCGATTTATTGCCCTGGCTGCATCCTCCGAAATCACTTAAGAAACAGACCTGCCTGAGCAGATTGCTTTTATGGTCCTCTTAATGAAATACGAGTCATTTCAGCTCACATGCCATACCTTGAAAAAAATATATCCCTCCAAGAGCTATGAAGTTTCTTTGTTAGTTGCAGTGGGATCTTCTTGCTGACAGAAATGCCATCACTGTGGATTGCAGAGCTGGGAGAATGCTCTTCCCCATCCCCTTTCCAGCATGCTCTTGCAGAACACCTCCCTCCAGGCCCTGCAGAGCAGTGCCAGTGCTGCTGGCTCCTCCTCTTCACACCATGAGCTCATTTTTTCAAAGACTTTTTGTTTTCACTTTTCCATGTCCTTTTCCTTAATTTGCAGAGGGAGAAAGCTGGCCTGGAGCTAGATTAGGGATAATTAAGGTTGCATTTATCCATATGCGCTTCTAGCAGAGCAAACATGAAATGAACTGATGGAAATCTTTTGGGGGGGGGGAGAAAGCAAGAGTCCTTTCCTGTAAGAAGCTGTTTTACAAATACCCCACGAGGCAGGCCATGATACCTGTTGCTCCAGAGTCCTTGCCTGAGGTACATTCTCCTTTTTTTCATTTAAGTAAATTTGTGTTCCTCCTCACTATTGCTGTCAATCTCTTTGCCCTCGAGAAATAGGTTTGTGCTCCATCTGTGCAGGCAGAGCACTCGTATTAATTGGTAAGAGCTGCTACAGTTAAACTAAAAGGGGCTGGTGGTCATGATGGCTTCTAAAGATGCTTCCTATACGCACAAGATTACACAGCCTCTTAATGTAGAAACTCGTTCTGTTAAATCCTATAGTCTGTTTTAAAGGAGTGTCTCCCCTTTAATCACTCGTCTTGTTGACAGTTCATAATTTCCAGATTGGCAAGTGTCTGTCTGATGAGACTGGTTTTATTCAGACAAAACAAGTTGTTCTTTGTTGACGTAATGGACACATTTCAAATCTTTCTTTTTTTGTAGTTTGTTATCACACATCACTGTTTTCCCTGCCTTGGAAGCCTTCTTTAGAGCAGAAGGCACCTACCTGTGCCACAGAAGCGCAGGCTGAGTCAGGGCAGAAGCTGTGTGTCATCTCTTGGCAAAACTACCAAAACTACAAACAAAACTACAGTAGCTGTAGCCCTGCTGGTGGATACTTGCTTCTCCGGAAAAAAAAAAATATATATATATATATATATATAAAGGTAAGCCAAAAAATAGCCTGATCATGGGCCCAGCCTATAAACCACTGAAAACTTAACTTTGCATATTGCTGAAGTATGAATAAAGTGTGAACCTATCCAAAAAAATCCTTCAAGTATGATCAAACTGCAATGATCGCCAAGAATATTCATGAGGGAATAACTCCAGTGTTGTTCCCCAAGATTGTTGTCTTGGAGCTCTCCACTGCCACAGAAATACTGACGCTTTCACAGTATTTATTTTACAAACATTTATTTGATTTTCTTTCTCTACAGTTAAAGGTATTTGTTAATAAAATTCAATGGAAAATTACTAATGGAATATTTTCTTTGAAACATAAAGCATAATGAGCTAGTGTTTTAGGTAAGTGTTAGACTTGAGAGGCTGGCCTTTATTTGTTTAAATACCATTTCATTTTGTCCCCAGTAGGAAGAATTTTTGTTCCACATAATTGACCAATTTGCAAGGCAGATTTCATTTTGACAACCTTTTTTTTTTTTTCAATTGAAAAGTCAACCAGCAGAAGAAAACATGTTCTATTGCTAGTTTTTATTCTCTCAAAGATGAGAAGACAGCACTAATGTTCTTGTTTTTGACTGCCTTCCCTTAAGTTTTTATTGGGTTTTGTAAAGGATCCAAAAGTAATTTCTTGAAACAGATTTTTGTCCTAGAATTGTTATTTTCTTTATTTTATTTTTAAAAGAAAAGTCATTCAGGGGGTGGGGATGTGCATATTGGAGTGAGGGGAGGTGGAAGAGGGGTGTTGAGCTTTCTGAAAAGAAAAATGCTGCCTTGCTAACAATAAAACCTTGGAAGAAACAAAATTATGGAAATCTGGATGTTTTTTGTTTTAAGAATCTCTTCTCTGTTATGCACTTCTTCCTCTCATCTTAATCTGTTTGTTGGTTTGTGTTTTTTTTCAGTGTGGTATCCAATACCTTTTATTAATTCAAAGATTAAATTTTCATGAGTATTTGTCTTTACTTTTTAATTCACAGTGAGAAGCACTTCATCTTTATGCCTTGTTCTCCCATTAGCTATACTGGTTATATGCAAGGCGAGACTACTGGAGTAGGCATTTATGCTTTTTAAAAAATGAGAAGAGAGCTGGCTCTTGAGTGTGAATAATTGCTTCTGTGTAACTTAGTTACTGAAAAAATATTCCACGTAGCTGGGAGGATTCATCTGTTGAAAGGGAAATGTTTGACCTGCAAGCCCTCGTGATTTAACCTCCACCAGACTAGTCAATCTCATTAGTTATGTGCTGCCTTTTCTTCCAACCTATTCTGACTTTTCTTGGTGTAAAATTTCCCTTCACTCATAAATTTTCACTAAGTTCATCTTCTGGTTTTGACTCCATGGGATGGTACTTCTTGGAGCTCTTAAAATGCTGAATCAAGCGAATGACTTCCCGTTTGTTTCATTCTTTTTCCTTGTGTCCTGCATCTTAGTGCTCTGTTAATCAGTGCTGGTGTTTCATGCAGATATGGCAGTTTTTTAGTCAGTTAATTAGTCCCAAGTGAAACTGAGGAGTCATTTTCGGTTGTGCAACCCAGGAGCCTGAGAAAAATTCCTGCTCCCTTTTGTCAGACGACCTCTCCCAAAAAATGGCTTTTCAACATCAGAACTGCAGTAATAAAATGTTTATTTAGCACCTTTCAGGTAGAAGGATCCAAAAGCACTTTACAATTAACTACACACATCATCACTGAAATGCATCCAAGCAGAAAATCAGCAGACAACTCACTGCATAGGTTTCAAAACGAATGGACTTTTGACCAGCTGCTTGGCCAGAAAACAAAGTAGAGGCTCTAATGACCTGTAGCAAACAGGATCCTGATTTTGGTTTGGTTTTTGAAGGTCTCATCTGAAAGACCTACGTGGTAAAACGGCGTTCGACCCAATTTAGCCACCTCAGAAAACGGACGATTTGCATCAGCCCTGCTGAGATTAGAATCTGTGGTGCCAGGGAGTCTAGCCTCATCCTAACCTGACATTTAGATGACTAAACCATCACCTCAAGGTAGAGGACATACCTTGTAGGTTCAAGTTACAAGTATATGGTAACACAGTGCTGTTTTTTAATCCAGAATTCAGATGTTTATACATAAACATCCCACATGTACAGTATGCCTCTTTACAAGCACCAGACATTAATTTACAGTCCTGTAACTTTTCCAGCTTTCGGGGAAGGGGAATGTGACCTTCTCAGCTTTAGTAGCTAGAAGAATCTTTCCACGGAAATGGTAGAAGGCACTTGGCACAACTGAACAAAGCACCTGGAAATTCTCTATCGGGAACGATCCTCATTCCCTGGGAGGACAGAGATTACCTGCAGTCTTTCCAGCTGTAATGTCGACAGTTTGTAAGAAGTATATGCCAAATAAATTCCGAGCAACGATCTTCTTTTCTACAGAAGTATTTTCAAATGCTGGAAATGTTTCGTGAATACACAAAGCCCAGTTCCTCCCTGTTGCAACTCCACAGAAGAATTTGGGCGTAAATGTGGCTTTGTTACTCCTAAATACATCTCCTGACTGTAACATTTATTACGTTTTTCACTTCAGCAAAGAAAAATTATAAGGCTATTTTTATACAATTTGAAAGCACTTAATACAAAGTTACATGAATACACTGCATCATACAGCCTATCCGTGGAGAAAATACTGAAATACTACCATAGGGCTGTTCAATACTAGTTTTGTCTTTCAACTTTTTATCTTAATACTAGAAAATATATAAATCATTTACATGACATTATGCAAAAGAAGGCACAGCCGGTTATAGTTTACACAAGCACAATGCATAATATGCAGAAAAAGGTATTAAAAAGAAGCTTCACATCCTTATTAGATACATTGTTGCAATCCATTACAAAAAGTACTTCATCAACAACAGAAGTGTTCAACACTTGAGAGCTATGATATAAAAAAAAATTATAATTCATTTAATGCAAAACAGATTTATATATATTTTTATATATAAACACTGTTTAAAAATGCTAACATAATAAAAGTAGATTATCCATGTAATGAAAAGTGCAAACCAAAGTAATAGAGGGTTTCACAATGTCCTTCTCATGACACAGGAAAAACTAGCCCATAGGAATGAAGTGTTAAATCCACCAATAAGTCCTTAACGTGATGAGGCATCATCAGGATTTCTGAGCGTTTGGAGAAAGCAGTACTGGAGAAGAGGCTCCGTCCAGACTGGGGAGTGGCACTGGTATGTGACCATTTAGCAGAGTTGGAAACTGCAAGAGGCCAAAAGGTAAAATAAAAAAAAAAAAAATTAGTCTTTATCTCAAAGCATTCAGCCCCAAAGCACGTGTATTTAGCATTAGCAACCGACTCCAGATGTTTTCAAGGCTTGTGGTTTCTGTACAATACGATAGATACCAAATGCCTGCATCAGACACCAGGAATGTGAAGCAGAGGATGGAACCTGGATAACTTTTCAGTGTGCAGGGATGTATGAGCCTATTATTGGCTATATTTCATATCAAAGTTGACATAACAATACAGCTGTAATCACGATGGGAAAGTTAATAATAGAGAGAAATGTTTGCCATCCATTCTGCTTCCAAAAACGTTTCTTAGTCTACAGAACATTAATTAAAATCCATGTTTTTCACCTGCCCTTCATAAAAGCTAAGCAGGAAAGCTCTTTGCAAAAGTGAAAGTCAAGACGTAGCTTTAGGACAGAAAAAGCACAATTGTGAACACGAACCACGAGGAGAATTTCTCTCAAGCAGTTATAGTTTGTGTCTGTATTCACTAAGAAACTGTCCACTAGCTACGCCAGACCAGATGAGGAAGAATATACTACACATTAGTACTAATGTTCAACTTCTGACATGCTGTGCAGAGAACATTTGCTCACTAACTAACCCATGCAGTCCTAGTGCCTGCAGCTGCCTGCACCAGCGTGTGCTGACGAGCTCTCAGCGTCTGGGCTGGGGAAGGGCAAGGCAGGAAGATGCAGCAGGCTTGCTGCAGAGCGAGGCGGGGATTGTGCTGCCAGCAGGCACTTGTCTGCCTCGGGGCCGACTCCATGAGGCCTCTCTCCCGGTCGCTACGGTCCTTAGAGGAGAAGGGCCGAGGAGCAGCGCTCCTGACTTCAGGGACAGCCATCGCCCAGCGCTGGGCAGCAGCCGGCAGAGCAGCAGCTGGGACTGGCTTTGGCCCGACAAGGCCTGGGGACACCTTGCTATCGCTTCCACTGAGGTTCATCACAGCACAGAACCTGATTATGAGCTCTTGCTTTCCTAGTCTATCCTTCTCCAGTGAGGCACATAAATTACACTGTGCTTGATGTGCCTCATAAAGCTAGCAAAAAGAGGGTTGTGTGATCTCAGGTGTCTGTCGAGGCCAGGGGCTGGCTGGCACCGCTGAGATGCCGGCCATGGTGATGTTTCGGTCACATCCTTCCCCTGCTCTCCACCCCGGCCCAGCTGCCCTCCTCTTCTTCCTGCTGCTTCCGTCCCAGGGGCCTGGGACATGGCTGACCCCTCACTACAGTAGAAACAAATAAAACAGCTTCTTGTGGCAGTGCTTAATTCAGGCTCACTTGCTAGTTCTTAAGTTCAGCTGCATTTTCTTGAATTAATCAACTCTGTGCAGGTCTCTCACTGTTCCAGTTACGTAGTAATTTCCAGCTCATGATGAAACATCCAATTACATTTCATTACACAACAGTATGGCTTCAAAGGGGAGGCTCTCCAGGCAGGTCAGGGCTTCAAGGTGAGTTGTGTGGAGGAGGCTGCAGCATTCAGGGACGTTCCACAGCCGCTGGAAGGGGGCACGGGTGGTCGCGTTTGGGAGTTGTTTTCGCCTTGTAAGCACTGAAGGAGAATTTTTAGCAGTTACTAAGCATCCACGGGCTCGGTGAGGGAGCATTCATGTAGTTGTGCCCAGCAGTGACAAAACAACTCCTCCTGGCCTGTTAAGGCAGGGACCACACTCCCATAGGTAGGCCCCGGGCTTAGTCAGCCTGTCGACGTGGATAGATCCCATCCTGGTCCTCAGACTACAAAAATACCAACGCTGAGGAGCTGCAGCCAGTGCCAGGCATGGTGCTGCTGTGAAAAGCAGCAGGCACCTGAAAGAAGATGACGTACCGGAGCCTGCCCTCACCCCCCTGTCAGTCAGCAGGCCCGGGTGCGAAGGCGGGCAGGCAGCTGCAGAGCTGCGCCGGCCTCCAGCTGCTTGCAGGATTTTGGCTCCTCTAACGCCGAACAAATGCTCTTTCGGCTCAGCTGAAAACAAAAGCAGCTGCAGGGCTCCCGCTGGAGGCAGAAGGATGTTTCACCCCACCTGAGCAGTGCTCTTGAGCTCAAGCCCAGTCCCAGAGGCTCCAGCAAGGTTCAGAGGCAAAAAGCAGGTCTCGGCTCCGCAGCAGCCCCCTCCTGTGTTGGTGCTGGCCAGCCACAGCATTCGGGGATTTCATTCCAAGGGTTTCCTTGTGTTCTGCGGCCACATGGCCTGCCACCAGCTTCTTGTGCTTCCTGCCAATTAGCTGATCAGCATAACTTCTCCTGTGACTGAATTGTGGCAGCTGGAGCTGCTAACACCATCCCCATGGTCCCCTTCCTCAGCCTCGAACAAATGCTGCCCCTGAGCTCTGCAGCCATCACTGTTTATTTAATGCCTTTGCTATTTATTGCATCTCTAGAAAACTCAGATTTTTACACTCCCAGTATCCACAAGAGAGGACAAAGCCGCTTTTCTCCTGTTACATATAGAAAAGTTACTTCAGAGAGCTGAAGTAACCAGTCTGCGGACACCTGGATACTTTGCAGAACTGGAAACGGAGCCTTCAGGTTCAGAGTGCCCTTCCTTTAAATACAACGATGTTTTGTCTTCCTAAGAGAGAAGTATCTCTTCCTGAGAGAGAAGACAGAAGGCTGAACCTATGCACACCTCGCTGTGTGAGGCCCAAACTGATCTTGTTTTTTCCAGAGTCCTCACTCCACTGCTCTCCTGGCCAGTCCCTGCCCAAACTGTGCTCTCTCCCTGAAGCCCTGGGGGCTCAGTTACACACTCATCCTAAGGTCCTGCATTTATTTCTGTTTCCTTCATCCAATAAGTACGTTTCTGCTGCACTACCGACACTGCCCAGGAGGGTCTGGCTGTGCTGCCAAGAGAGTGCAAGCAAACGGGCCCCTCTTAAATATGCCCACTAACTCCTGTATTTTCTCAAACCATTTGAAAAGCTCCAGACCAATGTGAGATGTGAGATGTTCCCCTGACGTCTCTTCCACGTGTACTTTCACACACGAACCCCGTGCATTAGAAAGACCTACCTGGAACAGAGTGTTTGGTCCCTGCAGCCTGGCAGGACTCAGAGGAGCAACGGGACTGAGGCTGCTCCAGAAATGAATGCTAGACAGCAGCGGACTTGGGGTCAGCAATAATCCATTTGGGGTCTGCAAGACAAAAAAAAAAACCACCCCGTGACGCATGCCTGCAGCATTCACAAGAGCTGACAACAACTAAGAACCCAACAACTACGAACCCAAGGGTTTTCCCAACTCTGAGATGGTGCTTTCCAATGTCATGGTGCACACGGAGAGCTGTGGGTACTCTCAAGCACTTCCAAAGCACAACTGGAGGGGAGCTGGAGTTAAAGGACATGCAAATCTCTGTTCAAAGTCACATGAATTATTCCGTACCCAGAGTAACTTTTATCTTTACAAAGAAGAACATGAAAGTGATGTGACAGTTTTGAACAAAGTAGTTGGCATAATGAATTAATCTCTCCAGTAATCTCAATGCCAATTACCAAACTCGGTCCCATTCAGCAAGGCGTTTAATGGAATTCGAGCTCACACTTTGCAAGTAGGTGCGTGTGCTGGGGCAGCCTTTAAAATAGGTAGAGAGAAGACAGCAGACAAGGAGTGTCCAGCAGGTCGTGCACTCTGGTGCCTGCCAGCTGCCTGCCTGGCCAGAAATGCCAGCTCTGCCTCCCACCTGTGGCCAATGCAGCTGGGGTCTCGCTTAACCACCCAGGCCACCGGCTGCTGCTGCTGGGGCCCTGCGGAGAGCAGCAGCAGAGCGGCAGGTAGCACAGGTCAGCTCTGCTCCAGACCACGACGGGCGTTTTACTTGCAAAGCAGCATCCCAGGGATCCGCTGTGCTGTTTGAGGCTCTGTGCAAAGGCCCAGCAATACACGGTCCTGCTCCGACGTGCTCGCAGCGGGGTTCAGAACAGGGTCAGACAATTAGTGTAACAGCGCCAGGGGAGAAGAAAGGGAGAGGCAAGGAACAGCAAGCCCCAAGGGCCTCCCAGTGCTTCTGTCCCGAGGTATCTGAGAGCCTGGCTGCTCTGTAAGTGGCCGATTTCTCTGAGGCGTCACGAAAGAAGCAGAGGGAGACATGCGAAGGGGAAGGGCGCTGCCATCTCCCTCGTGCTGAAGCAGGTGGAACGTGAATACAGCACCACGTGGCAGAAACCACAGCTGTGGCCAAAGCAGCAATAAAAACGTGGTACTGCTGGTAAAGCACAAGTCTGCTTGTGCTGGGAAACTTCTGATCGTCAGAGCACTCGTATTTGCAAGTTGTGCCAGAGCCAAGAGCCAGCCAAAGCGAGCCTCTGAATCTGTTAATATTTCATGCGAAAAGAGCACAGTGCCTTCCAGGGGTGTTCTCAGTATCACCATCAGGCAAGCATCAAAGCCACCCAAGGAAACAAGTGTAAACCACACCACAGCACTGGCTGGCCTCGAGTTACATGTAGAAATTGGTGTCTCCCTCCTTTTCTGCCCTCATGTAGCTATACCTCTGGTGCTGGAAGTGCAAACCAGTGGGATGTTCCTGCTCAAACCCTCTTTATAAGCTAGCTTAGGAACAGTTTGAATGGAGGTAACTCAGCGCAGAGAGAGGGCCAAGCTCAGCAGCGATGCTCCCAGCTCCGGACTTCTCTGCAAGAGCCCGCACGTGAGCATAGCCCTCCTTGTCCCTCCCAGCTGCCAGATAAAGACAGTTAGGAGAAACTAGCTGAAATTAGAAATTTAGGAGAAATTTCTTTACTGAAAGAGTTGTGCGGCATTGGAACAGGCTGCCCAGGGGAGCGGTTGAGTCACCACCCCTGGAGGTCTTCAAGAAAGGTGTAGCTGTAGAGCTTAGTAGCATGGTTTAGCGGTGGACTTCAGTGCTAGGTTAAAGGTGGGCCTGGATGATCTTAGAGGTCTTTTCCAGCCTGAATGATTCTGTGATTCTCTGAACTGCTGTCACTTGCACATTGCTTCCTAGCTCTCTGGGTACGGGCAGGGGGCCGGTCAGTATCTGTGGAAGCTACACAGACCACGCACCTGCTGGCTGCAGGCACGCTGCTTTGTCTGTGCATGTTGCAAATGCTAAAGGAGAGGCCTACAGAAAAGAGCCGGTCAAAACCATGCATCCACGTCAGCCAAGGGAGAGCCAACGAAAATAACAAGTGTAAGTGATTTTTTAAAAAAGCAAGTATGGAACAAAATCTAAATGGCTCTCATCGAAAGCTAACCAAAAGAAAAGCTGACATTTCGCACTAAAGCATTGTGCTGAGTGTCCTGAGACCTCATGTCTCTATTCTGAATTGGTTTTGCAAATCAGGTGCTCTTTCATGGGGCTCCCTGCACCTGAGGGCTTTGCTCCTGACCAGCAAAATGAGATAAATGAGAAACTCTCTGAAGCCCTCTGAAGGAGGGCAACGGCAGCATAATTCCTTATGACTTTCAGGGGTAGTAAGTACTCTGGTTTAGAGATGAATGAGAAAATGAAGTGTTCAAAGAAATAATCACAAAATGAGGACAGAAATCACTCATCGTACTGAGTTCTGGGGTAGCAACAAATTAAAGCAAGCTTGTAATAACATGCTGTCATTGTGTCTAGTCGGCATCTGATAGGATTTGTGAAATTTGCTCCCCGCAAGCAAACTACTTACTGTGGTTATGCCACAGATCGAGGCCATACGAGCCTGTCAATGCCCCTCTGTTTTGGTTTGCCACGCTCCTGTTCTTCCTGCTGTGCACAGTAGCACTGGGAGGCTTGGCGGTGCACAGAAATGACAGGCAGCGGCCCACAGATCCCTTTTCCTTCGCAGCACAGCCCCTATCTCGGTGGCCTGTGGGTGTGCCTGAGCTGCCCCACGACCAGCTCGGGTTGGAGGAGCTGTGCTGACCGAGCGCGGTGGTCGCTGCTCTGCCTCCTGCGGGGAGGGCATCGCGCAGTGCGGGCACACCGGGTGCCCCGGGCAGCTCCCAGGACACGGCCATGAGGCCACACGACACCACTCAGAACAGCGAAGAGGTGAACACGCCAGATCACTCTCTGTTATGTGATTTTCCTCTTGCCTTCTAAATTACTAGATTTCTTCCACAGACTTAGCTTGCAAATGAGACCTCATTGACATTACCACAAATAAATGACCAATGGACAGCTATTTTATAAGAACAGAATAACCTACCAGGTATTCAGTAGGTCTGTACTGAACGGCAGCTCTGGCAAGTACTCTGTGGACCTGTAAAACTTTGGAAATCAAAACTGGCTTAAGAGCCTGTCTTAGAAACCAATTAATTTACTCCCTATTTGAAACCTAATGAAAATGCCACACTTTTTGAATGGATACAACATCCAGTAGAGAAATCTAACCAGGCACCCCACAGCACGCACACTCAGTTTCTGAGCTACAAAACCCCTGTGTTCTGTTTTTCTTCCTGGCTTTTTTTCTGCTTGTTTTGCAGACCTGGAGGCTGATTTCCCTTGGTAAGTGATTTGCTCGTGTTAGCAGCTGCCCGTCTCAGTATCCCCCAGGCACCCTGTGGTGCTGCGCTCCATGCTGATGCTCACCCTGGGAGCGCTGTGAGGAACCCGCTCTCCATACTTAATTCAGACCTGAGCTGTGTCTTCCTCTTCCCCACGTGCTGCCAGATGACAACAAGCTCCTACCGCTACTGGCCTTGGCCAAACTGAGGGAGAGCTGGCTAAGGCAAGAGCTCCCAAGGCTGGAAGGTCTTACCTGTGCAGTGAAGAAAGCTGGAGTCAGGGATCCCGAAGGAAGCGCGGGGCTGTTGAGGGCAATGGAACCGATATCGGTGCTGGATAGGACCATAGGTGGGGCTGAGATTTCCAAGCCTTTGGGTTTCTTAGCCTTTGGGGGAAGAGATGGCGATTTTGCCTTGGAGCCTGAGGAGAGGTTCAGCGGCTCAAGGGAATCTGAGTCGTGGCAAGCGGACTCAAGGAAGAGGTTCCTGTGCTCCGCAGGGAGGGGCGAGGTGGGAGACAGAGACGGCGACCTGGAGGAAGATGACGACGGAGATGAAATGCTGGCACTGTTTGGTAGCATTAAGGAAGAGATTTTGGCTGATACGGGCGAGTTGAGAAAAGCAGAGGCAGCTGCTGTTTCGGAGGTGGAAGGCAACGACACCATGGGCCTCATAACTTGTTTGTCTGTTTTGTTTGTCACAAATCTTATGACAGTCCGAACTTCTTCGACCGGTGTGTTTCCTTCTGACTTCTCCTCCAGTTTTTCTGTTTTGATTGGCTTGTAAGTGTCTGGCTGGTTCTGCAGAGAGTTGATGGTGAACGAGGAGTAGAGGCCAGAGTGGATGTACTCGTTGCGGCTTGTGCTTTTCAGTGCCGACAAGCTGTGCTTGTGCGCGTCCCTGCTCTCGGCGGCCATCTTACAGTCGCTGTCCTGCAGCAAAAGGCTCTCCCTGCTGATTTCCACGGCGTGTGGATCCATCTTTAAAATCTCAGGGAACGAGACAAACTTGTACACGAACTTTTGTCCGATCACCTTCTTGATGATGTTCTGCAAGTACAAAAGCAGACGCTAGAAAGATCAGTATCTTGGGGGCAGCAAACACGAAGGGTCTCACAAGGGTAGGGGAGCACTGCAGCCGCCTCAGGCTGATCGGGGCCCCCCAGCGCGCCCTCCACCGCTTCTCGCCCTCAGCCTGTCCCCACGCCTCTGCTCAGCCGGGGAGGCCACAAACAAGGCACCACCGCCAGGTGACAAAGAGCTGCTGGGGCCTGGCTTCCTCCCGCTTCCTCTGGGAACCTTGGGAACAATTTATTTACAGTAAGAACAGTTTTGCCACCTTGCTGGCTGAGGCCACTCCGCCATTTGATTTCACAACGGAGGCAAACGCCTTCATTTGTGCTTCCCAAAACCCAGACCCATTGCTCTGAAGTATGAAACTCTCTCCTGAAACGTCTGCAAAGGACAAAACAGGCGCAGCCCGCCTGCTCTGGTCACTGACCCTCCCTTCCTGCCCGCGCGCAGAAGGACTGACGTGCACCGACGGTGACTGCATTTCTTTCAGCAGTCCTGATCTACGTCCGTGACAAATGCAATCGCTTGTGTCCTGACGTATCCCCTGTACTAGCTCCAGGTCTCCATCAGTCTAGACTGACTATTGAAACTACAGAAAAACAAGGAGTGCTATTTCCTGAGATTTCAGGAGCAACTGTGATTCCCTATTCTTGAAGCTCCTGCTGGAGAGCTTCTCCAGGAGCGTCCTCTTAAAAACCCATTCCAAGAAGTGACCCTGTCGTGGGGCACGTGCCTGCTGCACCTCCACCTAGTACTCTGCAAACAGACACCTGCATTCCTGTACGTAAGGGAATGTAAATATTTACATAATTCCTAATAATCTAATGTTTTTACTTTCAGCCACAGATTCTGAGACCAGTAGAGAAAATATGTATTGATTGAAAAAGGAGAAAATGGAAAAGGGAAAGGGAGCAGCAGAAGGGAAACAGAAACGGGAAGGGGAAGGGGAAGGGGGAGGGAAAGGGAAAGGGAAAGGGAAAGGGAAAGGGAAAGGGAAAGGGAAAACGGAAAAGGAAAAGGAATACATCCTCCCTATTTATATATGGACAAGTTCTAGTGCTGGGTGCTCACAGAGCCTGAGGTACATCTTTTTTTTTTTTTTCTTTTTTTTTTGTCACAAAATCAAGGCTGATTATGGGGAAGAGGAGTCTGTACGTCTCTATCAGATTGTCTTCTGTCTTTCAACTGAGCTACTCCACCCCGTAATTTTTCTGTCTGAGCATGCTGGCACTTCATTCAGGCACCTTCTTGAATACAAAATGAATCCCCCAGCGAACCCTGGGATGTAGCTTTGCTCCACAGGCCAGGAGCTGCAGCACAGCGAAAGCTGTTCCCCAAGCTTACAAGTGGAAACTGCAGCAGGGAGGAGAAGTGAATTTGGCGAGCTCAGGATAAAGACACAGAACTGTCCTCTTCCAAGCCAAGCTGTACTCACATCTGCCCATCCAGGTGATCCCCCCATGCCTGTTTTTGCACTCCAAAATTTCAGGACACGTATTTAGCCCACAGAATCTAATTTTGCACAAGCTTTAATTCCCATGGCTTTGGCCTTGGCCTAGATTTTTTTTTTTGGGGGGGGGGGTTGCTAATTAGGTGAAACATTAGATGGACACACTTTTTCTGTGCAGTTTCATTTATGAACTCAATTTTATATTTTTCTTTATAAACACAAAACCTTCAAACTATTCACATCTGAGAAGAAACATCCTAACCGGATTTTTTTTTCTTTTAATATACACACTTTAACTTAAAATAATCCCATCCTTTGGAGTTATTGTTCCATCAAGCACTGGCTACTGAGATTCTACTTGGAAAATGTTGACTCCCAGAAGGACAGGATTAAATGTATCGAAGGGTGCAACTTGAAATAAGGGAACTGGTGCAGGCTTCAAACAAGGGAGCATTGCTATAAAAAGCAATGGAATGGGCTGGTGAGTTTATACTTCCTCTATTGTTATTAAATATAGTTATATTTTCAGAAGGTCTCTTGGTGCGGCGCCTCTGTCTCCATACACCTGCAGCGATCCCACTTAATGATGGCTGCAGATGAAAGGGATTCAAGTGCAAACCCCTCGAGCACTTCGCAGGCTTCTCTTAAATGTGGAGCCTGAGGAAATCTCCAACAGCATGTAAGAGAAAATAAGGATGCAAATTAATTAACTGCCTCTGAAACGCTGCTGTCATTTTGAATTTTTTTTGACAAACAACTGAAGGTAAAAAGCAGCTTCTTTTTACCATCATCTTTGTGATCTGTCAGAATCACTCTGAGCTGCAGAAGATGGTTCAAACCAGGGAGGACAGTGACAGGCATCATGACAAATGGGATTTTTCCACCCTTGGGTTAAAAAGGCAATGGAGGTTTCCTTACATTAAGGACTGCTTTTGCAGGGAGACTAGACCACTTTGTAGCAGGACAATAGGCGTATGTGCTTCTTTAGCCCCTTTTTGCTGTTGTCTGGATTTTCTAGGGACATCACCCACGAGCAGGCTGGCAGCGAGTGCCAGGGCTGCTGGCCAGGGCTGTGGGATGCTCCAGGACTGCTGGTGGGGACGGCGACTGCCAGGCCAGTGCAGCTGCTGGGGAGGAGAACTGGTGGCTTAAAAACCTCTTAATAGCACCCTCTGACTCTGGAAGAGGGCAGGGGCTGGGAATGCCCCTCTCCTGTGGGCTTCTTGACGGGTTTAATCCCTTGCTCCCTTTATGCTTCCCCTCCTCTGTCCCAGCCTGTGAAATGGTGAATACAGCAAAGGTGGCCGTCCTCCATCGCGCCGCGCTCTGAAGGCTGACAATGCCGGCTGGGCACACCGCTGCCCGGCTCCAGCCCACCAGCATGCCAGGGAGCTGAGGCACGTTCACGCCACAGCACTTGGGGCGCTCTGCTTACGAGGGCCTCAAAAACCAGCTCAGGGCAGGTGGCTCTGACACCAGCTGGGGGGACAGGGACCTCCCGCCACCCTCCTCCTGAGCAGGATGCCGAAGGCTCAGTGACTAGGCTCCCCCTGCATCTCCAACCAGGCTATGATGTGGCCGAGGGGGTTTGTGATGACTATGTGCATGCACTACCTTTGGAAGCCCTGCCAATATACACGTGAGCTGTTTGTCCACCTCAACAGAACGTGACCTCTGGATTTCCTTTTTTTGTTTTTCTTTTTCCCCGTTTTTCTGTGTATCAGTGCAATCCAGGCTCCAGTTCCTCTATCATATTATTGTGTTTTTATTTTCATCAGCTCTCCTACTCCTTGTTCCAGTCACTTGGAGTTAAGGCGTAACTATACTACCAGTGCAATGCAAGGATTTTAGTGGCTTCACTCAAACCTGTTAGCTCACAAGTTTGCTGGCTGCAGGAGCTACTTGGAGCATGAGCTGTAACAGGGACCCAGTTCCCAGTTGAACTTCAGACTGACGAGGGGTCCCAGGGCAGGAAGACAGATTGGGACACTTTCTCCTCCTCCCAGGAACTGACCTATAATCAGGGTGCCTGCGATCTCAAAATCTATGTCAGAACGGGATGAACTTGTCCCTAGGTGCTAAAAGGACTCTGCTTGGGAAAGAAGAAAGGCCAGAGCTGCTGCACCTAACTCCCATTTGGATGTGTCGCAAGTTCCCTGGCTCTGAGAGTACCCAGGGATGCAACATCATGGGGATACTTAGGCTGTGAAGTCTTCCCTCTGTCTTCCACGTGATTAAGATTCTACCAGAACTCGTGGGTGGAATAATTGCCTCCTCTTTCTGAATGGTAAAATTACCATGAACAGCACAAAAACAAGGCAGGAAGCTAGGAAATATTCACACTCCCATGCCTGAAGTATGTAAGCTGGCAGGAGGTAGCTGTGGCTGCAACACTCCAAAAAATGGGGCATATGTCCATGTCAGCGTGTGCAGGCAGGCAGGCTCTTACCATACTTTGTGCCCTTACACTTATTATACTGTGTGTGCATAAGCCAGATACTGGTTTTTGTGATTTTTGACAGAGGCACAGGTGATACCTGACCGTGCACCTGCACTGACCTTTGGGAGTGCAGGGCTCTCACAAGCTGGGTGTCAGTCTGTCCTCACCCCACCTGGAAGGCAAAGACCACTCTCCTGGCTCGCAGCTTTGGGCGGGCTCTCTGCTCTCTCCGCAGTTCACTAGGCTTCCCTTTCCCCTCACATCAAACACGAACTAGTTGTCATTCCTTTTGGGGGGTTTCTTTGGTTTCTTCCTCTACCCGTCACCTCCTACTCCGTATCAAACTCTTTACTCCCTTCCTTCCCTGAGGACAGCACCCACGAACCACTTTGATGTCACTTCACACAAGCACTTTCTTGACTTCCACCCATCGCTCTCGAAAGAAGCTCCTTTCAGATCTCCATAAAGCTATTTTCTAAAGTTCCTTCAAAGTATTCCCTTAGAATACCTCTTACCTGTACCACTGCAAAACATATAGCTGGCACGCTAGCGCCATCATACTGCTTGTATCACTGCAACCTTCTGTTTTTCCCTGCGCTAACTCAAGAGAAGACCTTCACAGAAGTAAAATAATAATTTCTGCTACCTCTTTATATCCTGAAGTTTTGCAAGCAGGCCAAGCAAGAGACCCTCTTCCTGAGACAATTCTTCTACACTGCCACCCACACTTGGGCATTAATAATTGGAATTAGTAAGCCGGCTATGGGGTCTGACCTCTTGTGACAGGGAGGGAGGGAAGGCCATGGGCACCACAGAAGCCTGTGAGCACCTGAGAAGCTCTGTCCCTTCTGCTGCACCGAGCACAAACAAGAAGCCTTATTATTTATGTACTATACATCATGCTGCCAGCCCATCTAAGTAAGAGGGTAGCCATTAACCAAAGTTAAAATGATTTATTCTGTCTTTAGGAGACAGATTGAATAGCAGTCATTGAATAAAGCCTAGGGCCACAGCCTGTTCAGAGAGGATGCAAAAATATTGAATTGTTGTGCTTGTCAAAGCGATATATGATTGTGTAATTAAAGACGCAGCATAACTCATGCAAACGTTGAAGTTATGCAGGGAACCATGACTTTGTTATTTCTTAACTTCCCTAATTTTTGAAGACCTGACTTCCCTCAAAAAGCAAAAACAAAGGAAAACCAAAAACCACACACCTCACGTGGAGAACTCACTAGCTTCTCTCTTGTGATGTCATCTTGAAATATTCATGGGGACCTTTACCTGTCCTGAAACCTCTAGAGACTTCAAAAGGTATCTGCCATTTGGTTATCAGAAAAACAGAGTACCTGGGCAACTTTACCCATAAGAAAGGTACTAATACAACTTTAAAAGGTATTTTGGTTTCACACACCAAGAAAAAGAGCTCTGCATGGGCATATATGTGAAGGGTTTCCTCGCCTGAAAGCATTACAAGAGAATTGTGCCTGGCCCAAGTGTGTGATATGATGGACATGCTGCTCAAGCTGTAGGTAGAGATGGCGCAGGAAGCCTTCCTTTCCTTAGTGCTATTTGTCATCTGTGCCACCGCTCTGTTAAGGCGACAGAGGAAATACATTAAATAAAAAGGGAGGAGGGGAACTTGGGTAACAAATGAAGAGGGAAATGGAAAGTCTCCAGATGATCTACAAACCTCGAGTGACCAGAAACGCAGCAGCAAATTGCAATTGAGACATGCCACACCATACCTTTCCTGGGGTGCTTTATACATGAATTTACATAAATCCAGCCATCAGCCTCAACAGCACATCATGCTTGCTTTCAAAGCCAAGCTGAGGAACTTGTCCTAATTGTGTTATTTTTCTCCAGCACTGGAATTAATTTGCTTTTAACTCGAGATGAATCAGATGATGAATTTTAACAAGCCAGTGTTCCCCCCAAGCAAAATGGCAGAGCTTATAAACCTCCATTTATCCACTGATCAGTTTTTATTTCTCCACAGTGAATAATTTCAAAGAAAAACCATGAAGCCGTAGCTTAGTGTCAGCTGCATGCAGCAGCAGGGGGCAGCCCAAGAAAGAAAGGCCCATCCCACAGGCCACCATCACCACTAAAAAATCACTGCTTTTGCCTCAAACTCACGTGCTGCCAGGTCATCTGAGTTATAGCTAGGGAAGTCCCTGTAGACACAAGGCCACAACCCAAACGTGGTGCTGTCCAACAGTTCTGCCACTTTCCTTTCCTGCAGCCACTCCCGACTGCACCACAACATCCATCCCATTTGCCCCAGCACATCTGGCTGCCAACACATCCATCGCTGCCAGCAGCATGGGAGGTGACAAGGATCTCTGAAGGCTCCTTAAGGCTACCTCAGAGTCTAGACTGCTCTTGGGTTGTCCCACAGATCAGTGAACAGCCCGGCGGAGTGCAAAAGTCCAAGACAGGCTCTTCCACTTCACCATCCCTTCCCCTTTTGTTTTGCAGAAAGGAAAGAAAAATGACAAAGAGACTTTCTTCCCCTCCTCAACTTCCTCCCTCTCTGTGCTATGCAGCATAAACTGAATCAAATGCAGAGGATTTGATTCAGCAAGACTGAATCCGCTGCTGAGCACTCCCTGACAGCCTAACAGGATTCATAACTTGCTGTCTTATGCCACTATCTCTCACACTTGGAAACCTGCAGCAGGCTCCCCTGTCCTTCTGCACTCTCCTAACAATCCTCCTTTCTGAACTGCCTGTGAACCAGTGGGACACAACATGCCATACCCATGCAGAAAGTAAGAGGCTCCCACTGTTTTCTGATAAAGGAGTTGCTCCTTCCTCTTAAATAGCACCAGCCACGTTTTTGGGTTGGGGTTCGAGCCCAGATCACAATACATGGGAAAGGAAGAGCTTATCCTCCTTTCCACCCAGGAGCCCTGGCATCCATTGGGCTGCAGAACTCCTGGAAAAATGGCCAAAATCCTTTGCCACACCTAAGTAAAATCATCAGATGGAGGAGAGCGCAGCTGTAAGAACAGTGAGCAATCACCACACCCAGGTGAAGAGACTGTACAGCCACTCCTCCAGGAGGTGCTGCACGAGTGGAGACAAAGAAGATGACAAAGGTGTGTGTCTGTGATGCAGGTGGTGGTGGGCAAGGAGCTGAAATCAGTACAAGGCTAAAAAAAAAATAGGTTAAGGGACAAGCGAAGAAAGGGAGGCTCAAGTAAAGAGCCAGCCCGTTCCTTTGATTTGAAGAGATCAGAGAGATCTCAGAGGACAAGCGCTACAATATATTGTCCCTTATTTTCAAGCAATGTCTGATCAGTCACTAACCATGTATTTGGATTTTGTCTGGGTGTGCTGTTCATTCACCAGCAGGCTCTCTGTCCCCACTGATCCCAATCAAGTTTATAATCAGAGGGGTTGGAGTCATATAAAGAAGTGGATTTTCCCATGCTGAGCAGGAGCTTTTTAGCACTTTGTGAAGAGGAATTCATCATCCCAACTGCCTGGAACAGCCGCTGCAGTGTCCTCTCTGAATCCCTTTGTGCCTTCTCAGTTAGGCCACCTTTGAAAAATGTTAAGTGGAAAAAACTGACTTCTAGAGGACAAACATTTTATTGCAAAACCTAGAGCTCTAAATCTGCAACTAAAATTCTTACAGTTTCATACAGAGTCTTTCCAAATTCCACTGTGAGGAACAAAAAGGTTGCTCAGAAAATTGTGCGAAGTCAATTTGCAATCAACGTGGCTTTTGGTTGCTGTATTGGACTTGCTGCACAGCACTTAGTCCCACTGCGCACTTTGAGAATTAGCGCACTAAAATAATACACGACAACAATACTTTGAGCTCAGTTCTGAGACTGAAACTGAAAAAGGTGAATATGCAGACATTTTAGCAGCTCAAAAGTTGTGTTCTGCAATTTTTTCCTTCTAGTATCTTGTCACATCTGAGAGATTTCCTTCAATCATCTTTCTGTTGTAGCAGTCTGAAGTAAATTCTGCTTACTTCCTATTCTCATATTTGTATTCTTTATTACACTGTTGCCACTTTACTTCATGCCAAGACTAAACGTCAAAGTGAATGATGGTTTCATGAGAGTGATCCTATGAACTGCCACAGTACTGCAGAAATCTGATTTTCAGAGGTGCCAGCCACCAGTACCGCCTACTGCCTTCTCCTAGATTATGGGCATGGGCATGTTCTCTGGAAATCAGAAGCAAATTGATTGATCTAAATACTTCCAGATTATTACGTTCAAGATATTTCAGACTTCGGTTTTAAAAAGAGGTTGAAAACAGAGCTCTAACAGCCAACACTGCGCTAAGTGTATGCCTGCGCTACCCATCTGTAACCAACTTCTGAGAGGAGCAAATGACCACAGCTTGCCAGCTACAAGGTTGTTGCCTAAATTGTGCGCACTCCTTGGGTCAAATTAGTTCTATCAAACCTCAACAGATGTATCCATGGCCACTTTTGTCAACATGAATGAGGAGCAAAATTCAATAGGTTTTGCAAAGGCAGATAAATCAGACAAAGAAACCCAGCGTAAAGCACACGCTCCATTATTTTGTCTTGACATACCCTGAGGATAAATTCAGAAGTGGGAGTAAATTTAACATTCTACTGCAAATATAGCCTTCACCCGAAATGAGCTCAGCATGAAACTGCTACCTTGACAAATACACCCAATCATAACCCACTGACCCCCATTACCTGACCAGTTGCTTGTCTTTCTGTTTGCTACTCTCATTCTGCACTTTCATCCAGTTAAACATCAGATTAGTGCTCACTCACATATACTGCTGCTAATTAAGTGATAGCAGCATATAAGCTAGGCTACTGTTGAAGCTAACACATATTTTGTCCTACAATGATATGGTGGAAAATTTCCCAACTCTAGAAACACTGAGCATTAAGAAATGAAGAGTTACAGTGAGATTCTTGTGAGGTAATGCTGCACTGTCAGAATAACTCTAGAAGTGTTTCAATGTTGTATTTCCAGCTAAAAAATATTAAGATCCAATACAACTGTAAAAAAGGGTCTACTGGAAAGCTCTGGGAAGACCAGCTAAAACATGGGGCAACAGGATCTATGTTCCAAAAGATGTGTCCCATGAAAACTTTGAAAACTCATCCCCACCCTCTATACTGCTGGGTTGTTTGTGTCCTTTCCCTGCTCTAACATAGGTGGTACCCGATGCTAAAGCTGCCACTGCCTGCTGTACCACAGCATTACTGCTTTCTGCCACCTCCCTGCATTCCTGAAGATCCTGTGCAGGCTGTAATAATCAAACAGTTCTCCGTTATTAACAGTTATTTTATTGTTGTCAAAAGCTACAGAAAATGTTGGGTAGCCAAACACAGAAACACATGAAAGCGTCAATAAGTGTCGATCTAGGTCAAAATCTTCCCCCCCCCACCCCAGGAAATGGATGTGCAGTGTTTTCCTGTGCATCTTTCAGCTGCCCTCTTACCTCCACCACGATTGCCTTCAGTAGTACCGTCTGTTGTAAAAACTGCTTAAGGGAACTTTTAAAAGTGTCCACATAGAGGTGAAATATTAAATGGTAGTGTTTCTATTTTCTTAGTCTGCATGAGAATAACAAAATTTACCTTGTCATA
The DNA here is from genome assembly GCF_009769625.2 of Cygnus olor. Lineage (NCBI taxonomy): Eukaryota > Metazoa > Chordata > Aves > Anseriformes > Anatidae > Cygnus > Cygnus olor. The sequence continues at coordinate 47,329,388 of NC_049169.1, forward strand.
ATAGTATCTGAGCGCTCGGCTCAGCTTGTCATAATTCATATTAGTTTTGTTTTTTCTGAGTCCCCACAGCTTAGCCACTTCTTCTGCCTTGAGTAGCTTGAATTCGCCATCATTAGACGTCCAGCAAATCAGGTGCTCATGTTTCTGGTCTAGCAGCAACTGCAAAAGGAACTGCCACAGCGTGATTGCACTCTCCATACCTACAAGGGACAAAGGAGAGCAATGGTGTGAAAAACATCTGGGAGGTGGTAGCGGGAACAACATTCATTTCAGTAATAAGCTCTGTGTAAGAGTCATCCTGCATAATTTGGCAAATGAAACCACATCATTCACAACCATGCTCGTCCATGAGACCTGCAAGTCCTGCACTCCTGTTTCAGTATTTTTTTTCCACTGCTATTTTCTGATGGGACACATAAAATACAGCAAGTATTTAGGAAAGCACTGCCCACTTAGTTCACATGGTGCAACAGAAGAATAAATGTAAGAATGACTATATTCTAGTTCAGCACAGGCGCATACACAACTTAACTTCAGTGTGCTACCGCTGAAGACAATTTTTATTGTAATAAAGATATAGCTGTAACTAGCCTTTTGAACCACACAACTACAAGATGATATTCACACACACAAACACTTTCAACAACACTGCCAGCCTTAGCATGTTTAACACTGTATCAAATCATTTTTTCTTGGCCTCTTTTGATATAAATATCTGGCCATGTCAAGGGAGGGGATTCTCCCCCTTTAACTCCACTCTCGTGAGACCCCACCTGGAGCCCTGTGTTCAGCTCTGGGGCCCCCAGCACAAGAAGGACCTGGAGCTGTTAGAACGAGTCCAGAGGAGGGCCACGAGGCTGATCAGAGGGCTGGAGCACCTCTCCTACAAAGACAGGCTGAGGGAGATGGGGTTGTTCAGCCTGGAGAAGAGAAGGCCCTGGGGAGACCTCACAGCGGCCTGCCAGTGCCTAATGGGGGCCTCCAGGAGAGCTGGGGAGATGTCAGGGAGTGCAGTGATAGGACAAGGCTTTAAACTAAAAGAGGGTAGGTTTAGATCAGATAGAAGGAAGAAATTCTTCCCTCAGAGGGTGGCGAGGCCCTGGCACAGGTTGCCCAGAGAAGCTGTGGATGCCCCATCTGTGGAGGTGCTCAAGGCCAGGCTGGATGGGGTTTTGGGCAGCCTGCTCTGGTGGGAGGTGTCCCTGGGGTTGGAACTGGGTGGACTTTAAGGTCCTTTCCAACCCAAACCACCCTGAGATTCCATGTTATATCTAACTAATGCAGATTTAAAGATGCCAGCACTACTGGATTAATTCACTGTGGTGTGAATGGGGTTAATTATTACTTGACTTACCTTTCAGTATGTAACAATGTATGTTTTTGTCTTTCTCTAAACAAACTCTCGATTTTTAATTTCCCTGCTCATTTTGTTTCCTGATATATTACTCTTGCACGTCGGGTTTCCTGCTTCACCTTTCCTTTGGTGTGTTGACCACCAGAGGGCAGAAGACTTCTAACTATTCCCTGTAGGCAGCAGTACAGCAGGAGACTGAGCCTCTTCAGTACGTCCCCAGAGAGCAGAAATCGTTTGTCTTACTAAATTCACCAGATGCTGCTGTATGCTTGCCTTCACCACACAGTAGTTGAAGAAGAAAAATTGCGTAAGCTTCACTCGTGTAAAAACCAGGTAAAGATACAAGAGAATATTGTAAATAGTTTTACACAAAAATACAGAGTTTGGAGCATTGTTTTGGTCAACATAATTTCCAAGCACGCAGGCCAAACAAGGTTTTGCAGAATTAATTATGGTTTTACTATCCCTGCAAAAGCTTTGCTTCTCTAATTAACTGAGGATCAGTTAACTGAGGACAGAAACATACACCCTTGACACCCAGCTGTGTAACACAACCACGCAACACCTTCAAGAGATGGCAAAGGCTCACAGGACCACAATGCATTGAAACAGAACTGCCTATAGGGATGCTTTGGCACTTTCAAAGGTCTTGCATTTGCTCCATTGCATTTTTTATCACTCTATATCCAGCGTAGGGCAAGAAAAAAATATACAGCTACAATTCAAAATAGCTGAATGCTATATACTTGCTTTACTGTCTTAGAGATTCCTTTAAATTACACCATCAGTGCAAGTATTAACATCCTTAGTGGATTAATCATCTGTAATGTCATTGCTATTACAGTATCCCTATTCATTGGCATCACAGATACATACCTTTTCATTAATATTTAAAGTTTTGCAACTTACACTACTATACATAGTAGGTATATGCAGCCATATTGCTCTAAAGTAATCATAGTTTCTATACATTATATATTACACAGAGGTACTCGCGTAATTCCAGCTCAAATCACACAGTTCTCTTGAACAAGAAAGCACACAACTTTTTTTTTCCTCTGGAAAATTAGACGTAATTTTCTTCAAAATTGTATAAAAATGCATACAGGTGTCCCAGGTTACAAAACCTGTCTACGTAATGTCAGCTGAGGAAATTAACAGATGGAATAGTTATACAATCACCAATACAAACTCCACCCCCATGCCGTTACCCAAAACAGTGTAATACCTTAGAGATGCAATTCTCTCCTTCCAGACCTGAAATTACGTCTTCCCTCAGATGATCAGCAACCACGTCCCCTCAAAGAATTTAGGTGGAACTGAGCTCACAGCACAGTGTACTTTGTTGCAGGCTCCTCCATCCCCATCCACCTCTGGCTAAGAACACTCACCACGTAACCTACGGCTAACGCTGCACTACACTTCCCATTATGAACGTGTTTTCCCTTGGTTATCATCTTACCAAATGTAAACAGTTTGGGATTCCATTTCCTTTACCAAACGTGGGCCTCATGGCAGCTCAGCCATAGCGTAACGCTGTGGAACAGCGCAGGCCTGCGCTGGCCTACGCACCCTACACGGGTGCGTACCCACCCAGCGCTACCCTCGGGTTACATTATAAAAGGTTATTACCACCACTTACAGCCATACAAGCTTAGAGCAACCGTACGCATGTGGTTGCTGCACGAGGCAGATCAAGCAAACTACATTGTCAGCTGATCATTAATTGTATGTCCCCTGTCTTTGTCCCCTCGAGCACCCAACTTGAGGCCATCGGGTCTGATGTGCTGAGGGCTGAATGTTCACAGCCAGAACCACCTTTAATGGAAATGCTATGCAGAGCATATACGGCGATGCAAGATCTTTAAGTATTATGAAAAAGGAGGCTTCAGGCATTTCAAATGGAGTACCATATATTTGGTAAATTGGTGTTAATGTTTGTGCCTCATTTTCATTCTCTAAAATGTGATTTGCAGGGGAGTACTAAAAATCCAACCTGCAGTGACAGCATTGTTTTTTAAACGGTCCAAAATACTTTATTTCCAACCAGGTCAACTGAAGTATTAACCTGCCTTTGTTTATGGGCACCATTTTGGCATTCCACAAATTATTAACTATCCTCTTGGGTGGACAACGTGGCCTCACACTGTACTTGCACCTGATTTGACTGGTGGAGCAAAAGAATCACCCAACAGATGTATCCCAGGCCATGTAATTTAACCAAAAACACATTACTACACTAAAAAAATATTTTAAATTATGACTGGGAGGAGTTGGAAATCTTCAAAATACTCTGTATTTCATTTACGTATTTTCTAATTCTTTTGAACTTTTACTGACTCAAAAGGAATCCAATGTTTCTCCTTAATTTGACAGAAATGGGTGCTAGGATGTGATCACTTCCTACAGGGAATATATTTCACATTTCATTCAACTATTTACTAATATTAAATTGTAATAATAAATATTCCTGTTACTTCTGTGCTCTGTACAGGATTTGAATGCTGGGCAGAAGATAATACATGTAACCACATACTGAATGATGGTGATTAAAAGAAAAATGGTTTTAAAAAAATCCCTTATTTAGACAGTGACATTCGTCTATGGTACAGAATGACAACCTATGGAAGAAAAATATTCTGTGCTATGGAAAGTCTAATCTGAATTCATATAGACAAAAGAATCAGAATTTATTTTTTCATGCTCTAACTTGAACATGTGGTTACCATTTTTCGAATATTTATACAAGGCATTTTACACTCAGATATTTTCTAAGCCACGAAACAAAGTTTGCTAGGTTGACCTCACCTAAATAGTCTGGTAATTTTACTTTGTGTTCAGTTCCACTACCACTGATGCAAAAAAATCAGTGGCAGAGCTGATTACACCCTAAGAATTATACTTGGAAGTGCAGCATCACATGGCAAAAGGATGTTTCAGAGCCGAGTTTCCTGAAAGTCTATTTCTTGGGCAACAGTGACAGCCAACCACACTAATACCCATGTGTGTGCAATGTGCATTCTTCAAATGCATCCCTCTGTAAAAAGGCCACCAACAGCATGGCAGTGTAATCTGATGCGATCTCCACACATCAAATTTTACATTCAGGACTGATGTGGGAAGGAGGAAACCCGGAATACCTGCGCTGGTAATATCACCCGTTTGTTTCAACCAAACTAAGGGCCTAACTTAAATGCCTGGACTTGGAGCAGCAGTGAAGTCAGCACTGAAAGCTCTCCCTGAAGGCGAAATACATCCGCGTGGGTGAGCATCCCACCCAAGATCTGATTTTCCTGTAAACAGGGGGGAAAATACCAAAGACTGGCTCTCCACTTGGTGTATTGAGATTGACTTCTACCAGCACGAGCAAATGTTATGAAAACATTGTGCAAGTTACACTAGAAATGGTTAACACATATGAATGTGTGTGCTGATGACCACTTTTTTGACCAAGACAGTGCATATAAAATTCTATAGGACAAAACGTCAGTAAAGCGGCATTAAGGCTACAAAAATAAGTCATTAACCTACCAGGAAAAGTAAAAGAAACAACCAAGCCATCTTAATCCAGGCAGCAGAAAACCAGAAGGCTCAGAAACAAAGCTAGCTAAATAAAAAGTTCATTATCAGAAAGATTTATGACATGAACTGTGAGATACATAGGATACTCTTCGAAGCATTAAGTTTTGTAGGACGCTTGCAAAGGAAAAGCTAGGGGAAAAAAAAAAAGGAAGGAAGCTGGAAAGCAGCTCTGTAGCATTCAGAACGTCTGCACAGGTTCTTAGCTTCCATCTGACTGCGTTAAAGCTGCATACTCATCCCTCATTCTCCCAGATATGCCAGGAAGATTTCCTGAATCCTTTCTCCCCACTCTACGTTAGCTCCTCCATTGGCCTTTCTGAAATAGAGAGACATACTGCTGCTCCTGGGCAATCAACGTGCACAAGCTCTGAAGTCTAGACCCAGAGATTCCGCCAGGCATTAGGGTCAAAACCAGTCCCTTGTCACTTCAGAGGGTCTGCAGAGGGACATCTGGGGCTCTGAGCCACACAGCAGGTCAAGGGATGTGGGGATGAGGAGGAGGAGATGAGTGGGACAGACTGCCTGGGGAGCCCAGGGACTGGGGAAAAAAAATGGGGATCGATTAAATCAGGAAGACATAAAAGTGTCAGCCAGCATTATGCACTGTAAGTAGTCACACAGAGCTGGTGATCAGACAGGTATGTGAAAAGGATTAAGACACAGAGTCAGGGCAGGGAAATTAATTTCACTCCGTGTATGAAAAAACGGCTGATTCCTTCTGCAGCCAAAGCAGCTGTAAAGGATCCAGCTCCTTTTCTTACACCCCACCGCAGCAGGCACGCACCTCCATTTACACGGCTCCTACAGGGAAGCGTGTGCTTTTGCAAGCACGCAGCATTTCTCTGCAACAGATGCCTTATTTTTCCTTTTCGACTAGTCTGGGAAATGCGTGTCTATTTTTTTGTGCATCCATTTACTGCTTTTGAATCCTAATTCTGGCGAGCAGCACGTTTTTTGGAGCAGCGTGACGTGGGGCATTGTTAGGTTCTCATTCACGTTCACATTCGGCTTCCTTTATTTCTGCAGGTTGCAGCCAGGAAACTGGAAAATGGGCCACAGGAAACCTGGCCTCCTACATCTGTCCCAGTTTGTAATAGCAGCTCTGGTTTTATTTTTCTAAGTGTCTCAGGTTCATTTTAACCCTTGAGAGGACTACTGCAACAACATGTGAAAGAACGTGTCTCCTTTGCCTTTTGTTTTTAAACACGATTTCTCAATATTGGAAACAGAGAGGTTGGTAAACGACACTCACTTTTAAAATGCAATAATACTTACATGCAGTTACGTGAGTTTAAAAAAAACACTTTTGTTGGAAAGGACCAAAATAATTCAATTCCACAAGGGCAAGGATCAAAGACGAAATAATATATTTTGAGAAAAATATAGAATAAGGCAGACTCTAGCTGTTCCAGCCCTATTTATTTTTGACATAGTTCTGACATGAATGTTTGCATGGAAAGTTAACACCTTACAAATGCTCTTCGCTGATCTTACTCTTTTGCATTTTAGTTTCTAAAAAAAAAAAAATTATTTGTTTTGTATTTCATAACAGAAGCAAAAGAGAGCTGATTGAAAAAAGGTATTTTTGTAGAATAACCACAAAAATCAGTCCCACCTAACATTTTCCACTGAAACTTAGCCTGCATAATGAGTATATCACAAGAGATTAAAGAGAACTGCCAAATCTGTCCAAGTGTTTGCTATGAAACATTTGAAAGACCAAGGCAAAAGTCTGAGTCAGTCCTCACACTTTGTTTCTCAACAGAGATGCTTCAAGGGTGATAAATAGGATGTGGTTGGTGAAAAGTCAGTGATTCTGCCAGAAAGGAGGAAAAACAAATATCAATGTGTTTATGTAGCAAGTTTTCAACTACCCATCATCAAAGGAGATCTTGCTGCTAATTTAATTGGCCTGGAAAAAATAAGCTCACAAATGAGTGTGTAAATATACCTAGTTTAACCTGATGCAGAACTTTCTATGTTAAAGGTTAATAAATCAAACTGATGGTGCTATCCACATCCACTGCACTTTGGGGCACTGGCGGTGCGTATGATACAGAGTGCTGGTAATTTTTCCACATCCAGCAACGAGGACATTTCCTGCCAGAGCATCCTCCAAGTTCTTCTATTGTGTTGAAACTGCAAAAACTTTCTAAATCAGGACTTCCTCCTATTATATTTCAGAGGCGTCTTTCTGGGAAATGCAGATTCAAGTGAAAAAAAAAAATAGGAATTCCTGCAGCACCACCCAGTGGAAACATTAGAAAAAGTTGCAGAGTGCCCCGGCACAGAAGTTCGGATCCAATTCAGCAGTACAGTAATGTTGCCACACAAATCCAAATCGGTGTAGGGATGTGCCAAAAAAGCACAGAGGGTTTTCCTGGCTGGTGTCCTTAGCAGAATCACATGAGGTGTGCCTACTCTGCGTCTCCTGCATAATAGCCGTCTCTTTATATTATAATTTAAAAGATTATTTACAGTAAAGTGTAATAATTTGCAGGGTTTCCTTCTCAAGCAAGAATACCCACTGTTCTGGCCTCAGCACGTTTAAAAAAAATAAACAGACTCCTGCAGTTAACAGCAACATGAAAGACAGCAACAAGACCTAGCAAAATATTACATGCTAACACGGTTACATTGCAGAAAAGAAAGCATTCGTACACATGTCCAGCAACAGTTCCAGCAGGTATATTTGGAAATACAATGTTTTCAGTGTGTTTTATTATTATTATTATTATTATTTATTATTATTTTTAATAAGTCAAAGAAAGGCTGAGGTGGATGTCCAAAGGAAAAAAGTTCTACAACCTGCACATTAATACAACAAAGGTCTGATTGCCTGCCAACAAGAGGTGTGGTGACACCACCTCTAAAACATGGGTGTTTGGAGATTCTCCGTAAGGATGTAGTTCTTAAATTCCTTGCATAAGGATCCTTACTTCCATCCATGAGGATGCAAGAAACCATTTTAATCAGACTGTGTGGAAGCCCTCAGCAGGAGGAAACACGGCTAGGCTAGTTGCCTCCCTGTGAAGGGCTTAAAAAACAACCTGCTCAACTATTTCTAACGCTAGCTGTAAACAGAACTACATAAACCTGTAATGGCTCCAACCATTCACCTTGGGAAAGACATAAAATGAATGCAGGCTCCTCACACTGCTTTCTGTCTCCTCATGTGGTGCACATCTGTGGCATGCTGGCAGTACGCTACGCTGCAATCCGAGGGACTTCTGGTTTCAAAGCCAGCTCTATATGTTTATTTTCCCCATACGACTTTCTCTTACATTTTTGCCAGCATCAGTAGGACACAGTTCACGATTATTTGACTGTCCTATGTAAACCCTCTGACAGCCTCTGGTAAATTCAGAGAAAATATGCATGGAAACAAAAAAATAGCTAAAGACACAAGAGGCCAGATGATAGTCTTCAGCAACAGTGGCTATCCTCAAAGTTTCCTTGGCATACTGATGATTGCTCCCAAATTTAAATGCTTTTTCCTTCGCAGTACACCTTTCTTAAACTGAAGTACCAACACCTCCAGTGCTGTGACAGCAGACTGAATGCTCGGTAACTTATGCTAGGGGCTGTAAGTTATTAAATGGTGTATTAATACTATCAGCTGCATCAAATGGTGCTTTTCAAAGATTTTATATTCAAATTCTTAAACTAATCTTCCCCTGTTGATTTTTCCTAGACTAGAAACTCCGACAGACAAGCAGGCCTTGTCTAGGCCTGCGGGCAGACAGGAAGCTGGTCAAAACGAAAGGAAATGCAATTCTGGCAGTTCTGCTCAGGCAAACTGAGGCAGCTGGCAATTTCTGTGAGACCTGAAGCACGGCAAGGTGATGGTGGCTCACACTGGCAGCTGGAGCTCGCCTTCCTATGCACACCGAATTGTCAGAGCGTGCTGGATTAGCACGATGAGTCACTGAACTATTCAGTGACATCAACAGCTTACCTGTATATTCTCACGTTGCAAGAGGACTCAGTCACAGCATTATACTGAAAATGGTGTAACGCAATTCAGCAGATGGCAACCTACGTGCATATAGGAAGATTTTATCCGGACTCTTCCTTCCCATACAATTAGCACTGCTGTAACAGTTCATAGAGCACAAGCCATGGTGCAAGTTGCTTAATCATAAATAATGAGCAACCAATCACAACACTAGTTAAAGTCTGTTTTTCACTTTAAATGGTATTAATTCTGTGTGCAATGGTCTCATAGTAAAAACATAAATTAAGAATCTCCTTTTACGTGTCCAGATCTCAAAAATCTGGTATTCTCCTCCCTTCTCAGTGCTAATCAACGTTCTGTTATGCATGTTTACCATGAGCTAAGCTAAACTGAAACCCAATTGAAAGTCTATTTTAGCTTCTAACATTACTCACTTGTCTGGTACACCAACAAGAACTTGAATGTCACACCTACACTCTTCCCCTAGCATCAGTAATTAGCCAGCGGAATACCCGACAGAATGTACCTTAAAATGTGTGAGATTGCAGCCAACAGAAGAGCTGGTTGTTGGCCTCCTGTACTGTCCATGTCCTGTCTATTCGAACTAATTGCCATGGCTGCTGCAAGCTACGAAGGAGAGAGAAATGGGAGAGTATTTCAATGATTATAGCAAACTTCAGCCCGTAAGAGCTGCCTAGATTGCCTGTGCTTAGAAATGACATTAATACACCAGCCAGGCTGTTAGTGTCTCTGCTGCTCAGGATGCACAACAGCCATCATTTGGACCTGCACACTGACTCCTCGACGAGATTCCACGTTCAAATAAAGTTTAAAGACTACATCCCCTCTCCTCAACTTGGACCAGACTGCGCAGCCAGTTTTATTGCACCCCGTTCCCAGGAAAGACCAGGAATCAGCCCAGCCTTGATACCGCTCTGTTTTGGAAGCGTTTCTATCGGAGACCTTCAGCACTGCAGCAGCGGCAGCAGGACGGAGGGCTGCAGCCATGCTTGCTGTACCAGCCCAACTCCACGCTAGCAGCTTGCTGGCCTAACCACACATGCTGGCTGCTCTGAGTCTGCTCTGAGTCACCAGGCTCCACAGGGGCCCGTATCTGGACTCCAAACCCAATTCCCATCTCAGCCATATTAGTGTAACACGGAAGAAATTCTCTGAAGGTAGGCAACTTTCTCCAGATTTTGCTAACATAGCACCAACAGGAATTTGCTCTTACTTTCTAAGTGCTTTTTAAAGATTGTTTCTTCTCATGAATTACTGTAAATTGCTGGGAAGAGGTAATAGTGCTACTTGAGTCTATAAACTTTTTGTTTGTGTTGTACTGTGACTTGATACAACAGAGGCCACTCAACGTTACCACAAGATAAACATTTAAAACAATAACACTCATTAGCATCCTTCCCCAAAAGCTTACACTAAAATATATCTGATCAATTTTCTACATATCAAAAAAAAAAAAAAGATGAAGAGAGATGCAGAGCTGCAGTGAAGAGGTGCTGTCACCACAACAGAGGCAAATGGATGTGTAATAGAAACCTGTTTTCCAGACAAACTGCCAGCTGTTTTGCAAAACAAGGATGGGAAACTTACAGGAGGTCATTCAATTAAAGGCTTTATGACTCTTTAGATGAATTATATAAGCCAAGTCTATTCTTATTTGTACAACTGTAAAAAACGTTATTTTATATAAACGTCTTTTTTGCTGGTTCACTAACGTTTTCAGAGAAAGACCCACCTAGTCAAACTACACTACCAGAATTTTATACTTAGGTTAGTGCTTAGAGAGCTTTTACCAATTTTGCATGATTAGTAAGCATCACAAAAATTACAACCAATTGATTCATTGCATAATTTAATGTCAGCTAAAGCAATGAGATAATGTGTAAGACGTGGCTTTTCCTCTCCTAGTACCTCGCGTGATCTCTCACTTAGGATCCACAAGATTTGAAAAAAATTGCATAAAGTTGGAGAAACTAAGAGCGTGTTGTTTGCACAGCAGCCCAAACCCATCAGCAGGTAGCAATGGGTATTTGCAAAGACCATCCGAGCTGTATCCTGAATCTGCAAATATGGAATAGCCAATTGGCCAGCAGAGACCCAGTTTGTGGCACCCTACAGAAATCCTTCTTCTGAAGGGCCTGAGCTGCACCTAACTCCTCCGCTGCGGAAAGAGCATGTGGTATAGTCTGCAGAAAACCTTTCCGTAGCTAACAGCTATTTATCTGCGAAGTTCCCAGGTGTCGCCACCCAGGTGAGCAGTTTTCACCGCGTGGCCCACGCTTGCAGGGCTCAGCGGATCCCTCCCACAGGCCAGGCAGCGCAGCACTGCGACAGCCACGCTGACACGCCGGCTCCGCGCAACCGCTCGAAGTAATTACGGATCCCAAAACCACTGCTATAGATAGCCACAGCAGCGCTACCAGAGCAAGAAGGGCAAAGGCAGACACGGTACTGGTAACTGTGATGCCACAGGAGCGATAGAAAGTGTAACTTTCAGCTGAGCTGTATCTGCTAACGGCAGGGCGAAATTTGGCCTCTGGCGTTCTCAACTATAATATGACTTGAAATAATTTCCTAAACAGTTAGTTATTCAGCACACTGTGAGATCCTGACCATGAATGACACTGGCTAGACAGACTGAGAATTCCAGAGTACTTTGGGCACCCCACAAAGCGTCCATATAAAATTAGACATGCAGAATGTCTGCGCAGTAATTAATCGGTGTTGAAGTAGCTGGCATGCGATGTTTTTGTACCAATGCTAGCGGCAGGTATTTTGTTTAGTTTTTGCTTTTAAAAAAGCAGCAAGTCTCCTTCAAAGAGCTTTTGAGTTTAAATCCACTCTTAAAAGTAAACCCTTAAGAATCTGAGTTTGGATACAATTCCTGGTACATAAACGGGTTGGGGTTTTAAGACAGTTTTAAGGACAAAGGTGCGCTTTCTGCTCGTGAAGCGCACAGGTAAGGTGTGCTTGGTGCTTCATCTGCTTTGTTTCCAGACACGTGGCCTTGTGTTTTGCAGAGCAGTGAGCTGGACTTCCTGCTCCTACACCTTGACATTCTCCTGAAAAACCATGACTAATTCTTTCATCACTCCATTCTTTAATCACTCGATCACACTCCAACATGAGAACAGATACGTTCAGTCTTTCAAGAGCTCCCAACAGCCTCCAGAACATTAGATGATCCTTTCAAAAAGCCACACGCCAGGTAAACACCTGCCTAAGGATTCAGGGCTGCAAGATTCCCTGCTGCGGGGAACACGGAGGGGAAGGCCACGGCGAATGACTCCCACCATGGGCAGCACGAGGTGGTTTGCAAAGGCCCCACAGCGAAAGCCTGCTGCAGGAGCCACTGGGTGTGGTTACCAACCACGCACAGCAGCTCAAAACCAGCCGCACTCCGAAACCAGCTCGGGCTAGCCATGCCCTGTAATAGGTGTCAAAGAAAAAAAAGAAAACCAGCCTTCAGACATGCTGCAGACTGGGGCCACTGACACCAGCAGGCTGCGGGCCGATAAATCGTGTGCTGCACGCAGGGGTGCAACCTGCCGCACCTCTGTGGCACTCCTCGACTCGCCAGTCCTTTTCTATCTCGGGTTATTTAGCACTGTGACACGCAGCCGCTCACCAAACACAGATAACTGTAACTACCTGACCATACCAAATGGATGCCATGCCACCGAGGTACCCGAGCTCAAATAAGGGTTTATACACACGCGCATCACTAATAACCATGCTGGGTCTCCCAGTCTTATCCCACTTTCCCCTATCTTTAGTGACCAAATCTTTTTATTCCAGCGTTACTTCTTTTCTTTGATTTTCTGAAGCCACAAAGTGCCATGTAATTGCATTCCCAAAGCTAACATTCGCATTTTCTATACAACTGAGGGGCCCAAGCGCCCCTACGTATTGCATATACCTGTCTTCCCACACGTAAAGCAAGCTCCATGCACCACGGTGAACCTGCCAAAAGACTTTCATCCTGTGGCAAGTCCTCCAGAACAGGATGTTAAGTGAAGGCAGATTTCAGCTATACTGCCACTTGACCAGCAATACCGTCCCGATACGAACACCGCGATCATAGCACGCCCTGAAGTTGGCCTCCATCCCAAGAACGGCAATACAACGAGAAAGCAAAGTGCACATCATCAGACCTAGCACGCAGCAAAGGAGAATAATTCAGTCTTTGGAGCGAGACACTTGAATTATTTTCGTGATTTAAGTTTAATGAAATACTAAGTAATAGGAGCAAAGAAGCACCGTGCATCAGTAAGCAGTGAGAAGTGCTAATGGGTAAAACAAAATAGATTTTTGTTTCTACACATAAAAGCATCCATGCGTGTTGTGTTTTGTAAACACAGTTACAAGGAAGGCTGTAGCTGAGCTTCTCCCCCGTGCTTGTGCTGCTCGTTTCAGCTGTTGCATAGAGGAGGAGTTGGCAATACTGAGAAGGATAAAAGTCCTTTTTTTTTTCTTCTTAGGAACAACTCATGGAGGTGATTAGAAAACTGAGATATAAGCAGTTATGATAACATCTCATCCCTTAGCCAATAGCGTATTTTCTTCTCACACACTCTGTATTTCATAAATTAAAATAGGGAAAGAATAAAATCATAGTGAAACACCTCTAAGACCTTTTTATTACATAAGTGGAAAACCATCATGCATCGTTGGGTATTTGGATTTTTCTCTCTTCCAAACCGAACTGCTGTAACTTTAATACAATCTACGGACTGCTTCTCATTCACTGTTTCAAATATACAGAACACACAACTGGTACATTACTACTACATCTATTTTTCCATGCGGACATCAAGATGTTTTTAATTAAGCTGAGTGAATGCGCTATATGAAATTTAGATGTGTATAGTATATCTACACTGCATATCTGTACGTACGAATGTGCGTGCTTCACCTACGCTGATTCAGCAGATGGCACACTGAAATTCCAGCAATGTTTAACGCAGTAAGTGGGCAATTAAATGTGCATATCTCAAGCAGAGATAATAAGAGCAAGGGAAAGCCTCATCGATAAGAGTTTGGGTGTTGTATGTCAAGCCGACTGTTCCCTAACGTATTCAACACATTTTTTAATGTTATGCATAGTGATGCACCTCTCCCTAAAGATCTAGAATTTTACAAAAGAAATAAAACTCCAAAACCAGAAAATAACTCTCACTACCTGATGACTGCATTCAGTTGGAACAGAGGTCAGGCGTTTTCTGGTTTACATATTATTTTTAAATTTTTTTCTCTGCCCAACCACGAAATCAAGGGGCATCTGTGTCTGGAGGCCGTGTCAGTAATCCACTAATAAAACTCCTCCATAAAGTGACGTTAATGAGGAATTTTTCTGTGCAGCCTGGACACAGAAAGTACAGGAAACACCGAAGATCCTCAAAGGTAAACACATGGTGTATTGCAATTAGTCCTCCATCCAGTTACTATTTTGTTGCACACTATTTACTAGTTTAATGGTATCACACAGTAATTCAAGTTAAGTAGCTAAGTGTTATTTCCTCTAACTTGCAATTTTGTTCACATTTTGGACATTTCTTTAAGGATAAGAACACTTGCAAGCAACTCTCCATTTTCTTTGTTTACTCCAGACTCTCCCCCCCCCCAAAAAAAAAAAGTTATCTTCTAATTGAAATTATAGATCACTGGGTCACGGCAAAAATCTTTCTAATTCTGAACATGGACATTTTTCATGACTGCTATGAAAACCAATCATCACAAAATAATTACACAAACCAATAAGTTAAAAGTGACATATACAAAATAAACATCACTTGAAAACCAAATACGTAAAGAAAGTACCAATACAGCAAGGTTACGTGAGAGAATATACAGCTGAAACACGCTCATCGCCCCAGCACCGTGTCACAAGAGTGTCTTTTTATCATTCAATCACATGCAATCGTCATGGATGCAGAGCTCATGTTTATCTTAACACAGCCTTCCGCATTCCCCATTTCTGCACTTCACCTTATGCAAATATTTAATAAATTGCTTTCAATCTGAAATAATCAAGAAGCCTGTATGAGCAAAATATGAGACGAACCACAACTTTCTGCTTGAAATCAAATGCAGCCATCAACTCCTGTAGTCCTCACGACCAAAAAGATGCTGCATTGTACAAACTTGTCTTAGCACTGCACCCCTAAGTAAATAAAGATGTAACTTGTCTCCCTTTCAACTGCAATGCTAGAAAGGCTGACAGGGCTTCACAAAACCCTCCTGTGTTAGGGAACGGAAACTCCTAATGAGATTAGTTGGTGTGTGTGCAGACATTACTTAGCCATGACTAAATGGGCTCTCTTCCTGCAGCCAGTGGAAAATTCAGGGAACTTTTTCCCCCTGCAGCATCAGAGTCCCTCTAACCTTCAGCAAAGCCAGATCCAAAAACAACTCTCCACTTTCTCTCCCTTTCTCTCTCTCTCTCTCTCTCTCTCTTTTTCCTTACAAACATTTTCAGGGCTTTTTTCAGCTGGTCGTGGAAACTATCAGCGTCGGCCAAGGGGTCTTGGGTAAGGGGGTGGCTCAGCAAAGTGGGGAGGGGGAGGGCCGGGCAGAACGCAGAGGACTACAAAGGAAACTGTAAAAAGAGCAAATATATAAACCTGAGAGGGAGAAAACCACAGAGTTTCTTTGTGAGCTGCAGTGACTCATTTTCAAGATGTTGTCTGCTGCCAGTTTCAAACCGGAAGCGCATGGCAATTAGTCTTGCTGTTTCCAGACAAGCCAGAAACTCTCCCGACACTTTTTTTTTTTTTTTTTTTAAAGCCCCTTTTGCAGTTTCTGCGGCGGCCTCCCCCCTTCACCCCCGCACCCCCACAGGCGGCTCCGGGGTCCCCTCCGGCGCCCCCTCGGCGGTGTCACCCCCCCAGGCTCCCTTATCGCGATGCTGCCCGGGGGGAGGACCGGGGCAGGACGCGGCTGGGGGGCTCTGCAGGGGGTTTGGGGGGACCCCATCCCCTCTCCTACAGCCCCGTCCCCCTCGCAGACCCCTGGGGCGGCGGTGTCCGTGTCCCCACCCCCTCCCGGTCCCCTCACAGCGCCCAGCCGCCACCCCGCACCCCGACCCGCGGGGGCTCCCCTCTCCAAGGCGGGGGGTAAAGTAGGGGGTTTTGCGCCCTCCCCGCAGCCCCCCGAAACTTTTGGGGAGTTGTCCCGGCGCGGCAGCACCCGTACCTACCCAGAGCCTGCGGGGCTTTCCCGGTGCCTCCCGGTGCTTTAGAGGGAGCTGGGTAAAACCCCCCGGCTGCCCATGCTGACAGTCCTCTGCGAGCGCTCTGTTGCTCTTGTAACGAGATCCCGATCCCCCCCCTCTCTCTTTTTTCTTTTTTTTTTTTTTTTTTTTTTTTTTTTTTTTTGTCGGTGTGTGTGTGTGTCTGTGCGAGAGAGAGCGAGCAGGAAGTCAGGGCAGTCAGACAGAGAGCCGGCTCACTTCCTTTCCTGCATTATTCCCCAGGCGGTTTGCAGTCTGTGTAAACAGCCCTTTCCTCCCCTCGCCCCTCTCTCCGGCCGCCGCCGCGCAGCATGGCCGTAGCGCCGGGCGCTCGCATGGCGCAGCCCTCACGGCACCTCCGAGCCCTCACCGGGAGCCCCGGCGGCTCCCCGACCTCCACCTCTTCCTGCGCTACACCCCCGGGGAGGAGCCTCCCGCCGCCGGGACCGCGGCTCTCCGGCACGGCCCCGCAGGTGACGCTCCGGGGCCGCCTCGGCCTCCTGGCGGGGCGACGGCCCTCAGGGGACGGCCCCGGGGGGGGGCCCGGGCAGCGCCGCTGTCCCCAGCGGCTCCTCCGGGGGACCCGGAGACGCTGAGGGGAGCGGTGCGACCCGGCACGGAGCCGTGAGACGAGGGAAAGGAGGGCTCGGAGTCGAGGGGTGCTCGGGGTGCCGAGCCTGAGAGGGACCGTCCCGCTCCGGATCGCGTCTCTGAGGCACCGGAGGAGGCGTGCTGGGATGGGCTTAGGTTCTGAGCCTCGCTTCTCAGCCGTGTGTTTGGACTTACTGAAAGGGGATTTATTAAAGGATTTATTAAAAGTACTTCCCATGCTTGGTGTTACATCGTTGTATCTCATATATCTTCATTACATCTTCACTATATCCTCACTACTGATTTTATTTGGAAACTCCCAGAGCGAGGGACGTGTCTTCTCTCTGCCCAGCATAAAGTGCATCAGCGATGTAAAATACATAATACTTTACAATCAATACTGTGGTGCTATTTCTTTTAACACATTTACTCTTTTTAACAGATTTACCGTTTCTTTTAACAGTCACAAGAGTTACCGTTCAAGCAATGCAGCTCCAAATGTTGTCAACGTGAAGTGACGTAGAAGCTGTGATTATTCTTTACCTCCCTAATGGCTTGTTCCTTGCAATGTCACTGGGAACAAAACTATGCTCCGATGAGATTAAAAAGCTCGTCGCAGTTTGCCACCAAGCATGAGCCAATAGCTTCCAAACAGCTGGCAGTAAGCAGACTGGTGGGAGTCTATGGAAATTGGTTGTGTTTCCCCATTCTCTTCCTCGTAACACGGTACTGGCACACCAAATTGCATAACTTTGTCATTTTCTTTAATTCCCTTTCAAGAAGTCATTCTGAATCAGAATACAGATGTGAGGTCTGCTCACTTGGTGTTTCCCAAATAAAGAATCATTAAAATATTTAGCTCCAGAAAGCACATTTCCTAGATTAAAACATGCAGCGGACAAAGTCCTTGCATTAAGTATCTAAGTCATCAGGGTGCAGGAATCAAGATTCACTTGGGAAGTATGACTGAAGACCTGATTTTCAAAAGCTGGGCAGCCAGAGGGGCTTTTATGGTCCCCATAACGCAATGTTGGACCAACAGCTGGGGGTACCCACCTTCATCTTCTGCATTTATCTTCCGTTAATTTTGTGAAGATGAGAAGAAGCAGAGACATTCCAAAGTTGCCTTGACCAGTACCAGTGGTGTGGAGATCTGAGAGAACAAACTCTCAAAGTCAATATTACTTTTCCAAACCAAAATTTCTTTTCTTTTACACAAAGTAAATAATGCTATGTCCTTAAAAAAGGTTAAAAAATGAACATGTTTATTTATCATGAGCACTAGAAAACCTTTTACAGCACTAGTTCTTCTTTGTCAAGGTAGTGAAGTAGAAAACTAAACAAAGCTGCCATGCTGGAGGCTGGGCAGGCACTGAGGGAGGGCTCTTCGTATCACCCCATGGATGGTGGAGAAGAAAATGAGAAATGTGTTCAATTGAAAAAAAAAAATCAAGATAAGTTGGAAACTCAAATTCAGAAAATTCTGCTGGAAGTGGAAGAAAACGTGAGCTTTTGGCCAGGGCTAGTGATTCTAATAATATGGAAGTCATCTAGAAAATATTTTTTGAGACTACATCTATGTGCTTGGTAAAAACACTGTGCTTCACAGAGTTGTTATTAAAATTCTCTCATCCATGATATCTACCTAGCTAAATTAGTTTAGACTTAACACTATCCTTAAGGACTAGCTAATACAAAAATACAAGATGGTGAACAAGGAAAATTGCAGGTTTGTATTGTGGAGGAGCCCTTTTCCTCTGCAAAAGCAATTCCACTCAGAGAACCTGTTTGTTAATGTAGTCATAAAAATGCTGGTTATGTTTTTAGCAGGGTCACTAGTCAACTTCCATGTCTCTATTCATGCCTATTCATCAGCGCATGCTACCATTACAACTGTTAATTATAAAGCCCAAGTCCTGTCCTTAAGCTGTGGAGATTTGGGGGTTTAGCTTTGGAAGCTGTTGTTCATTGCTCAGAGCTGGTCCAGACAACAGCTGTCACACTTGGAAAGAACTGGGAGTAACTAGAGGCAGCTCCCCTTCCACCAGAAAGGCACATTACCGCTACTGAAAGCCCTAATCTGATGGGTTCAGGCGAACTCTGCACAAACATATGCACCCAAGATGTCTCTGTGTGGCCTGTTTATCTAGGGATTGTAGAGTTTGTAAAAGAGCCCGTATTTATAAACCTGGCTTTCTGTTGAAAAAAATTGCCCCAAAGCATTCCTAAGTATAGTGACTATAATTCTGCCTCATTTTCATTAGATTACGTCTATTAAGAAACCAGGCTTTGTCTGTCCTTTCAGATTGTTTCTACTGTATTTTTAAAATGTTCATAAATCTCATGTGCTTCTATAATTAACCTATCTAAAGCAAAGAAACAACAACAACAACAACAAAAAAAAGGCAGATTTGCTGCTCTCCAGAGCTCTGTCTAAGCTCATCAGGCTGAGGGTCATGTCTGTTGGTCTATGTTTTACTGTAATTTCACTCAGAGTCTTCAGTCCCACTGTAATTATAGTATTAAATTAAATAATTGTAATGCCACTTTGCAGTACACATTTTTCCTTAAATGTACATAGATGTTTATAATCATGTATAATTATCGAGAACAAAGTTGAAAGCTGTTGGAAATAATTGTCATTTCATTTACTAATTTAATTGCAAGTATATTTAATGAAAGTATGCATTATATCGCCCTCTCTGAACATTTTGTATTTCTTTCCAGGTTACAAGCTCTGTAGTGAAGAGGTTTCGCATTTGTATTGGCCTTTCTGACATCTGCCACCGTAAGTTGTTTGGCAAAATCGGAAGTAACCATTCTTCGCTCTTATTTTCTAGTAGTTCTGGCTTGAATAACCACCTGCCAGGTTGCAGGAGGATTTCCGGGGGATTTTGGAAGGTGGTTGTACAGAACCTGATCACCTGAGTTGGAACAACAGCCTAATTCATGCAGGATTTTGGGTTGCCCTCCACAACATTGCTATTTCAAGGCCTTGCAAATGTCGCATCAAAATTGATGAATGTTCCTCCAGCAGGTTTGGCTTTTCTCTTTCACACTTCCCTGTAGCTGGACAAACATGAGTTTCAGAGCCAACAACTTCATTATTGCAAAAAGTCCCGGGGGATCCGTTCTGCTCACAAAGTGGCCTGGTCTTCAGCTTTATCTCATCTCGCAGGCAGCTTCATTGGCAAGCAGAGCCAGTCTGCAATACTGTACAGTGCTAGCTCCAGGGTGTAGCACTGGCTCTAAACCCACGGAAACTCAGAAGAAGGCACTGCACATTGCTCCACTTCAAGCATTATTCCTTCCTGGGCATTTTGCTGAGCTGTCCTGAGTAAAATTGTGAGCTTTACAAAAGGGTTTAGATGGCAGACAATGACAAAACTGTGTGTGTTGTTCAATGCTGGATCCGAACAGTGGGAAAAACAATTGCATGTCAGCATCGAAAGGTTAAAAACCTCATGCCACATTTTCTGGAACAAAGAAATCCTGCAAGTTTCAACCTAAAAAGTTTGCTGTCAGTGGCAGAAGGAGGGCTAAGTGCTTCTTCACACCACAAAGCAAGTATCCTGTGCAGATGGCAGGACCTCAGCAAAGAAGCGGGAGCCTCTTCCCTCCTCCCACGGACTTTTGTTTCCTTGGGGAGCGCATTCCAGTCCCTCCTGGCAGAGGCTGTGAATGAGCATTACTGCTGCGTTGCGATTAGAAATCTGCATGCAGTCTTGAGGGAATGATGTTTTGGAGTCCCTGAGGTGTCCGTCCTGTCCCCTACCCAGCCCGGGAAGGCTGCGGTGCTGGATCAGGAAGGAGTGTTTGGGGAAATGACTGCTTTTACGCTCCTCTTCCTCTGGCACGTTTTGCTTTCCTGAATGTTTTGCTTTCCCTGTGTGTTGTTGTGGAAGAAAGCACATGACCCAACATGTTTAGATTAAAAGCATCACTTAACGTCTGCTATTTCATTAGGTTTGCCTTCTTAGTGAAAGATTTATAAGGAATTACCTCCTGCGTGCAGTGCAATTGCCTATGATTTTTTGTCATTTCAGGAATGTCATGCTGCCGTGTGCTGAAGGAGCCTATAGCACCTAAATGAACAATCCATGAAAACAGGGAAAGAGGATTCCGGGAATCTTTGAATAACCCCGTGGTCTAATCTAGCCACAAAGATTAACTATTTGAGAGGTCACTGAGCTTCTCTTAAATCTTTCAATCTGTTCTACTGCATTTTTTTTCCCCAGGCTAATTAATTAAAGGTCTGAGGTAAAAGTTTAGCTGCATTTCATCTATCTTTTTTTTTTCCTGCCTCCCATCTGTCTATTTTATTCTAACCTAATCTCTAAATATAACTTAACCAAGGTATTTCTGCTGCCAAGTATCACCATAGCATCTGAATATAATTAAACTGCTTTTACTGTTCTCAAATGCTTTTGGTCAAATGGAGCGCGACTCACTGCCACTTCTGTTCAACCCGCACTAATTTTAAGATTTTCAGATGACAAATGAAGTTGTGCAGATTTTGTCTTCAACATGTGACCTTGGAAGCTTTTATGTTTCCCTGTACGACACACACTTGGGGAGACACTTCTTAATTTTCAGTTAGGTGCATATGACAATGTTTTTTTTTCTTTTAATTACAGTGTATTTGATTATAAGGTTCCAATGTTTGTGTTATCATGTTTGTAGTTACAAAGTTAATTGTCCATGGTCTTGGTGATGTGCATTTTCTAATAATCAATGTTTTCTTAAAGCCTTCCCTGTTCTCATATGCAATAGCCACAATTATAAAACTCATATAAAAGACACATTGGAAAAGAAAATAAATCTTCAAAATGTCTTTGGGCTTTTAAAGCCAAAACTAACCCCTAACCAGCCATTGGTACAGACCATAAAGCACATGCACTGTGTGTTTCTTATGGGAAATGACTGCCATTAGCATAACTGTAGCTACCTTTTGCTTGCTAGAAAATCCTTTTTCGAAGTCACGTAACACAAAACAGTTAAAAAATGAATGTATTTTCTTAATACTTTATGTGTGCATGTACACTCATTTTTCTTGATGTACGGTGAAGGAGAGAAACTTCAGAAAACAATTAAAAGAATGTAGTTAGGACCCTGCCACCAATGACCCATAGGTGCTCACCTCTCTCTGCTCTCTATGCAGAGATCCTGGGGAACTTTCCCAGCTAATGTAGCTCCCCAAATAGGTGCTTCAAGGTAGGAGACACAGATACATAGATAAGAGACACACATTCGTATTCTGCCTTTAGCACAGCTAAAATGTGAATTTCCTCTTCTGCTGTCTATGATGGGATGTTATTCTTTTTTCTTTTTTTTCCCCATACATTTAAAATACAAGTATAGAAACCTTTCAGTGTAGCCATACCCAGATCTGAATCATTTAAACGTGACAGCATTTTGATCCTTCTAAAAGCTCAAGTAATGCAGGCTTGCAATGCAAACTTGATTTGTTCCTCCAGAAATTCCCTGTTTGTGCATCTTTCTCATGCTGGTTTGCTATGTATTAGCTCAGGACAGCTCTCCTGTCTGTACCTTAAATATACACATTGAAAATCTGATATCCATTTGCCTACCTGATACACTTTTTACCAAGTACTAATGATAGTTGCAGTTCTAAGAAAATTGCTAATATGCAGCCAGAGCTATGGTTATATGAATATTGTCTCGTATTTTGTTGTGTGCTGTTGACCAGTTGTTATCAAGAGATGCCACATTTAAATGGAAAGCTTTTTTGATACAAACCGTATTCTCCTTATACCCAGACTTAGCCAAAGACGGTAAACACAAGCCAAAATCCACCCTCTTTAAAGAAGCCCTGAAGAGTTAACCATGTGCTTTCATGTTGTACTGAAGATAAAAAAAAAAAGAAATCAAGCAACCACAAATTTAGGAGAATGGTTAAGTTGGCTGTTGCCCACCACTAGCACCATCTGGTGAAGCACAAGTCTTCCAGGTGAGAAGAGAGGGAAGGCATCAGCTATAACCCTTTTATCCACATTTCAGCTGCATGCAATAACAGATTTAAGCACATTCTTAAAGCTTGGCTGAAGCAAGACCTCCCATCCTTGTGCAAAAGGTGTTGAAGTTTTAGCAACTTTCCTTTGACTTCAGTGGCCTTCAATTATTGTGGAAGTGGTCTTCAGGAGGATCTTTTTTAACACCAAGTTCTTTCAAAATCCTACAGAGGATGTAAGATAAACTTATTAGTCCAACACTCACTTACTCTGCTAAAAGGAGAATGCTATACCACATAGATTATTGCTTACATTAGCACACAGAATATAGTTTGCATAATTCACGTTAAAAATTGCTTTAAGATGCTATTGGGAGAGAAATTGCAAAAATGGATATACGTAGAAATGTATAGTAAACTATAATGTAAGTGTCTTCAAGTATTTGAATAGAAAAAGGAAATGTTCTAAACTGTTGGTAAATTTTTTTGGATGCTGTTTATGTTTGAACTTTTCTCCGTTTTCCTGTAGAAACTTCCGTATCCTCTTCCTGTGTCCCTACAAAGTTTTGCACAATGCAGAACAAGAAATGCTACAGGGATTGTGCTCCACCTTTCTCCTTCCTGCTGGGATATCCTTTCTGTAAAGAAATGTAAAGTATGTCATATTCAAGTAAAAATGTTATATTATTCTTTATCTCAGTCATTTTCTGTTATCTACAGCATATCAAGCTGAGCCTACATTGGTTGCAGAAGTACACCACTATTTTCACATTTTTATGACATATGAGTTACTCAGCCAAAGGTAGCTCAAATCTATTACAAACTTTCTTGTTTTCCAGAGTCTTATCAAGGGTTCATGTCTAAGCCAAACAAGACAAGGGCGGGTTGGGTTTTTCTCTTCATTGTTTCGATTGAATTAACAGGAAGGGGGGAGTGCTTTACCTGTCTGACACTAGAGCAATATTCATTAGCTCCCACTTCTCACTTGCCTGTCTGTGCAGACTCTGTCTGCATCCTTGTGGGAATTGTACAGGACTGATTTCTTGACTCCCAGTAATAAATAAGGAAATTAGTAAGGGCCTTGGATCTGAGCTGCAGTGTCTTAATTCACTCTAAAAAGTCAATACTCACAATTAAAAATAAATAAATAAAAAAGCCCAGGACCTGAAAAACTTAGTTAATGTTAATGGAACATGTTCCTGAGCAGTCAGGAGGGTAGGCTTTTACTGTTGTGCTGTTTTTCTGTATGTCACAAGCATGTTTTATAACCCTATGCATATATAAATGCAGATGTATGCATATATATTTCTCATTTAGATCATTGAGCAGTCTTTCCCCTGCAATAGCAGTAAGGCACGATGGTGATCAAGACTGAAGAGAATTATTCTGTAGTCTTGTACACTATGACTAATGAAGGTCAGGTGTGTAAAATAATAGATGATCCACTGGGGTATCAAATTAAAATAATGTGAAAAGACAGAGACTTAAAAATATGCAGATGTTTCAGACAGTTTATTGAAATAGCAAGCAGGAAGTAGATGTTTTAAAAATTATCTTTAAAATAACACAAAACAAAATTCATCCCTCTGCGTGGATGAGATTTGCTGAGTAAAACGTTTCTTATAGTTACCAGCTTTTTAATTTCCTCTTCACCTTTTCTGATAAGGTATTATACATTTCATTGGGTTTTTTGTCTTTCTTTTTGTGATAAATAGAACAGGCAAATAGAACAAAGGGAAATGTTTAGACTTATAGAAAGTTAGTATGAAGAGCAAAATAATGTAGTCAACAAAATTAATTGTTTTAAAATTGTGCCTTCACTGATTAACTAATTAAACTTCTTAATCAGTTTGGTAACCTTTATTTTATTTAAATGTTATTTATTTCACTTGTTTATATTATAAGGTTCTTCCCTTTTATTTCTATAAATACTATTTCTTTGATAATAAATAATTTAGCACAAGGCTAACAAGCAGCAATGAATGGTCCCTAAAATAACCCCATGTTTAAAACTAGCACATTGACACTGTAAATTGATGAGGGTGATAGTTTTCCCAAAAAAATCTCAAGATTGCAGTTAGCAGTGGGAACTATACTTCTGCATGTGGCAATCATTTATGATTGTGTTAGAGCATTCTGCTTTTGTGGTTAATGGACTTGACTCCAGTTCCTGTTCTGCTCAGGCTCCCTCATGTCTAAACTAACAGACCTGTACTGAAGTCATTGGTGTCACCCAGAATTTCACTGGGCTAATTATGAACAATTTTGAACCCCTATGGGTGTTACAGAAAGAAATATTGGCTTCCCAATCCCAAAAAGAGAGAAACAACTTTAGTCTATTCTCTTAAATAAATTAGGCTTTTGTGGTTACACACCATGAGTATGTGAGTGCAGGTGAGTAAACGTATGCCTGTTGATTCCAAATGTCAATGTGTTTGCATGGATATACCTACCGTTTCTCCCTAATAATCCAACTTTCTCATTAACAGAAATGATCTCAAAGGTCCAACATTAAGTTCCATGAATACTCCACAAATATTAGCTCTTGGAAAGAAGACGATTTTACTGCTATATCAGGAGGAAGCGTAACTGAACTCAGCAGGCCATGGACAAATGTGAGTCCATGTGGTGAGATACTATAAATGCCTTAACCATGGGATTAGAGTCAATTGTAGTTTGCACTTAGAAGGCACCGGAAAAAAGAAACAGTCAAAATATTTAAGATCATGTGAAGACAGACTTCATGGGCTCTTCTTTTCTGCAAGAGACATAAATTCATCTCTTGTTCAACATGGACAAGAGGCTACAAGACTGGACTGTCTTGGGAGCCAGTGGTATGCCAGTAAAACACAGACTATTTAACGGCCTTGGACCTGCTCCTCCTTCTCTATATCTTTCTTCTTTGGTGTTCCTGGCTCTCTAGATAATCTTGGTTTGTTTATCAGAGCCTCATGAAACCACATTTCAGAAGGCATACATAACTCCGTTCTGCTCTCTGGATTAACCTCAAAAGCAGTGCAAATTGTTCAATACCTTCCCCCAGAGGTTGCAAGAGTCTTCCTTTCTTGAAGACATCTGTGTAAAATTACACACGTGCTAGTGATCTCAACAAGAACAACATTTGTTAAAAACAAGGTGAAAATTCATTGAAAACAAAAGAAATGTGTATTTTGCCCTAATTTATCAGTTATACTTCTGATTGACTATATTAGATAAGACACTCTCAACTAAGTTTCACAGAGGAAAAAAAAAATTAGAAATAAGTAGATTAGCGAACAGCTTGCTTCAGTCTCCAGAGGGTTCTCTTGTTGCACAGCCAGACTGACAGTGTTGAGGCCACTGGCTCTCTGAACTAGTTTCCCCAGCCACTTATCTGCATAAGTTTGTAAACTCATCGCTTCCTCTAGGACAAGTAGAACCCTTCACACTCCCAAACCAGCATTAGTAAAAGCGGAGTTATGAGATGTATAGGCAGTTGGTTTCATTTGATGCTTGTGCTAACACGTTATCACTGAGTCACTGCTTGGCAGGGTCACAGTGGGAACCTGGGCTCTGTGGAAGTGGACGGGGGATGCTCCAGTGAAAGACTCTTTAATTATGGAAAAAAACAGCCTCTTGAAAGTATAATGATGATTTCGGAGTCTCCATTCTCAGGTTTGTTTCTTTGTTTGAACCTTGTTACAAACACCTCCAAACAATTATTTCTTCATCCCCGAAATAAAAACTGTTTTGTAATTTGAATATTTAAAAACAAAACAAAACAAACAAAAAAAAAGCACATATATATTTCTATGAGGATTTTACTGAGGTAAAGCCATAAAAAAGATGAGTGCTCTGTATAATTCTAAAATCTGCAAAGATAGAATCATTTCTTGTGTCTCCTGTGGGGGAGGTAACCAAGCTGGGCACTTACCGTGATGCTGAAAGGGTTTCCTTCCTCTTCCTCACACTTCCCCAATTACCATGGTCTGGTAGAGTCCATGCACTCAAGGGTCAAATCACTAAATCATGGCCATATGTCATACTTAGAGCAGGACTGCATCTACCCCTGCAGGTCCCACTGATTCCACTTCCATTTCTCTTCTGCATGCAAAAACCTTTCTTTGGTGTCTGACAGTTCCCTCGGTCGAGCAGAACAGCCGTCAAGGGAGTTTGTTTGTGAAGAAACAAAAATGAGTCACAGGCTAAAGATTAATTTAATAATCTAGAAACAGATGCCCTTGAGGATGTGTGGTCTAGTAGAGGAAACAGCAACTTCTATGATGCCTGTCTTTCTCCCAGCAAAAATCACCTCTGTCTTGCTTCCGTGTGGCTTTGCCAGCTTGTCTTAAGGTAGGTACAGGTTTTGCCAGTTTAGAGACGTCTAGGCACAAAGAAAATCTGTAATTGTAGCATTTCAGTCCTTTGAATGATTTTTTCTGTTTACAAAACTGCTTCATTTCCATGGAGCTCTACCAAAACAGAGTCTGTGCCTCTTTTCCAAGATGGATGTTGTTTCATCACCTCTCTTTGATGTTCTGTGTAAGTATTGAGTGAGGTGAAAGAAGGAACTGAGATGTTATGGGTCTCATGGGAATGGTGCCAGGAAGTGCCGAGCAGTTATTGACAATGGTACTCTGCTTCAGGAATGGAGAACTTACTTAGCTGCTTCAAGTCTTTTCTGAACTGTGAGAATATTTCATATCTTTAAGGGGATCTGCTATCTTGCAGTGATTTGGAAATCACCATATTGTCACCCTCCTCGGTCTATGGAAAAAAAGGAGGTCATCTGTCTGAAAGATACGTATTTGTACTTACATGAGGAGGAGAAGAATCTCAGGAATCAAAGTTAGGGCTTCTGGCATTATATGCTAGCCTTTTCGATTACATTGCTTAAAAAAATGGGGGGGGGGGGGCAGTCTCTGCTGGCAAGATATCACCCTGTCACTCCACAAGTTACACGCTAGTTGAATGACTTCATGCAAGATTTCATGCAAGATTTACACTTAAGAAGTCATCTGTCTGTGAGATGAGGACAGGATTCTTCCAGGGTATAGAAGAGAAAATATCAAAGATGGAAAGGGCATGGAAACCTTTTAATCTAATATCTCTGATTTCCTTGTATGTAGCATGAATAAGGTCTGCTCAGAAGAGCTATCAAGCAAACAGCATGTGAAGAGAAGAGAAGAGAAGAGAAGAGAAGAATTATCAAAGTACTTAAAATGTGTTCAGCTATGTCTGATACCTAATAACATATATATTGATATCCCAAATTAAGAGCTATACCTTCAAATGTAGCTCTTTGTGAGCTTATGCAGACAATAGAAATTCTGTTTGTTCACTAACCTTAATGCTTATGTACAGCATTGCTCTGCACTGATATGAGATTACAGTACACTACTGGTGCCAACATTTGGGGTTGAAGAAATTTATTGATCTGTAAGATGTGAACTGAAAATAGTTCAGATGTGGCTGCTTTTGACTGTCATTGTTGCATAAGTAGTTTCAGGAAGACCTTGCAGTGATGTCCTAACCAAAGGTCTCAGACTTTTTTGTCAAGAACACCAGTAAAATCCCTGCCAATAAATAAATAAACAAACAAACAAACAAACTGTTGTCACATTTTCATTCCAATATTTTGGCAGTTGTCATTTTGCATGTTGTAAGCCAAAAGCATTGAAGAATTAGAATCTCTTCCTGTTTAACATCTTACATGTCTTTAAATCACAAAAAAGAAAAAAGAAGAAAAACAAAACAGATAACAACCAAACCCCTATTTTTAGTCAGATACATATTTGGGATTTTTTTGAACAAGACTGCATTTTGAACATCAAAGTTTACTGAGAATTAGGATTAATTTGCTAGTGGAAAAAGAGTTGTAGCTTTTATACTAAGCATTCAACAGGTAAGGATCAAGCCTCTGACCACACATTTTTTCGGTGTGGTTTTTCAGGTGTGGTTTTTATTATGTTCTTCCTCAAAATTGCGAGAACAGAACAGTTTCTGTTATGCATGTTAAATTGATTAACTTATAGATCTCATTAGGAGAAATATTATGCTCAGCAGATCAGTTGCACATTTTTCTAAAGCTTTCAGCCTGGAAACAACCTACACACTGTGGTGGAGTGTATGTGGTGTTAATATCTGGAAATTTCAAAGTAGCCTTAGTCTCTCATTTATAGAAAAACAAATATCCTTCTAAGTAACATGATGATCAGCTGAAGAAATGTTATACTATGGCCTCATTAGCATCAGAATTTAGCATATAAATTCTTAGGAAAGATAATAGAGCATCTTTCAAACTGTCATTTCTTCCTTTTTTTTTTTTAGCTATGATGCAGAGATTTTCTTCTGCTAGCTAAGATTATTTTATTTGTTCTTTTCAAACCATGTCAGCATTTATTTGGCCTCTGCAGATCCTCATTCAATTTTGTTCTTTTTATTGATCCTTTCAGGCCTAAGGCGCTGTATTTTCCCTTATTTTTTTCCTTTTTCAAATATGTGTTTTCTATGCTTTGAGGATATATCAATAAGTTTGGCTTTCTTTGCCAAAAAAAAAATGTTTTACAGGTCTGGGTTTTATTTTATATTCACATTTAGACTTTTTTTTTTTTTGCAAGTATTCTGAGGGAATCATTTTGCTTACATATTTTTTTCTTTATAAAAGCACTCAAATTCTGTGCCTATTTATTTTAAATGTTGTCATATTCAGCTATCTGCAAAATAAAATTCATATTCAGCTCATTCCTGTTTCAGAATAAAAGAGACTAAGGATTTAGGAGGCAGACAGGAAGTTGTGCCCTTTTGACCCAAAGGACTAAGAGGAAGGTTGGGAGGCAGATGATAAAGAAAAGGCAAAGGAGGAGGTGACTTGTATGCATTGGTCATAGATCTTAAAATTTTTAAGTTATCATATTAAGAGATAGAGCAATCCCAGGCAAAATGTGAATGTATGTTGTTGTCCACCACACCATGTTGACTTTTTCTCCTTGCCCCTTGGAATCATAATTTGGATGTAGCTATTCCAGCACATTTCATAAAAAGGCTTTCTCAAGACTGGCTTTTATGATCCTCTCAAGAGGTCCTGTGTGAAATGACTGTTTCTGACCACAAAATGCTCTTGCACAGTTGTGCCAGTCTAGGAAGTGCACATTGCTATGGCAGTAGAGGAGGCTAAAGCTACTCAAATACTTGGGATTGTGATTTCTTTTCTGCACATTCCTCTTCTTCACTCTTTAAAATTTTGCCATTTTCTTCTTGGTAGTTATATACTTCTCTATCTTGCAGGGTTTTTTTATCTTTTCCCTTAATATTTATCATTTTTACATCTTCCCAGCCCTCTTGGTAATCTTCCAGTGCTTGTTGGAAAGGAAAATGGGGCAAACCTTATCTTTTCCCTCTCTGCAGAGGAAAATTGAGAGGATGCAGGCAGAGAGATGCAGAGAGATGGAGAGAGATGGAAGGAAGGCATGCTGCTGCTATGGGAGCCTTCTCTGCTTTTCCCCTTCTGCAAGAGATTATCTTTGCAGAGCCCTGCAGGATCCTGTGGACTAGTGACAGGAAGGGGCTCCGAAACTCTTTCCCGAAATAGAAAACAGGTAACATAATACTTCTTTTATCCCACAGGAGCTTGAGGATGAATGGGTGTGCCCAGCAAGTGTGACAGTGAGGCAAGAAATTAGAAGCAGAGCCCTGTGGAGTTCCCACACAACAAGCTTCACCAGGAGACTAAAAGAGGAAAACGGGCAGAGATGTTGGGACTGCACTTTATACATCTACTTGGCAAGAGGAAGGACAGGGAAAGGAAAAGAATGGTGCTGGTCCCCTCTTGCATTGCCCAGAAGGTGCAGCTGGGACAGTAAGATAAATCACTCCCACCACCGTCATTTCCCCAAGCGGATGAGGACCTGGGGAGGAAGTCTTGCTGCCAGGGTGTCCTCATGCTCCTCCTGGCCTGGGACAGCTGAGAGCAGTCCTCCTGAGACCTTAAAGCAGACAGAAGGGCCCATCCAGTAATGCAAAGCAACAGATAATGTAGGTGCTTTTCTCATAGCAAGGTTTTCAAAGTGACAATTTATGACTTGTCATAGATTTTTCTCAGTGAGTCAAACACCTTGTCTTAAATTAAAACTTCTTCCAAACAGTTCAGACATTTGATTTTGTGACTCTTATATTTATTAAACCAAATTTTCATCCATCTGTTGGATTGCAATGTTATCAGAGCTTGCATTTTCAGGCACTTACACCAGACGAATTTAAGCTTAGTAAGCAACCCAAGACTGCAATAAAATTGCGGTAGGGATGCAGTTGGTACAGACTCTTCAGATTCATGAAATATATAGGTATAACAACACAACTTTGTACTTACATGGGTAAATGCATATGTTTCTCATAAACTCAGTGAGTTCATTGGTGTTGATCACGTTTGACAACTTTTACATATACTTGTCCACTTAACATCTTCCCAATACATTTGACTCTTGGCAATGAATAAAATATAAAGCTGCTGATAAGCTGAATTGCATGTTTCCACTTAAATCTGCATTCCTTGTTGGGTTCCTTTGTTGGTCTTCTTTAGAAATGTCCCAGTATTTTGCCTACTGTGTTTGCAGTATACCTGTACTTAATGCTTTTTCATTTCCTTTGTCTAGCACAAGATGCTGTTCTTCCACAAATTTCCAGGGAGAGTGAGAGAGAGAGAGAGAGAGAGAAATGTTAATTTAGGAAGTAAATCTGCTCAGTGTTTTATCCCAACATCCTGTCCTCCTGCTGCTTTTTATATGACCTTTTGCACTGCACAGAATTCATTACTATTGTAAAAAAAAACATGTTTTTCTTTCTTACAAAATTGCAAGGAGCCCATGCCCTGCTTTAAAGTGGACAGTATTCACAAATGGCAAAAATATGCCTTCTTCCAAATCCTTTTCATTCAGCAGCAGCTCCATAAGTTTGCTAATTAGACCCACTAAACAAAAACACCCCAGCAATAACACTATGCAGAAGGAAAGGAGAAAGCATCATTATTGCAATTTTATTTACCATTTCACTGCAGGACAGCCCAGGAACCCTAACCAGGTCAAGACTTCATTGTGTCAGGTGCTGTACACAAAAAATAGCAGTTCCTGCTCCAGGAAACGTGAAATTTGTGCACATATTTATAGCCAAGTTTGTGGCCCCATGGTAACTCATTTAGTGATTACCTCCACAAATGCTAGTGTAGGCACCCAGAAACATT
Source organism: Cygnus olor (assembly GCF_009769625.2). Classification (NCBI taxonomy): domain Eukaryota; kingdom Metazoa; phylum Chordata; class Aves; order Anseriformes; family Anatidae; genus Cygnus; species Cygnus olor. Next base: position 47,361,307 of record NC_049169.1, read on the forward strand.
TGTTGCAGGATACAAACATCTGTGGTTTCCCCCGGGGCTGAAGCCCAGTGTACTTTCCCTGCCACAGAAGGGTAATAGGGCCTTAGAGTAAATGGAGTGGAATAAGACCCAAAACACTTTGCGTTCCTTAAATGAAAGGCACTTTATGCACACGTATGTTTACTGAAAGGCCTTTCAAAGAGGCGTAATTATGCAGGCATCTTTGTATAATTCGCCTGGGTCAATGCTAATGTCGGAAAGTACTTATTCTGCGGGTCAGACATATTGCTGCACTGTTCAGCTGCTGGCCTGTGTGTACGTAATAAATCACTCTGCAGAAGAACTCGACTAACCTGTATCTGTCCTAGCTTTTTTAATTGCAGACCACAAACACTGATAGAACATAAAATGTTTGCTCAGTCTAGACTGAGTGGGGAAATGGAGGCTCACACTGCATGTGCTCTTCGGGGAGTACCTTCTACTCCTTCCAGGGAGGCAAAGTCTATGTATGACACCAGAAATACCAGACTGTGTAGAAAAGCAACAAACACTAATAGTCCCAAATGCTTCTTTAAAAATCATTTAGGTTAATACAAAGTAGTCAGGTCTGCGTGAGTGCGTTTAGGCCCACAGGGAGTTTGGAAGTGCATATAGTGTCTCTGAAAAGCGCTGGGTTGACTGCCAGCCCTCAGGGTTGGAGCAGCAGGTGAGATAGCACTGCAGCCTCCCCAGTCAATTCCTAAAGGGGACATAGTCCTGCGCTCGCTGAAGTAGTCAGCAGAGCTGCAGAGGCTGCCATCAGAGACGTGTCAAGTGGTGCCCGATGGCGTGCTGGCCCTGGCGTCCCTTCCTGTGCCAGATCAGGTGTGCAGGAAGGGCCACCCGACCAGCCAGCTGGCGGGGGTGAATCTGCGATGTGAACCCATCGTTGAGGATCACGTCACTGCCACAAGGTCTCTTCCTGCAGACAGGCAGCTGCGGGGAGGGAGAGAGGGAAATCAGCCTGCTCCTCCAGAGGAGGTGAGACACTCGGGCCTGGGGCCAGCAGGGCTGCTGTGGCTGCTGCCTTCCCACTGATGGCCACTCCTTGCCCCCACCCTGGCACTGGCCATCTCCCCGCCACCAGTGCAGCGAGACCCTTTGTTGTTGTGGTGTTTGCCATCTGAAAGCCCCATGGTGCCTGAAAACCCTCAGCTTTGGGTGGTGGGAAGAGGCACACCACACCATCTGTCAGCCTCGCTCTGTTCAGTGAGCCCAAGGCTGCCATTTGAGGGGTATGGTCGCCATCTTGAGCTACAGTGTGGGCCCACAGGCCATAGGCAGCATGGCTCTCTGGGGTGGTTTTACAGCCTGCCCATAGCTCATGTGTTGTCACAACACATTGGCTCTTTGTTATGGAAATCACGCCTTCCTCTGAAAATAAAGTCACTTCCTTGCTCTGATGAGCGCTGCAGAAAGCTTGAAAATATGACTCTGGTGCAACAACAACAACAAAAAAAAACAGGATCCAGAAGGCAAATAAAAACAACTCCAAATGCCATTGCTTTTTCTTTATTTGTAAGAACTCTCCATCCCAGGGAAGCCTGATTCATGATTTCTACAATGGTGGGGTGGGCCATGCTCTTGGCCATGCATGGGGTACAGTGGCCTTCACCTTCCCTGAGGTGAAAGACAGCTGCCAGCTCCCTGTGCTGAGGCAGCAAGGTGGCGGAAGGAGCCACACATGGTGTAAGACTTGCTGCCCTTTCAGGACTGATGGATGCTCTGAGAAAAGGTAACGCTCATGGCTTTGCCTGGCATCCAGCTTGGAAAAGTGTTGTGGAAATGGAGACACTCCTTTAGCTGACTGTCCCTTTTTCCTGTGAGCCATAATGGGCTCCCCAAAGACCTTCCTAAGAGTCCCCAAAGCAATTGTTTAAGGGTAGTGCCAGCAACAGTGGAAAATCCTCCAGATGGCAGAGCTCCACCCAAAACAGGACCCTTCAAATGGCATCCTTGCAGCCCTGATGCTCCCGTCGGCACTGGTGCTGTCAGCCACCACAGGGCCCCTCACGCCACAGCAGAGCTGGAAGCCAAAGGCAGGAATTCCTGACTCGGCTGACCTGAATCCAAATATCAGAGATTAAGCATGAAAAAAATAAATAAATAAAAAAGCAGTTAACTCTTTTCAACTGAGTTAATAATTAATGTGTTTTCCAGGCTTGTCTCTGTCTGTCTGGCTGCAGGAAGCAATGCCCCAGAATACCCTTTGAGACACTGTTTTCATGTGTTGTCTTGGCCCACAAGGGTCACAGAAACAGCACACCACCTGGGACGCTGGGGTTGCTCAGCCGGCATCAACGCAAGGACTGAACACCCGTGCTCCCCTGATTGGGGCCCAGGATTGATGGGCATCAATCTGGAAAAGGCTTTAAAGGGTTACCGGGCTGTGAGAGGGAAGGGTGGGGAGCGGAAGGCGAGGGGGAACCGCGGTACTATTACAATCGTCAGATCAAGTCACAGGGTGGAGGAGGATTTTCCAGATCCTCTGACCTTAAGGTTGGGGAGTGAAAGGAAGAGGAAGCACATTTGAACAGATCCTCTGTCAGAGCTTCCTCAGGGAGGGGCTCGGGCCTTCTGGCTCTTTGCTACATGCAGGGCAATACACACACATAGGCACAGCTAAATAAACATAGGAATGAGGTTCAAAGTAGACCCCCAGGAGAAAACCTAATCTGTGGGAACCTTTTATTAACACTTGTGTTCACCAACCCCTCATATCTTAAACATTAAGTGTTTAACCAGCCATGAAAGAAAACATTTGCTGGGTACCAGGAATACCTTGCAGTTCTGCAGCACTTTCTAAGGTTTTCCAATCACCTTATGAGCCATTAAGCTTGATTATGCCTTTGGGTAGGCACTTTAGAAGACTCAGAAAAGTAGAGAAACTGAGGCATAAAAGGTGGATTAGTTTGTGGGGGTCACTTGGGAACCCTGTGGTAGAGCTGGGCAGAGACCAAAGACCCCGTAGTTACCCATCACTTACTTTGCACCTGATCCAAAGCCCATTGAAAACACCAGGATTTTTTTTATTGACTTTGGCTTAACCTCTTCTGCCACAAAGACATCATCATTTGTGTTTTATAGTACATCTCTCCTGCAGAAACAAATGCCTGAATCCTCAGCATAGGTTTCTGAGACAGTAAGACATATTAGAAATAAGCATGACAGAATATATCTCCTCTCACTGTTTTACTTTTTTTTTCTCAAAAAGTGATCATCAAAAGTAGCAATTCAAAGGTTCATTAACAATACAACAAATGTCTCCCGTGTTTTTCTCCTTCTCCCTTGTTTCTCCTCTTGGCCGTTTTTTTTTTTTTTTTTGCCCTCATTTTGTTTTCAAGCTACAGGAAATGTTACTGTGGGCCATTTTAGATTAGACAGAGCATTCAGTCGGTGAGACCCTCCCTAACAGCAGATTTCGAAGAACAATTAGGACATTATAACAGTGAAGAGGCACTCAGGCCTGCAAAACTGCTCAGTAGTTTGTTTCCTACTCCTGAATAATTCAGCTCCTGCAAAACATTGAAAATAATCACCTAACATGCAAGGATTTCATCTCCTTATGGTACAAGAACTGCCCCGCCAAAGTGTCAAATTCAGTTAAGTGCTCTTTCGCACATTTTTTCTGTTGACATACAGTAACGATACAGCTCTTCAAGTGACCACATATTTTAATCTTTTGACACAAGGTAGTGTTTACACAGTGTTCTGTTTATCACAGTGCAGAAGAAACAGACCCTTTAAACAATGATGTGCAAACCCTTCAATCTGAAATTTTTCTGTCAGGGCACCACTGAGCCAATGCAGCTGAACATTACCATGCTCTGTCTTTTTAATGCTCCTTTGCTCCCAGTCATCAGCGTTGGTTTGGTCTATGTATTTCTTCCTCTTACTTCTGGGTACTTTACTCCCATGAAAGAGATAGTGATAATATTTATTGCCTATTACCTTCTGGAGGCCTAAATTTTATTCTAACAAGGTAACAAGGACAGCAGTAGGCCATTTCTGATTAGATTTTATCTCTACCCATTGGAAAAAAAAATAAAATTGCACAGATAAAAAGACCTAGACATAATGAGAGCATTAAATGCTGCTGCTGTTTCCATAAAGCCCTCTACTTCAGGGACAACTAAAATCTGTTGCCCTTCTGTTTTACAATTGCTCGTGAAAGCTCTTTGCCATCAAGAGGTCTGTCAGTAGCAAAACCAAGCCTCCAGCACATCCTGCTAGCTGCTGGCTTTCTATGAGCCCTGTCTTGGTGCAGAGGCAGCACTTGTAACGCTGATGAGCAACCTCTTCCAGGTCAGCTCCAGCTCCAGGTCTGCCCTGCTGAAGGTCTCCAGGGTGCTGGGTGTAAGTCTCCCTTGAGAGGCTGTGGGGTGATGAGGAAGGGCAGGAAATGGCCTTTCCCTTAGACTGAACTCAAGCGAGAATGGCAATCGCTTGCTCTTTCTGGAATATGCAGCACAAAGATTCAGCCTTATCTCCCAGTGCTTGATAATGTCTGCCCACACCAATGCCGTCTTGATAAATACTGTACATATGAACTAAATATTCATTAAGTTTTGCTCTATTTAGACTCCAAAATGCTTCTGAATAACCCAAATATTCATGATCGCTAAAACTCTGTCTTCACTTTGTAACTGCTGAGAAAATTGCAAACCTGCAATAACCTGCAGGCTGGACTTCCAGACTCAATGTCAGAGCATCTTTAGCATCAGCAATTCATCCGGTAGCTGCAGCTTGTTGTAGGTGCACTCGTACCCCTACACTGCCCAACAGCTCCCTTCAATACAGATTTTGCTTGCTCAGTTCTCTGCTTGCTGACCAAGGCAGCACAGCCACATCACTCTGATGCTCATCTCAGCACCAGTCACCAATAAATGCGAAGTCCAGCCCCAGGTCTCCAGACAGGAAAGTCCTTCCTGGACACGTCACTCCTTTTTCTCTGTGACGGTACCTGCATTTAACATTTGCATCCCCTTGGAGCAACGATGTTATTACCAACAGGAGGAAATCCACAGGAATGGGACTTAAACCATACCCCTTACTCACATAAGAGACAGGAACAACTGCAGGCTTCGTGGGTAGAAACCAAAGGCAAATTTCATTTCTTTGACTCAGCATTCCTTAAATAGCTCTTTGGGAACGTACAGGGAGTCCCAAGCAATAATATCCCATTGCCTATTCCAAAGTTTAGTCACAGGAGTGAGGGGAGGAGGGAGACAGACAGACTTTCTTTTTGAGACTGCTATTCCTCCTGCCTGATGCTGGGAAAGGAGCCATGGACACAGCGCCACAGGCTCTCCAGCAGCAGCCCCGGCAGTGCTGCTGGTGGCTGCTTCCTCTCCTAGCTCTGTAGCCCCCTGGAGTGGGTCAGGGCTGGACGGGGTTCCTGCCGGAGCAACTTGTGCTGTGGACAACCTACTGAGAAAACTGAAAACCAGTGCAAAGCTAAAAGAAGCATGGAGTTTCCTCCCTGAGGTCAGGAAGAACAGCTTCCAAATTTTCAGTCGTGTGTTTTTGCTCAGCCTTGTGTGGACAGAGTAGTCATATTTGTCTTGTTCCAAGGCTCCCAAGAGAGGCCACAACTAAGCTACAACAGATTTTTACATTTCAGCAACGATATATTGTGGTCTTTTAAGGAAAAGAAAAAAAAAACAGTATTGCTGTTCACAGCTTGGGCAGCCACTGGAGCAACATAGTAATGTCTGTTTCACGAAGCGGCCTGTCTTTGCTTGATAACAGGACCGGTGCTCTCACATAAGATCCGACAGTTTGCACCTTGTGCTTTGTGAAGCTCATGCAACTGTCCAATTTTGCAGCCTGCAACAAGCACTCCTTCACCAGCTTTAGTTATGGTTTCTGTGTGTGGGGTCCATTATTTTCTGCCATTTTATGAGTCTTTTAATGCTATGCAAGCAGAAATTTGAGGAAAAATCCCAGATCAAGCTTTGTTTGCAGCTCCAGAGTCTGCTGCATACTGTTAGCTGAGCTTTTTGCGTCACAAACCATAGTGAACATTGCTTGCAGGGCTTATGCTCTGTAACAACTTGCAAATATAATTACGGTGTCAAATTAATTGATTTTTGCAATGTTTTCTGTTTTCCACCTGATTCCCATGTGACCACCCTTACAAGAGTTAAGAGACAATGTTTGTGAAGCACTGATCTCATGCAAGTGTGTGCAGTAAAGAACAATATAGTGAATTATCCTGCTCTCTGAATCCCCTAAAGTGGCTTTTCCCTGGTAGTGACATCGATGGGACAGAGTCAAAGAGGACCGCAAAGAAACAGGTCTAATTCCCACCGGCTGACAGTGGGACTCCACCTTGCTACAGGAAGGTCAAATCTTCCAGTAGTGGGGGCCAACTGCCAGCACTGGGATGGTGGTGCATGAGCTATTACAGCTATCAAAGATCTGGAAATAGGAGATAAGCATAAAAAAGCCTTAAAAATTGTTTGGACAAAATTTCTGAGCAGAAAAAAGAATTCACTGGGGAAATCCAGCTGTGTGAATCCTCATTCCTCCTAACTTTTCTGCTCTTCTAATAAGTAAATATTGTGTGCCAGACTGCTACGGTTTTCATTTCCATAGTTTTGGTCCCAAAGCAAAGCACCTCGGGAGCTCCTGACTTCTCAGGAGGGGGCTAAAGGCATTTAAACATAGCCCAGCCCAGCTGCTCAGGCACACAGCAGAGTGGGCTTGCACCCAGGCAGGAGTCTGCGGCAGTAGCCCTGCACTGCTGGAGGGATGCATGTGGTAGAACCAACTGTCCTGACCATTAAAACATCTGGAGCAATAATTGTGGGGCAAAGGGGAGCCTGAGCTCCAAGTGCAGGGATGCTCGGGTGGGATGGATATATTTAGCCTGTCACAGTAATGAAGTGTACTGATCTCTGCAACTGTTAGGATTTTAGCTTGTGATTTCCTTTAGAAAGACTCTCTGTGTCTTTGTTTGGGGTTTGTTTGTCTTTTTTTTTTTTTTTTTTTCCAAACAGATAAGAACACTCTGGTACTGACACTGAAAATGAGAGTGAATTATTCTGTAGCAGGAGCCAATAATGAATGAATCAATCGATGTTTCTTTCAGAGAGGAGGGAACAGGGGGTAGGGAGATGAGGGAAGAAGTGCTAAATGTCCAATTAACTAAATGAACTAGCAGGGTAAACTTTGGGGAATGCTTTATATGATATATTGGCATGCAATTAAATGGCAGTATGATATTATGGTGTTACATTAAATTCCATTTAATTTCCTGTAAGCTCTCGTGATGAAAGTGCAGGCGAAAGCTGATCCTATTGATCTCTTTTGCTCTAACTTACTGAACAGCTCTTCAGCAGGCAAGTGACTGCTTTCCTCAGGTTAGTTACGTGAGCTTCATCTGGACTTGCACTCTGTGAGGTAACGATTTGCTCCTGTAAATGGCATCGCTGAGGCAACTTCACGTTTGCCTGCCACCCTCCTGGGGCATATTTGGGATGTCATCTTAGAAAAGGTAGAGTGTGGATAGCTCGCACTGTGATGCTAAATTTTTTTTTTGTTCTTTTCTTTCAGTGTTGCTAAAATCCATGATGATGACTAATATTTTTCCCAGTGCAGAAGTGAGTCACTTTTTAAAGTGGTTAAAAAACAAAGAGTGATGTGGTGTGTGCATGTGTGAAATTAGTACTGCAGGCTGAAACAGCATCGTTTTGCTGCTGCATACCAGTCTTCTGTCACTAATGCTGTCTTTATCTAAGGACCAGATCTTACAGTCACATTCAGGAGTAACTGTTGCCTTAAACAATAAATGAAGGCAATCAATGGGTATGTGCAAATGAGGGAGGTTAAACTAACATGAATTGCAAACAAGGGCTGTAGCTGAGTATCTTCTTAAATGCTTGGGGATTTTATGAAAATCTTAACTGTTGGCCAGTTACTATAGCACTGAAGTATTCTTATGTCATATTCCGGTCATTATAGGGAATTTGACTGGGTTTCATGCTAGTCTCAAACTCCATAAAGTTTGTCATCCTACTTCAGTTCTCTCAGTTTCTGTAGTTTCTATGGTGCACTGTCAGCATCAGTCTTTGAGGAAGCACAGCCTGGGGAAAGGAAGGAGGTGGCAGGTCAGGACTGAGCTGAACAGAAGAACAATGGCAAAGATTACCTGAGATACGCTGAGACCATGTCAGCTCCTACTTGCTGATGTTAATTTGTAATTTTCATGAGCACCATGATCAAATAAATTTACAAAAACACAATCCAGATTGCTGGGGCAGAGAAACACTGAACACAGGGCTGCTAACATCCTGTTATTGGCCCAGAGCCACTGCCAGCTGCAACATTTTTATGCTGGAAAGATGAAATTACTGCTCCTGAATGCACACAAATATTTAAACAACAGACACAATATAAAGCTAAGGATATAAGGACATCAGAAATAAAACAGCCCTTTGGCAATAAATCTTGCTGAAAGAGCAACAGCTTAATAAATCCTATCTGACTTTTAGCAGAGCCTTAGACTTAATGCTGACCTCTGCCAATGCATTTGTGTGTGGATTTGGTAGCAGTCCCGACAGTTTGGGGGCTTGGTTTTCCTTTCACCCATCTGTTACTGACACAGCACACGTCTGACATGACTGTTCCGCTTCATCCGAGACCTGCCAAATAGAAATCCTCTTTTATTTACACAAGTAATAGCTACTAATAAATTGCATTTACAGCACATTGTACTTTCCCTTGAAAACTCAAAGCACTTCATAAATACGAGGAACAGAGCCTTTTAGTACTTCTGAGAGGTGGTGTATCATTCTACCTATTCAGAACTACAGAAGCTATAGCACAGAAAGTGTCACATTCGATGCTATGGCTGAAAGAGAAAGGCAGAGCCTTGAGGAGTCTGCCAGCCCCTGGAGAGCTTTTGTCACAAAAACACCCAGCAGTAAATGAGAAAACTGCACGCACCATAAAAAGGGTAGTCACACTGCATGAAGGCAGTAGCATTACCTATGAAATACTAAGCCATTTCAGATTCAAAGGATTTTTATGAAACCTGTTCATTTGAAGTGTTCCTAGGGGGTGTTTTCAGTCAGATTCAACCTGCTACAGAGAGGGGAAGAGTGCTAACTCGCATTAAGGGAAAGGTCAAACCTACCCTATGATTACCAAATGTGGCAAATAACCAGGCCATCTACGGTTCAACCCGAGGGATGCGGGTAACCGGAAACTTCAGACCTCCCACCCCGTGTGCCCCAGCAGACCCCCACTGACTTGATGCTCCTCAAGGCGGCGAGGAGCTTCTCGCACAAAGGCACTTGATGGCTCCCTCTTCTGCGCTGCCAGGTCGGAGGGAGCACGGCTGATACGAGCTGGGTCTGCACCATCTCAGCACCTTGTGACGGGAACTACAGCAATATGTTGCCTAGTAATGATCTTTCTAGGGACTTAAAAAGCTTTATACATTTTTAATGCTCCAAATTCATTTTCTGTTAGCCTTCATGCAGGTTTACAATTTCAGTCTGTGAAGTGATAGCTGGTGTATATTCCCAGTAATTCAGGTCCTGATACATTTTTTGTGTAATTTTCAGTACTGTCTCTTTTTTGTCCAAGATCACGTTTTTAACAAGAAATGTAGCAACAGTTTTACCAGGCTCAGCTCAGTGCTCTGGGCTGGGGACAGGAGGGGGTAATCCAGGGCTCATGCAAGTCAGTTTTAGAGCGGGTTTAACCCCCTGAGCCCTCTGTGAAACTGCTCCTCCTTTACACCAGGTCAAGCACAGGTTAAGGATCAGGCTATTGGGATTCATAGCTTCTCTTCCCAAGGGTTCGTGCAGCAGAGCCTGCCTCTGCAATACAGGCAGTGAATATATCCATTCTGCTCGACTTCCAGGCATTCATTTCCTGTAACATCATTTTTAAGGAGTCTCTGGCTGTTCAGTGGAAAGAGACTCGCTACCTCTGATCCTCACACCGGCATCCAGCACAATTCAGGGCCACCCTTATGGACCTTTCTGGCTGGTGAAGGACCCGGTGCATCTCCTCTCCCATGTCCAAGAGGTGGTGCTGCCAGGGATGTCCACCCTGGTCACTGGGCTCAGCATTCTCCTGTCCTGTATGGGTGGAAGCACAGGGGCATCAAATGAGTGAGGTTATACACTGTGCCAGAACCCAGGGCAAGAGGAGACAGAGGGGAAAAATGGTCTCAATTTCACACCAGCCAGCTGTGACTGGTAACGCAGGCAAGGACACCAGGAGAGCACACACTTGGTGTGCATGTCCACAGCAGGGTGGGTTTGCCCCTGCCTCCCACAAAAATCATGTGTGTGCCCTCCTGCCTTCACCAACCAACGGCCTCTGATCATCAGGGGTGTAACACTGTTCGTTCCTCAATGAGGCACAGGGTGAATACCCTGACACGGGTGGTGAGGTGCTTGTGGAGGTGTTAGCTGCGTGGTGGGTTCTGCTGGCTGAAAGGAGCTGCTAGGCAGTGAGAGCACATACAGGGGTTCCCTGTCTGTGGCATTCTTCCCATGCTTTTTGCCTCGTCCTTTCTCCTTAAGAAAACTTCACAGAAGGAAATTTCTGTATGTTTCAGTCCACTTCTACCAGTGCTTCCTGAAGAGCTCATGATTCACAGTTGTTTATCTGATGTGTGTAAATGAGAATGTGTCACTTGGGTTGTGTTCAGATGGAGAGAACAAAATAAGTAAGGTACGATGTGTTAGGCAGCTCTTCCTCTTGAAAGTATAATTAGGCTGTTTACTGCTGGATCATTGTTTTCCGTGAACTCTGTTGTAAAATCTCCTACTGCCACCATCAGGACATCAAAATATAAAATACTTTTTAATACAGAGGACAGCATCCAAGCCAAATAAGTCAGTACATCCAATAAAAACATGACTAGTGTATATATCCTTTGGATGTACACAACAATATGTGATGAATTCGAAATTGTAATAGTTTGTCTCTCCAGAGAGACATTCATAGGGAAAAGTGTGGAATTTTTTTTTCTATAACTTGAGCAATAGTAATGTAGTAGATAAATAGTCCAAACAAAATGACTTGCATTGCACATATTCACAAATGTGAATTAAAGGGACATCTAATAATAATACTGTAAAGATATTGGGAATATTTTTAAACATACTTCAGTACAAGATATATGGCTGATTGAAGACTACCTTCTTTCCTTATAGACGCCAACTGTCTTTCTGAATTCTCAGTCAGCTTTTGTGTGTAACCTGGAACATTAAATTCTTAAAACACTCTTTCTGCCACTGTAGTTTGCAGATGCAGTCACAATTTTCTCAAATACTCAACTACCTAATACCAAGTATAGCCAGAAAGTACCATGCCTATTATATCACTTGGCTGCCATCAGGAAGACTTGGCTGAGGCCAGACAGGGCAGTGTGTTGGTGCATGGAAATGATCTCCTTCTAATGTGATTAGCATAGATTTGCTCTTCTCTGTATAGCTTTATAGCAGCATTGTGTAGTTGTGGTTGTTTCACAGCGCTGGGCAGCTGAGCTCTACCACAACTGCCCTCTCACTCCCCCTCTTTGAGGGAAAAGGGGGAGAAAATATGATGGAAAGGGCTCAAGAGTTGAGATAAGAACAGAGATCACTCAGCAATTACCGTCATGGGCAAAACAGACTCAGCATAGGAAGATTAATGTAATTTATTGCCTATCTGCAGACTAGAGCAGAAAGAAACTAAAAGCAAACTAAAAACACTTTCCCCCCTCTCCACTTTCTTCTACGTCCTCCCCCCGAGCAGTGCAGGGCAATGGGGGAATGGGGGCTGCGGTCAGTCCCTAACACTTCATCTCTGCTGCTCCTTCACGGTCCCTCTCTGCCCCTGCTCCACGTGGGGTCCCTCCCACGGGATGCCGTCCTTCCTGACTGATCCTGCAGGGGCTGCCCACAGGCAGCAGCTCTTCAAGAACTGCTCCCACATGGCTCCATACTACGGGGTCCATCCCCCAGGAGCAAATTGCTCCAGCACGGGTCCCTCACAGGCAGCAGCTCCCCCCAGACCCCCTGCTCCTGCGTGGGCTCCTCTCCACGGGCTGCAGCTCCGGCCCGGGGCCTGCTCCTGCGGGGGCTCTCCATGGGCCGCAGCCTCCTCCAGGCCACATCCACCTGCTCCACCGGGGGCTCCTCCATGGGCTGCAGCGTGGAGATCTGCTCCGTGTGGGACCCATGGGCTGCAGGGGGACAGCCTGCTCCACCAGGGGCCTCTCCACAGGCCGCAGGGGAACTGCTGCTGTGTGCCTGGAGCACCTCCTGCCCTCCTGCTGCACTGACCTTGGTGGCGGCAGGGCTGGTTCTCTCACATGTTCTCTCTCCTCTCTCCCAGATGCTGTTGTGCAGCAGTTTTTTTCCTTTCTTAAATACACTACAAAGATGCAATCAGCATCACCCACTGGCTCAGCTTTGGCCATTAGCAGGTCCCTTTTTGGACATGGGGCAGCTTCTGGGCTCTTCTCACAGAGGCTACTCCTGCAGTCCCCCTGCTACCAAAACCTTGCCACCTAAACCCAGTACAGTAGTCCAAATAAAGAATTACCGGTACAACAGTAAATAATAGACATTTCTGAGTACATTGGCATACAATGTACCAGATTGTTTTTACAACCAAACATGTCAGAAAAGCATGTGTTCTACTTCCTCAGCTGCATAAAGTTATTGTTTACTTTTATTCACTAATAAGTAATGTCTCATTCCAGGTGAATATGGTTTGCATGGTTTAGATTAAAGTTACATCAGTCTTAAATCAAACTGTCTTCCTTGAAGAAGGAAAGCTACCCTCCTTCAGTATTAGTAGTGCTCTATCTACTATTGCAGTTGCTCAGACCCAGTGCTCAACTGTCATTGCCATGGCTAAGGAGCCCAGAGTCCTCATATTGGTGTGCAGGCAAAGCGAATAAACACACATTTTTAATGTACATTAATGGTAAGTCAATATTACTGTCACCTACTGTGTGCATACCTGGGTCTTCATTGCCCCATGACATTATATACGATGTAAGGAAAGCACTTGTGACTTTTCTCTTTTAACCCCAAAATCTGTGTAACCAAGCGCTGAATTTGTAAAAAAAAACAACAAACTGTCACCCTGAATCAAGAGGGCCCAATCTTTGATAGCAAGTTGTTTTGAGACATATTTGTCCTTTGCCAGTTATGTTAAAGATCTTTCCATATTCCCAGTGAACAGTCATTCTTTATGGTGATTTATGGCAACTGCTTTTGGAATGGGTGGGAATTTCTCTACAGCTCATTAAAGGGAAGCATTTGGCCTTGATGGAGCTACAGTAAAGACCACAGGGAAATCTATGGAGGAAGAGGCTATGGGAAAAGAGAAGAGGTCTGGAGTGAGGGCAAGCAGCCTGTGGTTCTGTGCCTCAAAGTGGACAATGTGTTGTAGGAAAGATAGGGATTTCTTCTGGATGAAATCTCTTGAAATGCTGGGGTAATACCCTGGATCAGCAAGGAGGCTGGAAGAGGAAGAGAGTATAGAGCAGAGGAGGACTGGCAAGTTGGGGTTTGGGTCTGAGGTTGGCGGAGATCTTCCATCCTTGGGAATGAGGGAGGCAGGAAGGTTCCCAACAGGGGAAATCCCTGTGATTGAATTTTAACTGCACAACAGCAGCTTCCCAGTCTGTGTAGGGCAGCCGATTCAGATGAAGAATCAAGGCATGATGTCAGCTAGGTAAACGTTACCACAGACCAGTAAGGGCCAGCCCATTGCTAGGAGGAGGGTGCTGCACAGCTGAGGACCTTCTGCTGAAAATGACTCCTGTCCTGGACACACATTTATAGACTTTCAGGAAAAATGCCTCCAATTGTCTGAGTTTCCACGGAGGTCTGTGGGGGAGATGTGGTCCTTCAGGACCAGCCTCTAAAGCATTTACCATACAGTTTTACATAGAGCTAACAGCTCAGATTACATCCAGATGGGAAAACGGCGTGGCTGTGTAATTCCTTCAGCTGACTCTCCCCACCGTGGAAACAGCCTGCCCGTGCTCTGCTGGCTGGAACAGACAACTGGCTTAATTGCATTGCCGTATTGCCACTTGCACTTTAAATAGCTACAGCCTGTTAAGTAAGCAGAAGCAGGAGGAGTAGGTTTGTGTGAGGTGGAACAAGGAAGGCCTGGTAGTGCCTCGTGTTTGAATTACCTGGAATCTAAGGAGGTGTGAACTCTAGCAGATGATTTTCCTCTGGTAAAGTAGAAATGGTTCATAATGGCTCTCCTCCATGACACCTAAGGAGTCTGAAATCTCACAGCCTTCCCTTCAGTACAGGCACTAGTAGTTACTTATTTTGATTTACCGAGCGTCATTTCTTCAGCGCACAATAGCAGGGTCAAGTGTAGCTTGTTGTTATCCCCCTATTTGAGACTAGTCTCAGGCACACTGAGAGTGATTCAGTTTTGTAGATGCCTGCTGCCCAGCCAGCCAGACCTGCATGCCCACACCAGCATACTGATCACCTGTTAGCCTTCCAGCAAAGAGCTAGAAGAAGCCAAATTTGGAAGAAGGCTGTATTCCTCACATAGCAGAGCCATAAGTAGGCATTTGTGACTCTCTAGAAATGCTCTTTTCAGGAAAGGTACCCCAGTAATCAAAGCGGCGCAGTCTCAGCTCTGGGGTCATACTGAGCATTGCAGAAAACCTCATCATGGCTATTCTTTGCACGAAGAGCAATACAGGGCAATCTGAAAAAAATATGAATGGGAACAACCACTTTTTCTCTGTGCTTTCCAGAACCAGAGGCAAAAAATGCCTCCTTCATGAATTAATGTACTGGATATGTTGATGGTTCCCTTTGCTCTCTTTCTGCAGTTCAGCTATGTTTGTATACTGTATTACAATTACATACGAATGGGTTTTATAGGGACAGATTCCAGCCCTGAATATTTAAATAGTCCGACTGGGTTGCTGTATCATGTACAGATATGAGGTTCTCATTGTTTCCATACAAAGGCATTGAAAGGGAGTGGGGGAAGGCAAAGGGGAATGTGGGAAAGGTGTGGAACGATGAGGAAAAAGCCACCTGGAAAGGGCAAAGGGAAATGGAGAGCACTCCACACACAAGCCTACTTTGGCTCATGAATTTAACATGTGTGTAATGTTTCTTACGAGAAGTCATGTGAGCAATTTAAACTAGCCCCTAGGCAAGCCTAATCCGAACAAGCTGCTCTGAGACAAGCTACAAATTGCGGGGTTTAATAAAAAGGATAGGCCAGAATGAACAGAGCAGAGGATAATACAGGAGGGGGAGAGGACCAGTATAATACCAGAACACGAAACAAAGCCTACATAAGCAGATCTTAATAATATATTATGTCGAGGTGGCAGAGACTGAAAATGAGACACTGGATGAAAATCCTGCAGTTTGGTGTGTAAGTTGTGTAAGATGTCCCAATATTCATTTCATATCCATGAAGAGTGGCAGAGTTCTTTTTGCTTGTTTGTACCGCTGCTGTATCCCTGTCTTGCACTGTGTCCCTGCCATTAGGTGTCACCAGTCCACAGCAGTAGATTTCTGAGGAGATAAGTCTAGAAAGTCTGGTCTAATATTGCAAAGGTGCTATTTCTTTCTGAAGGGTTCCCTGGCTACTCGTACAAAAGCATCTCCCTGGGTAGCAAGCTAAGCTACCGCACCAGACCGCAATAGTACTGGTCTCAATAGTACAGTCTCAATAGTGAGACTGGGCATATCCCAAAAGTCTCTGCTGTTTTTGGAACAGTTTGGTTTGGGGCTCTTAATATTGAGGTTCAACTACGAGGTACATTCAGCCTCAACACAGCCAGCAAGGTCCTGGCCTGGCCTTTGAGGCACCTCACTGTCCCCGCTCCTGACTGGGACTGAGCCTTTGTCACTGTCCCCAGGCAGGCGACCAGCTGGCACATGGTGCAGTTTGGCTTCACATCACCCATGATTGTCCAACAGGTCACAGGTAGTCCAGCTGCAGGTTCAGGGGGCCCAAAGCGAAGGTGAGGTAGCAGGGGTAGCACTGTGTTGTGGTTTAATCCGGCTGGCAGCTCAGCACCTCACAGCCGTTTCCTCGCCCTCCCCGCAATCAGTGGAATGAGAGAGAGAATCAAAAAAAAGCGAAGTGTGCACAGAACAAGTGATGCACAATGCAATTGCTCACCACCTGCTGACTGATGCCCAACCTATCCCTGAGCAGCGGTCCCCCCTACCCTGGCCAGCTACTCTATATTAATTGCTCAGCATGATGCCACACGGTATGGAATACCCCTTTGGCCAGTCTGGGTCAGCTGTCCTGGCTCTGTCCCCTCCCAGCTCCTGCTGCACCCCCAGCCTGCCCGCTGGCAGGACAGAGCGAGAAGCTGAAAAGTCCTTGGCTTAGTGTAAGCACTGCTCTGCAACAATTAAACCATCAGGGTGTTATCAACATTATTCTCATCCGAAATCCCAAACACAGCACCCTACCAGCTACTAGGAGGAAAACTAACTCTATCCTAGCCGAAACCAGGACACACTGCTAGCTTCGTGTCATGGGGAAAACACAGCTTGAGGTTCTGCTCTCTCTTCTCTGTCTGATGTACAGCAGTGCTCTGCAGCTTCTTCAAGAGGGGAGACTGTGCTACAGGGAATAATTAAGCACTGCTGGTACAAAAACACTTTTGGGACAAGCAAAACAGATTTTGGAAACTACAGCAATATTTGTTAACTGGTGTCCATCCTGGGGCTGGCCAGTAATCCCCACTGCAGCTTCCAAGGAATTAAACAACTCTTAATGCAGAAGCTTTCACCAGAAACATGAAACAATGGCTGAAACATCCACGCCACCCAGGTCAGGCCAGCTCAGCCCCAGTTTCTAACAAAGCTGGCAGCAAGCCCTGCATGCCGCTGGCTGGCAGTGCCGCCGCCTGGCCCTGCTCCCTGGGGCCCGGCACAGCGGGGTGAAGGGGAACGAGCCACCAGCTGCCCAGCACGTTCAAAACATGAGGGTTTGCTGGAAATCCGCAGCCGAATTTTCCTCGTAGCCAGTATTTGCTTGGCAACACAAAGATGCAGCTGCAGGGCAGAACGCGAGTCATGATGTGGAGTTAAAAATATTTATCCTCTTTGCTGATGGAGCACTCTCTGTCACGCTAACTTCTGCCACTGGGGCTCACGGTGGCCTGAGGCCGTGCCGACAGCTTCCTCTTCCTGCTGCGGGGAGAGCTGCGCTGGCCAGGCAGTGTGAGAGCCTCAGGTCGGCAGCCTTCTCATCCCACAGCCCACCACCTCCCACCAGCAGAGGAAGCTGGGGCGACCACTGTCCTCTCAGTGCCCTCGCGCTTCTTCAATTAATTGTGTCGGAACAGGCTGCAGAGGCCCCACGATGCGAGGCCCTGCGTGCAGTCCATGCGCTCTCCCCAAAAGGCTTTGTAGTCAAAATTGGCAAGGTAGACAAAGGAAAAGGAATCTGCCGCCAGCTCGCGAAAATTTGGAAATGAGGCACAAAAGATGCTCTCTGCAGGCCCTCCAGGGAGCCCCTGGCAGAGCATGGGCATGAGCGCCATTTTCCAAAATGCCGCCAGCACCCATGACGAGCCCCGCTCTGAGCACCGCCACTCCCTTCCAGCCACTTGTGAGCCCCAGCCAGCGCCCCGGGGTGTGCAGCTGGCCAGGGGAAAAAACAAGACATCCAATTCAGGACTTGGCTGATGAGGGACTGCCAGAAGCAGTCCAAACCCAGGGCCCACCTCACTCAGCATCTTCTCCCTGTGCGAGGAGAAGACCATAAGAAAGATGAAGTGTGGAGTGATTTTTCCCCTAGTGCGATCTCCCAGGTTATAGAAAACTGCAGTTTATAAACTTCAGGATCTGGGAGTTGCATCCACTCAAAAAACTTTTAAAGGCACTGTTAGAGCTAGGCTTCATGACTGTCTAACTCTTTTGAACCTATTTATATTCCCAGTGCCCACAGCATCCAGTGACAATGAGTTTTGTAGTGCACTTGGCTGCATTTAACTCATACATGTTTAATTGCATGAAAAAGTGCTTTCTTTTGCTTGCCTGCTTGCCAAAATTTTCATTGGGTGCCTCCTAGTTCTCGTTTTATGAGGAACAATAAATAACCATTCCCAGTTCATCTTCCCCAGACCACTTGTGATTTTATAGACATCTATATTAAAAAATGTTTAAAACTACATTCCCCAAGCTTTTATCAATGTCTTCACATAAACATACAACCTGTTTCATATTACTTGGGTTGAAGCCTGCCATGGCTGTCCTCCAGATACATATTTTAGCAACCAAAGTAAATATGTCCAGCCAAGCCTTGTGCATTGTTTTGTGTACTTGCCTGGCGATACAGCTTCCTCCTTTTCACTGTTTCGTAGGAAGTATTTATTTAAAATAAAAACTGGATGAACACTTCCCTCACTGTGATCTCTCAGGTACTCAGGGTACCCATGCATGGGAATTTAGAGCAGGGAACTGCTGGCTCCAAGGTTTGCTGACAGCTAGGAATAGACATGTTGCCAGCTAGGAATAGGCATGGGGCAAAATTATACATTAAATGGCAAGCTGAAGTTAATACTTGGTGTAGCAGCTCACTTCTACTGAGTTTCGGGAGCAAGGCTGTGCAGTGTGAAAGGGCATATGCAGGATTTCCTTTTGATAAGACGTACGGCTTTGGCGCCTGAGGAAATAGGGTCTGCTCAGCACATCAGTGCCTGCTTGTTTGTCTGTTTCTAGGAGTGTTTGGTGGACTTCTAGCTTCCCTCTGGCAGCCCACACGTTAGTGTAAAACTTATTCTGCTGGCTAGCGGGGAGCAGGAGGTGAAAGGTGCCAGTTTGGAGGACTGGGGTGCATGCTGCATTCCCACCAAATCCAAAATCCTCCATTGCCGATTGTTTGCTCTCCTGGCTGACAACAGGTGTGGGTGAGGGAAAGTCTCTCTGCTAGTCCTGACACATCCCGAGTCCCTTGGCCCTCTCAAAGCTATGGAGAGGACACAGGACCCTTGGCAACCTTGCAGGGCCTGAAACCAGATCCCTGTCACACGGATGGGCTGCCCGGGACTTCAGCCAGAGACCTGCAGAAGGCAGGCACTTACTCGCAAAACAAACGTACCTAAGTGTGTCTTCTGGAGGTCTCTCAAATTTATTATTTCCCATTGGAGAGACCATCTGAGCCAAACGACAGGAGCTCCTGCCAAAGGGAGCCGTCTATGCTTTCTCTTCAGTCCAGGCTGTGCGGTGTCTGCCCAGGCATCCCGGTGAGGGACCAGGATGAGAGGATACCACTCTTTGCAAGAGTCCCACCAATTACAAGCAGTATTTGTTAATATGCCTGAGGGCTTGCCTGTACCTCTGTGCTATTCTTCTTCAGCCAAACTTTTCAGCTCTTGGGCTTTCTTGAACCTTTTTCTCCATTGAAGATGGTCCCAGACGATCAGCAAAGACCTTCCTTCGGGTTGTGTGATGAGGACAGTGAAAAATCATCTTAGTTATCCCTCAGTCAGCTGAACTGAACCAGCCTGAGGCAGTAAGGTTGCAGCCCCAAGACTTTCTCTTGGGCTGGGGATGTGTCCCACCTATTTTTGCAGAGAAGCCAATGGGGAGAGGTGAAAGACCCACAGTTTATGGCCCTGAGCAGCTCTGCACAATCACTCTCAGGAGCCCTTTTCTCTGGATGCGTGGCCCTTCTCCAGGAGGTCCTGCTTCACACGTTTGGAGCTATCCCTGTATTATAGGTATCCTAGTGGAGCAACATCACTTTGCTGAGGCGGTGCATGGTGGGCCAAGAGAAGAAGCTCAACCCCTCTGCTGAGGGCACCATGGGCATGGAAACCTGGCTGGATGATGTGCTTCACGGGCTTTTAGTGAAGAGAGTTACACTTGAATAGCAGTCTTAATCATGTTGCATGTCATGCAGTAAGCCAGGGGACGGACAGGAAGGCACTTCTACCTTATTAAGGTAGCCATGCCAAAAGAACTGTGAGAAAACTATGAAAGTTGCTGTTGATGTTGTGAAAAGGTGACTATGTGGTAATCATCTCCAGATGTTTTTAGGCCTGGGGCATCCCCATTTCAGACAAAGAGGGAAGTCTGCTGGTACATCTATTTTGGGAGTCTTCCCTTCATGGCAAGAATGCTGTGCAGGCTCTGGTGGTATTCCTGACATGGAGCTGAGAGCCCAGAGGAGAAGGAACGGCAGAAATGCCTAATGAAGAGCATTGAGTTGAGCAGTTTGTCACAGCAGAGTAAACTGTGGGACTTGTTAACCAACAGCCAACATGAGGATAGGTGAGGGCACACCTGGGTTTGAGAAATACTGAGAACAACAAACTGAATAAGTGGCTGCTGAAAGAAGAAACATCCTTGCAGTTCTTCGCTGAGAAGTGATCACAGAATCACAGAATCACAGAATTGTAGGGGTTGGAAGGGACCTCGAGAGATCATCGGGTCCAACCCCCCTGCCAAAGCAGGTTTCCTAGAGCAGGCTGCCCATGTAGGCGTCCAGACGGGCCTTGAATATCTCCAGAGAAGGAGACTCCACAGCCTCCCTTGGCAGCCTGCTCCAGTGCTTCGTCAAATGATAAGACTCACATTTCAGTGATTTTGGAGAAAGCATTTCTCTTCGGGTCTTTTGACTAATCCTTTGCTTTCTCTCTCTTTTTTTTGTTGTTTTATTTTGTTTTGTTTTGTTCCTCTATTATAAAGTATCTCATGATTAATCTTCTTTCATTGCTTATTTTGGAAGTACTGACATGGAATAACTTCATTTTCCCAGCCTGACCTCTAGAAGTTGAAGCCAATTTTACTGCCAGGCAAAGCCTAACACGAGTCACAGGGACAAAGTCCAATTAAAAAAATAATCAAACAAACATGCAATGCTTCTGTGCCAGATACAGTCTTTGAAATTTGGAGGAACTGGCACCACCACATAAGCCTGTACAATAATATATACACTGCTCTAACAACAAGCCTTCAGATCACACTCAAAGTCTACACATAAGAGGGGACAGAAGTGTAAAATCAAATGGTTTGCAAAAATTTGCATTGTTTTGTGCTGTGGAAAATGTGAATGCAGTAAACCAGGCAGAAGAAGTAAGCAAGCCCTCTACAACCTCATAAATTGTACAGAGAGATACAGTCACACTGACCGAAAAGAGGAAAGCACTACGTATTCCTTCCAAAACTGTAATGGAAGAGTTTGCTGTTTAGTAAATATTTCTTTGCTCCCACTCTTGAGTAAAGACAGCTGGGGAAGAGATGTACAAGGCTTCCGCTTTTTGCTGAAGCCTTTGGGTAATATGGTACTTTCTTGCACAATTATTTAGTTTCTACTTATGCTCATGTTCTGGTTTGCATTCCTGCTCTGAAATTGGACACGAGGGACAAATGTATAGATAATTACATGCAAAGGTTCTGCAGCATCTTGTTGAGGAATCAAAAAGACTCAAAAAAGTAAATTCAGTGTAGCTAAGGGAGATTCAACCTACTGATCTACAGATGTAGACTGTTGGTCTGACAATGAGCTCAAGAGCTTAATTACTGGACGTTACACTGACCACAGGCCATTGCCCCATCTGGAAGTAGAAGGAGATAGATGTATTTGTGTGTATCTGTTGGTGAAAGCCAGCACCAGATGTAGGCACAAAAAAACAGTACTCCTACCCCTAAAACAACACCCCGAGCTTATCCAGAGGTCAGTCTGTATTGATGTACAGGGAAGAGGTCACTTGAAGCTGAAATGAGAAAACATGAAAACAGACATGAAACTTACTCCTGGAAACCTTCAGATACTAAACAACAGAAACAAAACTCCCTTTTGTGATCACGGAATTTATTCTGCCAGAAGATGAGCATCTGGGTCCTATTCAAGCAAAGTGCTTATGAACATGCTTCATGTTAAACATATATACCATCCCTTTTCTTCCAGCTGGGATGCTTGTATATTTAAGATTTAGTATGAGCTTGTTTGCTTGGTACCTCATGGAACAGAAAGGACCCAATCACCCAGAAGTAGATGTTTTTAAAATTGACAATTGAGAAGATTATGAAGCTAATAATAGCTACAGATTCTTAGAAAACACAGATGATTTCTTCACATGCTACAATTCTGTCTGTATATTAACTTAAGCTGTGTGTGCATTACGGTTCTCAGATGGAGAAGGTTGCTGCAACCTACTGTTGGTAAGTGTGAATAATGCGACCAGAAAGAGGAATTGTTGCCGTCCAGGGGATTTCAAAAGCTTTAGCAAAGAAAATATTTGAAAAAATAAAAGACAATCAACAGAATGATGAGTGGGCTAAATGGTGTAGTAGACATTTAGATCAAATTAACAGAGAAGTTAACTGTGCATCACATGGATTTTTGTTTTTGAGGTGGGAACTATCCTTACCTGAGCCTGGCATGATGATGCCGTGAGGCTGCCAGACGTCTGCACACAGGTAAATAACATCCTCTGGAGAAGTCAACACCCTGCACACCTGGAGGAGGTGGTGCAAGTGAATCGTGTAGAAATGCAAATACAGACAGTTCAAGTGGCTATTTTAAAGGTAGTTACTCAATAGTATATCCCCAAATTCTGGGTTAACATCTTCAAATGTGCATTGGGATTTTTGGATTCTTTAGTTTTGAAATAATATGAGTGACTCTGAACATTAGGTCTCTGTGGTATCTTAAACACAGCACCCAAAAGCCACAGCTCCTCGTGCTGATGTTGCCAGCTGTGTACGTGTCTAGCAACATGGAAAGTAAAAAAAGAAAAGACTGCCTGTGCAAAAGTATTTTAAAAATCAGAAAAAAAGGAGGAACTGAAAAAATTACAAAACAGGTTCCTTCCATATGAAAGGAAGGATGAGGGGACTTATATTTAACAGGCCATCTGACATATAGAAATACATCCGTATGAAATGGTTATAGGCTTCTGCAGTGAAGACAGGACTGAGAAACCGCCTTCCTCAGAAAAAATAAATAAATAAAACACAGAAATAAAGCAGGCCTTCTATAGCTGCTTAAAAGTAAATGAAGGGTATACTATTAATAAAACATTGCTTTCAAATATTTTCCACCCTATCTGTCTCAGGGATCTGAATTCATTACTGTCCATTCACGTACAAAACTGAACAGTTCTCGAACCATTGTGCTCAAGCATTAAGTACTCAATACTTTCAGCGCTACTGCAGAAAAAGCGGACATCCAATTTACCCTGTATTATAAGCTAACATGGAAAGAGGCCAGGCTAGTCTGGCGGAGTCATAAAACTGCAGTATGCATTGGGACTGAATGCCTGATGCTGGCCTGGGTGGCTTTTAATTGGCGGGTAGGTCGACACTCCACCTGGCTTCAATTAGCATTGCTGGGCTGACCTGCGTGGGGCTGCAGCAACGCGCACCACCTGAAGGCCCAGACCTGTGTAAAGAGACTGGAAAGTTTCAATGAAAGGACTGAATCGCCCGCTCCTCGGTGGCACGCGGTGCTCACGGACCCCACATCATGTCCTGCGGCAGTCAGCGTGCCAGGGATCTGTGGGAGCCGGCTGCTCCTGGTGGCTGGGGGATTGGTGATCCCGGGCCAGCTGTTGTCCTCATGCAGGTCTTTTCCCAGGAGCTGATCCAGGGCTGGCACCACCACAGTGCATACTAATGGTGACAAGCTAAAACTTCTCGAGTGAAGATGAAATTCTTCCAGGTTGCTTTTTCCATGTGTATGATCAACTGGTTCACCATGTGTAAAGATAGGAAGTCCAGAGCAGCTACTGGTGAAAATTGTGCCAGTACCTTCTGAGAGGGAACCATGTTCCCCTCTCTTGTTCCCTTCTCTTCTTGTAAGGTTTAGCACCAGAATTTAGCAGCAAAATCCAGCTGGAGTAGGGGGCTTGTATCCTCCTAAACTGTCAGATCATCATGCTTATGTTGGATTTCCTGACCTGCAAGGAAGCTTGGAACAATTTGCTATTACAAGGATTGCTGCTGCAGGATTTCCACTAGACCACTGCTTTTGCTGTGGTCTTCCAAGCTAGTTTTACGGACCTAATGAGCAATGTGAACAATGTTGTTAAAATAGACTTTGAAAATGCTGAATTTTACAGCCTCAGAGGAACCCTTTCCAGCACGTCTTGTTCTAATTCTCAGGATAGGATGGTGCACCCTTCAAATATGCCTATTGCTCTGTATTCATTACAGAAAAAACTCAGAAAACCAATTTAGGTTAAATACGCTCTTTTGGACATGTAAAGATGGGTGGAAAACTCACATGTATACACTTAAATTCTGCCTTTCATCCTTTCATGGCATTTGCTTCACCCCTTCCATCCTTGTGTCTGCAAACCATCTTTGGAATTAAAAGAAAGAAAAGCCAAGTAATTTTATGAAGAACAGCAGCCGTTATTTCATGAGTTACTTGTTTCTTGCTTTAAAGTTATTGACACATATGAAGAAATAAAAAGCAAGCCCAACCCCTGACCATTGCAAAATTCAGATGTTTTGAAAACAACACACAGACCTTTCCAAACTGACACCCCTACAACATGACGAAACATCACCCAACGTGGTGGAGGTCTTCCTGGGTCTGTTCCTCCTGTTAGCCCTTACTGAACATTTATAGAGACATTTTTGACTCTGCTCTTCTTGGTCTCCCTATTTATTGATTAGTTTCTTTCTAAGTGAGACCACAACTAGCATACTTTCAGTAGCTGATTATATTTATGTGTCTGCTAGAACAATTGCTGGAATTTATTTTCAACTAGGCTTAAAATATGGATTTATTGCTATAGTTTTCAAGTTCAAAGAGGGGCTTTTCTCTTCTTTTCCTTGCCCTTTGAGTAACCAAGAGCATGAAACTTCTCAGTGCTCATAAGCTTGTGTTTCCTCATTACAAATGACATAAAGCAGTTTCCAACATTTTCAAGCAATTTTTTGCTTTCCAAAAATCTTCTTGACAACGGATAATTGTAAAGTTTGGCAGTTAAGCATATATAAACTCACAACGTTAAACACGCATACGGATATAGCACACAGAGGACAGAACCTGCAGAGTTACAAAGTGCTCAGGGCCCTAGCGTGCCTCAGCAAGATGCTCCGAGGAGATGCAGTTTCAATGTTCAGGATGAGACTCCAGCCCAGACCTCCCCTGAGGGCTGCTGTGCCATCACACTGTACCATCAGCAAGGCTGCGAGCAGCGGTTTGCTTTCCAGCACTCTTGTCTCTAGCTGGTTTGGCTGAGCTGTCTCCTGCAGCTGTGAGACCAATACTGGCTCTTCTCCCTGCACACTTGGTAGTGAAATAAGATGTGATGAAACAACCAGGAACATCAAAAGGGATGTGGAGGAGAGCTGCACGTACATAAGTAACTCATGAAATAACGGCTGCTGTTCTTGATAAAATTACTTGGTTTTTCTTTCTTTTAATTCCAAAGATGGTTTGTAGACACAGGGGTGAAAGGGGTGAAGCAAATGCCGTGAAAGGCAGAATTTAAGTGTATACATGGGATTTTTCCTAGATTCAACTGAATTTGGAAGAAGAAATCAGGGCAAGGCTTCTGCGAGTTCCTCACGCTTTCATTAGTGCTGGGCCTAGTCCAAGCTTTCCCCCTGCAAACACCATGCGAGGCTCACTGCTGGGGCTCCCTCTCCTTGTGCCTCCTGCGGACTTTGCCCCGGGGGAAGCCAGCCTGGACCGCACTGAATTCATCCCCGTGGTGCAAGGTGGTCCTTTCTGGGCTTGCTGGCACCGCTGGCGGTATTTTGGCAGGGCCCGGCAGCTCCGTGCCACCAGGCTGCTGCAGGGGGAAAGGAGGCCACCATGTCAGGCTGGTTGAGCTGATCGGGGGGAGTTCAGGTGGGAACAAAGTGCTTCTCAGGGGGAAACGGGCTGACCTCGTAAAACCCCGCTCAGCGCCCTGAGCTCCTTGTTCCTTCTACCTTTGCCCACGCACAGAGGAGAAGGGCTCTCTGGGATTGTAGAAGCTGCACTTCCACAGCCAAACCTTGTCTCTTGTGCAGCTTGCCTGTGCCCTGTGGCAGCCCAGTCTCAAAACCTGAACCCTGGCTAAGCAGGTATGGAAGTGCTTGCAAGACTTTTTTTTATGCCTGCAGAGCTTCGTCAGCATATTTCTGTTTGGAAGGGAATTGCTTTTCTAATCCATTATTGCTTTATGACAGCTGAAATTTCCTGACTTGATGCCAACACATATGTACTACTAAATGGTTCTTATATCATATTTTATGGTCCATCCTCGGTTTTGAAATAGGCAGCCTACTAAGCAAAATAATTTTTTTTCTGTTTGCAAAGACGTAAGTGTGGACTTTGAGAAAGGGAAGTGGTCATGGAAGGAAATTCAGAAATTGCAAAATGGACTTTAGTTTTTGTTCCTTCTGTAATACAGGCGGCAAGAGACCTGCCGAGACTGCCTTCCTCTCCAGTCTGGGTTTACCTGGCTGTGTCGGCACAGGCCTCAGCTCTGGCTGGTTAACACAGAGCTCCCGGGTGCCTCTGCGGATGATCCTCCACCTCACGTCCCCTCTTTCCTGAGCCTTTCTCATGCTCCCCTCTCTGGGTGGCAGCCAGGCAGGGTGGCTGGGGGCTGTGGGGGGCTCCAGGAACCCCGTAGCCTCTGACAGGGGCCTGTGAGCGCCCCTTTGTCCAGCACCGCCTGCGTGCCCACCATTCCTGCCTCAGGGCTGGGCGTTTTTCCAGCTCGGTGGGAGAAAGAAAAGGTGAATGGTTTGGGAGGGCTCGGCTAGACCCCCTGTTCAGCTGCTTGAGCTGTTTAAATGTGAAAACGCTTTCCCCATGTGTTCTTTCAGTTACGCCGCTGAGCTTGTAAATTCCTGCAGCTGCACCGCCAGCCGCCTGGACCGCCCCGGTCCTGCAGGTTTCTTCTTTGTTTCCCTTTTTTTAAGAAAAAAAAAAAAAAAAGCTGCGGTACAATTTCAACGTTTTTCTTGCAACAGCTTCGATTTCACAAATTGGAGGCGAGGGTAAGAAAAATACTTTGTACCTCCCCGTCGGGGAATCGAACCCCGGTCTCCCGCGTGACAGGCGGGGATACTTACCACTATACTAACGAGGAACTGTACGTTCGCGTGTTTGCGCGCAGCCGGTACATCGCTCTCCACACGCAGAGCGCAGCGCCGCGCCCCGCCCCCGCCGCGCTGCACCCCGGGAGGCGCAGTCCCCCGCGCGCTGCCCTCGCAGATTCCCTCTCCGCGCAGAACTACATTTCCCAGCGGCCCCCGCGCGGCGCCGTCCCCTGCTCCCCCCTCCCCTCGGTGGAGGCGGAGCGCGGCCGGCGGTCAGCGTGCAGAGCGCGAGCGATGGCGGCGGCGGCGGCGGACCCCAGCTCGTTCGCGTCCCCCGCGTGCTGCCTCACGCGCCACCTCCACCTGCGCTGCCGCGTGGACTTCGGCGCGCGGGCGCTGCGGGGCGCGGCCGCCTTCACCGTGCGCGCCGAGCGCGAGGCGCTGCGTTGCCTGGTAACGGCGGGCGGGGGGGGGGAGCGAGGAGCGACCACCGCAACGGCGGGCGCGGAGCCCCCTCGCTGAGGGGACGGGGACGGGGACGGGGACGGGGCCGCCGCCTGCCCTCAGGCTCCCCTCGGGCTCCCTCAGGCTCCCCTGAGGCTCCCCTCAGCCGTTCCCCCGGCCGCTGCCGCCCCCTGAAGCCGCGGCCTGCGGCGGTGGGGGTTTAGGGGGGAGCCGGGCACCGTGCCCCTGACACGGCGAGGAGCCTGCTGCCGGCAGGACGGGAGTAAAGCTTTGGGGCGCTGCGCTTAGGGCTTCTCGTCTTCTGACTCCTCACTGCGTCGGCTGGTCTCTGATATCGCAAATATAAGCGTTGCTCTGTGTGCAGTGAGGCTTTCCTCATATTCTTTTATGGTGGGGTTGCTTTGCTTCGGTTGCTTTTTCCCCATGCTACCCCCATAAAACCCTTTCGGGGTTGGCACTGGTATTTTAGGAAAGTCCACTCTGTTAATAACGAAGACCAAAACTTTATTCACGTTGCATACGTGAATGCTGCTGCCTTGTTCATCGCTTGCATGAAGGGCTTGACTCATGGTGGCCAATTTCAGATTGGAAACCTTGGCAGGCATTCTTGTGTCCTCCTTATTCCATGGCAGCCACGTGAGCTCCTTTACCTTTGTAGTTTGCCTAGTAAACTCCTGTTTCCCCTTTTCCGCGTTCATAGTCAGAAATCATCTTTCACCCTCCTCTCCCTCCAGTTTGTAAAGTTCTGTGCTGCTGTCTTAAAATTCTGATCCCCAGTACTCAAGGTGGTTATTTAATTATTCTGGTTTTACTTAGAAATATTTAAATTTTCTTTTTGCTTCAGATTTATCTTTATAATTTAAGGAGCGCTGTGTTAATTGTTATGCTGTTTAACAAGTAGGTAATATTTGCTTCGTTACAGGTCTTGGATACAAAAGACCTCCAGGTATTTAAAGTGACCGTGAATGGACAGGATGCAAAATTTGCTTTTGGAGAAAAACATAAGTTCAAGGGGACCCCGTTGGAAATCACGCTTCCTTTTGAGCTAAGAAGGTATATACGCACTTGCCTGTTCTTTCAGATGCTTTCCAAGCTGTGCTATATAAGCTGCTTTCCTGCTTGCAAGGTCTTTGTGTAAAGCTTTCAAAGGGACTTGTACATTAAGGTGTTGAATGTATCTGATGTATGATGTAGACAAAATTAATATTTGGCCTTCATTAGACAGGCAAAGCTTTGGGAGTCTGTACCTGTGTCCAGGTCTCTATATTATAAACGTACAGAGTGGCTTGCTAAAGTAAGCAGCGAAATGATGTGGGCTGTTTCACAGTTGTTCCAGCGCTTCTTATCGTTAATGTTCTTCACCTACCGGAGTTGTGTCTTGTTTGGAGTTGCTCCAGTGTGGAGCATGTGGAGTTACAGACCCTGTTCTCCTTTCCTTCATACAAGGACTGATCCTGCGTTACCATAGAAGTGCAGATTGCCACTACAATTAGCTGGGAATATGTTTTCAAGTAATAGAAGTTTTATTGTATTGTCTAACTTGAGTACCCTAAAAAGAGGAACTTGAGTTTTGGCAGCATGATGGAGAAGTATAATCTACCTCTTTGAAGTTGCACGAAATAAAAAGTTGTTGCCAAAGTGTGATACGTTTTTTGGCAGTTTGCATTGTATGCTACAACTCTGTATCATCTCATGCTAAAGCTGAAAGTACTGATTTTATGAGGAGGTTCACTTGAATAAAATTGTAAGTTGTCTCGTATTGTTTCATTTTCAAAACTGTTTACTATCCCTACAAATTCATCTTTGGTTCTAAATTTTTTCTTTGCTCTCTGAATTAGTGCAGTTTAGAAACATATGAAGTAGAAGAAGAAAGGCTGTCATAAAATATCTGTCCCTTCTGGGAGAGCACTGGTGGCTTGATGTGAAATTGAATGAATGAAAGCCTTGGACAAACAGGCAGCAGCAGAGACATAAGGAATTGTTTCTTTTGTTTGACTTTCAGATTTTTTTTTTATCACCAGAATTTCTGCTAAGAAAAACCACCTACAAATAGTTTCAAGTCTTGGTTGTAAGAATTTGTGATCTTATGTTATAGTCTGCCATGTAAATCGAAATAGAACAGTGATAGGAGAGGTTAAGAGCTACAACTGAAAGTCTGACAGTTTAGTAAGCATATGTGCCTTATAGTAATACAAATTGTTTTTTCTTTTCCTGTCAAATATGTACTTTGGAATACCAGTTATAAACGAGATATGTATACCTGGTCGGCTTATCTAGTGTCCAACTGCTGTGATTGCTGGAGTTTGTTCTGATTTATGATTGGATTGTTAATTCGAGAGAAATGCATGTATACATGGAGCTTTCAGTTAATAGAAGCAAGTGCTTCTGCCTGCTTTTGCTGTTGGTCATGGTTTTGTTCCGCTTTAAAAAAAAAAAAAAAAAGGATGAACTTATCATTTTTTTTGTTTTCTCTTGCTAGCAAGCTGGTGCTGATCCAGCACAGAGCTCTTAGATTTGACTTAATACCAGTTCTTAAGCCTTGAATTAAATTTAAACTTTTTTTTTCTTGTTAACCTTACTGCTCGTAGGGTTTCCTAGTAATTATTATTTATAGTATTTTTTTTCTTCTTGAGGATCACTTTTACAGAATCTAATATCACAATTATTTTGATTTACACAATGTGCAAATCCTGTGTTGTTATGGCATGTAATATATGCTTTTTTGTTTGCTTATTGTGCTGAATTTCTTATGTGTACAGCATTAGATAGTTGTGGGAAAACTGTATAAACTTAAGTGTTCAAATAGTTTACAGAGTCCATATTCTCCTTGAACTGTAGAAGAGGAGAAAATTCTGGTTACTAAAAACAATAATGGAAGTGTCTTTGTGACATTAAAATTGAAATAAAACAGCTGATTTTTATAACTGGAAGGGAGAAGTTATAGTAGCGTGCTACTTGTTTGTATTATCAGTGCTCGTGAGACAGCGCAGCAGACCCATTTTCCAGCAAGCTTTGTAGGGGAATGCCGGGAGTGATCACAAGTCCTGTTAAAACTGTCTGACTGTATTCTTTATTTTACAGGGGACAGGAAGCAATTATCGAAATTTCTTTTGAAAGCTCTCCAAAGTCTTCAGCTCTCCAATGGTTTACACCAGAGCAAACTTCTGGAAAGAAACACCCGTTTCTCTTCAGCCAGTGCCAGGTTGAGTTGACTAATTTTTCTAAGTTGTTGTTTACGTATCACAGTTGTTGTTTACATATCAATTCCTGCAGTTTCTAAACAGGAGAGGAAGGCTAGTAGGGGAAAGTACAGTAACCTATAACTTCGAATTGTGTGTTTCAAAGGCCCTAAACGGAAACACTGAAATCAGAACATTGCTGAGATTTTATTATATGTTTGCAGTTTAATAGGTCCAGAACTGCTTTACCTTTTCCAGTATTCTTGCTGAAGAATATCTAGTCCTTTGCAATCAGCATATGTGATTAATGATGTCTTACCTACTGTTTTTGTGTTTTGTTTGTTGTTTTTTTTTTTTAGAAAATCTTTCATTATAAAAACTAGTGTAATCTATAAATAAGTATTGATTTACATGGAAGTATTGGCTTGCAGATAATGAATTCACTGCAGGAGCTGTATAGGTTTCCAATATAATACTGGTTTATTTGTAATCCTTTGTGTAAGAAAGAATGCTACATTTTATGTTTTTTCTTCAAGGCTACCCATTGCAGAGCCATCCTTCCCTGCCAAGACACACCAGCTGTGAAGCTGACATACTATGCAGAGGTAGATGAATCTAACTCATGTGCCTAAATAAATGCAACCACTGCAATGAGTGATTTGGGGTTTTTTGTAGCTGCTAGCATATGGCCTCAAATAAAAACAGAGAATATTGACTTTTAGCTTACTGCAAGAGCCAAAAATGCTTATATCTTCCCCGTAGCACTTCTCTAGGCATCATCTCTTTTTTTCATTCACGTGTATTTTTATTTCTAAAAGAAAAAAAGTTCTGGAGTAGGAAAAAAAAAAGTCTTAAATCAGGAAAATCTGTTAGTCAAACAACAAAGTGTTGCAAAGTAAAAAATACTTGAAGTGACTTTCATATATACCTTAAGTATACTTCTGGTACGTAGCTGGGGCATCTTTGCAGTGTTGTCATAACCAGTCTGATTGTTTTAAAAAAGCACAAAGAGAGATATGCATTGTGATGATCAGTAGCCTAAAGAAAGTGAAACTTTGAATATTTGTCAGAGGTGGTCCTTTTGGTTGATTAAATATTGCCCTAAGGCAATATTTTCTGTACGCTTTATATTCTACTTGAGGGGGAAAATTTTTGGATAGAAATTTTTTTTACTGCTCTTTTTGCTCTAGCTGTTTCTAGTATATTATATACTCCCGTATGCCGACTGAGTCCCTCACGGTTGCACAACCTTCTTTCAGGTGTCTGTTCCTAAAGAGCTGGTGGCTCTTATGAGTGCCAATCGCGATGGAGAAATGCCTGACCCAGAGGACAGCAGTCGGAAGATATACCGTTTCAGACAGAATGTGAGTGCTACAGGCTAGTAGAGGGATTCCTAATGTCTTTTTTCCTAACTCTTGCAGCTTACAGCCACTTCAGGTATGTTTTTGATATCACCAGTAAATAAGTGACTGACAATAGGTTCGACCCAGTAGGCGTTGGTGATGTTTCCTGGACATCTGGAATTCCCAGAAAAGCCTGATAATTTTTTTGGACGTGCTTAATATGCTGAAAGCTAGTACTATGGAAACACCTCTGCGTGCATTGGTTCTTGGGAACTAATGGGTGGGATTTAATAACATAGGAGTGAATTTTGAAAAACAGATCCTGCAAATTTTAAGCTTACCAAGATTTTTGCAGTGAAGCAGAGCATTGGAATCAAATTAAACTTGAAGTTGGGCACATTCTGACAACAGAGACTATTAAAAAGGTGAAAACTTTGGCTTTTATGGAAAGTGTCTCTAGCTAATTAAAAAATGACTGTTGTTAGGATGAAGTTTCATTAAGTGGTGCAGCTAGTTTAATGATTCCAGTGTTCCTACAGTGGCGGTGTCAATTTACTCTCCTGGCTTTTTCGTTCTCACAGCTTTTGGGGTTGCAGCTCTGGTGTGTATAGGATCTGTTAGGGAGCTTAGTTCATTTTGCTGAATAGGCAGCAAAAAATGAAAGACTTCAGTAAGTTGATCTGGACCACTGGAGGGTCTGAATAAGTGCGTAGAAGGATGGATGGATGAACTTGAGTGGCTGGGGAGAGGAGTGGAGCCTCAACTCCAGCAGCTGTTGGATTGATTTGGCTGCTGTGTGAAACTTGAGAGAGGGGAGGGGAAAGAAAAAAAAGAAGTGGTCACCTTATCTGTGAGCTCTTCAATACAGTACCTGCTCTGTAGAGCCAAAAACCTTTGCAACTCTTGGTCTAGTTTGTAAGGTGTGTGTTGTATGTTACCTGTTTCCTTAAAATTTAGTAACGCTGGAATTAGTTTAGAAAACTAACTTTCTTTTGAACAGTAACCAAACCAGTGGCACTGTGCTATCCTACAGCTACAGGATTTTTCTTTTCAAGCAGAAATAGTACTTAAAATTTTGTGGCCTTTACCTGAAAGATCAATGAAACAAGTACTTTTATCTAAAGGAATATCATTTGGGGAAAAAAAAAGCCTTTATCATAATGTAAGACAGAAAGATGTGGCGGAAATGTACATACTTCTTTGTTTACATAACTTTGTTTTTCTTTGAATCAATGATATTGATAGCTCACTTTACAATAAGGTTTTTTTTCATGTTCTCATTTAGGTTCCCATACCTTGCTACTTGATTGCTTTAGTGGTCGGAGCTTTAGAAAGCAGGTGAGTGTATCTGTATAAAGTAAATATTAATAATTGTTTAAAAAAATCTTCAGAATATTTCATTTGTTCTACAGTACTGCACCTTGCTGAATTTAGTACTGTTTTGTGAAATCTTTGAATCACACCGTGTGCATCTTGATTCACTCTTGCATCATTTTTCTACTGAATATACTTTTGCTGTAAGATAAAGAAATACTCTGAAGACTCTGGAGTTGAGTGAGATCTCCTAAGGGCATTTTTAGCTCAAGGAATAGTAGTATCTTTTTTTCCTGTGGTAACAGATAAACCTGATTATGTACAAAAGGCAGAAAATGAAATTTTCAGCCTCATTGCTTGTCTGCACAAGAATGTGTTAAGCTAGCCCAGAATAATGCTTGTGTATTAGGGTTTACAGCATTTTAAAATCTGTAAGTGTGTTGCCCATTTATTTGTCCTGAGCAGTGGATATTTACGGCTTGTTTATTTTCTAAAGCTTCTTCTAGTGTCACTTTAGCAGTGGAGAGGAAGACTCTTAACGAGTTTCTTCAGTGTCATGGGTTTCTCATGAGCACATTAAACGTATGCTTTCCATGTTAACTTCCCATGGAATGATTTCCCGTTCGTGGTGTCTTACTGGCATTTTCACTTTCAACAGGCAGATTGGTCCAAGGACACTGGTGTGGGCTGAAAAGGAGTTAGTGGATAAATCAGCCTATGAATTTGCTGAGGTAGGTAATTAACAGAAATGTTTTGTCAACTAATTGTTTTACATGGTAGTGGAAAAGGAACCGGCTGTAGCTTCGGGTTTTGTCCAGATTTGCTCATCCATAGTCCTCCTTTCTCTGCTTCCCACCGCAAAAAATGCTGCTCTTCTAGCACAGCACAAAACTTCTACTGAACAAAAGCACTGATGTGCAGTGTTGTGCTCATTTTACGTGTGGGACTTCCCGAGGTCAAAGAGAATGAAGTGTGGGGACAGTAGCTTATAACTTCTTTAGCGTTTGTAGTCAGACTAACGTGAATTCTTGTTTCAGACTGAAGCTATGCTGCAAACAGCAGAAGATTTAGCAGGACCCTATGTATGGGGACAGTATGACTTGTTAGTCTTACCACCTTCTTTTCCTTATGGTGGCATGGAGAATCCTTGTCTTACTTTTGTGACTCCAACGCTATTGGTAAGTGTAATGCTGACAAAAATTCAGCTTTTCCTTAGAGCTCGCTCATCCGTCAAGTGATGGATGTTAATTTACAGACTGCTCATCTTCCCCCCCAGAGAGAACTCTAAATTTTTCTGCCCCCTTTGGAGTTCAGGGATCATGCATGGAACTGTAGTAAGTGGTGTATATTGAGTTTTACTTGAATTGACAACTACCTTGTCTTACCTTGTCTTTTTTTTTTTTTTTTAGGCAGGTGATCGATCTCTATCAAATGTAAGTGCTCAATAAGTTCATGTCTTCAAGCACAGCATAGGTTGAATTTGCATCTTAGCTTTGTGATGGATTACTGAAAACTTAGTCTCTTGTTCATTGGGGGAATTAAAAGTTAATGCAGTGATTCAAGAAGTCTTACAAAGTGAGTTTTAGTTCTAAATAAACTCTAGAGAAACTGGAGATGTACCCATTTTTATACATTTGCTTATAAAATGAACAGATGAAAATAACGTGGCTGTCTGTATACATAAGGGACTGACTGAAGTCTGCTGCTCAGTTACAGTCGTCTTGTCCTGTATGCTTAAAATCACAACTAAATTGATTTCATCTGAATTGTTTGTAGGGAATTTCTTCCTCTATATATCTATCTACGTACTAGAACTCACATTGGGTACAGTTTTTCTTTTGAAGTGGAAATCGTGAGAATGATGTGAATAAATTCTTGTTTTGTCTGGGAAGTTGAGTACTCTGGATGCTGTTTTATCTCTTTAAGTCCCTCTTACCAGACTGATATACTGCTTAAAAAGTGAATATGATTCCTTACAAGAGTTTTCTGCCAAGAAAACTGAAATATTAGACACGGGTACATTTTGCATCATTATCCTGCTTCCTGTTTGCTGTTTTAGAACATCCCAGCCCAGCATTGTTTGCTTATGTGGGAAAGTAATAATAGTTCATGGCTTGCTGTGTATCCAGTGTTCTGTAATACAACGTCATAAACGAGCGCCTGCATAGTACTATCAGAGGAATTATTTTTGTTGATCAATGTGGCTCTATGACTTGCAAGCTACAAATTCAAAATTCTTTCTGGAGAAGGTCCATTCAAAGACATTGTTAGTCCTTTAAATAATATTTTATATGGATAAGTTTACAGACCCGATATGTACAGTATCAGTTGGCTTTGTGAACACAGTGCAGTAATCCTGCTAGGATTTTTCCTTTCTATAGGGATTTGATCATTCACTCATTTTCAAGAGGAGTCTGAACAGTAAGACTGTCATTGTTCTTCTGCGTTTTAGGTTATTGCTCATGAAATTTCTCATAGTTGGACAGGAAACTTGGTAACAAACAAAACGTGGGAGCATTTTTGGTAGGTATGATATTCAATGCAATGTAATGCAAACCATGTATTAAAAATGATATGTAAAGAGACCAATTAAATGAATTTTGCTATCCTACCAATGCTGACGTTATCGATGTATTTCCAGGCTGAATGAGGGACATACTGTATACCTGGAACGCAGGATTGGTGGTCGATTGTTTGGTGAGCAGTTCAGGCACTTTCAAGCCCTTGGTGGTTGGAGGGAACTGCAAAATACAGTGAGTATCTTAAAAGTTTTGACAACTTTCTTTTAGGTATATACCTAAATAAAATAAAGTTGATTTCACATTTCCCACAAATAAGGTTTATCTAGTCAGCTTTCCTAACACCTTCTTACTAGAGGTGCACAACTTTGATTACAAGGTATATGTTGTCTTCCCAATGCTTAATACTCCTAGAGAATAGATTAAGCATTTTGAAATGTTTCAAGCTGTTCTGGAAGGGTGGGCACCTTTCCAGGCTCTCTTGGTTGTCACTGATGTGGCTAATCCGTAGTATTATTATCTGTTAGCATACTAATTGGCAGCTGAAAGCTTGTCAGAATTGTAGAATCATGGAATCATTTAAGTTGGAAAAGACCTTCAAGGTCATCCAATCCAACCATCAACCCAACCTGCCAAGTCCCATCCCTTAACTATGTCCCTTAGCGCCACAAGCTTATCTGCAAGCAAAACCATCAGAATTGCCAGTGCCAAATGCAAATAATGGATTTATTTTTTCTTCATGCTGAGTTATAACTGAGAGTATTCCAAATCTGTTGCTGTCTAGGAGGGTTGTTTAGTTTCATGGTTAGATATCGTAGTTAAACTTCAGTTTTCAGATTTCTTGTCTGTGATAACATAGCTCCTTCTCACTCTGTTTGGGGATGCAGTTTGCCTATTTTATTGTTCCTTACTGTTTGTTTTTTTTAATACCACATATTTCGAATGAGTAATTTGTTGAGTAGTTTGTTAACAAAGGGATAAAATATTTCACCAGGTGCTCCTGACTACAACAAATGTGACAGTAATTAACTGCTTTGGGATGACAGGGACATGGTGTGATTGATCCTAACATCTTTCTGTTTGATGTGGGGTTGGTCAGTGATGCAACAAAATGAGGGGAAAAGAAGGTTCAGTAAACTGTGTTACGTACGGATTCAGAACTTGAGAAAACGAAAGATGGAGTGATTTCAGATGAGGCTATCTCTATCTTGGATTGATGATACCTGTAGAAATAGGATTAGTGGTGACTTGCAAAAATGTTAGTCTTTCTAGATTCATGTATTTTCTTTTATCTTTGTCACAGATAAAAACTCTTGGAGATACAAATCCCATAACTAACCTCGTCCCTGATCTGAATGAAATAGATCTTGATGCTGCCTATTCATCTGTTCCTTATGAGAAAGGCTTTGCTTTGCTTTTTCACCTTGAACAACTTCTTGGAGGACCAGGTAAGTGTTGGTCAGACTTCATATATATTTTTGCCATTTTCTTTTCAAATATTGAAACAATTGTTTGTTCTTTTTAACTGTTAGATGTCTTCATGGGCTTCTTGAAGGCTTACATTCAGCAGTTTGCTTACAAGAGCGTAGGAACTGATGAGTGGAAGAAGTTCTTGTACTCATACTTCAAGGATAAGGTTTGATTGTATTTAAAACCTTTCAATTATATAAAACTATGACTTAAAGAAGGTAGTTCCTGAGTTAAGGACCAGTTCTTCTTTCTCTTCTATCTTGATCTTAATGCGATGCAGTCTGGAATCTTACAAAGATGGGTTTGCATTACGATGCTTTTTTTCCTAGATGTATTTTATTTCTGTTATGTTTTGTTTTGAAGTACTGTGTATAAGATTCTCCAAGTTAATTGGAGGGATGTTGGGGGGAGGGGGGGGAGTCAGATTGAAACTAGTCTTCATAGGGTATGCTTTTGGCTAAAAATAACGCTTAAGATCCAGTCAGAATTTGTGTTGCTTGTAGGTAGATATTCTTGATAAAGTTGATTGGAACTCTTGGATGCACGCTCCAGGAATGCCACCAGTGAAGCCTACGTAAGCATTTTTTTTATAGTATGTTTTCCTTGTCCAGACTGCACGTGATTTTTCAAACAGGCATGAAGCAGTTTGTAAACAGGGTAGAAGGCTTCCCATAAGCCTTTTTTTAGAAAACATCCTTGCACTATGTAAAAATAGATAAATGTTTATATAGAAGGAAGTGTTGCTGTTAATATTTCATTTTTTTATTCTGGTGAAAATTCATTTTATTTTGAAATTTGCCAGGCAAGGTATCTTTTTTTTTTTCCCTGATAGTTTGCTACAATAATACTCTCTTTTCACTTAGATGGTGTAATATATGTTCAATGTACTTGGAAATACCAGCCATTTTAGAGGTGTATGAG
The DNA here is from genome assembly GCF_009769625.2 of Cygnus olor. Taxonomy (NCBI): domain Eukaryota; kingdom Metazoa; phylum Chordata; class Aves; order Anseriformes; family Anatidae; genus Cygnus; species Cygnus olor. The sequence continues at coordinate 47,399,529 of NC_049169.1, forward strand.
ATCAACGCATAGTGTCACCTATGCACAAGATGCTTGTAACTAAAACAAAAATACATTTCACAATAACTGAACTTTAGTAAATTATGTTTCAATATTGAGTTGAAGCCTACAATGAACAGAAGTGGAGCCATTTGAAAATAATTTCTAAGCATTCTTGTAAAAACATTACAGGAGCTTTTTGTGTTTCCAAAGCGTGATCCTTTGTTTTTAATCTCTGACAGCTATGATATGACACTAGCAAATGCCTGCGTCACCTTGAGCCAAAGATGGATCAAAGTGAGTGGTTCAAGAATTCTGCTAACGTCTCTGTATCTTGAAAAGCTAATTTTCTATACACAAAGTGAGCCATTCTCTTCTGGAATATATCATTTGCTGAGAGAGAAAGCATTTATTATGGCGATAGTATTGCTGCCAGGGATTTTGCATTCTGTATACTAGCCTTTCATCATGGAGTCTGTGGATTTGCTATGACCTCTGTACGTGAAGTGCAGTACTTTTTTTTTCCCAAGGTACACAGCCAGCTTTGTGTTACGTGTATGTAACAACCAAACTGAGAACGTTCTTTTTGAAACCCTACTATTATGGCTTGATCAGAAACATCAAGAGAGGTATCTCTATGTTACTGATTATATAGCAGTAATACCTCTGTGTTACACTAGGGCTAGGATGTATTTCTTGTCAAAACTTAAAATGCATAAATTTTAATAAATACCTATTAACCATACAATTATCTCGTAATTTTAACCATTAAACTCATACAACCAACAAAGGATTCAATGTACCTTCCTTTTGTTGGCCCTGTGGCTTTTCACTCTACTTGTATATTATCTTTAACTTTGTTTTCTCAGTGTAAAGTTTTATAGAAAAAGTATTTGATTTTCATGTGACTTTAATAGAAAGATAGGGGAGACAGAAAGATCAGTGGAGAGGAAACAAGTAGAAGTGAAAGTGAAGAAATACCAAACATCAGACAATGGCTTACCTCCTCCCTTCTCCACCATTAGAATCTTGTAGCGTCTACTGTGCAAATACAAATCGATGTGTTTTTATGGGAAATGGAGCAAAAGTAAATGCAGATGTTGAAACAAAATTACACCTGTTTGTGCTTTAGAATACCAAGTAGAAACTTAAGTAAACCATTCTCTTCTAGGCAAAAGAGAGTGATTTGGGCTCGTTCAGCTCGGCAGACCTGAAGGGAATGTCATCTCATCAATTGATCGAGTTCCTGGGACAGTTGCTGCTGGAGGTAAAAGCATGCCTGGGGTAACCTGATTCTTGTATCACAAAAGCAGGCACAGAAGACCAAATGTTCTTTGGAATTAAATTGTCTCTTCTTTTAAGTCTTGCTAAAATAACCTGCTCTAACCATACGTAGTCTCTAAAACCATCAGCCCTACTTATGTTTGGTTCTTCAGCTGATGAACAACATATGAACTACTTTGGATTGAAAGATAAAAACAAAACTAGAAGGTGCTTGAATTTGTCTGTATGTGGTGTTTGCGACCTGCAAATGAGCTATAAATGCTGTAAATGAAACAGAATTAAATTAGTTCAAGATTTGTATGTTTTGGTAGTACTGGATGTGGGAATTTGCTAACCATTACACTTATTCCTTGCCCTTTCCCTAATGTTCTGAAGAGGTGAAAGGAACCAGTTCAAATATTTATCATGATAAGCTTTTAAATCCTTTGTAGCATCAATCTTCGTAAATGAACCTGTATATTTTTGGAGTATGTGGAATGAAGCGCTCCTCTGGCTTATTTCTGACTATGCAATATCCTTTTTTTAGGCTCCTCTTCCAGTGTCACATGTCAAACGAATGCAGCAAGTATATGACTTCAATGCTATAACTAATTCTGAAATACGATTCAGGTTTGTTCTAGTATGGACATTTTTTCTCACTTTAAATGCTTCCATAAAACAAATTGTGCTGCCTCAGAAATGGTCTGAGCTACACTGTTTTACAGCTCTGATGCAGTCATTACTATTTATGTGCATGTGTAAACCTGCTTACCAGAGTGGTATTGTTACTTATGAATATGAATTATTGTTACTTATGAATTATTATGAATTATTATTATTATGAATACTATGAATTATATTTACATATAGTCTAGTAGAACAACAGGAAGGGAGCAGTGGATTAGCTGTGCTTTATTCACATCTGTCATGCTTGCAAAGGAACCTGATGACCTGATAATTTATTTTGGGGGCGGTATTGGATAATACACAAATGAGCCTCTCTTTGACTCAAAGATACTTGAAAAATCTTTCCATTTGTCAGTCAGGACTAGATCTTCTGGGTTGGCCTAATGAGTTCTGTTGATGTGCTGGTGTGCGTGTTTGTTTTTGTTTGCTTGTTTTGTGTTTCTTTTCCAACACAACTCAGAAAACTTTTTTGTCACATCTTAATGCCTGCTATTACAAAGCTTTTCTCTCTTCAAAATAAGTAGATATCAAGAAAAGTCTCTAAACAAGTAGGAAAAGCCTTTTGCTAAATGGCTTGATTCTTATGCCATCCTAACTTCTTCTACTTTGTATATGCGTTGTTAAAACAGGTCACGTGTTTAAAAAAAAATATATATTTTTTAAATTAAAATTTTTTGTTCGGGAACAAAAGCAATCTTCACAAATATTTAGAAGAATTACATACTTAGCTATTTTTACATACTTGAGTACATTTGCGGTAGTGATAGTTATTCTGCCTTATTGCTAAATTAGAGTTCTTCATTCCTTATCATTAACAAAACTAAATGTTTTTAAGCATACAGTATAGTTCTTGTAAATGTAGTTCTTGTTTCTTGAAAGATTATTTTCTTATATTTTTAAAACAAAACCAGGTGAGGTTTTGTTTGTGTTTTCTTGAAGTTTTTTGGTAACTTGGTCAATGTGGAAAGTACTTTATAATTCAGCTCTGAGTGATGCAACTGGATGCTGCTCTAACATAAAAAATACATAGCCACAGAAAAAAGACAATTTTGGAGAAACTTTGAAACTTTTTTTGTGTTTTATGGAAAAGTCCACTTTGTAACGTGCCGTTCAGACACTAAATATTTTATATTGCACTTATGTTAGTACTTTATGTATGCTGAAATTCTAGTCCATGAGCACACAGCACTTTCTAGGGCACTTATGGAAGCAGAATCATAAGACAACTGCAAATGAAAAATATCTTTTTTCCTTTTTTTTTTTCAGATGGCTACGCCTGTGTATCCAGTCCAAGTGGGAAGAAGCTATTCCTCTGGCTCTAAAAATGGCAACAGATCAAGGGAGGATGAAGTTTACTCGGCCCTTGTTCAGGTAAAAGTAATCTCCAAATTGTAGGAACTCACAGGGTTGGCGTTTTTAGTGCAATGGAATATATGTCTTGACATTGTGTATGTATTTATATTTTATAGTGATAAAACAGAATTCTCTATATACCGCCAACAAGCTTATCTTCAGAGTCACTTTCCACTTGCTGACTTTTTTAATAGAGGAAATACTAGTTTCTCAGTATGTCCCTTAATGTGTGGCTGTCAAGAGAAAGTAAAACTTTGAGAAAATCTGCATTATACTGTTTTTTCACAGATTTTTTTGTAACACTGTGCTTTTTTTTGTTGTTTTTTTTACAGGGATCTTTACAATTTTGACAAGTCTCGAGATCTGACTGTCAAGACATTCCTAGAGCACAGAGCCTGTATGCACCCAGTCACATCAATGCTTGTGGGCAAAGACTTGAAACAGGATCAGTGACAAATTTATTGATTGCTTCGAAATTTTCTAGTTGCTGAAAAAAGACTGATTCTGCAAACCATTCATATGTGTGCTTGATTATGCCATAAAATGATGTGCTGCTTTGGTACTAATTTAGCTTAAAATGAACTTTCTGGATCAAATTTGGTACTTTCTATTTTGTACCTCCCAAGTATTACTGCAAAATCACTAAATCTCTGGAACTGGGAGGAAGGTTTTCGTACAAGCAATTCATGGAACATGCAAAGAAGCTGTGTAAGATGTAGTGAATCATGGAATTTAAAAACATGGAAAATTAACTGGCGGATGGCATAACTCTTTGTGCATAGCTTTCTTTTTTCATAGTAATATGCAATTGGAACTTCAAGTATCTGACAACTGAAAAATAAATCTTTTTATTGCTCAGTCTACTTGTCTTGGCATTGATCTGTACAAAAAGTGTCAGAATAATAGAATTATAGAATCGTTAAGGTTGGAAAAGACCTGCCTCCATGATCGTGTGGTCCAATTGTCCACTACCATCAATACTGCCCACTAAACCATGTCCCTAAGCGTCACATCTACCCTTTCCTTGAACACCGCCAGGGACGGTGACTCCACCACCTCCCTGGGCAACCCGTCCCAATGCCTGACTGCTCTTTCTGAGAAGAAATGTCTCCTCATTTCCAACCTAAACCTTCCCCAGCACAACTTGAGGCCATTCCCTCTAGTCTTATCACTAGTTATCTGTGAGAAGAGGCTGACCCCCAGCTCCCCACACCTTCCTTCAGGTAGTTGTAGAGAGCAACGAGGTCTCCCCTGAGCCTCCTCTTCTCCAGCCTAAACAACCCCAGTTCCCTCAGCTGCTCCTCATAGGACTTGTGTTCCAGGCCCTTCACCAGCTTCGTGGCCCTTCTCTGGACATGTTCCAGGGCCTTGATGTCCGTCTTGTAGTGAGGGGCCCAAAGCTGAACACGGTACTGGAAGTGTGGCTTCACCAGAGCAGAGTACAGGGGACGATCACCTCCCTGGTCCTGCTGGCTGCACTGTTCCTGGTACAAGCCAGGATGCCACTGGCCTTCTTGGCCACCTGGGCACACTGCCAGCTCACGTTGAGGCGAGCATCAATCAGCACCCCCAGATCCTTTTCCTCTGCACAGCTTTCCAGCCACTCTGCCCCAAGCCTGTAGTGCTGCATGGGGTTGTGACTGAAGTGTAGTACCCGGCACTTGGTTTTGTTGAACTTCATCCCATTGGCCTCAGCCCATCAATCCAATTACCTTATTTACTCTCCTGTGTTGTAGGAGCATATTTCCACTGGTGTGAATTACTATGGGTCTAATAGGACTTTGAAGACCTAAATGGATTACAGCATTCTACTGAAAGCTGAGAAAAAATTCTGTCTAGCCACATTTATCATGGCTTTGTTACATTAGTCAGTTCTTTACATCAATCACAATACAGTGGTTTTACTTTTTCATTGCTATTGGATCCTTTGTTGTGTACTATTATTATGAGTTATCTGAAATATGTTTGTTCTCTTTAGCAAACCTGGGATTTTTACCATATTTCATATTTAATATCTTGCTATGCTTTTAGTGACTTAAATTATTTCAACCCACTATATATTTTTAAAACTTCTAATTACTGCAGGGGACTGAAGCCCAAGTCTTTCCTTCACAGACCTGTTTTTTGTTTTTTTTTTAATATTTCCATTTTATAATCCGTTCCAGCCACCACCACTCTACACTGATGTAGTAAGGTAGAAATAAGGTTAAAAGCATTAGGAGGGCTGTGTTTCTTGCATATTTCAGTCCAAGTTGATAGTTTAGGTGAAATTGTTGTGAATACTGCCATCTATAGGTTGTTTTTTGAAATGAATCTGGGAAGAACAGCTTTTCCTGAAAATGATAATTAACATAAATTAAATCTGTTGACATAGAACCCCATGTCAAGGAGTAACAAATAGCTTTTTTTTTTTTTTTTCTATTTTGGAGGAGGAAAAATACTATATACAAGTAATGGCAAAAAGTCTGGATTTGATTGTATTTAGAGCAGGAGTGGACAGTCATTCAATATATTTCTTTTGCGTTTTGATTAGTATAAACTTTCAAGTAGATGTATTTTACCAGGAGATTAATCTTTTCCTGTTAGCAGCTCTAATATAAATTAAGGCATGAACATGTCTTGTTGGGATTTATTTATTCAAGGTATGCTGGGTTCTTCTATTCAGCTCTAACCTACATATGTCTAAGTAGTTTAATTAAAAGTGATGGAAAATTTAACTCTTGTGTGACTGAGGCTCAAAAATCAGTTTACATATTTATGAATGCTGTGTCAGTCATCTTTCAATAAACTCACTAAAATACTGGCTTTTTTGGAACCAGAATAGCTTAAAATAAAGCAGCAGAAAACCTACCTAAATTGTTACGGCTCCTTTGTGTTAAGGACTTAGTGAACCATTCAGTTTTCTTGCTATCCCTCTGGGTGATAACTTCTAGTGGAAAAAATCATTGAAAATAATTTTTCTCTATTTTAGATTATGAACTTACACCATTCCGTTCATTCTCTCCCAAAATCTAATCAGGCTTCTGCTACAGCAGTGGCCGAATAAACAGAGATTCTCTCAGGCAAGGTTTTGATCGGAAGAGGGGGGATATCTGGTCCTTTCCAGGAAAAGGGTGTGCTCCCTCGGTTTGGTTTCATTGGCTGAATTCAGCTGAATACATCGATCTCGCTTATTTACAAAGGTGGGGATCTTTGGGGGTGGATTTTTGCCTTGATCTGATTGGGACACCGCGATCCGGCTGGATACTGCTCTCGGGCTGTGGCGTGGTAAATGTAAGGCTGCTTCACACTGCAGCCCTTCAGGCAAGGAACAATTCTGGAGAGAAAGCATGCCAAGATACACAGTGCATGTCCGAGGGGAATGGCTGGCAGTGCCGTGCCTGAACGGTGCTAACACAATCGGATGGCTGGGAAGGGAAGCTGTGAGACGGTACATGAAAAACAAACCCGATAACGGAGGATTTACGTCGGTGGAAGAAGTAAAATTTTATGTTCGAAGGTGCAAGGGTCTTGGCTTGCTGGATCTTGATGACACAGTGGAGGATGCCCTGGAGGACAATGAATTTGTTGAAGTTGGTAAGCAAAACCTTAGGCAATGCATGACGAAATGACTGAGTTGGCACCTGAGTTAGCAAGCTGTGTTTTAGTTGATCTAGAATTGCATCAGAGATGGTGTCTAAGATTTTTATGGAAAAATACCAAAATGTAAATTCTAACAGAACTATTTAGGGTTTAGAAACTACAGGATGCTGTATATATCATCTCTATGTGATGTCTTATATTCTCTATGATTGTTGAGGAGATGGAGCATATGTCCAAGGATTGGGTTCTCCTGTTTCTGTCTTCAGATTACCCTAAATAAACTACATAAACACTAATTATTTTCCTAGAGGTATATAAATTTGTTTGGTGCTGATGATTGCAAATTAGAATACTTACTGTTGTATATTGTAACGAATAACAAATGAATCTATACTTAGAATACAGTTTAATCCCATTCATGTTTACTTTGGATATTTCTTCTAGTTATAGAAGGAGACATAATGTCTCCAGATTTCATACCATCTCAGCCAGAAGGAGTTCATTTGTATCCTTTTTTGAGCATTCCGTAAACTTTATATAATTCCAGATTTATAATTTTCTGGATTTCCATGTTCTTTCGGTGTTCCTTCATTTTTAAAAGACATTGCCAGTTTTAATCGAATGGACACACTACTTGTGACGTCATGTTTGCCATTTCTTTTCCTTTACGTAACTTTCAGATATAGCAAATACCGAGAACCAGAACAGGTAGGAATCACCAACGATTTTACAACTCAGTAATGATCCTCATTTTCTTCAGAGCTTGTGGAGAGTTAGCCACTGCAAAATTCATGAGATCAGTGGCTGTTAGGTCTTCTGGGCCTGGGAATCTAAATTGTGATTTGCTTATTGCAATTTTGTTACAGTGTTCCTATCTTATGAATGAGAGCATGCATGACCTTCCTGTCATTGCTGAGCTTTGGTTGGTTTTTTGTTATTGTTGTTGTTGTTTTAATGCTGTGATCATTAAGCAAGTCTATGTGTGTATGTATCCCAAACTAAAAGGTGGTTCTTTGGTGTAGTATATTTCTTTAGATGGCAACAGCTTAACAACGGAGGACCTGGTCAGTTTGGGAAAGGGGCTCTACAAGATAAAGGTAAAGATTCTGAACAAACATGGCAAAAAATCATGTTTATCTGTGTACGATCAGAATTAAATGATGTAATAGATAAACTAATATTCAAAATACTCATTTTCTAGCTCACACCTGAAGCTGAAGCTAAAGTCAAACGATCACGAGAAGTAATTGAAAGGATTGTAAAGGAACAGACAGGTAAATATTTTTATCACTAACTATAAATTGTTTTTGTCAGCCACTTTGAAAACTATCTCAGGCTCTCTCCTTAACCAGAAATGTGTGTTTCTTGCAGTTGTTTATGGAATCACCACAGGGTTTGGGAAGTTTGCCAGAACTGTCATTCCAAACAGTAAACTTATGTAAGTTATGTATGCAGCTCTCTTCTTCCTTTCTTTTGAGGGAAGAAAGAAGATGGAGCAGCTCTACACTGCATGCTTATGATTAGATGAGAGGTGGCTGCTTTAGTACTTCTGTTTTGTGCAAAAAAAAAAAAAAGTATTTCAAAAACTTACTTTTTACGTAACTATTTCTTTTGTCTTCATAGGGAGCTTCAAGTGAACTTGGTTCGTTCACATTCTGCAGGTAACAAGAAATCGCTTGATGTTTTCTCTTTCCTGCGCTGTTGATAGCAGCTGGGTAACTGAGCCCATTACTGTTCCAGGTGTGGGGAAACCGTTGACCCCCGAGAGGTCTCGCATGCTGTTGGCGCTGAGGATCAATGTCCTAGCAAAAGGGTACAGTGGAATTTCCCTAGAAACCCTCCAGCAAGTTATTGAAGCATTTAATGGTAAAAAAAGATGCTGAAAGGCGGCTTCCCTCTCTTCCGTTGTTATTGTTAGTGGTGTTGTTTGTTTGGTTTGGTATTTAACTTTATCTTTAAAGGATATAGCTCAATGAGTCAAGCTATGGATGTTGTTTATTTGGCTTCATAGTCGTGAGAGATCAGGACTTGTTCCTATGCAGGCTCATGGTTAGAGACCATTCCTTTAGTGAAGAACTCGGGTGTGAGCAGAAGCAGCAGGTGAGGCTGAGAGGTAACAGGCAGAAGTTTGGTAAATGAGCCTCTGAGGGCTCAGGTGATTAGCTCAAGGCTAAGCAGGAAGCTTCTGGTAGAAACAGGAGCCAAACCTGGATGATTTAGATCGTGGTTCACCCCCAGTCTTAAGTGCAAACCTGATCATATTTCTCAGGTTTTCTGCAATGAAAGCTGTGGGCACACAATAAAAGGAAGTGTTCCCTGCTCACAAACAGGCCAAGGCCAGCAGTGAGTGAGAGCTGTTTCCATACTGACTGCGCATGGGAAGGGTGGCCTATGGGAAATGTTGAAATGTTAAATGTTAAATACCATTTTTTTTTAACCACTGACCTGTTGTTCTACTCCCCGGTGTCAAACCAACTGCCTTGGGTCCCTGAATCCCTGGTGAGCCATAGGCCTTCCCCTGCAGAGCAGGGTGACACTTAAAATGTCATTTAAAGTGTTTATAAGTGTGAGTGTCTTTTGAAAGACATTTACTTGTCTTTTAAACACTGACATTAGCCAGTCTAAATGGTGATGCCTCGCTGCTGCCATCAGTAGTTGATCTGTGAAGAACATGATGCCGACTCCAGGCAAGCTCTCTTGCAAAGGCCGCTAATCTTTTGTCTGGTTGGGTGCATGCTGACGTGCATGCCAGTACCTTTTGGGACACCAAGACTTTTGGGTGTGGCCATCACCATGCAGAGCATTGGTGTTTGCCGAGCAGATGCACCTGTTTTCGTGAGTAGATCCCTGAGAGGTGCACAAGTTTTCTCGAGCAGGACTACCAGGCAGACCCGCAGAGGAGCGTGGTCAGCAGTTCGCGTTGCCACCACAGCTGTCACAGCAGTTGAAGCAGAGTGTCCCTGCTGGACACAACGGCAGGGAGACCAAAGGGGTGGCTCTGCTCTTTGTTGGTGGCTCTTCGTTGATGGTCCCTCTGGCGAGGTGTGCTAGAGTGGCAGCAGTGACCAAAGAGCGCCTCTGCTCCCTGTTCAGGTCTTGTTTTGAGGATAAACAGAGGTTCCCCGGGCTCTATTTCTTCATTTCCATGCATTCAGTGCCCAGAGGGATGGGACAAGGGAAAAGGGTTTGGAGATGGTTTCCAGGAGTTATTCAGTGTTTAGTGAAGTGGGAAATGAACAGATAGCTTTGGCTGGTGGTCAGCCTGTGATGGGGAGTTAAGAGTGGCATTTTAGCTGCCTGGCCATGTGCTTATAGACTCCTAGCTGTGGTCCCCCCTCCTTACAAAACTGAATTCAAAAGGGAATCATTTTCTTTATAAATTGCAACTAGTCTTGGAGCATGGACAAACCCCTGTCTGCAAGAAGAGTAGTCATGTTGGTGCCATTGACCACGGATGACCATTACAGGATGTTACTGTGACCACCTTCATGTGCTGGCTTCTCTGTTTTCCAAGGAGCATATCAAGGGGAAGCTCTAACAGAAGTTGTATTTGTTTTCCTTCTAGCATCCTGCCTGCCTTACATCCCTGAGAAAGGGACAGTTGGGGCCAGCGGAGACTTGGCTCCCCTCTCTCATCTCGCTCTGGGATTAATTGGAGAAGGAAAGATGTGGTCCCCAAAGAGTGGCTGGGCTGATGCTAAATACGTAAGATTTAGAAGTCTTTAGATTTAGTGTACAGTTTGAATTGGGACTAGGTTGTGTTTAAAATCTCATCCTCTACCTTGAGGAAGGTGGCTACATGAGAATAGAACAAGTGACCCACATGTCACGGGAGCAGAAATGAATGCCCACCATGTTATTAAGTCCTGAAGAAATATCATGCCATAGTATCATAATGTAAGGTACTGCAGTGACATCAGTTAGGGATGAACAGGATGTGATACCAGCTACAAAAGATACATTACTACATCATCAACTCCATAAACATCAACACTGTTACAACAAACCCAAGATCAATTCAAAAATGCTGAGATTAACTGGAGATTTATGGAAGGCAGGAATTTATCAGTAACGTTTATACTGCTTTTTATAATGGCTTTAAGCGGATACACATATTTGGACGTTTAATTTTTGATAGATTAACAAGGGTCACAGGGAATCTTTATAGCATCCTCCTCTACAGCAAGATGCTTTATAATAGAATTAATTTTTAATTAATTAATTGTTACCCTGTCACTAATACATCAGCAGATTGATCTAACATTGAACATCTCCAAGTCTGGCCTCTCTGAATTTTTTCAGAGTAGTTTGTTCCGTCAGTCCTATCATTCCTATCTATTAATATTTATTCATAATAGTTACCCACCGGATTTATTAAAGGATTGATAATTGTACCATAAAGGTAGGCTGTAGAAGTGCTGAAAATTACAGGGAGAGGATTTAGGGAGGAAGGAGGCCAGCATGTGCCAGACCTTCTGTTTTCAGATGTTGGAGGGACCTTGGCTCATTACACTATGAACCTATGTAATATATTTGGAGCATCACTATCTCAGCTTTTGCCCATCTCCCTGGGAATGCAGGAAACAATTGATGGGAGGGGAAATAGGGCAGCAGACAAATGAAGAACTTTGTTCTTCAGGCCATTGGCTCCTGAAAGAGTTCTGTAGCAGAAATGGAATTGAAGACAGAAAGACAGACTCCCCAGGATGTATTTTCAACATGAAATCATCCAGCCTTCCCACCTTCTCTCTCTTGACCTCCCTGCTTCTGCCATTGCCCAAATAGTTCCTTGTATCATTTCCAGAGGCAAGAGGATCTGTTTTGGTTTGGGACCAGAAGTTACAATTGCACACCTCTGAAATTTGTTAACCCTTCAGTCGGAAGGGCTGAGAGGACTCTTATCAGAACCAAGGTTACACCGTTACTCCATTTCCCACAGGAGCGATTTTATGGAACAGACATACGTAGAATGAACTGAGTAGGACTCTTTTCCCCTAGAGATTTTTTTTGTAGGAAGAGTTAGGGAATCATTTATAAGGGAATAGTTTACACCAAACCAAATCTGCGGTGTGGTAGGAGGTAGGCAGAACTATCTCCCCAAGGTGTTTCCAGCCTTCTCTCATATTACTCTTTCCCATGAGATAATACATGATACCTGTTAAGGGGCTGTGACAGTATCTCACGTTAGTGCTCCTACTGCCTTCCTTTATGGAACTGGGAAATGAGGTGCTAGTTTAGAAGCTCCAAAATGCTGTCCTTTATTTTGCCCAGCAGAAAAATTAATCTAAAATGTTCATAATATAAAACTCGTTTTCTTGCTTCTTTTGGGAGTTGTTTTTTTTTTTAAATTTTCATTTATGAAAACAGTTATGAATTTATAGTTTTGGTAGTTGAATTACTGGGGAAAAAATCATTAATTATCTTTTCATTAAACTGTTTCACAGGTCCTGGAAGCCCATGGTCTGAGACCGATTACCTTGAAACCAAAAGAGGTAATAAAGTGTAATGATGACAGCTGATGAAAAACAAGCTTAGGCAATCACTAGTTGCTTTAAACTTGCTATTTAAGCCTGAAATGAATTAACAGCCATTTTAAATTAAGCTCCAGAAGGGTATTTGAAGTCAGCTGTGGGGAGGGATGCCAGGGACCCCGTTCTCTAGCAGGGCTCATGGCAGCGTTCCCGTTGCAACTCCCATCTATGTGGCAACTGCAGCTATCAGAGAAGCTGTGACTGCAGGGCTTCAGGACAGCAGAAAAATAAATCACACCTTGCCCCCCGCCCCCATTTTAATACCACTGACAGAATTCAGTCCTTTTGCCAGTGGTAACTGGTACAGATCTGTATTTCCAACCACTCCTGACCTTTCATTGGTAGAAGTCATCACAGTTGCCATCCCATGTGTCTCCAGGTCAGTGGAACCTGGTGTAGCATTGCACTGATGAGGACAGGCTTCTTTTTGCTCATAGCCACAGCAATGCAAGCAGTACTAGTAGATCTATGCCTCGCAGCACCGGTGCAGATCTATCTGCCAATCAGCAGTTCACTTTGCTAGATGCTTGGTATTTGAACCTGTCCTCATCTGAGCCCTCTGAAGGTACTTCTCGGCCCTTTGACCTTAGCAAGAGCTCAGATGACTGACTTGAACCAGGTGTCTGACTTCTAGATGGTTAAAACTGGGTGAGATGAATCTCACTTAATAATTAAAGTTTATGTGGCAATGCAGCAGATGGGAGGGCTGGTAAGGGGGCTCAGAAGCTGTAAAACAACAGCAGGGACAAGAAGCCAAACCCAGTGTCTCCTAAAGGCAAACGGCAAGCTCCCATTGCTCTAGGTGACCCTGCTTGGCAAGGGGGTTGGACTAGAAGATCTTCAGAGGTCCCTCCAAACCTCAACCATTCTGTGATTCTGAAATGGGTCTCATGTTTGTTTAGAACAAATCTGGAGCTAGTTCTAGCTGAACTTAACAAATCTTTGAAAGCAGTTATAACTTTTAGTTCTGCTTTTAATTCTGTTTTAACTCTCCATTTCTTTATTATGATTGGTTATTTGCACAATCCATGCTCTTAACTTCTTTGGTTTAATGACTTAAGAAATAATAATAATAATAATAAAATTAAAATCAATAATAATAGTAATAAACACTCCACTTCCAAAGCACTTAGAAAAGACTTTTAAAATTTGAAATAACGCGAACTAAATAAACCTCTTTCTTGGAACCACTGGAGTTCCAAAGGTGTTTATAATAACTTAGTAGGGTCATGAACATTGACAATTTATGTAGCAAAGATACCCAGTCAAGCTGTGCTTTTTATGATTTTCTTCAGGACAACCCAGGGAGCTTAGCAAAGGTCTTTACATGCTTTATACAAGAAAGAGAATTATCCCTGAGATGGGTAATTATCACAGCATGTGGAATAGCTGCAATGATCTCGCTGAACATCTGCTCTCTCTTTGAAGGGTCTGGCTCTCATCAACGGGACACAAATGATCACCTCGCTGGGATGTGAAGCAGTTGAAAGAGCCAGTGCTATTGCTAGGCAAGCAGACATAGTCGCTGCCCTTACACTTGAAGTCCTGAAGGGTACAACTAAGGCCTTTGATACCGGTGGGTACTGGACTTTTCCTGACTGTTTGCTTGCAGCCATTGGAGAGAGGCAAAACTTATCAGTCTAATTTGTCTTGCTAGACATCCATGCTGTGCGCCCACACAAAGGGCAGGCTGAAGTGGCATTTCGATTCAGGTCCCTCCTGGATTCTGACCATCATCCATCAGAAATAGCAGGTGAGTAATCTCAACCTTCACCCTGCCAGGTTGCACAGGACAGGCTGGGTCTTCCAACCGTAGCACCTATGCCTTTATGTGAGGAATATCTGCTTTTCATCCCATTGTTCCTCCTAGAGAGCCATCGATTTTGTGACCGAGTTCAGGATGCGTACACAATGCGTTGCTGTCCTCAGGTAAAAACTGACTTTATTTCCTTTCATAACAAGAGAAAAAAGATGGTAAAATGCCCGCCTCAAAAATACTGTCATCTATACATTGTCTGACTCCATTAGAGAAAGAGATTTTATTTTGCTTCTCCCTCACTTCAAAGTTAATATTAGCAGGGATGTGTAATTTGCTGATCCCATGCACACATCCCTCAGGCAGTATGTGGCAATGCAGTGTTTGGATCTGAAAAAGATCAGATACTGGTAGCAGGGGGAAGGCACTGGTTTCCCCATTTGCAGGCTTTAGAGGGTGTTTCTTCTGCAATGAAGTTAAGACCATGAACTGGGAAAAGGTGTTTCCAGAAGCAGCCAGAGAGATAAATTGTTCAGATACCTCTCAAACATACTAGATGAACTCAATGCCATGAGTTTTAACATGAGCAAAACTATTAAATCAGTGGAATTAATGAAAGTCCTCCTGGTTTTAAGAGCAAATCCAAGACTGTCTTTGCTTGTAGATGTAGAGACTGGGACAATGAGAAAGAGAGCACCTGCAAGTGGGTCAGCATCCCGAGGATGAACTAAGAGTATATGCTAAGCTCAGGTGCTGTCTTTTGTTCTAGGTCCATGGAGTTGTAAATGATACAATCGCTTTCGTGAAGGACATCATGATGACTGAAATCAATAGTGCCACAGACAACCCTGTATCTTTTTACAACTTTATTTCTTTGTAACATTTTACTTGTCCTTTTTTATCTTTTTTTTTTCCTTCCAAGTAATTATTTGTATATGAGGCAAAAAAGTCCTAGTTGGTTTCAGTCAATAACTACCAGTGGTTGCAACATCAGCCTCTCTTCCCTTCCCCATATCTGCATCAGCGCGTGCAAGTGTGTGCTGGGGCAAGGGAACCACTCATGCATTCAATCTAGTGCATGTTAAAGGTTTCCTATATAATATCCTACATGCTTCTGTTTCCTAGATAATCTTCTACATTATTCTGCTTCTGTAGATAGGTGGGACTTGGTAGCCAAATGGACTTAGATGAATGGTGACTTGTCGTATGAAACATCTGGTGGTGCAGCACAAGTGAGACCTGCGTTCCAGAGCAAGGTTTGCATTCCGTCAGGGAAGGCAGACAAAACATACGTGACTGGTAAGCCTCCTCGTGGTTCAGCCTGGTAAACTATGGGCGCACTTCTTGCACTGGCACTGAGCGAGGCTGGATTCTCCTCAGCATTATGAAGATGCTATGTGCAACATCCCATTGATAGCTGACATGCATCACTGCTTGTTACCTGTCTAAAATTGTATGTGCCTTGGAGAGAATCTACCAAGTAACTGAGAAATTGTGCTGTGATCCAAACACGTGTGTTTCTTTGCACCCCTAATAATCCCACCCCCTAATCAAACGCCTCTTTTCATGCGGTCCATTTGAAAATGAATACATGTCAAAACTGTGTCTACAAGTTTGGAGAACTGAAATTGGGCCTTCATTTTCTGAAAAGTACATAGTTGTGATACAATGTATTTGCAAATAAAAGCCTACTAGTGCAAACATACCTTCTGATAAGATATTCTGATTGCTCACAGATATCTTTCACATAAGCTGTATTTGATTCATACTTGTGCCTTAACCTCTCCTTAAAGATGGTGTTTGCTGAAAGAGCAGAGACCATTTCTGGAGGAAATTTTCATGGTGAATATCCTGCAAAGGTAATTAAGCATATAGAGAAAAAAAGACATTATAGTTTCTGATTTTTTTCCTGTCACCTAATTTAATGAGGACGTCTTTTATAGGCTTTGGACTACTTGGCAATTGGTGTGCATGAACTCGCTGCAATTAGTGAAAGAAGAATTGAGAGGCTCTGCAACCCCTCGCTCAGTGAACTGCCTGCATTTTTAGTCACTGAAGGAGGCCTGAACTCTGGCTTCATGATTGCACACTGCACAGCAGCTGCCCTGGGTGAGTGCTTAAGCAGTATCAATAGGGCAAGTGAGAAAGACCAATTTACACTGAGGCAGTTGTAATTTGATAGTTGTTGTCACGGGATCTCACTCCTGTTTTCCTTCTCTTCTCCACATGCTTTGAGCTGGCTGGGTGCGATGTCTGAGCGTTCAGTGCAGCTGCAATTATTTCAGCTCGGGATTCTTTGTTCTACACTGACCCATGAGCAAATTTAGTGCTCTGAGCATGCAAACCCATAGGTGGACTTCAGGAATGCCTGCATCTTGATGGGCTTGGCAGAGAGTCCTCTGTGTACAGAGTTGCCAACACACAAGCTCCAGCTGAAATCAGTGAGAGCTCTGTACCCAGCAGCCTGCAAATCAGCTCAGATAAGGCTGTAAACTTCACAGTAAGCTCTGCAGGCAACACACTGTATCTGTCTGAGCCACTCTGCCAAACCTAGATCCTCTGTTTGAATAGGTATGGTCTCTAAGTGGAGGCACCTTTATTCCTCAGTTCTCACAGGGACACCACTTGTGTCAAAGCTGGGCTGATACCCTTGGCACTCGGTGTCTTCATCTGATGGCCAGGTACTTACACCAGTAGCAAACTCCACAGGAGTTCCCAGGGCTGCATATCAGAGGAGCATACCAAAAAAAAAGCTCTAGTATATTTTTCCTCTAGTACTCATGACTAAACCAACAACAAGCATGCTGGCCTCTGGGATATTACAGTTCAGGGACGCATGAGCCCACATGAAGATAAACATGCTGCAAGCAAAGGGTAAAATGTAAGTAAGAGACGCAGTCAGGAACAGAGGACGTCGGATAATAAGTAGATAAATACCCTGCAGAAAAACAGTCGATGAGCTAAATCGATGTAATAAAATGGCTCTGCCCAGAGGCTGTTTTGGGAAATGGGACTGGACTATGAGCTGAAGGGCTCATCGCTGTGTTTGAAGGCTGGCAACTTTTCCTTTTGTCTGGACAGAGTTTGTGATGGCTGCAGAACTCAGCTGCTGCTGGGCTCCAGGTGCCAGGGGCATCTGCTCTGCTCACAGGCCTCGCACTCAGCTCGTGTCTGCCACCCGAGAGACCCCAGGGCATTCCCTGGCCACCGACACGGCAGTGAGGACAGCCCTGCCTCCCAGCCCATCATGGTGCTGAGGCCAGGGGCTCGTGGTGGGGAGTGGGCAGACTTTCTGTCTTTGGTTAATATTTGCATCTCAAGACCAGTACTGGTGACTGTTTTTAGATGTGATGGTAGTTTTCAAGGTGTTTATTGCAAACTACTCAGCTAAAACATTGATGTGTTCTGCAAAGAGGGGCAGAAGTTGTGTTCTCCACTGCAGCCTGTGGTGGTGGATGAGCTGTTTGATCCAGGCTGGCTACTGTTTTTGGTATCATTGCCTGTTCTGCCCTACATGCACTGCATTGGGTTTTTGCAGTTTCGGAGAACAAAGCCTTGTGCCATCCCTCCTCTGTGGATTCTCTGTCCACCAGTGCTGCTACGGAGGACCACGTGTCCATGGGAGGATGGTCTGCAAGAAAAGCATTGAGAGTCATTGAGCACGTGGAACAAGGTAACATTAAAATGATGATTCCCAGACAAACCTTATGTATGTAACTGGATTAAGATATTAATGCCATTCTTTTTAGATGTTTAGATGATTAGAAAAAAGGCTTAATGCATCTGAAAGAACTATTTTAAAATATTTTATTAAGTATATACTTTTACAAGCAGTTGGAATAAAGATGAGGTAAATCCAGGGCTAAGTGTTTCTTGTGAAACAAAACTACTTACTACAGGATGCTCAGCAAAACTGTTTTCTCTTGCTTTGAAGTACAGATTGCTCTTTTTTTTTTTCCTTTTATTTATTTGTTTGGCAGATGATGTGCTTAGATACAGATGTCAGCTGTTAGTGGAAGAACAGAGTAATACATAGGACACAAACATTAAACTCATTTTCCCACTTGAGTTTATACATGTGAGTGCTCTAAAGACTTAGTTTTATGGAACTGCATTCTTCACGTGCAGACTAGTGGGTCTGAGAAACAACACATTTCAACATTGTGTTGAGAAACAACATATTCTAGATCCAGCTGATTTAGCCAGCTCCTTTGGTGAGTTGGCTTGTGAGACTGAGGAACTAATGCCAATAATCATCAGGTCTGAGGTGGGCAGATAAGGTGCAAACTTCTCCAGAAAGAATAATCTCCTTCAAAGTTTCATAAGCAGAACCCTTCTACAGCTCAGGCCTCTTTGTTCATCTCAGCCCTAAAAAGTTTTCTAATTTATGATGCCCATTACCTTGGGTATTCAAGATACCCTGGAAGAGATTATGGTATAAGACTGTGGTAACTAGGAGTTCCTGCCATACTGAAAAGTCTGCACGGCAGACCACCCCAAAACTGCTTTCTAAAATGCTGGATGACCCATAAAATGATCTGCTTCTGGGCTGCATCTCAGTGGTCCGTGGATCCACTGTTCTTTTTATATTACCTGAAGCAATGTCATACCAGCTAGACCGAATGCCAAGGCTAGTTTCATTAAGGAAGCCTTGCCCTGAGCTGCACCTGCTGAATATCTCCCCTGCTGTTGTGATTCCCTAGTTCTGGCTATCGAGCTGCTCGCTGCCTGCCAGGGCATCGAATTCCTACGCCCTCTGAGGACGACAACGCCATTGGAGAAGGTCTACGACCTCGTGCGCTCAGTTGTGAGGTAAGATCAGATAAACGCGACAGGCAGAGGTCACCTGCTGCTTTGGAGACCCGCTGCCGCTGGTGGTTAATGTTTGGCCAGTGTTCTCACTGGGTCTCGTTGCAGGCCTTGGATGAAGGACCGCTTCATGGCCCCGGACATCGAAGCGGCTCACAGGCTGCTCGTGGAGCAGAAGGCGAGTGTTGGCGTCTGGCGGGGGCCGTGTGCTCTGTCCTTAGGGGCATGCCGCAGCTCCGCTCCGGGGATGCCCCTCGCTATGATCACTTGGCCGGAGTCAGTAACAGCTCTCCTTTGCCTGGTCCTGTGTAATAAATAGTTTACATTACTAAAACTGGCAGGGAGCTGCCTGAGGGCAGGGTCCCACACCCCCACCCATCTCCAGTGGATCCCATCTCCAATGGGATCCCTCTCCAGATGGCGATCCTTGTTCCCCAGGTAGCACGCTCCCCAGCCATGAGGCCCTCGGGCCCGGCAGGCCGCTAGAAGTGGTAAGGGGAGGTGCACAAGGGAACAGCAGCGGCCTTAGCAGTGCTAACCCAGGCCAAATGTTTGTACAGCTATGGGACTGCACAAACATATCTCACTTGTTTGTAAAATGTAAATAACAAACAATCAGTGAGAGTAAGCAAATGGAAGATCCCAGTCCCTCCTCTGTGAGGCTGTTTGCCTTGCAGCCATCTGTCTTACAGCCTTGAAAGAAGAGACACAGGAGACTGTAGAATATTTTCGTCTCCTTGTCTGCCTTAAATACCAGACACTATCCCTTCCATTTTTCTTTGGCCATATCAGCTGTCATTTTGTTTCCCTGGCCCCTTCATGACCCAGGGATTTGGTAACTAGTGACAGTGATCCTCTCCCAACTATTGCACACCAAGCATTCGCCTGCTAACAAGACAAGATGCAACGTTTTCATCTTGAATCCTTTCATCTTATCCCCCCAGAGCTGTATCTTTTCCTGTCCCCTCTCAACTCCATCCAGATGCTCTTCCCTAAACCTCACTCTGCTTTGCTATTTCTGTTGATCACCTGCAGCTTATTTATGCAGGCCTCTAATTCTCAGCTACATCCCAGTAAATTTCCAACAGGGTTTCCTGAACTTGAATAGTGATGTCTAACTGAGTATGAAGAATAATTCTTCAGTTTTCCTTCCAACTCCCGTTTTACTTTCTGATTTCACAGGTGTGGGAAGTAGCTAAACCTTACATTGAAAAGTACAGGAGAGAACACATCCCTGAATCAAGACCTGGTTCACCAACAGCCTTCTCCCTGGGATCACTGGGAAAGAAAACACACATTGGCCACGACCACTCACATCAGAATGAACTTTAATAGTTGCTCTCCTCGGGTACAGAGCAGATCCTTTCCAGGACCTTCCCTGTGTATGGCTGTTTCACCAAAAATCAGAGTGGTTTCTTTGGATGACCCAAAAGAACTGTTTGTCCCACTCAGGAGCACATAGCAACGGAAGAAAAATGGCTCACTAGTTTCTTCGCATGTGAAAGACAGCTCTGTCATAATAGTGTGGATTTGACTGATCTTCCTGAGCTTTTGAACACAAAATATTCAGACTCCTGCTGAAACCAGAGGATGTTTTATTCAGTGCCTCTCGCATTTGTTTTGTCAGCTCTTTGCTTATCTTTTCTTATCTGTGCCAAGGGTACTGAACAGCTGAGATTTGTTATTCTCACCTCTTTTTCCTTTGGGTAACTGCTGCAATACCCTTCATTCTGCCACAAGCAAAATTATCTCTGACACTTAATTCTCTCTCTTGCTCCTCCAGCACTGTGCAGATCTTCTGTGAGGTATACAGAGTCTTGTGTAACAAGAGCATTTTTAGAACAGGTGCTTCACAAATCAAAAACGCTGTGTGCAAAAGAACATGCTATGGGTATCATTGCTCCAGAACAAATACGTTGTGTTCTGATGATGGACTACGTTTAATGCAGCTTTCCAAGACCTATGGGCTCACACCTGCAATAAAAGTAGAGAGGCTTCAAATACAGCTGCAGCACTGTGTTTTCCTGTCATGATGAAAAAGTGAAACAAAGCCTTAGCCTAGAAATAAGCAGGACAGGCGGCAAAGGGGCCTGGAAAGGGTACAGACTCTTTCTGGGGAGGAAGAGGTGGTGTGGATGTAAACCAGCGCTGGAGACCTGCACTTCCATGGCTTACTGGGCATCCGCCTGGCAGCGGAGGGCCTTGTCCCCATGGAGAAACTTGTGTTGTAACGTGCTCTGTGTTACAACACCGACCTCTGGCACAGGCTATGTATTTTGCAAGGGAGGACTCAGGACTTAGCTTCACATCACAGCACAGTGACAACATGTAAAGACCAGTTAAAAACCAGCAGCCTTGGCAGTACAGGCCTGATAACCACAGCCACGTGTGGGTTCAGCGTGGACTAGAAACCCTCAGCTATGCTGTACAGGGCAGCTGAATTACTAGTGTGGGGCCACCCATGTGTGTCTCTGGGTGGGACCTGCAATGATAAACGTGCCCCAAGGACAGGATTCACACCCACTGGAAAGCTGGCAGGAAGACACCGAACCTGGCCAGGAGAAAACATGACTTACAGGGTGTCCTGCCCTGCGCAGAGCCAGGTGACTTTTGACTCGTCACGCCAAGGTATAAACACAAGTGTGGTGCTGGGCCCTCAGCCCAGCGCTAAGTAGAGCTGGGAGTGAGGGTACCCACCCACGTGTGTGAGATCCCAGTTCGGCCCCCTCTGTCTCTGGCCTCTGTCTCTCCCTCCTGTGCCAAGTCTGTCTCCACCCTTTCAGCTCTGGGCTCTCTGCAGCAAGCCTATCTCAACCTCCTGCTGAAGCTGTTCCATTTTGTATAAAATTGGCTATTAATTAAAATCAGCTGTGAGAGTGACCCTAGGAGATACGTGCCCGGTTGTTCATCCATTTGACCTCAGCCTCAGGGTGTGGCTAAATAATAGCTTCTCCAACAGCAAAACCAGCAGGCGCGGTTCCTACCTGCTCCACTCCTACCTACATCCCGCTCCCACGTGCTGCAGCAGCCAACGCGGTGAGTGTCATTGCCGAAGTGAGCCAAATTAACAGCAAGCAAAAAGAAATGTTTTGCGTTTCAGTGGGCTGTGCTTTCCCTGGCAGCTGCATGGACGCTGTGGTAGCAGCACAGCAAACCGCGCAATGGCAGGGCCATGTAGCCAGCCATCAGGAACCACTTAAGCCAGTTATGCCGCTGAAGTATAACCACATCCTCTCACTGCAAACCTCCCGCTAATTATAGCCCTGGGGCATGCTCCAAAATGGCTACTGGATTTGGCCAAGTTGATCAGGCAAGCACGTGGTTTGAAATTCCCGTCAGAGCTTGTGCATGACAGCACATTCCCCTCGGGTCAGTAGTTTCAGGCCACAAATGACTATTTCTGTCCAGCAAGAGAATATTTGAGGTTTTCCTTATGCTAGCTTGGTCCCCCAGATGTTGTAGGCACTTTGGAGAAGATGTACTGCCTCGCTGCATGGCAGAGGATACGCGCTGGGCTCTGCCATTGCACATGGCAATTACAGCCTTGGCCTCCTATTAGGGCTGCCACCATCACTACTCAGTTTGCCCTGCCCCACTGTCATAACCTCCCACGTGGGAAACAGAACCAAAACAGTGGGAATGCAAGCAAAATTTTTAACTTCTATTTCTCTTTGCCATGAGGAGTGATGTCGCAGGGCCACACATGTTACTTCCCACTCACCTCTTTACAGCTGCCTGTGGCTCGTGCAGCCTTCAGCCCTTCCCCTCCCTCCATCCTGCCCTGGTGCACAGTACCTCAGGCACCCAGACTTGCTGGGCACCCTGCAAGGAGCTCTGCCCCACTGCACTGCACACCTCGGGCTGCCAGGGACCAAGGCATGGCCAGGACATGCTGTAGCACTGCAGCCTCAGCTTTGCGCTGTACCTACACTAAGCTCAGGGGCACTGCTCTGACTGTGCCTTTTCAGAAATGCCTGTGACAGCACTCTGACAGCTTTCCCCAACTGCCTGCATTAATGTTATTTATGAACGCTGTCTCAGGCAGAATGGACAGTGCAATAGCGTACTTCAGATGTTATTCCAAGTTCTATAAGAGCTAAGGTCCACACCCACATCTGGTACAACATCTGCTTGCAGGAAAATGTATCTAGTGACAGGAACACCATTAAATTATATTTTAAAATGATCTGGTTGGCTAGCCGGGATGAAATCAAACATGAAGAAAGACACCCTGTGGGGTGGCTTACATGTTTTATACGTTAACAGATGACCCCAACACTCAGGAAGATCAGAATATAAAGCTGCTACATGATTACGATGGCTTTCAAACTAGAATGAGACTGCTGTCCCTCATCAGGAATCCAGTTTACTAACAAGCACCATTCCAAATGTGCATACCTAAGACCCTGGCCGTCTCTTAACAGGTTTCTTAACATTACTCTTCCCAGTTAATCTTACCTGGATTCAAACTTCTTTCTTAGAATCATAGAATCATTAAGGTTGGAAAAGACCTCCAAGAGCATCTGGTCCAACCATCCCCCTCCCACCAATGTCACCAGTAAACCATGTCCCTAAGCACCATGTCCAACCTTTCCTCAAACACCCCCAGGGATGGTGACTCCACCACCTCCCTGGGCAACCCGTTTCAATGCCTGACCACTCTTTCTGAGAAGAAATGTCTCCTCATTTCCAACCTGAACCTCCCCTGGTGCAACTTGAGGCCATTCCCTCTAGTCCTATCACTAGTTACCTGTGAGAAGAGGCCGACACCCAGCTCCCCACAACTTCCTTTCTTCATCCATAGATTGTTTGTTTTGTGTGTTGTTTTTTTTTTTCCTCAAATATAAAAAATTTATAGACTAAAAATATACAGAAAACTGTCTTATTTCTAACAGGTATGATTAAAATTATTTTTAGGCACCAGACAAGAAGGAGAGAAGGACAACTGACATGAAGATGGACCAGGCGGCTGATGTAACAGATGGGTAATGCATGATAAAGTTTATTTGAATAAAAGGGCTGGTAAGATGAACAGGCAATCAATTTACCAGTAAATACAAATCTGATTTGTCTGTTGCTTTGAAATATTCCATGCCAATTTGATTATAGCGGCTTCCTAAATTACTGTCTTCCTTCAGTAACTGCTCGTTATCCCACACCTCTCGTTTTTATAGACAACTTTTCCTTTAACTATAACATAGTCAATCAATGTTTGATGTCCCCCGAACTGGTAAATCAAATGCTCCCACCTAAAAAGACAACAAGATGTTTAAGAATATCTGTATTTGCATAAAAGCAGGTCACATACCTAGTATACCTGGCAATTACAAAATATTTGCTTAAAGCACAGGAAAGCACTATTCCCTGTTGATGTTGACTCAAAATTCCATGTTTACATGTTGATCTCTTGTTGCATGAATACGATGAACTAAAGTACAAATCATTAGAGAATTTCTTCCACAAAATAAACAGGTATTATCTTTAAATAATTTATCAATAAACATGGATTATTTGTAATATTAGCCCTAAAACTATTATGCTTTATCTTCCGCTGGAGTGATTAAGGAGAATCAAAGTGGGTCTAAAATGCTAGCAGTGTCCCTTTTTACAGGTGAAAATAACTTCTAAAGCACAAGGAATTCATTAACCCCTCCACTATCCACACGATGAAAAAATAAGTCCCTTATGTTAAATCACATTACAAATGATAATAGAAGAACATACCTTGATGAATTTATAATAACAAGGTCCCCCTGCTTGCCGATCTCTATGGAGCCATGAGTGTCTGATTTTCCCAGAGCATACGCTGCATTAATGGTGGCAGCTGCTAGCGCTTCATTCATTGACATCTTCATGTTTACACAGGCCAGATGCATCACCATAGGCTAGTAGGAAAATTAAGCAGAAAATGGGAGTTACCAATAACACAAATAAAGTTGTTTATGCCTCAAATCTCAAAGCACTCCCCTCCCACCTTATGCAACAAAAGGAGTTGTCCCACATGATGTAAATCTTGCCAATTCCAAAATGAGAAATGTGGAATCAGGAACTTTGCAAGCTTTTTTTTCAAAGTCTCTCAGTGCATTTGAAAAATCAAACCCCTTTAAGTTTCAAGAATTTCTGGCAAAAAGTACCAACCCACATAAATAAGCAGGAGCAATTGTCTAAGCTGTGCATACAGTTCTCTGTGGATACGAACAATGTTTTATGTATGTAAGATCTATACACAAGTTGTACTAGCAGGAGATATTGTTATTTTGTGTTGTTGTAAGTATTAGGGATAGCTTACCATTGAAAAACAGTATGCATTAGGATTAAAATCACTGCCAAGAGCAACTATAACTCCTTCATTTAACATTTTTCTAGCTTGAGGTTGCTTCAGTCTAGTGGGAAAAAGACGCTTGTCAGTACCATTCACTTAGTTATTACATGATGAATTACAAGAGCAAAAGTCATCACTCCGTTTGGCTACGTTCATGCATTCAGTTACACCAATTCCTTTGGAGATGAAAGGCCAAATCCTCCTCTTGGCTACCTATCACCCTGTGGACAGTATAAATGGAAACTGTGATCCACTGTTTTTGCAGTAATAACATGTGACAGGAACCACTACCAAGCATCAGGCTGCAGGCCACTGAAATGTTGGTATTTATCCAGGCCTCAGCCACTTAAGGATTTACAAGGTGAAAATCTTCATTTCTCAAAAAAGTAATTTTCTAGTCTTTATAGCTTCAAAGACAGACTTGCAAACACAAGCAGTGGCATAACCAATGCAGTAGTCTCTTCCCAGGTCTGTTGGCAATTCAAAATAACTTGACACTGTGAATTTCATTTGTATACATTACAGGATTTCTCTCACTTAGCAATGTTAATGCAAACAATAGCTAGCTTCACTAGCTAAAGCTAGCTGCTTCATAAAAGCCTCATGCTCCCACTGAATTCTATATAAACAACCCACCGGGGTGCTGTAACTTCAGGGTTATACGGGAATCCAGCTTCATAGAGCTGACCTTCTACCACCGATAAAATCCACTAACGTTATGAGCATGATGTCCCTGGTTTACATTACTTGGCAGTTCGGAAGTACCTCTGTAGTAACCACCAGCTGAGCTCTGATCTTATGAACAGTTGCATTTACAATCAACTTCAGTATCTGGAATAACCATTTCAAAACTGTTCAGCCACTTGGTAAATCTGGGTAGGTGTTCGCAAGGACGGTCAGCAGCCTTAGGAAAGACACTCACTAAGGAGTTTTAGCCCAAGCTGCTCTAACACCAGCAGCACCAACCATCATTTCCAGAAATAAACTAGTGTAACAATAAAAATGAAAACACAGAGCATAAGCTGCTCAAAAAGTAGTTTTAAAAGCACTGCAGTTAACAGAAAAGAACAAAAAACAAGATCTCAGAAGAGCTTTTATTTGGTATAACACAATTCTCTTGCTATAGAAGTCTCCTAGCAGATTTATGAGAAAATACCATGTTCTGTACACAACAGGACCCTCTGAGAGTTAACTGTGTTTAAAAAGATTTGTCTGAAAAGCTGTTCCCTGTCCTCACACGTCCTCTGTGCTCTACTGCCAGATTCCTACTAAGGAATACTGCAAACAACTGTTAGCAAAGGCCAAAATGAGAGCATGTTTACCATTAAGCAACCCTTCAGCTGCATTCTCTGGCCCAGTTCTGGTCATCATATGAAGCCCTGGCTGCTACAGCTTTTCTTAAAACCGGGGACTACTGCAAGGGCAGGATCTTGTGAGGTCTGAAGTCTCACAATTAGTAGTGGAGCTGAGGGAGGCCAGCATGTCAAAGGATCTGCCACATCAACTCACAGCAACTTTTGCTCACATTAGTGTCGCGCAGCTTTAGGCCCTCTAATACTCTTAATAGTTATCTGTTGTACCTCAAACACAGCTTCTTCTTTTTAGAGTGTATTAGAACGAGAGGTCTGTGTTCAATAAATAGTGCTCTGGACACCAGAACAAATGAGGCCTCGTTACCATTACTCACAGTTGATCATTATCTCAGTCTGAGACTTATCCTGAGGTTATAAACCTTTCGCTGCATGGATTCTCTGGAACAACATGAGTTACAGCTCCTGCCTTTTCCACAGGTAGGTATGGTTCTGCTGTCTCTCCTTTACCTCCCTGCCCAGGGTCAACCTGCAGGACCAGAAGTTATCTCCAAGATCTGCATTCTGGCGGTGCATTTAGCTGCAATCAGCCAGTGGGTTCAGAAGCAGTGGGGCAGGATACGGACAGCTAACCACAAATATGAGCACAAGCACAGACACAGAAGTGAACATGATCAGAATGACACAGATAACAACTGCACAAGCCCTTCCAACTCCTCAGAAAGCAGGCCACTGAAAAAAAAAAAAAACAGTTTGAGGATTTTTCTCATTACAGAATAGAAGGCATTATTGGGTTGTGGTCCTCATTACCTAGAGGGAAGCAAGTGATCCATTCATGCTTATCTGAAATCTCTGCACATGGAAAATTGTGCATTTAAGCTAATTTTGCTCAGCATTGCCTGGGTAAAATCAGATCAAATTTTTACAACGTTACCCAGAGTCTTTCACCTCTTAAGACAACCAAAGGATTCATTTCCCAGCAAAAACTTCTGCAAGAGAGCAAATACAAACATTGTAGATAAAAATTGTCTGAAAAGAAGCCAATTCAGTTTTCGAAGTCTAAATGTGTTGATGAAAACCAGTCATTCTCTTCTTAAATGAATGCCTTATTATTGTCAGCCTATCATGAGGTCTAAATTCTAGTGTTGACTAAACCACTCACAATCTACCGTGAGAATTCTCAGAAATAGGGTACCGCCTCATTTTTGGGAATGTCTACCAGAAATAAGACGTGAGTAGACTCATTCAGCTCTTTGTGATTTGTCTTCACTGATCCTGCCTGCTCATTAGCAGACAAATACAAGCTTACACTTTTGCATAAGAAGACCCTAAATCACAAATATGTTTTTGTTATTACAAAAGTTTTTCCTCCGATCTAGTGGCCTTACCTTAGCATGTAGGCAGTAGTTGGCAAAAGGACAGCTGCACACTTAGCTCTTGCTATTGCTGCAATGCCTTCATCACTAACTTCTTCTAGGTGGCTGATAGCCTGGGCTCCTAGTTCAGCTCCAAGCTGAGAGAATTATCAAGAAAATTAAGCAATTAAGGTGAGTAATTTAACAGTTAACAGTTAATTCAGTAAAACAATGTTGTTATCAAATGACTGGAGCAGACAATTCATTATTAATGTCAAATTTATTAAAAGAAAAATCATACAGAATGCCTGAAAGAACAAATGAAATACAGAGACAAAATATTTTCTACTTTACTGCACAAAAAGTTAATCAGAGAAGGATATTAAACTGAGCGGAAGGGAACCTTCAGTGGTGTTTTTGACAGATGAACATGCACACTACTGGCCAGCTATGGATAAAACCATTATGAACTCCTGTTCAGAAATTAAGCAGCAGAAAAGGGCTGACAAAACTGACACTGGTTGCAGAACAAGTAGTGTGACTGCTGCTTTCTGTTGTGAAGCACCAAGAAGGCTTTTATGATCAATTAAGATTTTCTTGAAAATATAGCAGAGAATAATCTGAGCAGAACCCATAGGAAAGAAGAAATATTTAAATGATGGTAAAACATTGAAAGGGAAAGACTTTCTTTAACAGAATAGTTTTGAACCTATTCTTGGCTAAACCAACCCTCTGGGTGTGCTTTACTGCACATCTTGTTACTGCTAACAGTACATTTGAGGAAAAAGTATTTTCCCAGTTGCATATAAACTATACTTTTGTCATCCTTGGGTTCATGGATAGCCACCTCCCCCATCCGTATCACATGTGGAAGATAAGCATAGTCGATGTTTGATCAGGCAGTGCATGTCAGTCACACAGGTCAGGGTTTCCTTCCATGTCCAGAACTGCACAATGGCTGCACTTTCCTATTGTCTATGAATGATCTACTTCATAAAGTCTTTGAAAAGAAAACGTTGGATGTGAGAACTGCAATTCTTTCAAAGACTGAGGTCTAACAAAAGCAAAGCAAAACCAAAAGTGGCTTAACTGAACATTACGAGAGAAGTACCTCAGCAGATTTCATCGGATGGAGTTCATCACCATGGAAGTTAATCTGTAACCCTATATCTTTTCCAGCTTGAAGAATTCTCCTAGTAGAATCCAGATCAAAGACTCCCTTCTCACAGAACACATCTATATTGTTAACATGTATTTCACCACTTAGTTTGAGTTCTTTCAGTTTAGGGAGATGGTTATTGATAATGTCATCTGCGGCTTCAGTAGCAGTTTTCCCTCTAATGAGAAGAAAATGTTACAGAGCCGTAAGAACAACAATTTTGAAGCTTGGCAAATATTCAAATCATACATGCAATTACCAGATCATTTAGAAAATGATGCAAATACAAGTCACTCAACCTTCAGATTGAAAAATAAAAGATACTGTAATTTATGTACACTC
This sequence comes from Cygnus olor, assembly GCF_009769625.2. NCBI lineage: Eukaryota > Metazoa > Chordata > Aves > Anseriformes > Anatidae > Cygnus > Cygnus olor. The sequence continues at coordinate 47,428,977 of NC_049169.1, forward strand.
AAACCATGGGTTACTTTCCATTCAAAAATATTAGACTATATTACTATTTATTTTATAAGGTTTGTTTCTTTGGATGCTAACCAAGACATGGGACATTTAAAAACCAATACTTCTGCTTTCCTGTTCATATATTCTGACCCACTTGTACTGTACCCTAAAGCACAACCATGTAAAATATGTAAATGATTATTTTAATGTCTTAATTGATATTCATGCAATATTTTTATGCAAGTATCAAAGCTCAAAGGATATGTGCAGCACAAACCATGATTTTAAATTTACCTCTCCTCCTTTTATGATATCATTCAGAGCAATAGCTAGATAACCATCTCTAAATCAGAGAGGCCTCCCGAGATTAGATCTGCCAATGTCAGAACCATTTATGAACCTCCTATTACACAAAAGATAACCCAGGAGAGATAGGTAAATGGCTCTGAAAGAATGAACAATCCCAAAATATGTAATAGAGTTAGTATTTTGCAATTTTAAGATCTGAAGATAAGTGACATACTACAGCTAAATGTCTGTGACAGCTCAATCCTCACTTCAGGCGCTGTAAAGCATGCGCAGACCAGAACTGAGCAAGTGCCATATGTGGGTGAGTTCAGGGTTTTACAGTGGCAGTAAATTCAAGAAGCCACAGTCTGCTCTGATTTACAAATGAGGTTGTGCAGTTATAAAGCAGCGTAAAACCTGGCACACTGCCCTTCTTTTGTTCACCTTTCACAGAAACAGTTCTTGGGCTTGCTCAGGCTCTTACCAAGTCAAGCCTTCTCCCTTTTCTACTTTAGGCTCAGTAGTCTTTGGAGGAATTTGGACTTAAAAATTAGGACCATAACCAAGACAAAACAGTCCTGATCTCACGTTTTGGGGGACATAATGCCCAAGAACTGAAAATTGACATTGTTCTAATGCAAGAAGCTTTTGCTCAGGAAATCACTTTGAAAATTCCTTCCTAAAGATGAAAAACAGCCCAGTGAAGCCTTGCCAACAAATAAATAAATACATAAATAAATAAATGAATAAAATTAGCATCAGATAGCCCCAAAATCATGAACTTCATTCAAAGTGACGACTAGAGGAATGGTAAATCAATTACTTTTTTGCCCCCCTGCTTTGAGCCTGCTTTTTAGGCTCAATTCTTAAACAACCAGAAATACTCATAGTCCAGAAGTTCTAACGCTGGAAACATTTCTGCAAGGGCAGATGGACACGAACAAGCATTAAGTACCTACAGCAAAAGAAAGTATTACTTTTTAAGACCTACATAAATCTGAAAGATTTAAGTAAAAACAGTCAAATCTATCTTAACCTTTTGTTTACATGATTTATGCGTAACTACAGGACAGTTTTATGGAATATAATGATGAAAGAAAACTGGCATGAGCTTATGTGACTTGGAAGATGTCTGCTTAACAAATCCTAGAATCCACAAGCTCATCACTTATTTGTATCCGAATCCTTCAGAAGAGCAATTTCCAGCCCTAAACCTGTGGGCAATGTGTTCCCCTTGAGATCTTCCACTGTTACTGAAGCTGCAGGAAATAAAGAATTGAAAACTTGAGCTCAACAAATCATGATGCCACCTTCACCATGTGACTTGCCCCAGATGTTCATGAGCCAGTCAAAGGCAGAGGACCACCACTCTGAACATTCAGGCCTTAGATCAGGGAAAACTGCAAATTCTTCCTGGCCAGAATAAAAACCTGAGGCAGAATCTAAGTTTGATGGGTCACAGAAAATGCAAGCAAAATATTCTGGACATGAGCGTATGAAGAAAATAGAAGAGAATTTAAGAAGACCCAGACTGGGAAACATAGATATATTGTTTCAAAAATACTTTGTTATATTTTAGGAGAGATGGGCTGAAGAAAATTTCTGAAAGCAACAACCAAATTTCAATGCGAAGTAGTTAACACTGAAAAAGAGCAAGAAAAATTAAGTCATATTACTTTGGCACGGAATGAGCTCCACAGTACGTTGATGAAATGCCAATATCCATGGATTGCTTGGCACGTTCAATCACTCTAAGCATTTTAAGTTCTGTTTCTAAATTTAAGCCGTATCCACTCTTGCACTCAACCAAAGTAGATCCTGCTCTGCGCATGCATTCAAGTCGGTGTTTGAAAGTATTGAACAGCTCTTCTTCTGTGGCTTTCCGAGTGTGTTCCACAGTAAAATGTATGCCTCCTCCAGCCTGGTGGATTTCCATATAGGAAGCACCTGCCAGCTTGGGAGAAAAAAAAGAAAACAAAAACAAAACCACACACATACAATTAGCCATTAAGTGTGCATTTTCTCTCCAAGCAATTCTGTGAAGCCTCTGCAGTGAGAGAGGAAAAAGAGAAAAAATATCCCCTTTAATCCTTCCTCCCTCCTTCTACCCTTCTCTCTCCCCTCCACCTAAGCAAAGAAATGATGTAAAAAGCTACATAAAAAGAATTATTCTGAAAATGTACCTCCCCCTGAGCCCAAGGGGAAAATCTATTTCTAGCTTACAAATTCATTTATGTGGAAAAACAAGAAAGAAAGAAAAAAGACTTCAAGATTAAGATGGGAACAAAAGGTGACACTCCTGGATTGCCTCAATTAATGCCGAAGTACACCAAGACTGGCTGCAAAAGCTGCAGTTCCACTCCCCTTGCAGCCTATCAGCCCTCAAAAATCAGCCCTCCTGCCTCATTTATATTTCATGACAGAAATTATATTATTTTCTCCATATGAAAGACAGATGTCACTAGAAAGTAGAAAGAATTATGCATTAAAAAAAAAATAGAGAGAAAGAGAAATCCAGCTCTGTAATTTCATGCTGTTACCTTCATTGCAAACTCATGAACCCTATCACCAGCCCACACTGGATGCGTATGTGCATCTACCAGGCCTAAAGAAAACAAAGTAAGTGTACACTCAAGTTATTTCACTGTGTAAGAGAAAAGCATGAATATGCAAGCAAATTAAATGGACAACAGAAGCTCCCCTACAAAGCCTCTGTTGTTTACAGAGAAAGAAAAATCCAAAATGTCTCTAGGAAATTTGCTCAGTTTCTCATGTTGTTTTGATGATGTTTTATTTGTTGAAGTGATAAATTACAAACTTCGAAATTGTTTACTAGAGTTTGTTTGTGTTCTTTGAAGAAAGCAAAGTGTTTATGCTGGGCTTAGCACTCTAGCACTTACTCTACCAATTGCCCACTTGCTCCATTGGGAGCTTTTTCAAAGAGCTGTGAAACCAACACTACTGAATGCCGAAGTCCATTTCAAAAAAAAAGAGGTCTAACAGCTCATGTGGTAATACCACCAGCAAAGTTTAAAATGCAATGTACTTGCTCAGAACCAGGTAAAGTTTCAGAGTACGTGACAAACTCCTGTACTGCCCTTTGGCCTCCAGCTATCTATGAACAGCACCGAGAGAGATGAAGCTCCACAGCTGAACAGCTGATGGAAAGGGTACAGAAAGAGATGTGAGATTTAAAAGTCACTCAGAGAACCCGCTACATTACAGCTGTGATCTACAATACAGATGAACAGATGTATGGCAAAACAATAGGGGACAGCTCCACCACAAAGCCAAAAGAAATATCCTATGTGCTGCAACCCTACCCTTCCAACTGTCCTGATGAGGAAGGTGCCATACTCTATCCCCCACCACAAGATATTATCAAACTAGTACTGAACACAGCGGAAAAAGGACCAAGGAACACTTAACATGTGTATTTTGCCTCTAAGCACTTGCAGCCTTTCTGCATTACATCAATATGACAAAATAAACCTACCCGGCAATATGCATTTCCCAGTGCAGTCAATTTTTCGTTCAAATGTTGCTCCTGAAAACTGATTGCGAATAACATCTGCCTGGCCCACAGCTTTTATATAACCATCTCTGTAAACAGACGATCAACAAAGGAATCTTGAATCTTTTTAAAAGTCAAGCTCCAAAAGTGGTCATTGAAAGAGCCCCTGAAGCAACAATTCTCTAGCAGCAGAGCAGGAACATTGAGAATTGTTAGCAGGACTAAAGATGCACAGAGGAGGTGGCTTGCTAATCTTACGGAGGCACAGAAAATGATGGGTTATGCTACACATTTCTAGTTCTCTGCTGTAACACTTGCCTTGTCCTCTCCTCAGACTCCTTTAGGATGATACCTTGGTACTCTGTTCTAACTTCTGCTAGACAACGTTATTATTCTCTTGTGGATCAGCAGATGTAACGCATTCCTCCTGCAAGTATCTGCAGGGCATTCTTCTCCTCAAGGAAGCCAGTGATGCTGCTATCCCTTGCCTCCCTGGGAAGCATGGGGATAAATCTGCTCGGGGCTGATCTTCAGTTCAGCAGGCACTTTCTCAAGGTGGATCTGGAGGATTGTACTGGGGATAGAGGACTGTGCTTGGCACAGGGCATGCCCCACATGCACGGGGCTCCACCTCACCACACAGGTGGAGCCGCTGAGCTCTGTTCTTTAAGCCTTGCCTTTCTGCAGCTCTTTTCAGGCCATGGGGATAACAGCCGGGAGTCATCACGGGCAGTGCGCTGAGGGCACCTCTACGCTAGGCAGCAGGGTTGCCAAGAGGCAGGCATGGTCACAGCCAGAGTGCTTAGGAACAAGAGAGAAGAGATGGAGTCGCATGCATTCGTTAACTGCAATTCTGTTAATTACACGAAGTGTTTATGTGATTGTTGCTAGTTCACGTCAGTTCGCCTAGAAATAAAGCGGAGACAGAACAGGGTGACAGTCACGATCAGCAGCATGCTAGAAGTTATCATTAAGAGGCTAAAGATGTGCATATAGCACTAAAAAGTAAGTTATCAGGATACTGATTGAAATCATCGGAATTACGAGAGCACGCTTCAAGGCATCGCTTCTTTTCTATCCCGTTGCACACACCGGAGCCCAAGCCTCACCCCAACCAGACCCCCCGCCCCGCACTGCCCACCGGGGGCGAGGGGACCGAGCCGCCCTGCAGCCCCCCGGCCCGGCCACTCACTGTCCCACCACCAGGCTGGCGTTTTGGAGCACGGCCAGGCTCGCCATGCCCGCCTGCAGCAGGTACTTCTCGCCCCAGCCGCACACCAGCACCAGCTGCCGGGCGTTCTCCAGCAGCAGCCGGTACTCGCCCGCCATGGCAGCGGCAAATGGCGGCCGGGGGGCGGCCGCCGCTCGGCTCAAAGTCCCCCGGGGCGGTGCGCGAAATGGCGCCTCCTGCACCGAGGGGGGCTCCCCGGGGCGGCCCCCTTGGCAGGCAGGGCCGGGAGCCGGTGCCCTGCTTCCCGAAGGGGCTGCGGCCGCCCTGGGGATGGGCGGCACGGCGCCCTCCCGGCCGGGCTAGCGGGGGCTGCGAGTGAAGCATCCCCGCCGTCACTTGGTGCCCGCTCGGCCCCTGACAGAAATTTGGGCTGGAAGCGTTTCGTGTTTTCTCAGGGTGCTGCTGGCAGGGTCGCTGGGCTGCTGTCCCCATCACCGCGAGGCCCTGACCCCCGCAGGGGAATGGGGAGCTTCTGAGCTGGGTGCGTTTGCTGGCCTCGCCAGCCTGCCAGCTGCAGCCCCCGAGGGAGCGAAATGCCTCTCATCGCCCTGGATATTCAGGATACTCATTTGTCTGGGTAGATGGTAATTTATCCGAGTCCACGATCAAAGGTTTGTTAGATTCTGCTGCCCCCTACAGAATTCTGGTTGGGAGAGTTGGGGAACAAACGCTCTCAATGTGGATTTCCAGTTTTCTTCTGTCTTCAGATATTCATAGCGGGAGTAGGGCTCCAGTAATTCCCAGCTGGCAAACGGAGTGTATTTCTGAGTAGGTGGTCCCTCAAACACTTTTGTGATGGTGGTAATCTTCAGACACTATTATCTTTTAGAAAGGGGTTTGCTGTATAATGCTTAAAACACACCTATGAGAGTATACATACTCCTGTATAGCAGAAACAGATGGATTTGTTGGCTCAAATACTGCACCACAGCATAGTCTGTGTCTTCCTTCTGAGCATTCTCTCTCACTTGGCATACAAAAGGTGAACATGAGAGGTGGTAAGTGGTGCTGTGCTGCTTCCAGGAGATCCTGCTGCTTGTTTTGGCTTTCCCAGGCAGTATCACAGTATATATGAAAACAGAAATTAAAGAAGAACCTCTCAAGAGAGTACTAGCAAGGTCAGGACACTGCATGGAGCGATGTTTCAGCAGTAGCGGTGATGTGAGAGCTGGGGTGTCAGGAATGCATTGCAGCATGCTGTGGTGGAGTCTGGCACTTGCCAGTTCAGTCCTGCCCATAAAAGCAGCAGAGAAGGGATGCTGCTGCTCCAGCTGAAGCAAACCCTATCATGTAGTTCACCTCTTGTGTGGTGGGATGGCAGGCAAATAAAGAGGTCTAGAACGAGGACTGAACAGCTTCCTTGTTGCACTGTCTTACGGCAATTTTTACATACCTTCCTTGTATTCACAAGTATTCACCTTCCTTGTATTCACAAGTATTTTCATTCTCAGCCTTGTGTTCTGCTTGAAGAAAAATCCCAGCTATGCATGTATGTTTGTATACACATGTTGTATATAGTATGTGCTTTCTGTTGGGATTTCTTCTCTTTAGTAGGCAAGAAAATGAAGAACAAGGTCAATCTACTGCAAAGCCCGTGGTTTATGACATGCAGTGTCTGATATATTTTTTAAAGTACTACCCAGAGAGACAAAGTGGTTTCTAGGTTGCATCCTCAAGAAATTCTTGAATTTCATACAAAAGAAGAGATTCTAAAAGTTGGGCTGTATTATAAAGACATTAATGTCAGAATTCACTGGAGGTAAAAACAGGAAGACAGACTGCCAGAGGAATCTACCAGGGGAACTGAGTTTGTTAAATGTAGTGCCTTTAAATCACTGCCTTAATGTTCCAGTGAAAGTGCTTTTTGAAAAGATTTTAAAAATATAGTATCTAAAATACTGTCTGATTATTTTTTTTTCTGCAAAATTGCATAGATATTGATAAAAGCAATCAAAAGAATATAACTCCTTTCACAGTAACATATGGAAAGACAGTTTCTTAGGTCTTGGCCTACTGAAAAGGTGAGTGTTCTTAACTCAGCTTGAAGGATAATATCCTGTGCTCATAATACTTTTATTATCTTTGGGCATTTTAAGTTTCTGGAGTTTGCAAGTTTTTGTTAGAAAATAACTCATTTCACTAAAAATTAAGCAAAGTAAGGTAGTAGAAAGAATACAGGTAGGAAAAAAAAAGTAAAGATACATGAAAAAGTAAATGGGATATCAGGTTATTAAGAGATTTCCTCTCTTCTTGATGGTGGTCATGCAGAAGCGTCTCAGTATTTTGATTCATTTCTCAGCAGCCCTTGCAAAAGCAAACAGAAAAGATGTGGCCACTTTCCGGCTGATGGGTACAGGATGTCTGTTCTGGAATATCAACAGCCCATTTTTAAGTTAGGGAGTGTCTGCCGCAGTCAGAACAGCATGCGTAAAATGCTCTCCCATTTATTTTGCTGCCAGAGATTTACTTAAAAAAACAAAACAACAACAACAACAAAAAAACACTTTTCTACTCATTTTAAACTGCTGCAGGACCTTGCTTGTATGAAGATTTTTTCAGAGATATTTCTCAAGCATCAACAAGCATCGCTGTGCTATGTTGAAGAACTCCCTCCCTTTAGGAGGGCAATCAGAGGAAGAATGCTTGCTATGAATCACAGGAAGGCTTTAGCTCTCTCTGTAAGGCAAAAACGTATTCTTTACCCTCACGACGGTGACTTTAGCCTGCTGGCCATACACCACAACTTGAGACATTTTTCCCATTCAGCTGAGGAACTACTCACATTGAGTCACATATGCAGAATTTGTTCAGCATACACTAGTGCTTCCCAAAGTTATTCTGAAAAGCTGCAAGACTGCTGTGATGATGGCACCACCTGAATTCAGTGCTCACTTTACCCACCTCACCTCCAGCCCCACTTCCTCCAGAGGAGCAGCTTTCAGTCAATGCCAGGCCACTCCAGGCAAGGAAGCAGCTGGATGCTAAGATGACAGTCCCAAGCTTCTTCCCCTCTAATACTGATACTGCTGTAATTATCAGTGAGAACATGGAAAAGGCACTACTTTGCATTACGTGTATGTTAAACTGGGCGTGCTGTATCATAAACCAGACATGGGTTTGCCCCTCCTTACTGCTACTTAAAATGTTCTAGAACACACCGAACACATTTGCTCTACTTGTTTGGAGGTTTCCTAAGTCCATCACTGATTTACAAGTACTGATTTATTCACGTACTAGTGCTTGTTTTAGCTTAAATGGCTCATTTCCCTTTCCCAATGGGATGGGATCCTAAGATACTTCTTCAGAAGAATTGTGAAAGTAAGCCTTCAGGCTGCCAAAAAGGAGCTGATTTGAATAATGAAAGCCCTTCACAAGTACATCCAATGTGACTGTTCACTCCTTCTGGCAACCTGCAGCTGTAAATACTAGAGGAGCATGTGCATAGCCACAGGGATGACTTCCATCACAAGAAACAGGGCAATTTTTCTCTGCAGTAGCTGTCCCAAAAGTTTTTTTTTTCTTCCCCCAATATACATAATCAGTATTATATTCAAATCCAGACCAAAGCGTCTGCCACTCTTTCACACAGTCATTGATCAAAGGACATATACAATCCTCACTTAAGTGCAGGGAGACCCGCACTCAGTTTGTGCCCACCACAGTTACCATGTTACATGGAGCTTTTTCATGTACTCCAAGACGCTCTGAGAAGGGAGACGGCATCATTTCTGCTTCTCAGTAGAAAATAAGGTGCAGCTGTTTGGTCACAATTCAGTAAGCCACACTGATACCAGGGTCTGGTTCTATGTTCTGTGCCAGTGAGATCTACTTCCACAGCTGGGCATCTCATTTTGCTCTATTTTCCCCATCTGTAAAATGGGGAGAATCCATCTGGATTTGATAACAGGCTTAGAAGTGATTGCCGATGAGAGCAGGGCCAAAGTAACACACAATTTAAAATCCATGAACGCTACCTCTAGCTGTTTGGGTTCTGGTTTGCAGAACGCCCCGCCAGCCACCTGTAGGTAGATTCTGAGCTCCATCAGACGCCGTCACACAGCGCAGTTCTGGCTGGCAGCACTGGCAAAGCAGCGGCCTCCTTTCACCAGGAAGCGCAGACAGGTAAGGAACAGGTTCAGTTAACCTGTGTTTGCTTTCAACATTTTGAAACTGGTTATTGTGTTCTTGCCAAAACTTTAGTATCCTGGATGCCTGATAACAAAGAGGGCTTTTTAATTTTTTTGGAGATACAAGAGACTGAGAATACATTCCCATTTTGCACTGCGTTGTTTTAACTCTATTAATGCCATTTAAGTTCATGGACCTTTGTAGCTGCTGAGTCTTTTGTTTGTGTGGTTACTAGCTACAGAGTTTATAGAAATTTGCCCTGCCTTAAAAATGGTTCTATAACCACGCTTCAAGCTTCATGGCTCAAAGAAGCGCAATATTACTGCGGGACACTGTGGTGTAATATCGATTTCCCACCTGTATTGAAGTCTTTCAACTATTTCCAAATAGTTTAGAAACCAATATAAAGATTAAGCGCATTTAGATAGTAACTACATACACACTGTAAAGCATATGCACATCTGTGTTTTCCCATGTTCCAGATGGGAAGACAACTGGTGGTTTGTTTGCAGCCTTCAGCCGTTAAGCAGAGAAAACAACTAAGAATGAGGGTCCTGCAAACAGTGAAGATGACTTAGTTTTTCATGTAGAGGTGAAGCTTAGTTTCTGCTTAAACAAGGCTACGCAGCTTTGTATCTACATCCTCCTCATCCAGCTATTTAGAACAATCAGTCTGTGGCAAGTGCAACAGCACATTTTAGATTTTCTGTTGCTAATTCTACAGCCCATATTATTATCATTAGAGAGAAAAAGCTATTGCTGCAGCCCCTTCAGTTTACTCAGAATCTTCTGCCATTCTAAGCTGCAAGTCACATACACAAAGTTCTTTACCTTCCATTATAGCATGGTCTGCACCACAGCCTGACAGTAGAGTGCTGGCACTGACACTAAACTGAGCTGACACAAGAATTAATCATCTATTTTCTAATGGATTAGATAGTTGTGTACATCTAAAAAGTAGACAACTTTGCATATTTAATCCATTCTGGGAACCATTTAAATTCAAGTATTTCACTTGAAAGAAGAAGCGTTTGTTGACACTAGTAATAAAAACTTTTGGTTGTGGTTTGTTGTTTTTTTGTGTTTTTTTTTTTTTTGTTTGGTTGTTTTTTTAAATATGTTTCATTCTACAATTTTCAGTTTTAAGTTGAAATAATTGCCTGTTCCACCAGCATTACTTTTTGGACATCAACAGAAGATTAGAGACTTTTTAAAGGGTTAACTTCCCCCATGTTAGAATACAACAACAACAACACGTAAACACCTTATTACAAAGTTGTGGAAAATTAAAAAAAAAAAAAAGTTTATTTCCAGATATACAAAACACCTATTCTCTCATTTCTCCATCCTCTTCCTCTTCTTCCACACCTCTGATGTACAAAACATTATTACACCTGTGAATAGAACCAAGAGTTACCTTAGCTGAAAGCATTTTAGTTTCCCCCATGTATACGCTGCTTTAAGCGACCTGGCGACAGCCAAATCCTGCCTAACAAACTGCTGCTGTTGACCTTGTGCAGTTTTTCCAATAAGTTCATTTTAAATAGGAAAGAAGTTTATAGAAATAGTAAATAACGACGTACAAGAAATGTTTGCATTTGGGTCAACAGTTATGGGCAATACCTGTAATTTCCAAGCATGCAAAATGTCTGCAGCAACAACAGTAAAACAGATATCCTAATATATACTCTACCACTGACAAGAGATTAATAGATCTGCAGTAACCTTGAGAGGTATTTAATTACTTGAATAAGGGATCGTATGTACTTCTTTACAAATGCTTTTGCCTTCCTCCCTCACATGGGGTCTCAGCTTAAAAATTATGATCTTTGTGAGTTTCAGTAGCGCTCTGCGCTTCAGAATAGACGAGACACGCAGCACCTAGTACTACAAGTTTTAACACACGTAGCAAGAAAAGGTTTGGCAAGACCCTGCCTCTGCCACATGTACCCCAATTACCTTATCAAAACTTCGCCCAGGTGTCCCGACAGCGCCCCGTCTATGTACTCCTCTGTGTTGGCGAGCTTGGGAAGAAAAGCACCACCAAAATTACCCCGAAGGAGACGTGCCCCAGCACACCACCGTTTTACCCCGCGGCCCTCGGTGACCGGGGGAGGCCGCCCCCGGCCCCCCAAACCGCCCCCGGCCCCAAAAAACCGCTCCTCACCTGCATGTTCATGTAGCCGTCGACGGAGACGAGGTAGCCCTTGTACTCCATCCCCCACTTGAGCTTCACCATCACCGGCTTCCCCGTCAGCCCGTTCAGGAACGGCTTGGGGTTGAGGGGCAGGCTCTGAGGGGACATCGCCGGTCAGCACCGCCCGCCCGCCCGCGCCCCCCCCCCCCCCCGGGACCGTTAACAGCCGCCGCGCGCCCGCCCGCCCGCCCGCGCGCTCCCCCCCCCGGCGCCGCCCTCACCATGGCAACGGGCGCGCGGCGAGGCCCGAGCAGCGCGGGGCGCACGCGGGAACGGCGGGAGAATGGGAGGCGGCGCCGCGGCCACTTCCACTTCCGCCGGGCGCCGCGCCGACCTCTAACCCCTCACCCCACCCCGCAGCGCCGACCGTAGGGAAAAGTGCGGCCTCCCATTGGCTCGGCCGGGCCGCGCGCTCCACCCCATTGGTCGAGCCGGCCGCCCCCCGCCCCTCCCCAGCCAATAGCGGGTGCCGCGTGCCGCTCCGCTGTCGCAGTTAGCGCCGTTGGCGCTGCGGGCGCCGCCATTTCGCGCAGGCGGCGGGGCCGGCCGCTTGTCCCCGCGCCCCGTCCTCGGCGCTGCTCCGGGGCCGCCCCCGGGCCCTGCGAGGCCGGCGGAGGCCTCGCGCCCCCGGCTGCCGGGTGTCGCCCCCCACCTGGTGGCGCCGCTGCCCGCTCCGCCTCCGTGCGGCTGCGGCGCCGCCAGGTGGCTCCCGTTCGTGTACAGGACTTGTACTTGTGTGCGCACCTGCGCGTCTCCGTGCTGCGCCTTCAGGGGCAGAAGGCGTGAGGGTCTGGGGGACGGGTGGGCACTGTCCCTGCGAGCGCTCTGCTCAGCCTCGTTTGACGCTGAGGAGGAGAAGTTGCCAGAACTCTCCTAGGCTTTGGAAAGCATCATCCCCTTCACGCTCCTGAAACCTTGGCCCTGCTGCTGTAGCGTTTGTGACTGCTAACCTTGGGCAGGCAAATAAATGAGACAAACTTTGTGCTGTTAGTTTGTCATGTCTATACTGATGTCTGTGTTAAGCTATGCCTAACGTCCTCATAAGCCACAATATATATTTATGCTTCTGCATACAGAACGTGCAGGACCATAAATAAAATATCCTTAGTATATTCAATGCTGAACGTGAAAAGCACGTACATTCAGTAAATAACTTTCCTGTAACAGATCTGTTCAATTTTTTGTGCACGTTACCTTCCAAAGGACGGACTAGTGCCCAAGTGTTGAAAGCAAAGCCATCATCACCTGCATTTATCTGAGTGTTTAGTGCTGTTGATTCAGAGAGTCTATCTTTTCCAAATCCAGACTGTCTCCAGGTCTACATGCAGTGGTTAGGATACTTTTATGGATGGGTAGGAGTAAGAGTGGGAATTATGATTCTTATGAGCCATCAAGCGTCAAAAGTGCACTCAGGTACTTGTTTCTTTGGTCATTTAAAATGAGTGATTTTCTTCATGTATTGGCTGGGCGACAGACAGAACATCAAAATTAAGCCAATAGTCTTTCTGACAGCAAGACACAGTGGGCCAGCTGAAGGAGTAATTGTAAGTTTTCTGCAAGGAAGCTTGAGTTGAGACTATATAGGAAAAGTTTAAACGCTGTGGGAAATGACATATATAGCAATTTTTTTCATGCCTTTTGGAGTAAAGAATAGTGGATTTCAAGTGATAACATGCAGGGTGGCAGAGTGCAATGAGTCCAGTGTGAGTCTCAGTTAAAATCATGCTGTGGGAGTAATTTTTGCACTTTCCTGTCAATCGTTAAAGATAAACATGTATATTTGTGAATGACAGTGTAGCAGTTTAGGTACTTTATCTGTAAACAACACTTCTTATTTTCAGGTATTGAAGCAATTTTGATCACAAATGTCTCCTACTTGTGTTGGAAAAACTGTCTGTGTACCAAGAAATACAGGGCCGATTACTTTCAGTTTTTCATACACTCAGTTCCTCTGATAGATGAATAAATATTCCAGCCCTGTTGTTATTAAAATCACCAACAAATAGAAGAATTTCCCAGAGTCACAGATATCAGTATTGAAATCAAAGTAGAGAGTGGGAGTGCTTGGCTTCTAGTTTCACAATCAGTGCATGAATTCATGTGTCGGTAATCTCTTCAGCTGTTGCCTGGGTGTTGCGTGGTGGTAGGGTAGAAAAAGTACCGAAGCACAGAACGCAGGACTACATCTGGTATAGGTGACTCGGGTAACTTGGTTAATCAGGAAACAAGATAGCTTTTCCTCCCCCTCCATGAGGAATTTGCTGTTTACTTTCTTGACTGAATCATTCTGAGTCAGAGATGGTTTGCTTACGTGGGTCTTCTCCTGACCTTCAGCACAGGAGTGAATTTCACCTTTTGTCCTCGTTGTGTTTCCCCATGTAATAGGGGAAGTAATAGTTTGCATTCTTTTCTGACTTTGGGTCAGGGTATTTAGGATGTTGCTCAACAGGAAATGAACAGGAAGGAGTTTTTGTTGCAGATTAATACAAACCTTAGATCTTGGGTGGATGGATAGGATTCCTTGTACAGCTCAGGAGTGGGCATTTAGCATGACTGCCTACACTTGGTTCCTAAGGAAATGCGTTAAGCAGCGGGTCGTCCAACGGCAGCAGCATGTCTGGTGGAGGGACACATTAGACAGCGTTATCTGTGTAAGTGCAAATCTTCACTGACATCATTAAAACAACATGTCACCCAAATACTGGGCAGAGGGGACTGGCTCCTGTGCTCTCACATTGCTGAGAGAAAGCTGAGCTGTCCAGAAATATTTCCTGATGGAGCTGAGTTTACTGAGACAGGAACTCCCTGCAATAACCCCATGCTGCCTGTCGTAAACACATTTCATAAGGAAACTTCCAGAGCTGCCTTGCATTCCAAATTCTGGACTGTGCATGGCGTGACCATCCCGCATCTTTTCTAAGGCAATGACAGTGTAAATAAGGTTTTGCTCTGCTGCACTGTTCTCCCACATTGAGCAAGTCGCTTTTGATATCACACAGTTCATCTTCACTGGAGTAGTAGCAGTGCCAACTTTGACATCACACCGAAGACACCTTGAGATAACAGAAGGTTTGCTGTTCATACTGAAATGGGAAATCAGCTCTTTCCCATAGATTTTCTGTAGAAAGTGTCAGATGAAGATAAGAAGACTAAAATTTTGTATAAAAAACTTTTCAACTAAGAAAACCAATTTTTTCATATACGGGAAGATCTGAGTCAACTCTTGGTGACTTGGGGAACTGCTGTGGTAGTATGCATAGGTTGTCCACAACCCTTATGCGAGGTATAACCATCACCCTCTGGGGCTTTGCCATGATAGTTTCTCTTCAAGCTGTTGACTTTCACAGAGATTTCTACCAGTAAAACATCTTTTTCCTGACAACTTGTCTGTTTTAATGGCACTGTCTGTGACCAAATCTCCATGAATGTGGCAATAACCACCCATCGCAGGCCTTCACCAGGGATGCAGACTGGGCTCCAGTGGGTGGTGACATCCAGAACAGGGCCTGCAAGTGGTCTGAGATCCCCACCACTTAAAATCAAGCTAAGCTGTGAGGCAGGCATACAGAATCTAAGGCATCACTCTGCCTTTTTCCTGCATACTGGGGTTGGTATGAAAGGAGGCTGGGGGGTGGTGGGTGTGTGCTAACAAGAGCCCAGGTCTCGGTGGAGTCATAAAAATTTGTTGCTCCCCACAAGGAGGGTTTCTGGAGCAGCTCTGCAATGAACTTTCCAACAGGCTAAACTGTGCTGAGGAGCAGGGGGAGCGCTCGGATGCTATGTAATGGGTATTGTACAGGATTATGAGAACATTAAAGCCTCCTTTTATGCATATTGAAAACCTTTATTTGTTCGTGCAAATAGTAGTCATGCGAATTACGCCGCTACACTAAAGGGAGGCCCTTTAAGAATGTGTCTCTGAAAACACGGACTCCTTTGCCAAGAAATAATGGGACTTCCTTAATTATCAGCTGTTATCTTCTGGTTTTGGCAAACTTTTGTTGCTTTATGTGCTGTTGTTTCTTTTATGTTTTGACATTAATGAATTGGAATTGAAGTTATGTACCGAGGAAAACAAAGTGATCTGTATAAATAATAAACTGGAATTCTTCTGCGTGTCAAAAAAGGAGGGGGAACCAAGCATTGTGCAGAAGGAATTTGGAAACTGCTTTCACACAAACTTCTTAATAGAAACTAATAGCTGGCTTCAGATCAGTGAAGTGGTTCAAGGGCTGGTGTTTTGAGAAGTCTGAGCAGAGCTCAGAAAACCTGTCTAATGTTGGAGACTCTGTGTTTGGTGGCAAACTATATTAACAGAGGAGCTTGTCTGCTTCTTCTGTTGTCTTTTTACCTCCAGCCCTGGCTGAAATTCCAGTGATGGGGATATAAACCTAACAATAGTTTCTAAACCTTAATTACCCTTTATTCGTGCCGAAGCCCTCTCAGACAAACAGTCCCACTGACAAACAGAGGAAACCCATTTTTAACAGTGAATCTTGGGGAGGGGGAGGAGAGGAAGCCCTGGTTAAGCAATGGCGGTCAGTTGGGTGCATGGGTCACCAGGGGCCACTGGTGAAGGGACACTAGATGTTGTACAAGAGGTTCCCTCAGCATTTTAGAGACAGCAGGAGGAAACTAGCTGTAGAGGAGAAAGTTAGAGAGAGAAACACTGCTGGGTTAGAAAACTGAGATAAATCCAGGATCCTTGAACTTCTTAGGAAACTCTCAGAGCCCGAGCGATATTCCGTAGCGATGAGGTGGATAAATCGGGGCACAGTTCCCAAAGAAACCATTGAGTCATCAAGGCTGACTGGCAGCTGCAGGGACAAACATGTCCTGAACTCCATCCCTAGCACTGCAAGGCTCTGAATTAATTATTGATTTGGCCAGATATGTCTATTCTTGTGGTAGTCAAAGGGAAGAGGGATTTGGGATGGGGGCCTCTGCAGAGCCTGCCTGGCTGTTTGCTGCCTGTGCCTCTCTCAGTGGAGCCAGTGCTGGTGCTGGGGCAGCCGGGCCAGAAAGCTTCCTTTCCAGGAATGGGCTGCAGACAAAAAAAAAAAAAATCCCCGAGCCCACGTTCTCTGAAAACGTTCCAGAGGCTATGTCTGCGTTTCGTGTTTGGCTTGAACCTGAGCCCAGGGCCCATGTCTCAGCTGGGAGGCAGCAAGCCCTGCCACGCATCTGAGATCGGTGCTGTCCGCCCCTCTGCCAAACCAGCGGTGCTTTGGTGAGGGCCCCTCCGGGGCTAGGGCGAGGCAAGGGCCTGCTGTAATGCCAGGCGTGTTTGTGTTAATGGCCCCACGGAGCTGGGAGCTGGAAGAGCTTCCACACAGCCTGTTTCCAGCAGCTGGCTAGCCGAGCCTCTGGGAGTCTCATAGCTGCCCTGCAGCAGGCAGGAGTCCAAGCTTACACAGTGGGCAAGCTTCTCCCAGACCTACAAGCCCCACAGGCTTCGCCTGCCCAAGATAGGAAGGGTTGTGGGTACAAGGAGTTGGCTGTGGGGATGGCTAGTGGATGAGGGCCGAGCACTCGAGGCAGGTGGCACAAAGGACTGTGGCGTGCTCAGTGTGTAAGTAACTCAAAGTCCCACGGTTCAGCATGCGCCATCTGATGCAGAGCCAGGAGACAGAGCATGGCCATAGCTGTTTACGCTGGGCTTGTGCCAACCCTCCCCAAATTGCTAGTGCCCTGACTTGCATGCTGCTTGGGGCAGCGCCTGGCTGTATGTGCTGGGTGCAGGGTGCTACCACAGAAATGCCTTTTTTTAAAACACTAAGGTGCTTTGAGGGTTCAGTAACTTGAAGTTTTGGCCTGCAAAATTACCCCCTGTTGCGTTAATAGCAATGATTTGCACTGAAACCAGCTCTGCACGATACATTTCTAGCCATGAGACTGTGTGCTGGTTTGCCTTTACTACAAGTACTTTCTATAATGCTTCCGATTGTTATTTCTTATGCTATTTTCTGCCTTCATTTCGGTAAGTACTCTCTTAGCTCATTTATACAACTACTGTTTTTTTCTGATAAGCACAGAGGATGGGAGCTGGCCTCTCTCTGCCCAGCAGGTGTTTCTGAGGAGGCCTCTGGTGTGCCATGGGCTTCCCTGCTAGGGCACGAAGAGCCTGGAGAGCTGTGACAGCAGCTGCAGCACTGCCAATGAGGCACTGACACCTCCTGGTGCTCCTGGCACACTCTGTGTGACCTGGGCCTGCTGCCATACCGCTCTTTCCAGGCCCTTTTCTGTCCTTTATGGTCTTTATAGCAGCTGCTGTCACCTACCTGCCCTGCAGCACCAATGGCCTCAGCAGCATTGCAAGGTCTCAGAGACACTCGCCTCCGTTTGGTGCCTCTCTTCCCCGGAGCTATGCTTTGGGTAGGCATCCTCATGTGGCCTCTTGTTTCTGCCTCTGAGAATGAGCCATTTCCTGCCCATTTTCACCTTCTTTCCAGTCACTGCCTTGCTGCTGATTCCCCTTACCGCAGCTGACACCTTGGGTAACGGGAAGGGCCAAGGGGGTAAGCAGGGCTCGCAGGTGGTCAGTCGGTAGGTGACCCACGCTGCTGCGCAGAAGCGCGGTGGCAGATGCACTTGTGAGGGTAGGCACTGGTCAGAGAAGTGAAGAGGAGATTAGGCTCTGACTGCACTGTTTACTGCAGTGCAGGATAGAGGTACTTAAGCCAGTTTGGGTAACAAAAACAATTGGAATAAGCCTGCTTCTTTGCCAACAAACAGACTGCACTATCTGAGCCAGCTTGCTCCCACCAGCACGTGCAGACTGATTATTTGGAGAGTTAGAGTACGTTCAGGGGTTAGCGTGTGGCCGTGTTTCAGCAGATTTTCACAAGCACAGCCAAAGGTACACCCTTAACAAAGAACATTTATTGTGACATCCAAGTCTTTGCTCCAGAGCTCACTGTAATCTTTCCAGAAGAAACGTGCGATACTTTTTTAAATAAATGAGAAGTAATTTTTTTTTTATTCTTCCCCAAGCACCATTCTTGGAAATGACCTTTTGGCTGAAATTTTCTTGAAAAATATCAGCTCAGCACAGATATTTCCCTCTTTCCAGGAAAGCTTTTCTAGAGATCTACCTCTTGTAAATGTTTATACAGACGGCTGAAGTCTGCCAAAGTTATAAGCGGCTAAAAAAGAGGAGCTTAGAATGGAAAACAGTGAAACCTTAATAATAATATTACCAACCTCACTTAATAAACAGATGCATTTAATATGGATTATATATAATAAACACTGGCTTAGATATGAAACTATTGTACCATTTTTTTTTGCTATACAGTAAGCAAAGGTTTAGAATATCCCTGCTTAGTTTTGAATGTTTTCTGGCAAATGTTGTGTTTCTAAAATTATCTTTAAGGTTGTTTGATCAGTTGTAGGTTGCAATGGACTGATACTGTGTTCCTTTTATATGATGCATAAGGCAAGCAACTACTTGTTTTGACAGATTGTTAAAGATCTGTAATTAGAAGGGGAAAGGGGCTAGTTCATACCTGCGACACTTTATGGATTTACGTGCTTCTGTGGATTGGACATAAAACACTTCGGTTCACCTGTGGTTTTGTAGGTTCTCGCTTGAAATGCTCCAAGAAGACTCTCTTATCATTTTTTATCTCTGAGAAAGGAGATTTAGAGGATTAAATGATACAGTTAAAATGTATTTAGCAATAGATATCAAATCCACAGGTGCATAATCTTGCTTCAGCTTAATTTGCAGCACTGTTCAGTTGGGACCCCAAGAACGTTAATGGAAGTATGACTTTGTGCTGAGTAGCTTATAAGATGATTCGGGCTGGAGCCAAGCGGATGGCCGGTCCCGTGCCGCACCACGCTGCCCACGGAAAAGTGTGGTGGTGGCACTGGGTCACACCACCTCCACCAGAAGACCCCAGCAGATGCATTGCCCACCCAGAAGAGAAGAGTGGCTGGAAACCTGACTGCTGTGGTGCTCATTCACCACTGAGCAACTAGCTGGATGCTAGTTGCTCCGCAACTGCGGAGGGATTTTTCCACAGTCCATACTGAAAATGACCTCTATAATATTATAGATGCACTCCCTGTGGTGTTTAGGAGTACCTCTATAAAACTTACCAGACTAAAGAACCTGAATTTTGTGAGGTATCTCTAGAGGTTATGTATAAGTAATCTCCATTTCTCTGATATGCTATTCATACATTAGGTTTTCTTTATGGGTCCATTACTTGCAGTCCTAAATTTGTCAGAATTTCAGTGATTTTATTCTGAAAATATGATGATCATTTGCATCAAAGTAGATTTTTTTCCCTTAGTAGTCAACATTAGTAAATTAAGTATAGATGAAAAATACTGCAGACTAGTGTTTCTGATGCTGAGCGAATATGTGGGTATACAATAGCTCATACAAATGAAAAATGCACCATTTGTAATGTTGCCAGGTTGACTTCAAGCTTGGATAATGGGCTAAAAGGTGCAGGCTAAGCACATTGATCAGAGCTGTAATGTCTTTAGCAAATGAGGGAAATTGAACAACCTTTGCCTACATAACCTTTGCCTTCACTGTTTTTGCTTTATTCACATTTGGAAGTACACATCATCTCAAGTGCATTTAAATAGCAGCAGGATGGGAGTAATCACTGTGCTTTCAAGGGCAGAATGCCCCTGAGTTCCATGGGAACTGGATGTTGACTTATACTAAAAATCCATAGAGCACAGATGACTCAGACTTACATTTTACATCTGAAATGTTGTTGTAATCAAAATTATCACGTAATTGTTTTTGTATTTATGGAAAAGTTAGATCCATTTTATATCATTTTAAAATATGTTTCACTTTCCATGTTTTCTCTGATTTAATATTCAGATGTATATTGTATATATCTATGATACCACAAAACAGCGCATCCATACTGATATATATTTATGTACTACATATAATGTGTATGTATAGTCTATTATTATTTACTAACAACCATTTTATTTCAGACAGCAGAAAAATGTGGGATTCTACTGTGTCTGAGACCACTGATTACGTTCACAATGGTGAACAGATTAACCATTTAGTTGCAGGTATCAAGGTTGTCACTCAAACTGGCAGCACCTCAGAATAGCTAAAGCTTATCAAAAATTGTCTGGATTGGAAATGACAGCCATACATGCATGAATGCGTCTGTATGGCTGGAAGACTGTTGAAGTGTGAAGTGAAGAAGTTCACTTCAGTTTATTTTTTATCATAATTACTGTATTTCATGAGGGAACATTGACTTGCTGCATGATAAATACAAGGGGGAACAGAAAGAAACTTATTCTCTTATCATCTTTGTCTCCAAAGGTCACCACATTTGAACAAAGCGTATTTATTTTATTCCTTATGCATTTATGTAGCCATTTACTGTACTCTGTATAAGTGAAGCAGAATAATTTTTTGCGAGACTAATTAGAAGTTGCATGGTAGAAAATGTTTTTGTGATCACACTACCGTAACGAAATTGAGCTGTCTTTACTGACGTGTGTTCCATTTACTGGATTTTTTAAAACATATTTCCCACACTTTCAGCAGGTCATTGCTTTTTAAGAGCAAAAACATTGTAAATTCTTTCATCCTAAGCAAAGCAATATCCTTAATGAATATATTTTGAAAAAGTTGTGGCGGTATACCTCATCTTTCTTCTATTTGTTGAGTGGCTTTATACAGCTCCCATCTCTACAGCATCTTAGAAAACCTCCATGTCAAATCAAGAACAGCTAAATTGCTTCTGTCTTGATAGGGTCAATGCGTAAAGTTCATTTGTCTCCATCCCAGTGGCGTTTCCATTCTCCTTCAGTCCCAGCATAAAGCATTAACCAGACAATTTTACCATTTCTGATCGTATGTGGAATAAATTCTCAGGGAACAGAAGAAGCCATTAATTTAATTATATTATTTCATAATACGCTGTTAACTGAGTTGAGGGCTGCACTGAGAAAGCCTGGAGGTTTCAGCAAGACAAATGGACAAAACCAGTCTTTTGTATATAAAAAAAAAAAGTGAAAAATAAAAATCCCCCAAGTTGGCTCAAACCACTGTTAAATCTTCAGAAAGAATGCCATACGTGGAGAGAGGACTTAGTTCTGTGGCTGGTGTTTTTGAGGACAAAATGGTCTACTGAAGACCATTCATGCTATGCCCCAAAAGACCACAGCACGTGGCAGTTTGACACACCCTGCCATTGTAGGTGTGGGGTCAAGGGCTGGTCTCTGCCCTGCTGCTGGTCTAGCAAGTGGCCTTCAGCAAGCAGTGAGATTTCTGTGCTGTCATTTGTAAAGCAGGAACATTTTTGATCATTATTATGACCGTCATTGCATTATATTGTTACAGCGATGATAGCACCTAGAAGACGTGCAAGACTGAGGATTTCAATTTGCCCCTGTGTGGAACACCTGACAAACACGAAGAGTGTGCCAGGCTGTCCCCTGCAGAGATATCAAATGATGGGTGGGGAAAACAAAGGGTTTATTTACCTGCCATTTTGGAAGTGAAAGAGGCATTGCCAGGCGATACTGGTTTTTGTTGCAAAGCTTTGTGACTGTCTAAAGCACAAAAGGATACCCGTATTTTTCCCTCCTCCGTGGCTGACCACATGTGGAAAGATGAAATGCTCCCTCCATTTCCAGAGGCGTGTAAATGGCTCAGAGATATGGACAGATATGCGATTGTCAACTCCAATTAGTTGGTGAAATGACCTACTGTACTTCTGTTCTATAGGTATCACAAAGGCTGTTCCGCCCATGAATTAGGCGTCGGTGAGAAGCTGAATTTAAGCCCACTATTGTATGGGAATGTCCACTCCGCTTTGCCACACTAAAGACATTCAGGCAGGCAGAACACCCTCCGCTGGCTCATTAGGACATACATTAGAGGCAAGCTCACTGAGCTCGCCATGAACCCACTTGAATGGTCGTCCTTGGTGGACGCTTGCAGGGCAGGCCAGTTCCCACAGCACCCCGCTGATCCCCTGTGAACAGATTCGCAGCTCCCCGCTGACTGCAGAACGGACGGCTTGCCCCATCCTCACCCGCCACTGACAGCCCTCATAATAATAACCTGCCCAGGAGGCGAGGGACGGAGCCGAATTTCTGACAACTCATTAGCCTGAGATACAGTCGGTTTCTGCCGGGGATCGCCACCACCGCTGCAATGGGAGCGAAACAATACTGGGCAGCACCGGTCGGTGCGGGGCCCTCCGCTGCTGCAAGAGTGACGTTTTTCCTCACAAAGGAGGGTGGCTCTGTGAAGAATCCTGAGGGGAAAAACAGAAAAATTGGCAGCATAAGAAGTGCTCAGGAGAAAAATGAGGCCAGCAGGGGGTCGTATGATACTATAATGAAACCACAGCTGCTGAGGAGGATGCAGGCTACCATCAGCAGAGGCACACATGCTCACATTGTCCACCCTTATGGTAGCAATCCAGTTTTGAGGTTCTGGGTCTAATTTTCATAGTGCTTTCTTGCTTTCTCTTTTGGCTTGACCAGGACATCATTATCAGCATATCAGTTTGGGAAAAGAAATTAAGAAAAGAACTGGGAAGACTCTACTAAATATGGCTTTGGATAGGCACCTCACTGATCTCTGTAACTTGTCTTTTAAAATCAGATGCATTGAACTATACTGTGATTTTCTGGCCCAGTCAAGAACTACAGATGAGATCTTGCCCATTCCCCTGTGTCACTGGATGGTGGGGCATTTCTGAGGTCCAAGCACAGACTCTGCTCCTCACCTTGCTCTTGGGGCACACCTGGCCTACAAAAACCACCACCCAGAACTTCCCCAAGCTGGATCAGCAGGAGGGGATGTGGAGTGCTCTTCATTGAGAGCCATTTTTCTGGCTGTCGTTGGGTGTTGCTACCATACTCCCAGCTTGGAGAGTGGTGCATACAAAGGTGAAGTCTTCATCCAAAACATTCAACAAGGGCAATACGGAGTAGATTTGTCACTACAGGCAAGAGATACTCTTGGGATGGGAGCAAAACATGGGAAATCTTTGAAAAAAATCATATATTTTGCCTTTGCTACGTGTATCTTGTGATGTGAGACGCAATTTTCTATGTAAACTGGAAGCCCGGAGTGCATTTCCTCTGACATTTTCAAGTATAATCATTAGGATCAGAAAGAGAAAAACAGTTGATTTATAAGGTCTTTGTCTGGCTTATACTGGTAGACAATGAATATTTAATGAGTTTTCTACAAATTTCAGTGCAGAAACAAGAAACAGCTTCACTAAGGGAAGTAATTTTTGGCACTACTAGTGAGAAATACCATCCGCCAGGAATGGAGTCACTGTAAAGAAAATGCCATAAAGACCTAATTTGACAGGGAAAAAAAAGTAAAAAACAAACAAACAAATAAACAAACAAAACTGTTCAGGCCAGAAATAAGTAAATAAATAAGAAGAATCATTACAGTGTGAGCTGTTTCCTTTGCTCAGCTCCTTTGGAAGAAAAATGAAGACTTTCAGAGCCATACCTCTCAAAGTACGTGAGCATTGTGGCCAGGGAAGACTCGTGGACATTGCTAAAATTTTGAGGGGATGTACAATTGAAAAGAAACAACTTCTGAAAGAAGGGAGGAAAATGAGAAGGGAGCTTGCAGCTGACTAAACTGTTTTATTATATTGTTTCAGTCTTGTAAGGAGTCTATCTTGTGGGCAGGACCTTAAACTGTGGAGATACAGAGATATTCCAGGCACACTGGAGACGTTCCAGACCCACTAACAGTCCCCCTTAGTCATGGAAGCAGCAACACATTGTAAATCACGTTGAAGGCCAATGCAAGGTTTTTAACAACTTTATTAATGAAATGGAAAGTGAGAAGCATGTCAATGACATTAGTAGGAAATGTTTAATGTGGGTGTGTTGCAGGCAGAAAAAATGCTCAAAGACAAATGTGGAGATTAAAATGATCAGGCAGAATTAATATGAACTCATTCAGTTTTAGGAACTATAACTGTTGAAAAGAGAACCAAATAGTTTGCTCCTCACACAATACATGCAGTCTGTCCAGAAAGCCAGGGGAACTGACCTCCTGTAAAAAGAGGCCCAGCAGACAAACATCAAGGTGAGATTGCCCCTTAGCAAGGGACGGCTGGTACTGTGCCAATGACCAGAAACACAGCTATTAATGGAAAAAGGTGCAAAGAGAGAGAGAAAAAAAAATCCAAATGAAAAGACTGGCTGACATGGTCTAAGGCTGTGGTCAGATACAGCTAAGGAAACAAGGCACGTGTTGTTCCCCAGTTTTGTCCAGCTTGGGAAAGACATGAAAAAGCCCCCAGATGTAGTCTTTCATGGAAGACTCAAATCTGAGAGCAAAGAAATGGCTGTAAACGTGGATGTGTGTTTTGTCAAAGGCAGAGGAAGTCCGTCTGCTGCTGGGATAAACCACCAGAGTGCCTTGTCTTTCCCACCAAGAAGGGCTAGTTGCTAGAAGGAGAAATTTTGACTTCGTGAAGGAGGAATTAAGATCAGCGATGCAGTCAGGAGTGCAGCTGGGGTTTTGTACACAGTAAAACAGTCTTGGAAGGGAGGCAGTCACATACAGCTGAGACGCTTTCCCCCAGAGACCTTCCTTCAGGAGGTTCACCAATAACTCCAGTGTCTGGTTTTTTGGAGCAGGTTCATATTCATGGATTGCCTTTAAGTACTCAGTACAGAGCAGAGAACAAGCTTTTATTTCTAGCTTGGCAAACTAACGTCAAGGGAGCTTAACTTCAAGTATTAAAACCTGCTCATTTAGTTAAAAAAAAAAAAAATACTAACAATAATAATAATGCATGACTGAATACACACAATCTGTTGTATTTATTTTTCTTTAAGTATTTTCTAAATAACAATCTGCTTGGGTGTGAAAATTTCTTCTAGAGTGGAAAATATTGATCTTCCTGAAGATGACTGCACATTTTTGAATTGCCTTCAGTTTTGAAAGTTGTTGCACTGCTGCTAAAGGTTGTTTTTTGAAGTGGTTGCTGCATTTGCACATGGATGGACTCTAGCTGATGTTGCCACATCTTCCAGTGGTACAGCCATAACTAGAAAAAAAGATACTTTGTTTCCAAGTTCATTTTCAGCACTGAATTTGGAATGGATTCAAAAAGACTACAAAAAAAGAACTACAAAACTTGGCTGATCCAAAAACAACGCAGAGACATAGCCCAAACAAGCAAAGATTTCAGCGTTGCATCTCTGAGCTGCTAATAGAACTGCATTGGTTGCAACCCTCATGATACATGCATCTTAAAACCTCAAATATCTGCATCAATACTCTCCACGCTGTGACTGAGACCACAAATTTGCAAGTAAGGCAGACTCCCAATGCTTGAAGATGAAAGTATCTGGTAAAATGCAGCAGTCTGGAGGGAAACAAGTCAGCAGGAACCCACAGAGGAGAAGAATCCCTTAGAGGAGACTAATGCTAAGGGCCACCACCTTTGTGAACTCAACAACCAGCAACTCATCTGATATTCACTGGGACAAAGGGAGGAGCTGATATTACCTTTCCTAGTGTGTGAACAGCTCCACTTTCTGGATGTGTGCTCATATGGAAGTATATAAGACCAGGAAAAAAAAACATTTCAGGAGGACAGTCTTCTCACTTTATGATATGGAGGCTCTATGTAAAAGATCTTTTAATAATTTTTGGAAAGCCTTCACAGCAAGCCATTTCAACGTGTTCCTCTAAAACTACTTTTCAATGGAAAAGTAAACGTAAAGAGAAAAGGGGATGTTATTCAAACTGTCCATGAATTCTTTCTGGCATTTTTACACATCTTTCCAAGGCCATTAAAAACTCTTTCCCAAAGCTAAAGCACTTCTTTCACTGTAGCAGACTGAATGGGTCCGTGAGTCCTAAAA
The DNA here is from genome assembly GCF_009769625.2 of Cygnus olor. Lineage (NCBI taxonomy): Eukaryota > Metazoa > Chordata > Aves > Anseriformes > Anatidae > Cygnus > Cygnus olor. The sequence continues at coordinate 47,455,200 of NC_049169.1, forward strand.
AGCCATAAGTTCTCAGTGCCATTTCTATAATATTTTAGATACCTCGGATATTTCTCTGTCAAGCTCTCTGATGGCAAGAACTGTAAAATCACATCTGCAAAGTATGGAGAATTCTTTACATGTGTAAAATTCCTTCTCATTATATAGAGAAATAGTTTACAGACTGCTCTAAGTACAAGACAAATAACTCACTGGAAAAATGGGAATAGTATATACAAGCCTCTTAGCCTCAATGATCTTCTTTGGCACCAACTCTCTGGATGGCTTGAGTGGATTACTTGAAAGCAACTGCACTAAATATTGTGCTTTGTTCATCAGCTGGGAGATTTCTTCCAAGCAGTCTACTCCAGTCCTGAAACATCAGATAAATGAGGAGAAGAAAAGAAGACAAAATAGCACGTAAAGTGGATTTAGCTCTCTCCTAAGTAGTAGAAATGCAAATGAAAGGATTCTGGCTAGCTTGGAACATCCCTTCTCAGGGAGATCGATGCTGGAGACGAGACAGGAACAATACGAACATGTATTTCTAAGAGCATATATGTCACCCAGAGCTGCGAAACTAGGGGGCATCCATGATTGTATTCAGAAGACAAGACAAAATATCATTTAGTGCCAAGAGATCAGATCAGAACCTGAATTCCCAGGTGCTAGACTGAATTTACACCTATGAAGATTATCTCCTTACAAAGTCACTCTCTAGCTGCACCTTCTCAGGCTGCTCTGTTGCACGAGATGCCAGACCTTCCCATGGCACTGGAGCAGGGCGGCCTTGTGGCTCACTGGCAGGGAGGCTGGAGCTTTGGGAAGCCTTGCAGCCACTGCACCTGTGAACGCCATACCACAGGCACTGACTTCTGAAGGGGACGGTCACGCCGGTACTCAGCAGGGTCACAGGCAGGCTGCCTTTGTGCTGCAGCTGGGTGCCACTGCCCTCCCACACACCTCCCGCCGGCGCGTGCTGACGCCCATCACGGGACCCCAGGCATGCCGTGTCCTTACATGCTCAGAGATAGATGTTGAAAGGTGTGTTTTCTGAGTTGCTAGCCATTTTTTTGCATGAAGCATCTGCTACACCGTGTGTTTTCTCGCTGTCTCTTATTCCCTCAGACAAAGAAGAAGCCAAGGTTTTGCAAGCCAAGTCTAATCCCATTTATATGCTGCTTTTAACTCCTGTATTACTAGTTCAAAGTGTGTGTCCAAATTTAGAAACAAGACTAATACAACCCCAGGCTTCGCACTCATCAGATCTCACTAATTAAGCATGTTCAAGCCTGGTCATTACTTGGATGGAAAGTTGTCAAAAATTATCTGTCTTAGCTAGGAGTGGTCTCAGAGGCTGCAGGTGATGCAGTTCTCTCAGTGCTCAGCACTTCTGAACATCTGGAGCAGTGCTCAGTTTAACTGTGTCCGTAGCTCTTTGTGCTTATTTTCCATGCAAAGGGGGAAGCCCAACTTGTTTTTGAAGACTAGCACAGGTCTACATGGCATTTAAATCTTTGAATTCCCTATTTGTAGTACAGAGAGGGACTTTGATGCTATGAGCATGTGTGCTGGCCATCTGCCCCACACTTACTTCTAGTGCCATCCCCTGAATACCTAATGAAAATGCCGAGTGTTCAGGCTGGGATGCTACAGATGCACTTCAAGTCAGGTGAGAAATAGAAATTCTGTTCAGTTAGCATCATTAAAATACTGAAATATGTTTTGCTAGAGAAAAGGTGTTGATTAAAATGCCAAGCTCCAAAATGTGAGAACAATACTTTTCTTCCCTGTATCTTTGTCCTGGTTATCCTCCTGATCCCTGCACTCATCTGGCCATGCTGCTGTTACACTTTTCTCGCATGTGCCTGACAGTCAGCCTCTGTAAATAGCTGGCACGAGACCCATGAACTACCTGAACAAGACTTCAGTAGGAAGCAGATTTGTCACTGCATACCTGATAGCTGAGTTCAGCCCTAAATAAGGCTTTGCGGACAGCTTAGTCATTACAATACAAAGGACTGTAATAAACCACTTTACATAGAAAACAATATTTTACCAATTACAAATGCTCTAAAATTTGATAACGGTTAGTAGATACACATGCAAATCTTAGCAGCATGTTTTCTGATATAAGGCTTTAACAACTCCATAACTCCCTAGCCATGTTACAAACACAAAGCTCAACCTATCTGGTGATAGAAATGTCCAAAAGGTTCATCAGGAAAGGATGTCTGGTCCAAGGCAAGCCAGGGTCAATGTCTTGAAATCCTGGCTACCTCCTTATTTCAGCTGAATTTCACCCAAGCTCGTGACAAAGTCAAAAAGAGAGATAGAAGATGAAGGGGCAATTTACAGATCTAAACCAAAGTCAAACCCTGCCTCTGACAGAGTACTGTCTTTTAACTCTTTGTAAAGAAACACTCACATTCATCACACCTATTGAGAGCATTGACCAATTTGTCTTTTCAATAGCCAGTAAACAGCAAAAGTCATTAAAAAAAAAAAAAGCAAAGTGAAAATTAAGTTTTCTGCATACAATTTCTAGTTCTGTTTGATGTTGGATTTAGAAATATCAGTATTCAGCTAGTTGCTAATACCAGATAGGCAGAAATTATCAATATGTTTTCCTTTGAACGTAAAAAAGCTCTCACTTGTTAGCAATGTACATAATTAGCACATTTTTGCTGATGTTTTCCATTGGTCACTGTGGCTTCTAGGATATCTGACTGAACAAGACAGTGCTAGCATTATAATGGTAAATTGTAATGACAGAGATCTGCCTGCTAGATAGCATTTTAATATTTATCTATTATTTCCATTTCCACTTCTCCCCAGTAATAAACTACTAATCCTAAACCTGAGTGCCTTTGACAACTGTCAATGACTAATTAACAATTAACACTTTAAATGTCCAAACTTTCTCAGTGATCATAGCTCTGAGAGCAAAGGGACATTTCAGAGTCTAAGGCGAGTAATTCTATATGCTTGGGAAAGGAAGGAAAGGAAGAACAAGGACTCAGCGACATTAGGAGTCTGTCACAGCAGTCACAGACTAGCTTTGCTATTCCCCTGGAATACCAGGATTTCAGCAATAACCCCATGCAAAGCACACATGGGAAAGTCTGGCTGCTGCAGGGGGAAGAAGCCTCGGCTGGGGCAGGCACCAAAACAAACAGAGGCATCATCCCGTTTCTCATAAGGTATCGAAGCTCCAGCCTTGAGGGCTTCTGCACCATCCCCTGGCCCTCAGGTGGGCTCCCCGGCCTCCATCTCCCTTTGTGGAGCCGTCAGTCAGGATCACGTCCTCGGCCAGGCATGCTGCGGCCACTTGTCAGCTGGGAACAATGCCTGTGCCACAGCACGCCATTGTGCTCCCAGCGGATTACACAGGCAGGGCTGTCTGCCTGGCATGATATTATTATGTCAGTAGGACTTTTCTTTCTCCCGGAAGACGTAAGTGCTGTCATCTTTTAACAAAGAAACCCAGTGCCAACCTGCTGCTAGCCGGCGCTTTTAGCAGAACACTGCTGCTTTTCTTGGAAAGTGCTAATGGGCTCCTTCGTCACAAGAGCACCAGGGGCTCTGGGGAGGAGCGTGGGGAGGTCCCCATCATGGTGAGCCCACACGAAAAGGGCTCTCGGCTGCTCTCCTGCCCCTGGCCCAGAGCCCCTACATGCAGGTGGGACGCCCTGGCTAAGGGCCACCTGCCTGGGAGAAGACCCATGGACCATGGGGTTCACATGGGGCACCGCTCACAACTCTGGGCTCTCGCCCGTGGCAGGAGGTTGTAGCAGCAGAAAAATGGCACTCACCAAGCTATAGATTTTGCTATGTGGGGCCTGTGCTCCCCTCCAGCTCCACAGCCCTGAGTGGCCTGCAAGGAGGGGCTGGCGCTGGGCGAGGAGCAGGGCCGCGCACACCGCCGGTCGCTGCCGGCAGCAGGCCAGGCCTGCGTGTCCCACCATGGCCACCCTGGGAGCAGCGGCTGACACACCTGAACTTTTATCACAACAGCCTGGGCTTTCCCCCTCTGAGCTTTGTTTCTGGGTGGATTTCCTGAAATCTCTTCTTTTTTCCCTGCTTTCATCACAGATGCCTCACACTGCTCTGTTAGTGTGTGGGAAGAACCCCCTCACTGGTTACGCTGCACGTGCAAGCACATGTGCAGCCATGCTCAGAGACCTCCTCATTGCTCCTGAGTCCTGCAGAGACCTTCACTGCTGGCTGGCAGGGGCCAGCAGCCCCCACAAGGCTCCCCTATTTCATCTTTTCCCTCCCAGCCCTTGGGCTGGTCACACTCAACAACTTCTGGAAGCATTTTTCCCCTCTGCAACAGTGTTACACCACCATTGCCTTGTACTTGCTGCTATCATTGGGTCTCTTGGGGTTATTTATTTCTCATGACATAATTTCAATCAAGTTTCAGAGTGCTTGGTTCCTGTAAAGCAGCATTAAAAGGCTGTCGCTGCTGTGCCTGCTGATGGCGGATTAGAACAAACATGACTCCATCTGGCTACATCAATCTTTCATGTTCGCCCATCTGTGGTTTGTCCTGCCAGCTAAAATCTTTTATCATTAGAATAGATCCCTTCTGGAAATGGAAAAGGGAAAATGAGGCCATTTGATGGGCTGAGTTTAGGGGAGTTTGAGATGGCTGCATGAATCAACTCCCAAAAAATTATGAGCTGCATTCCTGGCCCATCCTGGGAAACATGCCTGTCTTCACAGATATTAAATGTATATGCTTCCCAGGAGGCCAGGAAGACAAGCCAAATATGTACCCATCTGTTGCAGGAAGACTGTCTGAGGGATGTCCTGGTCATATTTGTCTTTGTGCACATCAAGAGAAACCCCACAGAAATCAGGGCATGGAGATGATTCTAGCACATGCCTCAGCAGGAGGCAGTGTGTTCAGAAATGCTTAAGTGACCCAAGGTCCTGTTTTCAAAGGTGACCTAGTAGAAGAGGCCAAGATTTATTAATGCCTGTCAGCAATTGCATATGTACATTTGCAATATAGAAGCTATGCTCTTTAACATAGATTTTTCCCTCCCTTCTCTGTTGTTTATCTAGGGCTTGTATTTCCAGAGAATAATCCTCTTCCGAGCAGCTAGGAAGGGGCGTGAAGCCCTTACACATCCCCAAATCCCAAGAGCCTTCAGATGGAGCATGCTCACGATGCAGTAGAGCACCAGTCTTTCTGGGGGTCCTTGTCTTACAGTGGTGTTTGTAGCACTCCCAGGCACCCACTATCATCCAGACACGAAGAGGTGACCCAGAACGGGGCCAGAGATGCTGGATATACACTGGAATAAACTGCTGAGCCTCCAAGCACAAACAAGCCAGTCAGCTGTACTTCATTACCACCTTAGTCATTACTTTGCAAATACTTGGTTTTCTGCCAGAATTCATCAACATATTTCTGGATTCCAGGAGTGTCAAGAATTCATACCAGCTGTTCATTAGTCACTGCTCACCAGTCAACTTGCTCATGCTAGGAAACGTCAGTGTTTGCTTAGAACAGAAATCGCACGGGCTCACCTGCCAGGCACCCCACTCCCCAGGATCTATCAGTGGAACATGATAGCTAACATTTTGAAGGACATCTGTACCTGGAAAATTATTTGCCCAGACAGTCAGGTAATGTTTAAACAAAGAGCAACAGCAAAAAAACTGCTGCAGACTTGTTTCCCAAAATAACACACTCTGTACTGCATGACTGTCTTGAGTGGCTCTGACCAGGGGGTCTGTAAAGGGCTGGCACTAGGCTCTTAATTGCTGCTCAAGGCCTTTTTGAGTGGCAACATGGCATTTCAGGGGTACTTCAGGCCCTAAACACCACATTCAACAAGGCTCTGGAGCAGAGCCCTGGCATCAGCTCCTGCTTCATTGCATTGCTTCATGTGTCTCTGTCTCATGTGGTGATACGACAGTGTCACTTGGGCTTGCTTGTCCCTCTTGAAAGGTGAGGCTCATACATTGAGGTGGCTCTGAGCAGGAGCCAACTGCTCATCGAGGACTCCCATTTGATCATCTGAACAGCCTCAAAGCTTGCTGTTACCCAGTGACAGGGCCAGCAACTCTTTGAATGTGAAGGAAGAAAAGGTGAAGCAATTTGAGCAAACCAGAGGGTTCAATCTGCTGCAGAAGTACATCAAAGCCCCCAGTATAGGACTCAACACGCAAGCATTGCACAGTCATATTCTGCAAAGACTTGCACACTCTGGCAAGACTTTTCTTCAAACTGAAGAGGCTGCAGCAGCTGTTCCTTTCATGATTTGATCCAAAACAAGTAAATGGCCATATCCCAATGACTTTGCTGCATGCAGCTTAGCCAAAGTTGCTGCCTGCCTTGACTCACCACAGAGTGGTAACGTCAGCTTGACACAGCCTCTCCCATCAGCTGGTCCTGGGTGGGTTCCTCCTTAAAGACAGCTGTCCACTGGCTTTAGTTAATGCCAGCATCTCCTTTTTTTTTTTTTTTTTTCTGTTTCACATAGTCTTTCAGTGTTAGGGGCTGAACTGTGCAGCTCTAGCTTACTGCTGAGCACTCCCAGGCACTCACTGCCCAGGGGAAATGAAATACTGCAAATGAGCACGTGGCCCAGTTCAGCTTCTTCATCTTTGCTCTATCCATCCTTGTGCCAGCGGGATGACACCCGCTGCCCTGGGCCTTCCGAGGATGTATGAGAAAGAGGGCGACTTCTAGGAAATCTCTTTATGTTAGGAGACTCTGCCCCAACACACAACGTTACCCAGTTCTCGTATTTTGTTTTGGATGATTGTGATGTTGGTCATTCACAAGAGCTGGGTTTGGCTTTGGCCTGAATGTCTCCAGGGTCTATCAGTCTTTTCCATAAGCTTACTCATGCCCATCTTTGCTAAAAGAACTCAAGTGGGAAATTACTGAGAAGCTAAAGGGGTAAGCGTGGAGTCCAGTGTATTAAATGTTCATTCAGATGAAAGGAAACTGCCTCTGTTACAGGGAGATAAAGAAGATACAAACAGATTTTAACTAAATGGTTGGTATTCTCCAGTCATTCAAAAGGAAGGCTTTAATTTCTCTAGAAAGGACAAATGAAAGAAAAAAGCACAGCCCAAGGGAAGGGAGGAGAGAAAGACATTAAAAACATAAGACAGTATTTCCCATTATGAAAGGGGTTTGGGGGAGACATAATGCTCAGAACTACATTATTACAAGATTTCTTGTGATTTATGATAAATCTTAGAGCTGACAGAAAATGCTTGACATAATTCAGTTAATATTACAAAAGCTCTTTGGAACAAGCTAGCACAAGCTTTATACCTTTAACTTAAGATTAATTAAAATTCTTACACCAAGAGCCCATGATATTGTAGAGACACTGCATATCCCTGCAACATCATGAATGTTGTGGTTGTAAAATGGACATATGCAAGACTGATGATGATGAGTTTTGGGGATAGTTCTTTCTGGCATTAGTGTTGGGTTTTGTTTTTTTTTTTTTGGTGGTAGTGGTGGTGGTTTGGTTTTGTTTTTGTTTGGTTTTTGAATAATCTTGAAAGCTAGCTAGAAAAAAAGAAACCCAAATTGTGTTTGCTATACATTCTTACTTTCAAAAATACAAGCATTCATTGCTGCTCACTGAACATTGAAATCTGCTGTCAGACAGTTCAGCATCATTCCCAATGGACATCACTTTTCACAAAATGCAGAGCTGCTGTGCGTAGGAGGCTTCAGTCAAGCCTACATAATGCCAAGAATTATTCACTGGAAAAAAAAAAGAAAAATTTAAATAAACATTGTCCAAAGAAAATGTAAATCACCAAACTGAAGATGAAGACTAGGACCAACCCTTCACAAAGGCAATCTGAGAGCCGCTGTTAGCTTTCCTCCTGCCTCTGTTTTGAACCTGCACACTTCGTTCTGCCTCTTGTTTCTTGCATAGGCTGCGATAATTTGATTACTTTCTTTGTCTCTGCATTCCTGTTCACAAAACATATAAATAATGTGTTCCACATCTCCTAGCCTTTCAAAGAACAGTGAAGCTTGCTCAGATTTAGTGACGTACGGCTGCAGCAACTGAGAACATGCTATATGTTTATTAAAACAGTAGGTCAAAATGATGATTATTTTCTGTTGAAACACTTCAGAAAAACTTTTTAGTGAAATGGCTCAAAGTGGAAAATATGGTTTTGGACAACTATAAAACTTTTTATTTATTTATTTATTTAATTAATTTCAGCCCTTACAGAAAAAAATTGACTTTAATTTTGCTTCTTCCTTTTCTCTGACCTTTCTACACTAGGAGGAAGGAATAAAGCCTACGTGGTAATGGAGATACCTTAGGTTAGATCACCAAATGTGAAGGCAGTATTGCTCTGTAAATTGGAGGGTGGAAGGAGAAAGAAAAATGACCTCTTCTAGTCCCTTAAAACTCTGTCAAACCCCCAAACTTGTTCTGCTTCCACCCAGCCTAGAGAGGCAATTCATGGCTTGAAATGTGTTGAGACATATTTTCATTAGGAATTATTTTCTTATTAAAATCAGAATAACTTTCAAACACATCAACGTGTTTGTATCAACCAAAAAAATCACGTTACGTCTGACCTCATTAGAGAGTAGTGCTGATGTGGCAGTCCTCTACTAGATACATGCACTGAGCTGATGGCTTCATGCTTTTTTTCCATTCTCCCTTTCATCTCCTTCTTCTCCTCTTTGTTCTTTGGCGGGTTTCTGAACGGCAGCATGTTTTTCTTGGCTGATTCTCAGAAGTGTCAATTGACATTGTTGGATCACTGGATCTCATCTGCTTTGATTTCAAACCTATTTTAAACCCATTAAAAATCCAAACCACTTGTCCTGTTCTGTTCCCACTCCTGCCTGGTTTCCAGAAGCTCAGACATATTTAGTCAAGGGCAATAAGGAGCCAAAACACCTCCCAGTTTGTGTCCGAGGCTTGTCCTGGCTGTCTCCTGGCTGTGCAGGGCTGCGAGTGCTGTGGTTACGTGGGGCTGCTGGAGCCCGTGACTGGGGCCCAGCACAAAAAGGGGACCTGGGAACACCTCGTGTCCCTGACAGGATTGTTAGAAACCCCAAAGCAATGGGTTTTGAAGAGGAATATGAGGAGTCAGGTTTCAGAGCTGTTGTTGCAGTCCATGGACTCCTGTGTCTGGTACCCTCAGCTCATGTTTTCAAACACTGAACTGGGAGAAACAGAGAAATAGGGCTTATTAACTCTGTTCCATGTTAGGATACCACTGGCCTACAGGAGCTACAGCAGCTGGTTCCCACCACCCAGATCTGCAGTGACACAGGGAGAGCCTTGTTACCTCCTTGCACCACCTCGTGTTTGGGAAAACCTCCCCATACGGGCGGCCCAGTGGGGCTCCCACGGTAAAGCCCTGCTCTCCCATCTGGCTGCAAGAGCCTTTCCGTGCTGAGCTTCTGACAGCTTATATCCATGGCTCTGTCCAAGTCTCACAGTCACTCCAGCTGTTAGAAATTTCTAAATTTGTCTTTTATGAAATGTGAATAAGTGGTGTCTTATCAGCTCATATCTCTGCAGATGTTTGGGGATCTCATCTCTCAGGAATGTATTTAGAATTTTGCCCTGTGCCAGAATTATAAAGCTATAAAAAGTATTCCCAGCCTTACTAACTCCGGATCGTTCTGAATTTTCTTCTTAAGCATTGCTTATCTCTTTTCATACTTTTCCGGTGCTTTCTGTTGTTAAACCGAGGAAGAACATTATCTCAGTCCTAATTCAGTTGTTCAGTGTCCCATCTCTGAGAATGGCTGAGACCTGGGGAAGAGCCAAGCGAGCCTGGAATGGAAAACGATGAAATTATTTGACCATAGTTAGAGATATTCCCCAGAGTTTAGTGTCTGGTCTGTGTCTTTAAAAAGTTTTTTACCCTGTCTACAGCTATGAACTGTTCATTCATATGCAACTATGTATGTGTTTATTTGCTTCTCAAAAATATTAGCTTTGTAGGTCGGTACATTCTGTCTTATGGTCTGCAAAGACAGAAACTGGAAATGGAAAAAGTCATCTCTCTCTTACTGTTTTGATATCCCTACACTATCCTTTAAAATACTTTAATGGAGTTAGAAATCACCTAAACTTCCTTGTTTTCGCTTTCATTTCTTTTATTTCTTCTTACATTTATTTATTTATATATTTATTGGCATTCAGTCCTGATTTTCTTTTGCTCAGCTGCATTTTGCACTACGCTGTCTCGAACAATCATACCATGAATGTATGTACCATCAGTTATGTGGAGGGTTTCTCTTCAGTTGCTCTTTATCCAGGTCAGGTTTAGTTCTCTGTCCATCTTGCAGAGGTCTGTCTTCCCCCTTTCATTCTTCCCGCTGCTGCATGGATTCTCTTCATCATTCCCTTTCCAACAACAGGTTCCCAAGGCTATGAACAGCCCTCTAGGAACTGTCTAAGGAGTTTTTCTTTTATAGAAAAGATCTAGTGCATAAGGGACATGAATTCATTGCCTGTGTTGTCAGTGGGCAATAAGCCCAATCCCCTTGGCATCATAAAACTCAAACTGAAGGACCAGGGTTGGAAGGTTTAGTTGGTGCTTCACTGAGCAGGAATGTAATTTCCACTGGGACTGGGGCCACAAATAGACAGAAGTGTTGCAAATCGGAGTGTCCTGACATCTGCTTTTCAGGCATCATGCCATCTTCTGGTCCATGTTGACCTGAGTTGTCCTTGCTCCCTGCGACAGGGTTGGAGATCACTAGGTGTCTGGGGATGGGACCACAGAGGGCAGGACATTAGAGGGTCAGGACATGAGCAGGTAATTCATCATGCTAGGCTGATCAGTAGACCAGAGCAGCATCTACCTTAAACATGTCCAAGGGTTTTCCTTTGTACTCTGACATCCCTATCATGCACACGGCTGAAAGCTGCCCAAATGACCGGTCGCTCGTACGAACCTGCGTGTGCCTCTGGGTGCTGGAGTGCTGCTCGCCTGGAGCAGAGCCTTGGGCTTAGTGGTCTTCGAGGGGAGTCCAGTTCTCGTGTACCAGAACTGCTCTGCGAATCAAATCAGTTAGCAGTAAGCGGAAGTTATCACTGAACTTGTTTACAAACTGCCCTACCACTCCTGCAGTGCCAGGACTGCTCCCAGGTTTGTCTTTCAGAGATTTTATGGGCATAATTGTGGAAACTTGCCACTGTTCTGCTGTACTTCATTATTTTTAGATGCTAAGCACAAATCTGGACAGAGAGACAGTGATCTCTGCAACACTCCTTCATGTGTAAGGTGTTAGGCACGAGGCTTCATCAGCTTCTGTGGGACAACACTGTTGATCAAGTAAGGATGTGGGTACAGACTTGAAGAGCTAGGACCTAGCTTGGGTGTTTGGAAAATTACGCTGTCACTGCAATAATATTCTTGTTCTGTGAAGGTAAGGTTTCAAGGCTCTCAATAGGATGTTTTCCAAGAAGCCTAGACTCATTTTATAAAGACAAAAAGCACAAAGACTGATTGTCTCACAGTTTTGAGTTCCACAAATCATTTGGCTTCTGGACTCATGCTTCATAGCACAGAGTAAAGAATGTTACAATAATCCAGAAAAGTATAGTCTGTCATGCTTTATCATTTCCTTTAGTATTTATTTGTCTGATATTCTTCAGGGGTAGTTTCTTGCACAAAATATTATATCAACTTGGTATAAAAAGTACCAGCAGAAAGGTAATGAGGGAAGAGGAAGAGAGAGAGATGCATAGGATGGATATGAATTCAAGGTCAGGGGCTGAGAACACAGTTAGAAATCAGGTGTAAGCTACAGGAGTAGGAACAGTTTTGTGAACAGGAGGGAATTAGAGACCAAGAAGCGAAGGCAAAGAGTGAATTTAGGCCACTACATGGAAAAGCAGAGAAAGTTTGAGACTCCAGAACTGATAGTGGAAAAGAAAACATGAGGAGGAAATCAAGAAAAGACACGATAGAAATGAAAGCCCAAACAGACAAAATGTGTTCTCCTTAATGTTGGCTATATTTGCTTCAGCTAATCAGGTCAGGGCAGGGGAATAAAATCCTTGTCAAAGCTTTCATTCACTGAAAGATGCAGTTTGGAGTAGCTGAATGCATTTGTAGACTAAGCACATAGATTTGACTGCGACAAGAAATAATGATTTGGAAATGCTGAAATAAATCTCATAATATCCACAGTAGCTTTTACGACTCATTTGTGATAAAGGCAGAAGACTAAATGGAAGCAGTAACAGTATCGGCACTGACTGCTACTGGTGCCATCCCAGTGGAAATAGCAGCACATCCGGGATGCGGAAGACCTCAGTTCAAGCCCTTTCTCTGCCTGCAGGCATTTGTACCCATATCTCCTACCACACTGCTGTGGGATTTGGTGAGTGTTTTGGGGTGTACCACTTTTGCTTGTTTCTGCTGACACGGTGCCACTTGGCGTGTACATTTACTTTGCATTTGTACAGACATTATTGTAGAGATGGGACGTTCTACCTAGTTCTTCCCAAGGCACCAGGTGATATTACTATTTTCTTATGTGCAATCTCTCTGCTACAGCCGGCAATGAAATTTGCTAAATAAATCTGAAAGAGCAAGGGAAGAACACAGAGAACTATTCAGCTTACAGTAGCTGGTTGGTTAGGATCCTTTTCTAAGAATGAAGTTTAATTCTACTTAAGACTCAAAACAATACCTTGCTGTTACAGGCAAGGGCATCTTTCACACCCTTCAGTTCCTTTGTGAATTCGGCATTTCAGTATACTGCAAATGGCAAACAGCAAAACTCTCAGGGACCCTAGTCAGTGACAACATCTAACGATATGCAGAAAGGTGCTCCAAAAATAATACTAATAACTAAAAGAGCTGGTCAGACTTTCATTTCAAGAATAAGAAGCTGGTACAATTAGTGTTGTCCCTGCTGTTTAATGTGAAATTGTCCAAGAAGAAAACAAACACATTTCTGATCATATGATGAACAGAAGGAAAAGGGGAAAAAAAGAAAAAGAAAAAAGAAAAAAACAGCTACTGACTCAGTCTTAGGTATGTAGTTTTGACTTTCTTGAAAATGATGGCCCCACGGCCAGGAAGTGCCACAGAAGCACCCTGACCCTTAGCGATTTCAGGGACCCACTGTTGGGACTGCATGGAAATCCATGAGGAGCAACTATGTAATGTCTTCCACGGACCTTCAACTGTCTCAGTAGATGAACAAGCTGAATCTTTCCAACATAAACGTAAAAAGCAATCAAACCTTAAAGAACCCCAAGCATAGACCCTACCTAAGGCTAAACAGAAAACCTGGCAGGCAACCAGGTCAAAAACAAAGGCAAAAAAAGACTAATCCCCCCCACAACCACCATTCTTGGCTTCTCCCAGGCTAAGCATACAGCAACTTGAACTCCTTCAAAAATATTGTAAAAACATCCCAGTTACCTGCTGAATTCACATACCCTTACGAGCAAGAGTTGCAGGGCTGTTTATAAAATGGTCTCCTTCTTCAAACAAATTAGCATCTGGCTGGTATCTGTCCCTTTTTGTGTGCTCTTTCATCCCCTTCCAAGCACAGTCACATCAAGTAAGGAGGTGCCCAGAAGCTGGGTCAAACTATTTTTCTCCTCTGAGAGCTTCTAGGAACCAAATCCTAAACCCTCTTGGGTAAAGGCCAGTGGGACCTCTGGCAACAATCTGTCATTTTACTGGTATCTGCTGTAAATTGTCTCCAGATCCCTACGTTCCTGCTGGATGTTGTGAATCAGAGGCAAACACACTAGGGCCTGAAAGTCAGAGTTGCTTTGAGGAGGATAGAGATCCCCCCTGGAGGACTCCCTCAAAGGAGTTCATGCTTTTTGCTGCCTGTGCTGGTATTTCATGTCTTCACTGCTGCCTGCAGCATGGTTTTGTGATACCAAAACTAGCTGTAAGTAGGAGCTTAGTACAGGCTAATTTAGCTTAATTCCTCAATTTTCAACCAGAGCAGAAATCACGAGGCCCTTGGCATCTTTAATATCTGTAAGAATAAGGCAGCTGGGAATAAGATGGTTCCCTGGCTGTCTTCCCAGTCCATACGTGTCCTACATCCATGGACACACTGAAGAACTAGGGTTGTCATATTAAACTACCTAGAAAAAAAAAAAAAAGATATTTAAAAGCTCCCTAGTGATCCAAGCTTGAAAGCAGCCAAATGGTGACTTGACTAAATGCAGACTCATAGGCACAAGCCACTTGAATCCATAGCTCTGCTACATTACGCTGCCACAACAGTACAGACAGCACATTCCACATTTATGAAGCCCTTCTAGTTTAAAGAGCTAAGTGGTCTCCCATTTCCACTTACAAGAAGGTAATTCGTTTGACAATGTGACATGCTGTAGATAATTTGCTAGATGCATGTTAGACACGCAGAAGAAGGAATTCCCCTTTTAAAGTGTATTTTCTGCTACAAATTAGGCCTGCTCTCAGTGATAGTCACACTCGGTAGGTAACCTGTACCATGAAGCCTGACTGTAATTAGTGCACTTAGTCCAGCACGAGCTCTTTCTGGCACTGAGTCCTTATACTGCATCACAATGTGATGACTCTTACTGTACACGTTCTCCTGTACCTCAGCCTCATATGGGTCAAGGAATCTTAAATATGAACTGGCTTGGTCCTCTGCTTAGCAAAAGAGAGGAGATTATTGTCAGAGACCAGAAATAGCCATGATGTCACCCTGCGTGTACATCCAGCAGAAAGCAAAACCATGCCTAAATCAGAGTGGAAGGTCTGACAAGACCCCAAAGTAAAAGCAGCATCTGAGCTGAGATTTTGATAGTGTGGAGAGGGGTGTGGAGATGGACAGATCTCTCTAGTATGCTGGAGCTCAGTATTTTAAACACAGCCCATGCTCCACAGGTCCATGTATCTGCCAGGCGCATCCCCAGAGCATCCCATCATGAAACAGCCACTGCAAAGACGGTGGGCAGGACGTGAAGTCCACGGTGCTTATGGCTACTTAGAAGCCAGATTTTTGTGCCAGCATAGGCACAATCATTGCAATAGATGGCCTGGGAGTGAGAGGGCTGGTATCTTCAGGGCTTGGGGGCTCTGCCCCCCTTTGGAGGCTGCACCATGAGCCTGGGAGCGAGTCTGCTTTATCCACCACTGCCAAAGCTCAGCTGCACCCAGGGCTTGAGCCAGGCACCAGGGCTGAAATAAGAGCCCGAGCCTGAGCCTGCTCACCCCGGCTGCTGGCAGCTTTCTGCCCGGGAGATGCCGAGGCTGGCAGCGCACGGGAAGTGGCCAGCAGGTTAATCCCTGTCATCGTCTGTAGTGCGTGGGACAGAGCAGAGAGATGACGCAGAAAGCATCGGTGCTGTGGGTTTCTATGGCACTTAAATTTCATTGTTGTCTTGCTATCTGCATTTCAATTACCAAGAAAAGTAGGGAACAAGGAGGGGCAGAGGTTACATGGGGGCTAAGAAAACAGCGGTGGCAATAATCCAGCAAGTGCAGGTTCCATTGCAGAAATTACGCTGACTGCCTACCAACAGTTTTCTTTCTTCAGCCAGTCCTTCCCACCTCTTTCTCTCTTGTGCTTTGCTTTTTTTTTTTTTTTTTTCCCCTGAATCCCCTGTAAAAGGAACATGTGCAGATTAGCTGGTTCCCCTTCATTCCTGCTTGTTCAAAATGTATGGTAAGAGGAGAGCGAGAGAGAGGGGAGAAAAAAACTCAAAATGCCTGGAGCCATAGCTTGTGGATAAAAAACAGCTGCACGTGAGAAATAATTGATGTGGTTTTCAAACGGCTGCAGTTTGGAGAATAAAATGCCAACTCAACCCTTGCTTCCAGAAGGATGACAGAGCCTAAAAGGCACCTTCCTAAAGCCCTGTCGGAGGCATTTTGGTGCTGTCAGTCAGAGAGATGTAGCAGCTACTGGACCTTCAGGACACCAGAACAAGCCCTGGCCCTCTCTTCGCTCCCATGAACCTGAAGAGAGCACAGCGAGGGGGATGCCTGATTTTGCGACCAGGTGAGGAACCCTTGCTGGAGCATGGGATCCCTTTGACTTGCATAGGGGGACCCTTCTCCTCACTAAGGATTGATGCTATAATCAGAGGGAAAAGGGTTCAAATCTTCAGCAGACCACACAGTAAGTGGATTTGTGTGTGCTCAATAAAGGGAGTTACTGTTACAAGCAACATGCAGAAGTCTACCCAAGTGGCTGTGGTTGTCTCAGCTTTGCTTCCACATAGACCGGGCTGCAGTGAGTGCCTCCAGGACTTCTTCTTCCTCCCTTTTCCAGGTTCCCTTCTGATCCTTTGAATTCTTCCCTGTGGGGGGCAGAAATGGGGTGCTTTCCATCCTTATTACAGGCTTCTGAAGAATGGTGCTACCACTGCCATGATGCTTCTGTGACTTGACTTCCAATTACACTAAATCCCGTGCAAGTGCTCTCATTCCTGCATGCACGCTGGTCCAGCATGCAAAACACTTGGCTCAGAGAAGTTGATCCCTGGGCACAGTGAAACAGCACTTTGGTTCCCTCACCTTCTTCATTCTCCTGTAGAGTGCTGCCCTATAGCAGAACTCAGCTTTAACAGTAACTTAAGCAAGAGAATATGAAGCTTTAATCAGTAATTGTAACTCCAGATTATCCTTTGCTTTATTTTCATGCAGAAAACTTAGGAATCAAGCTGCTTCAAAATATGATGGGTCAGTGAAATGTTTTCATTACTCATTTGGATTAAAAAAAAAAAAGGAAATGTGCAAGACTTATTAGCAGGTTTTAACAGAATGGATTAATGACATGGTACAAAAACAGATGAGAGGAAGGTGGCTTCAGCCCCCATCCAAAATCCCCTAATCAGATGTCAACTTCCATTGACTTCAGTGGACTTTGAATAAGACCACATTTTTTCTTTAAACAAATCAATTTTGATTCCTTTCAACAAAGCTCTTTTGACATGTTTAAATCATGTATGTGGTACAGGAACACCTCTTCTGGAAGGGAGGAGCGGATCATGTCCTGAAAACAAGAGCCACCAGATCTGGATGAGCCACATTTTCTCTGAAGCCAAAAGGACCCTTTGTGCTGATCCAGTGGCCACTCATCGAGACAGACCATCACCATCTCACACGTGGTAGAGCAAAGGGCCAGAAACATACCACCTCCACCACCCTGACACCTAACGTTGGACACCAGGAACACTGGTAAAAGGCAAAACAGATCAGCAAAAAGGATACAGAGCAAGCTGTAGCTGCCATGGGGAAGGACCCTGTACAGGTCTGTGGTGGCTGTCTGTGCACAGCACAGCACAACACACTTCACACCGGTGATCCAGAGCTCTTTGGCCCCAGCTCTCGGACCCGGTCCCTCATCTTCCTCACCACGGGGTGATGCTCCGCGGGGTAACCCCTCTGCTCCTGGCACGCAGTGAAGGGGCCATGCCCGGCCCTCGGGGGAGCTGTGCGTGCACGGGCGGACACAAGTTGGCACATGTGACACCACTTAAAATAGCCAGACATACCCGAAGGGCTGCATCTGCCCCGAGGGCCTCCTGTTAAACTGTAACAGGAGTCCTGCATACTTACACAGGTGCCAGTATACAAAATGGTGATCTTTGAACAAGCCTCTAGTTAAAAGTAAATCTGATCTTTTGAATTTTTGACGTTTTTATGACAAAAGCATAGGCCAGCCTGGTCTGGCCAGGCAGGGGGTGAGGTATTCCATCCATGTTTTGCTTCTAAAATTAGCTTTGCATGTTGAATTTAAAATGCCAGTCCCAGATCATCCCTACCCTGGGCAGGAGACTTGGGGGAAGAAATCTGTGGAGGCTCCTCTCACGCCACCTGATTCAGGGCCCAGGATTTTGCCCTGATGGAAAAGGCTGAAGGGCTTCCTTTAGAGGTGGGACCCCGAAGGACCTCTGAGGGAACGCCTGCAAGCTCTGAGCCATCACCCCTTCTTCCTGGGACATGTACGTTCAGGGAAAATCATCGCTCTTTAAACAGTTGGTTAGTGCAGTCAGGAGACACAAACACCAAAGAGAGCTGATCTTCATATTTCTGTTTGTTTGGTTGTGTTTTTTTTTCATCTGCCTGCCTACCTGCAACCACCTTGCAGATGAATGACAGCTGGAAAAATCACGTTTTTACTGAACCAGCAGAACAGGATGAAAAATCCATAAGCCTCCAATCCTGAAGGAGTTTTGGAGGGAGGCAAACACTCTGGTCCTCATGATTTTGTGATTTCCTCTTCTAGCACCTCAAGAGACAATGCTGATGGACAGAGAAAACAAAACCATGCTGAAACATCCGTGTGGGCTTCCTACCCTCTGCTGAGCCTCCACCAGCTCTGTGAAGCCTCAGCTGCCCACACCTGCCCTGGGGAGGTGCCCGCAGCTCGAGGCCTCGCACAGCTCCATGGCGGGCATTTACTGAGCCACCACCAGGGCTGTGTTTGTCCAGCTGCCGTGGGACCTGCCCTGCTCCTGCAGCTAAAGGGCCAGGAGGATCAGTGCTGCCAAGGGGAAGCACAAACTCAGCCAGAAGCACAAGCAGGCCTTACCAGGCTGCAGAGCTGCTGGGCAGGAAAGAAGGTGCAACCCTGTTGTTTGGCTTTTTTGAGCACCAAGGCCTGTGAGCCAGTGACACCTGGAAGGAGCAAGGTGAGGGCAGCTGACCTTGCATGCTAAGGCCGATTTTTGGATGTCCTGCCTGCGGTCATCTGGAATTTTTCCTTTATTCGCTTCCACTGTCCAAGCAACTGGTCCAATCCAGCAACACAAAATCCCCCTCCTCTGCCTCTGCTGTAAGCGTGTTCTGACCACACGCTCTTCCTCCTGTCCCAGCGATTCCTTGCCCAGCACATAGCCTCTCTCCCCCCATTTTCCCATCACTGGCTGCTGCTCTTCCCACTCATTTCTAAATCAAGACTGGGTACAATCGCACTCTCCCTCTCCATCCACTGACACCACTGCCTGTCTCCTCTCTCAGGACTCTGTCGGGCACTTGTCCAGTGCAATCTCTTGTCCTCCTGCCCAGGGCCTTCTCCAGAGCTTTCCCTGCCCCTTCCAGCCTTTTCTTCTCCTCCCCAGCATCTCCCACTCCTCCTGCCCGGACAACTGCTCCCCCGTGCTCGCAGACCCCAGCTGCTGCTGGTGCCGAACGTGTTGGCTCAGCAGCAGCGATCGCTCGGGGACAAGGCCCCGCCAGCGGCCGCGGGGTCCCGGCATGTGCCGGGGGCTGGAAGGCGCCGTCTAGACGCGCACAGGGCTTGTGCTCGCCCGCGGAGCAGAGCAAATGACCGCAGCAATGCCAGCGAAACGCCTCTGCGGTACGCAAGCTCGCGCTGAAAAATCAGAAAGTTGACCGAGATCGGCCAACCTGCACCTTTGAGGGTACAGACGCAGAGATAGCGCAGCCCCGCGGGTCAGACGGCCGGCTGCTATCAGCAGCTTACAGCCTCAGCACCTCCCGGGGAGCGTTTCGGCGGCGGTGCGGCCCCGAGCAGCCGAGTTCGCGCTCAGGACCTCTCCGCCCTCCCTCCCCTGAAGACCCCGAACCGCTCCGCGGGGGCGGGCAGGGCCGGGGCGCTGCCGAGCCCCCCCTACCCCCCTCCCCCGCGGCTGGGCCGGGATGGGATCGGACGGGATCGGCCGGGCGCGGGGCGGAGCGGCGCGGGGCGGAGCGGGGCGGCGGCGGCGGGGCGCGGGGCGGCGGCGGGCGGCGGAGCGCGGCGGGCGGCGGCGGGGCCGCGCGGGGCCCCCGCTGATGCCGCGCAGGGCCCGGAGCGCCGCGGGGCGGCGGGGCGGGCGGCGCCGCGGCCGGGGGCTCGGAGATGGGGCTCGGGACGCGGCGGCTGCTGCTGCTGGTGGTGCTGGTGGTGCTGGTGGTGCTGGTGGTGCTGGCGCCGGTCCTGCCGGCGGTGCTGGTGCCGGGCGGCGCTGCTGCTGCAGGTGGGTCGCGACCCCCCGGGAAAGCCCCGTCGGAAAGGAGGGGAATGGGGAAGAGGGGAGAGGGACCCCGGGGGAGAGGGGTCCCCGCCTGGCAGGATCCCCCGCCGCTCGGACGGGGAGATTGGGTGCAGGTTTGTGCTGCGATCCCTGGGGTGTCGGCAAGCCGAGCACCAGTACTCTTCCTCACAAGGAGAAACCCAGCTGGGAAGCGGGCGCTTGGTCGGGCTCGGGGCGCAAGTGGAACATCGCAAGGCAAGTGTTGCTAAAATGCTTAAGCGGGAAGCATATGATTTTCCGTGGATGTTTTACAGGTGAGTCATGGTATTCGCTGCGTGCTCTTGCTCCTTACGGAAGATCCCAGTCCAGCAGCACGCACAGGACAGAGAACGGGGTATTTAGTTGGGCAGATGCTTTTAGTGCAAGTAAGGAAAAGCACCGCGCCGGGGCTGTGGCAGAGCAGTCATGAGCTCGTGGCTCACGACGTGGAAACCTTCATGCTCTCATCTGTCTTTCTGCCAATTCCTCTTGCATGCAGCACTAAACTGGAAAGCTGTCACTTTCCATAGCATGCGGTGCTCTGCGTCCGTCACGCGACTCTAATTCAAGTGAAAACAAACACCCTTTAGAGGGGGTTTCCTTTCCCCCCTTCCTGCCCCGGTGATGAGCAGCAGGGTCTGCGTGCCAGCAGCCTTCCCCAAATCCTGCTGAAGCCGAGGTCCCTGGCCCCAAATCTGGCCGCAGGTGAGGAAGGGACCCTTCCTCTGTGCCTGGCCCGAAGGCGGCTCCAGTCAGTGACCGGGGCCGGAGGGTACCAGGAGCTGAACGCTGCTGGGGGCAGCCGAGTACCTTCAGCTCCCAGCGTCTTGCATGGGAATTCGGTAGCCATCCCTCCTGGCACAGCCTTGCCCCTGCCCTGGGGACAGCCACCACAGGGACAGCCACCCACAGGGACAGCCACCCTGAGCCCTGGCACCACCAGGGGCCCCAGGGACCCTCCCACTAGCCAGGTCCTCCCCACTGCCTCCTCGGGACAGTAATTGGTGCTTGTCGAACTCAAGCAGTAACCTGGACTTGGCTCAGGGTGCTGGCTGAGCCCTGCTGTGTTTGCCTCTTCCCGAGCCCACCTTACGATCCCACGGCTCGGGGAACCGCAGCAAAAGCTCACCTATTTGTTTAGCGGCTAGCTGTGCTGCGTTACGTGTAGCCAAGGAATCTAGGAAAGCAGCCAAACACATAAATTAGGCCAACTTGCGGCAAGCCTGATAACATGATAATAGCACACACTTGCCTAACCCTCCGGAGAGCTGTGTAGGTTAGTTAGTGTTTACACGAGGCTTTGAAAAGTGTCTTCGGGAGATGTAAGGGACATTACGTGAATTTTACAGTTACGCTTGTGTACTTTTCTGGAGTAGGTGTGTGCTGCACAGTTAATACAGATCATCTCAGATACACTTCTACATGTAGTGCTTCTGTCTCTGTAGGAAGCTAACTTCACTGAGCCTTTTCTGCTCACTAAAAACTTCCCGAGACTTTTTACCTGGTGAAGTCCAGAGACTGTAATCAGGATTGCTTTGTGATGGGTGCATAACAAGCAGCGGTCCACATCTGTTCTGAATAATCGGCACAGAAAACCTGTATAGATCGATGGTGGTAAAAATGTGTTGTTTCCAGGGTGTTTCTTCTTAAGGAGCAGAAGGAGCGGGGAAATCTGTCAGGCTCTGAAGGCTTAGTCTTTGCTAGTGCATAATATAGCTTAATTGCAACTATGACACTGTAGACAAAGGCTGAATAAAGCCCAAATAAAGGATTTATTGGATGCTAAACTGAAACGACCTTTGGACATAACAAAAATGCCAAGAAGAAGCCATAGTAATTGGTGCACAAAGCTGATTATGTATGATTGGCCCAGTGATAAAGAAGACATTATGCACTTCGGATGTTTTGGCCTGCCTGCATCCAAGTCATCAGAGCTTCTTCTTCTTCTTCTTCTTTTTTTTTTGAATATATTAAACAGTTGTGGTTCATAAAATAAAGCCTTGGCCTCCTGCTACATTTATTAATGAAGAGGTGGAGAGCCCCTCATCAAGCGTTCCCGAACCAGGAGGGTTGCTGTGCAGAGGGTTTCACTCCGAACCCCACAGTGATTTTGTTTTCCTTTGACTCTCTGACTGTGATCTTTAAACCGACAAGGCTTCCAGAGAAACCTGAACACAGCCCACAGAGACTCAGCTGCGAGGCAGCTTGCCAGCATCATTTCAACCAAAGATTTATTCCTCCCCCCCCCCCCCCCCCCCCCCGAGTCCTGCTTTACACACATTGGTGACAGGCTTCCCAAACTTCAGCAGCGTGTCGATTCAACCTGTGCAGCAGACTGGGGCTGTAGGGAGATCTGGGGTAGGAAAGGAGGGGAGGGAAATGGGGGTGAGGATTTGGGGTCACCGTTTAAAGGAGATGCTCGCAGCAGCTCCCGTGCCCCGACACCTGATGTGCCATGGTGAGATGGGGCACAACACGTGCAGCAGAAGCATGCCACCTTTCTTCTGCCTTGCTCCCCATCCCCAGCACCGCCTGGGTCCCCTCCAGGGCCTTGGTGACGGGTGGCTGCTGTCCCTGAGGGCCTCCTCCCTGTCCCTGCCCAGCTGCCTGAGACAGGAGGGTGAGGTGCAGGCGTCCTCCTCCCGCCCTCTCTCTCTCCCTTCTCATCCCTTTACAATTCTTGCTAGGGATTTTCCCAAGCACAGGGAAGCCCTGAGGGTGGGGTTGCATATTTTTTTTTTTGCTTTGTTTTGCTGTTTTAGATGTGCTAAGCTGCAAGGAGAGTGCTATGTGGCGGTGCATCTCCTGTGGGGTTGATGGGCACCAGGGACGTAGCTGTGCCCGGGTGGCGGGTGGTTGAGTGCGGCACAGCCTCGGGGTGGGTGGCAGGGCCCCAAAAGACATCCCACGGTCACTTCGTTTTCCTTCCAGGCCTGGGCAATGCAGCCGGGGCGGGCAGCCCGTGCGAGAAGGCCTGCAACCCCCGGATGGGCAACCTGGCCCACGGGCGGGCGCTGCGGACGGAGACGGCCTGCGGGCGCCATGCCACCGAGTCCTTCTGCGCCTACACCGAGGACGCCGCGCGTCGCTGCAAGCCCCCCGCCTGCGGTCGCTGCAGCGGGGCCCACGCGGGGCTGGCGCACCCCCCCGCCGCCATGGCCGACTCCTCCTTCCGCCGGCCCCGCACGTGGTGGCAGGCGACCGCGGACGCCCCGCAGGAGACCATCCGGCTGGACCTGGAGGCCGCCTTCTACTTCACGCACTTAATCCTGGTCTTCAAGTCGCCCCGGCCGGAGGCCATGGTGCTGGAGCGCTCGCAGGACTTCGGCGAGACCTGGAAGCCCTACAAGTACTTTGCTGCCAACTGCTCCGCGGCCTTCGGGCTGGAGGACGACGTGGCGCGGAAGGGAGCCCTGTGCACCTCCAGATACTCCAGCCCCTTCCCCTGCACCGGAGGAGAGGTGAGTCTGCAGGGACAGCCCTCTGCTCTGCTTGGGGCTTGTGTTGCTCATTTTGCTGCACCAGGCTCCCCCGTAACCCCATTTATTTCACAATGTGTGTTCCAGGTAATGTAAGCACACTCCTGCCCCTCACTTCTCCGGGCTCCTAGTCCCGCTGTTTTTCCCAAAAAGCTTCTCATCCCTCACCTGGTGAATGAACATGGACACGGTGGGGGCTTGGGAACTGAAAAGGTCCAAAGACGTGTTCACTAGCTTCACACTTACTCCCGTGTGGAAATAATATGAAAAAAAAAATTGCTAAGAGAAAAAATACACATGAAAAACGAGATATTATCAGTAGCAGAGACAGCAGGTAATAAATGGCACACCTGGAGGTGCTACAAGCAGAACCCTTCCCCATCCTGCTGGGAATTACTTGTAATGTCACGCCGGGCTGGACACCCAGCCTGGCCGCTGCTCCGTGGGGTCCCCACCTGGGCAGGGTCCCCCAGGACCAGCGCTGGCCGCCAGGGCTGCTCCCTCTAGTGGCCTCATCCCACGGACTGGGCTGAACGGTGAAGGAAAACCTCGCTCTGATGCCATGCAGAGAGAGGAGCAAGCCTGATTCGTGAATTAGGGTGTCGGTTTTCCACTGATTGTTGCTGATAAATGCTGTTATTGCGTTTTCCACTGATAACGTGTTTTGAGGTGAATGTCCTGTCCTTGGAGACCAGCATCCACATCTGAGAAGAATCCCCCATTCACAGCTTCCCACCCTACCCCCATCTATTAGGGTCACCTTCGCCGTGCTCGGAGCATCTCTCTGCAGAAACACAAGGAGCTGCTCACCAAATTGCATCTCTCAGCTGCATCTCAGGACGCGGCCGACATCCTGCTCTAGGAGAAGCTGAGTCGTGCCCTTGTCAGCTCAGAAGCAAGGATCTCCAGACGTGCCAGACTGGCCCACTGTTGTTCCATTCGACTAGCAAAGGGTTTAACTCACGTGGTGTGCAGGAGAATCATAGAATCATAGAATATCCTGAGTTTGAAGGGACCCACAAGAGAAAGTGATATCTTCTCTTCTTCTCCCTCCATCCTCTCCTGCCCCAAAAAGCAGGCTAAATAGAAGAATGTATCAGCACCCAGAATGAGGGCTGTGTCTGGCAACAACCTGTGCAAATCCTGGCCTTGCGAATCCCTCTGCAGGTTGGTGCAACGTGAGGGCTCTTGTATGTCAAAACCATTGCCTACTTCAGGAAGGACAGAAATCTGGTATTGTTTGGTGCGTCTGCGGTAGCCTGCTGCAAAACAGGCTATGTACCGAGCTTGCTCCTGCAGGATCCCTTCTTCTGGCATTGCCTTAGTTTGTGCTATCGCAGAGAAGCTGTAAAAGTCAAGATCATTTAATTATTCCAGGGTTTAAACAAAAGTTGAGTCCAAAAGGCTGGAGCTTATAAGATTTTATTTACATGGCACACTTCAGTTCCCTGCACTTAAAAACCACTTCTATTTACCTGCAGAGTAATAACAGCAACTTTCTGGTGACCAGATGGCAAGCGTGCATGCTTAGCAAATATCGCATTTAATTTATTACAGTGTGCTACATTCCAGCAATTACTCCTAACTGCCAATAGCAACATGTATCTCACCTAAAGAAACATCGGAGTTTTGTGTTCTGTTCAGAGTTATGCAGTGCTTTACTCCCACTTCTGGCAGTACCTAATTCCAGACATATGGAAACAGTAATTTCACTTGAAACAGTGGTTTTAAATACGCATTCATCTGAAATGTCCAAGGGTATTATTTAATTGCAACTCAGTTCCCACAGTTTTCTTTAAAGCACAGACATAAATTCCATAAGTGCTACTGGATTTCTTTTTAAACTTTCGCTTTTTAGTGCGATGTAACAACTACAACCCATGATCCAGACTGTGTATCACACCATCTATATACCACTTTCTCCCACTTCAAACATATCAACACCACATGTGCATTTCCAGGCACGGAGTCAGGGCCTGCAGGATCTGGCAGTGTTTTGTGGGACGGAGGGGTTTCTGCCTGCTGCTGGCAGCTCAGTCGCTGCTGCCCATCCCTTGGGATGAGCAATTTGCAAAGCTCAGGGGCGGCCTCAGGAGGTGGCTGCTCACCCCAAAAGAGCATCAGAGCTCAGCAGACCTGGGCTGGTGGTCCCTGCTTTTCACTGTCTGCAAGGTGCAGGCAGCCCAGGGAGGTGGTGGCATCACCGTCCCTGGGGGAGTCCAAGGAAAGGTTGGACCTGGTACTTAGGGACATGGTTTGGTGGGTGACATTGGTGGTAGGGTGATGGTTGGACCAGATGATCTTGAAGGTCTCTTCCAACCTTTATGATTCTATGATCCACATTTCTGGTGCCTGCAAGACCCATTTCAGGGCAGCAGAGGCAGAATCTCGTTGTACTCAGGGGGTTGTGGCCTCTTTTTAGCAAGTCCTATGTGTTAATTTGGAGCAAAGGTATATCTGCTTCATTTTTTACTGTGTGCTTCTTTAAGAAAAGAAAAATCAGACCTTTTGCATTTCCTCTGCCCTCCAAGGACCTGGCAGTTCCTTTCAGGAACCCGAAGCCCTGGTTTTGCATCTTAAAGGTTTTGTCATTGGAAGTAAGCACGTGCTTACAGGTAAGCGTGTACTCAGAGCTCCTGTGGTTCCACACATACGGCCAGGCTGTCCCCTTCCCACATGGGCAGGAAGGAGGAGAAAACCCCATTATAGCCAGCCCGGGTTTCCAGCAAGCCTCAGGCACCTGCCAGGCAGAGGGGTCAGGCTTGCACCACTGTGAAAGGGAAAACAAACTCCTTCCCTGTCAGGGAATAATTTTGGATCAGCTGCATGCAGAGAGGTCGCTGAAGACTCTCGCCATGCTCAATTTAGTGAATTGTTTCACAGCAGTGGCTCATTTAACCTAGGCAGGAACCTCTAAATGCCGACCTTACATTATCAGTGTTTTAAGAGAAAGGCTAAGGCCAAGTTTTAGCCTGGATCTTATAAATGTGCCACAAACCCAGGGTATTTTTGTGGTTTTCCAGGGTGTAACCCTTCAGCCACATTACTGCAGAAGAAATCAGAACTGATTCACCAGCCAAATATAATCTGATCTAAGTAAACAACATGCAGAAATAAACTCTTTCAGCGTTGTGCTCAGACAGGAATGCCATTTTTATTAGCACGTGTAAAAGGCCATCTTCCCTCCCATGTTTTGGATCATATTAATATTTCTTCCTTTACAAGCTAATCTTAAAACTCTCCTGGACTAGGGATCAGTGTTAAAGGCTCATCTAGAAGGGGCCCTTAGCAGATGTTGGTTCTTTAACTGTGAGTGAGGGTGACTGTCCACTCTGCAATGCAATTATCTCATTCACTTTAAATTCCCATCTGTGGTCAATTCAGATTAGCTCGCCTGAGTGTCCCCATTTAGACAAGCTCCGGGATAAAAGGACCTACTGAAGCAGAGTCTCCTTGACAAGATTTTAGTAAATTAGTAACTTATTTGAGTGTTCATCTATTCAGAATACGGCTAATAAATCACTTTGAGACTTCAGCCATTGTTGCTATTTGCTATTAATAGGAGAGGCGTATTTGCAGCTCGACTGTTTTCCAGCAACAAACTCTACCACTCTGCTGACATTTGAAACATCTCATACCGCTCTTTTACTGCGGGGTGTGCGTGTGTGTGTCTTACTGAGCATTTTATTGATCTCATGTGCTTTCTGTAGCAGAGAAACCTTCCAGTGCCTTGCCTTGCACTGTTACTGCATGCAGCCCGCCTCTGTTCCCCAACGATTTGCACACCAGCCCTACTGGTTCTACCTGAAATTAACTCTGTAGAGCAAAACTTAAGTATTGTCTTGCTCCTCACAAGTTTGACCCTGACAGACAGCGAGCAATTTTAACACTTGGTGACACAAACAGGAGTTAAAGGTACTCAGTGGATTTTGTTTTGGTACCCTAATTTTGGGTGGTAGGAACAATTTGCTGTAGCCTAGGAGCTTTTGGCCACTTTTTGCCTTTTAGGCCTAAATAAGCTTGGTTTTAAACTTACCATTGGCATCATTAACTGAAGGTAAATCTACATTGCTCTGGTCCTGGCTGGTCCTGTTCAGTAGTGCGCGGGACAGGTGAGGGCACAGTTGCAGAAGTACATTTTCATACCTTGTCCCATCTCTACAATTTGTAGAAGTACATTTTGAAGGAAGAAGAAAAAAAAAAAAACACTCTTTAACAGCATCTTCCTGATCACTTTGTCCTTGGGAAAATGCTCCTTACTGGGCTCTCTACAAAGGTGCTGCATGTGAAGGAGAGCCTGTTTACCCAGGGAGTGATGGGGGTGATGGCCAGATGCAGCACAGCTCTTTGCATTGTGTCCATGAATTTTGTGAAATACGGGGGGCCTTATTTCATAAGCACAAAAATGAGGATTTCTAGGGAAAATATAATGACACAAAGTAAATTAAGTCAGGGCAGAGTCAATGATATGATGTAGGAACCTAAAAATCCCAGGTTTTGGTGGCTGATAGTTCAGTGCGGGGCGGATTCAGGTAAAAATGGGAAACCTGAGCTTAGGTTTCACTTGTGCCCAAGAGAATGCAGGACAAGGACAGCTCCAAGCACGTGCAGAGATGAACCTTTGATAACCAGGGAATTTTACCACGAAAGACACCTGCCCTCCAGAGTTTGGGCACCACCAGGGGTGAGCAACAGAACAGTTTTCTGGGCACCGACACCTGCTTGTAAAGTTTTCCACACGTGGAGGACCAGGGATGATCCTGCCGGGTCTCTGGGCCAGGCTGGGACTACTGCGGACTGCAGCTCTCCTGGAGCAGTGATGTGTCCCTTTTCTGGGCCTCCTGGAGAGCTCAGCGCTGCTGGTGGACCAGGGACCAAGGCAAGAAGCTTGTCCCACCTGCCCAGCGATCCTCTGCTCGATTCCCCCTTTGCAGCCAGCCCGCAGGAAGGCCTCATCGTCTCCTTTTCTCCCTGGCTGTCCCAGGGTTTTTGGCACTTGGAGTTTGGCCCTCGGCTTGGCCAGCTATTGAAATGCAGCCACCTCTGGGATGGAGCATAGCCAGTGTTTAATAGTGCGTGCCGGCAGTCCCCTGTTTAAAACAGCAAGTTTCTAACTACTGCAGATCAGGGCTTCAAGATCGGCCTCCAATTATGGCTAAAACAAATTATTCCTAGGAGCGAGCTTGACCAGTCTGTGAAAGGGGATATATTGTATATTGTCGGCTGCCAGCAAGAGGAGGAGTGGGCTCCAGGGCTCCAGGAGACCCTTTCCAAACTTAGGTTCTCATGTAGGAAGTAAAGAGCACCATACCCGCATGAAACAAGAGGAATTTGGGTAGGGAGAATTTAATTCTCTAAATTGGCATCTGGCCTTGTTAGCAGGGTTATTGCTTCCCTTGAGAAAAGGGCCGCAGGATTTTAGCGGTGAAGCCGGAGCCTCTCTTCCAGCACTGCACCCCACTGCTTCACTTCACTGCTCCTTGCTGGCATGAAGGGAAGACTGGATCACTTGTTCAGCTCCCAGCTAGCTGGCTGTAAAGTGGGGCTGCCATATTTCTCTTTGGAGAAATCGCATGGATACAAATGGCCACGTGAGAAGCAGGTAACCTAAAGCAGTGAATCGCCGCATCTCACAAGTCTTGGATCAAAAGCTGATGGGGACTTAATCTGAGATGAATCGACATGCACTACAGGTACTGGCATGAGGTCTCCAGTCTACAGGCATTCAACATCCCACACAAATGTCAAAGACCTCAAATTCTGCCTGGACAACATTTCCAGGAAGAAAAGAAGTTAATGTCCAAAGGAAACTTACCAGAGACACAAGCCATGGCTCTCCTCTCTATAGCCAGTCTCTGTGCTGCATCCCCCATGTCCCATTGCCATTGTCAAAATCTACAGCTGTAGGCTGAAAGGGGGATGCTGTTTCCCACGGCCTTTTTGGCTGTGCATATTTGCATACAATTCAGACAGATGTTCCTCATCCCCAAATTAACTGTTGCTCCTGGGCACTGAATGGCTTCCACTGCAATAATAAGCAGCCAGCTCTGCAGACACTAAGCCTTTTCTTTGTAGACAAAAGGAGTTGAAAAATATTCATGAAATTGACTTACGCTTAGGCTGGAAGCAATCGCCTGGATCCCTAGCACTGTTGCAGGCATTCATGCCGTCAGGCTAACCTGCTGCCTTGCAGGCTTTTGCAGCAACACAACGTGCTCAGAAGCTGCGAGGGGCTGTCCTGCGGCCCTGGGGAGCCAGCCAGCTGGACGAGCACGTCCAGTTCTTTCTCTGCCTCTTTGGATGTAGCTCCAGGTTTTCTTGGTCTTCCATACCCAAAGCAGGTACTGCTGGCAGGCCAAGGCAGAGCACATAAATCTTTGTAGGGATAGGAGGTGATCTTCTGGATGGAAGAAAATTGCAGTACCGTCTTTCTTGCTCATCAGTCAAAGGACTTCATATGGCCAGCTGAAAGGTGCTGGTTTGCTTTCCCAGGCAGGATAGCACAGCCTTGAAAACAGGATTCCGAAGATGAGAAAAAAGCAGTAATTCTTTTCCTTGACTGCGCATTGCCAATGATATCGTGCATCTGAAGCGTTTTGTGACCCAAGAAATGGAGCATTGCTACCTGGCTGATGAGTGGGAGTGGTGATGTGGCAAAATAAAGCAGTTGTGGAATAACTTACCAGTTCATGGAGAAGCACTGTTAGCTGTGTTGAAGAAATCAAAATGTTTTGAGCTGCTTGCACTGGAGAGAGATTTTGGTGACGAAAAACGTTACTTTTGTGATCATCACCTGAAAGAAGACAAGCATGACCTCACAGGGTTTCCTTTTCATCTGATAAAATTGTGCAGCGGGATCTTGAATGGAAGCTGAGAAGATGGCCCTTGCCTGATTGATTATTGCCAGAGAAGTAAAGGATTCTGGAGGAATACTGGGGCTCTTGCCCAGTTCTCCCTGTGCCATTTTCACGCCATCACCAGATGGATGCCATGTAGGAGTAGGAGCTTTTCCCGCACAGCTTCTCGCTTTTGAGAATGGCAGAGCAATGCCTTGAGTTTTCCAAAAGACAAAAATTGCATTGGTATAAGTTAACTTGTTAAGGCTCCCGCAGGGGACAGTTATTTGAAATAGCTGGATTTTCTTTTGGAAGTCTCTGTAAGATCCTGTAACTCTTGGGTGGTGAGGCAAGGGGTTATTTTCCTCATTTTATGTGCTGCAAAAGATTGCAGAAGGGCTGTAGGCACAGGCCAAATGTTCCGCTTTGTCAAAGTGTATGAAATGTCCATAACTGCAGGAGTGCCATTTCTCCAGCATCTCTAGGGGCTCAGCGGACTGCTGTTGATGGTGCACAGCAGGTTTCCGTGGCCATCGCCTGGGGATGTGGACAGAGCGCTTGACACTGTGGTCCGAAAGGCTAGTCCCACTGCTCAGTGCCATCTTAGTTTCTCTGACAGTCCCCTCTCTGCTGTGGCAAGACAGGTCCCCCAGTTTCTCTGACTCTTTTGTCTCACCCAGGTGATGCTGAAGCGCCTGCAGTGAATGTGCTTGTGCAGGGGGTGGCCAGACCTTTCCCCAAGAAACAGAGAGGCTCTTTCTCCCTGCAGCCCACGTGGTCCCACAGGCAGAAAACCAAAGCTGTATGCTGGAGGAGCTGGTGGGTGCCAGCTGCCTGGTTTAGGCTGATCAACTTCCCACATCATTTGAATTATTTACAGCACCTGCAAAGAGTCTTTTTTTTAGCCTCAGGTCATTGAAATGAGCACAGCACATCACAGATATGTGTGGGTTTCTCTCTTACTAGCTCTTTTTCTTGTTGTGGGGGTAATACACTGAATAATAGAGGGTCCCAGCACTGGGGTCCTAATGGCCTTCACAGAGAGAGGAGTCCACCAGGTTTGATTCTGTGAAGGACCAAGACTGTTTCTGTAAAGCTTTTAAGAGCTTAATGCTTTTAAGATATCTGTCAAGTATGGTTGAAGTTAGCTAGTAGTTTCAAAATTTTTTAGAGCAGACTGATAAGCAGCTGCATAGATACACAGATGGAGTAATGGCATAAAGCCTATTTCAGTAGGAAGCTAACCTAAAAGATACAAGGAGGCTTCTACTGCTCTGCAGACACAGCTCTCCCCTCTGGGAACAGCCAAGGAAGGAACACGGCAGATGTCTCAGGTTGCAACAGGGGAGGTTTAGATTGGACATTAAGGCGAATTTCTTCACCCATGAAGAAAAATGTTGGAAAGAAACCACAGACCACTTCATGCAGTGTCACTGTTTTGGGTTTTACAACCAAATAAAAGTGTGGTGATGTTTTTAATATTTGTTCATTGCTTTTATTTATACTGTTTTACTTGTTTGTTGGCTTGTTTCCACGCTCGTTGACTCCCCCATCCACTTACCCCTTCTGCGTTATTTACTGCTGTTGTTTATTGCTGTTTGCAAACCATCTCCTGATGCCTTCCAGGCTCGGGGTGATGGGTTTGGGTCAAGGCCTTTGGGAAGCGCAGTGCACAGGGACAGGGCATGCACGCAGAGCTGTGGGTCCCTGCACCCTGCCTCTTCAGGTGCCTGTTTCTCCTATAGGTGTCTCTTAAACCTCAGGGGCGTTTCTGACCCGAAGAGCCCCCTTTATCGCTGCAGCCACGTGCATCTCAACAAAGGCCTGTGGCGGGTGGAGGCTCTGGTGGCCTGAGATGTGCCCGTGACTCATGTGGATGGCTTTGCTGGCGGCCAACCTTGCATTGGTTTTGTTGACTTCCTTGGGTCTCTATGACTTCAGAGCCTATTTTGTTGTTCTCAGCATCATTCATTAGCATTTTCCTTCCCACTGTGGATATATATATAAAGATGCCCTTTCATTGCCTTTCGAGTGCAAACATAGTAGGGTACTTCTTGCAAAGGGACTTTTATGTGTTTATAAATCAAGGTCATTGTGGTGCAAGTGGTTACTTGAGTGCAGCATGCTCGTAGCCACCGTTTTATTTATATTCAGGGCTACATTTTTGCATCTGGGGAATGGAAAGAAGCTAAAGCTTCTTGCGCCACTTGAGCAAAAAAATCTGAAATAATCAACAGATGAAGAGCTGCTCATGACAGAGCTTCCCTGTGAGGAAATTGAAATGCTGTGAAAATTAATTAGGGGGTGTCAATGTTTCTGTGTGCCCAAACCGCAGGCAGCCTGGCTGAAGAGCAGCACGTTTCCAGCCCACTGTGTGCATGGGGTGCTCCCGGCCACCCCATACAGCCCCGGCCATCCCACTGGGAGCCGGGCACTGCTGTGGGGCTGGCTGGGATGCAGCCCCCAGGACATGGGGAGAGGGGCAGTGCCTGGCCGGGGCTGGCAGCGGTCTCGGCACCACACTGCAGTGGCTGGCACCGGGACACATAGCAGGGTCATGGCCTAATGCGGGGACTTCAGTCTGCATTTCCATTTTTTATTGAAAGCATTGCCTTTTCCTCAGACGTTTTTCATGGGGATGAGGATTCCTCAGCACCCTATCTGGCTGTGCAGAGACACTTCTCCCCCCACGCAGATATCCTTGTGCAAGTCTTAAATCACACCTCTATTGACATTGCTTCTTGCAAACATCACATTTATGGACATGGGATACAGCAGCACAATTCCACTTAGCTTCAAAGGAACATTACCCTGAAAATCACTTGGTATTTTGTTTTGAAGACAGTATTCATTTTGTTTCCCTCGTAGTTAGTGACATTTGCTCCTCAGATACAACCTATTGCTAGATACTTATTTTTAAATGGAAGCTGAGACAAAGATTTGGTTCCTGGGAATGTGCTTAAGAAGAATCCCAAACATCAAAAGATTTATAATGAGCTCGCAGCACTGAAAATGAAAATACCTTTCTGATAGGATGTATTATGGCATGTGCAGCACAGAAGTGCTGTGAGTTTTCAATTTATCACTTCCTACTTGTTCTACAAAATAGAAATTTGTAGTAATGCACACACTGAACAGCTGCTGATGTAGAGATCCAATCCTTCCACCTTTTACTATCATGTGTGGTGCTGACTGTCATGTGGGAGAAATCACACCATCTACCTAACATCATAACACTAATTTTTGGCACATTGTCAATAAAGCACTTACATGGAGGCAGGCAAGCCAGAGCTCTGGTCACCATGGGGTGCTTCCTGGTGAGGCTCATTGTGTGCAGAAAGCTAGATTTTGGTGCCATCACTCCCTTTGCTGAGTAGGTGCATTTCCCTGTGCACGGTGGAGCACCCTCCATCCCTCCAAGGCAGGGGCCTTGCTCTGTGAAAACAGAAATGGCATCATTTATCAAAAAGGATGCTGTCCTGTACCTCGCTGAGCTATGTATCTTCTTTGTGTAATCACAACATGGCTCTCTTTGGCAGGAGTCTCAGGCACGACTTCTTCCAGCGTTTTTGCAATATGAAGAGTAGCAGACACAATGGCTTTGAAGGCAGAGACACCCCATCCAGGCAGCAGGAGGGAGGTGGCACCAGGGGAACAAAGGGCTTGCAGCATCCAAAGGCCAGATGTACATGCATGTAGGCAGTGCACTCACCTCAAATCCTGCCTAAACGCTTCCTCTGTGCCATTAAAACTATTTTGGTTCAGGAGGCCTCTGGCTTCTGGCAGAGCTGTAGGTGTGAAAACCCGGTCAGGTGTGCTGTGCAAGCCATGGTTCGTTCATACACGGGATGCTGCAGCCCAGGGCCTGTCCTTTCGGTGGGAGAGTTGGGCAGAAAAGTCCTAGGAGAGGTGAGAGCAGGAAGCCAGCCCCCATGTGCAGGTGTATGTGGGGCTGGGGTGCTGGGCAGCACAGGGGTGAGGGCCCACCGCAGCTGCATGAGGACGGTGTCACCCCCGTGATGTGCTGGGATTACTCCAGAGACGGGCTGGGATGAATCAGCAGGGTTAACAGCTGAACAGGGAAATCCTGCTGGGAAACACGTCCTTGATCTTATTGTGTAGCCTCTAGGGGCTCCAACTCAATCGGCTGGGACAGAGCAGAGAATTGCTATTTGTGTGGCGACTTACGTGTTATAATGACCGTTTTGTATTTTATTAAAACAGACCCACTGGCATCGGAGGGTGGGGAGTGGGGGTGTTTACTGCAGTGGCAGGGCTGAGACCAGGCTCCCCCATTGTTTTGTGCTGCTCGCAGCTCCGCCGAGCCCGGCTGGAACGATACGGGGCAGCCGGGGCAGAAGCTGAGAGACCACTCTTTGCAGCCCCTGGGGACTGCAGATATGGCTCATGTTTAGCATCACTGTTTTCAAGCAGCCATAAAAAGACATGTTTGTAACAATTTAGGGCCAGAGCTGAAATACTGGCTTCATGGAAATCAGTGGCGTAACTCCCCCTGAATTCCACACCGGCATGATTTAACTTCCTCAGCGCGAAGGCGCTCAGGATTATTGATTTCGTCTCTGTATTGCCTTTACTAGGGTTACAGGCATCAGTCGCAGGTATTAAAATGGGACTGATAAACAAACAAACAAACAAAAAATAATCAGAAGAAAGTCTGTAGCTGCATCTAGCATAACTTGTTCCTGTTTTTGTATTTCCTTCACCACTCCCATCTGAATCAGGACAAACAAAGAGTTCTCTGACATGCAATTTATGCTAGGAACCCAAAATGCTAGATTTTACAGAAAATTCTCAGCCAGGCATTTTCCATCGTCTGCACTAAAAAGGAATCAATGTCTCCAGTGTGAACATTTTCCAGGGAATTTTCTTTCCATGTCTGAAAACATCTTGTGTTCACAAAGCCACTAGTGAGTATATGTGATCAGAAAGACACTGATGTACGTTTGGGTAAATAACAAGCCCTGGGGAGAGGCACAGAGCCTGATCGCTTGGTTCATTTGGGTTTCTGTTCATACTGGCTCAATATGTATTTTGGGAAAGCAGGGAAAATGTCTATGCTCCTGAAAGAGAGGAAAAAGACACCTTTTGAAATGTGTTACTGTTCGGTAATGCCCCTCATCAGACTCATTGCTGCCGCACAAGGGGCACCACTACCCAGCCTTTTAGGTGGTTTTAAGCCGCTTCTGGAAGCAGTGCCTCAGCCCACGAGGCTGTGTCACACTCAAACTATTGCCAAGAGCCTCATTTAACTGGTGCTTGCAAATACTGTAATTCATCACGCCTTCAGGAGCTAGTCAGCGGAGGGGTATTTAACTATTTAAAAAGCGCAAACCATAAATTAAAAGTTCTGGTGACTAATACATGTGTCATAAATGTGTCATTTCGTGTGAATGGCAGCTGTATGGATCACATGCTGGTTCTGTGTC
This sequence comes from Cygnus olor, assembly GCF_009769625.2. Taxonomy (NCBI): domain Eukaryota; kingdom Metazoa; phylum Chordata; class Aves; order Anseriformes; family Anatidae; genus Cygnus; species Cygnus olor. The sequence continues at coordinate 47,490,905 of NC_049169.1, forward strand.
ACACTGCAGGCAGCCAGCCCAACAAGTTTAAAATAAACCTCTTAACGAAAATTAGTTATTTTTATCTAGTGCTCTTGATTTTCAGTTTGAGACAATATTTACCTATTCAATCAGACTGAAGTTAAACTAAAGACTGACTGATAAGTATTTGTTTAAGCCTCTGGAGCTCCCAACTTTTCATTCTTTCTTATCTCGGTTTCCTCGACTATCAGCTTGCTGTCACTAATTGCCACACCGAATCACTTCTCCACTAGGAAGTGGCCTGGGACTGACAGGAGCCAAATATTTGGAAATCCAAGCTTTATTTGTTAAAAAATAAGCGGGGAGGGAAGGAGAGATGTCGGTGAAGACTCCCCAGCCTGATGACCACCCACAGAGCTGCGGTTTGTTAATGGCCAAATTTAAGTTGGTGACACCACAGGGACCAGACTTGGTGCACCCAGGGACACGGGGTGACAGGGGACATGTGTCCCAGGGACAGTCCCACACTGCTGACACCTCCTTTCTGCGCAGGTGATATACCGAGCCCTCTCGCCGCCCCTCGCCGCCCAGGACCCCTACAGTGCGGAAGCCCAGGCGCAGCTGAAGGTGACCAACCTGCGCGTGCGGCTGCTGGAGCGGCAGAGCTGCCCCTGCCTCCTGCCAGCCCCGCAGGCCCCGCCGGCCCTGCACTACGCCGTCTACGACTTCATCGTGAAGGGCAGCTGCTTCTGCAATGGCCACGCCGACCGCTGCGTCCCCGTCAGCGGGTTCCGGCCCGTCAAGGCGGCCGGCGTTTTCCAAGTGGTATGTACATGCACGCGGCAGTGGCTCCTTAAAATATTAATGTTTCTGGCTCCCTTCTCACCCTGGATGCTAACTAGGGACAGCACAATATCTGACTGGTACTAAATGAAGGGCATTTCGATGACAGGGGGAGCAGAGCTTCCCCGATGGCAGCAGGTCCCTTACGCTTGCCGTTGCTTCTGGAGCATCCTCAGAGGTGGGGTTGGGTCCTTAGCTGAGGGGCGGGAGGGCTGGCTCTCGCTCCCAGGCTTTCCATTGCACTTTGCAATACCTTCTCCGGGTAAGAACCCTGTTTTCTGGTTTCCAGGGGACTCCCATCACAAGAGCTCAGAGCTGAAATCCCTTGGGACCGACCAAGACACAAAGCCCAGACGTGGCAGGCCAATGTCAGTGCCTCCCCGAGCAGCAGCATGCCTGCACCCTGCCGGCCCGGGGACACCCCAATGCGCCATGTCCTTTCTTCCCTTCTTGGCTGGCCCAAAAGGGACTGTCTGTGCTGGCAGAGAAGCTGTAGGGAAAGCCAGGGCCATTAAACATATTGCACTGAACAATGTGAAAAAGGGGAAGATCATAAAAATGTAAGCCAATTACTTGAGGTAAGGAGGTCTGGCATCTCTCCAGCTCTTCGGGGAACTCTCATTTGAGTTAAATTATGGTCTCAAACATGAAGCAGACATCATGTTTCCCTTCTAATAGAGCTAGTCTTGCAACATCTTGAAAATATACAAATTTGAAAGCATGCAGCGCTATGATTGATAAGCCTGTTTCAAGTAGCGCTGCTCTGGTTTTCCCAGATGTTCCCTGAGTGAAAGCCTTTGAAAGGAGCTGTTTACTTGGGATTATTTCAGTGTGATACAATTGCACGGGAGTGTGCCCCACAGCACCGCTGAGAGTTACAGCAGAGACTGCAGCCAAATACGCTTCTAGTACAGCTATAGCCTGTGGAAATCACAGTGCACAGGTAGCAGGCGGTGCTGTGGGAAGGAGCCGCTGCCAGAATCACGCTGAAAAACAAAGCAAGAAATAGCAGCAAGCCCTTGCACCAGCCCCAGGGGACTGGGAAAGTAAACTCCAGTTATAAATGTGGCAAGAGTCCCAACAGTGACGTGTGTGCAGTCAGGCTGACTCATTCTGCTGTGCCTCAGAGCTTACTCTGCATGGCCCATGAGGCACGGGGCAGCCTAAGGGTGACCTAGCCCCATGCTTTGCAGCAGGACCTGCTGGAGGGTCGGGGTGTGCTGAGGTGTCTCCTCGAGTGCCGAGGTGTTTCCTCTCCCGTTGCCCCTTTTTACACCATAAGACCTCAGGACGCCTGAGGCTGAGCCCCAGCCGTGCCGGGGGCTGGCCAGCACGTTGCTCCAAGGTGGGAGCAGGGGATTGTGTTGTGTCCAAGATAGCAACATGACATGTGCACGCCTGCGTGTGAGCAGAAAGGTTGCAGGATCTGCAGCTGCTTAGCTAGAAGAAGTCAAATTTCTGAAAAGAGAGTAAGATTTCAGAGAGGGAGCATTTTTGGGCATTTCACCTGAAAAAGCCAGTTACATAAGTGACAATTCTGAAGAATTATGGTCAGTCATTCAAGCGTGAGATGTCATCTGTATGTAACTGTATCTACGTGGGGTTTTAGCAGAACCTTCACTGTAAAACTGGGGACAGCAAAAGCTGGGAAACACATTACCATTTCCCAATGTGAATACGAAATCTGGCACGGTTCTTGTGTGTGTTTTGACCAGAGCACTCCTGAAAGACATCCCCTAAATTAGACAGCATCAAATTTCGTGAGAGTTTATGATTCCTCTTCTTCTCCAAAAAAAAAAGAAACTTTTCCCAAAAAAAGTATGCACAAGTTTTCTCAACCCCTACTTGTTCTTAGCCTAGAGGCAAAATCCTAGCTGCAGGCTTATTTTCAGAGCCTGCTTGGCCAGCAGAAGAAGCGGACGTGGTGTATTTGTGTTTCTGCTGGGCTGTAAGCCGGCGCATCCTGGTAGGACTAGGCATAGCTGCCAGGTCTCCTGAACCCTGAAGCATTTTGGCCACCTGCCCCGGCAGCGAGGGTGATAGAGTCTGACAAAGCCATGCAGGGATACGGAGACGCTGCTGGCTGCTGCCCGGGTGAGTTTAGGGCCAGGGTGCCCCGCTCAGCTCGAGACCTCGTCCCGGCCCGCTGCTGCGGCATTCCTCCCATCGTATGAATTTTTCCTCGGTGGCTGGGCCATCGTGTGCTGGGAATCTGACAGTTCTGAAGAAAAAATGTTCTGAATGGCCGAAGGGAGGCTAAAAGTCTGGCTTGGCCATGAGATAATACTGACCTAGGACATCCTTGGGTGCGGAGGTGGATGTGAACAGGGTAGCTCTGTGGATGAAGAACAGCTCATTTCACCCCAGCAGAAGCAGGTCCAGCTCTGTCCACTGGGGCGGGATTGGCTCCTCTGGGATCCCTCTGAGTCAGGTCAGAGAAAAGGTGGGCATTGCAAACTCCTAATAGTTGCTGTAAGAAAAAACTATTTCACATTAGCCCCAACAGCAAAAAACAACAGCCAAGACTTGGCAAAAAAAGAGGTTTGTTTCTGTGCCCTGAACCCTGTCCAGCTGCAGACCCCTCTGTGACCCTCCTCTCTGCGTGGGCACCACGGAGCATAGTTTGCCAGTGACCTCCCCATATCCGTCCTTCCCAGCCCAACTCCTCTCACAGCAAAGGTGATTGTGGCGGGCCTTATCCTGAATTCTTCTGCTTCTGTGTGGAAGCGGCTGGTGCCATCAGTGGATGCTTACGGCTCTCCATGGGATGTGCAGTTCCACCTGCTGGTGTGGGGGGAGAGGCTCAGGCAGAAAGGCATACGTAGGGGTGCTTGTAGGTCTGCTGGATCTAAGTCCATGAGAAAGGATTTGTACAGGAAAGCCCTGGTGTGCAACTAACAGCTGTCAGGGTGGTACAGCGACTCTGCCTTCTCTTCCCGGCTCCTCCCACATCATTTATTCAAAGGGTCACTACCCAAACCTTGCCAACATCCACCCAATGCATGCCAAGAAAAAAATATGCGTGGACAAACACACCTCACACCGTACCATGCAATGTAGTTGGATTAGCGTGTGAGCAGGCTTGCATGGTGAAATGACAGTGCGAGTAGAGAAAAGGATTCACAGACACAGGAGATCCCCCCGATGTTCAGTGGCCAATAAAAGACAGGGTTTGGGGGCTGATCCATAGTGCAAGAGCTGTGCACTGAGCTATTTCAGTGCCTACGTTATCAGCTAAAGCATCCCAATGGCCTGCTTGCAACTACAGCAAGGGTGGCGAAAGAGATCAGCCTGGAGTCAGGCAGGATCTTGCAAGGCAGGATTCTGAAGTGGGGAAAGCAAGCGCAGAAGTCCCTCACCTGGGCTTTGCAGTTCAGTCTCAAGGTGAGGGCAGGGCTTCATCTGCCTCGGAGACTTCCTGGCCCTTCCTGACTGCAAAGTCCTGCAGCACCCAGGTGGTTTGCATGGTTGGGCTGAGTTGTTGGTCTCAGAGGGCTGTGTCCTTGCTGGGGCCTCCTGCTTTTACCCCTTTTACGTGCTTTTACACAATACTGTAGCATCTTTGATCTGAAGAAAGGAAATGGGAAACTACAACCTAGGGAAGAAGAAGCTTCAACATGCTTAAGGAGTGCCTGAAGCAGTTTGGTGTGGTGCTGCTACCGTACCAAACTGGTACTGTTGCAAATATGCTTATGCACTTCTTTAGTAGTCCAAGGCTGCTGTGCAAAAGCCCTTCTGCATAGCCAGGCAGCGGGAATATCCCTCTCCCTTCCCACGTGGCCAGCCTGTGGCTGCTGTAAATTGTTGTAGTGTTACTGACATCAAAAGATGCTGAAGGTCTTCCCCAGAGCCACTGACAGAAGCCTATTGTACAAGGAATAATAATAATAATAATAATAATAATAATAATAATAAAAGACAGCCCCCACACCCTGAACAACAAACTTTGTATTCTTTCACAAGAGCGAGATGGGATATGAGAATTTTCTCATGCATAAATTTGGTTGTCTGGTGCTTTAGGAGACAATACCTTCCTGCGGGCGGGCAACAGCCAGTAGGCAGAGTTTCTAAAATTGGCACAGTGGCTTGAGTGCAACACGGTTTAAAAGCCATTGTTAGAGACTCGGCATGAATGGCATGGTTTTCCTCTAGGCTAGTATCGTGCCCATTCTCCAAGAAAGTAAAAAATGACAATAATAACACATTTTTAACGGTTCCAAGAAAGCAAGTCTATTAAAAACTGTTGCCCCTCCCAGCTATTTAGCCTATTTAGACTATCAGGTCTTTGGGACGTTGATTTGCCTTTAGTGTGTGTCTGTTGGGCTCTCTGTGCAAGGCGTGAGTTCTCGTAATATGAATGAATCAATAACAGGTGACTCGGTGCATTTTTTCCTCAGCGCTGCATCTCTTTCGCCCTGTGCAACATTTTGCAACGTGATAAATAGGGGGGGAGGCATTTTATAAGATCCGACCAAAAAGCCCATGTATTTGCAGTGTGAAAGGAAGCGCTGGAAGGTAATAATTCAGCAACAAAAGGCTATGGAAGGAAGCATGCCCTAGCAACTGTCTTTGTATATAGAAATCAGCCGCTCGTTTATCTTACAGAAGTCAACTTTTGTAACACTGTTTGCATTGTGCCCTTTAATGAGTGACGTTGCGACTGGGCTGTCAGGCTAAGAAGGGAAGCAGTGTGAAAGCGAGCGGGGATGTAAAGACCCCATGACAAAATGAAAAATGGTATGAAAAGGATTTTCTGCTTAAATGAGCCAAGAGCCGTGTGAATGCTTAAAGCGGTGAGACACACTGGGAATTGTGTTTGTGTACTTAGCAATGCTCCGTAATGACCCCAAATGGGTACGCCTTACAGTTAAATGTAAATCGCGGTGAATGAAAAGGGAGGAAAAATGTGCTCTTTCCACTGTCAGCCCGTGTGGGTCACATTCTGCCTTCTGAAAGATGCCGAGATGCCAGAGAAGTGCCCCGGGCCAGCACCGCTTTGTCAGGCTGCTTTCTCAGCCCTGGCTCACGGATGCTCAGGGATGCACAGGGCACCTCACCTGGCATCAGGCACTCGCACACCTCTTACCAGCGTGAATTTTCACCTGGTGTAAACAGGCTCTTGGACGTTTTTCACCTGCTGCCATTTCTCTTTTCCTTCTGCTGCCTCTTCTCCGCCTTTCTTCTGTCCTTAGCTGTCACAGTATTTCTTGAAAACTCAAAAAAATACCTGTCTGCCCATGGGTTACAAGAAAAGGCTTGCTAATATGCAGCTCTTTTGTTGTTTCTGATGCATAAAAACCTTTTCTGTCATGCTGGAATTATGTAGAAGAAAAAAGAGATTTTTTTTTTCAATGGGATAAAGCTAGGATGGAGAGGGTTTCAAAGCAGAGCTGTTTTGGGGGGTAATCATTATAATGCTATTGAAAGAGAATAAATACATCAGCCTGAGGCAAGGTTTTTGAAGTACTTAGGTCTGACTTTCATTACATTGCTGGAAAAAAAGGAATAGGGAAAAAAGGTATTAACTGAACAGTGTCAGGTTCTTAGAGAGCCCACTTGCCTACCCTCCACACCCCCGAGCCCATAAAACTGCCCTTGCAGTGGCAGGATGAAGCACCCCACCACAGACTGTTGGTCTTTTTTTAATTATTATTTTTTACATTTGCACATCCTCTCCCATGCCTCTCTTGCTTTGGCCTCACTCTCACCAAAGCACCGAGGGACCACCTGATTTTGACTGCAGCAACCTCTGGCAGCCTCAGGGTGCCTTCCCCTCCTGATCGCGCACGTCCCGGCCCTGATGGGTGCCTCTGCCCAAGCAGCAGGGCACGCTGGTGAGGAGCACGCTGCAGGATTTGTCTGGCCTCAGATGTGCTTCAGGCTACCATGGCAGGGTTAGCACTAACCGCAGGCAATACTGGTTTAACAGATTTCCGTTTCCATGCAGCTAGATGCTTTTGAAGTGTGTGTAAAGTAGCTTGTAACGTTGGCTTGGACTTTACCCGAAGCAGATATGAGAGAGAAGTTTTGTGGAGGGGTGTAAATTCAGGGCAGTGAGAGTTTGAAGAAGGATGTTTAGAAGTGGTGGCAAAAATGAAAATGTAAAAACACGAGACACACTTTGAGAATTAAATATTCCATCGGCAAATACCTTTTGTTTCCTTTCTATATTTGCTTCTCATTCTTTTCACACGTTATCACACGTTTAAGCGTGTAGGTGACCTCCCTTGGATAAGCCAGACAGACCAATGAATATCTGCAGTGAGGCCAAAATAGCACAGAAAGCAGTGTTATCTTAGCATTTGCCACTTTAGCTCAGACACTTTTGCGTTCTGTCAAATTCTGTCTGTATCTGTGCGTTGCTTACGCCGTCTAGTCGCTGTACTGTATTTTACTTGTCCCTGCTTCAATGATCCAGGTATTTTAATAAGGCAGGAAAGGACCACTTGAAAGGTTTTCAAAAGGTTTCACTATTTGCGTTGCTGCTGAAAAGTCTTTCAAGGACTTTCAAGGCCAGTTTTGGAGTGTTATCTGTACTGGTTATTTCTGACCCCCGTGCAACGGGAGCTGAAATCTGTTCATGAAAAGAGAACAGCCACAAAGTCATCATTAGCCAAGAGCACGTGTGGCGTGCATGCGTGTGCACCTACGCAGCGAGCAGGGGTTGTTTACTGGGTGCTCGAGGTCCTCTCCTCTGCCGTTTGCTGTTAGGGTTTCTCACAGGAGTGTGTTCGGGGTGGGTCTCAGCAGCAGCCTGTAGGTTTAGGAACAGCACGCCGGACCACGGGTCGGACAGCGTGGCAGGCAGCGTTTTGCAGCAGCAGGGGAAGTGGAGCCCTTTGCTGCATCCCCTTGGCTGTGGCGTTCCCCGCAGCTGGTGAAGGAAGGGGCAGCGGGGTGGCGAGGCAACGGGCAGCAGAGGGGCTCTGAGTGAAACTGCACTGAGAAGCAAACCTCTTCTGGGGGGAGGTCAGGGCTCGGCAGGCTGGGAGTGCTGAGCCGCCCCGGGCTCCGTGCCGTCACGTCTGGGGGCTGCCGGCCGCTCTTGCCCTCTGGCTGCGTCCTGTTTTCTTTGCATTTGCCAGCAGCGTGATCAATGCCAGCGGCTGACCGGGCAGCTGGCACCCGGCTTGCTATGCTGGCTTTTCATCTCTAATTACCCCCTTGCACTGCGCTCTCTAGCTGGTCAGTTGCCTGTCTGTCATGAAGGTATCTGAGTATAGTCCCTCACGGTCTCTGTGCTGTCTCCAGTTCTTCCCCGTGGGGCAAGGACGAGTAGGTATCTATGTTCCTGGGGTTTTCATTTCTTTTTTCTTGTGCTTGTTGGTGTTGGCAATCGGCGTCGAGATGGTGAGCACTGCTGCTGCAGCATTGCAAAGGTGTCTCGCTGTTTGGGAGGGAGAAAAAGAGGAAGGTTTGACAGTGTTTCCCAAGGATACTTTGGACCTTGGCTTCTTTTAATCTCTCCTGGAAACTCGTACTGCAGCTGGAAACTCTGCTGGTGATCTATTTAGATCAAAAAAGGATTACACGACAGTATGACACACAAACACACAAGTACTAATCTAACCGAAAGTATAACTGCAGAACTGCCTCTGGGCACCAGGACAGGCTCTGTGCTCGCCCCCGTCCCTGTGACACGGCTCCCTCCGTGCCCGGGCGCTGCCGGTGCCCAGGGACATGCCGGACGCTGCCGCGGGTGACCTCGCTCTGTTTCCCCCCCAGGTCCACGGGAAGTGCATGTGCAAGCACAACACGGCGGGGCCGCACTGCCAGCACTGTGCCCCGCTCTACAACGACCGCCCTTGGCAGGCTGCCGACGGCAAAACCGGAGCCCCCAGGGAGTGCCAGTGTAAGTGGCCGGCCGGGAGCGGTGTCCCTGAGCTTCTGCAGGAGTGAAACGCTTCCTCCTGTGCTTCCTTACATGTTTCCCAGAGAGCAGATGCTCGGGTGGTGAAGGGGCAGGGGGAGAGCCCACGCCACCGTGCGTTTGTGGGGTGGGGCGGCCCTGTTTGCTGGGACATCCTCACGTGACAGTGTTGCGCGTTTGCTCGACCTCAAGCACAACTCCTCGAGATGTGGTCTTCTGTCGCGGGCAGACTGCCCCTCACATGGGTGCTTTGGTGCCCATGGGGAGCCAGCCTTGTGGCAGGCACGTTTTGGGGAGGTATGGCCTCCTGGTGCTGGGCTGCAGTCGCACCTCGCTGCGGTTCCCCAGGGCAGTGGCAGTGCAGCCCTTACTTCCAGAAGCAGCATTTGGTGCAGGGGGGTGCAGTATGTCCCACTTGGCCTCTGACTTCAGGCGTGTGGGCATCTGAATGTCCATCACCGGCAGCGAAGGGAAAAGGGGTGCTCACCGCCTCTCACACCTCCCCTCCACCTGTCTCTGCCCTCCATCAGCTGCAGGGCAGCTCCTGATGGCACCCAGGTGGTGGAAGTTGCATGGGGCACTGCTGATTTCTCAGGTGGGGTGAGAAGGATCCCCCCTAGCAGTACCAGTGAGCGTGGGAGGTTCTCCCTGCGCTGGTCTGACCACCCTACTGCCCTCATATTGGGAAACAAGAGTTGAAGACATTCGTTTTTCTTGCATGTCATTTCTAGGGGGTGAATGAAAATGCGAAGATACTTCACGTGTGTGAATGAATGACAGGTTCATAGGCCACATCTGCCATTCCAAAACATGGTTCAGGTTTTCGCGTCTCTCTTCTATGAACCAACATCTCTCACTGCCTTAACAAGTCTTTCTGTTCCCTCTGGCTTCGTCCCAGCGTGCAAGTGTAACGGGCATGCCGACACCTGTCATTTCGACATGGATGCGTGGCTGGCATCGGGCAACCGCAGCGGCGGCGTCTGCGACAACTGTCAGCACAACACGGAAGGGCAGCACTGCCAGCGCTGCAAGCCGGGCTTCTACCGGGACCTGCGAAAGCCCTTCTCCGCCCCCGACGCCTGCAAACGTAAGTCGGCAACCTTTTGGTAGTGAATTGCTTCTGCTAAGTAGGGTGTCAAAGGAAAGGTGAGATCTTCCTGCTCCCACTTGGAGCAGCCTTCTTGTTTCAGTGAGGGTTGGGGAGCTCTCAGGATTTGAATTCCTTTTTGATGATGTCCGCAAAAAGCAATGGAGAAGTTTGCAGGACAAAAGCCTGCAGATGCTGTTGATAAATCCTTCCCGAGGATCCCTGTAGCTTGGGGGTGGAGGGAAGAAAGATGATTCATTGGCTCTCCTGCTATTTTTGGAGAGCAAGAGCTGCCTCATGTTTGCGTGCCTCCTTGTTCGGTGGTGCCGCGACCCCAGAAGCGGGGTGCAGCTGACGAGTAGCATCGCCCACACAGCAGCAGGTGGGTATGGAGGGAGACATGGGAACACAAGCGAAGAGGCATTGCAGAAGGAATCACGTCGGTCTTCATTACTTTTGTAAATAATTGTTTCACTGCTGTATTATGTACACAAATTTGTTTTTTTAGACCGTGAATGTCATTACTTTTTCAAGTCTCTTTACCTACTTGTACACACTGAAGTCCCGCACCTCCTTATCTGAAACATCAGATACTTTCCCTCAGCAATTATTGTCAGAACTTATGCAAAGAATTTTTATTTTGGAATCTCATTAGTAAAAACCACATTTAAATCCTACACTTAAACTCAAAGCTTGAGGGATGTTTTCAAGTACATCTACTTTGTTCCTCTTCTTTTTTTTTTTTTTTTTGACAATTTACAGAGCATAAAGTACTCAAGCATTTCAGGGAGGCAACTTGCCCCGGCATAAACTGTTTCTGTGAAAATGCAGGGAATATCTGGATGCTGTCCCTTCAAAGATCATATTACTTCCAAACACACAGATCATTTCTCTCTGGGCTTCTGAACCCGTCACAGATGTTCTCCTCCCTAAGACCCTTTTCAGTTTCCCTCCTGGGCTCCCACTGGCTGATTTAGGGCTGCCAGGAGGGTCCTGTTGCATCCATCCTGGTGCATGCTGCATGCTGCCTGCGAGCCCTCTCACCCCTTGGGCTGCCCTGGCCAGACTGCAGGGCAGTGGTGTTTTTTTCTCCCACCACGGCATTTTCCAAACCCTGCAGCAGGTTAGGGCTATTTACCGTAGCTCCAGCTGAACAGCGAATGACTAATGACTGTTAAATTAAATTATATGACTGATTACAGCCCTCGGCTGGAACATTTCCAAGGACCGTGCCGTGGTTTGCAATAACAAGGGACAAGGGAGATGCCCAGTTATTCTTTCAGGGAAGGCCACGGCGTTGCTTACTTGCTTCTGGCTCAAACCCCTGTTATTGCTCAACCGCGGAGTAGCGATGAAAATTTTAAAATACCAAGGTCAAAGTAAATAAAGGAGTTGTTAAGCCATAATCTCTAAGGATACTTTAAAGATTCTTGTAGGCAAAGAGTGTATATAATATTTGCTCAGGAGTAGGTGTGTACCAGATAGAACAAGACGTTCTGCTGTTTAAAAGAGCAATCAGATGACTCTTTCCCCCTGCCATACCTATCGGTCCTTTTCTTTATGTCCCCCATGAATTTTTAAGCCTCAGCTACAGTATGATTACAGACAATAAATCAGCTTTTATAGCTGCCGAGTTTATTTTTGCTTTTAAACTGTAGGTTTTTGAGGGTAAATATTTGTCATTTCCAAAGGCAAGCTGACAGCTCGAGAAACCACACCAGTATCAGCAGTCGGGGGGCGAAAGCCACCCCTGCAGGAATCCCTCTCACCGCCTCTCAGTCCCCATCGGGGAGCAGGGATGGGCAGTTTTCCGTTCACATGGGCACGGAGGTCTCGTGCCACATGTATGGCAGCAGGGAAAAGTGCCATTTTAATGCTGCTGCTGCTTATGAATGGAAAGGAAAGCGACCAGACGGAGCTTGTGCAGGTTTTCCCTAGTCCCAGCCCAGTGATGCCCACCCCGGAGGGGTGCCAGCAGTGTGCATGTGGGCACTGTTTCCAAGCCTCGTGCTGGCACTCGTGCTCTGTGCCCGTGCATCCTCTCAGTGTCATCCGGACCAAAAAGCCCTAGCTCCCGGCAGCCCATGGACAGTGGGTGCATTTTCCATAAGAACTGCATTTTTCATAAGGACTTTTGTAAATTTAATGTTCTTTCCTCGCCATGGTGTTGTCATTGCCATTAAATTTTCCATTAGAGAAAAAAAAATATATGAAAAAGCGTCGCCTGAAACATAAAAAGCACCAACACTAATAGGGCTGGGAGTGAAACTCAGATGAAACTCAACCAAGACAGGACTGGATTCCCTCTCTCCAAGCACTGGCAGCATGGGGACAGGAGAGTGTCAAGGCTCAGCATTTCCCCTGGAGGGGCTGAGGAATGCCATAAATACCCACTGCATCTAGGAGGAAAACAGAGCATTTAGATACATGTGTCAGGTGTAAAAAACTTCACAGACTTCAGGAGAAAGGTATGCGACTCTCGCTGAGCGCTGTTGAAAACTATGCTATTAAAGGTACCAGAGTTCACTGCCTGCAGCTAGTTATGCAGTTTGTAGAGAGGCTTTCTAATCTTTTAATTTTATATAATTATATTTGTTTGGGAATGGAAAGGGTGGGGAAAATTTGGGGATTACTATGGCAAAGGTTTTGGAATCGCAGTCTCCTCTAAGTTGACTGCCAATATTAACTCATCCTTTAATATTTTGAAACTGCACTCCAGATATGTCAAAGCCCTGAAACCACAGACATGTCATCAGATCAAAACTAGATATATGTGCACAGCAGTAAGTAGTTTAAAAGAAAACGGGGTTGTGTCACACACAGTGGCCTTTCTGCTTAATTGCCTTCACAGTTGCAAAATAAAAATATTTTTAGAATTTGGTGAAAATTTTCCCTCCAAATGAAATTTCCTCAGGAAATCCATTTTTTTATATAAACAGAGATTAAGACAAAAGTATTCTAGTATTCCACAGGGGATTTTTATTTTTATTTCATTTTTTGGGTCGCCAGAATTTAATGATTTTCGAATGCACAGCAATGCCAGAGGTTTCATGGAGCTGTGGTTTGTGTGCTCTGTGCGGCTGCTCCCCTGCCCAGAGAGGTTTTTCCAGCTGGGCCCTTTGCCATCACACAAGAGGCTGACCATCGGGTGCCGTGGTCAGAGACCTGGCCCAGCTGCAGGATGATGCCACGAGCCTCCCCGCGTTGGGCTTGCATTTTTGATAACCGTATTTCTGATTTTTAAAAAGATTAATATCTTAGGGCAGAAAACAGTTCTAGTTTTGCAATGGATATGAATTATGCTTCTGCTGAAAAAAAAATGAGAATCAGGCAAGGAAAATTTCAAACCACCTATTTTAGGGTATCCTTTCTGACTGGTGAGTGTGGTCATTTCTTCCAGCACATCCCAGTGCATTCCCAGTTCATCTCTCTGCGGTCAGGGCCGCAGGGGAGGACAGGAGAGCAGTGGGCACTGTTCTGAGGGAGAAGCTGGTCACACGTGCTCTGCAGACCCGTGCCCCATGCCTCAGAGCGTGCACAAAAGCGCATCTTTGGGCTGCCGGTGTCCTCATCCTTTTTCCTTTAATATTTTGAAATGATGGCTTTTAAAGAATATCAGAGTTTAATTAAAATGACTGTTGGGCATGGGTTTCTTAACCTCCTGGCAGCCAGGGAGCCTCTGGTACTCGATGACTGATTCCCCCCGCGGTGTCCCCGCAGCCTGCTCTTGCCACCCGCTGGGATCGGCCGCGCTACCCCTGGGTCCCCGCACCTTCTGCGACCCCAGCACCGGCGACTGCCCCTGCAAGCCCGGCGTGGCGGGGCCCCGCTGCGACCGCTGCCTGCCCGGCTACTGGGGCTTCGGCGCCGACGGCTGCCGGCCCTGCGACTGCGCCCGCAGCTGCCACCCTCGCACTGGCGACTGCCGCAGCAGCAGGTGAGTGGGGGGTCCCGGCCGCCCCCTGGCACAGGGCAGGCTCCTGCCCGGCTCATGTGCCATCTGAGAAATACCCGCTGTGCGAAATAACCACATCTGGAGCTGTCTGGGGTTGGGGGTGGAGGGGGCGTTGGTGCTGTGGTTCTTCTGGGTGGTGGGCACTGCTGTGGTGGTGTTGCTGGCGCTTGGTGCTGGTGTGAATGTAGTGGGTGCTTCCCGTACCCTTCATAGTTTCTTCCTTTTCATGAGCTTCAGGGAGACCTGAGCACATGGAGACCAAAGGCTCGATATTGTTGCTGTTGCAACTCAGCTTGTATCGACTGCTCTGGGTGGTCGAGCTCTGATTTCTAGAAGGCAGTGTGTTTGAATGATAGCCCGCTGCCTGGATCTCATAGCACGCTTTTCTACCATACTGGTGATATTTATAGCATGGAAATACCTGTAGCAGATTTTAAACCAAAACTGGATTCATGGCCCACTCTGACAACCCTCAGTCATCCCTTTCGCTTGTGTGCGTTTATCACCACCAAGACGTACAACAAAGCTGCACGGGCTGTTAGTTACACTGCTTTCTGCTGGCAGCAGGAGGATGGCTGACCCTCTCCCTTTCCCCCAGCAGCGCAGACACCAGCTGGCACCAGGAAGCGCTTCCCTTCCCACCGGCGTTCAACGAGAGCGAGCCCGCCTGGGGCTGGGAGGACGAGCAGGGCTTCTCGGCGCTGCGGCACTCCGGTAGGACCAGGGCCCCGCCTGCCCCTGCCCCATCCCTCCGCCAGCAGCCAGCTTGTGCCCAGCGCCCCGCTGGGCCCCGCTTTGGCATGGGTTGCGCTGAGGGTGCGAGTCGCCATTGCCTGGTATTCCAGGTGCAGATCCAGCTGGGGAGGCTCCTGCCCCATGCCCTGCTGGGCTGGTCGAGGTGATGCCATGGCCTGGTGGCCGCTGATGGCCTCGGCCTCCCACGAAACAACCAAGCAGGCAGGTGTAATTTCCTGCGTTTGCTGAGAGTGGCATGATAAAATCTTACAGATACAATAATCGAGTTAACTGGGGAGAGAGCTCCATCATTTGTCCAGGCAACTTAATTTGAAGCATAAATAAGTATGTCATGTTATTCTTTGTTCTAAGATCACGGAAGTCATTAATCTGCCTTAACCTCTGAGACGTTTCCTTCTAAAATCGTGTCTGGTACATTACAGTGTGGAAAATACCATAGGGAAAGACATGCATGTTATTTGCATCCTGAGGCCACATAATAAGGCCTTTGTTTCCCTTCTCTTCAAATTGTAAACAAGGAATGATTGCCCTCGGACCAAGGCTGTGTGTTCAGCCTGGATCTGAAAACAGGGCTTTTTGCAGGGGGTTGTGGACCGCATGAAAACCCCTGACAGGTCCTGGTGATGTGGCCAAGCCCCTTCTGTAGCATGGGGGCTGTGTCTGTGATCCTGCGCATCACAGCGGCCACCTCCGACACCTCCTTTTCTCCCCAGCCAGGCCCACATAACTCACCACTGGTGGTGGCAGAGGTCTCCTACCTGCTCATGACCCCTGAGAAGCTCCCTGCTGGGAGGCATGATTCACAGCCATTTGCTTCATCTTCTTCCCACAGGTAAATGCGAATGTAAAGAGCAAGTTTTGGGCAATCCCAAGGTCTTCTGTGGGATGAAGTACACCTACGGTGAGTTGTGGTGAGGTGGTGTGGGCCTACAGGGAGGTCCTGCAGAAGTATGGCATGGTATGGACCAAACCTCTCTCTGCAGCTGGCCAGAGGGGAGCAGCATCCCCTGAGAGCAAACTCCAGCATACAGACACAGTCTGGCACTTATCACCGTACGGGGGATAATGGAGGCAGTATCCCAAGCCCCTGTATCCCCTAACATCTCTGCACGCACTCAGCAACAGAGCATGTCAGCCCTGCAGTCCCATGGGGACAGATCTTTGTCCTTCCCAAGGAATATAGATACCGTGGTGCCTAGTCAAGCTGGGTGAAGCACCTTGCTCTGTTCAGTGCCCCTCTTGCTACCAAAGTACCCTTGTGCCGAAATCATGGGAAGGCAAGAGCTGGAAGGGCCCTGAGCACTGTTAACAAAAATGAGTCATTGAAAATCTCTGTATAGACCAGGTGCCCCACACGTGGTCTAGAAACCACTAAATCTGACTTACACTGAGTGGAAGGAGAGACAGGGATCACCACAGAAGACAACACAGAGAAGACAGCTCTGGCAGCCACTGGGAGCTTCACCCTGTCAGCAGAGCTCAGCTGATGCAGTGGGGTTGCGTGGGCATTGCACGTTGGATCTGAATGAATGAGAGGAGGCACGTTGTTTCCCAAGACCTCTCTGGTCTGTGCCAGTGAACCACCTCCCTCATACTGCTGCGGAGCAAGGAATGTTTTGTGCAGCACTCCCTCCGGTCAAAGCCTTCCAGAGGTTTCTTGCACCTGTTTCGTCTTGCACTAAAGTTGAAAATGTGCAGGGAGATAATCCACACCTCTGCAGGCTGCGGAGCAGCCCACAAAGGGAAGTTCAAGGGGCCGCGAGTTGTTGAAATATAGCTCTGGCTTAGTGATATTAGAAAAAATCTGATTTTGCTTTGCTTTGCTTCCTGGCTGCGATAGTGACTGTGTTTAATCTTGAAAAAGATAAGAAATGAAAAAAAAGGCACGAAAAACCCAAGTTCATAAATCTTATCTAAAGTGCACTCAGGCTTCCCACCCTTTCATCACTCAACATGCAAAGGTGTCAGCTCAGCTGGAGAGACAGATGAATTATGGGGCTCATCACGAGTTCCAGGAGGCCATACCATAGCAGGAAAGGTTTCCCCGTGCTTCATAATTTGCAGTGCTGAATAAAGCACCACTGGAGGCATCAGTGTGGTCCAGGGCTGGCTGATGTGTGGGACCTGGGCCCTGAGCCTCCACCACATGGGGACTGCTGGCAGTCACGGGGCGCCCCGCTTTTAACCCCACCCCACAGGGGATACCAAATGACTGGGGTGTGCCTGTGGGTATCCGTGAGCAAAAAATGCTCCATGATTTACCTCAGTCCCCACCAAAGTCTCAGTCTCTGCATTTGGATGTGGCGGTTCTTCAAAGCAGGAGGACCAAGGCAGGATGGGGACAGCCCTTCACATCCCTGCCTGCTGCCTCATCTGCCTGGCCAGAGCCCTGCAAAGCCTCAAGGCCCATCCCTAAAACCAGGGCTTGCTCTGGGGGAAATCTTGGCCCTCACGAGTTTTGAAAATGAGGTCATGGGACCTCTCCCGCTGCCTGCGTGGCAAGTCCAGGGGCCGTGGCCAGACCAGCGGGTGGTGTCCTTGCCCACAGGTGTGGGGATGTGGGCATTCCCCTTGCAGCTGTGCTCCCCAGCCAGGGGCATCCTGCTAACGCCAGTGTAACAAAGTCATTTGTCTGACTGTTTCACCCGGACCTGCACTAGACACAAAAAAGACCACTGTAAATTATTTATATATTGCTGTTTTTTAATTCCTATCTTCTCAGTGATAAAGACGAAGATCTTGTCAGCGCATGACAAGGGCTCCCATGCTGAAGTCAATGTGAAGATCAAGAAAGTCTTGAAATCTACAAAGCTGAAGATCCTGCGGGGCAAGAGGATGCTCTACCCTGAGTCCTGGACTAACAGAGGCTGCACTTGTCCAATTCTCAATCCCGGTAGGTTTGAATCCCTAGGAAGTACATGCCCACTGTATTCACACAGATTTCATCTTCAACCCTCAGTTCCCTCATGCCAATGAGTTTAAAACTGCAACCCAGTGCTCATTAAAGTATTGGCTTCTAAATCATTTGGATTTCAACAGCAATCTCTGTCAAATTGGAATTTTGTAGCAGACTTTTGCAAGTACAATTGCTCTTCCTGAAGCATAGTAACAGCATTACAGCTGTACCAGTCTCAGTGTGTTCCCACAGGGAGGTAGATGGATGTTGCACCATGACTATATGTCATATCTTTCCAAAACTAATGCTAATTTGAATCCATAAAAGCACAGTTAAATCTAATCTGTGTCATTATATTGTACTGAAGATGGAGTCTAATCTCAAGGGAAGATGTCTCTTTCAAACTAACATTAATTAGCATCTGCAAAGTTCAGAAGAGCCTCTCTTATGCAGTGCAAGGGGAGCTTTGGCTTCATAGTTTTTTCTCATCTTTCACTGAAATGAAGTATAATCAGTTCTGGTTAAGCAGTGCATGCAGTCTCCGGTAGGAGGGGAAATCCATAGTCAGGGTTTTCTTCAACAGAGCAAAACTAAGATACAGTTGACACAGCTTTCTTTACAGCGCCAAGATAAACCAAGAGTTACAAACTCAGATAAAGGATTTTCTTTCTCTAAGGTGCATACGTAGCTTGGCAATCACTGATCAAAGCATTGACTTCAGTACTGAGATTTCTTCTACATGTGCAGCGTTAGGAGCTTCCTTCAGGGGGAAGGTGCTGTCTGCAAGGCTGAATCACACAGAGAGGTTACTCATTGATGAGGCATTTGCAGTCTTCTTTCAAGTCCACCGGAGTATTTTGCTTTGAAGGCAGCCTGCCCTGATAGCACGGCTGCAGTTGGTCAGGTGCAAGGGTCAGATGGATCAGCAGCATTAGGCAGGACTTCACTGTTTAAGCACAGCAAGACTTTGGATAGTGGTAAAACACCATAAATCTGTAATGAAATAGATAAAGATGTTTTAATTTTCTGTATGCAATGCAAACCCAAGTGAAAAACCCCCAGTGCGGCTGCCTTAATACAAACCTGGAGGAAAGCAACATAAGCTTTCAGACACTGACTGCACAGGGCAGCCCCGCACCTGACACCCAGCTTTGTGAGTCTGTAAGCTTCAGGGAGCTTCCCTGATTTCCCCCAGCAGAGGAGAAGAGAGCAGCGAACACAGAGTCCATTAAGATCGCTGCTGCTTAGACACCAGCAGAGGAGTGGGGCTGCGACTGTCTTTATGTGTCTGACACATCGGGAGTTATCCCCTTCCTGGCCACTCACAACATCGCTGCCACACCACACGACCATCACCTCCATGACATTTTAGGTTTCTGCAAAGTGTCCACTGAGCTCTCTCCACTGCAGGTCGTTGCATTTTAGTGGACCAGCCTCTCCCCATGGTGCAGCAGAGGAGCCTGTTTCTCTCTGCCAGCTGCAGAAGGAGTCGCAGCAGCTGGTTCAGGGCAGCGGTGCACGCTGCTTGGGTCCCATCCCAAACAGGGAGCCCATTCCAGTATCTGCAATGTTGCCAGCTCTCACGACTTACATCACAAAGCTTGATGTTTTCTTGAAATGCAGCTGCTGGAGTCCCATCAGCATAAAGTTATCGCAGCTTTCATGTTAAAAAGCAGCTGTGAAGTTTGGAATATCTCTTGGTCCTGGTAGGAAACTTGAAAACATCAGCTGAGCGCACTGTAAAGAATCAATCAATCAATCACTTCAAAATGAAAAAAAAAAAAAAAAAAGGATCCCAAATATTTTTTACAATCTCATGATTACCTTTAGCTACCACATTTATTTCTGGGTGGTTTGCAATACCATATTAGCAGATTTAACCCTCTCTCAGAGTAGAGCGTGTGACCTCTGGATGAGTAAAGCACCACCAGCAGGATAAAAAGCCAAGCTGACATAAAGCAATTTCCTGACATATAGCTGTAATGAAGATCACATCTCCTAAAAACATAGAGGAGATTAAAAAATATATAAAAGCAGAAGAAAGAAAAACAAATTTTTGTTGTGTTTCACAGTGCTGAAGTGATACCAAATGGAGGATAGGCTCTTAAAGGTTCTGACACGAAGTAAAACCTCCCTGCATTTATCACAACTCCACGGGCTGTTTCAAGATGATAAATGTGCTGAGGTTCCTGTGAGAGGGTGTTCGCCACGCTGGCACACCTTCCCTCGCACACAGGCTCACTGGGGCAGGCTGGGTTTCTGGGAGGACAGAAAGATGCCAACATCTCAGCTGTCTGCGGGGAGCAGGAGCCCGTCCAAATCTCAGCTCTGCAACACAAACACACACGAGCAGAGCGCTTCCTGCTAGCAACATAGGCAAAGCTCACAGCCTCTAGTGCTGGCTTGTGGCACCTCAGTTGTTCATTTTGTTTTGGTTTTACACTTCTGTAAAGTCAAATTGACAATCTAGGAGGCTGAATCTTCCTACAGAAAGAGAATCAGCAGCCAAAGCAATATTAGCTTTCTCTCTGAGAGCGTGTGCCACATTTTTCTCTCAAGGGAGTAGATTTAGGAGCCCTTGAAAAGCGATGTTTACAACAGCAGGATTGACATGGCCAAAATGGCTCAAAAAGGCTATTCCTGCCATGCACATATCCTGTGTTTACTTGGCAGAAGAGAGGATGTGTGTGCCCAGAAGCTCAGATGGAGTAGATAACGAATTGTATTGAATTAAAGAAAACATGCTTGACCTTTAACTAGAGGACACTGTCCCCCCGCCACAGCCTTCCCTTATGAGCAGCAAAACAAAAACCCAAGAAAACACGAGCAGACTGCCTGCTGCGGCCGGGCTGGAGCTGGGTGACTGGAAGGGCCCTGGGCCCCCACCTGCCTCGGGGCGGCCTCACCCCATCCTCCCCCAGGCAACCTCTGCATGGCTCCAAGTGCCCCGTGAGCCGTGCCCCAGAGCCAGGAGCACCTTTCCACCCTCCCACCAGCATCCAGCTGGAAAACTGGGCTGGTGCATTGCATCCCAGCAGTGCCAGGGTGCGGGGAGGATGCTCGTGTGCCACTCAGTATATACACATGCAGACAAATGTTCCAAACAACCACTATGGAAATCACTGGGAATGTCATTTCTGAGAAAATGCAACGTACTTTTACAAGGAGGTTGAAAGGAAAGTTTTTCCTCCCCTCTAAGTTCCATTTACCCCATAGCATCAGGAGGATTTTTGAGCAGTACACAAGCATGGGGCCATCCCGCACGGTCACTGCTGGAATGAGCTCAACTGACCAACTTCCAGGTATTAAGGGAGGTCTGAGGCAGGTGGCTGCCAAATGAGTGCAACATCAGTTCGTAAACAAGGTATAGAAACTTGTCCTGCCAGCCCCAAGACCTCAACTTCTATTCATATTTAGACGCTGGCAAAATCAAAGCTTGCATATGGCATCTCTGTGACAGCTGCACCTCTGGGATTGTTTTTGCATAGGTACAGATGGAGGCGTAGATATACAGATACAGTTGAAAGTCGTAAGTGTAAATATTTACCCATATAAGTGCTTTTTTACTCAGGACTAGATAGTTCAGACTGTTTGCCACATTAGTAGCCCCTCCTGAACACAGCACTGTGCAGTCTCTGACCACTTTGCTGGTTTGCAGGCTTGGAGTACCTGGTGGCAGGACACGAGGATGTGCGGACGGGCAGGCTTATCGTCAACATGAAAAGCTTTGTCCACCAGTGGAAGTCAGCTCTTGGAAGAAAGGTCCTGGAGATTTTAAAAAGAGACTGCAACTAGATGTGCGCGACCCCTAGGGCATTTCTTCATGCACAAAATGCAAAAGCCTTCACAGAGGGAAGATCTCTAGGATGAAAACTGGAACGTAAGAAAATAGTGCCAAAACGCGTAGCGAGGCGTTATGATTTGTAGGCGCTGTCTAATTTAACCCTTCCTGGTCAATGCCCTTTCACTCGCCTGTAGCTTCCTTGCGAGGCGCTCCCTGAGCCCGGCTCTTTGTTGCGTTGAGGGGAACAGAAGGAAGGGGGGCCTCTGGTCTGGCTCCAGGGCAGCGCCAGAGCAACACCCACGAAGCCACCCATCACCCCGACCTACATTTCCACCTACCAGGGGGAAAACCTGCCTGTGATCTGCAGCTGGGAAGTGAAGTACCGCTGCCAGTGCCACCAGCATGGATCTCGAGTCACTCCCAGAGGCTCCCAGAGGGAGCTGCAGGGCAGGCAGGGCTGGCGGCAGGCGCCCATGGCAGAGGGTTGGGTGCTGCCTGCTCCTCACCTCGCCATCCCACTGGAGGTTGCAGGGGATCAGCCCCCTGCTCGTGCTCGTGCGGGCAGACCTGCCAGGTGGCGTGAATTCCTCTGCCCTCGTGCATGTGTGATGCAGGGCGGGTGCTGGCTCTCTGCCTTCGCTGCGGAGAAGAGTCGGCTCCGCGGGGCACGGCGTCTCTGAGCTCTTGTCCTTGAAGTGTTAAAATATGAACCCAGCCCCTTGTAAATATTTCATTGTATAAAGCACTTTACTACCTGCCACTTCACGGTGTGGAAGGCCGGATTGTGTTGGGGAACGAAGAGGCTGAAGGTGGCACTTGAGAAAACCTTCTTGAAACAGAAGCACCCCTGAAGACGCCCCAGCTGGACAGCATTGACGGCATAAAGGGAACAGCCAGCCTGGCACTGGCCACTCAGAGCATCCCAGGGTGCAGTCTGAAAGATAGTAAGCATTTGCACTGAAGTCCCAGCTTCAGACCAGCGCTCGGACTCCATGGGCAGGACTCCAGCAAGACTTGGCAAGCAGTACGAAAAGAAGAGACTTTGGAATAAAAATGCAATTGCCGGAGGAGGAATCTCTGTCTGCAGGAGAAGGAGTGGATCCGGAGAATGGAAAGGACTCCCATTCACATATCCCTACCCAGTGATTCACGATGGGCCTGGAGTTTATTTTATTTTTATGTTAGTATTTAAAACTGAATGTTTGATTTGTTTTCTTCTGTGTTATTGTTTGCAATATATATGGCCATTATACTTCCTCATTAACACCAGTATGGAATATAGCACAGTTTACTGCAGTTTTCAGCACTAAAGTATATCTTTTCTGTAAAGCATCTTTAAACCACCTTGCATAGAGTGTATTTTGTTCAGGAGCATGAGAGGAAAGAAAAGGCAGACTTACAACATCATAAAAGCTACAAGTCTACCAATCTGCTTTACGTATGTATTTTTCTTTCAAGGTCCTGTGGACTCACAAAAAAAAACTGATACTATTTTGGTAATTTGTTTTTATATCTCATCTATGTAATAAATATATTATGATTTCAACATCTTCGTCTCCTGCTCCTGCTTATGCCACTGGCATTGTGGTCTTCATGCTACTGAAGAGCACAGCTAAGTGTGAAGAGAAGCTGCTGTGGGGCATATGTTCCTCCCTGGGGGTAACATTTGCCATATGGTAAAAAGCCAAGTCACATGGATGGCTCACAGAAAGCTAGCTTCAGGTCTCTTTGAGGAGTCTTAATCATAGGCCCTTCTCAAAAGAGGGGGAATTGCTACCTAAATATTTTCAATGCTGGCTGGATCCTTGCATCCGTACAAACCTGGTGGCTGATCTGCAGAGCAGTAACAGATAAACACCAAGTCAAGGACAGCTGAAATCAGGCTCACTGCCTACATTTGAAATATTTGAAACTGTAAAGGAAAAAGAAAAAAAACGCTGTAGGAAGCAAACGCTGTGGCAAAATGTGTTCAAGAGCACTGCAGAGTGAAATCACAACAGGGCTAAGTCATGGACTTGGCACACTACTGCAGAAAGGCTGACTGTACCTGCAGCGAAGGACGGAGTTGAGCCATCAGCAAAGCAGGAAAGCAACCCGACATCAGTAGTTGCCTCCATTCATGTGAGATAACCTCACAGCAGCAAGGTGGCCAGGCAAGCCCTTCCCAGACAGAAAAGCATATTGGGACATAAATCTTCACAACTCAGTGAGTTTATCATAGAATAAATAGAATCATAGAGAATCATAGAGTGGCTTGGGTTGGAAAGAACTTCAAAGACTATCTAGTTCCAACCCCCTGCCATAAGCAAGGATGCCACCCACTAGATCAGGTTGCCCAAGGCCCCATTCAGTCTGGCCTTGAACACCTCCAGGGATGGGGCATCCACAGCTTCTCCAGGCAACCTGTTCCAGTGCCTCACCACCCTCTGAGGGAAGAATTTTCTCCTAACATCTGATCTAAATCTCTGCCACTGAAGGGAGCCTTGTGTTGCCTCCAAGTGTCACTGTTTCCAACACAGGACTAGAAGTAAGCAGGGCTGAGGTTGGCTGCCACAGGTGCCCTACTCCCATTCCCTGTCAGCATTGCAGGGATGACTCTCAGCTGGCAACACACGCTTGGGTTGCAGGAGGTAAAGCAGGTGTTTTGGAGCCAGCTGCCACTACAGCACAGACACAAAGCAGACACAGCAAACCCGGCCCACCCAGCGTGTCCAGATATGACCCAAACCTAAATTTTCCCAAGATACACACAGGAGACCTCTTTGCTCTTTCTGGTGTGTTCACCCATAAGCTCTTCAGAGAAGGGAGACACCCAGCCCTGCCAGCACGTGTTTACAGGATTTCAGTCCCTCCTTCCAGTGTGCATCTCCAAGCCCAAATCCCGTGACATGAGGGTTGTCAGGACAACGTACTAAACTAAATAATCTGCTGAGCACGTGGATATTTCTCCGCTGTTGTCTGCTATCACTGCTACCTGTAGAAAAAAAGCAGGATGAGCCACCCAGATTTGCCCATTAGTTTTCACTAATGTGACGCTTGGTGCTTGGAGAAGGCCGTACCCTCATGTCCCTGAGGCACCCCATGTCCTCCCTCAGGGACATGACGTTACACCCACAGTCTCTTGCTAAGTAAAAGCCTGCCAGCAGGGTGAGTTTTCGCCCGGCTCTGCAGGGCCTCCTGTGATGGATGGGTGCTTCTGCAGGAAACACCAGGCGGTGGGGCAGAAACGTTTCACCTAACCACCTCTGATGTTATACCGTGAGCCTGCACCTTTCTGTCAGGACCACCCCACCAGACACCACCATGCCTACAGGCTGCGAGCACGAGGAGGAACGGGGGACAAGCCGCCTCCGGCCCCGGCCACATCCTGCCCTGCCACAGCAGCTGCCTGAGGGGGGGCCTGCACAAGGCGTTCCCCCACCTCCCAGGCACTGCTGCCAAGCCTCCCACGTCCTTGTCACCTCCCAGCCCAAGCACCGGTGAGCTGCAGAGCCACTGTCCCCTCCTGCCACCACCAGAGCCGTGCAGGGCTCGGGGCTGGGCTGGTGGCGTGTGCGCTGGGCCCGTCGTGGCCAGCCGTCGCTCGCCGCAGAGGAAGGCGCTCCTCCAGCCGCGGTGGAAAGTTACAGGCATGTTTAATATAGATGTGCTGCGGGGCGAAACCTTCTGGGATGCGACCGTGCTGCTGAACGTGACTGAACATCTGGTACTACCAGACCGCCCAAATGGAGAGCAGGGCCAGTACGGGTAAACATAACAACTCGGGAACAAATAGCTGCAGTGTTGTTGTGTTGTTGGGTTTGCTTTTTTGTTTTTGTTTTGTTTTATTATTTTTTTAATCTCTATTTTTAGTTATTGTATTGACTTTCAGTATCAACAGTGGGTAGAATAAACATCTCAGAAATGTCCAGTGGCTGCTGCCCCAGCATCCAGAGGAGCACTGGCTCTGGTACGGCAGGAGGAGGTCGGCTGCCTGTGGCCCTCCTGGACGGATGTGTTGATTTTTCGATGACGGTGTTTCCAAAGCATGCCTTTACCCAGGGGTCACCTCTTCTTGCCGCTCTTTTCCCACAGTTCAGCATGGAAACATTACGAATGCCTTTTGTTGATGCAAGGGAGGGCAGTGAGGCCTCGGCAAGACTCACAAGCTGGGAAATGTACTATATATGGAAAACTTGTTGGCTTATTGCAAATGTTAGCGTGGTCAAGAGGGTAACGTGCAGCACCAGGCACTGGGGAGATGCTCCACGTGCCCAGCCCAGCTCCAGGCTGTGCCCACCCCCTCACTGCTCTGTCCCTCCAGTGGCTTGTTTAGAGCAAGAACAATGCTGGATGCTCACAGATGTGATGTGTGCACAGACGTGTTGTACTCATGGATGTGATGTGCTCATGGATGTAATGTGCTCAGAGATGAAATATGCTCACAGGTGTGCTGTACTGATGGAGGTGATGTGCCCACAGAGGTGATGTGCTCACAGATATGTTGAAGTCCCACTGATGCACATAGGCCAGAGAAGATGTTGGCATGCCCAAGTCTTGATCCCTGCAATGTGACCTGCAGTTCAAGGCATCTCCAAGCTCTATGGGGACACTTTCTGAGCAGTAGGAGAGGCGTACAAGAAGGCTCCTGGGAGGGGGTGTAAGTGTGGGTGTAGGTGGGTGCCGTGCATCCCCACAGGATCCTTGCTGCTGCATTTCCCAGATATCTTTTCTGTGCTCACATTTCTGAGCTCGCTGGCCTGGGCAGGCTGCTTGCACTGCCAACATTTTTTCCTTTTTTCTGTTCTCTCAGTGTTATGCGTAGACTTCATGTGCACTCACTGAACACAGGACCTACATTCTAAGTCATCTGGAAAACAGGGCTGGCAAAAGGCCCTTGGATCTGTATGAAAATTAATGAGAAGAATAAAATTGCTTCCTAAAACATTAGTGACGTTTCCCTGAACTGATTTGCTGTGGATGTGCACCCCTTTCAGCAGGTGCAAAATCCAGTCCAGCTTCAGGCATGGGACACATGCTGAGGTACTGAAACAAAGTAAAAAGAGATTAAAATCAGGCATCCATCCATAAGTCTGGCATTAACCTCTAAGGACAGGCGTAAGGATCTTTCATCACCGTATTTCCCATGCCTGTATTTCCCATGCTGGATTCACACATCTTCTCTACGTGGTTCAGTAGGAGATATCTTTAACATCATAACCTTAAAATGTATAGCTGTAGAAATGCAGTTGCTCTGTTTCTGCTCTTCATAACAGCTGGTTCTCCTCTCCTTTGTTTGCATCAGGTATAACTCGTGTTTGGACCTCAAGTGTTTGTATGGCCTCCGTGTGGTCACATCTGCTGCATAACCTTTATGTGGGCTTTCCTAACACCTGCAGAAGATAAGCAAACTTCATTCCACATACAAGGACAGGGACCAGAGCTTTGCCCCCCTGACATGAGGTGGCAGTGGCAGGTGCCAGTCACACAAGAATCCCCTGCACCCACCGGAGCTGTAGAGAGACCCAGGAGCGTGCCAAGAGGGGTGTTACAGCTGCCCAGTTCCCCCTGCAGGGGCAGGTCTGCAGGTCAGAAGACACAAATTTGCTTTGATAGCTCAAAAAGTGCCACCAAGGGCACTCAGAAAGCAGAGCAGGGGGCTGAATCCACCCTCGCAGGGGCAGGGATGTTAAACAGAGCTGAAGCACAAGTGGGGACATCAGCAGGTGCCCGCACTGCTGCAGGCAGGCGCAGGGACGTGGGACCCCAGCCATGGCTGCCCTCGCCCTTTATGCTCCCAGGGCTGAGAGCTGCAGGAGGGCTTCCTGGCCAGCGAAGCGGGGAGGCCACAAGCTGGTGGCTGGTCACTGACGTGCACATGGCAGGCGGCCAGCCACAGGCTCTAGCAGGCTCGGCCGCTCAGCACCCAGCGGCCCCCCTGCACCGCCAAAGGCCCTCGGCCTCCGGAGCAGCCGGGCTGTGCTGGGGCATTTCGGGAATGACCCCGCGGTGGCCGTGCTGACCATTTCATGGTATGGCGGATCACGTGCCAGCCACCGGAAAATTTCCTGAAAGCCATGCAGCTGATCCGCGTGTCCGTGCCTCCAGACAAGCAGCACATCCTGCCCCACGCCTTGGCTCTGGCCGTGGCTAATAGCTCCACAGGCAGGAGGAAAAAAACAACAACAACAAGAAAACAGAAGCCAAGTTATGCGGCCAAGGGGACAAAAATATTTTCCTGGTCACGGCGGGTGACCGGCAGAAACCCTGAAATGTGGTGTAAACACCATTCAACGTGACACGGAGGCGGCTGCCTGCAGCAGGCTGGTCTCAGTGCTGGTCTCCCCCTTTTTTGGGGGGCCTGGGGCTGTCCCAGCCGGTGCATGGGGTCCAGACCCCTCACCCTGCCAGCAAGGTGGGGTGGCCAGCACCGCCAGTCCTTCTCGGGGACGTAAACAGGACGCCCCACCCCGGCTGATACCGATCAGATGGACATTGCAGAGCGGGGAAAAGGTTGGGCCCCGCCACCGCCACGCCGGGTTTTGTCAGCCCAGGTCTGTTCCCTTGCCCTCGCTCTGTGCTGGTGACTATTTAACTTTGACACATTAAAAGCAATAACTACCGAATGCTTCTGAGCAAAAAGCACTTATAATTGGATAATGGCCACAGAGCATCAGTTGCTCGGTTGCCTAACGCCTGAAGGAAAGCACGAGAATTTTTTTCCACCCACAACCCTATTATGAAGCTGACAAGGTCCTGCTCCCTGCAATTCCCATTAATTTTACTGCTGGGCTTAGAGATTTATGACAGCTTTGTCTGACATTCGTGAGCCAGACAGGTATTGTTACATGCCGATATAACCCCGGCAGCAGCCAGGAGTTCTCCACAAATGACTGCGTCCCAGGCAGGCAGCAGCAGCGCTGGAAAGCTCCCGGCTTTTGTACAGGGAAATACTAAATAAATGAGAACCGCCCTGAATTGCAGTCTCCCTTTCCACCCCCAAGGAAGCCCTACGCATGCCAGAGAACAGAAATCGCTGCTCATCCTGTGTTCAAACACTAAGCAAGCTTAAATCCTTAGAAATCCTTGAATAGCTGGCAGATGATGACATGCACCAAGGACATACCATACATGTCATTTAAACCCGCTGTGATTTGGAAAAAGTCAAACACGCACCAGTTATACTACCCAGGAGCAGAGGAGGAACAACCAGCTGGCACTCTCAGACTTCTTCCAGCACTCAGTTCTCTATAGATTCATTTTTTTCTTTATATAATGTCCAAAATAGAGAGAAAATAAACAGAACTAATATAGCAGCAGTACAAGAGAAAATATCATTGGAGTTCCTGTTCACAAGGCTATCCTGGCATTCGTCTGAAGCTGTTGACATATTTAAGAGCTACCCAGGCCCTGCCAGCTGGATGCCAGTGTTAAGCTCGAATACACAACCGAGAAAACTTGGTGCTTCATTCTGCAGTTTGCGTGTGAGGTAGCAGCAGAGCGTATTCTGGGGCACGGCTCTTCCAACCAGCAGCACTCTCATGGTGAGGGCACCGCCACACTCGCTCACTGCCAGCTTGACACAGGCTTTGTAGGATGCTTGAAAGTCAGCTGGGGTCACCTATGGAAAACCAGGGGTGCTGTGTGGTCTTACTTGTTGTGGCCAAGTGATTTTGTCCTAATGACTGGTGTGCTGCTGAGCATGACCTCCAATCCCATTCTGTCCTTTCTGCTACCTGAATGAGCACAATCTTAATAATAATGAGCCACAAAGGTTACTGGCTCATCCTTTCTTTTTCGGTTAAGGAAATGAATTAGTCAATCATCTTAAGCATTACATAAAAAAATAAAATAAAATAAAAAATAAAAAATAATTTAAAAAATCCTGTCAAGGGATCTACTGCATTGCCCATTATGGGCCGAGAAACAAACCTCAGGTATTAGTTCCCAGACTTTTTTAATGTGAGGGGTACACAATAAAATCCATTTTGACTCCCTATCATGTTATGTGACAACAGAAGAGAGAACAAACACAGACAGTTGCCCTTACAGTGCAAACAGCAACAAAATAACACAGTTTGTACATTTTTCCCTCAGCTTTGCCTCCCTCACGTTCCCAGCCTTGGAGCCCTCTGGTATCTTTACCCGCTGATACAGTGGCAGCTCTGCTCCCCGGGGAGGTGCCTCCTGGCACCGGCTGCTGGCCCGTCCTTCCCGCAGGACCACCAGCAGAGGTCCTTGGAGCCGTCCATCTGGGACATTCGCACGGCAGCGGTGGTGATGGGGACACCCTGACAGGCACCCGGGCCTTCATCATCCTGCTGCCGAGCAGGGGGACACACGGCTCTCGCTGGGCATCAGGGTGCTGCAATGGGGACACGAAGGTGGCCTGAACTCCTCCTGCAGCTGGGGCTCTTCTCCAGCCTGGGACTATCGAAAACGACAGGGCAGGAGATGAGACATCCGAATGGACAGAGCTGATTGCCTCAGGCAGAGACATCCCCCCTGTATGTGTGAACAGCCTGCGGGGCATTGTAAGCTTCTTAGAAGAGAGAGTGTAAAAATTTGCCTTTAAAAAGAGAAGAAAAGTGACAGCCATCGGCTGGCAATGAGGAAGAATCTATAGAAATAAATCAAATACAGAGGAAAAAAAATAAAGGAAGCATGCAAAACAGACAACCACTCGAAAAAACACCTGTCATCATCTCGCAGGAGCAGTACCCACGGGCTTGGGCACCTGAACGAGCTGAACACCCCACGCGGGGCTGGGGGCTGGCTGGCTCCTGGCCGGCCCTGCTGCGGGCAGCCGAGGGCAGCGCAGGGCTCCCGGTGCTGGGTGCCAGCCGGGGGCCCGCGGGGCGAGCAGCAGGCGCTGCCCACGCTCCCTGGGGGGTAGGGGATGTGCGGCCATCGGCCCGCAATTTGCATTTAAAGAATTCATAAAAATTCCAGCTTCTGCAGAGTTTATAACCTTGACATTTTTTTATCACCCCCTGGCTTGTTTCTTTTTCCCTTTGTGACCCAGCAAACCCGTACAAATTAGTATTCGAAAGTATGCAATTAGCAAGCTGCTCCTGCAGCTATGTGGCTCTCCTGCCACCCAGTTTCCCAACGGTGGAAATCAACAATAAAGAACAAAGAAAAGAATTTGCTGCCTCATATTAATGACTGCTTTTGAGGACAGCATTTGTATTTTAAATGAATAGCTTGCTGAGGACAAAAAGGTCAGAACTGCAGTTTACAGTGGCGATAGAGGAGCAGGAGGGCAGAAGAAAGGCAAAAGCTGCAAGCAGACAGGCAGAACAACATGCTTTGCTTGCTGGAGAGGCTGAGACCAGCAGCCAGCCACTCTGAGGCCATGCGTTTAGGGATCAAAATATGGGCAGGGTCCCATGAAGTGCTGTGGAGGGTGGTGGGAGCGGAGCACGCTCACCTCCCAGTCAAATGAATGAGCCCTGTGGCACACGGCATGGTTTGGAAACACTCAGCACAGAGGATGTTGCTCAGTGATCCCCTCAAAATCCTTTCCCTATACAAAGCCATCGACCTACATGTAGAAATTTTTTATCACCGCTCATCTCTGATGCCCTGAACGTGCTCTGTCCCCTGAGACATTGTCTGTGGATGTGTCATAAAGACCCTGCCAAGATCCAGCAAGAAAGTCAGTGCCTACACGTTGAGTACAGCTACCTGGGAATGTGTCCTTTACTACCTTAACTTCTTCATATTTTCTAAGGGTAAGGTGAACTGAGAAACCCAAATGAAACATGGTTCTGGTTCAAGTTATACCACAAAAAACAGCCCTCCTCTGTGGGCATCCATCAGGAGATGACCTCAACCTGCTGGCTCTTGAAATGTGCAAGCTGAAGATGATCCAGCATGGGAAGATTTTAACCTATAATATACAATGAGAACGCAACAGCCACAACACACATGGTGGCAAAGCCAGCTGGAGAGGAAAGCTGAAGTCTCTGAATGGGCCCCGGGATGCCCTGAGGTGGACACCCGTTGTGGTGGGTGCAGGCTGTGCAGCCAAGGCCAGCATCACCAGCTTCTGCAAAGGTGCAGAGAGGACCGTGTGGCTTCTCCAAGTGCAAGGGGTTGTGCCACTCATCTTTCCACAGCACTCCAGGATAAAGCAGGCCCATGACCCCCCAGGCCACAGGGACTGGCTGGATGTCTGCAACAGGGCCATGAAGCTCTAGTGAGGGCTGGACCATCAGCAAAAGCACCCTGGTGCACTGCTGGGGAGAGGGCAAAATCCACCCATCTTGGGCCACCCTTGGAGGACAGAGGTCCCTTTTGTCGCAGGCTCACTCCAGCACTGGCTCCAGGGCAAAGCTTTTCAGGAAAAATTAGGATATGCTAAAGCTGACTGACTGCTGAGCTCTCTTATTTACTATAATAAGAAGTAGAATAACATTTAATTAAGTGCATGTTTCTGCCAATCCAACAAGCCCCTACCTGTGATTGTGTGTGAAGCACAGATGGCCTGAAGGCATAGTACCTGAAGGAGAAATTCCAGTCCCTTGAATAACATATTAACATTTTTAGCATACATTCAAAGCATTTAATGCAGTAGGAAAAACATGTGTTCTGGTCTCAGTGTCCTTGATAAGAGACAAGAAGGAAGACTGTAGCTTTCAACCAGTAGATTCTTGGTCCACATCCCTTTTTGAAATGTTAGATCCAAGAAAGCAAGCAGAAAATCAGCTCGAAAATGAGGCTGGCCAAGCAAAGAAATGCACCTTTCAAACCAGACCAGTTCTGGACATACTCCTGGAAAGAGCGATTGCAAAACTGCGAGCCAGATGAAACCAGTCCTCTGCCACCCTGACCCCCATCCCAGTGCTGCTGCTGCTGCAGCTGAATCACCCAGTGGCTCAGAGCTTCTGGCACCAGGCTTGAGAGTCTCCCCTGGCCTCTTTCTAGGCATTTGGGCACTATCTGAAAAAATCTTTGGCTAGGAAAAGGAGTAGCTAAATAAGTACCTCTTTAAATAGGTGTTCTCAAGGTACAGATTAGTCCTTGTCTTGAGCAGAGCTGGCAAATAATCCTGCATGGAGACGTGGGAAGAGAAAAATTATTTCAGGAACCATCTGGTAGGACTGGCCATTTGTACTGTAGGTGTGATGGAGCTGGAAAGAAAAGGGTGCTTGGAATTGGACAGGGTGCAGGAGCACAGAAGGTGGCAGTCCCCCACTGCTTTGTCCTCTCTCAGTGGCATCCAACATGCTGAGCAGAGCCCTGGCCAGGATGCACCCACCTGAGCAGCCAAACAGCTCTCACAGCATCAGCAGCATTTGCTGGGTGTCCCCAGGTGTGGGGGACCACAGACAGGCAGGCATGTCCTGAGGGCAGGTTCCTCGCCTCTCTTCTGGTTGCTGGAGCCCCCTGAGAACAGGCAGCATCCTCTCACACAGCACTCCCTTCCCCCCCTTGCCCTGCCACAGGCTTCAGGAAACAAAATATTCCTGTTTAGGCCCTGCTTTTTAAATTCACGCAACCTTAAAATCACGACTCATTTCAGACATGCACAAATCAGTAGGAGCAAGGTGCATTGGTACAGTTAAACCACCTGCAGAGTGCAACTTGCAGAGATGACTTAGAGTTTTTGCCTTTTTTTCTGTGCTTGTACCAAGGTTTTGCCAAGCTACAGCCCAAATGCCTGACTGTAACCCCTCTAAATACTCTGCATAAACTGTGTTGAAGTTCAGCAAAACAAATTTGCCTGGCACAAACAGGAGAAGGGAGGCAGGAATTCTTGAAAAGGCCAATAATGTCTCAGACTTGAGCTATTTTTGCCCTTCTAGCTGGGAAATCATTCTGCTTAAAAAAGTACAGGCAGAGAGATGATGAAGATTTTTTTTATCAGCCTAGGAAACAGTGGATGTGCATAAATTTTGTTCTGCTTCGGTGCCTTAGAAAACCCATTTAGCCCTTTTTTGTGTGTGTGTGTAGGTGAGCTTTACACTTTGCAGATTGGAAAATAAAAAGGTTGCTGGCCTCTGCTTGCACCATGAGACTCGGTAGTGTTATGGAGATGGAGACACCTGGCCTGCACCAATTTTACTCCGTGTTGCAGTAATGTGAACGATACACATTTGCAGTGTATAAATAGTGGATTTAGTGCTCCCACTCTGCTTGCATGAATAAGTCTTTTAAGCTCCCCTGCCCTTTCTGCCCCACAGCTGCATAGAGGAATAAAGAAAAGGCCTGATTATATTTGTGGTGGCTAAAATTAGAGGTCCGTGCTAAACCTGGTAAACTAAGCCTTCACGCTTGTTCCCTATCACTTTCAGCTCCTTAAATCCTTCAGCTGAGGCTCAGCAACCTAATGGGAGAAGACTTTTGGGAGAGTGTCAAACAGCAGCGGGGTGTTTGCCAGATGTGGTGCCAAAAGCCAACCGAGCCTCCCCTCTCCTGCCCCCGCTGGAGGTCCCCCCCTCCAACGCCTTCCACCCACCCCAGAGCTCCCCACATCTTCTCCTCAGCTCACCCTTATTCCCCCTCCCTGGGTGTTTTGGGGAACGTGTCCCTTGTCCCCTCCCTCCCTTGCTTTGTGCCCAGCAGGGAATGCAAGGCCTGGGCACAGCCTGACACAGTGAAAGACACGTTCAGAGGGGTACTGGCAGCCATGTTCAGGAAGGCCACACAGGCCAGCCCTGAGCTGAGGAAGGCATGTGGCCTCCCTCAACTGTGGCCAGGAGCAACAACTGAAATACAGAAAAAAAAATGCATCCAGCAAACTTGAGTACTTGAATGCCGGCTGTCTTCAATGGAGAATGAGGCCTTCACTGTACATTTCATGATCAGTTTCCAACCGTTAATAACTTACTGGCCATGGCTATGTAGGTGGGTGAAAGTCCTGCACACCAGGGGACTGGCATCCTCTGACACTGGGGGAGATCTTGGCCTGAGGGCTCTTTAAAAAAGCCCAGCTATGTAGGTTTTCATCAGAGCCTGTCCTTGCTGCCAAGACACACTCCTACATCTTCCCTGCAGCTTCCAAAAAGGACAGTCCTGGAGCTGGCCTGAGGGAATGGGTCCATGGGGCAGTGTCCGACTCAGAGCTGCACCTTATCTACAGACATCCCACCTGCGAGGCTGATGCCTCTGGGCTTCACAGCAAAGATCGAGGCTCACTGAGACCTGTGGTCCCAGAGCTGTGAAACCCCAGCTTATGGCAATGTGTGTCTTTCAGGCAGCTCTGCAGCACCGTGGTCACTACTGGGTGGAGCTTGAGCTTCCAGGGGACACAGAGCTGGAGCTGGGATGTCCAAAGTCCCATATCGCTGTCACCTGCCTATGTAAGATCTTGCTTCTCACTTGTCCTGTCCTCCCTGTAACCGCCTGGACTTCTTTGTGCTGTACCCATCCTCTCCCCAGGAGATTGCTTTGATTTCTGTTGTGGGGTGGGAGAAACAGCAGGGGATGGACCTACAGCTTGGTGTCCTCAGTCACCCATAAAGTCAAGAGAGTCAAAATAAGAGTCAAAGCTAACCATAAGAGTCAAAATTAGGGGCTGAAGGGCAAAGCAGGGAAGGTGCTGGAAGGGAGTAGGATGGACACCCTTAGCATGCCTCTGAAACTCTCAGAAACACACAGCTTGCACAGCCTGCTTCAAACTCCAGTGTTAAGAGATTTAGACACCTAATGGCTAATTGAGCTCTTTGCAGCTTTGACAGGTGCCCAGTGCTGCCATCTGCATCTTTCCCCCACAACTCCTCCAAATACTTCTCAGTTTAGTGCCTGATTCCAGCATATCCATCTGCCTCATAAACCTTTCCTTTTGCAAACTCAAAGGAGTCAGAAGTTTCTGTAGACACCTGGTCAGTAGCACACTCCTGGCCACAAGCCTTAGCGTGACTCTGAGGTGCTCAGCTCCCTGTCAGAGGAGCACAAAATAAGTTCAGCCCAATTTTTTATGTTACCCCATTAATTCCTTGGAAGATGAGACTATCTCAGTGGGTGGGCAAAGAGCCAACACTAACACAATGCTGCTTCATCTTTTCGATGCTTACTGTCATTACAGCAGAAATTTTCCTGCTTTGCTAAAGGGATTAAAAATATCAGTACCCAGGCACTAAGAATTAAGAAAATACGGGTTAAAAATGCCATGCAGTTGGGTTTTCTTTTGAAATGTCTGTACAAACATACAAATGATTAGCATATAGAGATCAAAACTTCAACAGTAGTAAATAAGAAAATGGACTTGGCACTTTTCTTAGACTAAAATGTTATGAATGTAATGAAGTTTATTTGTAAGCAAAGACATTATCATAAAAATAAATAAATAAATAAAATAAACTTTTAAACCAGCCAGATATCTGGAATCATAATTTTGTCTTTCCTTGTTAACAAACATCAGCAAATATGTGATGTAGCCGTCAGTATTGGGAAGTGTTGGGTACAGTGGCTTCTTTGTGAATGAATGTGCTTTCTCTGAGAACTGGACCACTGGTAATTAATTATCTCAGCGTCTTTGATCTATTTACTCCGCACATATTTCATCTGTTTTGGTTTGTTACTTGCATTTCAATGATCTCACATTAAGGACCAATCCCTTCAGTTGGGAAAATTGCTTTTCCCTTTCCCATGGGAGCGTGCCAGTGAACTAGCTGCTCCTCCGAGATGACAGATCCATTTTTTACTTCTGTGAGCACGACTGCACTGATTTAAGGAATCTGCCCGTATACAGCTGAGGAATGCCGTTTGCTCTTAGGAAGCCTCTGCGTGCATTTATAGCAAACTGCAGACTCCCATTTGACTGTGAATCTATTGGCTCACTCTCTCACTTTGAATCTCGATTTTAAAGGTAAAATGGCAGACAGAGGTGACAAAGAACCACTGTCATTAAAGATTGTCTTTTGCTCATCGAAAGCAAGATCACCTCTATTTCTAACTATTGGCTAAACCTTAGTTGTATTTAAGATGAGTAATAATTACAGTAAGACTCAGTACATATTTGTCTGACCTCAGATTTTTCACAAGAACAATTTTATTAAATATTTCATGTTGTGTCTTTGAGCTCCAAATAAAAGAATTGCACTTTTTTTTTTTTCTTGCCATGGTAGACAAAAAAAAATGCTGATGGCATGGGGGTCAAATATCATTTTCCTTCTATCTCCTACCCTCCCAAAAATCTTGAAATCCATGTAGAGTATTTTTCAGAGTATTAGTGTCAGAAGAGGCTGTGACATTTTTGATTCCTTCCTCCCACAGGCAGTTATTTCTGTGTATCTGGTGTTTTATCTTTAATAATTTATGTTATTACATTATATGTGATAGTAAAAGTAAACTTAAGGAGGGAATATTGATTTTTTTGTTTGTTTGTTTCTGTTCTTGAAAAAAACACATTGAAGAAGGCACAGCAAAAAAAACCTGAACTGGAGCTACCAAAACCAAATCATAGCTAATTTTGTGTCAGAAAACTATGGCAGAGCCCAGCTCTATCTGTCTATAACCCTGCCTGTTTCTGTATTAAACTTCTGCCTCATCTCACACAAAGTTAGCTCCAGGTTGAACTGGAGTGGAGAGACTGAGTCCAAGACAAAGAAAAACTAAGGGCATGTTAACAGAAGAGAGGTTTTTCATCCTGTCACTGCAAGAGAGGGACTGCTGGACTCTGCAGACGATGCTGATGCGCAGGGTGAGCGAGGACAGGGAGCAGTGCGCTCACGAGGCAGGCATACCCTGTGCAGGAAACACCATCGGGCTTCACATACTTCCATGCCTGAGCAGCTGGGGGGGAAACACAGCTCAGAAGTTCATCACCAAATATTGGTAAGACAGGACAAACCCAGAATCAGCAGCTTAAACTGGAATTGGGCCTGACTCAAAGTTCCTTTCTGCTTTTTATGATGCACTAAGCCAGATTTCACTGCCCTGGCTAAAGGACATCATTTATATATGCAGTGGCACTTATCTAGCAAACACACACCTAAGGTTGCAGTGATTGTGTCAGATTCAACAGAGCTTTATTTTCTTGAGACCCGAATTATACCCTAAGTGGTTCTGCAGTATTTTAGGTGCACATGTATTGTTCTCCAATATCAGGGGTCAAACCCTCCCAGTGCATGCTCAAACTTCCTTGCTCAGTAGGTTCAATAACATCACAAGGAGCTATTGCAGCTTTCCCAGTCTGATGGTCTGTTTTAGCACAGCCCAGAGGGCACAGCATTTTTGATTTCTATGAGATCAATTCATGTCCTGGAGCTGGAGGCCAAAGCTTTGGTCTCCTGCCCTTGAGCGCTACTGTGGTTTGAACATTGAACCTGCTTCTGTGCTCCAGCATCAGTGTCACCAGCTGGCTCTAGTGTTGTCCCCCTTAGTTGTTCTTCTAGCAGAAGAGGCTGAGAAGGATTATTTTTACTCTCCAGGGTGATACTGGGACACAAACAACATTTGCTCTCTCTTCATTTTTTATTGAACGAACAGCTGCCCTTAAGCTGTGCTATGAAGCAAATGTATTTGTTTGAGCTAACAAAAGCATGAAATGTACC
Organism: Cygnus olor; assembly: GCF_009769625.2. Taxonomy (NCBI): domain Eukaryota; kingdom Metazoa; phylum Chordata; class Aves; order Anseriformes; family Anatidae; genus Cygnus; species Cygnus olor. Next base: position 47,528,541 of record NC_049169.1, read on the forward strand.
CTGTATTTGATAAAGAGCATAGAGAAAGGATGCTTTTGCCTCTGAAAGTTTTGGGTTTTGGCTGAGCCACCATGATGCTCAAGCAAAAGATAGAGGAAGATGTGATATCACACCAGGACTCACAGCTCTGGAGCTGAAGCTCAGGGTTGCTGAAGCCAGCTTCAGGGTTGTGCTCTCTGCTGGCTGCCCCACCAGTCTCTCAGCAGCACCTAGGGAGGCAGCAGCCTCCACAGCTCTAATCTTTTCCCTTGGATTTACCTACATTTTGTGCCAGGGAATTGGGCAAGAATGGCAACCAAGGGCTGAATTGTATTATGTATCTGACTGAAAGAGCGGCATCATCAATTTAAGGCGCTCTGTGAGAGGTAGCCAGTGAACGACGCTGTGGGAAGTATCCAGCATCCATTTATCAGGGGCTTATGCTTAGGGGGGGCAAGTGTCTTGCCCAGCTCCACAGGAAAACAAGTCTGGAGTTAAGTAGGATGAGATTTTCTCTTCCAGACCCCAGCAATCAGCCTAGCAGCAGGCAGCCTTTCAAAGCCCTGCACCAGGCTGAGTTTTTCTTTTCCGACATCAGAGATTATGTGCACTGGGAAAAAACTCAGCAGGAACTAGCAGGCTAGTGGTTGCCAGTCTGCTTTTGGCAGGACTCAGCCTCCTTGCCAGGGAGCAAGACCTGAGAGATCCTTACAAACGTTTTTCTGAAGATGCCACAGTAGACCACATAGTTTTTCCTGTGAAGAGACAATTCCAGCCCCATGTTCCTAGTATGAGAATATGACTGTACCAAGTTGAATCTCTCTGACTCCCGAGTTCAAGACTCAGACATCACTTTATTTCTCTTCCAGGAAAGCAGGAACTCATTGTATTTACTGTAAATGCTCCCCTTTCACAATCATTCTATGCAACCAATTACAAAATTTCCCTCTAAAGTTAAAGATAAGGCTTTGTTTTGAGATAAATCATTTATTTCTCTCTCTCTTTTTTATTTTTTTAATAAGAAAAAATTGTCTGCCCAAGATAACTTATTGTGTGGTTATCCCAGGCTGCCCTCTTATGGCAGAATGTTAAACTGTAGGCTTTCTTATTTTTTTCAAAGGTTTTGCAAGTTTGGTTGTTGAAAACTCTTGTCTTAAAAATTACTGAACAATTACTGAACGTTGGAGAAGACCTGACCACAAAAGTGCATCTCTCATTTAGGAAGAAGGTGACTGATGGTCTCCAAACTCTGCAGGACTTTCTCAAAGCCCAGGGACAGCTGCTGATGAAGCTTTGCTGAAGCTGTGGACAAACTCTCCCCTACTGCAGAAAGCCCCAGCAAACCAGGGCAGCAACATTGCTGGCCACTGAGATGATTCTAGAAGCTGTCTCACCTGGCTGCAGATAAGCCTGTGGCTGTGAGAGAGCTCAGCACGCGTTAGCAACCCCAGGGCAGCCTGCAGCCTCTTCCCCAGCCCCACAAAGCTGCTCAGCCCACTTGGGTCCTGGCTGCTCCTCCCCAGGCACCCATCGCTCCCCCACATGTGGGGCTGGGATGGGGCTGCAAGTGAGGAGGGTGACGATACAAAGCAGTTTTTCATCATTTTAGTGCAGGGGGAAGGAATTGATCTAATCTGTGGCTGCTTGATGTCCATTCGATGTGCAAACACTTTAAAAAATAAAAATAATAAAAAAAGTGATCCCTTAGTTGAAACACTCTCTGAACCACAAATGGTAGAGAGAAGACTGAAGACCGTGCTTTTGTCATCACCTAAGCCCTCACGGTCCATGCTGTGGTGTCTGCCTGGACACATGGAGCCTTGCAATGGTGGCACTCCTCACACCTCACGTTCTTCAGCTCTGAGGGCTGTTACTCTTGACTTTGAAGCATTCCCATCAGAGATGAAGTCTTGCAGCATCTCCCGGCTTTTCTGAACCCACCCACTAGAGGACAACAGGATCGCAACGTAGCCAGCTGTTTGTCACAGCCAGGCATCTATGGCTAGTGCACTCGTGTGTATAAATACATCAAAAAGAGAAGAAGGTGGCCTGTATGTGTGACTGCAAGTAACTGGTGACATTTTGGCAGTAAGGCCTGGCTCAGAGCTGCCCCAGGAAAATGCAGTTCTTTTGCTGGTTTGGGGCTTACTGTGTAATGAAGAAAAAAAAAAACTTTTTAGGACAAAAAAAAAAAAAAAACTCTTTTAGGACAGTGCCCTAGGTCTTCTGTAGGTGCATGACTATGAAAAGGGCCAAGGACTTTGCCTGTAGCATACAGACCCAAGCAAAATGCTCAAACACCCAGGCCCGTAGGGGCAGAGTTACTTGTGATACCAGTGACCTGGAGGAAAACCCTGTCTTTCATTTCCAACACATCAGAGCCATAGGTTATTTAATGCACAGATATATTTACATCCTCCCAGAGACCAAAAGACTCTGACGTAGAGCGACAACTTCTGCACTGATGAAGGGACATCTATCGACTGCATGGCAGTACAACCCTCTGGAAAGAGTTATTCCCTCTCACAGATGATTTATAGATAGCAATAGGTGGAGCAGGTGAACACGTATTTTAGTCATTGCCATATTTTGCAGTCCCGTTTGGCTCCTGGCTCTAAGTGTGCATTGCCTTGCCTGAGTTATGAAGTCTTGACATGACTGCTTTTATTTAATTAGCAATCTGGAAAAGCAATACCTTAGACTTTTGATTTCTAAACCAGGAGTAGCATCTGGTTTATGCATTTCAGTCCTGCAAGGAGTGAGGAAGGAGAGCATTTATACCACCAAACAACAATTTAAAACTTTTCTAAGGATTTGGCGTGAGAAACAGTTATATTGCATAAATGTCAGCAGAACATCTTCCTCTGAAATTAAAAGAGTATAAACAAGAAACCACTGAGTTGCCAGGAGGCCAAAATTCCAAGTACTAAACCACTAAGGAAGCAAAATAAATAAAGGTCTGGTTCCTTTTTAATGAGGAGGTGCCCTGCTGCGAGAGCTGTCCCCACCAGCAGATACCTGCTCTCCTGCTCATTCCTCAGCCGGGGAAATGGGTGGGTGCACTGCCAACATGCAACCCGCAGGGACCTGCAGTCGCTCGTTTCTCTTCCCCAGCCGTCTGTTTTCCTGTGCACAAGGTGGAGATGATAGTCATTACTTTTACCGCCTTTATCCATCTTGGATGATGGATTGAACGAGCATGGGGGCTTTTATGGGCTCTGCTCTGCTTGTGCAGGGAATATAACATTTCAGCCTCTGCTTTCCAGGCCACCAGCTTCAGGATGTGCAGTCCAGGCTCCAGCCCCACCAGGCACCCCAGAACCAGCAGCAGGTTTGAACAGGACGTTGCCCCTGGGAGCCTTTCAAAAGCTCCGATGCCACCCTGGGGCTCCTGCAGGTACAGTGCCAGAGGTGCAGGCTCTGTGTCGTGACTTTCCCCAGCTGCTTTCTTCCCCCGTGGCAGCATGATGTGATGTCTCTCTCCCTTTCCCCTTGACAGAGTAGCTGGCAGCTCTCGGTGGTGCCCAGGCAGAGCCCCACGCCTGCCTGCTTCTCCGGGGAAGGGACCCCACATAAAGATAGCCAAACAAGGCTTTTAAATCACTGAAAATGTGAAATACGTGACTTTGTTCCTTGGTTTCCATTCTCTTCCTGGTATAAGTGACCCACATCTCACACTTTTGACACTAACATCCCAGGCTGGAAAGAATCACGAAGCCAGCGAAGCAGCACGCAAGCACACGCTTGAAAGGAAAGGTGTTACCTCACTTCTCAGAAACCGTTTCCAAGTGGAGCCTGTCCAAACCTATCCCAAAGCTCAAAGAGAGCACGGGGCAGGCAGAATAGCCCCAGGAATAACCCCTAAATTCAAGACAGGCCAACTCAGTGTAGTGCAATTGCTGCTTGCAGCTTGCCTTTGTTCCAGGCTAACCCCTCCTCTGGTACGGGCCTGGTCCAGGCCCAGCCTCACCCACCAATGCTCAGGGATGTGCAGCCTTCTCATTCACGCCAACTTTTACATTAACCAACATTAACCAAAAAGACAGTGTTGTTTCCCCATGAAATTAAAAGATTAAAAACCCTGCTCGACCTGCACCGAAGGAAGCCTGCAGACCTCGCCCGGCGGCACGCACCAGGGAGCAGGAGCAGTAGCTGCAGCTGAGGGCCCATAGGGGTCAGTTCATACCAGAAAAAAAGGGCGAAGTCAGGATTTCATAAAGAATGCTGGCTGGTGTTTAACAAAATTGCATGGGAAAAAAAAAAAAAAAAAAAAGATAATCACAAGTATTTTTAAATTTAAAAATAGTGCTGTTAACTGAGGACACCGTCTAAAAAAAGTGGATGTATTTGCAGTCACATTGACTCCTTTGTTTCCCATACAACAGCCTGGATGTCTTTGCAAATGCCCACAGACTCCTGCTGTTTTACCTTTCACTTTAAATGACTTCATTTTAAACCTCTTCACTGTGGTTGCCTTCCTCCCACCACAAAAAAAAAAAAAAAAAAAAAAAAAAAAAAAAAAAAAAAACTTACAGTGGTCACCACTGGAAAGCCCCAGCACTTATCAGCAGTTACCACACCATTTAAGGCCCAGTACACTGCAATTCACTGTGTGGGAGCAAATCAGCAAGTCTGTGTGATGTCGTGTCCCCCCCCACACCCCGGATCATGCCCAAGATACCACAGCATCTATAATTGGAGCAGGAAATGCCTGTGGCATTGCCCTGGTGAGCACCACAAACAATTTCCTTTCTACTGCTGCTTGCAGAAGCTGTGCTGACATACCCAAGGAATTAGGTTTTCTTTTTGGGCCTAGTTGGTTTGCAAGAGCAGTGTTTTTTCTTCAATCTTTCTCCCTATTTTGCTGCTTGAACTGTTTTTTGTTTTGGTTTGGTTTGTTTTTTGTTGTTTTTGTTTTGTTTTCTTGTTTTTCTTTTAGTTTGAATGTCTCAGTGGAGGGACCATCCTTTCGTCCTACAGGTGCAGTACCTATAGCCATGGGGCACCAGTCCCTGGTGGACACAAAGGCAAGATAACTGCCCTGGGTTAGCAGTGTCCATCCTGCCCATGAGGCTGAAGAGCAAGCACTGACCACCCAACACAGCACTGCAAACCCGCTCACCATCAGGCTGGTTCTGCAAGTCACTCAGGTTAAAGCTGACTTGTGAGGAGGCCTCCAGTGCACATCACTGAGGCCTGAGCAGATAGCAATGGTGTGGAAGGCATAGGTTATACAGGAGAACGACCTCATAGTGTAGGAATTATCCCTCTATTTCCTAGTTTAAGCTCTAGGAAAAGAGGTTTGTTTGTTTGTTTGTTTAATATCCCCAAAGATGTCCTTTTCATAAAGATTAAGCCCCTGCAATGTAAGATAAAAGTAACACTGTCTTGTTCTTGCCCCAGATCGCACCATCAAGTTCACAACATTGGCTTTCATGAGCCAGACTGCAGAGACAATCATGCAATCGCAGGCCCCTGTGACCACTTTGGGGAGCAGTCAAGCCACAAGCAGAGGTGTGAGCAGAATCCCAGCCCCTGACTCCCAGGGCCCCAAGGGAGAAATGGAGAACAGCAGGACTAGATGGGCCCCCAGGAAACCCTGAACAGAGGCAGGGGTAAACCACTACTAGATCTGCTCTGATACAAATTAATCTTTTTTTAATTTTATTTTTTTTTATTTTTTAATTCAGTGGCAACAAGTCCATAACCAGTCACTACATTGCACCTCCTCAGCTAGCACTGGTTTGGCCAGCTTGGAGGGAGACACAAGTCTCATCTGTCTCTCCCCCATGAGAAGAGGTTCAGGGACCTGGGATGGTGCCTACGAGGGTGTTATTGAGGAGAGGGAGCCAGGCTGCTCGCAGCCTGATGGGAGGCAATGGGCAGAAGGTTGAAACACAAAAGTTTCACATGTAGGATATAAGGAACATATTTTTCCTTGTGAGGACAGGCAAACAGGGCTGCCCAGAATGGCTGTCCAGTCTCTGTCCTTGGAGGTTTTCAAGACTCAGCTGGATGAGATCCTGAGCAACCCAATCTCACAGCTGCTCCTGCTTTGAGCAGGAGGTTGTACTGGATGCTTTGAGCTCCAGGGAGGCTGGACTGGAGACCTCCTCACGTCCCTCCCAACATGAACTAACCTGTGTTTCTGTGAGGCTGTGATCCTCCATGTGACAGAAACAGATAGATACGCTGTATAAGCCATTCTTCATAGAGAGTAAATCTCTGAAGTAGAAATATGTTTGAAAATAGGACTCCTAAGGGTAGAGGAGGACCCTCTGGTTCAGTGCTTTATTCCCAGATCTGCGTACTCTTCAAAGAAAGGTCTAATAAAGAAACTCGATATTGGTGAAAAGCCTGGCAAATCAGAAAGATGCGATTACTTTGAAATCTAGTCAATTGAAAATAAAAAATCAAAGTGATTTCAAAGGTCTTGCGTGTCAAATGCCCTTTGCCACCGTAAGTGGTTTCACAATCCCATTTTATTGCATTACTTTCTCACTTTTATTGCACGGAAGTCTCACCCGTTTGGTGGAGAACCAAAAAAAAAATGAACAATTAGAGAAAGGAGACAAGCAGTGAACTTCCCTAAACCCAGCGTGTCGTTGAGGGTTTAAAGTAAACAAACGGGAAAGATGTTTCCTTGAATTGCTCAAGTTATAGTACACCGAGGAGGCGGCTGTTGCCGTATTAGGTGAAATATTTTCAGAACTGCATTTCCAACTGGTATTTCTTAAAGTGACATCTCAAGTCTCTCCCTGCTGCTGCCTCCAAACAGCACAGCAGCCTGTAATGAGCTCTGGTTCCTGAGCCGCTTGGCAGCAGAACCAGGACAATTGCAGCACCACCCCCTCCACGTAAACCACAGTGTCTCATCTGTTTTGTAATTGCAGCTTTCGTGAAACCTTGCAGCAACAGGACTGAGCGCCTCCACAGTAAACTGTGCGAAATGTCATCGTCGTATAACTGGGAATGGTCAAAATCCTGGGTTAGGCTGAAAAGTCAAAACTTTATTTTTTACATTTTTCCCCGTGAGCAATAAACAATGGAGGAAAGAGAAGCCTCCAAAAAGTTTCAAAACATGAAACAAATGAAAAATATTCCAATGCTCACATGTTTTGAAATATTCTTAAAATAGGATCAGGCATGTAATTAAAGCACAGAGACAGTTGTTATATGTAGGAAGGTGTGCGTTCATACAAGTATATGAAGTCGGGCAGGCATTATGTTCCCCTCCTCTGTGGACTGCCTCCTCTACTCCTGGATCTGGCCAGGAAGGTATAACAGACACATGCACACACACACGTGGTCCCTGAGTCCTGCCAAAGCTAAATCCTGAAGGCCACAGAAAAGAATTGCCAGACCGACGAGGGTGGAGAGCTGCTTTTCTTTGCCCCACACAGGATGGTCCCACAGCAACACCTGAGGTGATCCTCACGGCATTGCCTGCCCCAGGGCCATCACAGTGCTGCCAGTGCCGCCCTCTGCGTTTCCAGGACTGGGCAAGCCAACCATGACACTGTTCTCACCTCTTCCCATCTTGATGGCAGCCAAGGCTGGGTTGAGCAAGGGGAGGGACCCCCCTGCCAAGGAACCCAGCTTTTCCCCAACCCAGCCTGGTGGGCAGGCCCCCAAGGAAGTAAGTGTCCATGGTGGCGGACACCAAGCTCCTCTTGTGACGTGACTTGGCCCTTTCAACTTTACCTCCAGCACTGTCCGGGAAGGGAAATTCCACCATATGGAGAAAACATAATTAGCTTTCCAGCATGTTTCCAGATGTTCATTATTTTTCTCTTTTCTTTACATGAGGGCTTTCAAAGAGATACCTCAAGTTTTGGAAAGTCAGCTGTCACCCAGAACTTGCTTGTACTTAGCCCCATGCAGGTGAAGCAGCCCAAAAAGCATGACAACTATCATAAATTAATGCCTTACACTTCCTCTCCTATCCCCTGTGTCTATGTAGTCAATTTAAAATGCAGGCTCCTCACTGTAGGAACTTCCTCTTGCTATGCATTTGTACCATGTCTAAGGGAGCAGGATGCTGCTGGCATCCTGTCACATCTTGCGAGAGATGGACTTACGTGACTGCTTCCTCACACGTGGAGCAGCATCTTCTGCTTCCGCAGGGCTGTGCTGCAGCTCCCCACCTGCCCCATATCCACACATGAGCCCCGCTATCCAGACAGAGCAGTGATATACCAGCATTTTGGGATCCAAATGGAGGGAGGTAGTGCCACCAGCACATCCTCGATGAAGCACGTGCAGAGGGAGACCTGGCACCCTTCTTCCAGGATCTACTGTCAGCTGCCCACTGCTGGTATCTGGCTGGTGCACAGACTCAGACGTCAGCTCGTGCAGAAAATCCACTGTCAGCATCTGAGGCTCTTTAGCCCTGTTCTGATACAAGAGAAAACTCATCTTGCATGAGACACCATCACCCTTCATGGGTATGTGAGCATGCACCAATTCAAATACACAAATACAATGAAAAAAATATATATATGAAGCATAAACCATCTTTCAAGACCATGTCTGTGCTTCTTGCAAATCCTCAAACTCCCACCGGATTCAGCTGGAATTCAGCAAGCACAAAAAGTACACATTGTGTAGGAGATGTTTCTGTGGTTTTATTACTGCATGATGGTCTCATGTGAGGCAGCTGTTGGCTCTCCACTGTCAGTGTTTAGGCAGTAACAGAAAGGAAGCAAAACAAAATGTGGCCTAAAACCCTGGAAACACACAAGTAGATATTAACAGCTGGGATGGAAGAGAACCATTTTTTCTAAGCCCATGCTGAGATTTTAAGGTCTTTGCTTCTTCCACAGAGGGACTGCTGGGTAAAAAGCACTGCAACCACCAGAGGATATTTGAACTATTTGGAAGTCATGAGAATTTGGTATGAAAAACTGTTTATCTAATTGCTGCAAGTTGGAGAGCTAAAACTTTCCAAAGGTGTTTTTTGTTGTTGTTTTTTCCATCTAATGCAGACTCTTTCTTCCTGACTCAAAATACTCATTTAGACATGCATGAAGAGCATGAGAGTCGAGTGAACACGCTACAAGCTCAGCACCAAGTCTCCAGTGGTTCATTCTGGGGGACAACATCTACACCAACAGCAGATCTCGCTGTATAATGTGGACTTTCTGCCTGACCCTGCTCTGGTGAGTGGCAAGGGGAGCTGGAGGCCCCCATCACACTGCGATCCACACCACATGACAAATGCACTGTTGCGTTGCCTCCCCTCTTCTGTACCATTCTCTTACACGCCTATCTTACATTCCAAAACTGGGCATCACGAACAGCAACCACGCAAACCACTGTTTTGCAGTCAGGGAAATTACAGAAAAATTCACTTTTACAGTTGGTTATCAGAAAGAAACCGCTTTTACAGCAACACTGCTATTATTTTATGTGCTGCTTTCACATTCTGTTTTTTGTTTCCTTTCGCTGTAATTTACTCAGCAGGAGAGAAGCATATAAATTTCCTGTGCATGCTCGGAGCATTTTTGCCCTTGAGAGATCACATCAGCACGCAGTGAGCAGGGGCTCTGCAGAATTGACACAGGAGCGGCAAAATCAGCACTGCAATCTGTAGGAAGCAAGGAAGCAATGAAATTGCATTAACTTGTTACGGGTGTAATTTAGGAAATCTCTTGTTGTCACATACCTTGGAAAATAACAACCACAAGACCCACAATAAGTAAGAGTGATAGCAGCAGCATATAATGGCATGTTTACAATTCAAGTTCAAAAAAAAAAAAAAAAAGCTAAAAAAGAATTTTATTGTTTCCAGGGGCTGGTTTCTTGCAACTTGAAATAAAGTACTGGAGCAATGTAGTGTTCTCTTGGGGTTAATGTTACATTAATCAGAACTGACAAGCATGAAAATCATTCTTTGTTGTCTTTAAATTGCTAATTTAAGATTGAAATCTAAAACGCTTGAGCACTGATCGTTAACACAGACAATCTTCTCTCCAATGGGCCGCTACACAATTGTTTTACAGTTGGTTGAGAAAACAAATGCAAAGTCTGTAACTAAATCCTAATGTATCATTTAAGTGTTTCCATTCAAAGACATTCTTTGACTAAACTTCACCGAATTGTACTACAGTTTAATTTAGAAGGAGCATTTGCACAGGCATTTACATCTGAAGGCAGAAATACTGTCATTGTGTCACGCAGTGTGGTGGCAGCAATAATTTCCCCAAATCCAGATTTTTTCTTTGTTTCCATTTACAGATATATTTTATTGAGCTCATTCTCTGCTGACTTACCAAGCAAAGGCTGAGGTACTCGATAACAAACAAAATACTTTAAATGCTTACTGAAATAAAACAAACAAACAAACAAAGAAATAAATAAATAAAACTATTAAAGGCTACAGTCCAAATTCAGTGCAATGTGGACAGGCACAAAATATAAGACAGGAGGATAAAGCACTACGAAACGTGTGGATAAAAAACATAGTACCTAGTAGCAAAACAAATGGGATACCTTGTTAATGGAATTACAGATTGTGTTGAGGACCAGATCAAGCCAAGTTTGAAATGTGTGAAAATTTGCAGGTTCGGGTCTACCCTGACGCAGCCCCCGTGAAGGCTGTAAACATATGCACTCACAGAGATAAGCGGAAGCTCAATCTTCAGCTTGGCTGAAGCTCAAACAAACTCTGTGACCTAAAACCATTTCTTTCACCCCAAACCATCAGCAGATCTCATTTGGTGTGGCCCCACGCAATAAGGAAGGAGGGGGGACGCCATTTTGGCAGAGCCCTGCTCTGTGTGACTGGGCAGGGGCTGCCCTGGGGCTCGCGGGAGTAGGCCGGAGGGAAGGCTCGGGTGAAGAAGGCCGCGGGGAAGAAGGCTGTGGGGAAGAAGGCATGCTGTGCCCTCATTCCTCCCACCGAGGAGCAGGGACTGCGGGAGCTGTGGCACCCAGCTGCCATTTATCACCGCTGAGCACTCTGCCTTTCTCAGCAATTACAGTGAAGCAGGGTTGGAGCGCACTTACTGCATCCATTGAGCTCGATGGGAGATCCGCAGCAAATCCCGGGGCAGGACTTGCCTCACAAAAGATGCGTTGAGACACAAGCACTGTCATGCAGAACAAGCTCTTAGAGCAGAAGAAAAGGGCTCAGCATTTGGCCAAGGAGTGGGGTCATGCACCAGGAGTGCTTTGTACTCGGGGGAGGACGGGACGATGGCTCCCCAGGCTCACACCCAGCAGAGGCCGTGGAGCACAGGGTTCAAAGGATGGGAAAACGCAGAGATTGTGTGCAAGGAGGCTTTGGGCACCCAGCTACCAAGTACCAAGGTGCTCATGGGCAGTGCCTGCACCAAGGGGCACTTCTCTTTCCTTCTTATCGACAGAGTAGGAGCGCAAAACTGCCCTTGGATTTAGAGGGAATCTGAGTAGCATTCCTTTCTTCATTCACTCCAAAATTATTAAGAAATTTGTGCATGGCTAGCCTGAAGGCAAGTCCAACATATGCATGACAAAATACCCATCATGTCTCGTGCTCCTTCACAGCCCCACTGTGTATAGCACTAGGGCAGGCCCCAGAAGCACAGATCAAGGAAATATTGACAAGTGTGTTGTCACCAGAAGGACACACTGGATTCAGAGTTGTAGGGGACTACTCCTGAGTTTGAAAACAAAAACAAAACAAAACAACAAAAAAAAATCACCATACAGATGTCCTGACAAGGAGCAGTAGCAAGATTTGATTGGCACATTTTTGTCCCGTTAAATCCTGTCTCTCGAGATTTGCTACATGTGTTTATTTGCTTTGTATGGAAGAGCAACAGGAAGAGGGTTTGAGCATCTTTAGTAACAGTATTTGCAGTGCAGCTGAGACTTAGAAGCTGACCACCTGCACAGAGACAGAAAAACAAATGTGTAATAATGAAAAGAAACCTCCATCTAAGAGTCAAAAACTATAGCACCTGCCTGAACAACTGTTTGTTAAAGTTCTGCTTTTATTTCAAGCTATTTAAAAATGAGAAAATATAGGGGAAAAAGAATCTAAACTTTTATTAAGCATTTTGGTGCATTTAACATTGTCAATAGGCCTCAAGAGCCCTGTGTCCAAATAATTCCTTAATGTTAAACCATTTCAGGCGCAGGGATGAGTTTGACTTCATTCACCTGGACAAACCAATGTGAAGAAGCAAAGGGAAGTCAAGGGTGATAAAGAGAAGAATCAGCATACCATTAACTTTGTCAATATCAGATTTTCTTGAAATTAGTTTTAGAATGAGTATTTTCTGTTTTCTTGATTCTTATGTAGAAAACTGTATAAATTATTGGAAAAGTAACATAATGCCACATTTACACATTTATTGACTGACTAGCAGAATTTTTGTTTTTGCTTTTAAACCTGGAGATCATTTAGAGACTCAGCAACCCTCCCAGACATTCATCCCATTTAAGAAAAATATGTATTTGCAAAATGCATCTTCTACTTTTGGGCCCAACCCAAATTCAGTGAGGTGAGTAGAGGTGGGATCCAGTGCACAAGGCAGACACCCAAATTTAAGTACCCCCACACAGACTATGGGCAGGACTCGGTTGCCTAAGCATAAGGCACCCATTATTACTGAGTGAGCTGGGCTGGGGAGACTGATTCATTTAAATAACCATCAGCTGTCTGCCTAGAGTTTGCCTAAAGAGATCTCTAGTTCATCTGTCCTGTCAGCCAGTGCCATCTGAGGGGCTGTCAGCCATCCTGTCTTGTCCCCAGCTGCTGCTCCAGAGGGGCACCACAGTCCTGTGGGCCATGTGCCAAACTGGTCAGCCCAGTTTGAATGCCTCGCACATCAGAAGTACCTCAGATGTAGCCGATTCAAGCCCCACTAACTCTGATGGGAATTAAAACACCCGGCTTGTATGTACGTGTGTGTCTTGATCTCAAACTGAACTGCAGCCCAAGTTTCACAGATGCTGGAGAAAATCCTGTGTTATCCTCAGGGTCTCACGCACACAGAATTCCTCTCTGAGCCCTGAATCTGTTTATACACAACTTAAAGCATTTTGTTTGTATTGCGGAATATTGCAACACAAACGCCCAGTGCAGACGTTGCATGAAGGTAAGTATGCAAATATTCCCAAACAGTGTAAATATTGGTACATATATGTATCAAGCTTTTAGATGAGCTCACCAAGATTCCCCTTTTTATGTACAGTTTTTAAATGATCCCACTGTTTTAGAAAAAAAAAAAAAAAAGGTTTCTATTTATCATCTAGAGCTGAACTGGAAACCATCAAGCTGCTCATATCAGTCTATGTAATTTCGTGATTTATTATTCCACCCCTCGTCCCATCTATTTTCTGTGCCTCAGATGTGCAATTAACTCCATACCATCAGTTCCATCTGCTTATGTCTGCATGGGACATGTCTGTACTGTCATAAAAGTGAAAGAACAAATTTTCTGATGACCAGTATTCCTTAACACTTCACACACAGTGAAGTCTCACACTTCAGAGAAGATGACAGGCTCTCCAGGAATAGAAATGTCACATAGGAGCTTCTCAAACTCAGAACAGTCCCGGGGCAAGTAGTGGTGGTCCAGTGGCTTCCCTGAATGCCATTACAGTGCAAAGCAGCATCGGTGCTCATATCAACAAGAGCAAAAGGTTGCTCCATATTTGTTTAAAGCTCACTTTTTGTTTAAAGCTCACTTTTCATTTCATTTTAAATTTCAGGCATTTATAGAAGTTCAGATGCTTCATTCAGAACAGCATGATGTCTTCGTCTGTCAAGCGGACTAAGTAAATATTTTTTCAGTAAGTGCACACACGCTGTGTGTATATATATATGTATATATAAACATAATGCTAGGGGACATTTAAAAATACATTACAAGTCTTTGCTGTATTAGAAAGGTTTTAACATTTTGTCAGAAGCTGTGTTCTCCCCTCCAGAGAATGTTTTTCTATGTAATAGGAAGACATGAGGTTACATTACTTTTAAGGATTTAATTACATTTGTTTGCTTCTTGACCATATCACATATATCTGGCATCCATTTTCATAAATACCCAATGAATTTAAAATTAAATTACTTTTAGGAAATCAATTTCTGGCTGTCTCAATAAATCACAAGCATTCTAGCTATAATGTCTGGATGGTGAAAAGTCTTGTATATGTCCCTGAGGATCTGGCATTCTCTTATCAGCCTTGAATGTTTTTAATGTGGCCATTACCTTAGCAGAATAAATGTGAGAAAGGCTAAAGAAAGGTCAAAAAAAATAAGTGGGGTGTCACTAAAGGCATACGTGAAGCAGGACAGATCAGGTAAGAGCAGCACATAGCAATTCAGTGATTTACCTGCTTGGTTGGAGCCAAATCCCAATCCCAAATCAACAATTTGCAATGGATTAGCCAGCATGCAGGAAGAGAGATTGAAGGCTGCCCTGCCCCAATAAGGGTTGCTTAGTGAGAATCAACTGAAGTGTTGTCCAATTAACAAGGGGAACTGCTGGGGAGAAAAAAAAAAAAGAGAAAAGGAAAGAAAAAGAAAGGAGGAACTTTATTTTCTCTCCATCTGTTCTACGTAAAATCAGATACTGCAGAGATAGTGGGCACGGCAAATCTCTGTTATCAGTAGAATGGGGTTTTGGAAGATAGGCACTGTCTGGTGGAGGGGAAAGAGGTAACACTGTACACTGGGGACAGCGATAGGTTGCCAAGATATAAAAACCAGCTTAAATGAAAATGAATTTCTGAGGGTTCTTTGAGGGACTTTGGGAATGGCCGGTAAAAGGGGCCATTCAGGGCATAAAGGAGGTTGGTTGCAAGGCTTCGGGCTGTGCCTGAATGAGTTAACCCTTGGCCCTGCAGTGGGCTTAACATCCATGTTGTGGAGCCACCGTGTTCTGCTCTTACTGCTGGCCTTCCCACCAGCATTTCAGGATCAAAGACCCCGTCAGACACCCAAGGAAAATGGGGCTTGGGATATCCTGAAGTGCCCGGAGCCTCACCTTGAGCTCACCACATGAGCAGAGGGCAGCACTGCAGCAGTGTGCTGGGGCATGGGGCTGAGGCAGCTCGGGGGTCACATCGAGTCCATGCCAAGACCACTTAGCTGACAGACAGACATGCAGCCAGGGCTGGACAGGGATACCGAGTGAGAGAGGCAAGAGCGATGCATCATGGTGGGAGAGCTAGTTTCCCAGCTAGGACTGAAGGAAAAAACACTACTGGTAAAGATTTGAGTAGTAACTTGACAAAAATACATGTGGTAGCTATTTGGAAGTAGTGAAAGTTGTCTTAAAAACACCCAAGGATGTGTAAATACATCCACTGTACACAAGCAGTTGATTTTCACGTTTTGAGTAGGCAACATAATTCCTCACATTAGAGGCTAGAAACACATTGAAATCATGAGCGAGAAGCTTGGTGAGTTTACTTTTTCATACCCTGAGGGCTTCTGAGAGCACCACAACAAAGTGACCCTGAAGGAAAACCGAGCTGCATCGCTCAGCTGCATCCTGCTGCCTGTACCCCGGCAGCCGCCCTGCAAGCAGCGAGGGCTGAGCCCCACAACTGGAGGGGAGCGGAGACAGCCAGGGCCGAGATATTTCACCACACATTTTACACCAAAGCGCATTTTCCATGATGACACGAGCAGAAGCGCAGAGGCAGATGCGCAAAATCTTGCTGCTGTAGGGAAAGATCCTGGTGGACACGGGGGGCTGAGGAGAGGGCCTTCGGTGCTCGTGGCCCTGCCCCGTTTGTCCTGGGGGCTTGTGGGACACCACGCTCGCCCCGAGCCTGCTCCGAAGCCCACTGCACCATCTTTTGGGGCACATTCACACAAAGCACGAGCAAACCCGCTTGAGCACGCATGCAAAGTGTGTATGTGTATAGACCAGCCCAGTGAGCTTTCGCCGAGAGTTTATTCCCCCACGCAGCTCTCCCCACAACACAAGGCTCGCTCTGCTCTTCGGCGCAGGGCTGACACCCGCCCCAGCGAGCCGGCGGCGGCTCGGAAACTCCACGGCGGGGGGCGTGTGGGGGCGGTGGGGCCCGGCCCGGGGCGGAGCGGGGATCCCCGCGGGGAGGGAGGGAGGGAAGCGGGGGGCGGCCTCGGCTCGGCGCTGACGTCGCCGAGGGGCCGGGGCGAGGCGGCCGCGGCTCGGGGCGTGCAAGATGGCGGCAGCGGCGGGTGACGGGTGCGTGCGGGTGCCTCGGGGCGGCCGGCGGGGGGCGAGGAGCCGGGGGCGGCAGCAGCCCTTCCCCGGGCACGGGCGGGCGCCGGCGGCTCGGTGCCGAGCGGGGCAGGCGGTGGGGCGAGGCGGGCGCGGCGCGGGGCCGTGTCCCGGTTTAGGGGGAGCTGCCCGCCGGTGGTCGCGGGGGGCCGAGGGGCGCGGGCAGGCGGAGCGGCTGGGTCGGCGGAGCTGTCAGCGGGGAGCGGCGAAGGCAGCGCCGAGGGACGCGGGGCTGCTCCGGCTGCCGCCCGTGCCCCGGTGCCCGGTGCCCCCGCGGCTCGGCTGCAGGAAGCCTGGTGTTGTTCGCCGGGCTTCAACGGGGCGCCGTGCCGGTGGGGGTCCGCGTCTGGGCGGTGGTACGCACAGGGTGGCCGAAAGGGAACAAAAAGTTTATTCTAAGCGTTAAGCGAAGACCCGTATGGCTTCAGAGAAAGGAGGCTGCGCGCTGCTGGGCGAAGGCTACGCTACTAAAATGGGAAATCATCCACAAAGCTTCTTTTCGAAGTGCTGTGAGAGCTTTGGGTCTCGCTCCTACAGGACCGCATTGCAGCGTGAAGTTATGCCCAGCGGTGTTTTGTTGGGTTGACTGGAAAAAAGGTCTGTCCTAAGGAAGCAGGACGGCTGGCTTCGAGTTAATAACGTGCTCGTTATCTAAAACTTTCAGTTCTTGAGGTACCCGTGTTTGCTCTTGGTGCAGGTGTTAAACAGGTACTGAGCCCGGTGAAAATCGGTTGGTAAACTGCCACCTGATTGAAGAGCCGGAACATTAATCGCACACGCACATATACATACATACGCACGAGCATCCACCCATGCATGTGAATACATTAGTAAAGCTACGTACTGGAGTCTAACGCGTGAGATACTGTTTGATTTTTTCCCTATGAGCCGAGCGACTAATTACAAAAGTAGTGACTAAAAAGATATCCTTTTGTTTCTATCTGAGTTATAATTTTCAATTTAACAGCTGTGAAAATGAATCTCTTGTTTACAAGTAACCCAGATGGAAGAAAAAACATCTGTGTTGTTGACTTTTGATTTCTTTTTTTTTTTTTTTTTTTAGCATCGAGTACTTTTTCAGCTAATAAGTTACCCCGAAGTTTAGTTTGTCAGCCATCATTCAGTAAAACTAGCTAAAGAAATAACCGTGTCTCAGCCTTATCGGCGTGCTTCAGTGAAAATAAATACCATATTCTGTGTATATTCTGCGCTAGTGAAATTTTGGCGCAAGGAGACTTTTGTATGTCCGTATTTTCCCAGGCAGCTTGCTCCTTTCAGCCGCGCTATTCTGTGTGTTGGTGCTTGTTATCTTGCTTACTGCTTCTTCTCGGGTCTGTGCTAAGAGCACAGGGGGGCTTGATCTCTGGAGTGCTGGTCAATTAATTCACAATTTCTTTGTGTGTGTGCAGAGAACTGAGCCTTGGGAGAGAAGAATGCACAAGCTGGTGCTGAATAACTTTCTTTAGAGAATTTTAATAGTGTAGCATTTACTGTTTTACCCCAGCTGCAGTTTTCTACTAGGTGTGGCAATCAAGATCCAGTATTTTTTATGATATTTCCACCATTATCTGTTACTTTGATCCTGTTTTTTCCCCGACCTAGTCTATTGTGTAAATTATTTGTTCTAAGTTAATAAATTTTCCTGCTTGATTTAGTGTTTTAGTGTTCCACGTCTTAAAACATTCATGCCGTCAGTGTGCTGCCCGACGTTGAGCTGAAGTTTTCCTGGTCTTGATTTGGCACTATTAGTTTTTTTGCGGTCTTTTCAGATATTTGTGTCTCTGACCAAACTGTGCATTTTGCTTTCTTTACATGTTCTTCAAAGAAACTGTCTTCTCCCATGCCAGGCTGGTTCCTCCCCCTCCCAGCCCGGCTCCTTTCTCCGTGCATCGGCGGAGGTGGGAAGATGTTGTGCTGGCTTGGCTGCTGGCGGGGCGCAAGGGCTTTTAGGCTTTTCTCTTCAAGGCGTCGGTCTTGCGCTTTCGTAGAATCCCGTTGCTTTCGCATTAAGAGCTTGGTTGCACAACCCTGGTTTACGCAGCGCTCATCCTGAAATCGGCAGGCTGCTTCTGTCCTCTGTCCAATATATGCTGAAATTCAGCCATATAAGTAGTATCGCTCTCGATGCTTTTTTTTTTTTTTTTTTTCAAACAGAAAAAAAATACAATATAATACTATGAAAAAAAAAAAAAGGAAAATAAGGTACGGAGTGTCTTTAAAAGTAAGAAAATCAGAAAGGGTTGATCTGTCAGACTCGCTGACTGACGGTATTGCTGTATCCGACAGCCCTGGGGGAATTTAGTTCGGTTGCCTTCTGGGAAGGACTGCTACTAATATATTTTGCAGGAGGGTCTGTCTTGGTTAGCCTGAAAACATATGGATGAATCTTTTCTCTTCGAGTTCTGTCAACCATTTTTAATCATCGCAGCAGACTTTATGTAAGAATTTCTCTAGTATTCCAGGAGGATTTAACATACATGACAACTCTGAGATTTATGTAAGTTCCTCATATTACAGATATCAGTGTTAGAGAAGCTCAGCTTTGTTGGGGGAAAGTTGTGGGAGAAGACATGGGGTAAAATTAGTGGTCTTATTTATAACAGAATTAAATAGAAACGTAGTATGGACATTTGTAAAAGAATCTCATTAGCAGCCTGTGAATAGACTGCCTTTTAGAAGGAATGAATGTTGTGGACGCTAGCAAGCTGAAAACCTTCAGCAGCTATTATTTTTGTGATCTGTTGACCGTGGCACTCAAGAGATCTTGACCTCCCATACTACGCCAGGGTTGGTGCTTAGTCTGGGAAGTACTGGGTGGGTACCCAGAGGCCACAGCGCCTGAAATTCTTCCCTGCAGTTAGTACGGACTGGCAACAGCTCTCAAATAAATTGAATGGGAATGACGAACGTGTAAAGCTGTGTACGCTTCACTAGTTTCACTAGAGGTAGCTCAGCCTTTTCTGTATGATGAGTGATGAGACAAGGCATGCAGCCCTGGGTGCTGGTTTTGTGCTCAGAGTTGTTACAGCTCTTCGGTAACTGTATCAGAACATCTTAAAAGGCATTGGCCACAGGACAATTAACCAATCAAAGTCATTTTTTGTTAAATCTTTTAACTACAGATTTCATCCAGTTACCCGATGAAAAATGAAGGTACTTTCCTATCCAGCTGCTGCTTCTTCACCTGCTTGCCTTCCTTAGTAGTCATGTCGTCAGATGCTAGGATTCCCCCAGTATAGTGCCTGTTCTATCATGGACATTTTCCTAACTCAGTTAACCTATTCTTGTGCATTTCAGGACTATAACAGTGGAGAAATACTAGCGTACTGAAGGATGATAGCTGGAAATAAGAGACCTTTGGATTCTATCCAGAGCTGGCTAAATCACTTAATTTTTTTGTAGCTTGGCTTACTTGTCTGTGAAGCCTCGAGTCCTGGACATTGTACAGCCTAGGCAAGGTCCACAGTATGTATTTGTAATGGCAAAACGTAGGTCTTGCTTGGTGTAACCTGCGTGTTTCACAAGCGCTTGGTCCTCCTCAGGTGAAGCAACTGTTTCATCTGGCAAGTACCGCGCATGATGTGGTTGGTGCTGTGTGCTATTTAGCCTTCCTAGTCAGTGACATGGTGGGCACAAACGCTCCAGATCAAACATAATCGCTTCCTGACACATCATCCGTCTCCAGATGGTATCTCTCAAACCAGATTGTAAGGTCTAAAGAAAGATGGCAAAAACAAAGACTGAATCACCGTCTCTTTAAGTCTGTTAGTCAGAGCCTGCCTATTTGGTTTAGGTAAATGCACCTTACAGGAGAGAGCTAATACAGCAGCTTTGAACAAATAAATGCTGCCACGTAAACTTATAAAAGGATGTAAGCTGGTGTTAGCCAAATTTTGGAAGTGATTTTTTTGAAGATATGGATTAGAAAAGTGTTGAAACTGCAATTTTTTAAATAAGGTTTTCAGCAAATTGAGCTAGATACCTAATAGTATTTCTCTCTTATGAAGAAATCAAAGGCTGCTTTTCCCAGTCACCCTTTTTTTTTCGTTTCTTTTTTTTTTTCCCCAGTGGTGCTAGGATAACATGTTAAAATATACATATCTGAAAGTATGTTGTTGTAGAAAGCACTGGTACAATGGGCTTGTCTGAGCACAAAGGTGCAGTGATTTAATTAAGGGTGTGGCTTAATTAAGGGCTTGAGTTATACAAAGTCTCATTTGTCTAAACTGGTCATACTGTGTAAACATCATAAATTTAAGTGAACCTTGCACTCCTGCACCTGTGTGCTTAGGGATATAATTAATAGAAACATTTTAAATTGTGTTTCTATCCAAATTCTAGAACGGTGTATTTTAACTTGATCAGTGCTTCTTTGAGGGGAAAAATCAAACAAAAACTAAAAGAGGCCAGCATGCTTCAGTCCTGGGCCAGAAAGTACTGGAAATACGGACAGTGGTGTTCAGACTGCCGATGGTAACGCTGATTGTGAGTCCAGGTAACTGCCTGCCATTATGCGTTTGGTGGGACTTGGTTGGATGGAGATCGTGGTCCTGACCTCAAGTAGTAGTTTGGAATATTGACAGCCATCAAAGTGATACAGCTGGGTATTTGTGCACTGCAACTTAAAACATTTTTTTTTTTAGTTGCAGATTGAAGTATCATGGACAGAAGATAGCTTGGACGATGTGTTGTGCTAGCGTCTCTCTGCAATTTCAGTTTTAACGATGGATAAGTGTAAGCACATAGGACGTCTGCGACTGGCCCAGGATCACTCCATTCTGAATCCTCAGAAATGGCACTGCGTGGACTGCAATACCACCGAATCCGTGTGGGCATGCCTCAGCTGCTCGCACGTGGCCTGCGGAAGATACATCGAAGAACATGCACTAAAGCACTTTCAGGAGAACGGTCACCCAGTGGCATTGGAAGTAAATGAGCTGTATGTTTTCTGTTATCTCTGTGACGATTATGTTCTTAATGATAACGCAACGGGAGATTTAAAGCTGTTGCGAAGTACATTAAGTGCAATCAAGAGTCAGAACTATGAGTGCACTACTCGTAGCGGGAGGACTTTGCGTTCGATGGCGGCAAGTGATGACTCCTACCTTGCTCATGACGGTGCCCAAGCCTTGCTTCGGAATCAGGATCGCATGTTCACAGCGCTGTGGCACAGGAGGCGCGCGTTCATGGGCAAGGTATTCAGATCCTGGTTTCAGTTGACGCCTAGTGGAAAAAAGATTTTGGAGGAAGAAAAGCGTTGGGAAGAGGAGGAGGAAAGAAGGGACAAAGCTAGAAGGAGAAGACAAGAACGAAAGCGCCAGTTGAAAGAAGAGATGGAAAAGATGCCCCCAAGAAAGAGTTCTCGTTTACAAAACCAGATTAGAATGTCCTCAGAAACAGCACCCTGCATGCAAAAAGCATCACAGAACGTGGAATCTGTGGCAGAGTTGAAAGAAACGTATACCTCAGATGAAGTAAGATTGAAAAAAATAAGTGACTCCCCAATTAAACGAAGGCCCACGGTGACTCCAGGAGTAACAGGACTGAGAAACCTGGGAAATACGTGCTATATGAACTCTATCCTGCAGGTATTAAGTCACTTACTTATTTTTCGAGAGTGCTTTTTAAAGCTTGATCTCAACCAAACTCAGGAACTGCTGGCAACAGCAGCCAGTGGTAAAACCAGATCTTCATCTAAACACCCTTCAATAACTGCCTCAACGTTACAAGTGAATGAGAACCAAGAGAAAGGAAAGGGATCATCTTCTGCAAGGCGGTCTAGTTTATCCTCTGGATTAAGTGGAGGAGCATCAAAAAGTAGAAATATGGAACTTATTCAGCCCAGGGAGCCCAGTTCAAAGCATATTTCTCTTTGTCACGAGCTGCATACTCTGTTTCAAGTGATGTGGTCTGGCAAATGGGCGCTCGTGTCTCCGTTTGCTATGCTTCATTCTGTGTGGAGACTAATTCCAGCCTTCAGAGGATATGCCCAACAAGATGCTCAGGAATTCCTATGTGAACTGTTGGATAAAGTGCAGCAGGAACTGGAGACTACGGGGACCAGATACCCAGCTCTCATCCCTGCTTCTCAAAGAAAACTTATAAAACAGGTTTTGAATGTGGTTAACAACATTTTTCATGGACAGCTATTAAGTCAGGTATGTTTTTATGATGATTTTAAGATGTGTAATAATTTGTAGTTATGAATTTATACCGGTCGATGATCAGCACGCTTCAAAGGTTAATAAATTTGTAATTACCAAGGAAGGATGGGAAGGGTGTAGTATATACAATTTTAGAAGAAAGGTCATTTGAGTACTCCTAAAAATTTCAGTAGAAGAGTCACCTGATTAACATAAAAGTTATAAATTTGGTATTATAAAGCACATTCCTGAAGCTACTGATAAACATCTGACTGCCATTAAGCATCAACTGATAAGCAGTAATAAAGAATTTACGATTTCAAGTATCTAGTTGGTTATGGTGGTACTAGAGAAAAGGTGTTAATCTTGTATAAATGGCAACTGTTTTTTGCAATGGATGCCGAGCAAGGAATCATTTGTATTATTTCAGTAAATAGGTTGAATTTGAGATTCATTACTACAGAATAATTGTCTGCTGTGGTGATATGTACAATGATACTAATCGTTTCCGTTACAACACAAAGATATAGAAGGCTCTGTCAACACAGGAATCAAATTTATAGGGTGGAGGCAATGGTTGTTTTCCTCTTTTTACGGCTGCTCTTTTTTTTATTATTATTTTTGTTTTCTTCTTCATGGCTTCCCGCTAAGTACTTCAGTGTGTCCACATACTCTTAGGCACATCCCAACTGTGTGTGCGTGTGTGTACAAACGTCCGAGAACTGTCTGAACCAACAAATGCTGATTTCTGTTGAATGCATCAAAAAACCTAACCACATTACAAGAGGAGCAGAGGGTAGAATGGGTAGATCGTCCTCTACCGTGTGTTTGGCCCAGCGTAAGAGCACTTCTGTTGGCATATTTAGTTTTCTCAGGGCAGTTAACATCTCTGGGCTAAGGGTTGTGCTGGTAGAAGAGTCTTTAATATCCTATCACTACAGGTTTTTTTGTTTGAAAATCACAATCCTCTCCAAAATAGTAACTTCGATAGGAAAAGAAAGTAATTGCCTAAGTATACTGTCACGGTTTGCTTTGCATTCCAAGCCTTCGTATAGGAGTGATTTTCTGCAAGAATTTTGAAGGCTCGGAAGGCACGTTACTTCGCTAGCACCACTCCTTTCACTTGTTTTTAGCTTTATGTGAAGAGGCTTGTGGCTAGAAACCCTCCCACCTTCCTGAAACTAGGGAGGGGAACAGTGAGAATTCACTCAAGTGTCATCAAGTGAGCCTGAAAAAGAACTGAACGCATTCAGGCTATGCTGTGACTACAGCTCAGTGCTTTTACCCCAGCTGGTCAGTATCTGTATGCAAAATACAGCCCCGGTGAACTTCACAACGCCTAGTGCGAGCAGAACAGGAGGAAGTGCACGAGGCTGTTACCTGCTGTGATGTCTCCCCGGCTCCTGAGGCAGTTTCCACGGGTGGTGTCCAGTACTTCACCTCCTAAGGTTCCCTTTGTGATCTCTCCTGCTCCTCTGTTCCAGTCCAGTCTCACTAACGTTTGAACAGAAGGGATTTTTGAACAGAAGTGGTTCTATCGCCCCGTCTTTGACAATGCTAACGCTTTAAGGGATGTACTCTTTGTCCCTAAGTGCTTAACCCAACCTACCTACAAGCTGCAACAGTATTACAATTTCTCTGTAGAAGATAGCTGGAACTGTAGCCCGCTGCCTTTATTCAAGAAATAGGGTGGGACTTTAGAATATTTTGAAATTACATCTTCAGTCAGTGAATAAGGGGAGTTGAGAAGCTCGTTTCTGTGCGGCGGTTGCCTTCCATTTTAGGATCACAGAGAAGTTGTTATACTTACTGCCCATTAGTACCGCAAGTATTAGTTAAAGATATTTGATTCTGTGAGATACTCATGTGCACTGAAGTCAGTCTACTTGACCTTTAAACCTCGGGAACTGCTCTTGATACAGTACACAGAGGATCGCTTACAATGCAGATAAGCTGTCTGTTTACTTAGGTTTTGCGTTACTTTCACGTGTGCGATAAAACACGGTCCTTCTCGTGGGTGCTCTGCCTTAGCCTGAAGGGAAGCCATGATCCGGAGTTTGCCATCAGCCTGTTGCCACAGGAACGGCTGCCTGCTTCAGCGCTGTAACTCCGTGCAGAATGCAGGGTGAAGAAAGGAGGAAATGGGATGTGTGAGAATCTTGCTCAGGTTTCTTTCTGATAACCAGAGAAAGCTTTAGGTGATGTCGAAATTACACCTTTTAGATGAGTTTCTGTTTGTTTCTTTTTTAAAGTTCTGAGCTGATCCAAAATAAGTCTTCCCCACCTATGACTTCTTTTACTTCTTTATGGAATACAAAACTAGGTAATGAGTAACTCCCAGAATAGGATGTGTGTAGACAATCGGATTGCCTCTTGGCTTGTTTATCGACTTTATTGACTCCAATATCCTTTGTAGGATTAGAGATTTTTGCTTTGCGTTATTGATTGTGAAACTTCACTTCCCCTAGATACTGTGGCTACTTAAGATACAGCTACAAAACCTTTCCCCTCTCTTCTTTCCTTTTTTTACATGCTAGTCTTCCTCCAGTGGTTGCCTGGAGAAAATCGTACTGTGGTACTTCTTGGGCAAAGGAGCCTTCATCTTGTAAACCCATGCTTTCAGATGCAGATCTGCTGAAGCAGTGGCCCGTTCCTCAGCCCCGCTAGGACTGCGAGGAGATGCCAGTATGTCTATTAAAATACCAGTTATTTTCCATCCCTCCATGCTTGTACTCTTGTGGAAGAAAGGATACCCATTCTCTCCTGTCCTTGGGTGGAAAATGAGGAGAAGAGCCCACTGTGAAGTTATGTGCCAGGGGTAAACTGACCTCATGAACTGATCCGCAGCTCTTTGATGTACGCTTCAGGAACTGAAGTAGGTCAGCCACCATCTCTCTGAGTTTTTTTGTAATGGTCCCAGCTAATTAGCATAGTATGCAACAGTTTTTAAAGTATGCTTATTTCATTTTTTTCCCCAACGTTAAGCAAGGAATGGTTTTCACACTACAGGGTGAAAGCTTTGCTGTAGTCAAAATAGACAACATCACCTCTTCTCCACTGTCTTGGACTAGCCGTCTGACTGCAGAAAGCTGTCAGGTTGGTCAGGCGTGATTTTCCCATCACAAATCCACGCTGGCAGTTCCTAATCATCTTATCCCTTAGTACACTGGGAAACGTTTTCCAGGAATACTTGTTCTCTCGGCCTTCCCGCAGATGAAGGTGACAGTGAGTGGCCTGCGGTTCCCCAGGCCCTCCTCCCTGAAGACAGGAGTGACGCTTGCTTTCTTCCCATCCTCGGGGACCTCCCCCAGTTGCCAGGACCTTGCCAGGACCTTCCCAAGGTGGGGAGCAGCCTCGCAGTGCCATCAGCCAGCTCCCTCTGTTCTTTCAGTGTCGGCGGGGATAACTCCGAGACGAGCAGGAGTAGAATAGCAACCGATATTCCCTGTGGCTCAGAAAGACCCAGTAAGGGAGGGAGGAAAATAGGATTTGTGTGAGAGCTGCTTGGGTACCCAATTCAATGAAGAAAATTGATGTTGAATTGTGGTTGCAGTGTTTCACTGAACTGGCACGCGTTGCAAAGCAGCCAACAGTTGTTGATTTCCCTACGTTATGCTGTTGAATAACCCCAAATTTAAAGTAAATGATGAAAAATAGCTAGCCACTGTAATTTTAAGATCTTTTTTTTGAGGGATGAGGAGCTCTTTTGAAACCATGTTGTTTGGGTATGGGTTTTGAAAGTCTGCTGTGAGGATTCCATTGCCTTTGAGTTTGGTGCCTCAAAAAAAAAGCTCTTGGCCTGGATTTCTGTTGCAGCAGCAGCAAACGCAGCAGTGAAAGTGAAGAGCGTTGGCTTTGCTCCTGTAGCTATGAGTTTCCTTTACAATAAAGCTGTGAGCAGTTACCGTGTCTTCTTAGGAGGCTTTTTAGGACAAACCTGTCTTTGATAACGAGTCTCTTTCCCCAGTAATTACCCTTTAAATATCGCAACACCTCGTTGGAACTGGCTTTCGCTATCTCCAGACACCCTTAAAACCAAACAGGTACCGTTCGATAACCGGCTGACTATGTTTAAGAGGGAATGGGAGCAAAACTCCCCTGCTAAGCGCTGGGGAAGAGCAGTTTGCAGTGCTCAGGGAAATGAATGCGCAGGGGCCCAGAGAGTGAGGTCGGTTCTAACAAATGTAAATTACGTTTGAAGTTTCAAAAGGCACAGCCTCTCTGTGCAAGTCTTGCTCCACTTACTTGCTCAACTGGTGTACTTCAGGACGAATTGGCTGAGAAAAGGGGAAATGAGCAGTCTTCGGGCTGTTTGAAGCCCTGGGGTTCTGGGGGCTGTGCTGGGAATTAAGGTCTGGGGGAGAGCCCGAGGGTGCCTGTCACGCAGTGCTGGGTATGAAGTCTCACGCTGAATAATCTGTTAAAGGCTCTGAGAACTTCAGGTCGATAATAGGAGCGTTTACACTTAAACCAATCCACGACCTGTGGGCTGGTTTTTGTATTCTGATCTCTCGAACACGCTGACTTCTGTATTTCCTTATACGTAGTCTGCTTCTCTCTGCTGCCTGAATCAGAAGGGGATTGTCAGTTGCTTTCCAGCTAGACGAAGGTGACTTTTTAAGTTAATCTCTAAGGAGCCATTGAATCACAGACCGTGGTTTGCTGTAGCTTGGCTTGTGTTATTCTGTTAAATACAGATTGTTTTGATGACGGTGTAGTCAGCACTACAAGGTTGGGTTTTCTCTGTAACCGAGGAAATACCGAGTGGCTGTGGTGGTGGAGGTCGCATTACAGCAGCCTGCTAGAAATCAACCCCCCTTCGATTACTTTGCTGCGGAAACATTGCGTTGCTTTTCGTCTGGATGTTTCCTCTATAGTGAAAACTTCAATAGGGGTGAAAGCCCGGAAATGGGGCTGTCCATCTTTCTGCGCGTAGAGCAGGGATGGTAACAGTTGCCTTTCTTCCATGCAAGTGTTGTAGGGACCATAAGCAAAGCAGAGTTGGCTCCTGCTGCAGCAATCTGTTAACTATTTCCTTTGGTTCCATTTAGGCCGAATGCCATCCGGGGCAGTGGCTGTCCATCAAATTATTGCGGGCTCAGTGATGCTTGTCTGAGTGGCCTCCGTGCTTAGCTTGAATCAAGCAATCTGATCCAGCTCTTTTCAGTCTGGCCTTTGGCCCATGATTGAATGCTGAGCTTTAACCAAACAATTGTATATAGTGCCCGCATTACGAGGCGGGAGAGGACGGTTGGGGCAGAGCATAAAGTAGGGATTTCAGCTGGCTAAAAACAGTAGTTCACTTTCTTTGCTCTAAATGGAAGCTTCTCCTGGAGTTTGTTATAATGACAACATTAAGACTTCCTAAAATAGCAATTACTGAATGTAGCAGAGAGGTGGAATTAAACTCTGAATTTGTAAAATATAGTAATGAAAAGTAAGCAAACTCACTTCCCTTTTACTCTCACGAATGCTCACACCAAGAAAAGTTGTTGGACAGATGCAAAAAGATTTTGCCAGCTCTTTGAGTTCATATTTTTCTTTGTTTTTTATTTTTTTAACTCTCTTCTGGTTCAACCTACTTTCCTGCAGTTTATACAGTTTTAACACTTTTAATGAAAAAAGAAAACGTGGGTTGTGCTGCGTGAATGCTGGTGGAGCGTGAGATAAAGGGGTCCCGCCGGAACAGGAGCAGAAGTGATGGAGCATCGCCAGAGGACTGGCGCAGGTGGCTTCCACAGGAGGGAAGGATCCTCCTCCTTGTTGCACCAGGCCTGGCTAAGAAAAATAGTTCCGATCTTTGTTCCAGCCTCTATTTACATCTCATTTACCAGTGAGTGTGTGTGTGTACAGGAGCAGTTATTGCACAATGGCTGGCAGGGTTGGGTGTATGTTTATTCGAATACTTTTGGGGTACTTGGCTGTTTGCGAATTTGCAAATCGCAGATAACTCCTAACAGTTCAGCTCTGCAGGGCTGAGGCGGGGAGGAGTGTCTTGCATTTGAGGAAATAAGTGCAGCTCTGCATCAGTATAGAAGTCAGCCAACACAAATCAGCTTTGCTCACCGTTGCACAAGGGGATGAGAAGCAATACTGTTGCATCAGCTTCTCTTTTCTGAGGAGCAAAATTTGGAAGCTGAACCAATTACATGTCTTTTTTACTTTGGGATAGCATTTATTAACTAGTCGGGAAAGAGGATCTTAAAATAACCTAGGTTATTAACGTGGCATGCTAAATTTAAAACCTCAGAGCTTGTTAAAATGATCCATTCTTTGTTCGTGTGTGTACTTCATCCTAAGCCCATTAATCTTCAGTGCGCATTCAAGTTCAACAAAATCTTGCTTGAGTAACTTGTCAATCAAACAAACTTTTGGCTCAACAAAATCACCCATTTGTACAGCAGAAATCTATTAGTCATTCTGTGTTTATGCTGGAGTTAGTTTGAACTGTGGCCAAACATATCATTTTGTCTCCAAGTCTAGATTCCAGCTCTGAATTACTAATAGTTTGTGGCTTTGAAACGTTGCCAGATGTTAGCGCTTACAAAAGAAGCTCCTGTCAGTGTAAATTAAAACGGAAGATTCTCCTCTTTTCTGCCATGTAAGTTCAAAGTTTTGTTTTCTAAGAACAAGACAGAGAGGTTTTCTTCTTAGAAGTTAAAGCAACTAACAGCTTTCCTAACTCTGGTGCTAAACACGTGTGCCCGTACACAAACGTCCATGTGCATTAGGAAACTAATGCATAGATTGGATATATGCATTATATAGCTGTTGTAGCTAATAGATGTATTAAATAAAGAATTGCTCACAAGAACAGCTTAGAAGGAGGGTACCATAAGGTAACAGATTTGCCTTGATGTAAATGGTCATGAAGTAGCAAAGCAGGGTGAATAATTATGTAACAGCAAATCTCCACAGGGAAATAAAGGAGCTCTCAACCCCAGCAGTGCATCTTCACATTCGTGTAAGCTTACTAACCTAACTGAAGAGACCTACCCTGAATATACGTCAGGCAGCAGCACTGAGACATGCCTGCGTAACAATGGTATTTGAATCCCTCGTGGATCTCCATTCCTTTATTACTACGTTTTTGCATTAGTTGTTCCAAGCAGCTTGTGGTGTTTCCTGAAGTAGGAAGCATGCTTATAGTGATGGTATTTGGCAATTGTTTGCCCTTGTGGTTGCAAACTTGCATATGCCATTGATATTCCACTTACTATAGAACAGGAGTGGTGTTGTTTCATCGCACCCAACTGTTATTCTGAGCTGATAAATAACAGCTATCTTGACAGCGGGCTTGATACGAAAATTTTGAGTTCCTGTAGTCCTCCGTGGGAAAGTTCAATTGTTGGGAAGAGTTGGGAGCGTGTTGGGTGCTTATGGAAGTTTTGTCAAAGCTATCTATCTGTCTGAGCTCAATGAAAATCCAGCTTGACACGGAGTTTTTCAGAAGGCATGTTTTCTATAGCAGTGAGGTTAGAGCTGCTTGAGCTGGTGGTCAAGAGCAGCTTTGAAGCCAATTAATGCATTCCTAACAATAGAAAACTTCTATAATTACTCCTTAAGGATTGTATTGTACTTTGATGATTGCATTGAACAAATGAAGGGGATCTTTTTAGTCTCTCACACTTAAGATTTACTGATATTTCTTTATAACCTTTATGAACTATGTTTGTTATAGTCTATACGGAGTTTCACTACCACGCAGTAGTAGTAGCTTCAACTACTCATAGAAATTACTCATTCACGTGGATCATAGAAAGGTGAAGGTCCATTGGAGGAAGAATAAAATGATGTGATGCTCTTCTATTAGCAGCTCAAGCTGGCTTTTAGAAGATTGTATTGCAAATCAAATCCTAGTATGTTGCCGTTCTAGCTTAGAAGAGCTGCTGCTTTTAACTTACTTTCCTAAATATTGAATGTTTTCATAGATTAATTTTCCCCATCTGAATTATCTGCATTTTTGAGGTTAACTCACTTCACTTCTTGATATTTTATTTATGTTGTCTTACTGCTTGTCCTTTCCCTAGTGTGACGATGGATCCACTTACTGAAAGAAGAAATAACTTATTTTTACCTGTTAATTTTTCTTTGAAGAAGTGTGCTTCCTAATCCAGGCTTCCCTGGAAGACTTACAAAGTAAGAAGGATATGACTTTAAAACCCCCAGCTGTTTTTTTTTTTTTTAATTAACCTAAGTTATAGTTTCTTTCTTTCGTATAAATTTTTGTTTTGGAGTATTTCTTTTTAGAGAAAAGATTCGTGTGAGTCTACCAGCTGATTTTTCTTGGACAGTGCCAGACAGACCATTTCGACACTTCTTTTGTTTCTCAGTAAAACATAGGAACACTTAGCCATTTGTGGTAACACTATTGGACATGCTGCTTCAGAGAAAAGAAATTAGGTGCATCGTTTATTTTGTTAGATGACTCTGTCCTTTGTTTGCATCTGTTATCTCTAGGAAAAGAATGTGTGTGTGCATGTGTGTGTATATGTATATATATATACATACACACACACACACTTAGAGTTTCATTGTTATGGTGCCTTTTTAGCAGAGTAAGCTTCTGAGCGTAAGCAATTTGTGAAATATTGTTTTACAGGTTACGTGTCTTGCCTGTGACAATAAATCAAATACCATAGAACCTTTCTGGGACCTGTCACTGGAGTTTCCTGAGAGGTATCACTGCAACGGCAAGGAGATGGCGTCTCAGTACCCCTGTCTGCTGACAGAAATGCTGGCCAAGTTTACAGAAACTGAAGCTTTGGAAGGGAAGATATATGCATGTGATCAGTGCAACAGTGAGTAAAGGCAGTATGTACTCATACATATGTTCTCTGTGTAAAATATGATGTAAATTGACAGTAAAAGCATAGAAGTAAAATACTATGAGTCTTAAAAGTATGTTGCATTACAAGGAAAGTCTTTCATATGTCCTGCTGTGGTCACTGGCAGCTATTACTGTCTAGAAGGGGAATTGTTCAAAGAATGGTTGAACGTGTGATGCTTCTCTTAATTTAAGTCTGATCACACGCTCATGGGGATCTTGCTACTCCCAGCTGAAGAACCCATCCATTTTTTTAATTTAGGAGAATAACCTAAGTGACCCAAAGTATTTCACACTAAAATCATAAAAGAAGCCTTGCAGAATGGATCTCTGAGTGTATTCTTTTTATGGAGATGCATTCAGTAGCCATTTAGGTTCACACAAATACGGTGGCTAAATCTTAGAATGAAATACAAGGCTATTAATTAGCAAGATTTGTATTATGTAACTGTGTGTTTGGCCTCAGCAAAACGCAGGAAGTTTTCTTCTAAACCAGTTATACTCACAGAAGCTCAGAAGCAGCTTATGGTGTGTCGACTACCTCAGGTTCTCCGATTACACCTGAAACGGTTTAGGTAAGTACTACCACAACAAACAGTGTTGCAAATTGACCCATTTAGTCCTGCTCTTCTGTTGTTTGGGATCAATCTTCTCCAACAGCAGATTAATTTTCATTTACTACTATGATGAGAAATAGAAACTTATTTTCCTTATTTAATTTAAATATCAATAAGATACAGTGTAAGTAGAGAATCGACCTTTTGGATTCCAACTACTTACTATTTTAATAGTAAAATTATTTCATCCTTCTTTTCAATCAGAATTTATTAATCCTGCTGTGGACTCTTGGTAAAAATAGTGTTATCTTCAACAAGAGTGAACACTCATATTCACTAATGTACAAAATGAGATTGTATTCAGTCAGATGTCTCACGTAGCCATCATATAACCAAGTACATTTAATTTAATGCATTAGCCTGAGAGTAAGGAAGTAAAGATTGCATCTCTGTGAACTCTTATTCCAGGCATTGGCACAGAATCTGTCCTGAATAGGAAGAAAATTGAAAATGGTCTGGAGTATGTGGGAAACACCAATGAGAGATAATGTGTGGGAAATACTTCCCACTTACCATTACAGTCAGATTTTAAGATGTATCTTTCAGAAGATGAGAATAGTTGGCATCACAGACATGTTCAAAAGGTCTCGAAATAAAGGAGAAGTGAAAAAGGAAGCCTGGGGAAAAAATATGCAAATTCACATTTATTTTGCGCACAAAGACAATAGCAAAGATAACTTTTTAAGAACACAGCATTATGAATTGTTTTTTTTTTTTTTGAAAAAATATAAGTTTTCATGTGATTTAATTTTCCAGGTGGTCAGGACGCAATCATCGTGAAAAGATTGGTGTGCATGTTAATTTTGATCAAATGCTGAACATGGAGCCTTACTGCTGCAGAGAATCCCTCAAGTCTCTCCTACCTGACTGCTTTATCTACGATTTATCTGCTGTAGTAATGCATCACGGGAAAGGATTTGGCTCAGGGCACTACACTGCCTACTGCTACAATTCAGAAGGAGGTAGGAACCAGTTGTGAATTAAGAAGTGTGGGAGAGGGGTGTTGGTAATTCTAATCTGGTAAGTTTACTGTCTCTCAAAACTAAAAGGGGAGTTGCTTGTAGCTGAACTGCCTGGGGTGAGAATTTCAGTTTTGTAGACCAACACAGTCCAATTTTTGTATTGGCTAGTTCAACTTGTTCTGGCTATAAACCCTCTTGTAAATCTGAGGAAGTTAAGGTGGGCTTTTAATACTTAAAGACAGATATACTAGATCAACAGAAACTGTATACTGTTTCAAAGCAACTTGTGTTGAAAGGGACTAAGCACTAATTAATAAGTATAATGCAGTTGCCTCCAATCAGTGTCATGATGTGTTTTTATTTGCTTGTTTCTGTGGTGTTTTCCTTCATTCTAGGATTTTGGGTACACTGCAATGATTCGAAACTCAACATGTGCACTATGGAAGAAGTATGCAAGGCTCAAGCCTACATTTTGTTTTACAGCCAACGACTTACTCAGGCAAACGGACATGGTAAAGTATATCCTAGCACAGCTGAAAGTCAGCAGCACACAGAATTAGCTGACTGCTCTGTGGACAACAGTAGCAGCTAATCCAAAGTCAATTAACTGTGTGCACGGTAAAGTTTGAATTGTCATAACTATATATTTTTAAATGCAAGTACAGTATTGTACTTTCTGACTTTGTGTACAATGTTTATATACTTTTGTATTAGGCAAAATACTCTTTACAATTGTTAGTAAAAGTTTTTATTGACAGTAAGTAACTTTCTAAGTAACTAGAATTTCAATACAGCTATTTTTTTAAGAAAAAGATTGCCATTTGCATTTAACTCTTACCTCAGGCTGTTTTTTTAAACTGTTTTTGTATTTTGATAATCTTTTTGAATTGGTTTAGGAAAATGACTTTCAATGGACAACTGATGTTTCTCTGGTTAATTTTCTGTATATGCTTGTGTACATTTTATAGTGTAGTTTTAATGGTATCAAGACTCTTACTGTCTGCAGGAATTGTTACTAGGTCTTAGAATATTAACATTCACCTGCGAAGACTGTTCTACATGTCAAATAGAAACTGAACTTTTTGTAAGAAACTTTTTGTATGTTCTTCATGACTAAAATGAAATTTATTTGCAGGCTTCTCCCCAGGCTTTCAAGGGAGTTACACTAAAGCTACACTGACAGAGTTTCTTAAAATCTGAAATTAAGGAAATAAGCACATACTTATTTTCATATAAGTATTTAAGGAGGAGTGTTCAATAGCACAAGAATGCATGTTTACTAAGACTTGCATGTTTTAGCCTTAATGAGTCTGATGATGTAAAATTCAAGTGCCAAATCCAAAGTACTGATTTTGACAACCAGGGCCTTTTTATTCCAGTAACTTAAGAAAGCTTATTAAGAAAGACAACTCCACCCTGCCCAGTCATTGCGACAAGAATGTCAGTATCTCCTTTCTTAAATTGGACAAGCTTATTTAAAATTGTAGCATTTTCTGTTTTACAAGCCATTGAAAAGAAGCTGTAGGAGTTGTAACTGGTGAAACCAGCCAGGTGCAAAATGCTTTCATGCAACTGCTGTACCTTTTCCATGGTCCTATCACTAGCATTAACAGAAACGTGCATCGAGGGGAATCTAACAAGCAGGAATCATCAGTCTTTCTCCACATGCAGTAGTTAATGCCAAGTAAATTTTAATTGTGAAGTTATTTTGCATAAGTCCTATGCAAATTGTTACCTCATCTTCTGCAAAGTTTATACCTCAATAAAATGCCTTGATGTGGATGGAAAGCCAGGTGTGTACTGAAATTGTTATTTCTTTTAAAAATTTTGTCTAATGGGGGTTGAGGCATTAACTACAAGACTGCTTTGGATATCTGTCACTGATTTAATGCTAGTGCCATTGTTACTTATGTTACTGGACGGCGCTATATTTTAGCGAGCACATAATGACCTTAGATCTCAAACTTTCTTTGCCTTCTGCTTATCCTAATTAAGTGTGCAACAGCAGCTTGGTTCTTTTCTTTAAGCCTTTACCTAGAGTAAAGCTTGAGCACGATCTAAATCTACCTGCTTATGTTCTGCCTTCCTTCATTCAAGTATTTTATGGAGAGCTCTGATGAGTCAAAGCCAAGTTCACTTTGCTTTTGCAAACTGCAGTCAAAAGCTTCTGCCTCACCGTGCTCCTTTTGCACAGGTAGAGAGGACAGGCTTCAACAACGTCAAAAACTGGTAAAGGCTGCCTCAGGCTGGCAGCAACTGCTGCCCACAGCGAGTACGTTGGAGTGCTGTTAAGGCAGTTGAACGCAAGGCAAAGCAGCTTGGTTATTGTACAGTCAGAAAACTAGCACAAGACTGCATAAAGGTAGCAGGAGACTTATTTGGCTGAAAGTATTCAAACAGACTATCAAAAAGCAGGAAGGAAAAAGCCAACCAGCCAACCCCCCCACCCCTTCCAAGAAGAGATGCATATGTGTTGAGTCTAAAATTAATCTCCTGGTTGGAAAAATCTTGGGCCATGCCTTCATCAAAACAGAACAGACCACATGAGGTTAAACTATATTCCCTAATGACATATCTGTCTCCCAAGACCTGCATGAAAAGCAATGAACCTGCTGCTTCGACACTTGTAATAAATGTGCTCTGCACACAAACTATTACCATTTCTGGTGCTGCACAGACTCAAGAAGCTTTGTGATGATGCCAATCTTCTGGATACTTCAGGAAGCCAGACTTCAGTATCTGACTCGATTTCGTCTTTGATAAACTTCTCCTTTCATCAAGTGACAAAGACAGTAGTGTCCAGTTATCAGACAGCACGGCCAGGACTCTGTTGATTATTTCCAGCAATAGGAAAAGGCAGCCTGAGGTATGTGGTGCAAGGAGATGAAAATAGAGCTTGCTTTCACCTCTGGCATGTAAATGCAGAATGGGGAGCAGCACAGGAAGTGTGTATCCAGACAAACTCAATTACAGTTAATGGAAACAAATAATCCTCATGTATTCTTCTGAGGCAGGGTGCAACAGATGCAAGCCATTTCCGCTAGGATTGGTTACACATGATATTTACTTCCATGTGTAGCTTAGCAAACAGTAAGTACATCAAAAAGTTACAAGCCCAGACCCATCATTCCAAGTAATTCTGCTAGTCTGGATCTTCCTGTTATGTTCTGGGAAAAGAAGAGACAAAGGGAGGAACACACATCTCTGAGCTGCAGTACCAAGTGTTCTTCATGAAAATTAAAAAAAAAAGCTTTAAACTGTAGGAACAAATGTCAATGAGCTGCTAACAGACTAGCGAGAAGTCTGGAAGTAGTGGCTGAGAACTGAGGTGGGCTTGGCTCCCTTGTTTTTAGCAGTATCTGCAGTAACCACGCTTGTTACAAAAATAGGGTGAGTGAGCTGGAAACAGAATTCTAGCAGAAGCTGTTTGGATGGAGTCAAAAAGTGCATCAGCAGTACGGCCCTGTTAGCATAAATAAAAATAGCATCAGCCACCGTATCCAGCAACCCTTTCAAATGCCAGTTTTTACTCTGTGATGTACGAGCACAGGCACTTGCTGGTGTGTGCTGGGAAGTTGAGAGATGTGCCCACACAGCTGCTCAGATTACTTTAAACGCATTGCTGAGATGCCAATACTCCCACATGGCAACAACAAATACAAATTTCAGTATCCTATTACATCCGTTTCTACAAGCACTATAGTTTAAACAATGTACAGAGGAAAAAAACACATCTACGTTTCAACAGTAGGCAGTACCTGACACTGAACTTCAGCTCCCATGCTGTGGCTTTAAAAGGTAACTGCAGCTTTTACCAAAATGCAAAGGGGGAAAGAAATGCTATTTCTAAAATAATATGAACTTTGTAAATAGACACAGGCTGTCACTACAAAGGAGCAGGTGAAGTCTCCCTGTTTCCTAAGCAGTTAAGCTTAAAGCACTACTACTACTACTGACCTATTAAAGCAACTCTCATTTTTGTTACCAGTAACTATGTAAAATTTTAATATAAAGATGAATATACAGCACTGGAAGACATACTGCAATCTAGGCCTGAAGGGCCATGGGATTTAATTCAGGTTTGCAAATGAGACTCACCAGCAAACAGGTAATGACCTCTCATGGCAAGGAACCCACAAATTATTCCGATCAGTTTGCTGTATGAAATATCTTCCAACAGTCGGGGAAAAAAAAAAAAAAAAAAGGAACATCTTCATTTTCCCCACAACTCGTCCAATCTAATGTGTACTTTAAGGAGACAGGGAACCACATCAAAGCCAATTTCACTCCACGCAAGAGGGCAAGCCCGTGACAAAGGATATAGCAGGATAGAAACGAATACTCACAGGCAGACTTCAGCAAGAAATCGCACATTGCTGGTAACAGCAGCAGAGACCACAGAATGCAGGCACCTTCCAACACAGAGGAAGTCAAAACTGAAGACTGGCAGCCTCAAAACCAAATTGTATCACATATCTCTACTTTAGTTGTCACATTCTGTCCTGGAATGAGGTGGTAACTTACTGCCCTGAATCCCAGCACAGACAATACTACTCAAACAATTGAGGTGCGCTGACCTTGGGCAGCCACCAGGTACCCACCAAACCAATCTCCCTTTCCTCAGCAAGGCAGAGGAAAACACCACGAAACAACTCGTAGGTTGAGACAGACAAGAAGCTCGCTCTCTCTAGTTACACTCGCAGGCAAAACAGACTTGTCTTAGGGAAGATTAAATTAATTTATTGCCCAGTAACAGAGTAGGAGAGTAAGAACTACAAGCAAACTAAAACCACCTCATCCCCAGGCTCAACTTCAATCCCAATTCTTTTGCCTCCTCCCTCCCTGAGCAGCACAGAGGGATGAAGAATTGATGTTGCAGTCAGCTCGTAACACCTCATCTCTGCCGTTCCTTCTTCTCGCCCTGCTCCATGCGGGGTGCCTCCTGTGGGATGCAGTCCTTCACAAACTGCTCCAGCAGTGGGCTTCTCATAGGCTGTAGTTCTTCACAGCTGCTCCAGCGCAGGTCCCCCTAGGCCGTAGTTCCTGCCATGAAACCCACTCCCATGTGGGCTTTCTATGGGCTGCAGTTTCTGCCAGAAGCCTGCTCCTGTGTGGGCTCTCCACAGGCCAGATCCACCTGCTCCAACGTGGGGTCCTCCATGGGCTGCAGCGTTGTTATCTGATCCACTGTGGTCCTCCATGTGCTGCTCGGGGACAGCCTGCATCAGCACAGTCCTCTCCATGGGCTGCACCAGCACCTGGAGCACCACCTCTCCTCCTTCACTGACCTTGGCGTCTGCGGGGTTGTCTCTGATGTTCTCTCTCTTCTCTCCCAGTTGCTGCAGAGCGGTACAGCAGTGTTTTGGTTTGTTTTTTTAAAGCCTTTCTTAAATAGCGCGGAGGCACAACCAGAATCACCCATTAGCTCATCTTTGGCCACTGGGGGGTCCCCTTTCCATGCAGGTTGGAACCAGCTCTAACCACAATGGGGCAGCTCCTGAACGCTTCTGGAAGAGGCCACCCCTGCAGCCCCCCTGCTACCAA
The DNA here is from genome assembly GCF_009769625.2 of Cygnus olor. Lineage (NCBI taxonomy): Eukaryota > Metazoa > Chordata > Aves > Anseriformes > Anatidae > Cygnus > Cygnus olor. The sequence continues at coordinate 47,566,824 of NC_049169.1, forward strand.
AACCTTGCCACAAACTGAATACAACGTTAAAATGCAAAACTTTAAATTAAGGCTAAGAGTTTCAGTTTCAAGACAAGAGAGTTCCAGTTTTGAGACAAGAAATAGCAAATCAAGTTTGTAAAATATTTAATAGAGCAGTTTCCCAGACTCCTGACCAGACTCCTGACCAGAATCATAACCAGACTTCTAAAAAGTATATATATTTTTAGATCTGAAAATTTGTCTTTATTTTTGTTTTTTTTTACAAAATGGATTCCAGGAAGTTTAAAAGGCAATATCATAGAGGACTTAGGCGCAGAAATCAGGTGTAGTCATTCAAAGCATTCAAGTAGGAATATGGTAATATAAATATTTGAAAAGCATCTTTTATCATAAATGTTCAAAACAAAATGTATAACTCATTCCAAACTAAAAATTGAGCTTTATAGCACATATTTCCCTGAACAGAAAAAATAAGTAACTTTTGAAATATTTCTAAAGGCCTGAAAGCTTTTTCCTTGGTTAGTTACATTAGAAGACTTGCCTTTAATTAAATTACTTCCTTTCCAAATATGGAAAGTATTACATCAGTCCACTGTTAAAACAGACAATATGTTGCAAATTAATTCTGGTATAATATGTTCCAACAAAGCCTAGTGTATAAAGGTGCTGAGGTGGCTTTGAGTTTAGTAGTCATCTCCTCGGCTGACAACCTCTTTGCATGTTGGGCGCAACAGTATAGTGTGCTCAAACTGTGCTGTGTACGAGCCTTTGATGTCGCATAGGGGAGGATATGGATCCACTATACCCAAGTCGCACAGGTTCTTCAGTGCCATTAGGTATTTACTCTCTCCCAGGCGATCTAGCCATCTGCGGCAGAAGGCAAGAGTACCAAAGTTTTCATTGATAACATTTAGCAAGTGTTTCGCTCTTGGAAGCCTAGGGGAAAACAAAGAAGAACATGTTTGAGAAGGAAGAGGCATCACCAACAAGCATTCACCACAGAAATAAAAAACACTGATTAAAAAATAGTTCAGGTTCCAAAGTGTGTTAGGACTGCACAGTCCTGGGATATTTTTCTACACCAGATATTCTGTTCACAAAAGAAAACGCATTTTCCTACTGAGAAGAGACATCTTTCAAAACAAGCCTGAATGCTGCCAAGCACACTGCCCAACCATACCAAACAGAGGAAGTTTCATTGTGAACATATCGCCATCTAACTACCCAGGCAAGATGAAACGCAATGACAGGAATTAGTCTCTTAATTATTAAAGGATGTCTTTGTTGTTTTGTTTTTTAAAGAGAAAAGCAGAATTCCAAGGTGGTTAATATTCTGAACTGATTTGGTAGTAAGCTCAGTGGTTTAAAATTCCCAAGTTTTCCTTTTGAAGTCAAATACTTGGTAAGTTTTTCATTCATATTTCTTACAATACATGAATGTCAACATTAGACATTTATAGATAGACTAAGGAATAAACTCGTGTCCAAGTATCAGTGGTTCCTTTTCCAACCACTATGTTAAGTATATTCCCACCCCCTCTTTTTTCAGATTATTAGATTGTTCTATGGAGACAGAAGTTTCTGGAATAGCATCTCAGCCTGCTATGTTTCTAACCATAACAGTCTTCAGTTCAGAAAATGTCACAGTCCTAGAAATGCTAAAACACTTACATTTTCAGTGAAAACTGGAAAACAATGTGCCATTTCATTTTATAGCAATATACCAAGCCTGAAATTTAAAAACCACAAAATACCTACACAAACAAAAGAAGTGACCTGAATAGCTCAATATATTCTGGGAACAACACTAAGACAAGATTACGGCACAAAACCATAATAAAGATTTTTTTTTTTGTCTATACATTTTATATAGACCGATACAGCAACAAGGTCTATACATTATTATAATGACCAAAATTCCTGAAGATCGGGCGTCTTCTCCATTTTCAGGTATGTTAGAATAGTTCCGTGTTGTTCCAGATTTACAATCTGAGCTCAGGTGCTTGTTTCAGAACACATTTCATAACAAGAACATTGCCAACAATACCCTTCGAATCCTTTGAAAGCATTATTAATTAGTGAAGAAACTGTATCTTATCAAATCTGAACCCAAAGAGGGTGGCAGCTGTAGCGCAATATACTGAACAGCAACAACAAAAAAATAATCCAACCTTATCGGCACGTGCCCAACATCAAAGTTCTTCATATAATGAGAACACTCCATGTCATCATGAACAACACCTTTTCCTGTGCTACCAAAGGTTTCTATAGCATATACTTCACCTTCCTATGAAGGAAGAAAAAAAGGAACATGTTATAATATGAAAATAAGCGACACCAGGCCATTCTGATATAACCATCTCAGTATAACAATCTATGAATACAAGTAACTAAATGCAAATAGACTCAATCACCAAACCAATTTAGAAGAAAAAAATCAATAAGGACATTTCACATGGTAAATTTACAGACACCTCCAAATAATCAGCTATTTTTATTAATACCATCTTATTTGTTTCAAGCCATAGATATCAGCATGTTTCTAGTCACAATTTGTCAGGTCATTGCAGCTAAAATGTTGTTGAAGCATGTACCATAGCTATGAAACTACACTCTGCTGCAAAACATTTGCTGAGTGGGAGCAATTCTCCTTTGCTATTCAGATAGCAGTCCTAAGAAATGTATAGTTTAGACACAGCAAATAGAAGTTGATTACAAAGACTTACTGCACTGAGGAACTTTCTGCCCAATTTCTGCGAGAATATTCTGGTAGCAGCTGCTAGTATAAACCCTTAACCTGTTCAATTCCATTCCACAAGATGAATTTCTTCAACAAATGAAGGTGATCTACATCTGCAAGGGCATTATCAAAATTCTAGCCAAGAACATGCTGAAATGCCTTTACATAAACTCCTTTCTGCCAAGTGCATTCACATATCCTTATTTGCAGGACTGTGAGAAAGGGACACAAACAGGATAGGGCATCAAACAACTAGATTTTTTTTTCCCCCAATATATCAGACTACTTTGAAAATAAGAAGCCATATGAAAAAGAATAACCCAGGCTTCAAATTAAATAAAAACTCTTAAAGATGTCACTGAATACTCAACTGATCTAATAAAAACAAAGACAACCTACTCAAAGTGTCACCAAAAAAATTCACGCCCACTTTTTCAGAATAAAGACCATCAGAGGCTGTATTCCCCTCTGTCACAAAAAACCTCACTGGGTTGCAGTTTGATACTATACTTAGCACAGTACAGTAAGAGCCTGGCTACGCTCCATATTCTTCACTGGCAAAACTCACTGTCTTTAGTGGTGTCAGACTGTGTCCTAAGTAACCTCCAGAAGCTGAAGAAATTAAAAAACGTCTTCTCCCCAGTGTCTGGATATGCAATTAAAGCAGCCTTAAAGCTCTGAAATCTTTAAGCAAGATTTTCTTAAAGAACACAAGTTTTATACTACTGATATACTGATGACGGATGATGATATGCAAGACCTAGCCATTCATAAAGCTAAAACAAGGAGGGCATGATACAAACAAGGGCTTCTTCCTCCTTGCCTTCCCAGTACTCTTTACCCTTTCTGCACAGCCCTAGAAACAAGACGACAGCTAAAGATAAATTTTTCTGCTCACAACATTAAAAAAAAGATATGACCTTTGGGTAACGAGAGCAAGCCTATCTCAAAAAACAATGCTGTCCAGCCCATACCTTCTCCTATTCAGCTCTTACAAGTCTTGTTTACTGATAGGCTTACTAGTGATCACTGCTTATCAGTGGTCAGGCTTGGAATTAAATTAAAAGCTTCTTATTTCATTACCAATCTTTTAAATCAGCTTTCTCATCTTGTTAGAACACAAGCTTACATCAAAACAGCAGATAAATCTGAAATTATGCATCTTACTACTGTCTTTTTAATTGGTATAGCTTGCTGCATCGTGTACAACAATTCCTCTTCCTCGATCCAAAACACCATTCAAACAACACCTTTCACCTAACCTCTCACATTAACCAAAATATGCTCAACTATTTCACATCTGCACAGAAAAATATACTGGAAGCTTTTCAAGACGGGTATCATATCTAGCTGTATTTGAAAAGTCATCCATACTTACAACATTGCAGAAATATTTCCCACAAATTACCTAGGAAGTGAAAATTGTTTTTTTTTTAAACAGAGCAGACAAGGAAAAAGTGAGTGACCAGCAAGTCCAAATATTTTCCGTGCAGCCTCTGGTCCCTTCCATTCACCCCAGTCCGTGTTCCTGTCCTTATCCCTGCTCCTAAGCGCAACATTCCGACTAACACATACACACAGAAATAAACATGTACAAGTTTCCATAAGCACTAAGGCTGTTCAGATAGTTTCTCAGTGTCTATTAAAAAATTAAAAACGCAGTCACAAAAGCTATCGCTCCATTACAGGAACACTACAAATTTGGAGTTTTCCTCTACAGTTATCAACCACCAGGATCACAAATATGACACATTAGGACCACACAGGAAATACTTATTCTTGAAATGACAGTTGGGAAACTTCACAAAAAAATTTACAAACTCTACTTACCTCCATTCTTGTGGCTTCTCCTCCTTTCACAATGGGCACGGTTTTTCCAGCATGTATCCTGTATGGCCCAATTGAGTGCCCGTTCAAATTACGAATTGGTTTCACTTTTGAAGGAAAACATTAGCGTTACAGGCAGCTTCCTAACAAATTAGCGCTAAACCCTTCAATGCAATTTGATTTATTAGTCCATATTAAAACTACAGCAGTGCCCCACCATATTGCATAGGAACTAAACACAAAACTATCCATACATCTTGCACAAATTCCAGCCAGGTAAGACTGATTACAGCACAGAAAACTATTATTAAAGACTAGTGACTTCACCAATAAGAAAAGTTATTAATAAGCCGGACAGAAGGCATCACATTATTTCTATATTTGGAAACAGTTTCTTATCCTTCATCTTATCTACTAAAGATACACTACTTGGAAGGACAAGCAAAGAACATTCCTTCAAAGTCCAACAAACCCGAGAGAAACATGTATTTATGCAAGTTACGCATACCATGCTTCTAGTAAAGAAGTCTTTTCACTATGATACAAACAAATCGGTGTTTATACAAACATATATACCTAGTAAAGAAAAGAACCTGCCTTGGTATGTTTTGCCATCAATTTCAACTTCGTAGGACTCCATAACTTCTTGTATGGCCTCCCCCACATCACAGAGACGTACGTCTATTCCCGCACACTGGAAATGAAGTACAAATGTAAGTGGAAAAATATTTGCAAAGCTCACTGTAAAAGACTCAGTAGACAATTTGTGTAACGATCATACCTTTATTCCAGTATTAGTGGCATCCTTTACAGCTTGTAATAGTCTGTCATATTTTGGATTGAATGTGACTGTAAAAGCACAGTCAATAATACGACCTGAAATCAGAAGTTAATTAGCTTCACAGTTTCTGCATTGAAAACATGTTTTCAAAATTGTAATTCAAATGAAAAACTAACCACTAATGTGTGTCCCAAAATCTATTTTGCAAATATCATCGTACTGCAGCACTGTTGGATCTCCAGCGTTGGGAGTGTAGTGGGCAGCACAATTGTTCAGAGAGCACCCAGTAGGAAATGCAAGGCCTGCATTTAAGCCATTTTCCTTTATCAGCTTACGTGAGCAGTCTTCAAGTTTTTCACTAAAGGGCAGAGGGGAAGGAGAAGAAAAAAAAAAAGATAAGTGTCATTATTTCTTATGATGACTTCAAATAAATTAAAGCAAGAACAAAACCTCAGAAAAATAGTCTTCATTTGAAATCTTAAAGTACTTCTATGCTAATTAGAAAGAGACCCTAGACTGGAAAACATAACCACAATCATTATCTTCAACTCTGTGTTGCTTTTTCTGCTCTTTTGTAGAGTAGAAACATCAAGCACTTCACTACTGTTTTTAATCTAAATTGAAAAGATGCATCTCTTATAAGCTACATTTACTCTGTTCTTCCAGAGTAACACTTATAAAGTTAGTTTACCCAAACTGAATGCCCTACTTTTTTTTCCTTAAAGTTATATCCTGGTAACTGTTACAACAGCAATAATATAGTCTTCTCATTCATTAAAAAATCCAATTAAAGAAGGACTGTATATTTATTTAACATTAAGGAATAACTGCAATAAAAATAAAACCTTACAAGACTAGCATTTGTCCTTGGTTTTTGTCTACTCTCAAGTTTTTGGCCACTGGAAGGCTACAGATGGCTGTCCATCAGTGCATACCCCTACAGTCACTGTGAATGATGCAAACTGCAACTCGCATCAGTGCGGCACAATTCTGATTTCATTTAAGAGAGCTATTCACTCAGAGCAGTCTGGAAAAAGAAAAGAGCTTATTTTAATAGGCAAGTCCCCACAGCCTTAAGTATTCTAGGAAGAAAAGTCATGTTTTGAGAACATTATTGCTTATAACTAAAATAGTCAAACTACGTACTCAACATGACAGATTTGTTTCAGCCAGAGTACTGATTACTAAGGCAGCTGTCTGTCTTTTGCTTTCCCTGATGGCACATTATTTCCTTCCACTACCCCTCACAGAGTTATCTTAGGGCTCAGCTCTGATAAGCTTTCTTACTATCCTTCTTGTCAGCACAGTCCTCTGCTGTATCAGGCTGAAAGCACCTGTATTTGGAAGCTAAACCGTCCTGGATTTGTGTAATACTCAGACAGAAGACATTCACTCCAGATAAACTGAATGATAGAGAACGGAATAGTTGGAAGAGTCAAGAGAATCCATCCAGGCATATTATTTCTTTAAGCTTTACCTTAACCAAACTCATGTTTATTTTAACCAATTTGTTCAGTTATTTCTTATCAACTGACAATAACACAAGTAGTGTTTCTGTGTTCCTCCAGAAACAGTCAGGGAAGACGAAATATAGATGAAATCCCCCTGCCCTGGACTGCATGTATTCCTGTGCAGTTTCTTTACCTCCTCCCCAACACCTAGCCACAGACGGCACTTGTGCAATGCTTATCTAGATAACATTTCACTTACAATTCCGGCAAAGTGAGAAAAGCTACCACTATCACTGCATCTCTACACTGCTGCAGAACTTGCATGCATGAGTAGCAAGGGCAGAGAACAGTAAAATCAAGCTCAAAGTAACTGAGCATAAATGAAAGCTGTTTGGCGTTCAGTAGCATTGAGTAGCACTCAGGCCCTGTAAAGCTGCACAAGCTATGAATCTGCTATAAGAGGAAACGTGAAATAACCGGGGATACTGTTTGCATACTTCAAACTGAAACCTCCACAACACTCATGACACAGTCAATTAAGCACACAAAATTGAAACTAAATCCCTCCCCACGATGGAGAAAGAAGAAAAATCAGTAGCAGGAGTCTTTGAGAAGATCTATGTCCTCACCAGATTTCTATCATCGTCATTCCAGGTTTTATCCAGCTCATAACGTATTTCCTCACTTGTCTGTGTGCCTCTGCAGCCTCCCGAAAATCATTCCAGATTTCCTCACTGGCTTGGTCTAGCGCTTTCTTTTCTTCACTGGTTATTCTCCAAGCTGCAGTTCGCCTTCAAAATAAAGCATGTCATGAAAAGTTATTGCAACTATAACCACAGTAGAAGTTATAATTTCTGTCTAAACTGCAAAGTGTTTATTAACCAGTCAGGCCTACATTCTAGCTCAATAGAGGACATCATCATTTATACATTTTTCAGAATAAAGGAAGCCTATAAAAATTAATCAGCACCACATACTGGCATCTGTGAAAGGTATTAACCCTGCAGCCAGAAAAATTAGTTATGCATACATGTACGTTTAACTCAGTTATACTGCGAACCAAATTACTCCCTTTTCATCTTTGAAAGCCTTACCTTCCAACCTTCCCCAAACCAGTATTTTTGAACGATGCATGCTGCTCTTCAAGGAGACGGAACAGGCCGATAAAATTCATACCAACACGCTCAATTGTACCTTGAGTTTAGCAGTACAACTCACTGCAACACACTCTGCTCAGGCAAGAGGTTTCTTACTTGAATGATTTTGCTTTCATTCTAGCAGTGCTCAGAGAAGAATCTTGGCACAGAAGCTACTTGCCCAGAAACTGTCACGGACGCAGACAATAAGCTCCTTCAAAATTTAAAAGCCTGCAGTTTCAGCAATATTTTTGCCCAAGCTCAGAATATTTACATAACTATACTTCATGCAGTGCATAGTAACGGTGACACCTGCCAGGAGGCTACTTTCTGGATTTGCTGGACTGTGAATTAACATTTGTTACAGGAAAATACCATTATCCTGGAACTTTGTCTCTTTGATAGGTTCACAGAACAAATACAAGAATAATTTGAATACAACACTAAATATAAGATTAGTTTTTGAGTATTTTTTTTATTCTGCCAGAGACCATACAATTACAGTTCCAAGAGGAAAAAATAAAGTAATTTCAGCACTCCATCAGCTGTCAGAACCTAATTAAAGGACTACTTCTCTGACTATGAAATAGAGAGAACCTTCAAATAGTGAAGCTGAAGCCCTGTAATGACAAAGAAAACCCTAATGATGACTCAAAGAGCTTTGTACACCTTTTGCAGGAGGAGTACTACTAAAAACAATAAGCATCTGCACATCCTCGTAGGCAGGTCATAAAGGAAAAGCAATGGAGGACAAGATAGGCCAAAGATGCTGAACTATGCCAAAGCTTCTGAAATCTTCTGAAATGCGAAATCAACTTTTACCTTTATATAAAGTCGGCTGATTCCAAGCAATTGAATATGCAGAGTTAAAGGATTACTTTTTGAAACCCAGAAGTGTAGCAACTTATCTGTTTCATAGATACTTAATTCAGCTCCACTGTCAGAGTTTTCTTCACAGCCAAAGAACAGGTATGAGTGAGCAAAGAGACTCACAGAGTTACAGTAGATGGGGTTATATCAGCCTGGCAGCCAGTCACTAGTGGGGTTCCTCCACAGAGCTCCATTTCAGGGCCAGCTCTCTGCTGTGCTCTCATCAATGACTTACATGCAAGACTAAGCAAGTTTGTGGATGACACTAAATTGGGAGGAGCTGCTGACTCCTTTCAGGACAGAGGCCACAGAGAGATCTCAACAAATTCAAGGGCTGGGTGATCACCAACTACATGAAGTTTAACTACAGCAAGTGCTGGATTCTGCACCTGGGAAGGGGCAACCCTGGATATACATACATGGGGGGGGGATGAGAGGCTGCACTGACTGCACTGACATTTGTGGAGTTCAAGAAGCATTTGGACAACGCTCTCAGACACATGGTCTGCTTTTTGGGTGGTCCTGTGTGGAGCCAGGAGTTGGACTCGATGATCCTTGTGGGTCCCTTCTAACTCAGGATGTTCTGTGATTCTGTGACTATGTCCTGCAATTTTGCTGCATTTTAAACGGAGTATTTATACGGTATTACAAGGCCTGCAATTCTAAGGCAGAGTTATAAACAAAGAAGGACAATAGGCTCTTCCACAAATTTCTTCTTATTCTGAGCAGAGAATCCAAATATTTTGAGACACTTTTGCTTGTCTCCCTTAAACTTCCTGCTCCTTTTCAGATAGAGCAAGAGCAGTGCAAGGGGAGAAATTCCATGCTCTGAGCACTGTTCTGAGCAGTCTTCTTGCTCAAGCGAGCACCACAAGTATTGCCCTTAACTCACAGAACTTGCCTTAAAACTGATAAATTCCACCAAAACAAGCAACAGGCTACAACACCGGAGTCTGCTCGCTGCTCTTCGAAACTGGACTACAGCCAGCACACCAGTCACGTCACACGCGATAGAAAAGGCACACTGCAGAAAAATGATAGGGAGATGGACCCAAGGGTCCTTTCCAACTGCCCCAGATTCCAGCAGGGAACACCCTCCAGTAGCAAGAGCTTGCTGCCAGCCTGGGCAGCTGCTCTGCCAACAGTCACGGCCTTCAGTGCAAACTCCAGCAAACTGGCAGGAAACCGTTCTCACCCTATCATACTCTATTTCAGTGGACGGTCACTTTGTGCAAGACAACTAGGGGACAAAGTAACCTTCGCAGTTAAAAGTATTTTATCAGACCCAAAGTATTTTGCTGCCAAACTGCCACCTGGGAGCTTAGGAAAGGAGGCTACTAGAAATCCTGCTCGGGCCGAAGCACTTCAGGACACATGAAGGTGATAGGAAAGCATAAAACAACAAATAAAGATCAGTTGAACAGACAAAGGTCTCACATCAAACATACCAACAGCTAACAGGTACAGGAGTAGATAAGCTTTTCTGAGGAGTTTCCTAATGTGCTGGCTACCACATAAATCAGCTTAAGAAGTTCGCCTCCTGCTCCAAGCTGTTTCTACCTTTCACTCTAGTTCAGTCCCCAGTTTTCACTAGTACAACTTTTTATAGGATTCTGCTGTAAAGCAGATTTTAGTGATCAAAGATACTAATCCTACAAAAGGATTCCGCCAAATGATTTTAACCCAGATAATAGCATAGAGACAGAAACAAACAAGTAGGGACAAGAATTTCTTACACCAGCTTTACGAAATCATGAAAAACTGCTTATAGCTTTCCTGCCCTTCATGTAGTCATTTCAATTCAGGCATCTTTAAAAAAAATGCAAGCCTTCAAATAGAACTCAATATCCAAGATATGAAAACATCAAAGCTCTTAGTCTGTTGCCTATACAAAAATTGATTCTCTGCTACTGTTTCCCCTGAAAATTGAACGATACCCATTTTTAGCTCAACTTCCTGCACAAAATCCAGAATTCTAGGTTGATGAGAGGTAACTTTAGGAAGTATGTGACATGAAGAGTTAAGAGTAGAAGTACAGACCTTTTTTGAAATTAAAGACAAAACCTCGTTGACCTCAGCATGAATAGCAGAAGCGGCACAAAGATGCCACACCAATATAAAAAAATATTATTTGGAATGGGAAATATTTTAGTGCCTATGTCAGCCACTAATTTAAGTAACTGCTTATGCTAGGAAATGCTGAAGTAGCACCATTAAGATTTTAATATTTACATTAGGAATGAAACTAAGCAAATTTAAGCAAATTATATAAAGAACCTAATTCAGGTTCCTTAGAAGAATATATTCTTCTTTCACTCTCAGAAAAAGAACGTTTTCAGTACAGAAAATATGCTCCACTTATATCCTGCTAGAAAAGCTTCTTTCAAATGAATAGTAGCCAACCCAGAGCTAAACATTTAATCTTCAATAGCTGGCTAAGTAACTGAGGTGTAAAAATCGTATGTCGTTTGTTAAAGAGCTATGAACATGCTTGCAATGTTTATAATCTAATTTCCTGAAGTACTTACACAATGCCCTTCTGAATGTGACATATACATACACAGACAAACACTCGACTCTTAGGCATGAAAGAGTCATTGCTGGATCAGCCCTTCAGGACTATCCTGTGAAAGCCCTATCATCAGCACGCGAATGCCGCGCATACAAAGAAGGCGGTCATTTATAAATAAATATGAACATACCTTGTGATCAAATTGGAGTCATTAGAGAGAAGAAAAGACTTCCTCAAAAAGATGCTTTAATTTCTTGAAAGTGAAACCATATAATCTGTGAGTACCTGAGCACAATTTATAGGATGTACTGGACTCTGAACTACATTGCATACTCTCTATAAAAAAATGGGCAATGGCTTTAAACAACTGTTTCAAATTACTTTTTGAAAAAAACACTCATTGAAAAATAACATTTATATTTTGGAAAGCATTGTTTAACTACTGCCCTCCCATTTGTACTTGCATTTCCAGAGTTTTGATCTAAAGTTTCCTAGGAAGTTTGTAAAATCTTATTTGGTCTTTTCATTCAGATTTTCATGCATTTCAAGCTGATTGCCTTCCCCCACCCTCCATAGAGATAAAAAAAAAAAAAATGACCTTCCACAACACTTTCCATAGGAAAAGTCAGGAAGCTTGCTCAAGCTGGTTTGTATATTCTATTTCCTAACAAAGCATAAGGCAACGATAGTACCCTGTGAAACATAAGGATGAAGATCTCTGTTCTAGTACACCACTAGAAGGTATTACTTGTTTAGCGAAATTGCACATTATTCCCATGCCACTATGAAACGTAGAAGACAGGGCAGGTTATAACACCTACGTATTCATACAAAGACAAGCAAAGTGCAGAAAATGCCACTTCAGCTTTTAAATTCAACTCTCACTAAACTCTCTCCTACTCCATGACTGACATGTCTCTACAGAGAAAAAAAAACAACAGTGGACAAACTTATTAGGCTACCTTTTCCTCTTTAGTTTAACCACAGATCCAGTCTGGGACTACAATTATTAGTTTCCATTATCTCAATCAAACAGCCAGATGAAAACTTAGGAGAAACTATTTGTAATAAATAATCTTTTCCTTTACTCATTCCAATAGTTTCAGGGAAAAATATTGTTACATTTTAAGAACATTTTTCCCCCCTCCCATTTTTGAAAATAAAGTGTAAGAGGTCTATACATGGAGGCAACAATTATAAGGAATAAATTATATTAATGACAAAATGCTAATTAGCGACATAAGAATAGAAACCCACAGGGGAACAGTGAGCTGACAACATGCAAATTCACTGCTGCATATCTGTTACCACCTTTAAGAGCTTAAAAATGAAAGCTATAGAGGCCAAGGAAATGACTACATGGCACCACATACAGATCTTCCCTCTTTGTAGTGCACAGCAAAGACAAGAGAATTCTACACGAGAGGGATGAATGTAGGAACTACTTTCAGCTGCCTGTTTGTGCAAACCAGAGCTGGAAATGCATATGAAAAAACAGCCCTGTTTGAAAAGTGTTTTTACTGATCATCCCACAACCATTGAAACTCCCTTCTACACCAAACCTAAAGTCAACAATTTGATGTGTGGAAAGCAAGACTAATAATAATAAAAACAATAAATTAAAAAACAAGAACAACTCAGTAAAAGTTCACAACTAGGAAGAAAACTATTAAGTGTTGGAGTACTTAAGACATCCATAGAGATGATCTGGTGGTTTTATAAAAAGGAGTATTTTGTTACGTTCCTTTTATTCCTTTAACATGATGTGGAACGCTTCATTTTTATTTATTTCAAATAGCCACAAAACATGTCCCATAAATTCATTTAATCAGGGGAAAAAAAAAGGAAAACTGGTAGAAAGAATCCTGTTAACTAGGGACTTGACTTTGAGTTGGATCAAATCATTGAAACAAGACTTCCTTCTTAAGCACTGACTCATAAAGCAAAAAAACCCATAAAGTTTATTTTTTGTTTATAGCTATTAATATAAATTAATTTCACTAATTCTAACAATATAAGGGTATTTTCCTGGCACTTTATCACCTGACACATCACTTAGTACCTGCCAAGAGTCCGTCTTTATTATTCACTTTTCCTGAATCCCCCAGGATTGGGAGCATTATTTAGCTAAAAAAAAAAAAAAGAAAAAAATTCAAAAAATTTAGCCATTCTCCTAGTCAGTTAACAACAGATTTATTCACACTCCACAACTGCCACCTAAGACTCTCTATACAGTTTCTTCTCCCTCTGGAGTTCTCCCTTTTATTTCTTCAATAACAGGGGAGAGGGGGAAAAAAGAAATGAAAAAAAATCTAAGCTCATCTGTCATACTAGGGATAGACTAGAAAGATGCAGTTATTTTATGATCAAAATCTCTCTCCAACCTCTACCCTTAGAAAAGTCTCTTGCAAAACTATTTGTGTTCAGAAACTTTCACCTGAAGCCTTTGCTACTGGTGAAAAGAGTTAATATACTATGAAGAAAAGCAATTAAAATCATATTCTACAGTTCAGTTAGTACTTTTGACTCTACAAGAAAGCAAACTACAGAAGTTACTAAAATATGAACTTACTTCTTGCGTGCAATGTGAGAAACTCTCCCCCAAAACAGCTGCATAACCATCTCCCATCTCGCTAAATTTCAAACCTTCTCACAACTCTACTTTATACTACATCTTTCTTGCAAGCCGTCTACCGACATCCTGTTGGTCCCTTGGTCTTAAGGTGCCCTGCTTCATGGCAATTCTGCTCATAAAGGCCGTACTTCAATTAAAAGGGCAGGGATGGAAGAACTTTCTGTTCTGAAGACCTCCATTCAAAAAGTTGTTAGATGATCCAATTTAAAAAAAAAAAAAGGCACATTACAACTCAATTTTAAATTTGTTCATTTAGTTCCACATTAAACGTTTGCAATTCGGCACGTCTAGATGACAGTATTTACTTTTTACACTTAAAGTACTCACCCATCTTGCGTTGGTGGATATTCACATTCTTCTCCCTTTGGGTATATGTTGCTGGGAAATAGCTCACATATTGGAATAGAAGGTGGATCCGTCTGGACCTTAGCTGTTGAGTATAATTTTTAGAAGTTTAACACACGGTACACTGGAAAGTCTAAGTATCTTATTTCAACCTTGAAAGTTAAGCAACACGAGTTATTTAAGATCTCCTTTCTAGAATTTGGGCTTCTACCCAGAAGACATCCCATTATGATGCCCTCATATGACTTCATTTAGCCAATGCTCAAGGTGGCATTCAGGAACATCAGAAAGAAGAGAACTCAGCCAAACAGTCTACAGACCCAAACCACATCCCAAAATTTGTTTCACTGTCAAGCACAGCACTTACACAGGCTTAACCAAAAATTTATGCAAAGTCTGTATTTATTTTTGTGCTTGATACCTACGTCCTTTCTTCTTTTTCTTCTTCTTCTTCTTTTTCCCTGTTGCTCCATCTCCTTCACCCTCTCCATCTACAGAGAAACAAAGTGATGAACATCAAACAACTTTAAAGAACCAAACAATTTTGAATGGCATGCAAAACCATCTCGGCAGTCTGGAAACATTTATTTCACAGATAAATTTAACGGATTAAAAATATCCGGAAGCTGCCACCAAACCGTTAGCATTTTCAGTCCCTACACTAAGCACAAATGTAAGAAAATACTTCCAAAAGTTGATGACTTGAACATACTGCCAATCATGGGAAGAGTTCTCAAAGTCTTTCTTCAAATACAACTATTCTCAATTCACCCAAAAAGATGTCTGGGGTGGGGAGGGCATCAGAGAGAACTATTTTAGACACAACAGCTAATAAAGAGTTAGGGACCAACGCCTCAAACACATCTTCTGATGCTTCAGCTAAAGGAACTTAGTGTACAACACAACAAAAAAGCAGTAGCAAGTACAGATGACAACTCTTGGGTCAGAAAGAATTCAGTCTTGAGATAACAGGGAAAGTCACAACCAGCACCGAGTTGAAAGCACTGATTGTGCATGCAAGCACCAAGAATCAGTCAAACCATATTACATTCGCATTTGGGAGTTAACAATGACCCTGCGGACCTCACATTTGCTACATCTGATGCTTAGTTACTTCATACACGAGGAAGTACTTATCTAACGTGATGGTATCTAACTAAACATTCTGGACCTGCCCACGAGTTTATTTCAAAACGGTGAAGTGGTAGTCATTGACACTGAGAACATTTACTTTTATTTAAAGGGAAAAGTAAAATTGAAAGACCTTCCGGAGTCAATCAATTCAAAACGTTACTATTTTTAATGCACTTATACAGAAACTTGCATTTGCTCGTTTATTAAAAAACAAAACTGACCAGCTGTCCCAGTCACTAGATGTCAAGCCTCTCGTGATAGTCAGCGTCACCCAAATATTTATGTGGTAGTGACTGCTGTAATCCTGCAGATGGGGAAAATCTCAAAAAACGTGTCTGCCCTCAGCCCATTTTATCATCAAGTAATTTTTTTTTTTTTACTTTGAAAGTTAAAAAAAATTGAAAGCATAAATACTTTATGACTACAACGCAGTCCAGCCTAACAGATTCTCCATTAAGCAGTAATTCATACGCAGCTGACAATACTTAACAGCGCATATGTTATTTGTTTATAATGTGGTACATTTTCCACATTTCTTTCGACCTTGAGCTGTGGTCAAACCAAGAAACGAATTAGACGTGACTCTAGTTTAATCAGTGAATTTTTTTTTTTTTAGACCCTTAGGCCTAAACTGCACAAACAAAATAAAACATTTCTTTCTTAAATGTTATCACTGTTGCTGTTTGCTTATCATGGCTTCTTCATACACCACTGCACATGAATCTGTCATTTGCAAGCAAAACTGACTGGGCCTATGCTTTCACGTCCTTGAAGACTGCTGCAGAATAACTGTGCTGCCAGAAACATAACTACCGCATCTGACTAATACCCTGTTTGTCTTCAGGTTGTTTAGCTGGTATTGAAAAAAAAAATCTTCACCAGAAAAGCAATTTAAGATCATTGTGAAACTGAAGCCCATCCTTATGCTATTGTGGTATAGATATTTAATAACTTACTCTACCACTATGCATAAATGTTATCTATTCACTGCAACAGAAATCTGAAAAGCACTTCCTAATTGCTCACAGATTTCAAAAAGCACATAGGCTTATTTCTGAGGCCACTCAGTTACGGATTTTTTTTTTCTTTTAAAGAGGGTGGTTATTTTATTGGTTTTGGTCTAATGTCTTAAGGAACACCTCTACAACTACGCTATTACTACAACTACACTATTAAGATGTCAAGTTGTGATTACCAGTACAGGCAAGAACATGCAGTTGTCTTCAAAAAAAAAAAAGGGGGGGGGGGGAGCATTTTTCCCCCCCTTAAGAAATATTGTTCTTTCTCTAAAAATATATCCAAGTCTAATATGTGAAAAATAGGAAATTATTATTTCAGTGATAGCATCACTTAATATTTGGAGTTTTTAAATACTTTCTAATACTGTAATACTAATTGATAATACTGTAGAAAGCATAAAGAAAATAATATCATTTGTTGAAAGAACATTAGTATTGTTACAGCTACATCTCAGAGAAATATTGTTATCAGTAGATGAAATACAATCTAAGAATTCTTTTCATTGGATGGAATTTTCACTATCTTCCTCAATACTGCCTACTTGAGCATTATAGCAAAGCACATATCGTATTATCTTTCAATTCTGTAACCTGAAATATAGCATGAAAGAAATAATCCATCAGAATATACTTCTCAGCAAAATTAGTTATATAAAATTGAATGCTATATATAGTTTAATATGTTCAGAATATTCAAAATTTTATAAATGCCAACACTTACTTCTCTCAAAAAAAGTTTCTGCACCTGCTTTATTCAGTTAAACTCTGGAATGCTGAATCCCACCAACAATCTACTAATTAGATTTCTGAGCATGATATGGAACATTTTAGGGTGCTGAGACAACTTTTAATGCTGATTCACAAGAAGGAAACTAAATGAATAACTTGAGAAATGTATTTTCTTAAAAGTCCATTTCTATTTAACACCACCCATCAAAATGAAGAAAATACAGCATTTTTTATTATCTGATATTCCCACAGCAACGTGCATCCAGCCTGGATTTCAATACCAGACACTTCAAAGTTATTTGTTTAGAACATCACCAGTGTAGCACTGGCAACATGCAAGGCGTACGCCTTGCCCGTGCATTAATCTCTCCCCAGTTCAGTCCTAATGAAAAAAATCGGGATTACAGACAACGTGTGAAGTCACTGGTAAAGACTCTAAGACATTAAAGTGCTCCCTTGCAATTTTCTATTTTTTGTTCTAAACCAAGAATAAGAGAGATAATTTTGGAACATAACTTTATGTTGCCCATGGTAATGCAAATAAGAGCAATTTATAGTTTGCCTTATCTTAATGTTTCTCTGTGGTAATAAGATCCTTGAAAACAAGATGCTTTAACGCTTGTGATCACTTAAACGTATATAGCGATCACTTAAATGTACATGCATGCATGGCAGCTAAATTGTTGCAAGAAAATTAAGAAGTGTATATATAGCTGCATCTCATTTTTCCCAAACAAAAACACAGACCTCTGTAGATTTGTTAAAATGGAAGTCCAGGAAAAGGCTGAAAGTGGAAATGTCACATGAAAAAAAAAGTTACACTTGCCTTCATCATCATCATCTTTGTCTTTGTCCTCCAGTGTTTGCTTATCCAATTGTTTTGCTACATCATCGAGGGCACCTTCCACTTCTTTATCCGTTTCTTGTCCTGTTTGTAAAATTAAAATATGGCTTACGGTGCAATTACAGCTCTATGTCAGAAGGCAATAGTCCCCAAATATTTTTTAGAATACTGTGCTGTACTCATCCTATGGATACCCTATGGATGCCAGGACATAGCAACTTATTTTTTCAAAAGCAGATCCAGCGTGTAAGATCGTAGGGCCTGACAAGGACTGTTACTCAAACACGTGCATGAAGGGCACCTTACCCAAACACTTCTTACTTTCTCCTGCTAGAGCTTAACGCTTGCTGGCGCAGCCCCAGCCCGCTTTTGCGAGATAAAACGGGCGTGAGGCTTACAAACGCCCCACCACAGCGACCTGCCGGCCTGCTAACACAACCTCGGGCCGTGGTTCCCTCACCCGGACCTGCCGCAGCTCCCGGGGAGGCGGGAGGGCGAGGCAGAGGGCAGCGGGGCTCCCCCCTCCGCCGGCACCTGCCCTGGCCCTGCGGCTCCCCCTCGGCTCACACCGGGCCGGTGCCCCCCCGGCCCCCGGCCCCCCGCCCGCCGCCGCCGCCGCCGCCCCGTGCGAGGCCGCCAGCCGGGGCTCCGCGCGCCGTCCCCTACCCGCGGGCCCCGCTCTGCCCTTCTTCTTCTTCTTGCGCTTCTTCCTGGCGCCATCCTCCGCGCCGAGCCCCGCCGCGCCGCCCTCCGCGCCCTCCTTGTCGTCGGGCTCCGGCGGCAGCTCGCCGTTGAAGTGCTTCTCCGCCTCGGCCGCCTGCCCCACGGCCGCCATCTCGCCGCGGCCGCACCGCCTCCCGCACACGCCGCGAGCGCCCAGCGGCGGGGCCGGCCCTCCGCTCTATGGCGGGCGCGGCGCACGCCGGGAAGGCTGGAGGCCTCCGCCGGGAGGCGAGGAGGAAGAGGAGGAGGAAGAGGACGTGGAGGCCGCCTCCTCCTCCTCCTCTTCCTCCTCATCTTCTTCCTCCCCGCGCACCGCCTTCGGTTCCTCCGGCGCGAGGCAGCCGCGGGCGGCCCCATGGGTCCGGGGGACCGCGGCCCTGCAAGGCCCCTCTTGGCCTCCTGCCCTTCCCGGGGGGGCTGCAATTAAATCTGCGGGGGGCGCGAGGTGTGTGCATGTAACTGGGTTTGGTTCGGGAGGGGAGTTAGATGACGAGGCGGCCGCTGCCCTGAGGGAAAGTTCTAGAAGTGCAGGCTGAGCGCCAGCAGCAAAGCGTTAGCCGGTCCCCCTCAGCACGTATCTCCTTGGGAAATGCAATAAAAAAAAAAGGAAAACTAAAGCGCTAAAAGCATGGCTGTCCTTCTTCAATAGGAACATCTGCAGTGAGAGGTTTTACAGTGTTCATAGACACTACGCTTGAAGAAGTCCAAACATACTAACTATGCCACATGAGAGGGAACTTGTACGGAAAATAAAAATAAATAAATAAATAAATAAATAAATAAACTTGTTCCAAATCCCATGGATCAAAACAAGGAAAATTCTAATATGCAGTAAAGGGCACTGTTTTGACCCATATCCAGCAGGACCTAAGATGCTATAAAACCAAGGAAAAATACCCATGTTACCAGCATTCACTAATGGCTCATTAAATCAGCATAATTCTTAAACTTCTGACAAGTTTTCTACTGATACAACCACTCTCGCCAAAAATACAGTTCTTTTTTCTTCCTTACTAGTATATTTTAACAACTGTTGCTTTAGCTGTATTTATAGTGGGTAGTATAACATAGTGTCACGATAACTTATAACACATAAAGGTCATAAATGAGCCTTATCCTGCACAGGTGTGGTTTAAAAGGCTTTTGCATCCAGGTCTGTGCTTGGGAATAGCGGTAGCGCCTTGCTGAGGCACAAATTCTCCCCCCTCGGCCTCGCTGTGACCGGCTGTTTGCCTCCACTTTTCCCTCACTGCTTCCAAAGATGAAGCTAAAGCGCTAGTGCTGACCAGAGGAGCTCCATCCTGGGCTGTGCAGGGGTCACAGCAGCATGTTCTCTGGTGCTTTTGCTTGTGAGAGCACTCAAATGTGGATACATGCAGCTGGGCACAGGGAGTTATTTAAAAGCTATCTAACACTTTTCTGCTGTTTTGCTGTTCTGTTGTCCCCACTCCGGTCAGATTTAACGTGGCCTGAGGCTGATGAAGAGAGCCATCGAGGCTTGGATTGGGTATTAGGAAAAGGCTCTTCACCGAGAGGGTTGAAACAGTCTCATATGTACCAGGCTGTTCCTCTTACCGCTTGCTATATCCCCTTTGGTGCTCCTGTCAGCTGGAAAGAGAGAATAGTCTGTGTTCCTGCTCTGTTTGCTCTGGTACTTGCCAAAACAGAAGGGTCGCCAGGCCATGGATTTTGTTGATTATAGAACTGAAGTCACAGATAAAAGTGGTCACAAAGTCTACAGAATCCCAGGGAATTCAGTAGAATGCTGACCAGAGGTAGATAAAGGTAAAATACAGCAGGTGTGAGCACATCTCACGCAGAAGCTATAGACGTGATGTCTAGAAGTAAGGACATCTGAGGAAAATGGGTCATTAAAGCCTTGGGGCAGCAAGCACAACTTTTTTTTTAGTGTGATCAGCTGAATTGATGGAGCCAGGTTTCCCAGGGGGTTGTTTCACTCCTCCCCAGAATGACTCCAGCACCATTCATAATCACTGCGATACCCCAGCGGAGCGAGGGATGGCTTGTGCTATAGTCATGTGGGTGCAGTTGGCTGCTGGCTGCAGAGTTTGTATGAGCAGCAGGATTTGTGGTGTCCCTCTGCAGCTCAACTGCATACACCGAGTACTGTGGCTGGACCCAGGAGCACTCCACTGTGTGCATTAGGCCTGCAGAGAAGAGGGCATGTCGGACAGAGCAAAGTAAAACACCTTTCAGGCTATGCTGTGTCCAGTCCCAGAGTTAGCGCTGTGCTCTCTGTGCCAGCGAGTGCAGATAGTCAGCAGGATAATTGCACAACAACCAATGTGCAAAAATGGGAATGCTATATGAAAAAAAAAAAAGGCAATTTGAAGTTGGACTGGCTGCATTAACAAAGTGAGCATTAGCAAGGACAGACTGACATCTGGACAACATATTCCCCACTTGCCTGCTTCTAAGCGAACCTGGTCTCTTAGAAGCCAGGGGAGAGCACCATATCTTGTAGCATGCCCTTACCACTTCAGAAATTTTTCTGCTTCCATTACTGCCAGTCAGCTGATCCTAGCACTTAATATGCTTTATATTAATGAATGCTACATTTTCCAGTTTCATTCTATACCAGCCAGCATGACAGGAAGACAATATCAGACATGTAGTAGGCCAGAGGAGGTGCATGGAAACTATTTTTGGCTGGAGAAAGATGCTGATTTTTTTTGGTTTTGTTTTGTTTTCTCACAGTAGCTATTCATTTTTATTTTATTTTTATTTTTTAGCCAGGCAGGCAGGCAGTGGCTGGGGAATCAAGGGAAGGGCTGAGTGCAGTCCAAAACCTGTGGTAACTAAGCAGCAGGAGTTGAAACACTGTCCTGAACGGCAACACAGAGGCTCACCTCCTATTCCTTTTCTGCCAGGGAAGGAGCTCCCATTGCACCATTTTCCTAGCAAAAGAAGTTATGATCTTCAGGAAAAGGCTTCTTTCGGAGTACGTTATGTGTTCCTTTGTTGTTGTTGTTGTTGTTGTTGTTTTTTCCAAGCTGTAGTATGTGTGTGTCAAGAAATGGCATGGAATAGAGTGGGGGAGTTGGTTGTCTCTGACAGCTGCAGGTTAATCCTGGAAGGAGAGGGAGGCAGGAGGATTTAGGCAGTAAGTGGCCTGCATCAATCCCGAGAAGAGCTGGAACATAGGGAGGTGATGTTTGTTTTTCTGTTTGTATTTCTGGGGCTACAGCCATTATTTATGTGTTTACAACACTTTAATACTCTTCTTCCTAGCTTAGGGCGAAAACTCATAGCCCTTACTCAACTCTAAAAATGCACTGAAGTCAGTGGGACAATCTTTCTGACTCAGGGTTTAATATCAGGCCTAAAGGCTGGATGAAAGCAAAGAAAAATGTTTCTTGAATGAGAGCAAAAAACCTTGTAAACTCTAGAAGGCAAACTACTCCCTCCTCACCAGTTGCTGAAGGCAGTTGTACTTCCTCTGCCGTCATTCGTAGCATTTACTGTGGGAATGACAGCTGTCACCAGTGTTTTCCTTAGCACAAGCAGGATAAAGGGCATCCTTAATCCTGAAACCACTCCTTCTCTAAAAACCTAGATGAAGTATCTCAATCAAAGTTAAATGTGGCAAAGGCAGATCAGTAATTCCCATTTAACACTGTTTGCTGTGGAGTTCTTTCGCATCCCATGGTGATTTCCGTTTTTTCCATCAGTTTGATTACCGCCTTTTTTTCCATCAGTTTGATTACGGTCTGTCAGCCATAATCCAAACATCCTGGCATGCATCAGATAGCGTCACAACATCAACGTCCTTCAGAGGACAGCTTTTCAAAGGATGCAATGAGTGCTTCTGAAAAGAAGCAAA
Organism: Cygnus olor; assembly: GCF_009769625.2. Lineage (NCBI taxonomy): Eukaryota > Metazoa > Chordata > Aves > Anseriformes > Anatidae > Cygnus > Cygnus olor. The sequence goes on from NC_049169.1 coordinate 47,589,396, forward strand.
TTTCATCTGCCTTACTCCTTAGAGCTACCTTGAGAATCACAGACTCTTGTTTGTGCACTCAGACTGTGACATAGCAAATGCTCTTCAGTTTGCATGAATAGATGTATGCCGTGAAATACAAAAATAAGTCAGTTTATTACCTCCTCTGAAGCTCAGTTTTTAAAATTGCCAATAAGTGACAAGTTTCACATGAACAGAACAATCTGCCTGGACCTGTGCTTCCAAAAGGTTTATTACATTTCTGTGACAAGGAGCTATTACATTAGGCATGTAGACAGACATGTGCGTTAGGTTGTGCTACGGTGAGGATGCAGATCTCTGTGCAATTTTGGTAGAGGATGGAAGGTTGCACAGAGTAAGAGGTCACTACGGTGGTATCTTTGAAATCCATTTTTTTATATTTATGATAGAGTCATAAAAAACTTTTTTTGAATAAAAGCATATTTGATGACAGTCACTGGGTCATACCTCCAGATGAAACAGTCTTCTTTTTCAGATAACAAATTAACTGAGACATTATCTACCATATGAAGTAACAGTAGGCCACATCTCATGAAGACACTAGTTTGGAATGGTATGAATCTAAATAAGCAAAAACTGATACTTGGTTCTTCAGTTTTGTAATCAGCTTCATATAATTTAATCCCTTGACCTGTGAATGTATTGCCATTCTTACAGTGGTGTTTCCTATAATATTTGAAGCACATTTTCAAGGCCTCACATAGAAAATAATGGCTTAGCTTCACTGTTAATGTAAAAAAAACATAAACACTTTATTTCTCACAGCCTGTTGACATAACTGTCTTCCTGTGGGGTGCTCCACCCATTCCTCACCGAGGAAGTGATGGAACCAATACTTAGAGCAGCAGCACTAGAGGCAGCACCTGTATATTTCTTTGACTAGGTATTTTCTATCATTTCTAGGATATTCTTCTACTTCCCTCTTCGCCTTCATACATCCTCCAAAGTTAAAATGGAAACATTCATTTTGTTGTAGATTAAAGCTAGAACGAAAGAGGGGGGCAAGCAGATACCAGAAGAACTGTCCTCATATTTCAGTGTGCTCACTACACATCCTCATCCTGTAGGCTTTACTCCCAGGTAAATGTGTTATGCCAGTAGTGGTGGGAGGAGGGAAGTTTCTGTCCACTAGTTTTTCAGGGAAGACATGGACAGAAGTGCTGAGGTAGATGTGGTCAGGGCGGACTGGGGTGGATGGGGAAGGCATGTGACCAAAGGTGACACCCTGCTAAGCAGTGAGAGCAAAGGGGGACAAGTGGGAAGGTGACAGGGTCCTATAGGTACCCCTAACTCCCTGAGATTTGGTACCTAATGTTCATTTCTGCTGCCAACAGTTCATGAGTTTAATATATTTAGCATACACATACGGATCACTTAGCTAAGAACACCACATAATAGCCTTGTTCTATTGTTTTGCAATGGACTGGACAACACATTGCTGGATGCAGAGTTCTGCAGATTTCATTAAGTTCACATGTCCTGACTAATGTAGTGTGAGCCCTTGTCCACAGCATTCCTCAGGGCTGTGACTCCCTTGGATAACTGGGTTTTAAATTCATGTTCCATCACACTTACTTTAAAATGCTCTTTTTGTTCCAACAAGGAGGTAAAGAAACAGGGATGGCAGAGGTGGAATCTTCTTAAGTTGACATAAAGTATACTGTTAGGTAATCACCACTGCTGGTTCGCTAGCAAGTACATTACTATGTACATTTTCAGTTGTGTTATGTCTTATCAGCTTTTTAGCCTTTTTATTATTGATGTTTCATGACTTCTCAGAAACCACTTCAGAACTAGCTATTAGTTTTATGTCTGTCTGTGTGCAATTGCTGGCTAAAACATAGCAAGGTGACAAGAGTTAGAGAAGGATTAGAAGAAACTGATGGTGTTTTTAACCTCTTTCATACACAGGCTTCTAAAAGTCTGTAAGGAGAAAATAATGAAAAAATAAAAAAGGCATGGAAAAAAATGTATTAAAAATTATCTATTTTTTTTTTCCTGTACTGTGTGAGCTTAGCAATTTTAAAGATCCAATGAAACCCTGGTATTTAAGAGAAGAGAGTAGAAGTTAGGAAGAAAATTTTACTTGGAGAATAATATTCCCAGAAATACCAAAATAACAAAGATATTGGGATTTGTTTTCGTTGAGCTCTGTGCCCTTGAATGGCCATGTCACTTTTTTGACAGCCCTTTGCTGAAGCCATGGGCATCTAAGACTGTTGACAACACCGGTTTTGTAAGAAGTAATATTTTTATTAGGTATCTTCCAAAAAGTTTGTTATTTTTTTTCAGTTATGAAAACTGAACTAAGAAAAACACAGCCTCTGCCTTCATACCTTGCTTTGCCTAGCTTGCTTTTGAAATTCAGATTTCAAAAATTTACTTCAGGCTGTTTTAGTCCATGAACACATTTGTATGCAGCCAACTACAATAGTGAAAGAAGCTACTATTGAAACTGGAGGGGGTAACCATGTGGTTATAGCTAAGCTTGTGTGTGTTTAGAGGCCTGAGGACTAAGACATTTTGTAAACTTCCTTTGTATTTTACATTTTAAAACTCCTAAAGCTTGTTAATAGATTTTCCACATTGGCAATCCTCTAATTAGCTGCTACAGTTTCAAATAAAAATGGTCCTCTCATAACCATGGAAGATCTGAGTATCTGAGTTCCTGAATTGGAAAAAAAAAAAAAGGCAAAAAAAAAAAAAAAAAAGCAAACCACCACAAAATAGGGTATGTAGAATCAGCAGTTACTGAAAAAGACTCCTTTAGACATTCAGTGTTTCATTTCATCTAAAAGCTAAATGTCCACTGCATGTCACTTCTAAGCAAGCGAAGTCTTGTATTTATTTGATTTTCGTTTTACTAAGGCAAGAACAAATCATTTTACATAGGAAAGAGGAAATCAATCACTGTGTTATATTACATGGCATTTCAGCAGGCATAGTCCTAAGCATACACTGTCAGTGCAGATGCTCCCTGGCGATGGCTGCACTAAATTGCCTCATGCGGCTCTGCGCAGACATTTCTGAGCTTGATCTAGGAGTGCCTTCCTTGGGAGGAAATGTAGCTCAGTCTCAACTGTCAGAGGGACACTGGCAGCCTGTCCACATGTGTTTGAGGCAGCAAAACTAGCCTGTCTGTGTTTTCTGTGTTCTTTAGCTGTTACTGCTCCCACCGAATGATACAGCTGTGTTTTTTCTCCTCAGCCTGATTGAAAGCAGGAATTCCATCTGTACAAGGACATACAGAAAGGCAAGAAGATGGTTTCTTAAATGATGATACACAAAAAGAAAAACGTCCAGTTTTGTGTCAAGTATCTTGTCATTCCCTGTGTAAAACCACTAAAGAGGACTACAAGCCAAAGATCTCCCAAGCATCTCAGATCCCATAGGCAGATAAGGACTCGCCACCGAACATGTTGAATAAGTCTGCGACTGCCAACATGTTACGGGAACTTGGAGAGAAGTTGCAGCTCCTTGCTAGGTATGAGATTGGTTTCCCACAGGGACTTGTGAAAGTGCTATCCTACAGCTGGAGAGAACTCACTGAGCGGGCTGGTTACTGTAAATGGCACCAGAAGTCACTAGCCTGCAAAACCGTGAGATCCAGGAGAAGCCAAGCCTCAGAGGAGGTTAAGAGCTGTGCTCTGGCATCCAAATGTAAGGAGAGTGAAATCACTGCCATAAGAAAAGAATGATACAAGAAAAGCTTTGCTCTGCCAGCCTGCACTACAAAGGCAAAAAGAAATCCTGAGACAGCATCAAACATGCCTTTAGGAAATGAAGGTAATACAGTGCTGCATAAATGTGCTATGTTGTAATGTTTGGCCACAAAAGGAGAAAAGTGCTTTCTGTTAAGACTACACTCTCTATTGGCTGGGTAGACCAATGTGCTTCAGTTTATAGGTTGATATACTGCAGTTCTCTGCAAAGCATTGTTTTAGGACATGATGAAATAGCTTTGCAGCTGAAGCAAGAGGTACAAACACTTAGAAGAACAAAGCTGGTGAAACTGGGCAATGTTTCAAATCATTTATCAAAGCATTTTTAGTCTCCTCTTTCAAGGTGAGTGATAGAGTCATAACATATTGCACCAGTGAAGAACATTTGCATCCAGAGTATTTCATTCAGCAAGTGTCAGTGATTCTCAGTGCAGAATCTTAGGTCAGGGACAAGCCTGTTCCAGCTCTCCAGGTGGTACTGCAGTCTTCTTCTTTAAAAATAAAAGAATTTCTGTCTTTAAAAGCTGATTCACCTTTGCATGTGTGCTCATAAGCTCACTCTGCTTTCCTCCTGTCTAGCTCCTGTTGTGCAAAATGATGCTGGCCAGTCACCCATTGCAATCAGCTTCTCACTCTCATACAGCATTTTTGAGGAAAGAGGCAAGAGTAGCAGGCAGCTCTGAAAAGCTGGTGTTTAGCAGAGGTGGTTAGAATTATGCAGTACCTGGACGTGCTATTCTGGATGCCTGAATTAATTAAAGCATAGATTAGTATGAGGATGGAGTAATTATCAGGAAGTAATACCCTGCTTCTTCAGTACAGTTTGTTTTTAAATACTCAGTCCTTCACTGATTATCTGTGATCATCCACCACTAAGGTTCAGTACCTGTTTGTTGTATGTAGCCACTGCAGGTCCACTACCCTTTGCTAGCAGAATACATGATCAGTCACTGCTTTGGGTTATTTTAAGCCAAAAATAATCTTTACCTGCTGGAAACTAACTGGCCACGTGTATTTGAGTTAATAACTTTTGGTCTGAATGGCAACACTAATGCATCAACTGAAATGTTCGTCACAGGGTATTATGTAAGTTTTGCCTAAAATGTGTACAAAATTAAAGATCTGAAGGGAAGGGCTGCTTACTTTGCACCTTTTGTTGGATTTCTTTGAGAACATTGGCATGTGAAAAAAATTAAAAAAAATAAGAAATTGTACATTGTTGAAAGTGCTGCAGAGACATCCAGCATCCTAGCATGGAAGAATAGCTCCATAAATCAATATATAGGGAGAGTCCTATAACCTTTCCTGAAAATGCAGCATCCAATTTCTTCTGGCTGTAACAAAGCAACAACACTCCTGGACCATCAGGAAATGCTTTATTGTGGAGCTGCCTGCCCTTGGTGTCACTGTGCTGTTAAGTTTGCAATATTATTGATTCCACCTTTAGCTCTTGGGTTCACAGGCAGCTTTATTCTGCTCAATGATCTCAAGATCATTGTTCATCTTGATCATGCACACTTCCCTTCAGCACTCCACCAGAGGATCTGTCAGTGCACTGTACAGTTAGGCAGCAGTTGGAGATTTCTTAATCACAAATGAATGCCTAAGGGGTGCAGATAACCAGCTTCCACTAACCTGTCTATACCCTTTCCTATTATGGCAGCATTACACTACATCCTTTTTCAGCAGCAATCCTGCACTTAACTGGCTAACCAACTAAACAGTGACTGGAACTCAGATGGGAAGTTGGACATAGTTTGTGTCTATGTCTAACTTGGAATATATCAGAATAATGCAGTTTTCTGGATACCCACCCTCTTCATAGGCATCGATTTCTGTTTTTCAATTAGAGGCACCCAGAACACACATTCCTTCTTTCTCCCATTGTTTTCTTCAAGGCAAAGAATCTGTATAAGAAGACAATTCCCAAAGTTCCGTATGTGTTCATATGAATGAACCTTACTTTCCCGAGACACATACCATAGAACAGGGCTGACATTATCATCAGTCTTATTCATCTATTTCTAAGCTCTTATTCTGTTAGTCTAGGTTTGATTTTCCAGATTTCTGACTCAAATCTGAAGATACTCATCAGAAGCTGCCTTATGTGTGGACACAGGAGAGGCTAGAGCAAATTCAAAAACAAATGTAACTGATATTTTTACTTCCATAAACAGAGTTAGAATATATGGCAATGCTTTTACAAAGTAGGACATAAATTATGGGAGACTATTTAACCAAAACAACAAGCTAGTCTGGAGGGTGTTATTGCTCTGAAAACTCTCAGAGTTCATCTTAGCATTTCACTATTCATGAAAGGGAAACATATTGTTATCTTTGTTGCTGGTAATGGAAGATAAGAGTTATCTCAACAGAGACATTTTCAGGGATTAGTGGTGAGACAATATTTTCTGATTATGATTAACCTGCAGATAAACTTCCTGGTAGTTGTGAAAAGCTATTTGAATATCTTTTGCAACAGAAACCATGGCCCATTAAACCCATTTTGCATTCTGATAATATGCTGTGATCTGTAATCTGTTGTCTTGTCAGGGCCTGAGAGAAGACTGTCATAAGATACAGAGGCCAGAATCAGGCCTTGGGCCTTCTTCATTCTGCTTACATTAAACCTTCTATTTTTGCGCAGCACAAGATGGCCTTACCATCCTGGAGGCTCCCCACAGAGAATTGGCCATATGTTTAAAGGTGTAGTAGCCTCCAAATTCATCAGTCATTCTCCGAGTACCGACTCTAGTGCTAAAATAATATCAAGTGACAGCAGGAGATATCTGAAATCGCTAGGATCTACCCTCTCTGGATCAATTCTCAGAAGAAGTGTTGGAATTTATAAACCAGGCTAAGTTTAAATGAAAAAGTCTTCTCTGATAACTTATTATAAGCATTAATTACTTACAAGGACAGTTATTAAAGTTAACCTGTATAATTTTGTATCTACAGCACAGTTTCTGAATTTCAGCTATTACACGTCCTGCTGTTTAACTGTTAGTTCCTGTACACTGACAAAAATTAAAACCATATTCAAATTTCATGAAATCAGCATTGTATCTTAGGAGAAAATTGATGAGAATAGGTTTAGCAGCTAGTGGCTGTGCAAAATCTAACAGTTATCAGTGTGTAAGAATGTATATGCTACAATGCAGAGTACATTGTAAAACAGAGTACACTAGCACACTTTTCATCATGGTATGGGTTATTGTCACTGCTTTAGTCCTTGGGGAACCAAGTACCCCAAAGTCCAAGAGAATTGATACTGGAGCAAAAACTGGAATTGGGTTTAATTGACCAACCTCTGTCTGCCTCCGATAGCTATATAATGTGCTTGCAAAGCAAAGCAAAAGCAAAGCAACAAACAAGCTTAATATTTGAAGCTTATACTGGAAACGTTATATTTTCTGATCATTTAAATGAACACTGTTGTCTTCCCACCTGTGAGACATACCATGTCCTATAATCACCTGTTTTAGAGAACACTCTAAAATGTACGTTACTTATTCTTCCAAATTCAGGACTTTGATATACCCCAGCCTGTAATTGTTAGGAACTAGATAGAACTCATCCAAACACTGAGAATACCTTCGCGTATCTGTAGCACAACTGTCCTGGGGTCTACCATATTACTGTTCTCAAAAGCTCTGCAGTCAGCAGACTTAGTCATCTAATTGAAGACAACATTTATGCCACAAATAGGGTCGTAGGGTCTCCCAACAAGCAAGGTGTTCCCTTTCACAGGATCTGAGCCTGTTTTCTTTGCAGCATTTGCAGACCCCGTTGTCCCATCTGTTTGGAAGTAAAACAATGCTCCTCATCTTGCAGTACCCTGATGCTATCACTAGATTCCTGTGTCAGTGCCATGGGAGTTGGCTTAGTGTTCTTGAATATTTGTGCCTAGCCTGGTCAGCAAAAAGTTTATACTGAGTGATATTTAGTGGCAAATTTGAAACAGCAAAAAATATTGGCTTGAAGACAAAAATGTTCTTTTGATTTCTATCAGATAATGTTTTACATAATTATCTTTCCTCAAAATTGACCATCTCTTTTGCTCATTTTTTTCCTTTAGTGGTTTCATTTGTCTACTGCTACTGTGTTGACCTGCATATTTTTATAACTGCTTAAAGAGCAGAAGTATGTATGCATTTACTCATATGTACGTGTAGAGGAGTACACATAAGAAGTCTAATTGAAAAGAATGTCAGCCAAAAACTGTCAGGCATAATTAGCTTTCTCCTAGGTTTGAGTCAATTCAGCCAGCCTCAAAGTCTCTGTGAGGTACTGGCCCTCACAGTGAGTGGATCTCTGCTATGTACGTGTGTAGAGGGTTGGTGCAGTCAGTTCTAGTGCCAGCTTAATCATGGGTGACTTGTGTGATCTTGGGAAACTGTTTGACTCCCGTCTATTTGAGAGTAATGCGTAATATTTATCACGAAACGATTGATTCATTAACATTACAAAACTCCTCTGGATTTTCATGTGAAAGACAATTTAGAAGACTTCAAAATCATATTGTTAGCTGTAAAGAGGTCCCCATGAAAGGCTGTTGAAGAAAGAAAACAGAAATCTGCCACTTCAGTCTGACTGACTGGGGAAGGAATTGGGAGATCAGCAGGTTCTTTTGCATTAACTAGAAAGGAGGAGATCTAGAGGAGAACAAATATTTGGGCACATTTTACCCATGTTGTGGCTGAAGATACAAACCTAATGACTTGCTAAGGTAATTGTAAGTGTATGATAGCTGAGACTTTAAACCAGAAATTTTCACCTGTCATTCACACTGGCCATGCTGATCAGGTAAGAAGTCTGAACCTCCACACTATAGTGCATCTCATGGGCTGAATCCATTGTCAAAACACTGAAATGTCCATAAAAAAATCAACAGCCGATGGGCTGTTAACTGCTGTTTGGGAGGCTACTTGAATTCCTAGCTAAATGAGTAGCCTTGATCATTTCTATTGCAGCTGAGAAAGTAACGTATTAAGGTATGTTTTCTGTTTAGGTCAAACTTTATTCTAAATTAACAGAAATCTTACCCAAGGATTCTGCTTCGCAAGAACTAATCAGAGATATATTTTTTCCTTCCTCGTGTAAACAGAAAAGAGCAAGCATCCAAGCTGAAAGGAGTTGGGTTTGACAAACCAACCGTTCTATGGCATTATGGTGATTACAGAGAAGAAACTTTCCCCAAGACATGGAAGGTTCAGGCTGGCATGACTGTCACACCAGAGCCGCCATATGGCAAACAGCAGAACTCAGTGGTCAAGAAAGCAGACACAGCACAGTTTTGCATTTTAAACAATTTTCAATTAAGATTTAAAATCAAACCCACCAAATTTACCTATACTGGCCAATCTTACATTACAGAAAACAAGCAAAAATACATAGAAAATGTAAAGTGCAGGCCTCAAATCTCAGGGTCTTGTGCTTCTTGCTTTGTCCTTGTAAATATCTATGCATTCATTTTCCAAAACCCAGTGAAATCTGAACATATCTTTTATTAAAGACTCAAATTCAGTATTCTTCAGTTAAGATGTGAGAGAACCCAGCAAACCCTGAACCATCCATGGTACTTCAAGCCCCCAAATTCTCTAATCCCGTGTGTGCAGGGAAGATCTGGCCGCCAACACACAGATTCCACTTAAACTGTTTTGATGACGTGAAAACCTTTTCTGTGCATTACAAAATTTGTATCTTCTCTGCAGCATGCCACGTGTTATTTACTTGTGGGTAGATAAAAGATAATAGCATCAGAATATGTATTATCCATAATAAATATTAAGGATAGAGACACAAAAACGTTCCTGAAACTTGTCAACTGAAGGCTAATACATGAATACCATCTACATGCCATTTATGTTATTTGTTTCTTCTTTTAAATTTACAGTAGAATTTGAAGTGTTTTAGAACTCCTAGGACTGTAGTAGTAAGTGGAAATGGCATTAAAATCACACCATTTGACACCAGCTTCTTTTCCATTTGAATTATTAAAACAAGAACTTAACTCTAGTCTTTTGTCTGTAACACAGGGATAATAATTTATACCTGTCTCACAAGCCTACAGCATGAGAAATGCTGGATGAAGGAGTGGATATGCAAAGTGGCTTTTTAATTAAAGACTCCTAGATCAAAGAGAGATTCTTGAATTGTTTAGGTTTTACTGAGATACACCAGGAAAAACAGGTTTCACATTTCTGCTTGTTTACAGCACTGCCATAACAGTGATGTTTAATCAGGAAGGAGGTCTGGTGACTAATAAGGATGAAGAAATGGTCAGAGAATGGAAATGGCCTCGGGATGGCAAGCTTGCCCAGCCAGTTATAGCACAGGTAATATTTATTGCTTTATTACTATTGTTCTTACCTCTCAGCCCTCCACGTTTAGTCTCTCTGAGGTGTCTGAATTGCAAGGAACATGAAGCTTACATTTCTTCTTAAGACATTTTACAAAGATTGGCTTTCCCGACAACTTCTACATGAGCTACCTTTTTTTTACTCATGTTGCTCCTTAGGGAAGAAAGACAAGCAGATTGCCTAGGACTGTTCTAACTCAAGATTTCAAAAAACAAGAAGCCCATTGTCCCTGCTAGATGCATTTTGGAAGAAACTTTTCTGAGCTTGTAAATATGAATGGGCTATTTCTCACTTTTCTTTTGGGTATGGTCGGTAACAGGCTATTGTTTGCCTGACTTTAGTCCCAATCCAGTTACCCCTGAAGTTCATGAAAAAACTTCCACTGCTTAGTAGTTACCAAATCTGGGCCTAGCATGCTGCAGAAATACCAGAAATTAAAGTAAAACATTTGCAACCCAAGTCAGTAAGCATGCCTTCAGGCACAGAGTTTGTAAACACACCATTATTTGCTGCGGTTGGGTCAGGTGATTTGTTCTTTCTTGCTACTAATACAGAGCTACTGGCAGGATGCTTGGTATTCTATGCAGGGCATACATTAAGACCCAGACAGAATGACAGGTAGCCAAGTATATAACAGGTTTTCTTTTCTTGGCTCATGCTACCCGGGCTGTCAGCTGATATGAAGGAGTAACTTCAAACAAACAAATGGCAATGAAATTCTTACAGCTGACATTACTGTTTAATATAGATAAATATTCAGGGTTGGATATTTTCTGTAAACTGACCTTTGTTTATTGTATAAGGTCTGCAAGAGTTTGAGACTTCTGAAATATCATGCTGTATCTGTGGCTTTGGCTTTTACAAAGTCTGTAAAGGTTATATCAGATAATTATCGAACAACTTTGAATTATCAAGTACGGATTATAGAATGTTACTGCAAACTACGTGCTATAGTAAACTGATGTTCTTCAAGAGTCACGTGAAAGTGGCTATGAGTTTAGTAAAGCTGTGCAACATGTAATATTTTATTTGAATGTGTAGGAGTGTCAGAGTCAGTGCAAACTGGATTTTTTTTTAAATGTAAGACAGGAAAAGTAGTTCCAAGTCTCCTGCTTGGTGTCACTAGGGCGTTTTTCATGGTCTTTGTGCACAGACAATGCTAAAGGCTTTAGTGACTATGATTTTCTTGAATTACATTGTATGTGTCAAAACGCTGATTCTTTACTGGTGGCTAAACTGTCCAAATCCTGCCTACTCTCACCAACAGCAGTAGTTAAAGGGCAAGCACAGACTAGCTCCTCATGAATCTGTCCATGCCTGACTCCACAGCTTCTCTGCCTCCACTAGAAGCAGATCCACTTTCCTGAGTGGTTTGAAATGTTTCTTGTACCTTCCTGCCATACAGCATCACCTTCCAAAACATGAACAATCTCAGGATGCTCACTTTGGGCAGGAGTCATCCAGACAAAGTGCTGTCTCTGTCCACAGTTCATATGTTAGAAGCTAACTTTACAGGATTCAAATGAGACTGACCAAACTAAACTTGTTTGTAAGAGTAACTCTGATCATTTCCTCACCGATGACCAACTGTCTTGGATAATCAACTCATTGAGGCTTCTTCAGTTGGCCTCTTCCATCTGCCTTAAATACGAAAACTTGGTGGAGTTAGCAAACCTCCTTTTTTCTCTTTCAGGTTAATGAATACATCACAGTGAGGATTGCAGGGTGCTTTGCAATTAGCTTGGTCTACAAGTGGCAACATGAAAGTGTGTGCTTGTCTTTGTCACCGCTGCAGGGTGCGGCTCTTCCACAATTAGAGGAATTGGTATGTTGTAACTGCTACAGTATTGCATTTTACTAAGGACCTTTGAAAATATTATTTGCTCTGCAAACTCTGGAATCGATGAGCTTTCCTATAAAGTACACTTCCCAACATAAGCGCTATGTGCAGTGCTACAGAGTGATCAAGTAAGAGCTTCCAGAGACTTGGATATTCATTTCCAGTGGATTTATGCTGAAGTCCACCTACTATAGATCTGGCCCAAAGTGAGGCATCTTTCCATGTGCTTAGGATCCTATTTCTGCCTTTTTTTTCTGGCTTAATTTTTTAATGTATTTCCTGCTAATACCTTTTGGTGATTAAGTCCTTGTCACCCTACATCCCGTGTTTACTCTTTAACACTTTCAAATGTCCATTTTTGCTCAGAAAGGATGGCTAAGCCATATCTATAATTTTCTAGAATTCTGTGGCCTACCAGATAGAATATTAAGTGCATTGACCGAGCCCATTTTGAAGTAGTTATATTGTGCTGCAGATGGGGGTATTGAACGCAGCCCTAAGAAATCCTGATCCAAATCTTCCTTGTCTTCACTTCTGTACAGTGAGCTGGTTATTAGGCTGGGTTAATCATCCGGCCAATGCCCTACATCTTTGTGGCAAATACTCTCTTGTAGTTCAAAGTTGGATTGAAATATACTGTTGGTAAAACAGACTTTTTTTTTTTGTGGTTTGGAGGTCAGGAAAAAGATAGTTATGAAATAGTTGTTGGAAAAGCAGAAGAAATCTATCATCCAAGTAAAACAAAAACAAAACAGTCTATGCTTGTTCAGAGTTTATTTCCTTCTTCCTGTTATATATGAAAGTATTTAGTCTAGAAAATATAAAAACACACATTGCAGGTCTGTAAGAGGCATGTATACACGTCGTTAGTTTTAAAAGAAAGATTAACTCCTAAACTTCTGAGAAATTAAATTTGTCAGAGTTTTTAAATGGCATTTTGTAAAATCATTTCATTATGTGTAACTCATAGTCTTAGATGTTAGAATGCAACCAGTGCAACAATTACAACTAGCATCACCATATTAAGCAAAAAAAAAAAAAAAAAGGTTTCTCACTCACACATATTTCTGCTTATGTGGGAAAGGAAACATTCTAAATGAGGGAACAAAAAAGTAGTAAATGAGCATATTTGAAATCTAACCTATTTCTGATTTGTTTGGAAACAAAAATGATTCAAGCTATGTTTCATGAGATGGACCTTAGTTTTTTTTAGCAGTTTGTCAGTTCTTTGTTAAAAGAAAATAGAAACTCTTAATACATCCTATAATACTGTACTCTAACACTGGGGTGAGAAGCTATATCTTATTCCTTCTAATTCTAGGAGTGCCTGGGCTATAACAGAGATAGAACTACCCTCGAGTCCTTGCAAGACTGCTATCTGAAAGGCCACCAGAACAAGTCTTCCTGAGATTAATAACTCACTGGATATCTTTCTCCTGTGGGGTTGGAAGGGTCACTGCTCTGCGGGATTACAGGGAAATAGGGAGAATTGGTTCAGCAGGAATCACAGTTTTGGCTCATTCACAGCCTTGTGTAGGTGTTTAGAATGTATACAATTCTCAGTTCTGACTTCTTTACACCCAGAGCATTCCTAAACACAACACGGAGGTGGAAAATTTGACTTTAGGAGGATTTGACTTGAAATAGCTGACATAGCAAATTCCACCTGGATAAATTTTATAAAAAAGGTACAGCAGATGGCTAAGGTCTGAGTCAGAGACAGCCTATGTCTTCAGTTATCCTGCTGGCATAAGGGAGTGTCAGTAAAAACCTATCAAGAAGGTGTGTCCAGGAGCTTTTACTGAGTCAATTTAATCTGTTATGGGTCTTCACTCTCTAAGACTCTGCACTGACTCATTTAGAGACACCTCTGTCACATACACCAGATGTATATGGTGTTCTGCAATCGTATTGTCCTCCCTCCTCCAAGCACATTTATTTCTCTTTAAACACCAGTGGGCCAAAAGAACTGATTATTTTGAAAGGTCAGACTTTTTTGAAAATGGATATGAGAAGGTGACATTTGCTTACATCAGAGTGTCAGCTGTAGTTAGTGGCATTTTAAATACTCGTACTTGTTATTTCATTGTAGATTAACTGACAACATCAAAAATGGTCTAAACTAAGAAATTAATGAGACCAAAATCTAGCATAGAATGAAAAATATATTTTACTCTTTACTGGAGAGAATCCTACAGCTGTGGAGAAAAGTGGGTTATCTGGTGTCTACTCCAATTTAAAGAACTAGGGAAACAAATGTAAAACCACAACAGTCTGACAGCTCCCCGTCTGAAAAAGAAAATCATGATAAGGGTCACAATATTGAAAATGATTATTGTGGATGACTGGCTGAATTATTATCAAACAGCCCTAGGTCAGGCATGGTCAGAAAACAGCTAAAGTATGGTTTTATGAGCTTGGTTCTGTCTCAGCAGGTGCCACATTAGACTGAATAGTCCTCTGAAAGTCAGCCCCAGACTGACCATCAGAGAATCTAGACACTGCTGGCCTGAACACCAAACTAGACAGGAGGCCTACAGGCAGCCTATTTCTCAAATTGGTGAGCAGGTACTTGTATATGTAGTTCCTCTGAGGTCAGCAGATATTTCTATGCTGAGCGTTTCCATACAGCATGGCACCAAAATTACCAGTCAAGTGCTGAAGAAGCCCCCTAGATAACTGGCAGAGTTAGAGCTGCATCGGTGTGCCACTGCGTTTGGACTGGTCAGTCCTGCAGAGACCAGGCAACTTAATGAAGGCACAGCAGTGTGCTAAGGCACCAAACTCTTTGCAGGGCCAGGCTAGTGCCTCTGCGCAGTACTGCCCTGAGCCAAGCAGAACAACCTGTTGAGGGATCTCTGCAGTGAGGTACATTGCACTGTACACATACCTTGATATTATTCAAGCTGACCACAGACAGTGGATTCCAGCCCTATGCTGAGGAAATTACTGTGGACGCTGGGGCAGGTAATGAATGCCCTGTCTGATTCCCTACTTCCCTGATACTGCACCTTTTGTTAGATTGAGACTGTAGAGACGGAGGAATAAAGGTTGGGAAAAGAGGAGAAAAAAAAAAGTGTGTAGGAACCATAAACCTCTTTGGAAGACTGTTCTCTATATTAATTAGATTTAACATTTATATGAACTGTCTGGTAATGTAATCCACTGTAAGTACATTTAACTCCTGACAGCATGAAAGCCAGACCTGGGCAGAAGGTTAATATAAGCTTGTTTTCAGCCTTGAATGGAATGAAATTGATTTAGAGAGCTCATGCTGGTGTATTATGTGCCATGAGAATCATTCTGTGAGTACTTGTTACATAAAAGCCTCCTTAATAATACAAACAAAAGCTATAAGAACATGTTGGTTTACTGAATGTGGGTCAGTAAAAATGGCACTGCCTGAATTCTGTATCTTTTCTGATTAATTTAGCAACAGATACATTCCATATATTGGAGCTCTTTTATGGGGAAGACAGATTGAGCATCACCATATTCCTTATATGGGATTAATTTTCCCTCTTCTACCTTGTTGACATCAACATTCATAATATTTTTCCTTGTGACTTGTAATCTACCCACCAGATAAACCTGCCAACCTGCCAATTAGTTATACCTAATCCAACAGTCAGGAACTTGTACAGGGCACGAAGAGGGAATTGTAAAAGGCTGAGGATCAGATTTAAGATCTACATGTGAGTTAAGACTTTGGCCTTAGGAAAGGCCAAACTTCTCAAAGGAGGTGATTTTTCCCTTCTGTTCAACATTGGTGAGGCCACACCTGAAGTGCTGCGTGCAGTTCTGGGTTCCCCAGTACAAGAGAGATGTGCTACTGGAGAGTCCAGTGAAGGGCCACAGAAACATTTAAGGGACTGGCACATTTTTCACAAGAGAAAGACTGAGTGATCTGGGACTGTTTAGCCTTGAGAAGAGAAGGCTTAGGGAAGATCTCATCAATATATACAAACACCTGAAGGGAGGGTGCAAAGGGGCCAGGCTCTTTTTAGTGGTACCCAGGGACAGGACAAGAGGCAATGGGCACAGACTGGAACACAAGTGGTTCCATCTGAGCATCAGGAAGCACTTCTTCACTGTGTTAGTGATGGAGCACTGGCCCAGGTTACCCAGAGAGGCTGTGGAGTCTCCCTCCTTGGAGATCTTCAAAAGCCACCTGGACATGGTCCTGGGCAACCGGTTCTAGGTGTCCCTGCTTGAGCAGAGGGGTGGCGCAAGATGACCTCCAGAGGTCTCCTCTAACCTCAGACTTTCTGTGATTCTGTAATTCTGTGATTAACTTTATTATTTTTCCAGTTTGCATCATGCAGTAGTTGAGTTACAATTACCAAATGAAGTTGACTCCTCCGTATGGCATGCAGCAGGAACCATGCTCTTATCCTCTCAGGTAATGAGGAGGGGAAAATGATAGAACTGCTTTTCCCCCAAGTCACTAGATGGTTCTTTCATGATTGCTTATTTATGTCATACAGTAAGAATTTACATTCTTTTTCCATGTTATTATCAGTACTTCAGAGTCTTTTTTACAAACTCAGCAATGTCTGAAAATGAGCAAAATTAAAGGAAAAAAAAGTACTTTTAATTTCATATGACTTGCCTGTACCTCAACTAATGAAGTAGAAATACCATAAAATTCAAGTATTTTATTATTGCTAATAGTATACTGAAACTCTAATCTTGTTTTACATATACGAGTAGCTGAAAACCAGAATTTTGCATATTCTCCTTTTGTTCATGAGATCATTTATGTTCTCTTTTCCATGATCCATTTATTTTAGATTTATTTCCATTTTCCTTCTGTTCCCTTCAGCACATATATTGTGGGCCTCTGCTCCTCACAGGTCTCTGTTTTAATGCTTTTCTCTTGGCACAACCATTTGGGG
Source organism: Cygnus olor (assembly GCF_009769625.2). Lineage (NCBI taxonomy): Eukaryota > Metazoa > Chordata > Aves > Anseriformes > Anatidae > Cygnus > Cygnus olor. Next base: position 47,606,239 of record NC_049169.1, read on the forward strand.
ATTGATCCAATATCTCCAAACATGGCAACAATCTTTCTGCAATCTTTCTGTTAGCTTCGGAAGGCCTCAGGGGAGGCTTGTGGGTTTTAGAGCCCTTCCCTTCCCTTCCCTTCCCTTCCCTTCCCTTCCCTTCCCTTCCCTTCCCTTCCCTTCCCTTCCCTTCCCTTCCCTTCCCTTCCCTTCCCTTCCCTTCCCTTCCCTTCCCTTCCCTTCCCTTCCCTTCCCTTCCCTTCCCTTCCCTTCCCTTCCCTTCCATCTTTCTTGCTGGTCCAAACCTTTCCCAGGGTTTTTTCTCACTGTGAAGAAGTTGTGTTCAGAGATAACATCACCCAGAGCAGTGTGGCAGGCTTTACTGAAGAAATTATGACTTCGCCAGAAGTGTGAAGATAAGTCTCTGGATCTTGGCACTTGTGCTGTGTGCTTTAGTCTACAGGACCAAATGACCTACAGAACCAAACTCCCCCAAATGTCAAAGGACTTCTCAAACAAATTAGTTTTCATCACACCTGTGAAAGGCAAATAAAACCAGCACACATAGCACATATACCTGAATATGAAATGAGTATACTACAATCAGCTGTTGGAGGTGCCTATGATACCTTCAGATAGTTAGGGATCATCCTTTGAAATCTGCTCTTGGCTACCACCAAAGCCTGTCTGTCTAGCCCATCTGGTTGAAGCACACCCCTCTTCCTCCCATCTGCTTGGTTTCAGAGGCTGTGCTTTTGCAGAAGCCAGCAGCTCCACAGAGCCCACAGTTGCATCAGACCTTAAATACCTGAAACGTTTAGATGACTGCACACCTCAGATAACAGAGGGTGACTGGGCCTAGGCCTGTCATTTATTGAGATGATTGAGATGATTCTTCAATCATCAATATATCTTGATGTATTTGACAATCTAACTTGCTAACAGTTTCCCCTGTATTTTCTCTTTCTTGTGACAGGAACAAGCTGTGGGGCACACCACAGGCTGCTTGTCCTGCTGTGCTTCGAAGAATTATGGTGGGGGAGGAAGGGGAGACATGCAGGTGTAGTAGTCATCAGATTCCCTACGTGTCAGACCTGGAGGACAATCACCTCATTAGCAATCCAGCGTCCTTTAAGGAGCAAGTTATAGTGGTCTGTGTCTCATCTTCATGAACAAATAAGGATCCTAGTGAAGACAAAATAGAGCGGCTGTATGAAAGACAGAACAAACACAGAAGTATGCCTTGTGCCCAGGTGGGTTTTATCAGACAGTAGAGAGTTTTTCTAACACATGGTTGAAAATCTTAAAGATTCTTTTGGGAATAATTTTCTATTTATCTGGTTGCTAAAGTATATGAAAAGTGGTCTCAACAGAAACATCAAACTGGCACCAACTCCAAATATGTATTCTACAGGAAATTTAATAATAAAAACAAAACAAAAACTTCCAAAATGATAAAAAGTCGAGAAATCCTAGATTTTCCTACAAAAAGGACATTTCAAAATAAATTGTTTCTGAAAATGGAATATTATTTGGATCCAAATCTTTGAAGACAGAGAAAATCACTATCCCTATCTTGAAGGAATTCCTCACATCATTTGTATTTGTAGGAGAGCTGAGGGAGTAACCCTGAATAATCCCTTGATGTAGAGCAGGGACCTCAAACTTTAATTAATAAAACCTAGAACTGAGTCTTGAGGGGCTTTCTCCCTCTGTGGCACAGTACCAGGGAACCCTGAGGCAGTGTATGTGTTAAGGCTACTGTGGCATTGCAGGCCCCAAGGATTAATTACCACAAGAATCTATTGCACCGGGTAACCAAAAACCTGTGATTTGGTAGCAATGTGACAAAGCACTTTCTTTTGGTTACTGTTGAAACATTTGGGCTTCCAGGAATCAGCACTCTCTAACAAAAATGAATGAAAAAGATTCCACACAGAAACATGCTGATTAAAAATTATAAACCAGCTCATTTTGATTGCTGTATAAACTTAATGAGAGATGATTTAATGCAAGACTCAGTCTTCACATTCACATAGCCACAAACTAAGGAAATATACAGCAGAAATATCTTTGTGTAAGTCTGTGTTTAGAAGGACTGGAAATAGGACTAAGGTAAAGTTTGGAAGGGCAAAGAAGTAAACTATAAGTAATACAATAAATTCTTTTATAGTAGAGAATGCTTTTTGTTTTAGTCGCCGGGATATTGTTTATTATTATAATTACGTTTAAAATTTCCCAATAAATGTAACAGAGGAAGTGGTATTATAGACTCAACAGGCACTTTTACCATCTCATCATCTCAACTTTGTGGGCACAACAGTAAACATCAGTGACTGCTGTATTCAAAATCTTCCCCTTGCCACTAGACATTAGTTGACCTGCACTGAAATTAAAATATTAAGAGGATTTGGGTTGTAGATGCAGCCTCAATTCCAATTAAGGCATCAAAATGACTTTTTTCAACGTGTCTTATTTATCCGTTCCTTCAGAAACTATTTACACAGCAGCTGTCACTTCTGATTTGTATTTGAAAAGTTAGCGTAGAAGAGGTCAAACTGTGGCTTTCATGAAGTCTTTGGGAAAAATCTATGCATTTCAGCACTAGCAGGATTTTTAATCCAAGAAGAAGAAGCTAAATCTGAATTAACTGAATTAAATATCTATATTTTATGTAAAGAGAAGAAGGAAGAAAGTAAGGGTGTTTTCAGATCTAAATTTTCATATTGGTCTTTCCTCCTGAAAGCCTGGCCTCAAAACCCATTTGGGAAATGGGTGGAAAAAACACACATGGAAAAAAAACCCTTGTGCATTGTCTCCTTGTCTCACCGTGTGGTGTCCTGTAGGTGGCCCCTGTTCACTAATGGCTTTTGAAAGACTTTTGAAAGTGAGGGTTCCAGAGGATTACGACAAAGTCATACAGAAGTTGCACAGCAACTAGCTACCACCGCTGTTATCATAATTATGGATCTGATTTTACAAATCAGAGGAGCAGTTTCTTTTGAGAGAAACAGACTCACAAATAGAAATTGAGAAATTTAGAAGCTCCTGTCACCAAATACATAGTGTGAAGAACCATTGCTACGTGGTCTGACAGAGAAAGGTAATTCAACTGAGTTTTTAAGGACTTGTTTGGAAGGAATGCACTGGTCAGGCAAAATTGACCACCTACTTAATTGTATAATTGTGCTTCCCTTCTTGCTTTAGGGTTGTCTGGATTCCTTTCGCCTCCTCAAATATGACATCGCCTCTGCAGATGCATTTACAGATCATAGAGGTTTCCTATTGGAACATAGGCATGATGTGGCTCCTGGCATGTTTTTGGTATGTTAAAAATATTGCAGTCAATTATTTAACTTCTACTGCTATTACTGTGATCTGGTTACAAATGAGTGACTCTGGGATTGCCACATGTCGTGAATATTTGTGCCAGCAGGAGAGCAGATTGCTAGTCTGCCTTCTGCAGAAGTACAGGCTGTCACCCCAGCAGCCCTCACTCTTCTCTGTGTGTTAGCAGTTCAGGATTTATGCTGCATCAGGTCATTCTCCTTCTACTTGCAAAGGGCAGGAAGCACATGCTACTTGCCTCAGCATTAGAAAAGGAACATGATTTCTTCCCGTGGACTCCAGTAATTAGATGTAGCCATCTATGCACTTAACCCCATTTCTGCTTCATCTGTGGCAAAAAGTCTTCAAGCACATCTCACTACGGTGTGTTTCAGTATTTAAAACAACAACAACAAAAAAGCTTCAATCTTCCAACATTCTCAGAAGTACCTTTTGAAAATCAGGAAAATGTCTAAGATGAAGGATGGACTAAAGTTAGTTTTAAGTACTTGTATATTTTTCATATGCGGCCCAAAAGCATTAAAATTCCTTGCAAGTGTTTAATTCGTTTTTCATAGGTGATTTGTTCCATTAAAGTTTTGCATGCAAAACACGGATTGCTTGTCTTGAAATACATTATTGTTGTAACTCTGTGAGAAAAGGATTCTCCAGGTCTTGTTCACTTCTGCCGCAAGCTGTTATTAGGCTAAGAGAATGCAATCTTGTTTTGCATCTCACAGAATTGCGTTATAATTGGATTTTCATAATCCTCACATCTTTTCATAAACAACAGTACAAGTGCTGCTTTACTTAGTTATTTTAATCTCTTTTTCCCGGTAGGAGAGAGTCCCCACTCATTAATGTTTGATTATTCTTTGTCTACCTTATTAACAATGGTAAGGAGCAAGTACTGCTTCCTGTGTTTGCTTTATACCTTTGTAGCAGTGACCATGGCATTAGAAGATCTTTCAAATATCTTCTCATCTCAGCTACTGTAAAATTAAGGCTATTTCTGTCGGTTAGGAATGAGCTATTCCTGCACCAAGAAAAAAATCTCTACATGAAGACACCCATCTGTGATGAACTTCTCTGTCCACTGGGTGACACCAGCAGTCCATCTGATATTGCTTAGCTGTGTATAAAACCACAGAATACATATCTGAAGAAGATTAAATTCTTAACCTCTCAGCTTCTTTTATCCTGATAACACTAATAATGTTTTCTTCCTCTCTGGTGGCAAAGGGATATAAATAATTAGAAAACGCAAAATGCAGAAAAACAAAACAAAACAAAACAAAACTTCTTCCAATCCCACTACTTGTACAAAGTGGGAAAATAGCCTGTAAAGTCACAATCAGCTGAGGGTCTGTTGCAGAGAAGATAGAGATTACATTTTTTAGTATGAATAACCCACGATTGAGAATGAGAATGATTGTTAGCAGCTCTGAGGATCTCATTTAACCAATTACAGAGGTGTACTCTGATTCTGTTCTGTTACCTTTTTGCATTCCCATGTGTAAAGGATTTATTATTTTTGAAAGAAAAATCGGAATAATAAGTAATGTTTTAGGTTTCACAAACTGATTATCCTTAGGACAGCTCTTAACCTTCTTTAGTTTTAAAAACAGTTTAAAGACATCATATGGTATATATGCAACTTTTTTTTTTTTTACTTCACTTTACTTTTAATTCACTGCTACAAAGATAAAACACCAGCATAAGTTCAATTTCTGTCAGTGCTCAGATACAGACAAAAGATATATGAGGAGTAAAACCTGAAACCTAATTAGCCTGTTAGCATGGTCTTAATTACTGCTTTTAAAAACTGATTGATAAAGGCAAGGTGGCTAGTTCTTCTGCTTGAACGAGACACTAACCATTGTTTAGGGAAGAATGGAGTTTGTTTTTAGAAGAAATATGTTAATAGGTTTTTCTTCGACACCACTAATGCCTCTCAGATGACAAATAATAGTCTGAGCAAACAAAGAGTCTCAAGGGCGTGAGCCTATTTCACTGTGTTACAACCCCTACAACATTTCAAATGATAACCAAACAGGGAACATCCTATAAGGATGGAGCTGCCTTGGCTGTTTCCAGGGAGGGGGTCAACCCATCCTGAAGCAGGTCCCAGTCAGGTCCACCCAGCTGCTACCGTGCTCAGCCAGAACAGATTTACCCACCAACGAGACCAGCAGCAATTCACAACCGTTCCGTGGGACTGGCTGTGAAGGGCGAGACTTGACCAAAGCCACACCATCCAAGTACAAGCATTCTCTGTGGACCACAGTACACTGAGGAAAGCTGCCAGAGGCAGCAGCTCCACCTCTCCTCATGTTGTCTGCGTACTGCCTTGACTTGCAAAGACCGTAAGGAAGACAAGAAGCTTTAAGTTGCAACTCTGCCAGAAGTCACAAGTCAGAAAGGGCCACAGCGTTTTACATAGTTATTTCCAGCGCACTTCAGAAGTAAAATGATAAATATTAAAAGATTCATCTGCAGGCATATCTCTGAAAACTTCTGATCAGTCCTCTGCAATGGTCACAGTACAAGCCGAATGCTTAGTAAAAGGGTGAATATAACAGGAAACATTCTTGAGATTGTGATACACAGCACGTGACTGTCTTCAGCACATCTCAAGAAAGGATTTAACATGGAATGGCTGTTCATATAAGGAAGGACTAAATAGGGTAACTTACAAAAGTAACTGAGATGAGGTACAAGAAAGCTTTATGAAGAAAAAATGGTGTGGCAAAGGAATAAGAAGTAATTGTTCATTGTTTCTTAAATCACAGGCATGATCAAGCACCAATGAAAAGATAAGCAGCAGATTTAAACCAAAAGGAAATTCTTCTTCTCACAGCACATCATTAAACTGTGGAGCTATTTGCCACAGGATGTTGTGGAGGCCAAAAGTATAAGTGTGTTCAAAATGGAATTAGATACATTCCTGAAGGTTAGCTCCATTGGCAGCTATCAACACGATGCCCCAGACACAGCTTTTGGTTAAGGAAATCCCTGAATTGTTAACTACTTAGGGCTGGCATGAGTCACAGAGTAAGACTTTCTTATAAATGCTCTTCCACTCCTCACTCAGCTACCAGCCACTTGTAGGGACAGGATACTGGATGAGCTAGACGAGCTTTTGATATAATCCTGTGCAGCTGTGTTCATACCAGTATATGCAATGTTGTTGCTTTAACTTGGGTAAAACTTCAGTAAAAGTATTAAGGGGCAAAAATGCACAGAGATCATGAGAAGAAGGTTCTTTGCCTCTGGAATCATCTTCAGCTACATATATCAAACATTTTAATTTTGTATTATTTTAGGCAGCAAAGCTTCAATAAAGCAAAAGTAATGTCCCCAGGAGGGGAAGGTCTCTTTCAAATTGTGTAAAAGTAGGATTAAAAATGTACTTAATTTTACATGTTTTCTTCTTGAGGCACATAACTAATTTCCTCTGGTATAGCACCCATGGGAATTTCCTCAAATGATCAGGAAAAAAAAGATTCAAAATGAAACACAATTGTCCTCTGCATTTAATGAATCCAAAGGCTACCCCTAGTACACTCAGAAGGACAGAGTCCATCCTTAATTTCCTACTAAAATAACTATTGTTCAACTAAATAAATAGAAGTGAGTTAGAGAGAAGGAATTCGTGGCTTCAAAGCAAAAGAATTAAGTTCAAGTTTTAATCTACATATTAGGCAAGAAGGAAATGTTGTATGACATTAACCATTTGCTTTTAGTCAGCTCTTATAGTCTTAGATGCCTCGAGGAAGTCATTTTACAGAAGCATTACAATAACGCACTTGCTCCCAGGGGCAGTTGCTTCTCTCTGATCACGGCATTGACTTCCTGCCATATGGACAACCCCCCTTGCTCCCCCTGCCCCCATCTAAAGATCTCTGGGCAGTTTCTGTGCCTTCAAAATGTTAGGAAGTTGTAGGTTTGAGGGGCAGGAGGCAGAAGGGAACCAAAGTTTTGTTGCTCTTTTTTTTTTTTTTTTTTTTAACAAAAAATGGCTTTTCAACAGCATTGTTTGTGCTGGGTTAAAAAAAAAAAAAAAAAAAAAAAGAAACCAAAAACCAACCACCAAACATTCTTGCTGTTTTCTTTCCCATAGTATTTTCTTCTTCTTTTTTTTCCCAAGGTGTAGTGTTTTTTTCTGTGTAGTTTACCAGTTTATAATCATGCATCATTTGTGAAGAAATTACCAGGATAACAAACATATGAACCTAACAATAACAAAGCTTGGTGTGTGTCCTGGTTTCAGGTAGGACAGAGTTAATTTTCCTCCTAGTAGCTGGCAGGGTGCTATGTTTTGGATTAGAATGAGAAGAGCGCTGATAACATGCTGATGTTTTAATTGTTGTAGAGCAGTGCTTACACCAAGCCAAGGACTTTTCAGCCTCTCTCTGTCCTGCTAGCGAGCAGGCTAGGGATGCAGCAGGAGCTGGGAGGGGACAGACCCAGGACAGCTGACCCAAACTGGCCAAAGGGGTATTCCATACCATCTGGCGTCATGCTGAACAATATATAGGGGTGGCTAGCCGGGGTGGAGGTGTGGCCGGCTGCTCGGGGATAGGCTGGGCATCGGTCAACGGGTGGTGAGCAATTGCATTGTGCATCACTTATTTCGTGCACATTATTACTATTAATACTATTATTATTATTATTATTATTATTATGGTTATTATTTTCCCTGTCTTAATAAACTGTCTTTATCTCAACTCACAGACTTCACTTTCCCGTTTCTCTCCCCCATCCCGGAGAGGGAGGGGGGAGGGTGAGCGAACGGCTGTGTGGTGTTTGGCTGCCAGCCGGGCTAAACCACAACAGTGTGCTTACATATGTACACTCACACAAACACACACTGCTGTAAGACCATCACATTCGAGTCAAAGAACAAACTTTAGCTGATACACTTGCTTTCATCCATCAGTGCTGTACTGTGTGGAATGGCGGTTAAAAGTCACGAGAGCTAGCTGAGGAAAACTAGCACTGAATGATTAGTTCTAGCACTTTTCTAGATTTATAATTAGCTCTGGATGGGCCTGAGCCGCAATAGCACAATTCCTAAAAGGTAACACTTCCCAGAGCAGGTGGGACCGACACTGTGATAGAACGGAGAGGAGAAGGTAACCTGAGGTCCAGACCCTTGGGGCTGGGAATGTGTTCCTGTACTCGAAGAATGCCACGTGAGCCATGGAAGCTGCTTATGTTCAGCTATAGTTTTCACTTGTGCCATGGCCATGCAGCCACAGATTGAAGATGGACATTTTTGATCGCAGACTATGCTTATCACAGGCAACAACACAGATAACTGGCTTGTCCAGCAAGAAGCAGGGTGCCTGGTTTGTGCCATCAGTAACTGTCTGTTAAGTGTGAAACACAGACAGAAGTCCTCTAAATATGCGAGGAAGACAGAAGAGGAAAAATAAAAAGGAAACAAAACAGGAAGGGGACAAAGCTTGCCCTCAGTTAACACCTGCTGGGTTTGCTATTAGTGGTAAAACACGTGCACAACTAAAAGCAGACATCCACAGAGAAATCGGCCATCCAAGCATAGGTACAAGGCCCAGATGAAGTGCAGGAGAATTCATGTTTTTTTTTCCCAGAAGATGTAAATATGCATAAGACTCCAGAAAAGTCAGGTGAAACCACAGTCTGACCTTAATATCTCCTGAACTTCCCCTTCCCCAGCCAGCATTCTGGCGTGCATGTTTCAGATGAAACAAAGAATTATTGAAATGCACTGGTGACTATGCTGTTGCCATTTCCAGACTGCTACAGGATGAAAATACTGAGGTAGCATAGTGGTAAGGGGCATTGCACACTTCTAAGTGGTTGTGCAAGGCAAGTTAAACTAGCAGTATAAGAAATCTCACAGATGAGGTTTTCATAATTCTTGTCCCTTGAAAAATGGAATACTGTCCTGAAAAAGGTGAGGAAAAGTCCCAGCAATCCATTTCATTCCAGCTGATCTTGAGATCCAAAACCTTTAAAGGAAGGCTGGGTTCTATAATTGCATTTGCCTTGCTGAACTATAATTCGGTCTTGCTGACTGAAGCCTTGCCAGCTTCTTAAGTGCACTCATTATGATACAGGCTGAATGTTTTGAGCTGATTCTGCAGCTTATCAACAGCATGAAAGGAATTTGTGCTATACCAGGCCATTCAGTGAATTTGGACTTCTCTGGATTCAGGAGTTGAATGGGAATCTTCTGGGAATACCATCCAAAATCCTTTCTGCCATTTTCTGCTGCAGATAATCAAGATGGCAACGTTTTTAGTATTTTTTTCTAGTAAAAATAGCATGTACAAAATGAGCTCAGAATGTGGAATCCTCTATTTATACACAGAACCAAACTTTATGCTCAGCAACTATTTGTACTGTTTTCTGTTTCACAAAAGCTATTTTGGAAAGGCCATAATCACAAAGTTAAAGGATAATCAGCCTCTATGCTTCTACTGCTCTTGGCTTCTTTGACTAAGAATGCTGTTTTGCTCATTGACTGGTGGTGATTTACTTGTTTACTTATTAACAATTAAATTACTCAAGATCTAGTTCCAAATTACTCAGCCAAGCAGCCATCAAACAATACCTTTTTTTTAAAAATTTTTTTTTTTTTTTACTGTCATTCTACTAACAAGTAGCTCTTGTGTTCGTATTTATTTAGGCAGACCTTCTGCAATGACAGTTCTCCGTTTTCTTCATAGTCTAGAAACAACCTCAGGAGGTCACCTAGCCTGGCCATTTTCACCAGTACACAATCAACTGTGTCCGTGCTATTACTGACATGAGAGATGGTGCAGTTGGAATAGAAATTCAGAGATCTACAAAAGAGACCTCTAGACCTGAATCAGGTTTCTAGGGTCTTTCATAGCCCCTGATGGGAAACAGGCACTTCCACACTGTGCATCATCTTCTTCCAGGGCATAATGGAAGTGGGTCGAATGAATCACGCTGGAAATGCCAGTTTCTCTCCGTGGGATTCAGATGTAGGTGAGGTGAATTCAACTCTTGCTGTTCAACCTGTTTGTAAAGTCTTAGCGATAGAGAAGCCACGATATTCTGATAAAATTACACCCAAATGCTTTGTACTCTTATTGCTTGTCAGGTTTTCCTATTTAATTTTTCTTCCTGCAGTTAAAGCCCATTAGCTCTTGCTCTGTTTATCACAGACATGGAAAACAGACTGCTGGCTGTCTTTCTGTAGCAAATCTGATGTACCTTCTGTCTCCCATAACTATGCTCCCACAGTCTTCACTTCTGAACACTAAACAGGCACAGTTTATGCAACCTTTCTTTATAGGTCATATTTTCTGGAGCTCTGGTCATTCTCTGGGCTTCCCTGCAGATTCTTGCTGGTTGAAACACCTTTGGCCACTCCAGCCCTGCTGAGCTTACAAGTTATACTTTGTATTTTACAGGTTAGATACCTATTTACAATGCCACAGTGATGTAAAAATCATGTCATCATCAGCACAGATAATCTGTAACGTGAAAAGGACAGCTCAACCATCTTGTTTGTCACTACCAGCCCAAGAAGGGCGGTACTACAAAGCCCAAAAAGATAACAAAGCCTTCATTAAATTTATTTGAGCTCTGGCAATTACATTTAAATGAACTTCACTGTGATCATTTTTTTTTTTCCCTTGAACATCTAAGTGCATATATACACATTAATTTGAATCAATAGAATTCTTTCCATAGTACAAATATGGGAAGATTGCTAATCTGCGTAAAATATTCTTAGACAGAAGGAAGAAGGAAATTAACCTTGAGATTGACTGTCTCGGTCAAGAAAAGAAGGGCAAAGAGACCTTGTGGTAACTTGAAAGACAGCCCCATTTCACTACTGCAGGCAGCTGGAAAGATGCAGAAAGGCACATAAGGGGAAAAGTATGGGCCGAGCTCCCCAAACCCCCTCCTGTGGATTGCCTAATGTCTGTGTTTAACATTTAAAAATTCCCCTTCTCCAAAAGGTTAAAAGGAATCAGAACTGAGATACATATATATGCTTACAAAACCAACCTACTGTTGCCAGTAACAAAACATTTTTTGACTTTTTTTTTAACGTTCTGACATATTGCTGCTCTGAAGTTCAGAATTTCATTAGTATTTAAGTTCATCTTTGACCTTTCACCTTTTTATGTGGAAGAATTAATCAGGGAGAAAAAAAACATTCCTCTTTGCCCTGGCTTGCTTATTATGACTCCCTCAAGAATTTCAGTCTGAGGCCATTTGCCAGAACTATGTTTAGCCCTGAGAGGAGGAAGAACCTCCCCCCACTCCAAAATGCAGCTCTCCAAATTTATCTCTTGGCCTTCATCAAAGGTTTGAGTTTTATAATACTCTGGATTAAATTTACCCCAGTACGGTTAAATGCCCTTTGCTACAGCAGTTTATACCTATGGAGAGAAGTTGACCTTTGGAGATGACCGCTCATGAACATTATGATTCTACAATTTCTGTCTGTTTTAGGCATGAACTAAGCCAGAAAGATACCCCACTGAAGATTAAATTCTTACTAATGCCATAAAATGCCAACCTAGGAAAGTGACGTGCTACAGAGACCATAAGAGTGACAGGAACTGGAAAAGCACTGGAAAACTTTGACTGGTAACATTTACATATTATGCAAGCAAAGCAAAGTTGAAAGCAAAACAAAGTTGCAAGCATGCTTGAATTTTATGCTCGGAGGCACAAACTGATTGCTTGTGGTGGCAGGAATAACTAAATTCCTCCACGTCCTAACACCACAGAATCAGCCAGGTGAATTGCAGTGGAGGGGCTACATTCCTCTGACAGGGACAGTGACTGCCAGGGGCAGCCTTCTTATCTGTATTTTCTTAGAAAGGTTTCAGTGCATTCTGAATTAACGCATCAGATCATCTCTGCAGTAGATTTATCCACCACTCCTGTCAGCCTCTTTGTTTGGTACAATTGCAGAACAAATGTAGAAAACAGCAACATTATTTTCAGGCTTTCAAAGCCTCTATGGGCAATCCTGCAGTTGCAAAAGGTTCCTTCCCTATCTACGTGTTACAGTTTTCATTATTGGCCACACTGGAAGAGAGTCAGAGCTCTGAACCAAATAACAAAACTGGTACCTACCCACCGCGTTTGGGCAGTAGGACAGTGCCAGTGGTTAAACAAAGCCGAGAGGAGAGGAGTGTTGTTTGTTGCTTCCTTATCAATCTGGCAGCAGGGAGCACTTAGATAAGAGAACACAATGTGTAAGGGCTTGCAGCACGAAGAGGAAGCAAATTCAGGTTATTGGGATGGGGAACACGACGGCTGGAACAGACCAGGGAGCGGTGCCCAAACCAAAGCACAAATTGCTGCCGTATGAAGCCGAGGTGGTAAGCTGGGCTACAGGTGGCCAGAGGTTTCTTGTTCTCTGTGCTCCCACCATGGACAAGGAAAGAACATGCAGAATTTAGGGAGAACAGTAACAGAGACACAGAGGAGAAGTATGAGAAACTGGATGTCAGATCGGAAGGATCTGTATAATGAAAATACAATAAGGAAGGGGACGTGAGACCAGCCTAAGAAAGTCAGCTATGGGAAGCAAGATAAGGCATTGATTATGAAACAAGTGAGAAGCAGGGCGAGAAACATATGTATAAGGCATGAGCAAGAAACTGAAATGAGGATAAGAAAATCAAGAGAGAGTCAGGAAAGTCAGACTGTATGAAGGCAGTTTACCTCAAGGGGAGAACACACAGACATGAAGGGTTTCAGCTGCAGAATCAGTAGCCAAGACCAAATTTTATTGTTATTTCCACCTGCTGACATACACCCAAAACTTCACCCCAAGGAGATCTTATAGGATTCCCTTTCTTGTGACAGTGACACTGCTCACAACATTTGATTTAGGCACGGGAGCACAGAAATGAAGACCTGTGTCATCACAGTGCAATGGTGAGCATGTACGAAACAAACTGTTCATTCCTTCTGGATTTGCCTTGCCGTGAATGCAGGTAAAGAGAGCGCTTTGTAATAATGAGACGAGTTACTGGACTCAAAGAAAAATGTTTCGGTTATGTAAAATGGGGCTATTGTAAGAACTTTTGCTTGTAGAATTGAAAAATGTTTGATAAAAAATGCTTGTTTCTCTATTACCCGCACACAAAAGCGACGTTCTGTGTTATGCGCATTGCTGGTTTCATTATGGATGAACACATATTGGTATGATGAAGACAATTCAGTGGTCCTCTAGATTTCCTTCAAGTCAATCTATTGTAATGAACCTGCATTACCCTGAAGTATTCAGAGAGTCTTGACTTGGAGTCCTGCATACTGAGAGCTTCCATGGGCTGAGTCAGATGTTTCCAGTTGTGTGACACTGGGAACATCCTCCTACACAACCAGCTTTGGACAGTACATTAGCTTAAATGATTCTTACCGTTTTAAATTCAGTGAAGCCAATTTTCACTTAACAAAGGCCCCTTTACACTGCCAGAACATTGACACAGGCGTCCATGTCAGCGAGAATCTGGCCCAGCTACGTCACTGTTTCTTTGCCGACTGATAAAAGGTTGACCATGCTCTCACCTTCGTTTGGTTTATATCTAAAACTTTGACAGGCTTTTCTTCAAGCCTTAATTTTGAGACCATTCATGTGGATGTCCCACACCTTCTACATCTGTGAGAAACAGTCTTTGCAACATGTTGAAAAAGCATTTGTCTTTTCTTGAACAGGCTCTAGTTGTTTTGAGTACAGGGAGAAAAAACAAAGGTACAACCCAACAAACCCATCCAAAACCAACCGAAACACTAAGGATCCAGAAGGCTTTCTCCTTTCAGTTTTTGTGACCTTGCTGCAAATGCATCATAAATCTGAGTTGCTTAAGAATGGTAAGTTCCAGCACAAAACCAAATTTGACTTTTAACATTATTTCATTGAGAATACCATGATAAGGTAGTCTTCTGCAAATGCCAGCTGCATAAAACATGCAAACGAACAACGCGTTATGAAATATACCTCATAATCAAAAACAAGTTCAAAACTGGAAATACAGTTGAAAAATGGTTCTGGATTTTTCTGAACAGCTCTGAGTTAGCTTTAGTCTCCTGTTTTACTTTTCCAGGGAGAGAAAAATGCTGCATTTTCGGATTTTGCCCATGTTTTCAACCCTTATGGCTTTGAACATCAGGCCTAGTTAGTTTCTTTAGGTTTAAGATCACTCATCCAGTGATGTTGCTCATCTTCCTTCTCTAAAAACCTGTTTCTACATGAGTAAGGAAATTCATTGCTATTTATGAAAGTTTAGAAGTATAACACTCTGTTTCTACTCCTCCTTACAGTGTTGGGGAAGGAGTTAATATGTGGGGGGAAAAAAAAAAGTGCATTTTTCCTGTGCCTAGATTATTTGTCTGTTTTCATCTTCAAATATGTCATGTTGGATATCATGTTGGACGGAGTGGATGGCGCTGGGTTTTGGTAGTCCATGGAGCTGTAAGCAAAATGTTGAGTTATACACTCGTTATTAGTATCGGTGTTTTGAAAACTTTGAAGGACAGGAAAGTTTTCTTAATTTCTTAAATGAAACTGAAGATTTTATTTAACAAAGCAATTCATGAGAGGTGAAAGCTGTATGCCATAAATCTGTTAGTCAGGCCTGCTAATAACTTTTTTGTTTGTTCCTCAATCTATCATCTTCATTTAGAGTAAGAGATTGCTCTTGCCAATTTTTTCTGGATTTTTTCTTCTCTTCTTTGGCAGATGTACATTCAAGGGAAGCTACTCTTTGCCAACTGTATTTTCAATGGGTACAGCAAGTCAACTAAAGACCTTCAAAAATAAATAGCTATGACAAGAAGTCGTTATCGCTTTGGTTACTGTCTTCCAGCTGATTTCAGGTTCAGGTATTTTACTTTCCATCATCATGGTTTTTAATCACTTTATTCTGAGACCTTTGGCATCTTTGTTCAGTATCTTGACTATAAAGCGCTGTAACCAAAGTAGCAAGTGCAGCAGTTTCAATATCAAAGCAGTTGCACCTTTTTGGTGCGTTTATGAATTCTCCATCTTGTATACTCCTTACTGTCACATTCCACAGTTAGGACTGTTTAATCCCAGCTGCTGAGCTACAGAATAATTATAAGCCAATCCCTAGTTACTGGCAAGAACAAAATAAGAAAATAGAGGTGACAGTCCTGCTCATGTTCCCCATTCCTTTTGTAGTATGTTTGATAGACTTTCTTGTTTTAGGGGCTGTTTTATTTACTTTTTGACGTGATCCATAAAAATTAAATTGCAATTAAAAATAATTACTTTAGTCAGGTGTCTTCTGGCAATGAGCTTCTTCATTTAACTAATAGTTGCAGGGAAGCTGTCGAAGCATAACTCTGGAGAAATAGCAGCAGAGGGTTAAATACTTCACCTCTGCATCCTGAGCATATAGCTCAGGGAGGGAGCATTCCCAGGAACTAAAGCATATGCTGCAGCAGTTAGCTCTCTTGTAGAAGTTCTCAAAGAAGAAACAAAGACAGGGGCAGAAAGGAGAAATAAGTGCAACTTCTGCAATATATTTACTACAGAACTTGTGGGAGCCATACCATTATTTATATTTTAGTGGTGCTGCAAACCAGTAATCAAACCTGAACTTCGGAGTGCCTGGTGTGATTTAACCAATATCTCTTATAGGGTGTGATGCTGATGATCTATTAAACTCCTGTTAATAACTGAGAAGCAGTTGACAGCAGTGATAGCAAAGAGGAACACATGACATACTCCAAAGTGAAGTGTGCAGTCTTTTACTGAGCTGCTCCTAGCTAGCTTTGACAGGTCACGGAAAGTCTGTGCCTTTCTTTTAACTTAACAAAACAATGCATCTCATTTTTGCTGAGCAGTAGAAAATGGCACGTGCTATACAGTCCATTTTTCTCCAAAGAAAGCTTGTCACGTAGCATGTACACAAAATAATTACTGGTGTCGTAAGGAAAACAGGGCTTAAAAATGGCAGGTAATTGACAGCAGCTTTTTCAAACACAGTAATTACTGGCATGCTGTGGTTTCCCTCAAAGTCAGTGATAAGCCTTCTTGATTGCAGTCAGGACAGATTAGCTTTAGGCTGGGTATTTTTGCAAATGCTCCTCTGACTGGAAAAGCCGCACTGCCATGTGCAATTTCAAGTGCACATTCTTGTCTACACTAGAATTTTCTAAACATTTCCCACTGTAGCATCATCCTTAAATTTAGCTTTACAAGGGAAGGTATGTGGTCACACAGATAAGCATTTGTCTAGCCTACAACTAAATATAACTGATGTCACAGGTAGTCAGCGAGCCGGGACGGTTATTCTGCACGCATGTTTCTGCTCCTCGCTACCACAGCACTGTGACAAGAAATCCTTAAATGCTACCACCGAGACATTCCACAAGGTTCTTTTATGCACAGGCTGTGAACACACACGGTCAGGTGCAACTGGGGGCACAAAGACACCTCTCCTAATGACGGAGAGGGTGATGAAGAGCCGGAGAGAAAACCAAGGCTAGGTGACATCGCTATTTCCATATACGCTACTATAATTATGTGGGTGGTGTTAAAGATGTGGTTAATTTCTTCCTTAAATCAGCATCTAATTACAGACCAAACAGTAGGTTCTCCAAGAACGGATACTCACTGTATTTTCTCTCTTGCCAGCCAATCTCCCAACCTCAAAAATTGCCAGATACCCAACAGACAGGTGTACGTGCATGTTCAGTTCACTTTATTTGAATAACCTGGGACCACTGTAATGGACCTGTGAACTCCTTCCTCCTCCATACCATGCCATGAATTCATTAATATTGAGAATAGGGTTGCAGGCCAAGGAAGATCCTGCACTGCTAAATGGAGATTATTAGCAGTAAAGCTTTGAAGATTCCTCTTTTTCACTGGGGGGATAAACAAAGCACTGTCATTTCTCTGTTCTGTTCATGGAGTGATTTCTATGGGAACAGCATTTTCCTGCTTGCAAAATAGCTGTTTCCCAAATGGAAGTATGCAAACAGGTCCTGCCCTTCTTCAGTTTTTCCTCCTCGCCCACCTGGATGATGAGTTAAGCATGGAGACAGCATAGAGAACTGACTGACTTCAGTTGAAGGCCACACTCCCAGAGAAAAAGTACCTTTAGATTCCCCTTCCAAGCTTGCTTCACTCAAGAAGACCATTGATTTCTTAGCACGTACCAGCAGAAACCACCATCAATGGGACTCACAGACTTCATCTCTTTTTTTTTTGTGTGTGTCTACATCTACACATTTTTTGTGTGTTGTTCATTTGTTTATCCTAGGGGTATCCCATTATAGACCTCTTCTTCACTACCTTATAAAAGTGTGGACTATGCTGCAATACTACCCTAGGAAAGTTTAATATAGCAGACTAGCAGTAGCAGTATAACTGATTATATGTTGGGATCAGTGGAACAATGTAAAAGAGATCTGAAAGACTGGCTTTTTAAGACCGGTCTGGCTCCCTGTCAGCCCGACCCACTACAGGAGACCAGGTTACCTGATACAGTATGAATATATTGCCAATATGAAGCAGCACAGTAGAAGGATGAGAAGAACAGGTTTTAATGAGCGAAAGGAGAAATACAGAGATACAGCTGATACAAAAAAGTACACGATATAACACAAGTGTCTAATAAATTAGCAGAGAACTTGAGAACAGGAAGAAAGGTTCAGATGGCTGAAGAAAGAGGCTTGCTCAAAAAGATACAATCTTAAGTCTTCATAGATATATATACATTCTTGGCAGTATAGGAAACGTACAGTTCTTACATAGAAAATATTGACTGTCTGAAGTGGTCGTATCAATTCCTGAAGAATATTTGCATATGGTACATTATGAAGAATACACACAGGCAATTTAGCATTCAAAAGGTCTCCAGGTAAAGAAAAACATTACGGACCCCTCTTGGTCGACAGGCTTCTTCTAACAGCAGCAATTGGATCTGTTCAGTATCCCATAAGAAAACAAACAAACCAACCAGGAAACAGCAAAGAATATGCAAGATCTTTTGTATTACACAAAAAAATGACGCACCAATTAGGCAGCAAGATTCAATACTTAAGAATAAATACTCTGGCCTCACACTCCGGCCTCACCAAGCTTCCCCTTGCCTTTCCAGATCAAATCACTTCCTTTCTTCCCCAGTCATCTCTGTGCATTCCTTCCTGGGGAGATGGATTAGGTGACAGTGAGTCATACCTAAGTGAGAAGAGCCAATGCAGGGGAAGTGTGCAGGAAGAGATGCGCATCAGCCACAGCTCCTAACACCAGCAGAAACTAGCATTTGATCTGATAATAAAGCCTAAGCATTATGAGGGAGCCACAAAACTTCAGCTGAAAGGAGCCAGCCTGTTGCCACTATTTTGGCACTTCTGAAGCATACAGGGAAAGTCTGTTTCTTAAGAATCATACAGATAGATGAGAAAAGGTAACTCGTGCACCGCATCTAAGCCCAGTTCCTAGGTTAGAGATCTACCTGTTACTCTCCTCCTAAAGCCCCACCTACCAAGCCACTTACGTGATGCTGAAAGGGATTTTGGTAATAGCTGCCACATGGCTGCACAGCATACAGGTCTCTGAGAGATTATGGGAAGGCGCAGCTGGAAGCATATGACACAAATTCTTTCTTCCATCAGCACTTATATAGATGAGGGTAACCAGTGTTCATTACTAAAGTGCTTATACTAATGAGCCAGCAAAATATACTGCAGAAACTAACTATTGCCAAAATTACTTAAAATTAATTTCATCTTCAGGACGAAAGTGGAATTATAAAGGAACTTCTGCATAAAAGATCAAACAGCAATGCTGATACAACATTTATGCGTCTCTGTAAAAGCATTCCCTCTTCCATTCAATCATTACTAATCGAAGGATGGATAAACTATGTTCATGCCACCTAGATAAAGGGATATAGGGTAAGGAGAAAAAGTCATACATGCAATAGCAAGGCAGATTTTTGTTACAGATGCTGAAGAAATAACAGCAACCAAAAATACTTTCAAAATTATTAGCATTACAATTGAGAAAATGATTTCTGAAGTTGGGAAAATTCAGCCAAAAAAAAAAAAAAGCTTAGAAATAATCACAGTGGTGCATATCTTCAAATGTTTAAGAAAAGACTTTAGGTCCAGCTTCATATCTGTGGGGAAAAGGAAGTAAGAAAGAGAAACCAAAGAATTTGGGAAGATATTGCAGGCAAGAAACCCTGTGGCAACGAAAGGGCAGAAGCCCAGGAGCACAGGTGGATCACATCTTCCAGCTCTACACGCACGCCTCCAACCCAGAACTTTAGTTCTTGGAGCCTTGACACGGATGGACAGGCCCTAGGCTTCATACCTGCTTTAAAGTCCTGCTGATCTAAACCCACTTGAGGCCAATTTAATCAACGCTGTGCTTAAGCAGTGTCAGCATCTGGCAGGTTCGGTGCAAGGAGGCTCCAGTGGAGCCAAACCACATGGGTTTTCAGCGCAGTCTAAGGAAAGAGACTGACATCATACACAGCTTAAAATAAGAAATATGGAGATTGATTTACATGCAGTTTGAAACACCGGCCCAGCAGGACTGAGGCTTTCTTTGGAAACGTCATGTAGATAAAATATAGCTCTTTTTTAACAGCTGCTGAAGACTACTTGTCTGCTGAATGTTTCCGGTCTCCACACTGCAGAGGAATCGTAGATCCTTCCCAGCGTCTGAACTTCAGAGCCTATCACGTGTGGTTTCCCTCTGTAGCCCTGCCAGAAGGCTCTCGCTGCAGTTTGTTCTTTTAAATGTTTCCTCTTATATTTTAGCTTTCATTTATTATCCAATTAAACAGCAGCTTATTAAGATTCTTTTCTTTGTTGTTTCCTTGACAATCTAGGGTGCCCTTATGTCCTACTTTGGGACATGTTATGATTCAGTAGGCAGGAAACGTTGAGGAACATGTATTTGCTTACACATTTAAGACAGGGCAGAGGGGTATACAGGCACACAGGCACTCATAGCAGCTCAGGCACAAAGCCTTGGTAAGAGAAAACACAGCTAAGCAGCTTTTCTAAGTAAGGGTATAAAATCAGTGTGCATTTCAAGTAACTCCATGCAGTCTGATTGGTAGAACAAAATTAATTTCTTTTGCCATTAGATAGCAAGAATTAAATCTTTGTCTATCTTCTGATTAACTGGAAAGTTTGATTTGAGAAAAATATGACTTCTTTGCTAGACAAGGCTTTCAATGTGATAGCCGGCAATATGCATGTACAGTATGAAGTATGTGCATACATATATAAAAAAATACACAAACCCCTGAAGTTGAGAAACAATCCATTAATGCTCCTAAGTAAACATTCAAAATGCTTTGATTCAGAGATTTAGTAGCAATTGTGTTTTGAAAACTTATGTTTTATGACAGCAGGAAAGGTTTAAGCACAACTGCCAGATCCCAAAGCTTCCAGAGCTCTGGGCCAGGCAGCTGTGGATCCAGGTTGGGCACATTGGCTATAAAGCAGGTTTTCAGCCCCTCCTGCAGCAGGAAGCAAGCTTATTTAGGGGAATTCAGACTCAGCCTAAACTGTGCCACATTCCTGTTGGAAGGAACAAGTGAACCTCAAGTAACGAAGAACATAACGTTTAAGGATCAGGCTTGCTGGTAGATGTTACCATCTTGTGATCACTGAGGGGTGCTCACTGGAAGTGAATGCTCTGAAGTCCAGAAAGGAATAGGAAAGCCAGGCTGAAATGCAGGTGAAGCTCCCTGGAAGGAAAGTCAGGACAAATAACCAGCCCCGAGAATCCTGTTTATGAGCTTATGGCTAGTAACACACATCAGTGCCTCTGTGTGGGTTCCTTCCAACTTGCCATTTCAGCAGGTTTAGGCAGTGGGTTCAGAAACAAAGGGAGAAAGTGGCCAAGTTCCTGCAGAGTTGGTAGAAGGATGCTGGAGGAGAGCTGAAGACTGCTAGGAGGGAAGAGAGACTGCTGGAGGAAAGCAAAGACCTAGCTAAAACCGGAGCTGTGAAAGATGTTTGCAGGGTCAACAGTCCCGGCTCAGCCCCCGGAGTCAGCCATCTCAGAACAACTCTTGCCAGAGGTGGTCAAACCAGAAGAGTTTCTCTGGCCCTTGCCAGCCCAGGCCACATGTCCTGTGGTGTGGTGAGTAACGCTCGTGCTTCTGTTAGGAATGTGTGACCTGGTGCACTACAGGATTGCAACCTAGGTGAGAAACTGGAAAAACCAAACCAAACCGAACCACCATTGGTTCGTGTGGCCTATGAAGAAAGCTGAGAAGGAAAAAAATGATTGGAATTGCATGACATGGGTGCTGCAACAGAGCAAGACAGAGACAACAAGGCCAAAATGCTTTTGAGCCTTCCTGCTCCTGTACAGGTTTCACTCAGTGCTGTTCTGTGGTGTCCGCAGGTCTCTGCAGCCCTTGCAGACCTGAGCACACAGGTACAGGCAGGCTGTGAACACTCACATCAGGATGCTAAAAGCCTCGAGCACAATTTCATACCGAGCTGCACAGCAACAGACAGCACGAACTTGTTTGCGTTTGGTCACCTGTGGCTTTGGATGAAAGATCCTGAGGACAATTCATAGAGTTCTGGCTTTTATCCCATATTACATTTAAAGCCTTTTATTATTATTATTTTTAGAAACACACATCAAACATCATAAACAGCCCTAATTTATAGTGCTTCTATTGGGATCAAATGCCTAACTGTTAGTAATGACAACTGAAGAATGATACTAAGCACTGACTTTTTTCTTTTTATTTATATAGGAATGAACCTCCTTTCAATAGCACAAAGTAATGGAAAGCATTGGTCACTCTCTACGTGGAAATTCAAGATTATTTTGATTTCTCATCCATGCAGCTGAAGGAGGCCAGGAAGCAGTCTTTAAATATTAAGATTTGTGCACAGGTTGAGCCAACTAATGACAGTTATTTTGGGACCTTGTACTAAAATTGCAGTTATTTCTACAACACAGCCTGGTGTTTTTCAGCAAGACAGAATTGCTTACAAAAGCCAATACACACTGAAAATCTGTATTGCCATACATTATTAGCTCTGTTTTGATTGTAGTACTGCCCATTATGGCGTCCATCTTCTGTCCTAGTTCTCAACTGGGAAAGCCAGGATACATTTCTAGATCTAGTCATTCCAATGCTGAAGATACAGAAGAATCAAGCTGTGTTACAAACACCACAGAAATTGTGTATTTTAAAATCTGAAACTCTTATGAATGGTGATACAGGGAAAGGACTGTGGGTGACTTTTTTTGCCAGAAAGGTAAAAATAGTAAGAAAAAAAAAAAAAGGAAAAGACCTGTATGATAGTTTTAATTTTACTGAATTTTACTGGCAGTATAACAAACAGTCCTTAGAGGCTGTATTGGGTATGACACAACAGGTCTTGGGTAGCCTAGGTCTGAAGAACAAAGTAGTCAAAATGAGTGAGGGAATTAATGAGTGGCATCATTCTCAATCAACAGAAAATATGGAGATGAAGCGACATATGGAGTTGACTTTATCCCACTTCAGTATAGACACTAATGATGTAATTCAGAGAGTGTAAACATTAATTCAAACTGATTTAAGTTCAAGCTATGGCATTTCTCCTCATCGCCAAGGCATGTATTCCCTCCTACTCCCCTGAGATGCTACCAGTGACCTTTCAACAACACAATTAGTTGAGGGAGCCAGCCCAGCTGAAAGTTAAAGCAGTGGCACATTTTCAGCCAGATCAGGGTCCTAAATCACTGAGTGGTTGCAAAAGCCAGCCTGAAGGAGGCACAGAGGTCACAGGCATGGCAGGACCATGGCAGCCTGGACCTAGATTGGCTTAAACTGCTACAGAACTGCATCCCCTAAAGCAGACTGTCTGTGAGGCCTACAAGATTGAAGTCTAAGCACATGTAAAGGTCAAAATATGCTGATTGTGTGAAAGCATTCAAGTTTTGGTCCTATTCAACTCATTTAAAATAAGCCACTTTTTAACTGAGAAACAAGACTTTTTTTTTTTTTTCCTACTAAATAATAATCACTTATTCATAATCCTATGGTAATTTCAGAAAGTGTAAAATGGGCTAACAGGGCATTCAGGCTGTTGGATCTAATTTTATTCTGACAAACCTGCCAAGAACTTTAAGAGATGGCAGTGTGATAGGTAGGCAGACTATCTAAAACAGTTACATACTAAGTATCTGCAGCTCAAACTGTACTGCTTTAACTGTTTACAAATATTTTTTTTACCCCTACCTACGGCCATCTGATTACTGTACAAATTTCCAAGTCAAATTGAAGTGTATTTTTTGGCATTTAAAAATCAAGGTGATGAAATAAAAGCATACAGACGAAGGAATTAAATATCAGGAGAATATGAATAAAGCACACCTCCAAGCACTTTCAAAATGAGTCACAGAAGCCTTCAGTTTGACCTCTGATATCCATATATCCACTGCCATGTTTTTTGTGTGATAATCTATTTTGTGATACATGCTTACGCATCAAAGATCAGAACAGCTATGAAAAGTCAAGCTGAAATTTAAAGAAGTGTTGTTTGGCATCTTTAGTTGTGTTAGACCAGGTGGAAGCTGTTGGAAGATCACTTTGATTTAACAACTTCTTGTTTTGTTAGCAAAGAAAAACATTGTGGAACTGAATTCTGGTGACAGTGAATAAATACTTCTCCTCCATCAGACCAAATCTTTTCATTTTTCATCGTAGTACCTATGGGTAAAAGATCTGAAAAGGTTTTGTTCCTAGATGGACTCAGAAATAGTTTAACTGTTGATTTATGGGGGTTGATTATTGCTCTCTACTCAGCACTGCTGACGTTACACCTGGAGTACTGCAGCACACTTTGGGCATTATACTTCACAACACAGAATGTATTTCTAAGGAAAGCAAACAAAAGGTGGAAAACATGACCTCTGTAGATGAGCTGACAGAAGTGGGCTTGCTTGGTTTAAAAAACAAAAAAAAAAAAGAGAGAGAGAGAAACAATATTGACAAATCTTCTGGTTTGTAAAAGACTGTAACAAAGGTGAGCACATACTGGCATTGGAACTACTAACAATCAACCTAACACGAAACTGAAGAAATCTGTGGAAGAAGATTCCATCATGTTAAGCTGACAGCTGCCACCATTGGCTCAGTAAGGCCCTGAGACACAAAGTGTTGGGAATTTGCCCATCATTTTATGAACTCCCTTCTCCTACTCTCCCCTCAGCATCTGCTATTAGCCCCTGTCACAGACAAGATCCCAGCATAGTTGAACCTTTTACTGACCAAGTGCCTCTCTCACACTGCCCTCTTTTTCAGATGACAGGCTACACAGAAGTGTTAATTCTAAATAGTAGTTAACCATAGGAACAAGCCACTTGCAGAGCAACAGTAGCCCTTAACAAATCAATTCAAAAGAAGACAGACAGTTTAGTATGCTTGAGCCTTTGATTCTGTTTTAAAAAGAAAGAAAAAAAAAAAAAAAGGCAGACAAACAGATTACAAAGTTCAGTATAGGCCAACAATTCTACATATTCCACCATTTAGATTTCTTTTTATTTCCTCTTTTTTTTTTTTTTTTTTTTTTTTAACTGGCGGAGAGATTAATAAGACAATTGCAAATTCTGCTGTCCAGATGCACATAAAATTTCCAATGCTGTAAATAATCAGCCTGGTCACACAAATGTGCTCAGGGCAGAGTCTGAAACCTCAGTAAAACTGGCTGCTCTGCCAAATTTCATCCTGTATTTTTATAACAAACTGCAAGAGTTGGTCATCTCCAGTAATCCTCTGTCAGGAGTCAGCTGCCTCACAACTGAAACCAATAGCAGAAGCCCTCATGTTTGCTGATCCTGCTTACAACTGAATGTGACACAGACATATTCGACATTTGAAAGATTCTGTGTTGTCTGTGACATTCAATATATGCTTCCATTACACCAGTGCTACATTTCTGTCATGAAGACATACACTAAGAAAAGGAACAATTAATGTCTTTGTATCATAGATCTTCGTCCTCGTTTAAGCCTTTGCCTACCTATATCTGTAGCTGTAAAACCACGCGACATAGAAGATGTAGTGCTAGATTGCAATCCAACTGAAGAAGCAAATACTGTCTTTGGAGTGCCTTCCAGTTAGGTACGAGAAAAATAAATTACTTAACCATATATAGTTACTTGTTTTTTTACAACTTCACAGAGCTGCTCATCCGAAATGGAATATGCTGTTATTGTTAGCTCTGCTCTTCGCTCTTGTGAGGAACTCCGGATTATAACAGCATGTTTATGTATAGATAGAACCTGGTTATTAAAGGAAGACATGCTTTGTGTGCTGTAGACTGTTAGCCAAATTTTTACACAGAGAATATTAAATAAATTTAAATAAATGACCTGATAGCAGTTATATATAGATGTGATGGATGAGAAGGAGAGAGCGCAAGTGAACCCAGGTGCTCACATATACAACTTCTAAGACTGCATTAAGTAAGACTGTGCAAATCAGTTAAATTGCTTGTAGAAAATCTCTTTGTTCAAGTAGAATCAGAATTTGCTCCAAAAAGTCATACTTTGATCATACCCATCTCTCATGTCAAGGCTGTAATTTCACAGTACATTGTCATTGCCAGTAATGTAAATGCGAGCAATCCTGAGCCTCATGTCAGCAACACAGTATGTACTGATACAGCTGCTTGGAGGTAAATGCTGTAAATTGCATCATTAAAATAAACAAGGTGAAAAACAAACACTAAAAAGGATGTGGGGTGTTTGGTTCTTTTTTTTGACCAAGCAGACTCAGTGGTCTGATTAATAACATGGCCACAAAAACTTGTGTTGACCCAGCTGATGGATGAAAACAAACAACGAATGGTGGATGGGGCTTCTTAGACCAGTTTCATCACTGAGACCGGCATATTATAAAAATAGGTCACATGTGAGCTGCCAAGGTCTCTTTTCCAGGTCTTTTGCTAAGGACTGAAGCAAAGGAATAAAAAACTAGCAACTCTTACAGAAGTTAAATCTGAAACCTATTTTAGTAGCAATGCAAAACATTCATGCAACTATTGATGTTATCCAAAACTGTGAGGAGAGATGTAACTCATATCCTATATCTGATGATGTTCCCAAGTTGGTATCATAGCCAACTACATTGTAAACTAAGATTTGGATCCTGTGGGGAAAGTTTAGATGAAAGAAGTATCAGTTTGGGGATACACAATATCAGCTCATGGGATGTCCCTGGGTGAGCTTGTGGAAAAATGGTAATGGAACAAACAGGCAGCCAGAACAATTACCTAGGAACAAAAAATATCTGGGCACTTAGTGAAGAATCAAGGATCTCAAGTCAAGGATGAGGAAGACTTATTTTTCAGAAGCACGGGCAACACTTCAAACACCACTTAACCAAAACAGTTGTTCAAGTCTTGATAGCTTACCACAGAGAAAATAAAAAATGTGTTTCATCACCTTATCCTAACCTTTATGGATCTAGAGAAGAGTACATCCTACAACTAAAAGGAGGCTTAGCTTCTGAAAGTACTATGAGAAGCATATTCCCTGCCCCCCTCTCCCCAGCCACCATCCATTTAGCTTCCAGTCACTTACACGTAATTAAGCGCACAAACATGGTTACTGGTTAATGAAGGATGTCAGAATATTCCCTTACCCAATCCTGTCTGTCAGGGGAAAGACAGGCATTATATTGTGAAAGAATAGCATAAATCACATACAACCTTCTCTATAAATTGATATTTGCCTATTTAGGGTTTGTGAAAAAAATATACATACTTAGAGCGTTCACACAAAATCACTAAGAGAAGAGAGGTTGAAAGAAAGCACACGTTTCCTGACATATGGTCAAGAGTCCCACCCTACCCTGCTGACCTTCGTTAGCTTCCCCACATCCCAAGACAGCATCCTAGTAAAAGATAATGCTCTGAACCACTTGCTTCTCCACACCCTGTATTCTATAAAATCAGCAGGCTCAAAGAGGCAATAAATACCCTAAGAAACTGATGAGGCATTTTGTGACTGGAAGTTTATCCAGGTCCACATACATACAGGTCCATACAAACAGGCTGTTCTCTCACCTACAGAGGCATAAGACCTTTGTGTCACTTTGTGTCTGAGGGCAAAAGGAAGAGAAGGCAGTAAAACCACGCCCCGGCTCCTCTGTGAGGTGACCATCTGCCATAGCCATTTGTTGCTCCTCGTAAAACCACCTCAAAGAAAAAAACAACTTGCATAACCTCATATCAAACATCCAAACTTAGGTGTCCACCAAGTTACAAGATACACCTTAGAAAAGTCTCGTTCTCTCATGGATCTTAATCACACAGGTTGTGTGACCCTTGTGATCTATGGAAAAATGGAAGAACATTAGGGAAGAGCAAATATGCTATTAAAATACCATAGATGTTGTCAGTTTTGCTTTAAGAAAATTACTTCAGGACATAAACAAAAATGTACAAGCAATCATTATATCAAAAATCAAACGTTATATTAAGGTTTAATTCATAAAAGGTTAACAAATAATTAATAGCTGTTTTAATAAATAGCTATTTAATTCTCATCTATTATAAATCCAACAGATAGCTTCTACCTCTCTATAGTACTTTCTACTGATATGCTTAAAACCCTCCCTAACATGTACTACACCTTTCTAACATGAGTTACAACATTTATTAACCCTTCATAAAATTCTCTATAAACCTTAATATGAAGCATGACCAACTTTATACTATTTCAGCCCCATGCCCCAGGACACATAAAATACTAGTTCTTCCAAGTTTTTACTTAAAACTCTACATTTTAGTTGGGAGCATCACTACCCACGGAATCACAAATACCTGTGGTGGCTTAACCAACTCACTGCAGACATGAGAATTGGTAGAAGATGATCACAGGGAACAGTTCAGGTTCTTCCTTTTTTGTTGGAACTAATATATGATACCATGACAACTATACCAGAAAGCAAAAGACGGAGTCTGTTGTAATTCAATACATTGTTTTTCATTCTTTTTAGAAAATCAACAACAGCACATTATGATACAAATAAATAAAACAGAAAACACTAAGGTAAATTCCAATACTCACCACTAAGATCTTAAAAAGGCAGCAGCCGACTGTTTGGTGGATGCAGCCTAAATTTGTCTTACCTTCAAATTTTCAATACACTTAGAAGTCCCATTTAGTGTATCAGACTCAGGGACCAAAACATTACATTTAGGTCTCCAATTGTTTTTTCCACCCAGTAATTTCATCTTCAAACCCCCACCTTATATTTCTTTTTCTACCAAATTGCCTGCTGTTGGTTTAATAAAGTTCAGCTCAGACTTATATTTTTCCTTCACTTTCAGAGCCTCTAACTTCATTCTCAAAATCTTCCACAAGGCCTTCATGCTCTTGCCTTTTCTCTTCCTCCTTTTCCTCCTCCTCCTCCTCCTCGTCATCATCTCCAAAAGTCTGTTCTTGCATTGTAGTAAAAGTGAAAGACCTGGCAGCAACTTGTGCAGCCAGACCAGATGTGAAGTTAAAATCTGTTGATATGTGGAGCTGAGCCAGCCTATGCTTTATTTTTGAATGCAATGCATCCTTAGAAGGAGGCTGTGAAACCTCTATTACATCCGTATCGCTTGGCTTGAGATCTTCAACTTCCCCTTCATACTGATAACACGTTCTTTCTTCAGCCCCTGCAGAAATACTGTCTTCAGTAGTACTGTCTTTGTTTTTCTCCATCTCAGGATCTTCATACAAATATTCTGTCCTGCTTTTATCAGCAGCATTGACTTTTGGATTAGAGTCTATTTCTTCAGATTTATCACAACTTTGGCTGCAGTTCTGCTTTTCTGTATCTGAATTCATGTGTGATTCCAAATTACTTAGTAGCTTCAGCGATTCTACAGGAGACAAGGGTTTCACTGCAGCTTAAAAAGGGGAAAAAATGAATTGATAACTAAAAGCAAGGTGCTATATATAAATAATATTTGTGTTTGAAAAGGTGCAGGATTGGAAGAGTCAAAATGGATTGAAAAACCAACAAAACAAAACACGACAGTAACAAAAAACACAAATCAAAGAAAACCTAAAATAAATCAGTGTTTTCTAACCACAGAGCTGAAATGAAATGTGATAGCTGCTTGTCGGAACTAAGCCTTAAAATCTGTGATATAAAAAGATGGCACGAAATTGATGATGTTCAAAAATGGCATCAAACACAGACGATGCGTTCAACGTTAAAGTAAAAAAAATACTGCACTGCATACAGATTTGAACTGTCTTTGTTTTAGACAATGGTTTACCTAATCCAATAAATACAGCTGGTACATGAAACAGTCCTTATGTGCAATATCTGATCTCACATCACAACATACAAATACAACATGTATTCATACAGCCAGGTAAGGTGTCCTCACAAATAAAGTGTGGTTTAATTTAGCCTCTCTTGAAGTTAGTAGCAGCAGCGAGTCCCATTGCCAGCAACGGGATGCTTGCCAGGAAGTCTCTCCTCCCAGTGTTAAGGGTTAGTATAACTCGGTACAATCACTTCTTGAAGAACAGACGTCTTTCTTTTTAAGAAAACGATATAATGTCCATTTCCAAGTAACAGATTCCCTAAACTGCAGTAGCTCCATTAGAGTAGCAGCACGAACATAAATGAGAGCAGCAACAGCAGATTCCCAAGTGGCATTTCCCTTTCTAATTCCATTCTGACTTTACCCCTGTAAGCAGAGATGAAAATAACTCTGGGAAATACGCAAACTTTTCATGGGAAACAAAATTTACGGTATTAGGATTTTTCCATTGCATCCTATTGCAGCAATATTTATTTTAGCTAGCTGAAGGCAGGTGCATCATTATGACTGTCACATTGATAATTATTTTCACGAGCACACTGAAAGACTGTCTTAGAATTTGTATTGTACTGTTTGTTTTAAAAACTCCTATACCGAAGGAGCACTGCACCAGACTCATCTCAATTATTAACAGAACAGCTTTCTCCCCTTCTTGCACAAAAAAAAACAACACTAAGAAACCAACAAAAAGCAAATAAAAACAAAATCCTGCCGCTCATTTCTGCCCGTTTGCTTGAAGAGGCAGGAATACACACAACAGCATTATCATTTGGGAGCAAATTTGTTGCCTACTGCCTCCAAAGAGCAGTTCCAAAGCCAGAACTCTAGAAACGTAGATACTTCAGGTTGGCAGCTAGGCAGTTGGTTGAATTGATTAGTTAATAAACAAGGTGGAATTCACCAATTCTCAGAGTATAGCTTTCCAAATACAGAGATGAGAAAAACTGGGAAACAGTTTTATAAGAACTGTTGCATGGAAAAGATAGCAGATGGGTAAACAGCTGGGTGCAACACAACCACTGACAGAATGCAATTTTGGTGGGGGGCGAGGGGAGAAGAAAGACTAGAAGTGATTTTGCACCAGAAGAATGTTGTTTGATATTGTCTGATAAATGAAAACAAATCCCCTAGTAACTTCATGGACCCCTTCAAAGGTACCTCTGTTTTTCTGGTTCAATGGGATGCCCAAGGACCAAAAATAGAAGCACATCAGCACTCCAATAGGTAACTGAGTGCCCAGACTGTAAACATTATTACCATGGTGCTAGGCTTGGGCACATTTGCTTTAGTCTGGTGTTTTGCTAAGATTTTTTCTTCTGGAATACAGCCTATCATCTATAGTTGACTTCATGCTGTGTTCTTTGGGCGTATCAACTTGTTGGGAACTGACCTCTTTTATGTAGAAACCCTCCCCAGCCCAGCCCTTTCATCGATGAACCAAAAACCCTTAACAAATCAAAATGGCTTGCTATGTGCCTAAGGCTTTAGCCTAAGCATCTTCCAGGATCTTTTTTCACAACAATTGCAAGTTAGGAGAATGTATGATTTCTGGAATGTGATCATCCTGTAAAAGCAAGATTTAAGAGGGTGATGGAAATGGGTCATATCAAAACCATCCACTGGCTTGGGCCAATGCAGACAAGAACACAAACCTTTCTGGTTTAATTCTTCAAGATAATGCCAACCATCAATATGGGAAGCACAGCTCACAAAAATGTTTCTTAAAGGAATGACCCATGTGTACAGATAAATTAATGTCTGCAAGAGAGATATGTCGGGGTCCATCATGTCATATTTAACTGACTTGTGTTTCTTTTGAAGAAATAATGAAGAAATTCCTTAAAAACAGCAGAAGATGTTATGTCTGCTGTCCATATCAATATTTCAGATTAAGATATACAGAGTCCGAGACAAAAGGAGACAATATTAATTATTTTCACAAACTGTCCTTCCTCGTATTTTCAACTTTTGTACAACATGGAAGAAATATGTTATTAGTCCTAAGCAGCTGAAGGAAATCACACTTTCCTCCCTCCCCACCACAGAATCTCTAATCCTAAAACAATGTAATATTTATATGTGAAAAGGAAAGGAACCAACATGAGCCACAAAGGCTTTCAAGTGAATGGTTACTCAAGATTACAGGAGTCAGCTGACTCCTCTTTCAGCTGTTACAGCTGTTCAGGTAAGCCAGTCTATTAATTTCTAGAAAGCTATGGCCACAAATGGCCACTGATGTGGACAGGTATCAGCTGCTAACCTAGATAAGGAAATACCCTATGCAAGCGCTCCTGACAAAGAACTTTCTACAACAGTCACTAGATCTGTCAAGACTTAAACTGGAGGTAGGATTCCTCCCTTCTCCTTTCAAATGACATAAAGAGAAAAGTTGTGAAGCACATATTTTTGTGGGTTTGATGTCAAAAGAAACAGTTTTTGTTTCTTTGGTATGGTCTGTTACTGTGTGTTCCCACTAAATTACTGAAGGATGCAATCGATGGTCTTTTTATCTGGTAAGCACTGGCAGAGGCAGTGGATTTGCTGCCAGACTTGAGGGTTGCTTTTCTTAACATAGAACATGAAAAATTTTTAGAGGGCTCTTCCTAACCTGTCTGTAAGAGGAAGGAATGAAAATGGGGAAGAGAACAGAAAAAGGAAAAAACAAACCACTACCAATTTTAAAGATAATAAATCAAGCAGCTCAAGCAGCAAAAGCAATCAAGTTGTATCCAGTCTTGTTGCTGGAACTGAAACAGGCTGTCCTGTTGAGGCAAGAGAAATTTTCATTTTCTTATCTTCAAGTTCAAGTGGATGGAGCTACCCAGCAGTCCTCAGAATTGGAAAGAGTAATTTGGAAGAACTCTTCTTGTTAGTATTATTTATTTATTTTTAAATATATTCTGCATGCTCCCTCTTCCAAGGAAACAAAAGCCCATCTTAGTCTTTTATGAGCGTTCAATATTTCAAAGTCTAGCTCTTCACTTTAATCTATCCATTTTTGTAAGTCTGGGATAAATTCTGATAGTTTCTTTAAATTCTGAAAAATAACTTATTTATGAATCCAATTTAAAATTCATGTTTACTGGAAAGCGATGAGAGAAAGTCAGTTCATTTTGTATGGTTTATAGCCTGACAGTTCTCTTTATGCTGTGCTTAATAGCTTTAGCTCAATATTTTTGTTTGAAGCCAAATTCACATTCTTTTAAGTTCCTTTCAATATATAGTAAAACAATTGCTACAAATAATATAAGGAGATGGAATAAAAAACTAAGGCCACACAGCTCTACCAAATACACTGCTATAGAATTCAAATACTGCTCAGCTAACACAGTCTGAAGTTGATGGTAAACAGACACCTACCCTTTCTTAGAAAGGCATTAATTTTCAAAAGCAATGCTTACCATGGTCACTGAATAGCAGCTGTTTCCATTTCTGTCTTTCTGTTTCAGAAGCTTTAAAACCCAGTACAGATTTCAATTCCTGTAACACCCTCTTAGATTCTTCTCTCTCTCGTTTTTGTCTCTCTCTCTCTTCCTGGGAAAAGCAGTCAAAAGCTTCCCTATTATATTCATTGTCCATATCTGAATAATCAACATATGCTTCCAATTCCTGAAAAAAGAAAAAACGTATTTTTAATCTTCACTTTCAGTGTAGACACTGTGCTTCAAGCCGATGCATGACCAAGTGATCTCAACACAAGACAACTGCAGTAGAAGGATGGAGCCTTGTTTGAACAAAGCCAGTGTATCTGACACCACTCTCAGTTATACAATTTTGGAAGAAGTCCACTCATTTAAAGTGGACTAAAAACATTACCGCAGTCACCCAAGATTTAGTTTCTTACACAAGAATGACCGAGTGATATACCTTGAAAAAGGGAGTCCACAATGACTGGTGGAAATAAGCAATGCTGATTTTTTTGTTTGTTTGTTTTGTTTTTATTTAATTCACACCATAAGCAATTCTTTCTCAGTCAGGCATTATGCTAATTTAAGTTATATCAATCACTATCAAGGAGAAAAGCAAAGTCTGCCTCCAAATTTAACTACAATGAAGAACACTACAATATAAAGAAAAATGAACTCCATTTATGTTATGATAGACAGCTGCTGAAGTTATTAGTTCCAGATCTTTGATATGGGGAAAAAAAACCTAGAGAGAAAACAAGTGAGGTAGGCTTGATAGAAGGTGAGGGAGGGAGAGGGTAAGGGAGGGACAGAGCAGAGCATAGGTGTCGATCTGCTTGCAGAATGTATCTGTCACTCAGCTTTAGGACAGAAGACTAACCTCTCTTCAGGACGGCCTAACACATTACATTACACAGAGCACATTACACAGCAGTTTCCCTGGAGTGGGGAAATGACACGAAGCTGTTCAGCATCACAGTCTGCTTTAGGTACCCAAAAATGTGGACACTATGCAAACTGAAGACAGGCTGGTTTGTTCAGGAGCTTCTTCCTTGTGCTGCTGTGTCAGCTCAATACTATGCAAGTAGGACTCAATTTTATGTACTGCCTTTCAGCAATTCACATTTTTTTTCTACATTACTCTGTGTTGCTGCTCTCCTTTTCTCATTTTTTTTAACAATATATACAAGAACAAGTGAATACTGGTGCTCTTCTTTCCCCCTCCCCCAGTATGGGAATACATCCTCTTTGATCATCAGAGGGAAAAATACATCAATTTTTTCACTGAGTGCATTTATGAAATGGCACTGGCTACTTACTTGACCTGCCTTGAGAAGACAAGAAAGTCACTGCACAAACAACTGAAAAAGGGATGGATATAGAAAAGAAGCCCATCATTGAAAATGATCCTTTTTTTTTTTTTTTTTTTTTTACCTGCTCTTCGGGGATTGGATCTCTGTCTTCTATGTATAAGGTAGGCTGCATTAAAGGTACTGTAGTACACTGTAGGTTGTCACAGAAAGCTTCAAGCTTGCCTTTAGGGGAAAGGAAAGAAAGCAATGAAGAAAAAAAAAAAAAGAAAAATTTTGAACGTTGAGTAATATTTTTGACTTGCTCAGGCAGGGTCCAGGCCTTTTCACTAGACAGGATTGGCACACATGAAAAAATAGTCAGAAGGTTGGTTAGAATACATTGAAATACTACGTTAAAATAGCTAAGACACTTAAGTGTTCTCTGATATAAGCTGGGTCTCATGAAACTCACCTTGAACTATACTATTTCAACTAACAGATGTCAATTTTTTTTTAATAGGCTTTGAAAGACTGCAGAAGGCAGACAAAAATCTGTAAAAACAGAAAATAGATTTGGTGCCCAAGTTTAAATGCAGAAGTAAAATACGAGATGGCAAATTATAGGCAAATCAGCTTCAAATAATTGGAAAATACTGGAAAAAAATAAGCAAAACTTATAGAAAGCTACTAGGAAGGCAGCAAGGCAGTAAATGACAGCCAGTGTGGGTTTATTGAGAACAGAAGATGTCAAGACATTCCATTATCCTTATAATAGAAAGAAGCCAAAGACATCCTGCATTTTGTTTCCAGTATGGCTTTTGACACAGTGTCATTACATACTTTTAAACAAAATCCCTAGGCTAGAAGATTTGCTACTAGGCGTTGTTTATCTCTTGGATAAACAACGTGGTTACCATTTTCAGACAGGAACAATACATTTAGTGAGGATTTGCCCCAAGTCCAATACTCTTCAACATTTCCAATGGGTTAAAGACAAAAACAAAAAAACACCACACACCAAAAGTGTTTAATCTAATTAAATCTGCTGCCATAGGGATGACCTGCAAGGATATTGATGGGTAGAATAAAAAAATAATACTGGAAAATTAGAGACACCCCAGGAAGAACTGGATTTCAGATACAGAGTCCAGTGACAGTGGCTGTGACATTTTGTGTCAAATGCACAAATATATGACTGACTGGGCAGCAGCACCGAGAAAAAGATCTGAGGAAGCTAGTCAATTATACCCTGCTGCAAGCAAAAAGCCAGACTACATAACAGTACATATAAACAGCAGCACGGATTGTTAGACACAGGAAATCACTTTTCTGCTCTCCTTGGCACTGATCAGGCTGTGGATGGAACATTGTGCCCAGGCTGAGGCTCCCCCATTCAATAATCTTGTAGACCAGCTAAAGGGTGGCTGGAGAAAAACAGCTGAAATGATCAGACGGCTACATAAAGTATAACCGTCATAGATTTGAAGGATACAGGGTTATGCAGAGAAGACAGAAATATTATCAGTTGTCTTCAAATATGTAAGAGAGGGCTATAAAGAGGAAATGGATTTCCATTGTGGGTGGATCAAAAGCACTGTTTTTTTAATTGCAGCAAGAGATATTTATATTCAATACAAGAAAAAAACTTCTGCTGGTAAGGAGACTTAAGTGCTGGAATAGATGCCTGGAAATACTGTAAAATGTCTCTAAAGAGAAGTTTTTAAGAGCAGGCAAACATTTACTCACACATGGCACAAGTACTAATTTACCCCTGAGAAGAGAAACGGGCTAGGTAACCTTGCCAAACCCCACCCTCCCTTATTCTCAATTCCTTATCTATATATTGAATACTTCGGGATGGTATTCTGAAAGTGGGTAGTCACATTAACAATGACTCTACTGGTGCTCAGTTACCTGCTTTTGCAAACAAGGAAAATATTTAATTCCCTAGTTGCTTTTGTTGAGCTGCAGATTTGACACTCCACACGTATCTAAATGCAGTGATCATTTAAAAGAAAGGGGAAGCACATAGTGAAATCTGAAGTGGAAAACTGACCTGAGCTAATTATTTTACAAATATTAAGATGACTTGTCCATTACATAGTTGTGCCTTGGAATAAAAACATTTTAATAATAACAATAATAGCAACAATAAAAATATGCTTCTGAAGGTATGAAGACAAATTTTAAAGAGTACTATGAAAATTGCCAACAATAAACTTGCCTTCTTAAATCAGAAGAGTAAAACAGCTGCTCTAATATGTATAGGCTGCTGTATTTGTCATCTGTATGGGAGGATAACATTTCTAAGGATATGTTTCAAGATCATGAATTCACAGTGTTTAACTAAAGATGCTGCTTTAGTTCCTCTCCAATGGATCAAAGGACTGCAAAAACCAGGAGCTTGCAACAGAGTACTATGGTACAAAAAATCTGAAAAAGTTGTATACATTTGCAAATGTAGAGACAGTTCTTTCTTTCTAAAAGGAAAAAAGGATGGAATTTAAATAGTTTGAGAGCCATTATTTCAAAAACTGTTAAAACAACACTAACTAGCCATAAAAGGTGTTCTGTAAAAGTAACGGCAGATTATTGTATGCTTGAATCATTGAGGCCTCAAGTGATAAATCAGTTTTGTGCATGAAGAAAAGAGGTGAATGGATACACAGAAGCTGGCTGAAAGTCTAGAATCAACTAATGTTTAAAACAAGTAGAGATTGATGTGTTTCCATAAGTCTATCATTGCCCCATGCTTTCAAGTAGAGATGAATTCCCCTAAAGTTGCTAAAACACCACTTCCTCTCTGGCTCTGTTCTGAATGTGACAGGATCAGTGACTAACAGGACTGGTGGTAGAAATACTGAAGAGTCCTGTAAACATAGTAGTCAAACAACATTCGTTACTATAGTGGTTACTATACCATAGACTACAATACATGCCAGTTTCACCATTCATGGAAGGCTGCTCGGAGTGTCTGAATGTTCAATCAGTTAGACCTAAATGTCTTTGACAGAGTTTAACAGAAAGAATTATTTAATATATCTGTAAGAAACCTGCTTTAACATAGAATGATCTAGAGCAAGAAGTATGAGATTCTTGACTGAGATCCATATGTTTACACAGAAAACAAAAATATGCAAAACTGCTCGGAAAATAAGCGACAGGCAGCTACCTAAGATGCCACAACTAGGACAGATAACAGTTCAAAGCAGTGGATGGAAACTTTCAATGCATAATTCAGCAAAAGCATTTTGATGCTGGAAAGAGCAGCGAGTTCCCCATTTACTCCTCCCCACGGAGCAACATGGGCCCTTGGCTGCTGCAGCTGGTGGGCTGTGTGCTGTCTACTCCTTACCCATGCTGAGAGCAGCACGAACCAAGAAGGGAAAGCAAAGCTACATTTTTGCTCAGTACATAATTGTGGTAAGATCCAAACCCAAGGAAATAGTAAATTTAAATACTGCATATCCTTTTCAGTTTCAGATGAAGAAGCAAAAAAGATTGACTTTGTTTTAAAACTAAGCACAATTATAAGTTACTGCTAAAAATATTCGCTATTTATAGCTTTTAAGTTATGCAATATTTCCTCTCAAAACTGAATCTAAACCATCAAGAACAGCTCCTTCTTCATCACTGTTCATAACTGATGTTGAAAATGGCATTGCTACTGCTCTGCTATAGTTAGTTGAACTAAACACCATTAAATTTATTACACCAAAAGCATTGGGCATCCACTTGACACAATGCTGTACTATGATAGGGTTCTTGCTACTGCTCTTGTAAAAATAATTCATTTGATTTTACATAACACTATGTAAAAACAAAAGATGTGCTTAGCTGTTACATTATTTCAGCAGGGAGGTATCTTCTTTCAAAGTGCTTTCAGGAAGCATTGAAAAAAGCCTCAGACATAATTTAATGAAGTAATTCACATAATCATGACTGACAGACCAGCTGTTAAGATGTACAGAAAGAGATCAGAAGAATAATATCTGATTTCATGCACAGCTTGAAAAGTTCAACTCACAGAAGCTGAACTGCACAGAAATACACTAGAAAAGTCAAATGTAGCCACATAAAAACAATTTTCTCCAACCAACCTAATTTAAAAGTAGTTCATGTGGAGTAACTCAGTAAACTTGTTGCAAAATAGGGATTCAAACCCCACACATTTCCAGGAAAGTCACTGGAAAAAACAGAAAGTGAAAGATTTCTTTTTTTAATTTAATTTCTCACACAATCCCTTTTTTCTAAGTCATAGACTAAGTCATTTTTTACAAGACTTTAGAAGGAAGCAAGTCACAAGAACAGTCCCTGCTGTGCAAAGTCATACACAAGGTAAAAACATAACTAAAATAACTAAAAATACTATGGCATGTAGTCTAGAAAGAACATTTAAGAAAAGGGGAGAAAAACAGATCAGTGGAACCCCTGGTTGTAGAGGGCATCAACAAAACACAACAGGCTAATACATGCAAATGTATCAAACTACATCCAATATCTTCACTGATTGTTTTACAGAGCTGCGAGAGGAAATCACAAGACTGGACGATTAGGCTAAGTACACACAAATTTTGTTACACCATGTCTGGACCTGCATGGAACCCTGGTCTGTGTAGGCAGTAGACTCGCCAGTGCTCCCAGTTCTGATGAAGAAGGTCAGCTTGGACATCTTTTGGCCCACAGCAATATTCATCCACCTACTGGATACACCACCTATATATAATTAAGAGCTTAGCTCACTACAGTTTTGGATTTCTGTAGGTAACTTGCTGATATATCCCAAGTCATAATTTTCCTAATGTGTTCTCAATTACCAGCATTATTCAGATGCTGAGATGTACGTTTCTAGGCCAATAAAGACACTCCTGGGAAAAAAAAAAGATTAGAAATTATATGTTCAACTCTATGTCAGGAGAGCCTAAGTTCACTTCAATTACTTAAGCTAGATGTGATCCACAAGGATAACAGCATGGGCCGTACAGGGCACTAAGATGAGGGACATAAGGCAAAACTTTGGGATGTGCTGCTCACGTGACTTCTAAGCACACAGATTAGCTCCCTTTCTCTGAGAGAGAAGGTAAACAGGTATTATACGCTCAATACATACTCTACAATTCAAAATGTTTCAGGAAACATGAACGTCAAGAAAGTTTCATGAAAAGGTAATTGTAATTTCAATTACCTTATTTTAATGTGATAAATACAAGAAAATCTCAAGGATGATCAATCAAAATCCTACCCATTCAACATGTCATTCACCATTCATAGGCAAAAAGCTACTATTGGTCTACACTTAGAAATGTACAATCTGAACCCACGTCTAACAGACAGTTAGCCCGTTTATATTTTTTGCTGAAACAAAAGCTTCAAGGTCATCACAATGAAAAAGCCTGACACACATACAGCTTTTCAAACCGTATGGTTTTAAAACCTCTCTAGCTAAAATTCAGATACACAGTCTGAATGCAGTTTTTGATGCATTTGACCATTCCATCTCTAAAGTGCATTGCGTTAGTTGCCAAATTAAACTCTCATATTTACCTTTTTTATTTGGATTTTTTCCACTCATTTTTTCCACCTGAGAAATGGCTTCTTCCCAGCAGCTGTTGCTTGCCTGCATATGAGGCTGAATAAACTTTAGTTTTTGTTCCAGAACCTGATGCGCTTCTGTTGTCAATTCAGGCGTCTCCTTAGTGCTAACAAGTTTTTCAAGTTCATCCTCAAGTATTATTACCCTAAGTAATAAAATGAGCAAAAAAAATAATAATAAATATTTGACTTTACTTTTCTTCAAGCATTTAATTTAATTAATGTTATTTTATTCAGATTCTCAAGATCTAGTCTAGCCAACTCCTCAAAGATGCTCCACAGTTTTAAAAATAATATCCCTTTCTCCACATCAAGATACACTGTTCACCTACACTCATTACAGTAATTCTTAGAAGTAAGATTAAAAGTGTAGAACAGTTTCAACTGTTTTACCAAGGCAGTGATGAAACCTTAAAAATATTTACTAGATAGTTACTACGAGCTGAACTTATATAGCATTTGGTATGTTACAAAATCAATGAAAGATGTTTATTCACTTTTTTTCAAGGAAGTGACAAAAGCAAAGAGAGATTAATGCACTGATTGGCTTTGATTTTGTCACCAGATATCTAAAGAATAACCAGGAAACAATATCAGATTCCACGTTGAACCAAGGCTCTTTGACCAAACTCTATGTTAAGATACACCTAGTAGGTGACATAGCTGAAAGTTCAGACACAGCAATAGGCAGAGCATGAGAATGTAAGTGGTGAAATACTCTTTCAAGCACTGTTGAGAGAATTCTACTGTCAAATAACATCTTTTAAAGTGGAGCTAGCGTCTTGGAAACCGACATCTTCAGTAGAATCAATTATGAACAGAACAGGCATGAATTACTTGCAACGACTATAGCTATCTGCATTTTTTCTTTCTAATCTGGGATATAAACTGACAACTCAGAGAACTTGAGTTAGAAGCCTCCTTCCCACAGGCATGTTCTCCTAATTCATGTGTAAACTTACTCATTCAGCAGTGCCTTCAGATGAAGCTGCAAGCTGCGTACTGCTGTTTGAAGACTGTTCAACTCCCTTGACCTCTGCTTTGTTCTGGTTGGCCGCTCGAAACCTGACTGATGCTGAGTTTCAAAGTACCGATAAAACTCATAGCTTCGCTTTAGCTCCTCCAAGCAGGCAGCATGTGTATGAGGTAGGCCTTGAGTCACATCAGACAAGATATGATGAGGCAGCCGTTCAGGGGAGATCAAGGGCTTGGGGGACGCATTGGCTGGCGAGAGGAGCAGTACCAGCCTCCTGAAGAATTCTGAACTCTGCCCTACCCAGAGCTGAAACAAAACCTGTAAAACAGGGTGAGGTTAGCTCTGTGCGCCTGGAATACAGCCAGCTTCCAAAATACATGTACAGATATAGAATGCAAAAACATTCCTCGGCCCACTGCAGCAGCTCTGAAAAACTGAGAAAATCCCCTTCATGTTTTTGAAAGGTATCCCAGACCATGTGAGTTCAGGTCTTGTGAACCTTAGGTGACTGTTAATTCTTTCATGAAGTCCATTACATGCAATTATCTTCAAAAGGTTGTCAGAGACCTACAATTTCATATTCTCACCAGGTAGTCTCATTATTTGCTATAATCTCCAAATACCCTACAGCTTACAAATAGCAGCCAAAATTCCAGCGGTAGCAAAGACATTTTTTCCTTTCTAACATCAAGCTATCAGTTTTATGATCTACTTACTAACTACTGCCTTGGCCCACACCCAACCTTGAAACATGAGTCTAATTGCACTGTACTTCAACAAAAAACATTATACTTCTGGAGAAAGCTGAGCTGCTAACTCACTTTTTTTTGCAGCCAAAGTGAGAAATGTCACCAATGCCATTAAGGGAGGGAAAGACCCCAAGCTATGTGAAGAGATGATTCAATTCACAATATTATATATGGTACAAAAGAGGTCAGGCAATTTGGGAACAAGCAAACCCACAACTTTGGTTTCTCAGAAACTTCCACTTCAAATGCAATGAAAAG
This sequence comes from Cygnus olor, assembly GCF_009769625.2. NCBI lineage: Eukaryota > Metazoa > Chordata > Aves > Anseriformes > Anatidae > Cygnus > Cygnus olor. Next base: position 47,648,156 of record NC_049169.1, read on the forward strand.
AACTGTTTTCTTTGTTTATGGAAGACCATTGTCTTCATAGACCATGACAGAACAGTAGTATCTTATACCTCTAAAATAAAAGGATAGGGTATAACACTTTACTCTGCAATATCAGTCCTTATTAACAAGGATCAACTTCATCTAAATACAAGGTGTAGTCTGAAACCTACTCCCAAGCATTCCAGACTAAGGAAGACAAATTACTCACCATGCCTTTTTCTCTGCTACAGAATAGGACTAACAAATTACTTGTTCAGATATATATATATATTTAAATCTACAGGACTTGCAATGAGATACGTACAACTTTGCACTCTTACTACTATTGACAAGTAATATTTCTTTCTCAGTGCAGAACAATCAAGAGCAAAACACTCAAAACAATAACACACAAAAAATAAATGCCTTCAGATCAATGTGGTCAGATATACCCAAAGATGTATCAAAAACACCTGGACGCGAGGTGACAAAATATTCCAGAAGGAAAAAAATATCAATTAAGAAAAGATGTTTATGAGAAGAAATAACAGAGTTTGAGATGAACTGAACGAAGAGTACACATGCAAGAATGATTTGGCTAGGTGTTAGAAAACAACAGCAACAAAAAAACCCACCACAAGCCAAGTGAGGTTAGGAAAGCAGGGGGTGGAGGAAGCAAACAAATTGGCAGGAATTACCTAAGTGTCTCTGAAGGTGTGGTACCTTGGATAAAGAGTCAAGAGCTCAGGTTATAATGAACACAAAAGACAACTAAACCCTTCCGCCAGACAGAAGGCAAAAGCAGTGAAAAGGTAGCACACAAAAGTAGTGAACTTCAGGAAATGAAAACAATAACTCAAAATCCACCTGAAAAAAGGTACAAAGGATGAGAGAAAAGGAAATTCCAGATGTATTTAAGGTTGAAAATAGTTTGTTCTAGCCATAAATTTTGATGATTTTTATCTGTATTCAGACTTCACAGAAAACATGCAACTGGCTCTTTGCAGCTTGGATCAGTATTTATTTTCAAGCCAAAAAATTTTACTCTTTAAACTGGCTTAGTTCAAGGACAAAGTAGCCAAAACACATAGGCTACATTGGTCATATGGCCTAGGCATGGGCTTGAATGAAAATAAAAATATTCACCGAATCTGATACATGTCTGTATTTTACCTGCATTTTAAAATAACGGAAAGTGCTCTCAAAGGAAGAAAAAAAAAATAAGAAAACAAAAAAAATAAAGAGGACTACACATAGATCCAGGGCTCGCAATACAAATATGCCCCAAGGTTATCTAACTATTCTGTTACTACAGTACAAATCTGCTTAGATTTATATTAATTTAGCTTGACTCAACTACACCACACCCAGCCTACACCACTGTCATCAGTTAAGGCAAATTCAGATTTTCTAGTTGTGAGTTTACCCAAAAAGTATTCCATCCAGTTTAATTAAAACAGATTTCAGTGAAATTACTGCAAATTGCAAGTAAACAAAGTCTTAGTTTACAAGCTTGAGCAACTCTAATTGACTTCTCGAGCTTAAAGAGAACTGGGTAAGTCGGCTTGCGTGATTGTAATTAGAAGTTCAGCTCATTAAAAGGCAAGAAAAAATCCCCAAAACTTACATCTGATGTAGCACATAGCTTACAACCGATTAGACAAAACCTCAAAGCTTTGCAACTACTATTGCTGGTGCCATTTACGGTCAGAAGAAAAGAAATCAAGGCCTAGAAATTACGTGAATAAAATGCAACATGAGCCAACCTCATTAAAACAAAGAAGTCACATAATAATGGAATTTTCCATTTAAAAAGAGTAAAATGGAACCGCCTAGGCACAGAACCACTAGAGCATAGAAGGTTTGCATTCAAATTAGATCTAATTTTACTCATTTACTCAAGCACATTAAAAATACTTAACATCTCAAAACAAAATAGATTAAAAAGGCCATTAAATGATTGTCATTCTGCTCAGTTAAACATCTTTTCAAAGATCAAAGAACTTCGCTGGATCATGGCAGCAGGGGGTCCAGGCTTATAATTTATCCTTCTCTGTGTAGCCAAATGCATCTATTCCCTTTAACAATTACAACTAATTTACATCTTTGGATGTCTCTCTTTTATTAAAGTCAAGCAATTAATTAAAAAGATTTAAGTACAAACCTGAAAAATATTTTATTTGTCTGGAATCATGTGAAATCAAAGAACAAAAGCTCAGGTTTAAGAAGGAGGTTGATCAAGCTGATTATAAAACACTGCCTTGAATTTGTATGATTGACAGAACAAAACCCTCGTGTTTTATTGTGCAACTTCTCTTCAAATACATGCAAAAAGAAATCATGTAATGCGAATACATGTAGAAACACATGATATGAGACAAATTTTACCTCCTTCCTCAGTTGACTGTGCTACCACAGGCTAGTATACACAAGCCAAATGGCCTCATGACAACTGAAAAAAATTTCACGCTGAGCCATTGCGGATGTGCCTAGGAGAGATTACCTTGAGCGCAGGCAAGCTGAAGCCATCTGTGAGATTGTGTGCCTCCTCTTCAGACACCTGCTCTTCACTCAGTCCCAGACCCAGCTCCTTGAAAGGGACTACACAGATGTAGCTGGTCACATTGTCGCTCTCAGAGTTCAGAGGGTAGGTTTAGCCAGAGTTAAGGTGGGTAGCAAAGCAACTTTTGCATTAAAAACAAAAGGCAAAAAAAACAGCTAACATGGTTTCTTATTTCTGGTAATTTAAATGAAAGAACACGTAATCCCTGTTTAGTTGAACCCAAATTGAACCTCTAATTGAACTTCTTCCAAACTTTGTTCATAGCACAGGTTTTAAAGGCTAAGAGAAGGATGATAAGACCTTGACTAAACATCCAATAATACGGTAATATTAATAATATAACACACTAAATACAACTACTTAAAAAGAAACAAATGAAAACATATTGATGAAAATCCCTGTATTCCTTTCAAGTTAGATTGCTTTGGCTTCAATTAGTAAATTCCCAACAATTAGATCATGTCAATCTCACAACAGAAATCATTATAACAGAGGAGAGAGGAAGACAACATTTGTGCAATTTGGAGTTTCAAAGGTAGTCTATGTTATAGACCAAACTCGGGACAACTGCAGGAATTCCCTGCAAGTCCTGCGTGTGGAAGGACTGCTCGGGGACCTTTGCAATAACTGTTCTTTGATATTTCAGATATTACCATGAAGAAGAGCAGCTCCCAATTGTCATACTGTTAATTCAAAACCAAACTTCCCAGACACAGCAACCTGTACAGTAAGGTTTCCTACAGCCAAAGCTCAATTATCTTTAACATATTTTGTGAGGATACGTGTGCTAATATTCCCATCACTTTGCTCTGTGTGTCAGCAGTGACTTTGACACTTTATTGAGTAATTAGCTAAGAAAGCAGATGGAGTATGGCTTTGATCACCATGCTTCGTTACCTCGTTTACAAAGTAGCTTAGTCAATTTAGGCCCCAATCTTGATAATTCTTAATGATATATACAATGCTGTTCGCCTGAGAAATCTCAGTAAATATGCATTTTAATAGAACTATTCACACATAAAAATGTAAGTACATGAGAAAAAGTCAATTCTTTCAATAGCACTTTTCTACTGATGCTAGAATCATAAGACCCATGCGGTAATTTTTTTTTTATTTAAAAAAATGTACCTTTCCAACCCTCAAACTGTGGTGAAATGCTTAAAAAATAGGAAACAAGCACAATATAACTCTAATGCCAGAGGAACAGATAAAAATAATCTTTAAAAATAATCCCTTATGCTGGGGAAAGAGGAGATGGTACAGTTCAAGACTTCTGTAAATTGAGAATAAATATCCAGTCAATAAAGAGTAAAATTTGCTTAAAAAAAGAATTTATCACTCATTGTCATAAGCACACCTTTGTTCCAAAGGGAAAAAAAAAAGAAAAAGAAATTGCAAAGCATTCATGAAAATACTTTTAATTTAAACTATGTTATTTTTCTTTATGTTTGATTTACAAACTGAATACTCTCATCTCTTGGGTCACATAAAGCCCACCAGAAGTACTTGTCTCTTGTCCAACTAATATGATTTCTGAGGAAGCTACAAGTTCCACCCGCTTTCACTCCCAAATTTTCCACCTGTTAAACTCTCGTAGGATTGAACTTGCAATAGTGATTTTGCTGAAGAAAATATTTATCACTTGAGTAGAAGAACAGTGCATAAAAGTGAATTTTTTGTGGCTCAGGAAACAGCAATACTACGTCTCCGGGCTCTGAACAAACAAATACATTTCTCCCTAATTCCTGACAGAAGTCCAGGAAGAAAGAAGCCTGTTAAGTGTCCTCCAGAAGCACGAATGCAGGTGAAAACCTGCAATGCAATTGCAGGTTGAAGCAATGCAAATGACTCAGGAACATAACATACTGTTGTCACCAGCTGCTGTTGTCACACGGTGTCAGCTGGGTCAGCTATTCTAAATGAACCTGACTGTGTGCCCAGCAGGTGGAGCACAGGGGATGAGGATGTTAACTCCACCAGAGATTGCAAAATCAGGTCCAAACCCTTCAGGACCGATTATCTTAGAGATTGATAATATTCTGCGATAATCTTTTTTTTCCCGCAACAAGGCATTTCCAAAGCATGAGCATCTTAAAAAGCAGTTTGGACACATGTTGATTTCTAAATCATGCTAAAAATTGCAAGGAACCTCTCAAATGGGTGGTTTGACCAAATGAGCCACTTATCCGTAGTACATCTCAACAAGGGATTCCCACCAAAATCCCATGTCTTCTGCCTCGTACTCTTACTTCCAATCATTTTTGTTAAGAATATACATGTATTTCCTTATTGTGCTTTGATCTAAACCATAAAATGTCTCTCTTTTTATTCACATTGAGAGATTAGCTAAAAAGATGCAAGTAGAGTAAATAAGATTGCATAACTTAAATGTTTCTGTCTTTGAGGAAATACTTTAATCATCTGTTCAACTTACGTTCCTTATTAGCTTGGAGTAAGAGAAGACAAAGCTACTTAATAATAAGCTGTCAAATCCAAAATCAAATATCTGTGCAATGAATATGGAACCTCTGCCAGGAGGCTGATCTTATTTATAAAAAAGCAACAGTACTAATGTACCCACGTACACAACAATTTCATATTAGCACTTTGCTCTTCAAAAGCACATTCCCATCTAAAGATCTAATGAGGGCCTCAAAGTATTCCTAAGAAACCCAAGCTGCTCTCTCATAAAATTCTCACCCGCTGGAAGGGATGAGAAAAGCATGTGATGAACTGGCTGGTCAACAAAAAAACATTTAACTGAAAATTTCTCAAGCATCTTTGCTTAGACCTTCCAGAAGTGGATTTCTGAGTTAGGCTTTTACAATCCAAAGAGAGTACAATTATATATATTTAGCTTGTGTGAGGTTTTCTTGTGCAAACTCTCTTTCCCAAATGAAAAAGCGTTTTTCTAACATTTTCTGAAGCAATAAACTTTTCACAGAGGAGAAGGAACAAATTTTACTAGATTTACAAGGAGCACATTTACAAGTTTTCCCAAGCTCAGTGCATCTCAAATACACAGAATGCATTTTATATTCACTACACCATAATGAGACACCATTCAATTTAGAAATATTAGAATCACAGAATATTCTGAGTTGGATGGGACTCACAAGGATCACTGACTCCATCTCCTGGCTCCACACAGGTCCACCCAAAAATCAGAGAAGGCCTTATGCTTAGAACAAAATTAAAGTTGCTTGAGTTTATATGGTCAAACTCCCAGGTCCTATCTGTCAAGTGAGTTGAATGGAAATGGAGTATCACACCATCTTTCACCAGCTGAGAATTAGACTGTTAACATCTTCCAGTAACATAAGCTACACAATTTCCTCCATCCAGCTTGAGTATAATTAAATCAGTGCATAAACCATAGATTCTTATGATGCAGAACCCACAAGGTTCTTAAGCATAAAAATATTAAATGACTGGCACACTGACTGAAGTATTACCTCCAAGTTATTACACAGTTCAATGGAGTGTAGTGTAGAGATTTGCTGCGCTACTAGTGACTAGTTTGCATAACATCCTGTAAATACTCAACCCAAAATATCTAATTTCTAGCTTAAGCTTTCAACCATTGCATCCTGCTATACCCTTATTTCCAGATTAAAGGAGAAATACTCTTTTCTCCTCTATAACTTTTTCTTCTGTGACTTTGAGCAATGTACTCTTCCGTGTACTCTTCCTGACATGAACAAGTCAGAGTAAGGATGGCATGAGAAAACACTGAATTGTTTCTGCAAGTTCACAGCCGTCACTTCCCATGAAATGTAAAGAATCCATCTCATTAAATACTACTGGTCCACTGAGTCTGACAGAAACACCTGGTATAAGCTAAAGTATAATCATATATTTTTTCTATTTTACATATGAACACATTTTAATTAGGAAGATATTAATTTATTCTGTTCACTGAAATGAGCTAAAAAGTGGCATACTGGCCACAAGCAAACACTAGCAAACTTCTAGTACTACTGAGTGAGTAATGATAATGTATCATGTTTATGCAATTTGTATTACATATTTGTATTTATATAATAAAGCTGTGAATTAAGATTTTTAATTCTCTGTAACAACTTCATCAAACAGATCTCCTTCTTATTCATTTGAGATATACCTTACCATAAAAGCCTAATTTGACAGATATACTTAAATACTAGAAATAATACTGATGGGTATAAAATCTACAATGAATGGATTAGCACAGATCAACATATACCTTATTATTTAAGGTGTATTTAATCATTTATTTTTACCTTTCATTGATTTATGTCTACAGTTAAGATCAATACTTAAGTCAGCAAGTTTTTAACTCAGCCCAACAGTCACCAGCTCAGCCACTCAAGTATATACTCTTCCTTGTCTCTCTTGAAGTTATACATAAAGCAAGTGCCTAAGGTTTAAAGCAGCTTCTCTTTGGCTTCCAAGAGCATTAGTCTTACTGATTCAAAGTATGAATTTGAGGCTTATTTCAGAAATAATCAAATACATTAAAGTGTATGTAACAACCTACTTCAGTTACAAGTATTTCTAGTAAGTTCTGAACATATAAGAATGCTTTAAATGAAAACTTTCCTTAAATTGTAGTATACCTTTTACTACATTAGAGAATTTAGTACCATTTTCTGAATTACTTTAACCATTTTATGTCATAATAGACATGTCTCTGTTCAAGAGCTATTGTCTTAAGGCAACGATTATCACCAGATGTACAATAATTCTCAGTCTCAATTTTCCAGGTTCATTATAAGAAAGACAAAGATAAAAGAAAATGGGGCATTCTGCACATTATCAACCTTTTGTATCCACTGAACCACACAGAGGACCTGGACTGTGACCTTATTTTGATAACTAGACATCACACAAAAATGACCTCTGGAGTCAGAGATTCACCACTGTTGTTGAATGACAAGCATCATCCCCATGTGATGATATCAACTGAATACTGTCAACCAAGGAAAGCAAACTGTAATATAGAAAATTATTTCCCATTGACACATGCTTCAAAGCTTGGCTCTTTTTTGACTTTTTTTTTGAAACATCTCATTTCAGTGTCAGACTCTCATGAAACAAAAGCAGACCGCAATATTAGAAGGTTGGTACAGCAGAAGAAAACGTAATGGATCAAATCCTCAAATGACGTCAATGCATACAACACTGTGGAAGAAGATGAATGGTGAGCATTTACATCATGTGAAGATCCAGTTCTACTGTCATACCCATTCATTCTCGTACCTAAGTGCTGTGGCCAATCAGCCAACAAATTTTCAGTGTTATCTCTCTTCCCCCATGACGAACTCTCACATTGCATGTACTGTTTATTTGCTTATGCTCTCAAGAAATTACTACTTCCTTATTTTATAAAGAACAAAATGACCCTAAAGAATAATGTTATCTATTAAAATGGAACTAACCTTTGTTCCTTAGTATATTAGCTGGGAAGACTCAAGTTTTACTGTCTTTGAGGCTAGGAGGCATTTCACATATTGAATTTCTACTGAAAAATGTTTCAAGCAAAAAAACCAACCACAGTTTTTCACTTGCATAAATACAGAGATACATCTGCTCCACTACAGAGACACAAGCTAATATCCAGTAAAACACTTAAAAAAAAGTGTTCTCTCCAGTTCCTCCTTCCCCTTGCTATAGGCCAAATTTATACTAATGACATGATGATGGACAAGAGCATTAAGGTTGTCACAACCGGCAGGTGTGAATGCTTTTGACATGAAGGCATCTTTGGCCTCTCCAGCGTAAGCATACTATTTAATTGCACAAGGCAGTGGAATCTATTTGAAAGATGCTCCTGGCCATCAATGCCCATATAGTACATGGAGCATTTTCAGGCATTCATGATATGCAGGGAAAACTACAAATTAAGGCAGCTGGAAACCACCTTAAAGCTGTTCTTAATTATTTTGGTGGGGAGGAGGAATCATTTACACACCTACCTCACATTTAAATTCCCTGCTTTCGGTTTACAAGCACTGCTGATTTGAGCAAGTCTGCATCTCAACTCACATGCTGCCACTCTTTTTTCCACTGTGTTCTGCACGTATTAAGTTTAGCAGTTAGAAAACTAGTGGACTGTCTAATTCACACCAATGTTCCTTGAACCTGTAACCTCCACAGTCAAAGCAACACACCTTTTCACAGCAACTACTAGACTTCCCTTCTTCGTGCTGGAGGATATTTGTGAAGGCCATGTCCACCGATCCCACTTTCAAATCCCTTCCTGTGTTTTTAGAAGCAATTCTTGATTAATGCCAAGTTAGGTACCAGTTGCCTCTACCAACATGTTTGAACCGGTCATTTTTTTTTTCCTTTATATCGCCAGTACACCTTAATCCTCAGTGCTAAGAGTTAAGCCTTGAGCTGAGAATGAGGATGCCTACATGAGTTACTACTTCGCAAACAAATACTTATTTCCTTCAAAGTGAGTGCACGCTCTCATAGCTTCATGTGTGCCTGTGTCACATGCTATTATTCAATATTAATCGAGTATGTTCCAGGAAGGCAAAACAAGTTATTTGTCATGACAGATTTTCAACAATTGCATTACCATCAGCTTTTTTTTCCCCCACATGAAGTTTCTCAGATCAGAAACATATCTGTTTTACTTTTTGCTACAATAGAGGGTGAAGGCATTGTTATTTCCTATGTAGTGCAATAAACATAGTAAAAAAATCTTGAAATGGTAACGCCGTTAAAGTATACAATTCACTGAGGAAATGTAGATGATGCTTCACAAAATCGAATCTGATCCAAGTGTTCTAGTTTGCTTCAGGGTAGAAACTCCTCGCTCTTAAACATGCCCTTTGGCTAATTATCGTAATGAGAGTTTTCACCCAGCTTGTCTGAAACAGAAAATCAACTTATCTTTGAACATAGGGACAATGAGCGAATGGGCTTATCAATCAGAGGAAAGGTTATTTTTGTGCAAGGGAAAACGATGGCTAAAAGTAATTTAAAAACAAAATCCCAAAGGATTCTGACATACTTCAGTACTTTCACAGAGGCATGGGCATCAATAGTTAGAACAATGTTTTCAGTACATAGGATTTTATCTCACATTGCACAGTGCAAAAAAGAAAAAAATTAAGACTGTTCCAAACCAAGCATAAACCCAAATTTACTATGCTACCTTTCCTTTATCTCATTTAGATATGTAATTAGATTGTATGTTTCTAGACATGCCAACTGTAAACATTGGCACAACCACAGGTAGGTAACATTAATGGAATAACTGAACTGTTTTTTTCGTTGTTGTTGTGTAGTTTTTTTACAAAAAGGATATTTTTTCAGCATGTATAGAGTAGCCAGTCTTGAAGCTCGAAAGTTGGCTCTGACAGATCGATAAACAGCTTTCCGGAGACCAATAAGATGTTGACTAGGATGTTGTCCAGCTTTATTAAATGGGCAAGCGGCACTGACCCTGTCAAGCAAACTTGAAAAGTAAAATGTGATACAACTGTACAGATGTCCTAAAGTATTTTTAAAGACAGTACATCAGTTTTCTCATTCCATTACTTAGAAACTATTTCAAATTGCTCAGTAGCTATGACAGAAAAAAAAATAATAAAAAAATCCATCATATCAATGACTTATTTAATCAAAGTCTTAGATAAGCAGATAGGACTCCTCAATAGGCGGCCTGATTCTATTCTCATCTGAGCCATGGTAAAACTCCTGAGGACATTGTCTTTTCCAAAGTGTTCAGAAAGAATATACTAAACATAGGCAGGCCACAACACTATTTCTGATACAAAACTGTTACATGCCCAGTATAAGTTTTGGAAATTTTAACATGCAGATATTTAACATATACCTCTTTATATACAAATTTGCTCTTTAAACTATTTTTGCAGAAAAAGTGCGCTACTATTTTTTGTTTTCCATGTAAAACACTATTTTCTTTCAAGCCGTCCCTGCAGAATTCTTCTCTAGGTCAACAGAAATATTATATAAGTGGGGAAATAGCTTTTACCAATTATGCAATGAATGACAGCAATGTTTTGTGGAAGCTAACACAGGTAAACACATGAAATATATGCAATTAAATCAGCGTATTTGAAAATACGCTTTGGTATTCATATATTCAGGTGAATATACAATTTAAAAGAAACTATGACACTTACTTATTTGACTATACTTCAAAATAGCTCTAGAATAGTAAGAAATTGCCTAATCTGGAAATAAACTGAATTGTGAACTGCATAAACATTAAATATGTCCATGCAACACTAAACTGTAGATAAAGGAAAAAAATATTAGTTACTTCTGTTCATGTACAGTCTTGAAGCCAAACCTATGACTGCAACACTGAAAATAGTGGACAGTTCGCCCTTTCTACCTGCTGGCACCGTTTTTTACTAGAACCAGCTCAGGAATGGACGTAGTGTGGTCAGCAAGAGTGAAGAATTGTTTGGGGACTGGAGCCTGCTTCTGCTCTCACCTTGCTCAGATTGCTCAGGCAACAAGGTGATTTCACATCTTCAGTCACATAAAAGGGAAAAGCATAGCGTGTACCTGGAAAGATGAGCGTGTTGCTGAACTGATAACTATTTTGTCTAGCCTATTTCCATCTTAACAAAGAGAGAGAGGAAGAGAGAGGAAAAAATAGCTGTGGAACACAACATCAGGCTGAATCTGCAGACCTGGGCTTGCTACAGCACAGTTTAGCTAAGTACAGCTAGCCAAAATCTGGATCAATATTATTTAACCGTCAGCTTCAGTATCTTTCCATTCACAACACAATTAATTCACAGTCCAGACTATGCTAAGCTAGCAGTATATTCAAACAGCAGCATACGTATCATGGAATGGGTGCTGTGCTACCTGGTTGAAAAACCCGTTCTTTCAAAGATGTAAAACAACATATTCGTTAACTTTTCAGGTGCAACCATTTCTACTGCCATAAGATTTTCCCTGAACAAGCATAAAGACGTTGACAAGGTTACTACTGGTGAACATAGCAAACTGAGTTCTTCTAAGATTTATTGTAGCAAAATTCAGGAGAAGAAGAAAGGGTAGCTAGTTTTTTTGGATCGTACATGAAGCATTTTGCCAAGCAAAGAACTTCATGATGCTCTGTGCAGCAGCATCTCTTACATATATGGATGCAGAAAAGGACACTCTGGAGTTCGAACTTCTTCCAAACCAAAACAAACCTAAACCTCTATGACTCTGGCTTCTTCATACTGAACAATTATTCCAACGAGATTGCTGACACAGGCTGACTTCTCCCACTCCATCCACACTCAAAAATCTTTTGAAAAGCTTGCCAGAGTTTTAAGTAAAGAGGCTGAGATCAAGAACCAGCTTAAAGACCAGTCTGTTTTTTGTTAATCTGTTATCTAAGATATGCAGTAAAAGAACAAGGAACCAGCAATTTTGACGCTGACCACAAGTTCGTTTGCTTAAACTTAGGAAAAAAAAACAAATGTTTTCTCATCTGTAATTTGGACAAGCCCTAACAATAATTTCTTTTAAGAACCCATGTGCAAAGATAAGACTGCCTATTGCTCAACTATATGTTTCTTCAGAAAATAAAACAAAAAAATATAGCTAGGCAGACTGAAGATGTGCTTGTGCATTCCAAAGGGAGAATAAAACATTTCTTCTACAAAGCATACTGAAGGCATCTCAAGCTCGAAAACTAATTCAAAATGCAAAGTCTACAGTTTCAATCTTGCATGCACCAACATGTACCTGAGAACAGAGCAGCTGGTCTAGCAGGAACAAACAACTTCATGGTGCATGCAGGGGAACTTTTTATTGGTTTTAGAAAAAAGTCAGCTGGATTTTAGTTGCTGGCATTTCCCACCTCCTTCAACCTTATGTCTAACTGACACAGGTACATTTCTAGCAATAGGTTGCTACTACAGAAAAGGATAGCTGGCAATGAGAACAGGCCTTCTGGGTTTGGGATCATTGCACACACTGAACTAGTGCTAATTTCCTTTCACGCAGCAAATAACCAAAAATAACCCAAACAGTTAAATTACCCAAAGAGCTAAATAACTAGGAAAACTTTCATAACTTAAGTGGACAGGAGGCAAATTCAAGAGTAAATTAAGACTCTAAACATCTTAACAATTGTATGCAAGAATGGAAAGGTGTAATTCTTTTTGAGGTGGGAAATGACCTCTGGATAGTCTTTGCTGATTGCTGGTTCTCATTACTTCTGACTGTTACTTGATAATTTTCATGTAATCTTGTTTTCTAAAATAAGAATGATTACTTGCAGATCAGTTTATTTACATGGATTTGATAATTTAAAGTACAAGAAACCCTTAAGCAAACAGCCTCTCAAATAATCCCCCCAAATGGCTAATTAAATTGGTTCAAGGTACTTAATATATTTCATTGCCAGCACTGCAGGAGACTTTCAAAGGCATAGATGCCCAGTTCACATTTGTGACACTTAATTCTCCTTCAGGATGCATAGTTTTAACAATGGGTAGTTAGAATTCATACTTTTATGTTGGTGAACATAACTGTAATTACACTATTTTATGAAAATTAAAAGTTTTCAGTAATATGCTTTTCGGCAATTTCACTTGTTCTAGGAGACAGTGCAATGAGACTATTTTTAAACAACATATGGCTTGAATGGATCAATTTATTAAAGTGAAATGTAGACTCACAGGGTAAATCCTCTGGAAATTACTTCAGTCTCTTGAATGAGTCGTAGAGCTTTTCTCACGAGATTAGTAAAAGCTCGACTATTTGCCACTGTTTCTTCCAGCTGGACACAGTATTTTCGCAGGGACATTTGCAGCTTGGCTGTCCTCCATGTGCCCCACACTCGAAAGATTGCATACACAAGCAGAACTAGTCCCCACGGTAGCCACGATGATTCCTTCCACCATGAAGGAAGCATAAGCAGTGCACTTACAAAGGCAAGCAACAGTGAGACATCCCTGCAAACAGAGAAAGTAATATCAGCCATAGATTCCTGATGCCAAACAGGCGGGAAGTACATGCAGGTTTCTTAAGCAAGCTGTAAACACCAAAAAAGCCAGCTTTTTGGTGGTATGAGTAGAAGAATAATTTACCACTCTGAAAGGTCAGTTTCTCTCACACATGTGACTTAAAAACAACCACACAACCAAAAAACTGACTACTCAGCATTATAAGCCAGGGTGGGTAGGAACAGGAATATCTGTATTGCCAGGTTCAAGAGTGCAGTAGGAAAGGGCACGTTTTTTTTTGGTAACAAAACCCTCAAGTAACACCAGCTTTATTTTTTCCAGTTTCTGACTTTTTTAACTTGGACACCAACAGACCACTAGTTTTTAACACGTTTTTATAAGATGGCTTGAATAATCATTTTAAAAGATTCGGCAGCTTTTGAAAATCCTTAAAAACCAGAGTCATTAGTATCTCATTTCAGTTATTTCTCAAGGACATTTTAAAATCCTCTGTTATTTTCACCTAGACAAATTCTACAAAAAAGTGACTCCTAGAATATACAGTGTTTCATATGTAGTATTATAGTTGCAGTTTTTTAACATTATGACAGTCTTCAAAGAGATGGATGGCATATGGGCTTAAAAGTGCATGGAGACTTTAATTTTTCCAGAATTTTTTAAAGAAAAAAATACTGTTTTTCTTCCCCTTGAAAGCTTTTCAGAATTTTTCTGAAATTCAGAAATTTTGTAAGCGTTCTTTATAATCTGAACAGTTAAAGAAACAATGAATAGTGTTAGGACCAAGACAAACCACCAGAGTAAGGTGATTTAAAAGTTCTTGTTTGACAGGGAACATCAGTAATGACATAATACATCTTAATAATTCCATCTATTTTCCTAACATATGGATGAAAACATACCACTGGCCTGAGATTGCTATCTCCTGATTCCCACCCATTTCTGAGTGACTCTTTCAGACTACCCACCATTCTTGTTATTTTTCAAATACAGGTGCTAGGTGTTTAGACATTGCTGCAGCTAGCTCCTTCAGTATTCTAAGGTGAATTTCACCAGCCTCTTCTAACCTGAATGCATCGTATTTAAATATTCTTTAGTCTGTTCTTCTAGTATTCTACAGCCATGAAATTTAATTGCCCCCCATACAATTAAAGTGCTTTATAAAGACCACAGTGAAAAACACACTTTCCAATTCGGTCTACACAATCACGTCTCATTTCTCAAAATCATCACTGTATAGCTTTAGAAATTGATGAATTCATCCACGTTAGTTTTTCCTCATGGCAAGTTTCCAAGTATCCATTTATGTTTATGTAGCTATCTCAGATTAAAACTCACTCTTTCAATAAAATGCCTGAGGCAAAAATATGCTTATCTATAAATGTGGGGACTGCTGGACACAAAGACCTGAGGAAAAAAAAAACACACACACAAAAACAATTACTATATTGCTACATTTTATGTAAAGAACATACAACATATTTTTTTCAGTTTAACAGTGAATATAGTTGTAGGTACTCTCTGTACAATACCAAATATTAGGAGTTGCTAGGGAGCGTAGTGTTGGAAGTCGTCCATTTTCCTGTTGCTTACACTGCCCTGCAGACAGGATACTTGGGTCAAGGAACTCAATCAGTTCCACATCCTCCTGCAGCAGAACTTCCTGTTGCAGGATGGTACGGAGTGTGTCAAATCGAAATCCGACATCCTTACCACAAATGGGCAGGAGAAAAACACAGGTATTAGTAAAGAACATGCAAACTCTTAACATTAAGTTATTAGAACAAGGAAAATACCCAGACTCTCCACACTTCACTGACAGCTATCTCTTCCTGAAGATTACCGAAATATTTTGGATATATCAGTAGTAGACTCCTCACTTTTATTAAACTTGTTAAAATTTAAAAATTCATTTACTACCTAACAATTCAGCCTTGCAGGGTGTATCATGCTGTTTTTGTGATCTGACCTAGACAGTAACAATATTTGGTAAAATGCCACAAGTTATGCCAATACATTTGCAAAAGGATTGGAAAGGTATCATATCTATTAGAAGATTTCAATAAAACAGCAAACCTTCTTTTTTGTCATGACATAATTTAGATCATTAACAAAACAAACAAATTATAAAGAGCGAGATTACAGCTCAGTCAACAAAAAGTCACCTGTGGACATTTAATAGGGTCAACGTGCTGGACTCAAGCCCCCAACCAAAGCAGTGAGTCTTCTCCTGCAGGGTTCTGCGACCCAAGAGAGCTCAATCCAAACATGAAACACTGTGGGCCTCTGAAGACTTCACACTTACTGAACTTCAGGGAGTTACTTAGTCATGGATCTGACACTATGATAAATGTCTGCTATTTTTCCCCTACCATAATAGCTCTTCAAGGCAATACGCAGATCTTGAAGACAAATATGTAAATCAGAGAAGACCCCCTGAAATTTTAATTTGCATATTGCACCAAACTATAATTACAGAACACTTCAAGCTGAGAGCGTTCTAACAAAACCCCAAAATGAGCATGTGCATCTTTGCATCTAACTAGCCTGAAGGAGGGAGAGTATTTTTGTAAAACCCTCTAATAGAAGCTGTTAACAGAAGTTTGAAATTTCACAGTACAGAGATTATTTATGAAACTTTGCTCTAGCTAATCAAATGTTTAATTCCATACATTGATGTTACTCCAGATAACTTGCATTCTACATTTACTAAAAAACATTGTTTCAGGGCTGTGTTCAAGAGGAAACTCTGCCCTCCTCCAACACATCCTGTGTCATTTCGGTACCCTGCTGTAGCATGCAGCAGGAGAAACATGCTTTTCACATTCTTCAGTTGTGTCTCCCTCTCAAGAAATTAAAGCTAAAAAAAGCTTTGAAGATAATACCTTTGATTCACAGAGAAACAGAGAGAAAGAAAAAAGACAACCCAAGATCAGTAATGATAGGTTTCAGCGGAAATTTTGTCCTCTTGAAATAAGGGAGAAGCAATAGCAATTGGACTCACTAGAACTCTCTTAGAAATGGAAACCCCTAACTTACCATATTGCTCACTTCCCAGCTCCCCAAACTACATATAAAGGCATCGCTCTTATATCATAGTAGAAAAAAATTAAACTTCTAACTTTCAGATTCTGGAACAGTCTAAAATGATATTTTCAAGCAAGACTAGGAACCTGAAACAGCCGGGTGCTACTTAAAGCAGATCTCGACCAACCCTAGGCTAGAAACTGAATTGTCTAGAACGTGGTGCTGCAGAGAACAGGTGTAAAGACAGCATAAAACTATTTTTACCTACCTGGGGTAGAACTATCACCCTTCAGTTCTACCCCACACACGCTGCCTTGGGTTCTAAAAGTTCCTTGTATGTTCTAGGAGTAGGACAATAAAACTTTGGGTGAGGCAGGTGGAGGTGGACACCCACTCTGATTCTGAACTGCTGAAGTGTGGGCATACAGGTAATGCAGAGCCTGATCATGCCTCTTCCTACAGCCAGGCTGCTACAAAGATGTCATCTGCTGTTAATGCATAACATCATTTTGAAGCATTATAATGGTGCTGCCTTAGCTTGCTTTGCTTTTCCCAAATGTAAAAGCACTGTGGAAAGTGCAGAGACATAATACATAACCCAGGATAGGTCCAGGGGTGGTAGAGCTGCACAAGCAGGTGCTATGCCTGAGCTAACAAGGTGAAAGAGGTGGTGAAGCAACAATCAGATGAAGCTCTAGAGCCTTCTCTTAAGCTGTGTCTGCAAGTCACTGGACCGCCACTTGGGGACTTTCTCAGCGTCTCTCAGTGCCTTCCAGTGAATGGGGCAGATACAACGTAGATTAACTCCTTTTACCTTTCAAGAATTTCCTTAATTTCTCATCATCTCTTATTCCATGTTTTGAATATCTTCAAGCTGGCTACTGATATTTTTTTTTCTTTTTGGGCTGTGCCCAACTTGCCTGGCAACCTAACTCTGAAAAATAGAATCAGTATTACCAAAAGAGTTAAGTAA